>NC_142661.1:15694242-16990492 GCF_026168435.1 Sesamum indicum
GAGGTGTTTGTTATTTTAAACATTTATTGATTTTTTAGTTGAAAATAAATTTTAAAGTTTTTCTTTTTCTTTTAATTTTATTATTTTTAAATTATTAGATTAACTGAATTTAAACAAAAAAATAAAAATATAAACAATTTGTTATCTATTTTTATAACTTATTAATAAAATTATAACTATTAAAATTATTCTTACCACACACTACGAGAAAATGATTCAATAACTACGAAAGATTTGATTCTAAAATCTGTTTCGAATTAATTGACAAGTAAAACTTTCGTTATTAATCTATAATATAGTAAATAATGTATTTTAAATAATTTATTACTAAATTTACTAGCAAGTACATTTTTGTTGCTAAATTCATTAGTAAAAA
Organism: Sesamum indicum; assembly: GCF_026168435.1. Taxonomy (NCBI): domain Eukaryota; kingdom Viridiplantae; phylum Streptophyta; class Magnoliopsida; order Lamiales; family Pedaliaceae; genus Sesamum; species Sesamum indicum. The sequence continues at coordinate 15,694,619 of NC_142661.1, forward strand.
AATTTCTCATAGTAAATAATGTAAATTAGTAATGAAAATTTTACTTGCAAACTAGCTCGACTAGCTCGACGGTAATTTTTTTTTTTATTTCTACTGACCAATTTTCTTATAGTGACACTCCAATTTCAGTTACATTTTATATTGGGATAGCTACACTATCCTCCCCTGAAGTTTAGTTTAATTATATGTAGATCTCCTGTGGTCTGAAAAATTACATACTGCACCACTTAAATTTGCATTTGTCTAACAAATAAGTCCTTATGTTAGTCAAAATTCATTGAATTTGCTGATATTAACAAAAATAAACTGCATGAAAATTGATATTTATGTGATTGACTTAAAACTGACTTATTGCAGGTCAAACAATTTTTTTCAGATTAAATTATTCTTATAACCGTGAAAATATACCTTCTTACATGCATTAATGCGTGAAGATGTATGAGGGTAATTTGGTTATAAAAGATTTATTTAACCTGCTATGAGTCAGTACTAATTTTTTTTGTTAATATCAACAAATTCAGTAATTATGACAACACAAAGACTTATTTGTTAAATAAGAGCAAAACTCAAGAGTACTAGATGTAATTTCTCAAATTAGAGGAAATTCACATGTAATTACACCAAATCTTAAGAGGGAGAAATATAATTATCCTTTTTATATTTTTCTCTGTGTATCTATACCACATTGAATCTATACTGTAGTTTATGTCTATCTATCTTTATCTATATTTTTTAGCTTTTCTACAGCGGTTTGGGAGAGTGTGAAGGGGAACCTCAGCAAGTGCCAGATTTTTCCTGCCCCTTCGACTCAGGCTTCTTATGGTACCCTACGTCCAGTGATTCAAAGGGGAAGATTCTGCATAGGGGCCTCTAAGAGGGCCAGATGGATCACCAGGCAACCTATCACCATTATGCTACACGCTGCACTTGTATTACCCTTCCTTTTCTAAGGGATACAGGGAACTCCCCTTCCTACCTTTGCGATATCTCTGTGACTGGGATGTGTACACGACTAGCTCTCTAATGTGAGAGTGGGAGGAGAATTTTCTCTTCCTCGAGATCTTTTTCGAGGTACGATATTGCCAGTGGACAGGCAACACTTATCTTCCTCCTCCTTTCAAGAGTTAACAGGGCACTTGGCAAGCCATCTTTCTTGGGTAAATATTTTCAAATCATTTGACTGACTCTCATCCGCCTCCTCTCCTAAAAAAACATAAAAGGGGTTGGACAACCATGTCGCATGCTTAAAATATGAACTAGCCTGGGAAAGGAATGCTAAGGAGGAGGCCGCCACAAAGCTTTCGTCAGGTGGAGAAAGAGCTGAAGCTCCAAAACAAGCAGATGTTGACCTTCTACAAGGAGCAAGAGGTAGTCATTCGTGAGGCTACAGAGGCGACGCATCTGTGGTTTCCTGACACAAAGCAAGTGAAGGCCTACATGGAGTCCTTCTTGGAGAGCTGATTGATAGTTTACAAGAAGTCTCCGGCTTCAGGATGGAGCTAGTCACAAAGTTGGTCCCTACTACTTGCATGGGTTCTCTACCTGCAAGAGGCAGTTTAGGGGTTAGAGGCATTCTAGATTCGAAAGCAAAGAAAAACTTGATTAATTTAACAATTTTATAAACTAAAATTGATTATTTTATTCTCAATAAAATCAAAATCCAGCCACATTTTTTGGAATAAATAGGTCTTTCATTAATCAAAATAGGTTTTTTATCAATTAAAATTAATTGAATTTATTATATTAAAAAACTGAGTAAAATATTTGATTTTATCATTTTGTGGACTACATTTATGACTAATTCATGACCTCATTATCTCCACCATTTTGGCGAAAACAATTAACTCACAATTATTGCATCACCAAGCCAAAATTCTTCCATCTTCTCCACCTGAAAACTCGGAAAAGCATTTCGTGGAACAAGCAACTCTTTTCGTCCGCTTTTCCGGCATGGCCTTCACTCAATGGGGCGTCGTTTTACTCCTCATAATCGTCTCCGTTGAGCCCACTTCATCTTCCCCATCAATAATCCAAATCACGCCGGAAACGGGGACCCTTTTGGCCAACGATGGAGTGTCCGGGAGCCGGAGAAGCTTGGACTTGTACTGCGAGAGCTGGAGATTCACGGTGGAGACGAATGATGCCGGCATCTGGACCCGGATTCCGAGGAGGTGTGTGGATTTCGTGAAGGACTACATCACCGGCGAAAGGTACCGGTCGGAGTCGGAGGCAGTTGCGGACAACGCGCTGGAGCACGCCAAAGCGGTGGGAGTTTCAGGCAATGGAAAGGACGCGTGGGTCTTTGACATTGATGAGACATTGCTCTCGAACGTTCCGTACTACGCCGCCCATGGATTCGGGTAGGGAACTTGTCGCTCCGTTTTGGTTTTTCGCTGATTGTTTCATTGGGAATTGATTTATTTGTAGAAATTGAGTTATTTCAATGCGTTGTCATATTGACTGCTCATTTTAAATAGGTGTTGTCTACATAATTAGTAGTTGTTTACATAATTAGTAGTTGTCTAAAAATGGAATCAAGATTGGAATTCAGAATTGGATAAATCTCACTCCGTTGTCTAGAACCAGTAAATTGCTGTCATGAAAATGGAATCAAGATTGGCAACTTTGACTATGTTGCTACTTCTATTTCTATATGTCAATTGCATTATATCATGTGTTGGTTTCAAACAGGCCCAATCTTCACTTAACGCCTTGATCCTCAATTAATGAGGTTGATCAATTTAGAGTACTGCTAGCTATTTAGGCTTAAAACAGACTGTAGTCTTTCACATGAAGGCGAAAACTAAGATGAGTGAGATAGTGAACTCAAACGTAGACCGGATTATTCATGATGCTACTCCAACCAGACAAGGAAGGATTAGTATAAGCTCCATTGATGTGTATAAGAACGTGGTGCCATGTAAACCAGATCAACAGAATAACGATAGTCAGTGGGAGAGGTTATTGCTTTAACTATTATCAATAGAGTATAGTATCTCCATCCTGTATCACCCATAGTTTGATCAGTTGTTGCTGCCCAGTTGAGTTGTCCCTGAACCTGCTACTTCCATGACCAAAATAAAGCTGCACTAACTATGCGCCTCGTATCTGTTACTCATTTTAGGAGTACTTCTAAAAATCAGCTGAATATTTTGTAGTTCAGAAAATCGTTTTATTTGCACTCTCCAATGTTACCTCCACAGGTTTTTTAGTGTCTTCTTATCAGTTGTTATTATGAATGTCACCATCATAACCACAAATACCGTTTCTATAACAGCACTGGGGGAGAAAATCTGAGTTTTAGTTGGAGTGGATGATCGTAATTGGAGAATCAGAAGGGTAGGGGGATTTTTCATGTTGGTGATTACTTGCTAAAGAGATTGATCCTCACTCGCTACATAGTACACAAACATAGAAGAGAGGGACTTTGGAAAGTTAAAATGCACATATCTGTATATAGCTGTTGGTGCTATGGGCGAAGGAGACGAAAGGTTATAAATTGTTCCTTACTATGTGTTGAAGTTAACACAGAAGAGAAAACGGGAACCGAATGTAAATCTATGGTTGCAAACAAAGGCATGAATTTGTACCTTACAGTGCGTATGTAAGCACTCCCAGAAAGTGATACTATTTTATTTGTACATTGTGTGATCATAATTTGGCTCTGTGCTTGGCTACCGACATAACAATATGAAAATCCCTGGTCAATGTAGCATCAGGTAAATCCAGAGTTGCTCCTCCTGGTACTTAAATAGAGTATACCAGAGTTATGCAATAAGGCCTGTAAGAGATGTTAGAGAGACAACAGTCATGGAAAGTGAGATTGAGATGGAAATTGGAATTCCAGTGGATGATACTACTTGATTTTGGTATTTTCTCATTCATATTCCCTCCTCCCAGGATTGCCTTTGGTTCAATCCATTGTCCAATCAAAACCATGAATCTCTAATTCATTGACGTTTGAAGTGCTATGAGGCTCATTCTCCTTGTCCAGAATTTGTACTGCCTAAAATGCAAAAACTGCTGAACATGGTGTTTGCAAATCCAAACATAAATGTAGTTGCTAAGCCTATGATATGCGATAGCTTGTTTTGGTGATCAATACTATAACACTCATGACTGAATTGCTTGCTTATAATCGATTTTTCTAACATTTTAGGATTTCTCCTTTGTTGCAACCAATGTGTTTTTAGCCTCTTACAACTTAAACTTGCTTCTTTCTTTTGGGCATAGATCGGAGATATTTGATGAACCTTCTTTCGATAACTGGGTGAACGTGGCTGAGGCTCCTGCTTTATTGGCAAGTTTGAGATTGTACAAGAACCTTCAGGAGTGTGGATTTACAATATTTTTGTTGACTGGTCGGAGTGAATTCCAGAGGAACGCTACTGTACGCAATCTGCAGTATGCTGGATACAGCAACTGGGAAAGGCTTATCTTGAGGTAAATAAGCTAATAACCATTTGGAAATACCAATGGTTTTGTGAGTTTTTCTGCACCTAATTTTTATGTTTGTTGCTATGAGAACAGAGCAACATCTATATGTGCACTTATGCAGAATTCTACTAAAACCTTATATTGCATTTGGATTGCTGGAGTGGGGATTAGGAATTTTAAATCCCTGTAAATAAATCTTTGGATTTGTTTAGACTACATTTAGATTGATGGGTTTGCATTTGAGAAAAGGATTTAGAGAAAGGATTTCAAATTATTCTATATTACAAGAATTTGAAATCCATCACTATTCAGAAAGTATAGCACAAATTTAGAGTTGAAAAATTTGAAATTCTTTGAATATAGAATTATCCAAACAAATCCGACTTATTTAATAGGGATTTACAGTCCATGATTTCGAACCATCAATTCAAATATTGCCTTAGGTAATTCATATTATTAAGGATTTCAAAACCTTCAACTGTCATTTTGAACTATAGCTTTGTTGGAATTTTGATGGTTTAAATTTTTCTAACATGGGGTCATTAAGAAGCCTTCCTGGAACATTCCATCCAAATGCAGCCTTATTTTTTCATACAACTAGTACACCAGCCAGTGACCTTATTTACTATGTCACTAAATTCAACTATGTGAGCTGCTAACCACTGATTTCTATGCTTGAAATAGAGGTGACGCTGATCAAGGGAAGCCAGCCTCCATCTACAAATCCGAGAAGAGAAAGGAAATAGAAGATGATGGTTACATAATTCGTGGGAACTCTGGCGATCAGTGGAGTGACTTGATGGGATTTGCAGTCGCCCAACGATCTTTCAAACTACCCAACCCCTTGTATTACATTGCTTAGTTGGAGAAAAGAGTTGCAGTTTCTTGATTGGCAATTCTGATTTGTTTGCTCAGTGTGTGCTAACAGCATGAGCCACTGATTATGCAAAATATTTCCAGATTTTATTTTGTTTTCCTCAACATTCGTGGCATTTTCTTGACTTGACCCAGGATTGTAATTACAAGTCAGGAAAGGTCACAAATTTAGCAGCTCTACTCTCATCTGCATATGAAGTAACAATTGTGGACAGATTTGCTACCATATCATCAAATTTGACTGTGATTATAGACATTTGGATTAAATGCAACAAATTCTCCTGTAAAAATACTAATAGATAAAAAAACAAACCAAAAAAAAAAAAAAATCCCTGAATCTATACTATTATAAATTAAATTTTTTTGGTGTACCAACTTCTAAATACTCAAAATTATTCTTTTCCTTCAAAAAATTACTAGAATAGTAATTCTAATGTTTTTTTAATAATCTTACAATTACAATTTTTTTCCTCTCAACTGTTGTTCCACGTTTCTTTTTCTCATAAATTTTTATATTTTTAATAAATTCATAATTATAATTTAGTCTTTTACTTGTTTCACCCCACTTTTTTTTTTCATCTTCTTGCACCAGGTTTTCTTTTTCTTCCCACATCATGATTATTTTTTTATATTTTTCATTTTACATTATAATTTTTTTATATACACGTAAAGACCATGTACAATGAGGATTAGTTATTATAAGCGATAATTACGCTCCTCTTTACTGAGATTTTGTGTAATTACATATAGACCCCCTATAGTTTGGAAAATTAAGTCTATCGCCAATGAGGTTTGCTTCCGTCTAATAAATAAGTCTATCTATTAGTTAAAATTCACTGAATCTCTCGTATTAACAAAAAAAACATTTGATTAAAATTGATATTTACCCTTGATTGACTAATTACTGACTTATTGCAGGTTAAATAATTTTTTTTAGGACTAAACTACCTTTATAAAGGTGAAGTATACCTCCTCACATGCATTAACATATGAAGATATATGAGGGTAATTTGGTCATAAAAATATTTATTTGATCTACAATAAGTCAATTAGGGGTTAATATAATTTTTTTTCTGATTTTTTTATTAATATCAGCAAATTTGATAAATTTTGACTAATGAAGAAACTTATTTGTTAGATATAAATAAATTTTAAAAACGTTAAATATAATTTCTTAAATTATAGAGAATTTAAACGTAATTATATCTATAATTATTTTAAAACAAAGAAAGGGCAATGGACAACTTTTTGGAGCCATGTGCACAGAGTTCCAAAAACATGGCCTCATTTGGGAATCTGCAACACACATACATACCTACCTACCTACAAGTGGAGCCATGTAAGAGAAAAAGGTGGTTTCCAATATTGCGTAATTATAACTAATTTGAAAGCGTTGTTTATCTACGTACATTAATAATAGCGTGTTTTGGTTTCTCTGACTTGTACGTTTTAATTTATTACCATTTATTGTATTGAATTATGATGCAATAAATAATGCACCTCAATAGTTTCCCAAAAATTATTCCACAAACCTTACAACCAATGACACTGACGTCCTTCACATCCTGACATTACCCCATCTAAAATTTAAATTTATTTAATCAAATTCAATCAATTACATAATAAATATAATATACTTATTATATTATTAATTATATAATAAATGTATTAGATCATAATGTAATTAATTGAAATCTAATCAAATTAATTCCATTAAGCGTAAGCCATACGTATAACATTGTTTCTCGATTGTATGATGACTCAGTTTGTTATATGGGACTAAATTTTTTGGCGAGCCAGGTTAGAAAATAAAAAAACAGTTTGTGGGCCTGATACATTTCTTGTGGTCTAACAGAACTTAGCATGCTGGGTGGTTCAATGGAAGCCACTTTCTCGTCCTTGAATTTTTTAGAAAAAGATTACTTAAAAAAATATTAATATCAAATATTAATATCGTTAATTTTTTTAAATAATAAAAATATATTTATAATCGTATGAAATTTCAAGAAACTCAGACATAATTTACCAACAATTGCCCGACAAATCCACTCTCTATTCACGTGTAATAATGAAATTGCAACCCATCAATGTACATACATCATTGCTACTACACTACACTACACTAGCCTTTATTCATTTATTTATTTGGAGTAGAAGCTTCCACTCGAATCATGTGCACTAAATTAATTCATTACATTAGTTCCTAAGCAACATTAATCTTAGTTCAAGAATTATGATTAAGCACGCTCGCCTTGTCTTCTTCATTCAACACTCTGATTTTAAAAGGGTTTAACACGTGGCTCCACAGCAACATACTTTCCATAAATAGTACTAAATACGACAAATTACCTGTGAAAATATTAATAAATAAATAAAAAACTTTAAATTGAACCTCATGAGATTAGATATAATTATATAAAAATTCGGCCCTCCATCTTCCCTCTCCTGTAAAGTTACAAATACACCCTATTGAGAATGTAATTGGAATTATAAGTATATTATCTATTCAGAGACAAAATTTTATTGTGACATTCCCTGAGGACTTGAGGTACATTACACCGTTCATGGAATAAACTTGTAAATTTTAAAAAGATAGGAAGTGGTTATATAATTAAGCTTTAACTTTTTCAGGAGATATTGATGTAATTTACCCTTATTTTTATCCAAATGGACGTCTCTTAAAATCTTCTATCAAGAATATTATATCAATTCACATTTAAAATCATTAAATTTTATTTAAGAAAATATGAATTGCGATTAGTTATTTAATTTTATTTTGTTTTTATATATAATTAAATTAAAATAATAAAAATTTAAATTAAGGACCTGCGTTGAGTGAGCTTCCAGTATGTAACTTCTTTTTTATATTCATTACTATTTTGAATAGGGAAGAAAATAGAATTAATTAAGGGTAAAGAACCACATGATCTTACCTTAATAGAAACAAAATATAGTAGGTAACAATAGTTTGTGTGTTTGGAGTAGTGTAGTACCTGCCATGTCTTATCCATAGACAGCTCCATACAGATTTGCTGAAAATAATAAATAATCATTACTTGTGTTAATTTTAATGAGAGACAGCCAACACTAACCTGTTTCCCCAAAAAACATTGATCACAACTGTAGTCCCTGTTACGCCCGCCCCCCCCCCCCCCCCCCCCTATGTGGTCGATGATAGGTCATGGAGATGGAGTTTTGGTGGTAGCTTGTGCCCCCAATAATGACCCACAAACAAGAGCCTGCGCTGAAGGGATTCTAAGGCAACTGAGCCCGCCGCCTGGAACCGCCGAGCAGTCCGGCTGAGGTCTCTGCATTTCCTTCCCAGGAATGCAGTTCAGGGAGAAGTCAAATCCCACAGACAATTTCTCACAGTCTTGGCTGAACCCGGAAAAGAAATTGGCCGCAACTGTCAAATTGACCAGGTTCCTCAACGAGCAGACTAAATCAGGCAGCATACCGGAGAACTTGTTGTGTGCCAAGTTGAGAACTTGGACGTCACTCAAACAGGACAAGGAATCAGGCAGATGGCCTGTCAGTGAATTGGAACTGACATCTAAAACCTGTAAATCTGTCCACATTCCGACTCCTTCGGGTATGCAGCCTGTAAGCTGGTTGTTGAGGAACAAGATTTCCTTTATGCCCATGTAGCTCAGGCTGAAGGGGATTGCCCCGGTGAACTTGTTGTTGGCCAAGTTGATTACAGACGCTGGAGAGTTGCCTAAGTTCTCAGGGAGTTCTCCGTCAAACAGGTTGTTGTTGAGGAAGATTGCGTCGAGTTTCTTGTTGAATAGGTCCTCAGGAATTCGGCCCGAAAAGCTGTTGAATCTGAGGTCCAGATAGAGGAGGTTTGGAATGTAGAGAGTTGGGGTGGGAAAAGGGCCTGAGAAGTGGTTGTTGCTGAGGTCAAGTTCAGTGAGCGATGACAGGTCTCTGAAAGATGAGGGGACAGTGCCGCTGAACCTGTTGCTGTTGAGGTGGAGAAGAGACAGATCAGTGAGAAGAGAGAGTTCTTTAACCAGACTCCCTCTCAAATTGGCATGGTTTAGATCTATGGCCGCTACAACTTTGCCTGTGGGATTTCCCATAAAATCCGTGGAATCAGAGCAAAACACTCCTTTGTAAGAGCACACATTTGGGCCAACCCATGAACTCGTAATGCCGAGTGGATCATCCGTGATTGCAGATTTCCAGGCCTGGAGAGCAGTGTATGCATTGCTGAGCTTTGAATCTGGTGAACCAGAAGGGGCTGCCGGAGAATTGATTCCTCCACCAATCCACACCCCACCACCTCCACCTCCACCACCGCCACCAACGCCGCCGCCAACTCCAATGCCGACACCCCCTCCACCAACAATGAGAGCAGCTTTTGTGACAATTATCGGGAGGAAAAACGCGAGAAGCCAGCTATTCTCCATGTTCTGCAGTGATATTCAAGCTTCGGCCTATTTGATGGGGTTTCTTGTAAGCTTGTACAAATTAGGTTGCTGCATTGATGAGACAAGGACGGTGTGGAATGAGTGTAATTTAATGTATATATATAAGAGATTAGCTTGCTTGGTTGAGTGCAGGAACACACACAGTGCTAAACTAAGTGAAACAAAAGTGTGCGGATTGGAGTGGATGGTTTGGCCCAGCATTGATGGCTAATCATATTACTATTTCACATTCTTTTTAGAAGAAAAGAACAGACCTCACCTCTATGACTTTTCTTATTTCTATCTATTTACTACTTGGTAGGCTTTCTTTTCTTTCTTCTCTTTTTTCTTTTTTTAAGTAACAAGGATGAAAATTATTTATAGGAATAATTACACTCTCCTCCCCTAAGGTTTGATGTAATTTCACGTAAATCTCCTACGATTTGAAAAATTATATCTAGCAGTTCTGAGGTTTGCTTTCGTCTAACAAATAAATTTTTGTTAGTCAAAATTCACCAAATTTGTTGATATTAACAAAAAAATCAGAAAAGAATTTTTCTTTATCACCTATTGACTTATTACTGATTTAGAGCAGATTAAATAAATCTTTTTATGATCAATTTACCCTCATATATATATCTTCACTTGTTAATGCATGTGAGCTGTGAGGAAGTACATCTTCACTGTTATAATGGTAGTTTAGTTCGAAAAAAAATTATCTGACCTGCAATAGAAAGTCAGTTTTAAGTCAATCAAGGGTAAATATTAATTATCATTCAGTTTTTTTTTGTTAATATCAGCAAATTCAACAAACTTTAACTAACGGGGAATTTGTCTGTTAGATGGAAGTAAACCTCACTGGTGTTATATGTAATTTTTCAAACCACATTGGATCTACGTGTAATTACACCACACCTCAAGGAAGGGGAGTGTAATTATCCCTTATTTACATTAGTTTATGGCGTGGAGATAGGAATTTTAAAATTTTCATTGTCATGTGCTATGTTTGTTAACTTTTTCAAATAAAAAGTGATGTAGATATGCATTCTATATCGATCAATCGCAGATGATGAGTTTTAGGTAACTTATAAGTTCCAAAACCTCATTTTCATAGCGAGGCAGCATGAGGTTCTTACAAAACCATAATGGACTATATCTCACATTTTGGGAAAGAGCTTGACTCATAAGCTTCAAGATCTCCTCTCCATAGCGAGGCACAAAAAGGCTCGCATACAATCAGAGTGGACAATACTCCGTGCTATATAGAGGAGCTTGAGTAAATTATAAACCCCAATAATTTCTCTCCCTAGGGAGATACCCTGAAACTCATATGAAATTAAAGCAAATAATACCCCACACAAAATGAGTACAGAGTGAGTCATAAGCCGCATAAATCAAAAACTAAAATAATAAATTTGCTGCACTTTGTGGAAATAGAAATTAAAATCAAAATATCGTAAAATGTCAGACCAAAATAAAGTGAATTTATCTTATATGGGACCAAAAAATTACATTCATAAATATTTATTGCGATAATGTATTGTTATTTGCATCTTAAAATGCACACATTTCAAAAGGAGGGCATGTTGAACTCTTGTTAGTAATTATTCACATAATTAAAGTTTAAATTATTTTCATCAAAAGTAAAATTTAGATATCTTATAATAGGGGAAGTGACATTTTTCGTCCTGTAACTTAGGGCCTTTTTATTTTTGGTTCCATTGATTATGGAATTCTTACTTTTAGTCCTGTAACTTCTAAAAAACTAGCACTTTTGGTCCCATGACACATTTTCATTATATATTTTAACAGAAAATGCCACGTGCTTAGCATGTGATAGTTATAGCCTTTACACTTTTAGTCCCATATGTTACAAGATTTTCATTTTTAGTCCCATAACTTTAAACAAGTAACATTTTGGGTTCTATACACTTAACGATCACGTGACCATTTTTGTTAAATATCTAAAGAAAAGTTGTCATGGGACTAAAATTGCTCTTCCCATGGACAATGTAGTAAAAGAATAATTACACCTTTCTCTTATGAAGTTCGATGTAATTACACTGGACCTTTTATAGTTTGAAAAATTATATTTAATAAGCCGACATTTATTTTCTTCCAATAAAGAGTCTAATTACCTACATAGACTGGCTTCTCTTCTTGCCAAGTTAATATGTTATAAACCATATCCGTATCACAACATCAATTTGTTGCATTATTGGTTACTCTATTATTATTCATATTAAAATCTAATTGAACTATTTGATGGAAAATTCTTATTCGAACCAAATTTAGTCGAATCAAATCAATCACAAAGCAAGTATATCATACTCGTTATGTGATTGGTTACTTTTTCTGAACTGCACACCCATCACACAACAAGTGTATTACAATTGCCATATAATTTATTTAGATTCGATTAAATCGGGTTCGAATTAGAATTTCTCAATTTTGATATTGTATTTGCATGATTAGTTAAGTTGACAACATCACAATACCAACTCATAGCAGTACATAAAGCTTGTCATTTCATTTTCATGTCTTCACACTAGAAACTAAGGAAATAAAACAGAGAACAAAAGCTGAAAAAGGGGCACACAAAGTCTTCATGCGTGAATATCATGAGGCTTATAATATATGAAGCTTGTGATGATTTCACTAAAGTACTCTGAAACTTTTTGATGGATGCCCTTTAGCATATTTACTATGTAATATTAATATCAATAGGCAAAAAAATTACTTAAATATTTAAATAAAGAATTTGAAAGCGATGTTTATTGGAGTCCAATAGTATCATAAAATATTGAATGATCGTCTAAAAATTTTAAAATATTCTAGGAAAGTTAGTAATGAATTTGGCGAGAACTTAAACAAAAATATATAGAGAATATGTTAAAAAATACAATATTTAATCATAATTAATTATTATGATTAAAAATAAAATAATTATAGCAAATTATTTACTATGGTCATGCAACGGTTGTCGGCCGTGGTATCCGCGAGGCTAGTTAAAATATTTGCTATGGCTAAATATTGTTTCCATGACAAATAACTTTTTCTTAGTGGAAAACCTATATTTTTGCATCGGTTTTATTCAACCGTGTTCAATAAAAGGTATTTACAACGGTTTTTAATCCATAGTTATTAAAATTGTAGCCAATAATCCTTTTTTTCTTCTAGTGATAGGAGTTGGTTGAGTACGATCTCCATGTACCCAAATTCTAGAAAAAAAAATCTAGTTTCATAGAATTAGATTGATCGAGCTCTATGATACATTATCCACGTCTATGCGAGCAGGAAATAAAGTTGCCATATCAATAGGTGAATTGTCTATATAGGTGGAAGTTGTTACATGTTAGGGGCCAGCTCCACCTTATCCCGGAATTTTAGTTGGTGGGGTTACTTCATGCTGACGTGTCTTCAAACAGATATGTCATTTGAGGTAGAAAGTGTTGTTGACGTAATAACTGAGTTGGTTGGTTCGCCACAAAGCTGTAAGTGGGCGTGAGCCGAAGTTGATTCATCAGTTGAGCTCGATGTTGTATTTTGTTCCTTAAGCCTTGTGCTCTTTTGACAAGTTAACTCTAAATTAATTGAGTTTGAAATCTTGATCTAATAAAAAAATAAAAGAAAAAAAATCACTACAACAAAAATAATCTAACTGATTAAATATAAAGTGATAATTTTAAAATAGTAAAAAAATATATCTTAATTGACACTAATTATAGACTTATTAAAATATAATTACTAGTGACAAAAATTTTACATTAAATTGTTACTATAAATAATTAGTGACACATATACGGTGACAATACGAATATAGTGATAATTATATCGCCACTATCTTATCATTATACGTACATCGCTAATTGTTTATAATGATAATTCTTTAAAAAAAAAAAAAGAAGAAATTGTCACTATTATAACCATTAAATAACTACGGTAACAAAATAAAAATTATTACTTAATATATCATTAATGAAAATTTTAGTCTCATCACTTAATTTGTTGATCTCTTTTTGTAGTGAGTTCTTACCATATATAAAAATTAAGAATAACTAATATGTCCCATGAAGCATCAAATTAACAAATGAAGATGCAAAATCATCTTAATAGCACTTAAAAGAATATTACAAAGTACGTAGAGAAAGTGGAAAAATAGTTACAAAATTGTTTTTTCTAGGATACACGAAAAATGGGACCAAAATCAAGAAAAATTAAAAATTTCATGACTTATTTGCTATTCTAAAAAGTTAAATGACTAAAAACGTCAAAGTGCGAAAGAAGATAGAACCGAAAATTTGCTTCCATGCAAGTAGAAATTGACAAATAGGAACAAAAGTCCCAAATAAAAAAAAGCCCGTGCGCAGCACATGCTTTTTTTCGACAATATTTGTAAACTCCAGCAACTGAAGGAACAAAAATATGGAAATTAAAAAGTTTTAGAACCTAGTTGATGTCCTAGAAAAAATAAATGATTAAAATATAAGACGAAAATTGCATTTAAGCTATACTATTAATTAACTTTATTTTTTAAAATTAAATATTTTGATTAAAATAAAGAAAATATATCTACTTCCAACCAACCAAACTTGATCCATGTGATCTTGTCTTAGAGTCACCATCATTTTCAACCAATCCAAATTAGTCTACCCCACCTTTTAATTGCCACTGTATTTTCAATTAGGTCAATTGTTAAGTAAATACTAAACATTCAATTTTATTTAAATAATAGTGGCCTAACTCGATTCTCTTTATCTATATGAAATTTGTATTGGTGAGTTATTTATAAATACCCTTATAATAATTTATTATTCTAAAAACATATTCTGATTTTTGGCGGTGAAAAAAGAAAAAAATCGACAAGTAAATGTCAACAGAGACATTTTTGGATTGATTTAAACCTAAAAGTGTAGTGTTATGGCAAACTTGGGATATTTGATTGATGATTGATGAGGAATTTCATCATTGTTTGGGTGCAAATTACCTTGAGTCATGAGTAAGTATGATGGCCATCTTCAACCACTGCTTCTGCAGCCAGATTATGAATTTCAGGATCACTTATAATTAGGATAAGTTCATGTACAAGATGTATATGTTATATATAAATAAATACATAACTAAATGAATTTACTACCAAAAAAAAAAAAAAAACTAGTTATACTATAAATGACCATAGCTTAAAAATAGTAGTAAATCGATACTATTATTTGGGGTTAAACAAAATCAAAGTAAAACCCAAATTGCTAAGCCTACTTCCAAGCCAATAATTTTGAGATCAACCTGGCCATCATTCAAATCATTGTCAAAAGTGCAGTTCTTTGATTTTTGCCCGATGAGGACCGTAATAAATATCTTTCTAATTTGCCTATCTATATGAAACTCTCTGGGAATCCAATTTTGGTTTCGTCTAAAATTGGACGGAAAAGTAAAAGTATAAGACAAAAAAAATAATTTTTATTTTTATTTACTATATACCCATATATATATCATATATATATAAGGGTTTAATGCAATGAAGCAATTTACCCTTATAAGGGGATAAATTGTTTCATTTAAAAAAAATATAGGGGTATAAATTACTATATTTTAAAAATACAGGGGGTAAGTTGCTAATTTTTTTTAAAGGAGGGTAATTTGCACATTTACAATATTACGGAGGGCTAAATTGCATCTTTTCCATTTATATAATTTTCCTCTGAAATTGTTTTTGGTATCCACAAAGGTACTGATGTTTGAACTCGAATCGTTAGTTGAAAATATTGTTAGTAATTTTTATTTTATTTAAACTATAAAACAAATGAAAGATATTCATTTTGACTAATATATTTATTAATAAAAAAAATTCTTATTCTTATTCTTATTTGATAAATATTAGTATCATATTAATTTATTTATTTTTTAATATAAAAATGAAGAAAAAGGTTATTTAATAAAATTATACAAATTAATATTTTCTTCTCAATCTGTTTTCCTCCTACCAAATAAGGAAAGTATTTGAAATCTACTTTCCTTCCAACATACCAAACAACTTGGAGGAAATTATTATTCTTCCTCTCTCGTTTCACTTTTCCTCCTTCTACTTCTCTTTTCCTTTGATTTGAAAGTGAAAGTATTATTAGACTTGTCAACGGGTAGAGTATTATCCTATTCATATTTAAAAAATTATTTTGAATTACATATTCATATCTTATTCAATGGATAAAAGGCCCTACCCTACTTTAGACCCATGAAATTAAATGAGTGTGTATTGGTAGGGTCTAATATTCTAAAATACCCATGAGTATGGATAATGACTTAATACACTAAAATATTTATTTATTCATTAATTTAGATTATTCCATTCTTAAATATTTAGTAAATCAATAGACTAAATTTATTTAATATTTAAAAAAATAAATAGTATACAATTAGTTTATTACATATTTTATTTATAATAATTACGTAGTGAGATTTTGACCAAATATGCTAGAATTGTTCATGTTGATTCCGTCGTTGCTCAAAATTAATTTTATGATCAAATTAAGCAAAACTTAACTAGACATTTAGGAAATAAAGAATTACGAATTAACTGAATTTAGTTAAATTTGAGTAATACATGGAATAAATAAATTTTGTTTGAACTCAAATTATTTAAAATATATCAAATCAAAGTTGAATACAAATACAAATTTGAATGAAACTTAAGAGATCTAAATGAAAGTTAGATATATATTATACTTAATTTTATTTATTTTACCAACTCTTCTCGATTTCATAATAAATTATATTTATTGGTCTATTATTTGGATAAGTTTAAAATTTTATTGCTATTGGTCCGTCATTTTGACAAAATCAAGTTCATTATTTAAATTTTTCAATTTGCACCTATTGAAACTTAAGTAATTAGTTTTAGTTTATTACCGATGACTCATGAACATTCACTAATAAGTTAATTTAGTGACACACATTGTCTGACTTGAATGTAAATTTAAATCTATATATTTAAATTTATTTTTAATCCAACCCATTTCGAACTCGTTCAAAGTCCAATCTAACTAACCTATGTACCATAGATAAAATTATATAAGTTAAATAAATACGTCGTTAGTGTATCACTTATGACAAGAATAGAATCAATAGATCTTTCAACATACTAGCCGTACATATGACACGCTTGTTAGGATTATAGACGTGCTCTTTACTGATTTTGGAGGATCCCTTGGTTTGATGGGGCCTCGACTGCTTGAACCGTGTTGTTGTATTTCTCTTTTTATCTATTTATGCAATTTACCTTTATAAAAATAATAAGTTAAATAAATAAAAAAAGAGAAAAATAGAAAAAGGACAAGTAAGTTAAAATCATAGGGTAAAAAGTCAATTGTTAAAAAAGTAAGTAATTAAAGAGATTATAATTTTGTAGAAAGATATTTTAATCAACACATAATTTGCCAATCGAAATTAATTACTCTGGGGCCCTCACATTTAATGGGTAGTGTAGATAAATTATGAAAAAATAAATGGTTTAGATAAATAGAAAATTCTTTTTTTTTTCTTTTTTAAGTCGGGAGTGTTTACCTAAATTTATTTATATGATTTTTTTCAAATTAGTATTTTTTTTAAAACATTTTCTTTAAAAGATGAAAGACGTAAAATTTATTAGATTTTAGTACGGGTAAAATACATTTTGCCTTCCTAAACTAATTAGTCATGTAACTTAACTAATAAATGTAACACTTACCTTCAACAATTAAATTTTTAGACAATACTGCCCTTATATTATATATATATAGTTCAAAGAATTTTTTTTTTAGTAATTTTGTATTTTAAGTTTAATTGAAAAATTTTTAATTGGAAAATATATCTTTTAATTTATAATAAAATAAAATATAATCAGTGAGTTAAATAGTTTGATTTTTTTTTTAAAAAAAAAAACTCAAAATTAACTAACAAATGAGTACATCAATACACCAAAAATTTTCATGAAATTTTTTTTATTAATTTGGTGATAAAATTAAGTTATTAACTATTTATTCTTTTAGATAACAGATAAATAATTAAATATTATTTTTTTAACATATTTTTCTTTAAAAATATGATAAAATATATTTATTCATTTTTTTTTCCCTAAAAATGTTTAACTTTTGGTTAAGCATTTATATATTTGTCAATTTCTTTTAAGAAATATATATAACCTGTTGGTTATATTATATTTATTGTGTATCTACTATTTTTATTAATTACTCCACTTTTAATTTAAATTCTTCACTTATTAAAAAAATAATTAAAAAATAATTTGATGATGATTTAATATGCAAAATATTAAAATATATTAAAAATATTATAATTGTTCAAGGCATGAGTTTATGAGTTTTCAAATATTTTAGGAAAAAAGAAATTTTCGTCCTATAACTTTGGTCTGAATTCATTTTGGCCATTCAGTCTAATTTATGATTTTTTTGCTATTTTGATGTAAATGATAATAGTTCATTATAATGGTCCAAGTATAATATAAACAAATATTTTTTTAATAAACTTAAACTTTTATACCATTTTAGACAAGCATTAGCTCTGAGATGCAAAATGAATAGAATATGAACTAAAATTTCTCTAAAAAAGTCGTGTAGGAGTAAAATTGTCCGAAGTTGGGTCAAATGATTAAAATTAAGCAATTCTAAAAGTTATCGAACTAAAATTAAAATAAATAAATTTAAAAGATTAAAATTAATAGCAGATAAATTTAAAGAACCAAACAAATAATTTTTCCAATATTTTATAAGACTGATTAAAAAAACCTTATAAACTCATTCAAACAAAATATTGATAAAATAACATTTTAATTATCCTATAGTTGATTAAGTTTTTAAATTTGAATAAATTACATATCACATAGAAATCGCGCAACTACTTGTTTGAATATATTTGATGAGACCAGACAACAACAATAAAAATGAAAAAAAAGTTTCACTCTGGATTGATTTTTTTTTTTATTTGAAATAGGAACTATATGATTATATTAATATCAAATTATTAATACAATTAAGTCCCAAACAAATACCAACACGTCTAATATAATTCAAATTTATAATCTTGAATTTATTTATATAATATTAATCTTAGCAACTAGATTAAGATACCTTTAAACACTTTAAGTTTAATTTAATTAATATATTTATACTATATAAAAAAAATATTTTTTCTCTCATAAATAGCGGTTATGATGCCCCAATACCAATTTTATCGCTATATCAATTATATCCCTAAATTAATTTTCTTTTTTTTTGTCGCTTACTTTATTTATTTATTTATTTTTAAAATATAATGTATTGATTTTATTTTTTTATTCATAATATAATTTAAAATATAAAATATTATTTATTATATATACAAAAAAAAAAAAAAACGTGCCACCACGACGATTAATAATTTAAAAAAAGAATGATAAATTCAATTGCAATATAATTGATTTAAAATTTATTTTGGATAAGAAATTTAGACAAAAACCAACCATCCGATCTAATAATCTATCCAATGGTTGGAAAAGCATTTCTCTTGATAAAATAAAGAAAGCACAACTCCCGAGCTTGTTGCCCCCACTCGCACCCCTCTTCCTCTTTTTGACTTCTCTCGCTCACCTCAATCCATCGAACTCTCCTGCTTCTTCGCGCACACTCCCACTTCTTGATTTCCACAATCTTCGTCTCATAATGGCTGAATCATCCCAATTCCGACGAACCCATCTCTTGATCATCGCAATTTTTCCTTGATTTTCACCATTATTCACAAATCCCTAACCTATAGCTCGCCTTTGGATGATCACCCGCATTTGGTCTGTTGATTCGATGGATGTAATTTCATTTTGATTGAGGGCTTTAATTGATCGTTTCTATCAGTTAGGTTTTGGGTTCCTGTTTCGCTGTCAATTCTCTCGCCAGATCATTTAGTTTGCATATTCCTTTCTTGATTGTTGATTGCCATGAAGATCGAGGAACTGGATGATTCCACAAAGAGTATTGTCGAGAGCAAGACCAGTAGTGATAAAGAAAGAAGGCTGATCGAAGTTCGGGTTGATGCGAAAAGGGCTTTAGTCGGAGCTGGGGCTCGGATCCTATTCTACCCGACCCTTTTGTACAACGTTTTCCGGAACAAGATTCAAGCTGAGTTTCGCTGGTGGGATCAGATTGATCAGGTATAACATCTGGACACGAGATACCTTATGTGGGATCAGATTGTTGTTTGTTGTTGATAATTCTTTTTATCAGTTCACTATATTTAGTTTATATGTAATTACTCTGTTTAATTCTTAGCATCAGCATTTATCAATTTATTTTACTAAAAAATACTTTTTCATGCTTATCAGCAGCAATCTATTTTTCATTAAGTTCTTAATTATATATAGTTCGAGGGGTTGGCATCTTGATCAACGTTTGGTTTGATGCTTTTTGAGTTGAATTTATGATGAATCCGATTCTTTCCTTGATGTTATCCTCGTCATCGTGGCCTCTAATACTTTTTCTTTGTACTGTATTTGAGAAGATTACATAAAGTACATATGCTGAGTTTGCTTTCGTGATGAATATTTAGTTTCTTCTGTTGGGGGCTGTTCCATTCCCAAAGGATGTACCTCGTTTGAAGCAGCTTGGAGTTGGTGGTGTTATTACTCTGAATGAGCCATATGAAACTCTGGTGCCAACGTCTTTATACTATGTGAGTGGTTTTGTTTCTCTTTCCTAAATTGATTTCAGTATTTTGGGATTATTGTTTCGTGACTGAAGCTTGCAATTATGTTCTCTTTTCCTGAAAACGGCTATACAAGTTCCATGAGCTTTTGTTGCAAATAACAGCAGCATGAAGCTCAAGGCGGGTTTTTGAGAATATTTTTATCGGTATCCTAAGCTGGTTGTTTGGATGGAACTGCTGCAACAATATATCTATACATATATATATTACACTCCCTTCTTTGAAGTTTGGTGTAATTTCACGTACACCCCTTGAGGTGTGGAAAATTACGTACGT
This sequence comes from Sesamum indicum, assembly GCF_026168435.1. Lineage (NCBI taxonomy): Eukaryota > Viridiplantae > Streptophyta > Magnoliopsida > Lamiales > Pedaliaceae > Sesamum > Sesamum indicum. Next base: position 15,715,342 of record NC_142661.1, read on the forward strand.
GAAATTACATGCAACACCGCTGAGGGCTGCTTCTGTCTAACAAATAATCCTCTGTTAGTCAAAATTCACTAAATTTGTTGATATTCACAAAAAAAAATGAATGAAAATTGATACACTTAAGACTGATTTATCGCAGGTCAAACAATATTTTTGGGACTAAACTACGAATGGTGAAGATATAACTCCTCACGTGCATTAATGCATGAATATGTATGACGGTAATTTGGTCATAAAAAGATTTGTTTTGACCTACTATAAGTCAATAATATATTTTTTCTATTGTTTTTTGTAATATTAGCAAATTCGGTGAATATTGACTAACGGAGGGACTTATTTGTTAGACAGAAGCAGACGTTAGGGATGCTAGATGTAATTTCTCATACCACAGGGGAGGGCAGTGTAATTATCCACAAAAATATTGTGTGTGCGTGTCTGTCTGTGCGTGCGCATGTAAATTGATGAAGTTTTCTCAAAATAATTGCCACAAGCTGTTGAGAGATCAGACTGTGGTCATGATTTTCCATTTCATATATAGACTGCCAATGAGCTGCGCCATTCTTGATTGATCTTTAGTGTTTGCAATGAATGTTTTATATGTAACTTCATAAATCATTTTCCGCAAAGCATACGGTAAAGAAAATGAAAATTCGCTTATTTTTCATCTTCAAATCATGCTTATGTTGCCTTGGAGCAATGACTCTCCCATAGCAATTTAAGACAACAAAGTAATCAAAATTAAATGCAAAGATGAAGTCTCTTGCTTATGGCTTATACTTTGAGGTTTCTTTTAACTGTTTCTTTAGCCTAGAAAAAGGAATTGTAAAATAGTTCTTCATTGAGGCTGTAAGTGGTTTGGACAATTGTGGACTTCCGTCCATGGTGGAATAATTAAAGGATTAACATTAATTCTTTTGTCAGTTTTTCTTAATTGCCTTACTCTTGCATTTTCAATTTTCAGGCTCATGGGATAGACCATCTTGAAATCCCTACCAGGGATTATCTCTTTGCTCCTTCTTTTGTGGACATCAACAGAGCTGTGAATTTCATTCACAGTACGTGGTTTTGTTTAATTTTGGTCTCTGTTATGTTTGTTTACTGCATGATAGTACAATCGTTGTCAAACAATTGTATGTTAATTTCATCAGTTGTTGACAATTCCTTTTTGGTCGCAGGAAATGCTTCTATTGGTCAAACAACATATGTCCACTGCAAAGCGGGGAGAGGAAGGAGCACAACCATTGTTCTCTGTTATCTGGTGCGGTCCAATTTTCTGTGTAGAACATGTTATGCAGCAATGCCTCTGGTTAATTGCTGACAATTTGACACTATGATTTTCAGGTTGAATACAAGCATATGAGTCCAGCTGCTGCACTTGAATATGTCCGGTCTAGACGACCCAGGGTGCTATTGGCTCCGTCACAATGGAAGGTAAACAATCATTACATGAAATTGCATATTGGGCTTAATTTTTGTTCTAAGCCACTTATTCATTTGATCAAGGTGGTTTTAAGGTTTCTCAGCTTGATGTTCTGCTTTCAGGCAGTTCAAGAATATCAGCAGCAGCATATGGCTTCTAAAGCAATTTCTGTGTCCGGAGATGCTGTATTAATTACAAAAGCAGATCTTGAAGGATATGATAGCCCTTGTACTGACGACTCTTGTAAGGAGCTGACGGTTGTGCCCAGAATGATGAGGAGAAGGCCAATGATGGCTCGGTTATCCTGCCTCTTTTCATCTCTAAAAGTTTCAGGTAATTATGGACCAGTTATGAGACAGCTGACAGAAGCGCGTGCTTGCTGAGACCCTTCTCTGAGCTGCTACCATGTACATGGTGTATGATGCACACAAGCTTATTATAACTGTTATAAAGTTTAGTAGTCGTGTGACTATGAGGTATATGAAGAATAAAGTCAAAAAGAAGACATGACTTGAGGTAGATCCATTTTCAACATTGTACATAGTATGGGTAAGATATGACTTGTAGTTCCTTTAGTATATATTTGCATCAGGTTTTCCTTTTACATGGTTCTCGGTCTTCAAAATGCAAATTTCCAAGGTACGAACACTAAGAATGATATAAGTGGATGAACAAGTGGGTGAACATAGAATAGGTAGCGTGTTCTTATAGGATCTAGTTGCCTTTATTTTCTCGGTGGTTCTGTTTTTTGGATATGGCAGATCTCCCCATCATAATTCCAAACGAGTGGAAAGTGAAAATTGTCAAACATAAGGCAGTTTCCAGTTGAGTTTTTAGCACTATAGTAAAGCATTTCAAACATTGTAGCTAAAATATTACTATCTTACCAGCCCTTAAGTCCCGTGTATGAGTAATGTATTGCCCATTACATCTTACCGAAAAATCAATGTACTTGTAATTTCTTCCAATAGTCTTTAACTGTGCTGGCATGCCCTTTGTTATATGTTATAGTTTGTCTCTGTAGCGTCCATGTTAATAGTTATGGAGTTCTCACCATAGTTTAAGGGTGTTAAACAGCAAAAGATTGGTTCATGGCTGGTAGCCAATTTGGGAAGCAATAGGTCGTCTATGTATATGCAGCCCACCAAAATCACTACCTGGAAATTTGTATCAGTGCTAAAAAATTACTAGAACTGCTCCATCCCTCATCATCTTCCTCAGGAACAAAATCTTTTCAACATCAACTGCTGATATTGCTTCCGTCAACATAGTGATTTGGTCGTCAGTCCTCAGGTCTCTATGTCAGTGTCATGAATTCAAAGTAGAACTCACTGTCTTATATGAGTGCATTATAAGAAGACAGTAGCTATGATGGTAGTTGGCTTATAGTACTTGATCTAGTAGAAGTTCGAAGTAGAACTCAATGTCTTATATGAGTGCATTATAAGAAGACGGTAGCTATGATGATAGCTGGTTTATAGTACTTGATCTAGTAGAAGTTCAAAGTAGAACTCACCGTCTTATATGAGTGCTGGTTTATAGTACTTGATCTAGTAGAAGTTCAAAGTAGAACTCACCGTCTTATATGAGTGCAGACGACGGTAACTAGCTTATAGTACTTGATCTAGTCGAAGTTGGATTTGTTCGTGTCTCTGTGGGGTTGCCATAACCAAGTAGGGTATGTCCCAATGGATTTTGGCGAAAGGAGCATTCCTCGAAATTTAGATTTCCGTAAGTCAGGTCGCCACAACGAGTCTATTTCCGGCTCAATTTTTGTAACACGGACTGTTGATACTGCTAATATTAACTCCCTAATTGCCAAAAAAAAAAAAAAAAAACAAAATCCAATATATAGTTGGTTGAAATATCTAAGCATGGGAATTTTTGTTGCATGGCGCTCATAGAATTCATTTATCTTGTAGAAAAACACGACATATCAGATTCAGTTTGTGCTTCCATCCATAGCAGCTTCTGGTTCGTGTCAAAATCCTAAGAACCCGTCCAGACCTGCTAAATACTTCGTGGGTTGGGTCTCAATCAAATTTCAAACTAGAAAAAGTTCAGTTGGACGCAATCAACAAATTCATATTTATTTCAAACGTAATATTCGTACACGGACGAATCCTAGCAACCCGACCCATTACCCACAAATTTCTTGGCTCACGTCTCTCTGAGAAATGTGTTATGTTTTTTTTATCTTTGTAAGAAAACAAAAATATATTTGAATTAGCCCATAATGTTATATTTTATATTATTAATGATGTCAAATCAATACGTTTTTATTTGCATAAATTCTATAATTATATTTTCATCAGCCTGAAATTCTCAGTGACATCAGATTAATGCATTTAAGAAAAAATTATGTTATTAATTTAGTAACTTAATGATTGAAAAACTCGTATAAGCGTATGTACAGATATACAAAAAAAGAAAAAAGAAGAAAAGGTTAAGATTAGCATGAGAATAATGGTAAAAAAAATTGGATAAAAATCTATATTTACCTTCGATTGATTTATTATTATTTTATTCAAAGTCATATAAATCTTGTTATGGCCAAATTATCCTTATACATCTTCACACGTTAATGCATATGGTAAGGTAGATTTTCACCATTATAAAGGTAGTTTAGTTGCATATTTATTTGACCTGCAATAGGTCGCTAATAAGTCATTGAGAGTAAAAAAATTGATTTATTCAGTTTTTTTATTTAACACGAACAAATTCAATAAATTTGACCAACAAAAAGGGACACATTTGTTAGACGGAAGCAAACATTAGGGGTACTAATTAAATATAATTTTTCAAACCACATGGAGTCTATGTGTAATTAAATCAAATCTTAGGGAAGGAGAGTGTAATTACCCCTTTTCGCAATTCAGTCCTGCAACTTTAATCTTTTTTTGGCCAATTCGGTTAAAAAATTACATATGACTCGCACACAATTCATTTAAATTGCAATTCATTTAGATATGGCATGTTTTGAATGAGGTCCCATCTATGTCTGTGAAAGAATCGAAGAAAAGGAGGTAATATTCCTCATACCACTACATATGTAATTCCTTCTGCAACTTCTTTAAGAAACCGAATCTGAACAACTCGGAAACACACACTGCTAATACTACAGCAGCTTTTAAAAGCATCCAAAATCTTCCATAAAGCCAAAGAAATGAATATCAACTTTATACCACATCTCCTTCTTTGTTTTTTTTATATTGCATGTGGAAAGCGACACTTCTCTGCCCACTCGTAATATACGCCCATTATTCCTTTTCCTACTTTTTCTAAATTAAATCGACTTATTTTTTTCTTTGAAACATACAATCGACTATGTACAATAAATTTATTTAAATAATAATTCTACACTTTAAAAAATTGTTCCATCGGAATGAGGACTGTTGAAATATACTGACAAAATGTACTTGAGAAGTCGAGTTGATGGAGGGAAACACATTAAGGCAAAATTGCAAATTTGGTCCCGTAGAACAATTAAAAAAAATTAGTTTTGTTCTTTATGGGTTTTTAGAATAGTCCCATGTTCTATTACAATTGTGGTATGGAAAAATAATTTTAGTACTTGAGTCTTTAATTAAGAATCCTGAAGGGATCCAGAATTGCTTGTTCTTTCCTTCACTTGGAATCCTGATTATTCTTACATGGATTGCCCCAACGACAACAATTACGTAAAACACTTAGGTTGCCTACACCATAATATTTTTGCCATATTCCCCAAGGATATGTATATCCTCATGGAGTAGTTGAATACATTTGCCAAATTGGATTGGATTTTCTATTGCAATAAAATTTTGAAAAAGGAAATAAAATTTTGGAAAAGAAGATTCAATCTGCTAATAAAATTCCATTAATTTAATGTATGAAAATTTATAATTTAGTCTTATAAGTATAAGAGCATGGAAAATTTGGTCCTGTTGAAATTAAATATTGATAATTTGGTCCTGCAATTCAAAAAGTGGCAATTTGAGTGCAATTCTGATCGAAAATTCATAAATTAATTAAAAAAGTGTATGTGTTGCGCACATGTCGTCACGCTATTATGGAAATGTTTGATCAATTTATGTATTTTTGGCGAGAATCATCCTCAAATTGTTACTATTTAATTTGTGGGATCAAATTGTTAAAATCGATTTCAATTGAACAAAAATTGTCAACCCCAACCACAGGATTAAAATTGCTACTTTCAAATTTTTTTAGGGATAAATTACTAATCAAAAGCCCAAACAATTAATTTGACTAATAAATGGGTCACAAATTTGAATTTATTTCAAAATTGGGTTTCATAAATTTCTAAGATAGATGAATCTCGAATGAAGTACAAAATTATTTCTTTTTTAATTGATTAATTGAACCAATACATATTTAAATATGAAAAATTTAAAAAATGATCAAATGGTTATAAAATCGGATAGAAGTGAGCTCAAAGCGAAAAAAAAAAAAAGAAAAGAAAAGAAGCAAATACCAATCATTTGATAACTTTAAATCCCATCTTCTGATGAATTAATGTCACAAATTTGGTAGCTTTTATTTTTTTCCTAAAATTTAATTTACAACTCTATTTGACATTGAATTTTTTGGGAAATTTGCGATCACAGTCCTATAAATATTGAAATTAGTTTTGGTAATTTAGTCTTGCAATTAAAAAAAAATGGCAATTTGACGACAATCCTAATCGAAAAGTCATAAATTAGTTGAAAATTTCCAAATTAGCGTGTCACACCCACAACACATGCAATTTTCTGGCAAAATTGCATAGAATTATCTTCAATTCTCGAATTTTGAAAAATCACGAGACCAAATATTTACAAAAACAGATTCGTACAGAATCAAAAGTGCCCCATACAGAGAAGATCATATGTTTGTGAGGGATACCTCAAGCCTATTACTTGGAATGAAATATGTACAAAGTATATTTTGCAGAGGTACTACTCAGAATCCCTCTTGACAAATATCATCACTTCACTTCAATATATATATTTGTATATAGCAAAGGTATTGAAGTGGATTTCAACCAATAAGCAGCATCGGATGCTACTTTGAGATGTATCCTTTCATTGAATTAGCCAAAAAGCTTGTGGATGTACGTACGTACTTAGCTTATATATACCTAATATTCCACATTTCCAGAATCAGTAATTTTCAGACAATTCATTGAAATATTTGCAATAATCATTAATAGTTCAGTTTCCGCGAATCAAATCGAATCGAATCGAAAGGAGATGTAGGAGGGGAGAGTAGTACTCCTCTGGGTCGGGTGATTCTGATAGATTAGGAAGCTTAATTAATATTTAATTTATAAAACTTTGTACAACACATGTACATGCATGATGATCTGGTTCTGTCTTTATTCCCCTTAGAAACTACGTCGATGCAGCTGCATGTTTATTTGCTTTTACTACATGCAGCAAAACTATACATACACCTATAATATATATACACACACATGCACACCCTATATATATATATATGCATGCATGTCCCCCCCTCCCCCCCCCCCCCCCTCCAGAGTTAAGAAAAGCATATCTACGTACAAACAATTGGCAGAAAAAGCTCGAATCTGGAATCGAATAATTAAAGCAGTTTTAAAGAACATAGAGAAATGAAAAGACTATGCAGTTAATATAGTAAATGAATGGATCAAATAATTTTGTCACTGGCTAACTTGTTTACATCCTCAAACTTATGTGGAATACGGAGGTGGTACTACTTTTGTCCACTCAAATTTTATTTTGACAATAAACGATTTGTATCTTTTTGAAAAAAGTGGCACATTTGTCGCCGGAAATTGCTAATTTAGCAAAAAATCCCGAGATTAGCTTTTCATTCCACAAATGCAATTCGAGTTAAATTAACTTTCTTGGAAGATTCACAAACATACGAGAAACTTAATAATGATAAATTATTTTAGCAATATTTTGTAAGGGGCTGAATGAGAAATTTTACGAAGATCGTCCATTTAATTATAGACCTTTGGTTAGATCATGACGTCTGTCGACCCAATATTAAATTTCAGATCCAACTTTGTTTTGTCAGGAGTAAAATTGTAATTGTCACAATGCTTTATGGGTATACCCTAATATAAATAGTTGATATGTGAATTTTATTGTGATTAATTTGAGAGAAAATCCTAGTAAAAATCCATCTTAAGCAACTGTGGACATGGGGGAATTTTCGGACCATATAAACCTGATATCTTGCTACTATATTTCATTTTCATATTTTCTGCGATGTTGACGATCTGACAAGAAACAAATTATTGATGGCGTTATAGATATTGCATGGAGTTACAAAGGTGCATCTTTGTTCTCATTATGTACCAGCCATCGATTGAGTACTAGGTACAAATTACGGGAGTTGTCTTGATCCAATTTTAAGACATACATATAGTCAAGATTGATGATTCTCTCTCCAAAATTATTTCCAAACAGAACATATATATCGTCCACGGGCGTTAGTGAAATGATGTTTTGTGAAATAATTAATTATTTTGAAATTAAAAATTGAGAAGATTATAGCAGTCACAAGACCAACTTTTCCTCAAAGAAACCCTCGTATCCAATACTTCAATCAATTAAGTTCAAGTTTGCTACTATATGCATGCCTTTCTCTCTCTCTCTCTCCTCCCTATCTCTCTCTAAATATATATACATATATATGTGTGTGTGTCTTCATTTACTTAATAAAGAACAAAAGTGAAGTGAAGAAGGGTTTCGGAGACAAGCAATGAGTTTGCTCGAGTGGTAACAGTCGATAAAGTGGCCAAATAGTAGTAGTTTATTCTTGTAAAAGATAAGTCGAGGTTCAAGTTCCAGGAGGTGTTCGGAACTGGCTTTGATCCTTCTTTAAAGAAGAAGGGAAAAAAAATAATAGTAAAGTTGTGACCTTCCAATTAAGTGATTGTAAATTTGAATTCTATGAATATGAGAATAAAATATACGTATTTTTCATCAAAAGAATAAATAAAATTCAATAAACATGATGTATTCGTTCATGATATATATTAGCATTACGAACAAATCAAGATAACGCGATACAAAAACATTGATATCATAAATTGCAAAAATATTTGATCCATCCTAAGTTCACTAGGCAGAATCCCATAATTATGTTTTTTTCTCTAATTGGCATACATGCATGATAAGCTCATAATCTCTTTGAAGATCTTCTCCAATTAAACTGCATGCAGTGCGACAAAATAAAAGCATCATGGTAGTTAATAATGGATGTTATTTCAGGACAAGCTGTGCATAGTGATAAAGGGAAATTAAAGATCTGGTGCTCTTTCCTATTAAGTATTCCCATACAAAAAGATGCTATAAACAAATTAAAGTTTCACTGTGCTTTAATGTCTGTAGTGCTTTTTCTTGTAAAAAAAACAAAAACAAATTATACAAAAAAAAAAAAACTAAAAATTGAACAAATAATTGTAATGGAATAAACATATAAAGATGATATATAGTAATCATCAGGGTGATGATTTTCATGCAAGAAGAATTTTGCTTTGGAAGGGTTTTGGTCTTGTGTTTGTCAGAAGGAGAGCAGCTTTTTCTTTCTTTGCTTCTCTCCCTCTCTCTTTCTCTCTCTCTTTCTCTTTCTCTTTCTCTCTCATCTTTTACTCCTTTTCTGCTTTCTTTCTCTCTTTTCCAACATGGGTTTTGTTTCATGAGTTTGAAGCTATCATCAGGACCTGGAATTTAGAGAAAAAAGATTGGAAAAAGTAGAAACAATATGTGATGACATGGATGCATGCATGGATGGTCCCTCCATCAGCACTTAGCTTGTCTGAAAACAACTTGAGCAAGGCTTCAAGAGTAGTAATGATAAAGGCAATGATTTGGTCTGTGGAAGTACTACTGTCATGTTTTTCCATTCCTCATCTTCCTTCTCCTCCTCCTTTAACTACTCATCTCTCCATCTGTCCGCTTTGTTTTTTATCCATGATGATCCGGGTTGTCCGGGTCTGGCCAGAAGGTGGAGTACTTCAGCCATTCTGCCTCCTGTGGGTTTCCCATCGATGATTCCTGCATTCATCAACATTTTTCATCACTTCTATCAATTAACTACCTGTTTCCAGCTTGTTCACTGTGTGTTGTGTGTGCTCGTCCAGAGATTCTAACTCGAATCAAGTTCGACGGTATTTTAGAGGGTTTTTATATAAAACGTCCAATAAAATGTTGAAAAATGTTTGGTGATTTTTTAAGAGAATGAGTTTATAAGATCGAAAAATAAGAAAATTGAAAAAAAGATGCCTGCAGCTTATAATTTCTCTTTTTTTTTAGAAAAAAAATAAAGAGTTCTCAACTTATTTTGTAATTAAAATCTTAACACACTTCTTCAAGTTTGACGGTATAAATTATAAAATTATCATTCCGGTATCATCTTATAAGCTCCAAATGGTATTTTATCCGAGCACTCCGAAAACTTAAGATCAAAGGTAAATTATATTGACACATCCTAAAATTAGGTTAAAATAAACAAACACCCCCTATTATAATTGTAATTACAATTACGCTTCATATTAAAATGCAAAATTTATACAAATATCCCCTCAAAATATTACACTAACACCCTTCAAAAGGTATAGCTGTAATTTTAAAAAAAAATATGAACATTTATATAATTTAGCATTACCTAAAAAAATATTAATATAATTTACTCAAGATCAAATGTCATATAAGATTAAAAGATATATACTTATATAAAATATTCTAGATAAATTTAGCCGAACGCACTTTAAATCACTATATATATAAAGAAAAAAGACGAAAACGAAATTACATTTGTGGTGTAACTATTAATTAATTGGGATTGATGAAAACTGAAATATATGCATGCAGAAGAATTTGTTCTCTGGGAAGGTGGTAGTATATATGTGGGAGTGCGTGCATGGTTATCGAGACATGAATCGTAACTGAAAAAACTGTCTCTTTCCTGACAATTCTTTATTTTCCTAGGATGCCACAGGGACAAAAGTTCTGGGCTTACCATTTCTTTCTCTTTAATTCTACTTTTTCTTTTTTCTTTTTCCAAATTTTTTATTTTAGGCTCATGGATATATAACACTTTTTCAGTCCTTAATTACAATAATATTCTTTAATTTGTACTAATTGTTGGTGTTCTATTCGTATATATATATATATATATATATATATAATTAGCAGCAACAGTTCAAATTAGAAACAGCTTTGCAAAAGGTTTTAGCTCCAATTTATCACTTTTATTCGTTCAAAAGTAGAGGAAAAGAGGATTCTTGTTGCAGCTCCCACAATACATGGCTTTATGTAAATTTTGCTATCTATCTATCTATCTATATATATATATATATATATTATTGTCATATTATGAGGTTTTTTGGCCACAAAAATGCAATATTTTTTTTATCATAAGAAAAAACAAGGGATACGAAAAATTATATCAAGAAGAGGGAAAATTGTTTTTTTCATTCCATAATTCAATACATTTTTAGATGCATTATTTACGAAATTCTAAAAGATAGTCCCATAACTTACAAAAATCTCATTTTTAATCTTAGCGTCAATATGAAAAAAAATCATGTGCAAGTCACATGGCCGTTATCTTTTCAAAAAGGACGAAACACATGACTTGCACGTGTTGTTATTTTTTCCCATAAATCTCCTAACAGAAATTGGTAAGATAGACTGAAAGTGAGAACTTTCTAAAATTATGGGACTATTTGTTAAAATCTCATAAAAAATGTGACTAAAAGTGTACAAAATTTAAGTTATAGGATGAGAAAAACAATTTTCCCTCAAAACAAAAGGAGTAGTGCTATTTACATTATTGACATCAGGAATGGAGCTAATTTTTTAATTTTGGAAAGTCTGATTAACTAAGAAAAACGTTGAAAATTTGCGACTAAAAGCACTACAATTTAATAGACTACTAACGACCAAAAAGTAATTGATGATATTAAAATTAATTTTATATATTAAGTTATAAGAATTTTATTTTGTCGTTATAAAAGTTTCCAAAATTTCAATAGGAACGTGTAAGTAAATGTCATTATTGGAATAATTAGTGATAAAAATTATCATTATAAATAATTAGCAATATATGTATAATAATAATAAATATAACTACCACTATATATGTGTTGTTGCTATAAATGTATGCATCACTAGTTATCTATAGTGTCAATTTCATACACAATTCATGTCACTAATTAATGATTATATATTGAAATAGAATTAAATACATTTTTGGTTCCGTAATTTAAATAATTTAGCATTTTTATCTTTTAATTTTCTAGATTAGCATTTTGATCCTATATCTCTATTTGCGATTGCAATCTTTTTTTCCATTGAAGCTCACCTCCAGCAGTGAGAAGGGTGAATTGGATCCAGTAAAGAAAATGATTTAAATCACAAAAACTAAAAAAATATAGGACCAAAATATCACCTAGGAAGTTGTAAGACAAAAATGCTGGAAAAAATGAGCCAATAGGAACAGTAGCTTCAATTTGAAAAGGTCGTGTAAAATGCATATGCATTTTTTCGGTGAGAAGGCTGAACTCCAGGAAAAAAAAGAACCGAAATCACGAAAATTAAAAAGATGTAGGACAAATCGCTACCCTAAAAAATTAAAGAATAAAAACACCAAATGACTTAAGTCACGGAAGAAAAATATATTTAAGCCTATTGTAAAAAGATCAGAACTATTGTCGTCACTCATTTTTTATTTATAACAATTTTAATATTATCACTTAATAGTTTGTGACTAAAATTACAGAGTCGAGCCTCCTCAACATCTCGAACCTTTTCATATTATTGGAGAGAAAGATCACATTCGGCTATATATGGAGAACATCTAAACACTGGATTGGAAAAGAAAAAGGAGATAAAGTAGAGAGGAAAAAGAAAAGGGTTCCAACACCTCTATCTCTCTTTTAGTTTTAATTCTAATAATAATAATAATCCTTAATTAATTACTTAGATATTTAAATATATCTTTTTCTTTATCTTAATGTAGTCAAAAAGGGTGAAAATCAAATAATGTATTTAATACTTACTTCTTTTATGTCAGTTGATGTGCATCCCATAATGAGTTCCTCCAATCCAGATGCAGACCTTCCTCCAAGTTTATGATGCTGTTGTTGCTGCTGCTGCTGCTGCTGCTGCTCAAAGACAATAATATTGATACTACTTATTCATCATTTACTACAAGAAAACAAAAGCATAGTACTATAATTATTCATATGATCATGTATTGTCTGCAAAAAGACAGGGAGTTATGATTATTTGTAAAACAATATAGCTGGCACACAAAATTTCAGGTTGAATGGAAGAGACTTAACTCTCGATTTCTGTCACTCTCATTTGACTTAAGCCATCATTATCAATCTCAAGCTGCATGTAGCTACAGTTTGTGGTTATAATTTCTTTTTTTTTTTTCAAGAAAATGTAGGCTTTTTGCTCTTAATTTATCTTGTTATAATTTTAAATATGTGCCTCACTAATCAATTAAGGCTGCATGTATTCTTCCGTTTGGGTTAAATGCAACAGAATTCTCTATGAAAAAAAAAGAAAAGAAAATAGGTAAAAGAATTCCAGCAAAAAAAAAGAATAAACCAATTTTCTGAACTTTAAAAAAGAGAGAAATACGACTCTCTGCTACGGGAGGTAGTGGGCTTTTTATTAAAAGTTCAGCGGTCAAATTGTATTTTTTTTTTATTTACTAAGTTTTTTGTGCCTATTAGTATTTTTATAGGGTTGATTAAAAAATATCTCCTAAGGAAAGAAAAAAAAAAAAAAAAAAGGTAGCGAACTTCTTTTTTAAAAGTTCAGGAGGCCGTATTGTCTTTTTTCTTTTGTTTAGAGAAATTTTGTACCTATTAGTGGTTCTAGGAGAGTACAGTACATACAGCTATTTTTATCATTGGGAGTAAGTTTTTTCATATATATACATTTTTATTTAATGTTAAAATCAAAAATTGAAAAAATTGTTTATAAAGTTGGAGAAAATTATGGGATGCTTAATGTGATTGGTGAGAATGTACCTGGAAATTTTCAGGAGGGAGGATGATTCTGGGGACATGGAAGGAGTGATCTTGATCAAGAATGTTAATGGATGTGTGGTGTAGGGGTGGCGGAGAGATAATGGTGGAGATGGAGTGTGATGGCCTGCTTATGTGAAATGCTGTAGCTGCAGCAATCTGATGACTATGGTGATGGTGCTCATGGCTCACGTGATGCTGTCCGATGTCATGCTCATGGCTCACGTGATGCTGTCCCATCTCACGCTCTTCGCACGTGCCTCCTCCTCCTGCTTCCCTTGCAATTGAAGTTTCCCCAATATTCCCAGCCTGCGCAATTAACCCCACTAATCATCAGTTATCTCCCCCTCAATTAATACTTGCCTGTACTTAAATTTTTTCAGCTTTGAAAATTAATATTCAGTTTTTAATGTGGTTCTGGTGGGTGAACTACTAATTAATTAAGCTAATTTTAATTAGCATGCAGGCTGTTATAATCAAGAAAGTCTCCTATACTTTTCATGCTTTTCCCATAAGCAACGGAAATGTGGAAATTAAGATGTTCTTTTCCTTCACTGTAATTAATTACAGCATATATATAACAAAATTCAGCAATTACAACAATATAAATTTCGACTAAAATACCTTTAATTCAAGTGCAAAATATATGAAAGTGTCTGAAAATGCTACTCAAAATAATGCATATGTGATCTTCACGTAAGACGTTTCGTCGTTGCAGAAATGCAGATGACGAGCTAATTTCAATCAAATAACATGCATATTATCATATAATCGACTGTTAAACAGTCGATTTTCGCGCAAGAAGTTAGGGAAAATTGATTATTTTCATACCTCATCAAACGATTTTCGGAACGGAAGGAAGCTGAAATGATCAGCTTTGAGTTGCTGGATGTCGATGGCGCTGTAACTGGGAATCGGAGCAGCAACGTTGACAGGCGGAGCTGCTGAGAAGTCGTCTCTTTGAGTGATGTTCATTTCCTTAGAGGAACCGCTCACGCTCATGCTGCCGCTCACACTCACACTAACTGTTTCTCGTCGTTCGCTGTTTCCCTCTCCAGCGGCAGTGTTGAGTAGAGCAGCACCGCTCCTGTCAGACCAGTTGCATTGTCTGGGCTGAGTCTGGTAGAAGATCTTGGACACGACGAGCTCTCCTTCCTTCTCCTCTTCGTGCTGCCCTAAATGGTACTGATGCATCACCCAATTCGTCTTCTCCGGCTTCCGATTCTTCCCAAAGTTGGTGTACAGAACCAAGATTTTCTTGCACCCTTTCTGCTTCCCGTTCACCATCACCGGCCGGGTCTTGCCCGTCTTGTGCCACCGCGTCTCCCCGCCTTGCAGGTCGCATTCGGTCTGGATCTTCCGTCGTTTCCTCGTCCCGGTCGTGTAGGCCTTGGAGGGCCTGTGGAAAAAGTGCCGACTCAATCCATCTCGTGTTACTCCTGGAAAAAAAAACCAAAAGAAAAAAAAAACACAAAGATTGGCATAAAAATCAAAGTTAGGTTTACTTAGGTACAACCAATGTTTCCAAGAAAACAAGAAACCCTAAATTGTAATTGTGCATGGTCAAGAAACACACAGTGAGTGTAGTTCTGACCTGGAAGCTTTTCAGGATGCGTGTAGCAAATCCCATCTTCACCTTCAATGGTAGGAATGAACTCATCAATCAAGGGATGGGATTTCGATTCTTTTCCTTCTACTTTAGCTTCGAGGTGATCGATCAACTCCTGGTCCGTCGGGTCAAATTTCACTCCGGCAGGTAGACCTACCCAGTCCTGCACAAAACCCTCATCAACTCCATAAATTAACAATCAGAACGAGCACACACGCATCAACATTAAAATTAAATTATACTAAACACATAAAATTAAATCAAATTTTATAAATGACTGATTAATGTATAAACATGCCCTTAATTGCTGTTTTATTTGATTCTTGATTGTGAAAAATTCTTGTATATGAAGGCAAGAATATTACAAATATATTGGAAATTCAATTACCCGTACCGGCTTTCCTTCGAGCATGTGTCCGCAACCAGGACACTGTTTGGATCCACATAATTGATGCTCCTCAAGCTTCGCATCGATGAGCTCAGAACTGCTGACAGATCCCAGCTGATTACTCTTATTCATGACTAAAACAAACAAGGCTCCTATTTTTGTAGTATACGGATATTGTATTATTCATCAGCAGACAATAACAACTTTAAGTACTCCAGCATCAAGAACCCGAATCAAATCCCACCTTCTTGTTTTATTTCTCCCAATTCAAAGTCGCATCCACGCTTTACAACTTACATGTCAAGAAATCTATCAGAAGCCCTTCATCAATCATACGGTATGGTATACGGTCCAAATACTTCTGGAAGGAAAAGCAATCAGTATACGTATTCCAAAACCAAAAAAACTAAAAGAAAATCAATAACTATTAGGGAAAAATTAAAGAAAATCAGGTTTCAATACTACTGTGCATGATCGTGAAGAACCCTCAAAGATTTCATCAAAAAATCAAAACTTTACACACAAAATTCAATCTTTTAACCCCGTTTCAATTATTCTTGAAAAGAAAAGAAAAGAGGGTATATATATAAAAAAAAATATGATTGAAAGAGACAAATAATTAAATCAAATTAAATTAAACCAACGCTTGAAAGAGCTATATAGGAAATATACATATACATATGTTAATAGATAATCTTGAAGAAATTAAGGAGGTGGCGATGAGGACGAGAGAAAGAGAGGAAAAGAGGGAGAAAAAAGAAGAAAACTGAGGAGGTGAGATTGAGGTATAAAACCTGCTTTAACCATGGAAAAATACACACCAGAATTCCCTTCCCGTCTCACTTTAACTGAAACAGCCAGTACTAAGATAAAGGAAAAGATACCCCCCCCCCCCAACACCTCACCCCACCCCTCCCCTATATCTCACCTTTAACTCTTTGCTAATTTCAGCATAGCAATATGTAGACAGTTTTTCTCACTGTGTGTTTTCTTGGCCTGTGTTGCTTGTCTGTGTGTGTGTGTGTGTGAGAGAGAGAGAGAGAGAGAGAGAGAGTTTTGGGGGGTTTTGATTCTAAGGTAGTAAGTTTAATAAAGCTCCCTGTCTAGGGGGGAGGAGTAGTGAGTAGCTTTGTATGTGATGAGATGAGAGGGTGTTGTCTTCTTGACTGGTAAAGCAAAAGGTGGGAAACGGCCTTAGCTGTTGTTTTAGCCTCACACTCAAAAAGAATATTACAGCAACCCCAACTGTTTTTTCTCCTCACTATAATCTAACCCCTAATACCACATGCTGTTTTTTATATCATTATACTGTTACCATGTATTTAATTCATGCGTACACGATATATATATATATATATATATATATGTATTTTTATGTGTATGTATATTCACAATTGAAGTTTTAATTTCTTCTGTAATAACTAAGGATAATCACGTACTATATTGTTTGATTTGACACAAGTTATTGAATATTAAAGAGTTCCGAAACAAAATTTATTTATTTTAAGTTTCTTTTTTTCATTTGAGTGATTTATTAAAATTATTACGATTTTATTAATTTTGATTATGAACTTATTTGTGTAATATCGAGCGGCTAACTCATTTGAATTAGATATTACTATGCTTATTATGGGATTTGATTTTCTTATTTTAAATTTTATTGTATATTCTAATATTACAATTAATATATACACATCGTCTTTATGAATTTATGTAATTTATTTTATTTAATCCCACTTATGAGACGAATTACGTCTTCAATAACAAATAATAAAAGAATACTAAATATTATATACAAGTGAGTATTAAAAGAACACCCCCACCCCCACCCCTCCCCCCTCCTTCCCAAAAAAAAAGGATAAAGGAAAAGTAAATATAAAAAGAAATAAAAGATATAAAAACAGGAAAAAGAAATGAGAAAAAATGATAGGAGGTCACATGGGTTTGGAGGTGGGAGTGGTGATGATGATTCTTTTGGCATGAATGTTTTTTCTAGAGAGAGAAATTAAGGTGATGAGAGAGAAAGGAAAGAGTAGTAGTACACAACATTGCTTGATATGCAAGGCAAGTGAGCAGCAGCAGCAGCTATCCCATCCTCAATGGACCACCACCATCCCCCCCAATCCATATTTAATTCAAATATTTCCCTAATTATTTAATTAATTTAATTAATACTACTATCAAACAAGACTTTAACTCTAAGCACCCCATTCATTAATTTAATCCATTTTAAAATGAGAAAAAGACATACATGCATATATACATATATATTTATATTTCACATAAAGAAAAAATTCTTTTACATGCCGTTACGTTATATCTAATTACACAAATACTTCATGCCTTTTGCAATGGTACGTCATAAACCTTGAGATCGTAAACAAGTACACCCACGATTTAATAGTAAATTTTTTTTACGCAAACACCACTTCAATTAGGACTATCCCTGCAATTTTAATTATAAACGATATGGTGCTTGTGTAATGAGACTTAATATCAGAGAATGTTGATGTAATTAACTTATATATATGTATAATTATTATGTCATCCCAAATTTTAATTTTTACTTATTTGAATTTTTGGGACATGAATTTGGAAACATTCCTACGTTAATAAATTACAATAGGCTTCCCTGATTGTTTTATAATTACAAATATTTTTTTATTATTTGAAAAATTACAAATACCCTTGTGAAATTAACAATCATCTAACAAATATTCACCTATAATGGGATGCTATGAGAGGGTATTTGTTAGAAGATCATTAATACCAAAAAAACATTTGTAATTTTTTAAATAAAAAAGTAATTATAATCATAATAAATTTTAAGAATTTTATTGTAATTTATCCTAATATATATATATATGATCAAATTGGTGCACATGAAATATTAGACCCCACCACTTTGTGGTCCACTTGACAGATTTTCATGCAATCAAATAAATTTCAAGCATAATTCATGTTTTATTATAATGTATTTTTTAAATTTCTTTTAACTATATGGTCAATGAAATAAATGATGAAGGTCCAGAGCAATGTTTGCAGACAACATATATTGATATGATTATATTTGGTCATGTGTCTGATTTTGTTTTTTCATGCAGTGGGTAAGAAATTATTTCGATAAGTGTATTTAATTTAAATTTTTATTATATTTATTGATCTAATAAAATATAAAATAAATCACTAATCAAATTTTGTAAATAAATTAATTTTAACAGTGCATGAATAAAAAATTATTTGTATAATTAATTAATTAATTAAAAAATAGTTATTTGCAGAAGAAACAAATATAAATAAACATGTATATGAAGACCTAAATTGGCTATAGTTCACTTTAAGCTTTAGTCTAACAGCCTCATTTATGAGAATTGAGACATTTGTTCCATTTATTTTAGAAACTTATAAATAATACATAGAAAATGTTTAATTTATATGTATCAATAAAATCTAAAGGTTTTAAATAAATAAAATATATTATAAATATTATTCAAGACGGGTTTCAAGAAATACATTCAAAAAATAAAAGTCCTATTATATCTAAACCCAATTAAAGTATATATGAATTGATATGTTTTTACAAAAGACGCGACATAATAAAAATGTATTTGAATTAAAATGTCTTATGATTATTTTTTTTTGTACGAAAAGCTACGACAATAACAAAAATGTATCTGAATCTGGACATTCTTTGATAATTCTTTTCACAAAAAAAATGTGATATTTTGTAATTACTCATTATCGTATGCAAAAAAAAAAAAAGACAATATTTTCTTGGAATTTATGATCCAATTTTGCAATAAATTAAGAGAAGAAAATACACAACCAAACATGATCTGACAATTTAAAATCATATACAATTGAAAATGGGGCTTCGTAAATTAAATACGTATCTATTTTTGAGATAAATTTAATTAAATTATGTAACCAATAGTGATCTGTGTGGTGCAGCAGTTATAATTAATAAAAAAACCTGAGAAACATATTTTCACATAAGTGTAATTGTGTCTGATGATGACAAGTATGAGTTTTTGAATTTACATTAAAATTTGATTAAGTTAGAAAGAAAAATAAGCTGTTGCAGCAGATGTGCGACTGTGAGCCCACATATTGCTGTTGTAGTAGTAGTAGTCTATTTTCATACTCCACATGCCCCAATAATCATCTTCGCATTCTGTGCATCCCAATTATATATATATATATATATATATACATACATACAGATTATGAGAGAGAGAGAGAGAGAGAGAGAGAGAGAGAGAGAGAGAGAGAGAGAATGTGGTGTACCAACCAAAGACATGGACAAACAATCTTTTTAACAAGAAGTTCAGCTTTTCCCTCTATTCTCTCTTTCATCATCTTTTCTTCTCTTTGCTAGCTGATACTTACAATAATTATACAAAAAAATTATTATTTAAAAAATTATAAATACTTTAAGAAACATTCCTTTATGACAGTTCATTGTATGAGGTATCTGTTACGATATTTGTAATTTCAGAGAAAATATTTATAATTTTTCAAATGACGGTAATATATTTGTAACCATAGCAACTCAAGGGCGCTCGTAGTAATTTACACTATATATATGTATTTATTTTTCGAAAGGTAAATTATATTAATATATTTCGAGGTTATGTCTAGTTACACAAATTCTTTTTTTTTTTTTTTTCATTGCTACAAGTACACCCACCAGGAGGTGTTGATCTAATTAGTTAACTCAGGAGAGGTTTATGTATGTTTTTGCTCAAACGAGGTGTTGATGTAAACTACAATTGTAAAAGAGCATATGATGTTTGTATAATTAGACCTAAATGTAGGAAGTTTTGGTGTAAATTTTCTATTTTAAAACTAAATTATTAAAATTGAAACAAAGGGGTATAATTGATATTTTCTAGAAATTTAGGGGTTGAATTAACAATAGACCAAACATTAAGAGACAACAGTAGAAATAAATACGTAGTTGGAGAGAGGAGAGGGAAAGAGAGAACAACTGCCACACCGGACATTCTCATTTCTCTTTGTCCAAACCCAAAATAATGTATCCATAATTACATTGATTTTGAATGGTGGCGATTGCATTTGCACTCCAACTTTCACTCAAAAATCTAATTTTGGAAAGGGAAAAAACATTGAAAACATGGAAAGTCAAAAACATTACTTTTATAATAAAACTTGTGGCGAAATTGCAGTTTTAATTCCATAATTATAGGAGGATGGAAATTTTCGTTTTCTTGAAATTCGAGTCGACTATTAAACCTTGCAATTTTAAAAAAATTGACATATATTAAGGACAAAATTAGACAAAAATTTCAAATCTGGCCGAAATTTAGCGTATAAGCCTCACGCGGACCTTAATAAAAAGAATATATATAAAATATTTATGTATTTTAATTTAATTTTAGATAATATTAATGTAATTTACCCTAAAATAAAAAATAATAAAATATTGAGGTTGAAGAATAATAGAGAGAGAAAGACATGGAGTGTTGGTTCCAATGTGTTGAAGCAAGACAGGGACAAAAGTGAATTGTGTGTTGGGACATAGAGTTGATCATAGGAGTGCACATTTTGTTCCCATGAGCTATATATGTATGTTTGTGTCATTTGGTAATGGTAATTAATTTGGTGATGATTAGGCATGCAAACCCTCTCATCATTCCCCCAAAAAGTCACATGAAAACCATGCTCTCCCACTTTTTGGCCTTTTCCTTCTTTCTCTCCTCTACCTCTTTCAATTGCCATTAATATTATTATTACTATGATTAGCTAAATAAATAAATAAATAATGTACACTCCCTTTAATTTAATTTTGCAACAACTCAATGGGTTCCATTATAAGTGAAGTTTTAAAGATTACAAGATTTGTGGGTCTCGAGACATTTTGAATAATTACAAATTAATAGAATTGGACCCACGTAACGTACGAGATTCTGATTTTTCAGTATGACGTGAAATTGAGTTGCTGTGGAGATGAAATTGGTCATGGCGTAAAGCAATGGCATGCACAGAAACAACATAGCTAAAGGGTGTTTTGCAGTAGCTATGTTTTGTTGTAGGAATGAGTTGTAAAGAAAGTCGGAGATTGAACAGTAGCGAAAGTTGAGAGTATTTTTAAAAGTAAAGGTGAAAAAGGGGTTAAGATTAGTAGGGAGATACTTATATATTTTGGTATAAATAAACTTAATTTAAATAGTTCTAAAGTAAAAATTATCAGTTTTAAAAAAAAAAAAACTCTTTTAAGCTTATATTCAATAATAAACTTAATTTAAATAGTTGAAAGTGGTATACGCACCAAGTGGAGGTTTTGCTCTAATGCAAAAAAATTTTATGATTCAAAAAGTGTCATTCAATTAACCTATTTAACTTTCAAGTTTTTCATTAATTTGATAAATTAAATTTATTTTTTAAAAAAATATGATGTATCGTTTTATATATTTTATTTTTATTTATAATACACCTTAAAATATGAAAGATTGTATATTATATGCAAACAAACTAATGTAATATGACAACTAGTAAGTATTTATTTCAAGAAATTATCATCACCTTAAAAATAGGCTAATATTTGAAACTTGGTTTTGAAAAATGGGATTTGTTTTTTTTTTTTTTGGAAAAATTAAAGATGGGTGAGAAATGAATGTCTAAATGTTGTTTCTTAATAGCCTTCTTTCCTTTGTCCAAATCCTACAAGAGGATAAGATATTGAAGATTTCGTTGATGGGTTGGGTATGACTTTTAGGCCCATTGCATGGTTAGGTTCATCTAATGTGGAACTTTTCTTTTTGGTTCTTTCTTTTGTTCTCTCCACTATTTCTGTTTTGACCCTTGCCCTACACAAACTCTTTTATCCCTGTCCTAATTCTCTATATATAGTTTTCTCTAGAAATGACATATATATATATATATATATAAAGGATAACCATGCTTTTCTCTCTTCCCTCGAGGTTTGATGTAATTATACGTAAACTTTATGTGGTTTGAAAAATTATGTCTAGCACCCTTGAGTTTTCAAAATATTTTCAGAAAATATCATTCATTTTGAGAAAATTGTGCATAATTTTTTTTTTCAGAAATTTAAATTTGCATATTATTGTGTAATTTTTGTGTAATTAGGGTATAATTGTGTAATTTAGGCAATTATTAAAAATATTATTCTGTAGTTATTGTATATTTGTGTAATTTCTGTAGTCATTGTGTCATTTAGATCATAATATGTAATTTTTGTAATTATTGTGTAATTGCATAATTTTTTAAAATATTGTGTAATTTGAATCATGTTTTGAATTTTGGTAATTATTGTGTAATTGTGTAATTTCTGTAATTTATTGTGGAATTTGTGTAATTGTCATAGTCGACTGCCTCCGCTACCGCCCTAGCACAGTCTTCGACAGACCCCCGGCGCAAACAATGACAAAATGGACGAGGCTGACGAGGAGAGTCTAGATTAGATTTTAATTTTATAATCAAATAATAATAATTTGTATTAAAATAATATTTTTTTAATTATTCATATTTATTACATTCCATTATTTTATATTTATTCAATTAATTAAATTTATAATTATAATTAATTAAAATAATTATTTATTATAATTTATTAAAATACATAAATTAAATTATTTATTAAAATTTATTAAATATAACATAAATAATTTATAAAAATTTAATTATAAAATAAAAATTAGGAACGATTTTAATAATTGTAAAGAAAATATTACAAATCTAAACAAAAAACCATTCATAATACTAAAACAGTTTTAAAATTTTTTTCCTAAAAAAAATTGAGCATTCCTAAAATGGTTACAAAAAACTGTTCCAAGCAAAGATTGACAGTTCCTAATACTATTTGAAAAATTGACCACCAAATAATTCCAATGACCGTTCCTAAATATATCACCAATAAATAAATACAGTTCCAAAATTCAGGCTTCAGTATTATAAAGACTGTTCGAAAAATAACCCAAATTAAATTATAAAATCATTCCAAATTTTATCCAATCCATTCTAATTGAAAAAAAAAATATATTAAAATACAACATTAGGAACGATCAATATCAATATGTTACAATGTTCATTCCAAATTGGAATAAACGGTCACCAACCGTTACTAAATATTAGTAACGCCGTCTACAGCGACGGTTCATAAACCATTCCAAAATCTAATATAAAATAATTTCTTCAATTCGAACCATGTTAAATGACAAAAAAATCATTCATAAACCATCCCAAATCCCACATTTTTTTGGTAATGCCAGAAACATCACCTATTTTTAAAAAAAAATTACACATATACTCTAAAAAATATCAACATTGTTACACAATAACCCTTATTTGTTGACTATTATGGATGATTTAATGTAATTATACAAAAGACAAGGGTGATTTGTGTAAACACCATAAATTAGAATATGTTCCTTTAATTTATTATTGAAAAGAGCACCATAATAAGGATATAAATATTTTCTCACAATAATAATAAACGTTCAAGAGATTCTCACTATTATATATTTAATCATAAGTTGCATTAATAATATTATTTTATTCCCGATATATTACAGTAAAAATCAAACGTAAATGAAAGTATAATCTCAAAATAATTTTCTTCCACTGATATTAAAATAAAATAATTACTAACAAATTTTCTACTACTAACAAATTAATTAGGTAGACATATGATTAGTCTATATTTGTAGTAGGATATATTTATCATTATCTAAGTAATTTAGAGGTATTAAAACTCTTAGTTAGTCTTCTTTTAATAAAATTAATATTTTTATAACTAATTTTTATTTATTATTATAAAAATTACTTAAGTAAGAGTATGAATGTCTTTTCACAAAATAGAACAAAGACATAAAAGATTCACGTTTTTATAGGACAAAATGCATAAAATTCTCATGTGTTTTAAAAATCGGCTAAAACCCCCTTTTTGTTTTAAAAATAGGCTAAAATCCCCCCTTGTGTTTTTTAAACGTAGCACAATCTCTCCCTCTCCGTTAAATCTAACTAACGATGTTAATTTTTTTTTTTTTATAAAATGACTGTTACACCTTTACTTAATACATATATATTTTTTATTTTAATGACCACTGAATCTTTTTTGATCAAATATTAATCGTTAAATCTAATTAATTAATTTCAACAGTTAGATTTTATAAAAATAAAATATCTAAATTCAATAAATTATTTAACTTATATTATATATAAATAATTTAAAATTAAAAAATATACTATTATTATATATATAAAAAAACGAACTACCTAAACCATCATTTGCATTGCGGTGGTGGATTCTTCAAACTGTCGGATCTCTATAAATATTTTACCAAAATGAGTGAGGTCGGTCTCATTAGAATCGTCTTGAAGAGACGAGTTTGATAATGGTGGTTTGCGATCAAGATTCGATCAGACAACGATAAATCGACAACAAATATGTTCAGCGGTTGTGATTTGAGCCTACTCTTACTGATTGACGAAAACTCAAATTGAAGGTATTAAAATATTCCTGTTGAAGAGAATGGTACCGTTGACAGTTGAAACTTGTCTAGATGGTGCCGAAAACTTAAAGACAAGTTTCCGACAAAAAAGGGGGTGAATCATTCAATTTTTTCTTATTTCTTTTTAATTTTTTAATTAATTTTTATTAAATTAATTAAAATATATTTTAGTTAATTAAAATAATTTGAATAATTATAATAATTAAATATTTTAATTAATTAAGAATAATTATAATAAAGTTATTGTAATTAAAATATATTTTAATTAGTTAAAAATAATTTTAGATTTAACAATTAATAATTATAAAATTATTTGAATTGAAGTATAATATAATTTCATATTTAATATTAAATAAATTAAATATAATTCAATATTTCAATTTATATTATAAAAAATACAAAAATAAAATAAAAACAAAAAGAACATTTTAATAAAAAACACCTATGAAAAAGATAAAAAACAGTTAAAAAATACCCCACACGCACAAAAAACACGTATAATGCACCTTCCATTAATTACTAACCGAATGGGTGTTTATTGTTGAGTTTTACAAAACACAGGAGGGTTTTTAACTTATTTTTAAAACAGAAAGAAATTTTTAGCCGACTTTTTAAAACACAATGGAATTTTATGCATTTTGTCCCACTTTTATACATAGTTTGAATATAGATATAAATATAAATATAGATATATAGATAGATTGATCAACAATAATACAATACTTGTATGTCATAGTATAAAATATTGCACAATTTTCCACTAAGATTTCCACGTGAAGTAATATCTTGAATTCTATGTCGCAGTATGCGACCATTTATCATTTTAATCCAGAAAATTTTGAAGAGTAAACCCTCAACTTTTATGCCTCATAGCAATTCGATATTCCAATTATGGTGTGCCTAACAAGAAGGGCGACATCAAGCTCTCCAATTAATATCCATGTAATGCCTCCAATATCGACCCTTATTACCATTTGAATATCTGTCAAAAGACATCTCAAATTCTTGAATTGCTGCCATCAAAGCCGATGTCTAATCAGAGCCACACGAGGATCACTTCACTTTGAATGGAACCTCCTGCTTATTGACTCGTAGCTTGGCAGATGAAGCACTGATAGATGAAACGGGAAATGGGAAGTACCAGAAGTTTATAAATCATATGCACGAAATAACATGAACCGGAAAATAAAGCTTCTGGGAAATGTAGTTACCATCTCCGTAAGATGCCATGGTGAGAGGAGATGATAAAAGCTTTTGTGCTGTTTTAGCAATATCTTGCCTTGTGATTTCATCAACAACCTTCAAGAAATGCCCCAAGGGAGTCCTACAGACGCAAAACCAAGAATGGATAATTTATAGTTAGCTTAATGACCTAGTTTCGGCATCTCCAGTAGATGGATATACAAACACCATTATGTAAATCCAAGTCTGTGGGGGCAATAGGCATCGGATCTATGGGTTGCACCAAGAAGCAATGTTAATTGACGTGGACGCACCTCTCTCCATATGTCAAAATTTGTTTACCTATATCTTCTGATACAACCATCTGCAGTAATAGTCCACAAAGTCAATAGAATATACAAGCAGAATCATAAGAGAGACGGGTCATTTACGTTTGGGGAAAGAAAGTTTTTCATGTAAAGCAGAATCACATACTCTGGATTCTAAGTTCATCAAAATGGCAGACTTTGTCGACTCTTTTGCACGATCCAGTTGTACCTTGTCAACTGCAAAACAAAGAAGACAGCACAAACAGGTTGGAGAAATGAGTTTGGCAGAGAAAAAGAAGCATCACTGGTAACAGAGAACGAGCAGATTTTCAATAAGAAGAATTCTCTAATCCACTCAAATAGCATAGGAGCTCCACTGGATAAAAGGGAAGCAGGATAGAATATTATAATCAATTCAAGAAAGACTTGCATTTAATAAGTAGATCCAGTGTTTAAGATACATGAAAGTACATAAACCAAGTCAATATATTGTTTCAGGCTCAACATCCATCAGAAACACAAGCCATTGATGAAATGGCCAGCAATCATATAAAAGAAGGAAGTATACTAAAATTCATGGCAAACCTTGTCCTGGAGTTGCAACAGCAATGAGTTCTTTAACAGCTATATCAATGGCATTTATTGCAAAATCGGATTCCTGAATTCAAATAAGTGTCTTCATCACTTCTGATGCAAAATTGACAGTGGACAAAGTAGGAATAAAGCAATTCCTAACATCACCTTGCAATGTGCAATAAAATTTTCTCATTTGATCTTTTATTTATCCTCAAACATGACAATTTTCTAGACATTGTATCATAAACAGATAAATGGAAACAAATGATCTACTCGGTTGTCGACTTCTGTACATTTAAACAAACATCTAGGGAAATATTAACAGAAAATGCTCTATGGTGTAGAGAGCATGAAAGAGACTAACTTTGCCAGGAACTTATGTTTCAGAATAATGGAAATAGACAATCTAATTAGAAGTATTGGATTACTCAAATAGAGATTTGTTATTTAGATGGATAGGCATCATAGATATTCAGACATTGAAGATATAGCCAAAAATGATACCCATATGGCAATGCAAGACCCGTGATGCTTCCAAATGCAACATCTAAAAGTGTTCCAAAACTATGAAATCATCATGACTCAATGTCACCATAAATCTCAATCCTAAAAGTACATAATAGAACAAGATAAAATTAATATCCCCATGCAACAAAGAAAATAAACTTCAGAAACGAAGAAAGAAACCTAATAGAGGAGGCCGTCAGAAAATTTGGAGGTACTTACATCACCAACAAGGAAAAAAATTTCCTTCAATTAGAATACAAAGTGTACCACAGTTCCTACTAATTTAGTAAACTATCAGTATTTTTTCTCCTCACATCTGCAATTCATTATATCCTTCCACCTCTAATTTAGTAATTAAATGCAAAATCCGATCTTCACTTCCCCTCTGCTGGGGCCTGGAGGGTGGTTGGAGATGTTATGGCAGGAGAAACAAAACTTTCTAAGATCAGCCGGAACCTTCTTTCTAGCTTTGTTTAATAATCAATCAGCCTCTAATAGCCCCTTAAATTTGAAAAATTGAGGCTATGTTGCATGTTACAAGATACACACTTAAAATATTTAAAAGCACTGAACACTATAATAGGATAGTTAAACATCACAAGCCAAAAATGATATACAGAAAGGGCAAAACAATGTATCTGCATTGTGCTGAGAGAGAATATCGAAGCCAATCGATCGAAATCAAGTATAGGAAAAAACAAGATTATAATAACCCAAACAATACTGCAGCATTACAGATAAGTATAATTCGATGTACTAGTTTCCTCTTTCCAAAAGTTAAGCAAAGCTGGAAACCTTACAGTGGTAGCTTGAATTCCAAATAATCCAGTATGATTGTAAATGCTGTTAAACGCAGAGAAGGATTGAATCTGGGGGTGCTCGTTCAGGACACGCAGATCTATGTACCAGTAAAACATATAAATCATTATATAAATATTTGCAGAAGTTCATCCAAGCCCTGATTAAGAGAAGGCAATTATAAAATAAAAAATGGATAAATCATGAAAACATAAAAGCATGAACTCATTGTTGTGGAGAAAAATTAGGTGTTACAATGTAAACACAGATATGGATGCATATCCATACACATAGAGTCAAGATTCTTGCTATACATGAATTAAGTCCTGCATCAAGTTTCATTGCACAATGAAAACAATGTTAACTCACATAATCTCGAGTACATCCCCTTTCCAGGACCACCAGCTGAGAAAGATCCACCTCCTCCCATTAGCATCTATGAGGTAGATAGAATCAGCAATTTCTTATAAGATGACATTCAAACAAAACGATATGAAAACTAGATTGCAATAAGAAAACTAACATTAATTACTTGATAACAGAATTAGATAAAATAAAGAAATCAGAGTCACGATTCACTTGAACTTTAGGGGAAAACAAGAAGTGAATGAATGAGCGAACCTGAAGAACAGTCAATATTATGGCATCCTTTTCCTTCAACCAGCCACCAGGGAGCTCAAATGCTAGAGCAAAGTGGGTTATCTAACATCATTTTTTTTAAATTAAAAAAAGAGGATATGTTATTGTTAATGATCCTAAATCATCTTTAAGGGAATGTGAATTGTACAACAATGTAATCAAGGATTTTTCTGATACACACCCCTGAATCACCTTGGCGACGAAAATCGCCCCCTGTATAAACTGGCCTTGGCTCCGCGGGACGAGAAACATTCGGGAGGTCAGAAAGAAGTGGTTCTGCATATTCCAACAACTTATCATGGTCAACACCTGATGCTGCAAGGACCATCCTGGAAGCAGTATAGTGTTCCTAAAGAACATCATAAGCAATTAGAACAAATAATATTTTATTACTAAAATGGAAAGAGAAAGAATATAATGATGGTAAGGTAAAAGAGTAAGAAAAGAAAGTGGAATTATGATTTGGCGACTTACAGCAACAAACTCCTCCAGAACAGTACTGTTCAAACAGTTAATTGCAGATTCTAAGGCAAAAAGAGCATTTGCATAGGGACCAGAGTAGCCAGTTGAATGAATGGCCTCCAAAAGCAATTGGTGAGGGTCTCTGAAGCTGCCATTAATATCAGCACTCACCTTCTGGAGCTGTAATGGGCATCGCATATCTCATTGCAGAATTAAGAATAGGAAAGTATGTCTCAGAAGCAATTTGAATGGAGAAGGCACTAGGTACCTGTTCCTTGACTTCCCAATCCAAAAACGCGGGATTTCTGACACAGTCAATAAGGAGCTCTACCATTTGAGGAACATAGGTTTTTAGTGCATTGTATGTATAGCTCATATGCTCCCGAGAACCCAATGCAGTTACGTTTCCCCCAATTGCCTCAATTTCTCTTATAATACGCAAGTGACTCCGGTTAGTAGTACTTTTGAATGCCATACGCTCCAACAGATTTGTGACCCCATATGAAACTGGTCTTTCATATATTGAGCCACAATCCACATATAAGCCAATTGACGCTACAGGGTTCTGATCAACAAAACTTATTACTACTTTGTTTATACAGAGAACAATAATGATTTTTTCTGTGAGTAAAAATGTAAAAACACGGAAAATAATCTCATACTGCTGCCGTTTCAGAGGCAATCTTGAGACCATTTGGAAGTGTGGTGATCCTAGTCTGTCCAGGCTCAACATGGTCCGGCAATGGAGGGGGAAGATTAACATCCTTAAGTGGAAAGTTCAGGCTTGGAAGTGACGAGCACTGATCACCCGTCAACCAACCTCCTGATGATGACTTGACAGCAACAGCACTAGTAGTTGCATATCTAGCTGATCCCCTATAACCTGTTTGGCCCTGTGAGAGGGAGAATATTAAAGTTCAGGCTATAGCCATTATTTAGATATGACATCTAAATCCTGTTACACAGATAAGTAAGCAACACAATTAAGAGAGAGACAGAATCATTAACATTTTGAAAATTAAAGCCAATGCTGTGATCTGAGAACATGAACTCATATTACTATCATAAAATTCTGTTTTGCTCCTAAACACATCTTCTCGGAGCAACCCAAAAACCTAACGTCCACTGGCGCCTACACAGTACAACCGCTGATTCGTCAACATCAGTGGGTTCAGACCTCCACTTAGTTTCACTCAAGCTTTGTCCTGATCATTTCCAAATATCAGGGGCAACTAAAATACGGAAGGGCTGGCAACAAAGAAATGAAATTTATACTATAAACACAATTTCACAAACCAAAAACGAAACCAGAAGCTGGCAGGTAAATGATACTATCAGATATTAATCATTTCACCAAAAGCTCATAGATTATAATAATAAAGTACCCGGCTAATAGAATTGCGATTTTTATTAGTAGAACCATTTTATTCAACCATCCACCATATTGAAAGTTATATGCTCCTGTTACATATTTATCGTTCAGCAAACAGCTTCCGATGATTAGACTTAAGTCTTAAGACAGTCAAGATTCAAGCTTCACCATTAGCCCAGTTATATTAAAAACCAGTGAGACAAAAGAAACAGCTTCGCATCCTCATGCTAACATTTAGATAATTAAAATTCAACTTTCATCATAAACACTGTATATCCACGCACACAAAACACACACACACACATAAAACCTACAAAATTCATCTACGAGCAGAAATCAGACCCGAACATTAGAATGAAAAATGGGAACAAGACACATGCAGATACACATGCACACATATCACGGAACAACCGTGTCTGATGTATGTGTAGAGGAGAGAGGAAGGATTGTGGCTGACCTTGAGAGCCCTAACTTTAGACGCCGCCGTTCTGTACATACTGAAAATGCGATGATCCACCGCTCGTTTACAGCTTCTGCTGTTTTCAGTGCGTGTGAGGTTTTGGTATTACAGTGAGAGCTTAAAAGAGGTGAAAAGCGAGATTGAATAGGAGACAACGGAGAATGAGGATCCCCTACACGTGCCAACTAACATCGTAATTTTGTTACGTTTTTCTTTTTCTTTTTTAATTTTTATTTTTTGGACCAAGTCTTGGATTCATAGCAGCTCATTTGCGATTTAAACCTTTTCATTTTCTTTTCAATTTTCCTTTTTTCTCTTCTTTTCTTTTTTCTCCCTTTAAAAAAGTGATAATAAAACTCCTAATTGTATATATTCTATACTTTACTATAAAATAAAAATGGATTTCCACGACACTCTTCTAAAGAATATTTCTCCTTGTTGAGCGACATTGAGTTAGTAGACTTTGCAAGAATAGACTCGAGCTCAATATCCAGCCTTTGTGAATCGACTCGACTCGTCTGCCACGTCAGTATTGCTGATCTTGATTCAACGAGACTTTACTTGTCTGCAGCATTTGCTTGTTACTTAAGAATGCTCCATTTCAAAGTGGGTAGCTTTGCATTTATTCCAACAGTCAACACTTGCAAAGTTGTTTTCGGACACAATGACTAACATGCCTGTGGGTTAATTTTTTCCCTAGACCAGAGACCTTGTGGGATTTGAAATTGGGGGATGGATTTAAAAAATATATTCCAGACAACTCATATAAAGAATTTAAAATTTATTAATATTTGAGAAAATATAGTTCAAAATGAACGATAAAGTATTAATTTCAAACCCTTCGTAATATAAAATTATTCAGCGCTAGTGATATATTTGGAATGATGAATTTGAATTTGAGTAAAGAATTTCAAATGATTCTATATGAAAAGAATTTAAAATCCATCATTATTCAAAAAAATATAGTTCAAAATTAGTATCAAATGATTTAAATTTTTTAAATTTAAAGAATATTTATATTTAAGGATCTGAAATTCATAATTTCAAATTGATCAATTCAAATACAACTCAAATAAATTCAAAAAATTTATTATAAGGATTTGAAATTTTTACTTTTAAATTCATTAGAATTTTCTTGACTAAAACCCTGAAATGCTGAAGTGAATCCTATTCACTGCACGTTTGAACAACAAATATCAACCTTATATTAAATTCTATGGAGGATTGTTCATTCAGCACAAGAACAAGAATATTCTCCTAACCTCAATTGAAACAAATTGATCGCCATGAAGATATATATTCTCTTTAATAGAAATAACCTTGATTCCTGCAGTATAAGAATGTCTTTATTCTTGACAATTTGCAGTTTCTTATGGGACATTTAAGCATTCACTATTCCGAGGACACCATCAGAATAATATGATTATTAAACCATCTTCTCATGTCAAAATTCAATCTATGTACGTGAAGCATTTCTTTTATAACTGGGTGACACTAACCAGATTTTGAACTTAAAATCACTTGATTTGGTTTAGCTCTAATGATACCATATTAAATCATCATCTTATTTAAACATTTAAATTATTAGAGATGAAAATTATTTATTACTAATATCTTAACAACGATACATATTGCTTGGAATATTCGATCTCTACAATAGAGATGTACAATTTAAAATGATTTCACAAATTAATTAGTAGATCCCAAGAAAAAAACAAAACTAATAGTTTATTTTCTTGAATGCATGCATGTGAATATATATGGTAAATGTTACACATGCATATTAGATATCATTATCCCTCCAAGTGATATGTGATTTTGTACTAAATATCTTATACTTTTACTCCAAAAATAAATTTTACTTTTTATAATTTGTACTCAAATATTAATATATTTTCGCTCGAACAAGAAACATGTTGTTCGTGCAAGTTAGTTAGAGTGGTGTTTGCAATAACTTCTAGTATTTTTGTCGTTGGAATAAATTATAAAAAGTTATACGTTTAGCAGTGAGTAATAATTAAAATAAAAATTGGAAAAAGAAAATTGAAGTTTGAGTGTTTGAAAAAAATAATTTAATATTTATAATTTTATAAATAAGACGTTGAATACTTAATAAGAAGCTGTCTATATAGTTTTTGGCTTAGATCAGTTCAATTTAAGCAAATCAAAGGAGAAATTTTGAAATAAAAAGACCTTTTTAACAATCAGCTGACAAGTCTTTGATTTCAGTATTTGCAAACACCGGCTGCTTGGCTTATAGATTACAAGCCAAATCTTTTCTCCCCTACTTGACATGCATGCAGGATACTCCATATTCTGTTGAGAAAAATTCTTATTCCCCTTGCCCAACAAGTTCCCTTTGAGTTATTACACACACACGCACACATATGTCGATCGATCTCACTTCAAAATTCTTTGTTCGAACATCAGACGATGGCAACATCAGAAATGGTAATGCGCCAACTTCCAGTTTCCTTTCGTCAGAGTTCTTGGAATACTGGCACCGCAGCTGCTAGATTTTGCACAAGTGAGTAACTAATCAGTACCTCTCGAAATATGACAACATTAGTTTGAGCTACAACGAATTTGATTTCTTCGTATCTTTTCACTTGATCCCATGTACGTCCCAGGTAATTTGTCCTTGCAGCAGCCTTTCACCAAAATGCCTAGCTTCAACGGCACGTCTCATCCAGCACGATTCTTGGGCGACCGTAGGAAAGGAGTTCAAGTCTGGTCCCAAGACATGGTAACGCCGAGTATGGCGCCAGTGGAGTTGCTGAAGGCGTGGAACGATGAGTACAATGGCGTCATTATTGAACCAACAAGCTTACCCTCTACTGCCAACGCTTTTGCATCGGCCCTCCGAGCTTCTTTATCCTCCTGGAGATCACAGGTCTTCACAAAATCTACTCCAAATAACGGGAAGAAATAAATTACATTGACATTTTTCGAGATTAAGTTTAATTACACAAACAATCCAATTTTTCGTAAAATATCAAATACACCCCTTGAGGGGGTGTCTGCGTAATTTATCCTGTATTTGTAATTTTACAAAAAACAAGCTGTATTTGAACAATTAGACCTAACGTATATAATTTACTCAATATATACAATAAGATTACACTTCATACTAACTCAATTTTTCTATTTAATCTCAATCAACATTTCAAGAAGAAGCTGAAATTTATGAATCATTTGGTACAGGGGAAGAAGGGGATATGGCTGAAGCTACTTGAAGAGCAAGCAGAGCTTGTTCCTATAGCCATTCAGGTTGTTGAACTAGTTCATATACTTGTAACACTTGTTTCCAACTCACTTCAATTACTATATTCATGATGTTCTATATTGGTTCTTAGGAGGGTTTTGCTTACCACCACGCTGAACCTGGATATCTTATGCTCACTTACTGGATCCCTGGTGACCCGTGTTTACTGCCCTCCGGCCCTTTTCATCAGATAGGCGTTGCTGGATTTGTTATCAATGACAACAAAGAGGTACCCATCACCGGCACCCCCTTTGGTATTACAAAAGAGCAAATTACCCCGTATAAAAGAAAGTAGCAATTTATCTCTGTGTGTTTTTACAAAATGAATCAATTTACCTCCCTAAACAAAGAGGCAAATTGATTTATCATTGTAATATCACAGGAAGTTGTCTGTATTTTTTGCAAATATAAACTTTAGAAAGAATAATGGCAACAAATGAAAAAATTGAGTAAATTAACTTTAAATACTAACTTAAACGACTAAGTGTTTGGTTGCTCCCTCTTGGCTAAAAACTGTGATAGTTTCCAAGGAGGATTCATTTGTACTTCAGTTTCGTACTATATTACTTTTAATCTAATTGAGAATGTGACTACTATGGAATCAGATACTTGTGGTAAAAGAAAATTGCTCTTGTAGTTGCTACGGTGTGTGGAAATTGCCAACTGGTTATATCGAGAGGGTACGTAAATACATGCTTTCAATTTGGGTTTTGTCTGAAATTTCGATTCGCATGATCATTTAAGTGATCTGTTTCCTGGATCTAAATACGTAACTGGGCAGAGCTAATTTTTATTAATTTATTGGTTGATGTAGTCTGAAGAATTGTTCTCGGGAGCTGTAAGAGAAGTCAAGGAAGAAACTGGTGTAAGGAATCATTTCTTTATCAACTTTATCACAAGGACAAATTAACTACATGGACATTCTTTCAAATTAGTTGATCTAATTACACAAATATCTTATATCTTTTCAAGAATTACAAATATATTTTTCTTTGCAAAATACAGGAAAAGTTTACTATTTTATTTTTTATAGGGAGTTTTTTACTCATTGCTCATATTACTAATATAATTATCTAATTTCTATTGCAGATCGACACAACATTCGTCGAGCTAGTAGCTTTCAGGTGAATTGCATAAGCCTCTATAAAACAAAGCATTGTTGAAAATTTGCACTCTCCTGAAATTAGAAATATTCAAAAAATCCTTATAAATTATACGCGAGTTTATTAATTGCATTATTTTTCAAATATTAAGGGCATTTTTGTATCTTCCTTTGTTATATATATAGGGTTTTTTTAAAAAAAACTTTTCTAATTTCACAGGGACAAATTATATTTAATCCCTAAAATTTAGAAAACTTGCAAAAAAGCATATATTTTTCTGTAATAGTATTCCAAAATAATAATTTTGTTGATTTTCAAATAAATTCACTCTCAACTATTGTTACGATTAATTAAAATCATCGCAGGCATGTCCACCAAGTGGCATTTGAGAAATCGGACCTGCTTTTCGTGTGCATGCTTAAGCCATTATCCTTCGAGATCAAGATTGATGTAAAGGAAATTCAGGATGCAAAGGTAATTATATATATTAATAAAAAAAGATAATTAAAACCGATTTACGATTAATTATACGTCGAGTTTATTTACGTTTAATTGCCATAATTCTTTTGTTGGGGAAAAAAATGTCATGTGCAGTGGATAACTGTGGATGAACTCAAAAGCCAAGAGTTCTATGAAGAAGATCAGATGTGGAAAAGCGTCGTTGCGATTTGTATGGCAGCGTATGAAAATACATACGACGGATTCATCGCAAATCAAGTGGTGTCCAAGTTTGATGGGAAGCTATCCCACTTGTATTACAAGGATATGAACAGTATTTAGGGATTTTCAGCTATTTAATATGTCCAAATTATGTTTGTATATGTGTATGTATATTTTTACGGGCAAAAAATATAATTTTAGTCCGCTAATAATAGGATGGTGGCACTTTCAGTCCTATCAATTTGAGCAATATTTAGGGGTTTCCAGTTATTTATTTTGTGAAAATTATGTTTTATAACTATGTCTGTATATGTGTATATATATTTTTACTGGCAAAAAATGTAATTTTGGTCCATTAACAATGAGTTGGTGGCACTTTTAGTCTTGTGTTTTGAAAATCGAAATTGATGATTGTAATTAGAAAAAGAATTGTACATTTAGCCCATATCTCACAGAAAAAGATAAATTGGTAAAAAATATCACGAGCCCACATGATCTAATTAAATTGAAATTTTTTCTTTATATTTTTCAGTCATTTCTGTTGATGCTGCATGATGAGCGTAAGAAAAAAAAAAAACATACAATTTTCATCCTATGGCTACAAGGAGTGGCATGTCATATCATTAAAAGTGGTGAATAAATTAAAAAATTTCAAATTAAAGAGATCACGTATGTGCCAAGCATATGCTAATTTTTTGTGTATTTGGCTCTTTTGGGCGATATCTAACTAGACTAAATATGCTATTTTTTTTTCTTTTAAGTAATAATCATCAATTGCAAATTTAAACGAAGATAACCAAAAGTGATACCACTTATACTTATAGAGCCGAAGTTGCGTGTTTTTCCTTTTTGTTGTTTATGCCACATTGCATGATGTGGAAGTAGCCAGACATGTGAAATGTGGAGGACGCTAGACATGGAAAATGGGGTTTAATGCAATATACTCTCAGTGGTATTGTAAAAAAGCAAATTATCTTCCTATAAAAAAAAAACAATTTACTCTATATATTTTTAAAAATGAAGCAATTTATAGGGGGATAAATGTTTTATTTTAAAAAACACAAGAGAGTAAATTGCTAATCGATGGGGAGTCTCAATATTTGTAATTGTACTAAAGCCATGATTGCTAAGGCAAAGTATAGCTACTTACAATCACTTTAAAATAAAGTTCCATTAATTAGCTCACAACAACAGCTAATCATTTCATATCGACGACTATGAGGAGATTAGAAATCAATCCTTAGTCAGGTTATCAAAACACTCTAAAACTTGTGAGAGAATGAATATATTTCTATCACTTAAATGACTTTTTCAAAGCAAAGAAAATTTGGTATTCAAAAAATTTTAAAGATTATTTTCAATAATTTCCTCCAAGGATTTTCAACTGTGCAATCAATGCACGTGCCTTTTGAGCTTGAAAGGCACATGCGTATCCATATGACAGAGCAATAATGGACTTCGCTTTGAATAATGCACTTAAGCCAAACATCAATCACCACACACACATTGACTTTAGGATATGATTTATGATAGGTGTGTTATTAATGATCCCATGCTCTGATCTAGTGAAGTTTCTAGGATTAGCTCAAATCCATAACCACGATCCTTGGCAATTCTCACGTAGGTGAGCTTTCAGAAGGTAAGTGTGACCAGTACCTTGCTAAAATCCCATAGTCTTATTAAGGGTTAAAACATGACCTAACATCATATTTTTGTAGTACTTCACTTCAGAGATGGAAATGAGGTATTTAATTATGAATCACGTGTTGTAGGTTGTTGTTCCTATATATTGAATTTTTTTTCACGGGATCTCAATCACGAAGGTTGAATTACTTCCATTGATGATTCTTTCAGATTAGGTCTAATTATACAAACACCTCTTACCCTTTAAAAAATTCATAGGTACAATCCCTGAGAAGGTGTTAATGTAATTTACCTCAAGGGATAATCATATAAAATATCACCATTAAATAGGAGTGTACTTATAATTATAAATACAACCTCATTTTCTAATGCGATTAAATTTTAGTTCTGATGCAATGAAACAAATATTTTTATAATTGGACTCCCATATTAATACTTCTTTCCCTCTTTTAGGAGAACAAATTTATTTGTTTTAGGTTTTAATCAATGCATTTAATTATTATCTCATTCTACTATTGGATTCAGGCATCTTCAGTGACAAAGTTTTAATTGACTCGATTAACTTTTAATATTGCTCCTATATATTATGACTTACAAAATAATTTGCAATTGCTTCATTATTTGTTGGCAGAAGATTGATTGGTTGGCATTTCAGGCTAAGCAATTCTCAGGTACGAACTCACTCACTTACCATTTGATTAGATTGATGAACTTTCAATATTGCTTCTCTGATTTACAAAGTCTTTTATATTGCTTGACTATTTGATAATGAAAGATTAAAATCGTAATTATATATTCATTTTAATTAATTATGATGTGGGTAAAATATTTTTGAATAGTTTAATCAGAAGAACACTTAGAAACACAGAGGAAAAATAAATAAAAATAAAAAATAAAAAATACAAGATTTAACTAGTCTCGGCCAACAAATGCCAACGTCCTCTCTAACACTACCAAAATAATTTATATTTTACTAAAAGACAATATAGTCAAAAATTAAAAAGATCAGGTGAAAAAACAAATGCAAAGGAATAAGATAGACAAGTGTTTTGTTTTTGGGATGAACATTCATAAACCAAATATCTCTATTTGAGCATTTCCTCCCAGTGGCTTGGCTGTGATTCCCTATGTGGGACTGAACCATTTTTACCAACAACCATTTTGTGTAATATCTTCTCTTGTGGTTGCCTTTGAGCAATTTCTTTGCATCGTAAGTGGCCAAGTGTTACGTATAGGTCGTATATTTGGAAAGTAAGACTTAGGATAAATTTGAGTACCAGAGCTTATATATTTCCGATACGTTATCGGTTAAGGTTATTTTCCTAATTTGTGTTTTAAGGTAAGTTGTAACCAAGTGTTGTGCAGAGATCGTATCTTTGAAAAGTAACATGAGGGACAAAAACCACCGAACTTAGATACATTCCTTGAAATCTTGTCGGTTAAGGTTATTTTCCTACCTCGTATCTTAAGGCAAGTTGTAACCAAGTGTTGTACAGAGGTGGTATCTTTCAAAAGTAGGACCTAAGGCAAATCTAGCAGAATTTGTATACATTTCCCTACACTTTTTCGGCTAAAATTATTTTCCAAAAACGTATCCTAAGATAGGTCATAACCTGAACAGTTCGCTTTTATGGATATCTACTTTACTTACCCATATTAGATTATATCTAAGAAATTTGTATTTTACCTAATATATATTAAATTTGCAATAGTATATCTTCACCCATATCATAAATCCTCCAAGTTTCTTTATCATTCATTTAAATCAAAGAAAAAATTTAATATTTTTAATACTTGAGAATTTTGGGCAATAATTAACCCAAAATTTTGAAATATTTTACCGTTTTACTCTCAACTTCATGACTACGGAAGCAATTACGTAGCTTTGCCACACGTTCTACCTATTTCAAAAGATATCTCCTCCCTCTTATGCCTTCATACACGTGCCCTGAGTCGTAAGCGATCAGGGTAGGTCATTTGGCCCGAGGTCAGGTTACTCGATCTACCCTCTATCTGAAATGAGCTCGTATAGGTGGCTTTGCCTTGAAAGAAGTTTAAATCGAGAATGACCTTCTTCCCCCTTCCTATGCACTTGATTAACATGTGGATGTGAAAATACTTTCCAAACACTATGGAAAATTCATCCTTTCCCTCAACGTCATTGTAATCTTTTCTTATGCTTGTAAATCTCTTTTCTTGTATTTTATGTTCTATTCTTGTTAATCTTTCTTCATTTCTAGACTCCTACAACTATGGTCGAGAAGCATGAGAGGGTCCTTAGGAATCTAGAGCTAACTAAACCAGAGCTTAAGGAAGCTTGTTGTTTCGTTCAAGAAATGGGATAAGGTTGTGGAGGCAAAGTTGGTTGGATAGAAGAGAGTGATCAATATGAAGTTTTCAAGCTACACTCTCAATTGGTGGAAAAGGATAAGGAGGTGGTACATCGTTTTGTGGAGGTAGGCGTCTTGCAGGAGACTTCCACATACTACAAAGGTAGAGAAAATGTTTTGACTAATTTTGACTTCAACTGCTTTAGTGGTCATGTTAGGAACTCCTTTTTCATCTCGTCCCACTGTCTGTTGATTCGGGCTCTAAATTGACGTATCAATTGAAATCGTTCTTCTTAAGCCATCAGATGAACTGCTTCACCAAGAGATCACCGTTTGTGCCTACATTCTTTTGTGTTTCGATGAAGTGGCTGATGTGTTATCTTGGATTGTCTTTTTTCCATCGAATTGTTGCAGTTTTGGTGGTTGATATCCCATCGGGCGAGCCTTGGGTCGTTCCGACGCATTAGGCTTTGATGGTTTTGGTGATCACCTCTGGCAATGGTTGAACAAACAATGTAGCAATAGACATTTGGGAATGTGTAGATTTTTGCATGGAGTCATGAATGGGTGGTGTTTATTTATTTGCTTTATGTATTCAACATGGTTTGAAAAAGAGACATGCTTGTGGCTGTCGTTGAATTATTCAATTTTCGTATGCTCTTGATTACTCATCAATTGCACGATCTGGAGGCCTTTGTCTATGATGATCTTTTGAAGAATAGCGATAGCTTGGGCCATTTGTGCTAGTTGTTCCTCCATTGCGATTGTGTTAATCATCACGGCGGGAAGGATAGTGAAAGGTGTGGATTTTGAGTTGATCTCCATAGGGTCGGCGAGTTCAACGTTTAAGGGAGTTGCGTCAACGACCTTGTCCTCAGTGGAGGAATGATCGACGGTGTCGTTCTTTCCTCTCATGGCGACTTGACCCTTCTTGTGGTGCCATTGAGCACTTGGGTATGATCACTTGAACTTTGACACAAGAGAAAGGGATGGGGGGTAGAGATTGTCAACTGGGCCTGCTATAAATATGTTCACACAAAATTTCGTTTCTGCAAAATTTAATTACAAGAAAAAAAAATATTTGGACAAATAAGTTTCATTGATTTAAAATAAAAGTTGATACAATCTCTATGAAAAGATAATTCCTAACTCTTTGCTTAGATATTCTAGCCAAGGGGCTTGTTCTTGGATGTGGATGCGTAATCTTCTTCGAATTTGTGGAGTAAACTTCATGTCACCTTAAAATTTGGTACTAATATTTAAAAATTTGATATTGAGAAAAAAGTAAAATCTTCACTAGTGCAGTGCTTCCTTGTGGCAGAAAGTTTTGAGATTGGATCATTTGATTTCTCGTGTCTTGTGTTATGACTTGCAAGCTTGGACTCATTTTTATTGGGCTTGAACACCGTAGGCTTTGGCATAGATCCATTGATATTCTTGAACATACTTTGACTCAATTAGTTAATCCAAAATAAAAGATAATTTGTATTTGTCTTGGATCAATTTATAAAAATACATAAGGCCCAAATTTAGTATAGACACTAATGAAAATTTACTGTATTGAAGATATAAAAAAGCGCAAATTTATTATGAACTTAATTTGGAACTAAATTATTAGTCAATTTATTTTGGATTTTTAATAATAGTTTAACTTTTCAATTACAATTTAATTTAATTATGTTATCAAATTCTTTTCTTAACAATTACATGTGAATTAAAAATTCATAAGATATTAAAGTGTTAATAAAAGATCTCTAGCTAGCGCTTTAACCAATCTTAATTACATTGACCTTTTCTTTTAGTGGACTCAAATTCAAGCAATCCATTGTTAGGTTTGGAGAGGAATATTCCATTGGAATCTAAAGAATCTAGACATATAGAGTCCTTCACTTTCCCAATAATGAAAAGATTTTCTTCCCACCTTTCCTTTTTCTATGTCTATTCACTATGTTATAAATAAATTTAAAAACTATAATTGTTACTACTATTTATCAAGATTGAAACAAAATCAATATAAAAAGAGTTTAATTTTTAATTACGATTAATCAATATTTATTATGATTTAAATATACTCAAAATATTTATTGTAATTTTGAGCTATATGTGATATATTGGCTTTACCTATAAAATATGAACGGATAATAGACGATGAATAGTTGTAATTAATTAGTACTTATTATGAATTTTTAATCATAATAATTAATTATAATTAAAAATAACATATTTTCTATGGTAAATGCTGTAATACAAAATCAAAATTATATATTTTGGTTTGACTAACTTGTTATGCTAATTTTCAAATAATATCATAAACTATTGATTATTTTATTATTGCAATTCATTTAAGATTTTATTATATCAGTTGACTTGTTTTATCTTCCCATTGAAGTAAATCTTTAGAGTGTAGTGATTAATTAATCCCAAATAAAATCTATTTATAAGATAATAAGATAATAACAAATACTTCATATAGAATATAAGTTAGGTTATTATTACTTAATTAATGATTTATTTCATATGATCACTCCATTTAGAAATTTAAGGTGGTGTTTGCAATAGTTTTTGTTTCGTAGTGGGAATATATTGTATAAAAAATTATAAATTAATCATAATACAAATCGAAAGTATTTGAAAATAAAAGTAAAAAATTGAAGAAAAAAAAAGTTGTGTATTGTTTTAAACAAGGATCGAAACTTGTTTTTGAACTTTCGTTCTGAAATTTGAACTCGTGACTTATCTTTCATAAGAAAAGAGAGAAAAGAAGTAAAGTTACAGAGTTTGGAAAATAACTTCATATGTACAATTTTATCAATAAGTTACAAAGTTTGTTTGTAACTACATAATTACAACTTTTACGGTAATTACAACGAGTTTTCTTAAGATTTGACATAATTACAAATACCTCTTTATTATTTAAAAAATTATAAATACCCCCTGATGTTTGATGAAATTATATAATCGTTGAATGGAGGTCTGAAATTGTTTTTATCATTGCTATATGTTTTTTCTTTTTTTAAAAGAAATTTAAAAAATATAAAAAAATTAGACGATATGGATGAAAAAATTTGAAATATTGTAAAACAAATTATCCACTTAATGCATAAAAATATTCTAAAATAATTTAAAAATAAGTAAAATTACAATTCATAATCTATAAGGACATTTTTATCAGTCTACTATAAAATAAATGAAACCTTATCAGGGTCTAACGGATTGGCTAATTGTTAGATGACCATCAATATTAGGGGGTATTAATAGTTTTCAAACGACGAAAAATATTTGTTATTTGGGTGAAAAATGGAAGTATAAGAGAAATGAAAATAAAAATGAATATAAGAGATAATTTGATGTTTGGTTTGGGGGAAGAGATGGAGGTGAAATAAAAGTCGATGTGTGTGAAATCCTGCCAGAGTTCCATTTTGTTTCGGTCTAAAATTGAGCGGAAAAGTAGATTACAAGGCAAAAAAGACAAAAAAGTACAGTTTTTATTTTTATTTACTCTATTATCCATATATTTATATATATATATAATTTTCCTCCAAAAAATTTTTGATATCAACAAAGACACTGATGTTTAAACTCGAATTCGTTTGTTGAAAACATTGTTAGTAATTTTTATTTTGTTTAAACTA
Source organism: Sesamum indicum (assembly GCF_026168435.1). Classification (NCBI taxonomy): domain Eukaryota; kingdom Viridiplantae; phylum Streptophyta; class Magnoliopsida; order Lamiales; family Pedaliaceae; genus Sesamum; species Sesamum indicum. The sequence continues at coordinate 15,759,216 of NC_142661.1, forward strand.
AATAGTTTAAAATAAATGAACAATACTCATTTGATGATTTTTAATTAATAAAAAATATTTTTATTCTTATTTGATAAATATTTTTATTAATAAAAACTTTAAATTTTTAATATACTAAAATTACATTAGTATAAATATTATTTTATTTATTTTTAATACAAAACAAAGAGAATAGTTACTCAGTAAAATTACAAAAATTAGTCTTTTTCCCTCAAATCATTTTCCTCATACTAAACAAGATGAAAATATTTAAGATTTACTCCCTTTTCAATCATACCAAACAACTCGAAGAAAAATTATTTTCTTCCCCTCTCTCTTTCACTTTTCTTTTTCCTCTCGCTTAAATCAAATGAACCCTTAAATTATTTTGATTTAAACAATTCAAAAATAAAAACACTCTTTTTAACTTATCGCAACAATAAACCATAAGCACTTATCGTAAACAGTCGCAAATATTTGTAATTGTATTACATAAACATTTGTTTAATTGGGTAGTTTAAGTCTAAAGTCGTGGGTCGTGACGTCCATTGTTTAGACTCAAAGGAGTGAACACCACTCTTTTTATTTTTGTTTTCTTCAATAATTTACTATTACTTGATTGCAAGAAAAAGACAGGCAGTATATTAAATTAATTAAAAGCAGGTCTTTTCATGGCCACTCTAAATATTATTCAAATATTATTTTCTTTTCAATTATTATTATTATTATTATTATTGAAGCTAATGACAATTACAATATGTTGATTTCCTTATCATTTAGGCTGCTTCCAATCACACGTCACATGCCATGTTTAGTCACACACGTATTATTTAATTCTAGCCTTAGGTCAATGATGTCCCTACCATAATATTTCTCAAAAGTACATGTGTATTTATATATATATATATATATGTCTAGTTTGTTCTAAATTTATTACTCCTATGTCCAACCATAATTAAATACTTATCTGACCCAAATCAATCCATAAATTCAAAAAATAATTGAAGAAAATATTTTTATATTATTATTTCAAATTATAGAAAAAAGTATTTATTTTAAAAATTAAATTATTATTGTAAGACACATTAAATTCAAAATAGTAAAATTGGAACAACATTAATATCATATATTATAATGATTTTGATATAAAAAAATATTTTCTTTTCGTATTTAAAATTTGAATTCAAAATCTCGATTATACTTTAATTTAATTTTTTTGAAAAGAAAGGCATAGAATCAGGAATCTTCAACATATTCCAGAAGCCCCTCGCTTGACTTCAAGAAATCATACCGCCATGCCAATTTTCCTACTTATAAATACAGAGCTCCAATTCAAATATTGTACTCTACGATAAGAAAGTTGGACGTTCCCTCGCAACTGCAGAAATCCCGCCTGGAATTAGCCATTGCAACCCCCACCCCGTCTCAGCTTTCGAACTCCAGTTTTCCGTGACTCCACCAGAAACCTTTGCCACCTGTCTCCCTCTAATAACTTAGCCAATAAGGTCTGATCACTGATCAGAATTCATAACTAAGTTTGAGGCGCAGCGTTTGCCGGTGATAGGAAGCTGTCTGTTTGATCAGTATATGTAAGTATATATAGATGCATATATATATATATCATGAATTTGTACTTGTTGAGATGGTTATTTGAGGTGTGAAAAGTACTGATGGGTTCGACACTGTTTAATGTTGGTTAAACAGCCGCCGCGTTGAAGTTGCCCTGCGGCTGCGTTCCGCCCGACGGCGATCACAGGTTTGAGAAGAAAGTTGCTCGTTCAAATTCAAGAAACGGGTTTGTGAAGCGGGCTATTATGGGACAGGAGAGCGATTCCGCGCCTAAAATCGTGACCGGGGAATTTGGGTACACTCTGGAAGACGTCCCCCACTTGTCCGATTACATTTCTCATCTCCCGGTATGTACAATCTCTCTCTCTCTCTCTCTCTCTATATATATATATATATAATAATTGATTTATATAATGTGAATAGCAATTACTTCATATGATATTCAGAATGATCAAATTACCACCCTATGAAAAAAAAAATATATATATATATAATAATTTACCTCATATGATATTGAGAATGATCAAATTATAAAAAAATTTAATAATTTACTTTCTATTCTTTTCAAAATGAAATAATTTATTTTAAAAAATATTGGGAGATAAATTACTGTATTTTAAAAAATATATGGATGTAGGGTGTTGTTTATTTCTTCATAGGGGTTAATTTTTGCTCATTTATAATATCATATGGAGGTTGCTTGCATTTTTTTCAATTTATATATATATGTCATGGTTAATTACATTAATTAAAAGTAAAAGATGGTGAAAATACTAATTAGTCATAACTGCAACTAATTAATCATATCAAATAATATTAGTTTGTTAAGATTTTTAAATCATGATTATTTGTAATTTTTAAATGAGTTAATTTGGTTTTCTTGAGCCCTTTTTCCCCCCTCTTGTGAATTGTTGCAGTCCAGGTAATGTTACGTCACTCTGTTTTATTCTTCTTTGTCGTTGTCTTTTCTTGGTATCTTTGGGATGTTTAAGACTAATGTAATCCACTGGTATTATGTTGGGAATGTACTGATTCTTTCAAGAAATTTCAATTCGAATCAATCTCGGTCAAACTTGAAATATTTATATGACAAATATAGTGTATATTTATTGTGTAATCAGTGTACAATTAAAAAAAAATGACCAATCATATCAAGTGTATTACACTTACTTTTTTATTAATTTGGTTCGAATAAAATTTTTTTGGTTCCCACTATACCACATTTAATTACTTAGTTGGAAAATTCTGATCCTTTGGAATATGAATATTTTCCTACTTGCATTATGACATTGTAGGAGACATTATTAAAAAAATTAATTTTTCTCTACAATGATTATGACTTAAAAATTATGATAAATTAATACTTGTTATCACAGTTAAACAAAATTAATACTAAAACTTAAGTTTACGATTTAAAAATTATGATAAATTAATACTTGTTATCACAGTTAAACAAAATTAATACTAAAACTTAAGTTTTGGTTACACTTCATAAATATTTGCTATAGTTTTAATTATGACAAAAATATTTGTTATCATCTTTACTTTTAATATTTTTACCTTACCTACAAAAATAATGTCACCGTGGTCAAGTAATATTTGTTACAAATTCTTACTTTTGATCATAATAATTAATTAACCACGACAAAAAATATCATATTTCTTCTCATTTTCCCTTCATTTTGACAGACTTATCCCAATCCCTTACAAGACAATCCTGCGTACTCAGCTGTTAGGTAAGTTAATTTTATCACATGTCACTTTATCTTCCGTTCTTTCGTTAGAACATTGCTTATTGGCTTTGTATCAATTGATAGTTAATTGTTTTTCCTGGCAGGCAGTATTTTGTGGACTTGGACGACACTGTTGCACAAAAGGTCAGTCTTTCTGGAGACAATTATCAATTTCTGAAAAATACAACTATCCCTTTACATGTCTTTTAACTTAGTCTGGAAGGAAATTCCATTGAGGGAAGTAGATAAATACAAACTTCTACATGAATGCTCGTAAGATTATGCAGCGGCGGTACCTAATTCCACGTGAATTAGGAGTTGATGAGATAAGAATCAGCTAAGTTTTGGTGAAAGAACTCAAGTGGATTCATTAAATATCCCTACGAGCCCGGGGTGTGCAGGTTGAGTTTCTCTTTGATGATTATGCACTCGTTTCCATGTAGATAGTCGTTCACAAAGATATGCCAAGAGGGACTCATTTTCGACGTGCTGGGCCTCGCCAAAGAGTAAGTATAATAGCTCCGCTAGCTGCATTGATGTTTCTTGATAGATTTCAGTATTTCATGAATCTAAAAGAGTGTAATAATTCAGGTTTATTTCGAGTCCGATGATGTCCATGCATGTATAGTCACATGCGGAGGGTTGTGCCCCGGTCTCAACACAGTTATCAGGGAAATTGTATGCGGTTTGCATCACATGTATGGCGTGAAGCGTGTTCTGGGAATAAATGTAAGTAGTTGTATCCATTGTTTCCTAAGTTATATCTGTTAAACATTTCATTGTCGAGCATTAATCCATACTGTCTCGAGAAAAGCTGCAAACTTGTTGTCATAGTTCAAGACTTGAATGATTGAATTGTGAAGAGAAACAGTCCAATAACAACATGAAATATTGTAAAATCAGCTTTCAAGTGCTGCAATATTGTTGGGAAGAAGCAGTTCTAAAAGGTCGAAGCAAAAATTAGATAAGTGAGGAAGACAAAATGAAAATTGAAGCATTTGTGACTATGGTCGTGGAAACCACGACAACACAATGAAGAAACGAGCAACAAAAATACGATTAAAGATCAAAAGCTAACAACATTTGATGTTGAATGACAGACGAAGTTCGTGATGGCATCAACAGCTAACTAAGCTGCTAAATTTGCAGGGAGGATATCGAGGTTTTTACTCTAAGAACACCATACCTCTAACACCCAACACTGTGAACGACATTCACAAACGAGGGGGGACGGTCCTTGGGACGTCTCGAGGTGGCCATGATACTAAAAAGATCGTTGATAGCATTCAGGATCGTGGGATCAACCAAGTATGGAGTTCAATTTGGAAAATCTTGAATATTCTATGTTTATATTTCATTTTACCGATGTCATGGAGCCAAATTTATTCTAACACGGCCTCATCGTGTGCCGTTTTAGGTCTACATAATAGGTGGAGATGGAACTCAGAAGGGAGCAGCAGTTATTTTCGAGGTATTGTTTAATTCAACTGTGTTTTTATGCTAGCTATTAATACTAGTTCTATAGTAGCATGTAAACTAATTAAGTCATCAGTTGTCCAGACTTTTTGCATTTTGCATCATCGTTTCAATATTGAAGTCATTTGAACTAACTTCAAATATAGGAAATCAGAAGACGAGGTCTCAAGGTTGCAGTTGCCGGAATCCCCAAAACCATAGATAACGATATTCCGGTACTTATTTCTATTGCGTACGATGTATACATACATCTGAATGAGGGGGAAACTATAACTTTTGTCCTGTAAGTATGAGGGGCGACACTTTTAATGACTTGGAATTCAATTTTGTAATAAGGACGATATTTTTTTAAAATAAATGCATATTGAGAGCAATCTTTAATCAGAAATTACCGAATTTGGTCCAAGAGTGGTTGGAAAAAGTTCAAAATATCACACTTATGTGACTTTTCCGATCAAATTGCAATTTTTGACAACTAACGTCCTTAATGGGCCTTTTAAAAAAAAAAAAAAAACCGTCTTTCATTACCAAATTATAATATAGGTCGATAAAAAGTACCACTATTTCATACTTATAGAATGAAAATTAAAAATTTTCATCTGGATGAGATCTAGCCTACAGTTGTATTCTCCAAATAGTAGGTATATTAAAACTAACTGAAAAGTTTTATACCATATTATCTCTTTTTTCAGGTAATTGACAAATCATTTGGGTTTGATTCTGCGGTTGAGGAAGCCGAACGTGCTATCACTGCAGCGCATGTTGAAGCTACAAGTATTGAGAATGGTATTGGACTCGTGAAGTTAATGGGGCGATATAGTGGTATGTCTTCTGAGTACCCTGCACCAAATTGGAATTCAGTTTCATGAGTAATAATAGGGATAATTATACCGATATCCTGCCGTCTTTTATGATTAAATAATACCCTTTGAAATCGTTAAACATTTTACGACGGGTTTAAATGTATTTTTCCACGAAATGGACACTTGGGATTAAATTTGTTGAAAATATATTTTTTGGGACCAAAACTGTAGAGCCTTTTATTATGTACAAAGATAGAAAATAACTAGAAAAAATATGAATTTATGTTATGGTTAATTACTATAGCCAAAAGAAGAAAAACGTAGCAAATTACAAATCAACCACTGCTTTGCAAAGTCCATTAGCCATGGCTAAAAAATTATGGCAAATGTCTTAACTATGGTTAAAAATTATGATGAATATTAATTAATCGTGCTAAAAGTTTAAGTTTTTATTTTGATTTTGTTTAACTGTTGTTGATAGTATTAATTTACCACGGCTTTAGTGAATGCAATTTTGCCCCAACATGTTTCATCCACAGATACGTGAGTCTACACTTTTTATATACCAATTTTTTAATATTTTTCCTATATTTAGTTCCGAAAGCCGCTTTTCATTGACATATAACGGCTATTTGTAGGATATGTGATTTTTCATCTATTTCTTTTTACAGAGATTGAACTGTGGAACTAAATATGTCGAAAAAATAAAATTTGAAATTTTTTTTATTAACCTTTTCTTATTCCCTTACCATACCAAACATAAAAATGATATACTAAAACCATTCGTTCATATTTTTATTCCATTCATAATTTTATCTTATTTTCATCCAAATTCAATGAATACGTCTAAAATTCCATTAAATGTACAGGTTTTATTGCTATGTATGCTACCCTTGCTAGTAGAGATGTGGACTGCTGCCTCATTCCAGAGTCGCCGTTCTATCTCGAAGGACCTGGAGGACTTTTCGAGTACATAGAGAAGCGACTTAAAGAGAATGGACACATGGTGATTGTTATAGCTGAAGGCGCAGGGCAGGAGTTGTTATCCGATAGTCTACGATCAACAAATCAACAAGATGCTTCTGGAAATAAGCTTCTGCAAGACGTTGGCCTGTGGATATCACAAAGGATTAAGGTCTGAGATTTTAGTTTTTTCTTATTTGTTTTCTGTTTTACCGGGGATTTCTAAAACGTGCACTGTGGTACGAAAATATGCATGCCCCTCATGCAATAACCATTGATAATAAACACGCAAAATTACACTTTTAATCCCATAAAATATGAGTTTCAATTACTTTGGAGACTGAAAGTTCAAACTTCAAGTGTGAATGCACTCCCACATTGTTCACTGGTCGAACATGATTAATTTCATCTTTGATGTTGTTCGTGTGCAGGATCACTTTTCCAAGCAAAGAAAGATGACGATTAATCTCAAGTATATTGGTGAGTACTCGGAAAATTCCCCGTTGTTATGATAAATGAAGTCAAAAGTGGAGGTTTCTTCTCTAACAAAGTTCTCCAATTGTTTTTCCAGATCCCACATATATGATTCGAGCTATTCCAAGTAATGCATCTGACAATGTATATTGTACACTTCTTGCCCAAAGTGCAGTTCATGGCGCGATGGCAGGATATACAGGTTTCACTGTAGGGCCTGTAAATGGCCGACACGCTTATATACCCTTCTATGTAAGTTTTCTTTCGTCACCTTTCACACTTTTAACTATTTCACGCACTTTTTTGTTTTTCACATTTAAGTGATTTGTTGTTAATTACGTGATAAATGAATTTATTAAGAAAAATATTTGCTTGATAATTAATTCGTCACTGATTTTAGTATCGGGTCTTTTTTGTTGTTGTTTTTGCAAGAAATTTGGCTAACAAAAAAATAATTGTTCGTAAAATTCTAGGGGTAACTTCTCAAATTTGTTTGTGAAGGCAAGCTACCGAACTTTTTAACATTAAAATTCATTTCTAAATATAACAAGAAAATATTTTGTTTCTAATATTTATTTCGAAATCACAAGAACTTAAAATTCTTTTTCGTTGCTATGATTTGTTGCTAATTACCAACAACTTCATTCTCCTTTCTAATTTTCCTAGCTATTAGCATAATTTCTCTCAGTGCATCCAACTCTTTTAGCTTTTACAATTGAGTATCAAGTTATTTGTCGATCAACAAACTCCTGATGTATTTGTGCAGAGAATTAATGAGAGTAGGAATAAGGTAGTGATCACAGATAGGATGTGGGCGAGGCTTCTCTCCTCCACCAACCAGCCCAGTTTCTTGAGTGCAAAAGACGTTGCTGAAGCTAGCAAGCGGGAGAAGACACCATATGTATTGCTCGACAATGGATTTGTTGACGGCAAATACATGAATGAAGATGTTGCCTGCTAGATGATCTTGCAACGCTATTATGGAGGCCGGTGGGAGACCATAAGCATCACTGTCCAACAAAACCATAATACATTCCATTTGTTTCTTCTACGTAGAGAAAATCCAATAAATTTGTCTGTCTGTGTTGTAGGAGTTGCCTTGTTTTGTAAGCATAAACATGTGACGTAGTAAACATGATGGTCAAAATATAAATCCATCTGAACAACAACACATATTCCAACATAATTGCTGTCAAAATTTATATCCAACACAAATGTAGTGATTACATTATATGCATGTTAGATTGTAGAGTGTGGAAGCAAAATTCTTTAGGATTACTAATCTCTAGCCATTGATTCAAACGCAAATCTATAACAAAACCCGAAAAGCTGAGGAAAAATTGATGTTGGATTCTTCTGGAATCTAGTGCAGTCAAATCAATGGTGTGTCTTCTTCACAATTACAAGATTTCAGGGGACCCCAAACCTCATATCATGTTTTTAATAGAAAACTCCATAACAATTCTAATTTTTTTTCATAAAAAAATATATCATATGTATTTAATCGGCAGTTACCGAAAGTTGCATAAGTTGGATAGTGAACCACATCAACAAAACCGTCACGTAGAGATAAGTTGTGGTCACAACTCATCAGAAATGCCCTAGGCAGAGAGCATACATCTGATTAAGCCATGGCCATGGCTTATCATACGTTCGCTGGACAGAGAATGGTCATGTGATAAGATGTGGTCATGGCTTATCTCATGTCTGTTCTGACTTTAAAACAACATGTCAGAGCTATATGTCCAATATGTTTCACTTAACTTTTGCTTGAATAAATGCAAAAAACATTCACCAAATTTTGGAAATATATAAGTCAAGTAAAAATTATAGTAGCAGTGAAGCTTGAGGAAAGAGGTTCACATTCTACTGATTCTTTGGTTTGTTGATGAAACAAACGTCATTTTATAAAATGTGTTAAGAATAAGTATTCTACTGCTTACGTGCAGGTTAATTCCCATGCATGGCTAACTTGCCTTCGTAAACTCATTTATTTATAGTGATACATTAATTGGCATACGAAAAATGCACTTTTGGTCACCGGTGGAGTTCTAGTAATCTATTCGATTTCAATTTTGCAATTGAAAATAATAATTCAAAGAAAAAAGTAGCACATTTGGTCCATTTATTGCTGGAAAATGAATTTTTTTACTGAAAAATGAGTTTGTCACATGCCAAGCATGCAACTTTTGTAGCAAATTGGCATTTTCGAAAAAGAAATTAAACAAAATGTGCAATTTATTTTAAAAAAATTATTATTCTTGATTGCAAAATTGAAATCGCAATGAACTAAAATGACAACCCAACCATAATTTTGGACGAAAATTCATTCTCTCCATCCCTTGTGCATGATGATGAAAAGATATTAGGAATAGTTTTTGGCAATGTTATTGGAAATTTTAAAAACTTACGAGGGTGTAAATATTTTAATGATTTCTGTTGAAACGTGATGCGAACAAAAAGTTGCTCGTTCGAACAAGTCTAACTAGAGGTCTTTAGGCTTAAAATGCTGCGAGCTTTTGACAGAGTACCTACAAAAAACGCATGAGCAATCCAACGCCTAAAATAGTAATTAATTATTTTTCATTTGTCGATTTTGTGATGTTTTTTATTTTAGTTTTGCATTATTTTTTACCAGACCAGCCGGCTTGGTCCATGAGTGAGATACCAAGTTTATAAATTATGCATTTATGCTAACCTAGTAGGGTTTAAAGATCAATCCAATATAATAGGATGCCTCACTTATAACAATGATTCCAAGTCACATCATAATTAAAAGTCTCCAACTAATTCATTCTATATTCACGCAACTGATCAAATTAATGCATGCATCATGTCGTGTTTTAAAAAATATTTCTAACACAATTACAATAGAAGGTTCCAAAAAATTGTGCCTAATACTATTTTAAAAATTAAGCACTATACAATTCTAACGACTGTTTCTAAATATATCACTAATACAAATAAATACAGTTCCAAAATTCGACTATGAGTATTACAAACACCGTTTCAAAAATATCCCAAATTAAATTACATAACCATTCCAAATCTTATCCAATGTATTCCAATAAAAAAAAAAAATCATATTCAAATACATTATTAGGACTTGTCACTAGCAATGTATTATAATACCGTTCTACTTGGGAATGGTCTTTTTCCAACCGTCCCTAAATTTTAATAACGCGGTTTATAACGACGAATCGTAAACCATTCCAAACTCCGATTCAAAATAATTTTTCAATTCAAATTATTCCAAATAAAAAAAAATAGTTTCTAAAATCGCCATAAATCCTGTATTTTTTTTTAGTGGGACTGCACACACGACTACATATTCAGAGTCTTCAAAATCTTTGCCGGAAAATGACGAGGAGGCCGGTTTAGAGTAGCACCTTTTTTTGTTTTGCTTTTTAAAAATTTTTGTTTTCGTACTTTTTTTCAATTAATGTATATTCTTTATTATTAATTGTGCTTTTAATATTTAATTGCAGTCCAATTTATTCAATACTTATCAAATTTAAATATATAAATTGAAATTTAAAGAATTCATTATAATATAAATAATATTTTCAATTATTGCATTAAAATTTAGAAATAAATTAATTTAAAAATTAAAATAATTAAAAAATAAATGAATCAAAAGAATTCAATTTAATAAAGATAAATTAAAAGTAATTTTAAAAAAACAAAATAAAAATTGTGACAAATATATATATATATATATATATATATACATGTATGCATACTAATTTTCTCCTTTATTTTTGGGGTGTGTTTGATTATTGAAATATACATACTTGGTCAGGATTGAAGACAAAAGAAGTGAGCTCTCGACAGTGATTTCCAAAGCACTAATTTGACTGTGTTAGCTAGAGACGAAAGCGGTTATGCAATGAGTTCTCGACCTCACACAAATAACAAACCATCTTTAGGACATGTATATAAATACATCCCTCCACCTCTCAACAATCACCAATAACTCTGAAATTCTCTTTTGTACAGTTTCTCATTCCCGAGATTCGAATACAATAAGAAAATAATAAAACCAAACAGTAAATAGGAGAGAAGAATAAAAATGGCTACACTCCCACAATTCGCAATCATCTTAGCCGGAGCTCTCTGCTTCCTGTCTCTAGCTGATGTCGCCAACTCCCAGGGCCCTGAATTCATCGTCAAGGGAATGGTGTACTGCGACGTCTGCCGTGTCAATTTCTTCAATAAATTCAGCGAGCCTATGTCAGGTACGTGAACGAATACGACATGTAGTATCTTCTCTCACACACACCAACACCTTATATATATATATAAACACGCATTTGATGATATTAATTACGTGTATATATATATATATACACACACATTACAGGAGCACAAGTGAAGTTGGAATGCAAAGACAAGGAAAGCGGCAAGGTGACATACCGCATGACGGGTGGTGAAACCGACGACAATGGGATCTACACGTTGCCGGCGGAAGGTGATCATCTTGGGGAAGTCTGTGAAGTGACACTGGTGAAGAGCAGCAGGGCGGAATGCAGCGAGATCCCAATTGATCGATCCGGAAAGAGTCCAACATCTGAAGTAACCCTCGTCGCCACTAGTAGCTTCATGGATAATATCCGTCTCGCAAACCCACTCGTCTTCACCAGGAAGGAAGCCCTGCGCAAGTGCATTGAATTCTTAAAGGATGTCCAAATGACCTTGGCACGATTATGATCGAGTTTAATTTCTTATATTTTATCCATGTGTTGTGGGTCTAAGTCTAGGGCCTTCTATGAGCTGATGTCCTTCTTACAATATGATCGTTAAAATTTAAAGTGTGGAGAACAAAGTATATTCATAGAAATCAATTAGAGAAGGAAAAATTAGGCTTTATTCATCTAAAAACTCAAATACTTTATTCATCTAAACTCTCTCGTTCTAAAATTACAGAGATATGAAACTATATATAAAGAATAGAGTTCTAACTAAAGAAGAAAACTAACTCACTTTGAACTCTAGTTGGCAACAGACTCAACAAAATTAAATACTGGAATACTAATAAAAAACAAATACTGAGAACAAAAGGATAAGTACGAATAGAACTTGATAAAGTACAAACAGAACTTTCAACAGCCCCCCCCCTCAAGATGGAGCCGAGGAAGCGAGGCCAGCTTGTAAAGGAATCATCCAAAGTTAGTAGTAAGTTGTATCAGGATGACAGCATTGTTATCGCGTCAGAAGAGAATGGGTAGCGGAACAGAGACATGAAACAAAATGAAGGCTCAGGAGCCTAAAAACCCAAGGCCTACTAAGACCAAAGGCCACAACCACTTCACAGTTGCAAAAATCACTCAAAGCCACAATGGCTCTACCAATATTCAAAGCCATAAAGGCTTATGGAACCACAAAAGCTCCACCAATATTCAAAGCCACAAAGGTTCATAGAACCACAAAGGGCCTACCAATATTCAAAGTCATAAAGGCTCATAGAACCACAAAGGTTCTACCAATATTCAAATCCACAAAGGCTTATAGAACCACAAAAGCTCTACCAATATTCAAAGCCACAAAGGCTCATACAACCACAAATGCTCTACCAATATTCAAAGCCACAAAGGCTCATAAACGAATTTCAGAGAAGGAAGAAGGAGATCATCAGCGTTCGATTTTGCCGAAGTTCCATCGATGAATGCAGTTTCATGCGGCGGTACTCTAGGATTTTAAAGGCAGCGAGCAAGTATGCCAGAAGCAGCGTGCTAGGGTTTCAAAGCAGCGAGCAAGTATGCCAGCGGAGGCGTGCTATGGTTTCAAAGGCAACGAGCAAGTACGTCAGCGACAGCGTGCTAGGGTTTCAAAAGGCTCTCTTTTTCTCTCTTTTTTTTTTTTTTTTTGAGAAACCCGCTCTGATACTATGTTAAAATTTGAAGTGTGGAGAACATAGTATATTCATAGAAATAAATTAAAGAAGAAAAAACTAGGCTTTATTCGTCTAAAAACTCTCTCATTCTAAAATTAAAAAGATGTGAAACTATATATAAAGAATAGAGTTCTAGTTAAAGAAGAAAACTAACTCACTTTGAACTCTAGTTGGCAACAGACTCAATAAAAATTAAACACTGAAATACTAATAAAAAACAAATACTGAGAACAAAAGGATAAGTACGAGCAAAACTTGATAAGTACAAATAAAATTTTCAACAAGCACCTAGTTCATTATTGCTTTGGGAATAAAGTTTGGTATAGTAAAAACTTTGGATTTTTGTTTTTTTTTTTTTTTAGGGAGATACACTTCCTGGTGTTGGATAGTGTGGGATCTGAATTTATTAAAGGAAAGAATAATGTTGTAGGCAGTAAACCAAAAATCATGAGGCGACCAACAACAAACTAGTATCATGACGGAAAAGTGAAAAGAACCCGACCGGAGAGTGAAATATAATATACAATTGTAACTTTTCGAGCAATGGGAGGAGCATGGGCTCTAACCGCCCGCGTGTCATTTGAAGAATGTAATTTCATTATTGGGAAAAGAAAATAGTCTACTAACTTTGTCTTCGTTTAATTGTAATCCATTAACTATGATAGTCATCACATTTTGTACACTATGTTGTAAAATTGTGTCAATTTCGTTTGATTTAGGATTTTGGAGTCAATTTTACAGTGAAAAATGAACAAAAATTACTAATGTATCGTTTAGTTGCTTAATTGTTGGGCGATCGAAACCATTGGTGTTTCTATGTTGGAATTATGTAATCTAGGATTCCAACGTGGCAAGTAATGGAGGGAAAAGAGAGACACGCACGTTTCATGTGCCTCTTCTTTAGTCAAAGCCTCCCTTCGAAAATGACTCTCCTATTTCCCCCAAACTTTCAGCCCTAATTTCCCCCCATCCCGCAAACGATTGCATATTGTTTTGTTGAAAGAGAAGACGAGAGGCTTGTATTGGGCAGCAACCATGATAGTTATGAGAGTCGACTCAGAGTTGATTAAAAAAAAGAAAAAAAATCCCCCAAAAACCGCCTAAATCAAATCGAATTGAATCATTTTTTATAATTTATTTTTCAAATCGCAATTCTAAATTTAGATTAAAATCGCACCACACTATTGGTTTGATTTTAATTTAGAATTTAAAAAAATCAACAAAAACCACACCGCACCGCTATACATATAATTAATTTTTTAGATTATATACATAGTAATTTGATAATGTAATTAATTTTTTGGAAAAAAATCATTTTCAGATTATATAATCCCAAATTTCATATATTATCTAAGATCCACATTCAAAGCTCATTTTTCTAATATTTATATTTGGACTTCATCCAATATATATGTTTAATTATTTAAGCCCATTCAAATTTTAAACACATTTGATGATCAACTTAAGTTTTCATTTATTTTATCTCCCCTGTGTTTTCTTCTCTCCCCATTTTCCTCTTCTCTCTTACTGCCCTTTTTGTTTTGTTTTTCTGCCTTTTATCTCTGTTATCTCTAAAATCGACCATTGGCCTTTATTAAATTAAGTGTTTTCTTGTTGGATTGATATATATTATCTTATATTTTAATCTAATTAAAGTTGTGGAGAGTATTGGTGGTTTATGGTATATAATGTTGATTTTTTTTGCTTCCAACATATATACAAGCACTTGTTTCATTTGTTGATTTTTTTTAGTCTCGTCTTATTTTTGTTATAAGTAGTAAAATCGCCAAACTGCCGGAAACCGCATATTTGAATTTGAATAATATGTATAAAACAGCCAATGGCAATTCGATTTGAAAATAATTTTAAAAAAATTGAAACTCTTGAGCACCCCTACTACGTATGTACCTAAGGTAGGGTCAACCACTTACTAATGCTTTAAGGAGAATAGAAGTCTTCCTCTTGGCGTCTCCAACCAAAGTATTTAACAGTCATGTGCTTCGCACGTGGTCTACACCATTAAATTATAAACGAAAAAGTGAATAATGATCAAAAGCGCTAATTATTTTTTTAAGTTACGAGACTAAAAGTAATAACCCGATAAAGGATGAAATCAAAAGTGAAATTGACCTAACTTATGGGACCATAAATACTATTTTTTATTTTTTTATTTATTATTCATTTAAAAATTTTGCCTTACCTAACCTCAACCCCGACATCAACCATTAGGCAGTTGTTACAATAATTGTATGTCTTAATGATGTAATATAATACAAATAATCAATTCATAACATAAGATATATATACACAAGTAATCTGACAAAATTTACTTTATTTATATGAACAATATACAAATTCAGATACATTAAGTGCATCTTGAGGCCGTAACCTCCAAAAACTAGAAAGATAAATGACTGTAAAAAAAAACAAACAAACTAAGAAATAAGAGCATTAAAGAAGAACTCTCATGTTGTAGTTCATTTATTTACACTCTATATCTAAATGTTAGCAGTCCTTCACCTAATATATATAACTTCACACCACTTTGTGAGAAATTTACCATTTGAGCTTTGCGGGAAAGTACTGCAGTAATTAACTATGTGTTAGAAAAATAATTCAAAAAATAAAAAAAGATAAAATACTACGGCCAGTGAAAGTTACTTACCTTCTCAATGAGGGAGATATAGTATGGTTTCACTTTATCAACATCAATTCTAACTTTGCTCTTACTGTACAGATCATACTTGCTGAAATTTTTTTTGAAGTTAAATTAAAAAATAATATTAGTATTTTTTTATTTATTTATTAGAAAAATCACAATAGCGTATATTTAAATTACTTGAATTTCTTCAGCCATTCAAGATTTTGCTTATCCTCGTCATTCATCAAGTGTGTGTAAGCTCCAGCCTTGTGCATAGCTGCAAATTGCATATATATAACATGTTAATGTAATTAAACAAACACTAATTAGTTTTATATTAAGGAGAAGAAACGTAAATTCTTACGATAAAATGAGTGGAAACGGATGATGAACATTGCAGCTGAAGGTAGAGTTGTTCCGTTTTTCTTAGCCACCTTTGATTTAGACAAGAAGGGAAAAAAAGAAAAATTAAAAAGGCAAAAGCTGCTCATATGTAATTTGCTACCCAAATCTTGGTAATGAGAAGCCATAGGTGAAATTCATAAACCTTGTAGAATTTTGGATTGAATTTTCTACTACAATTCACTTTACATTTTCGCTTTCATTTCACATATTCACGTAATATGTATAAAAACTATGTTATCAATTTGATCTAAGAAAAAAATTATACACGTGATGTGTGTATGTGAAATAAACTACAAGATGCAATAGAAAATTCAATGGAGTAGAAATTCTGGGCTTACCAAGTACATGTATTCGTCGTGGCCCCATGACATGAGAACCTTGTCAAGTCCACATCCTTCTTGATAGATCCCATTCTTAGTGTTGTAAGCAGGGTTGTTAAAATCAGAATTGTCCTTGAAATACTACATCACATGAAAGTCGATTTATTTGAATTAATATTGTATATCTTCCACGTAGTTTTTTCCTTTTTCGTCATAAATTTCACATTTCGAACAAGACTTTGTTACCTTATGATGAACAATGGATTCATCGAAAGCACAACCGACAGGAAATGTATCACCTGTTGTCGCGAATACGTATGTATTAGTTAATACATTTTGAACAGTTTGATCTTGAAAATGGTAGAGAAATATATAATGCTAGGGTGTTTATGAACTCACCAACGACAGCCCATTGAGGGAGCTGCCCAAAGCTAGGGAGACAAAGCACTTTCCCAAGATCTGCACATTCCATGTAAAATGATGTTAAATATTCACATCTTTCTATACTATTAATGCATTTTATATATCCAAGGTTAATTATATTTGCTGCTTCATACATTAGGAGTCGGGCACACTAAGTATCCCAAATATAGGGGTGACAAATATTTATTTTATTTTATTTTAATTTTTTTGTAATTATAAAATTTCATCCATCAAATATTTAAAAGTGATCGAAAATTGATTACATGCACAAACTTTAGGGCTTTTTTTTTTTTTTTGAGGGGGAGTTACTAACATGGAAATGTAATAAAAAATCAACTGCCAACTAAGATATTTTCTTATTTTTTTCTACCACGTTAGAACTTACATGAAAAATCCCTACCATATAACCAATGATATGGAAAAAGAAAGGGGAAATATCTTTTTTATTTGGAGTTTTTTTATGACTTATTCTTTTTTTTGACATAAAAACAAACTTTGAATTATATGTTACACTAGCTATCGTGACAAGGCGTTCTTGTGGACATATAATAAAAAGTCTTACATATATTAAAATATATTATAAATTAGAATAAAATGTATAACACATACATCAATTTCAAAAAGAAAAGAAAAAAAATCAATTTAAATATATTACCAATAAAAAAATAAAACAAATAATAACAATAAAATTAGTAATTTATATATAATTATAAATTATAAAAAATAAATTATTATTTTATAAAATAAAATTTAGGGTAAAATATATTTTCCCCTGCTAAACTATTTTTAATGTAGCATTTACCCCACTAAATTAACAAATGTAACACTTATCCTCTTGGTTGGACAAAAATGCCCCTCATCCTTGAACAATTATAGTATTTTTAATATATTTTAGTATTTTGTATATTGAATCATCGTCCAATTATTTTTAGATTAAAATTTTTTTAATAAGTGAAAATTTTGAATTAAAAGGTGGAGTATAAATTAATATATATAGTAAATACACAATAAATATAATACAACCAACAACCCATATATGCTTTTTAAAAGAAATTGATAAATAGATATATACGCTTAATAAAAAATTAAATAGAAAAGAATGAATAAATAAATTTTAGCATATTTTAAAGAAAATATGTTCAATAAATCAATACGTAATCACTCATTTTTGTCTAAAAGAATAAATAATTAATAACTCAATTTTACTATCAAATTAGTAAAATCTTTCCATGCAATTTTTTTGTGTATTTATTGTATTCATTTATTACTTAACTTTGAGTTTGTAAAAAATATAAAATTTGAACTATTTAACTCACTAATTAATTATACTTTAATTTATTTTAAATAAAGGATATTTTTTTCAATTAGAAAAATTTAATTAAAGCTAAAATAAAAATTTGCCAAAAAAAAAGTTCTTTGAACTAAATATTTATAATATATACGGACAATATTGTCCAAAAATAACTCCCAGCCCTTGCCCCACACCACTAAGATTTACAAGTTTTGAGTTATGTAATAACTAATGAAAAGATTGGACTGCGTATTTATATATACCATGAATTAGGGCGGTCAAATGCAGCCAATCTTCATTAGGATAGTCTTTCCTGGCAGCCTCAGCACTTTGGAGCAAGTGTTGAATCTGGGGTTCATCCAAATCAGGATCACTGTCGTCCACGACTTGGTTCAAAAGCTCACAGCATTCCCATATGCTCATTTCGGTCTTGTCCAATTTGCTGTATTGTTCTATCATCTTCTTCACCTGCGTTTATAGTTGCCGATTCAGCCCAATAACTAATCACTAATGCTTAAATCTTGCGCTCGTTTGAATAGAACATTGTACTTACGAAGTCTACTGTTTGGTTAATATGATTCTGCCGGTAGAATTCCTCGACCGACTTCTGCCTTTCGCTCTCGACATTAGTGTAGTCCCTATACAGACCCTCCGATTTATTAATACCAAGAGTTCATATTTTGATGCTAGTAAAAATTCAACTAAATTATATGTGACCTAAATGTTTGGCCGAAGGCATTGACTTGCGGAGCTTCGAATACTCCTTTTGATTCCATCTTGGGCTCTTCCGCTGGCATGGGTGGGACGAACAACAAAACATCAAGCCAATGTTAAAATTTAGCACATTATCTAAATTAACAGTCGTGCATGTCCCATATGTGTGCAAAAACGCATAAAATTTCACTTGATAGTTATATAAATATATGACATTAATCGGATACAATGCATGTGGTTGTACCAAAACCTAATAACAGTGGAAATTTCAGTTTGAATGACTCGGTCAAAGCTAAATTAATTATATATATAAAAAGTGCGATACATTGACATGTAATTGGTGTACAATTAAGAAAAAGTGACCATTCTCATAGCAAATGTGATTCAGCCAAACCTAATTCGAACAAGAATTTTTCATAAACGAATGCAACAATTATCATAAACTCGCAATGGTGTATTAACATCATGGAATTTAGAAAGAGACGAGAGAAAAAAGGAACAATGTATCATTTTTTTTTATATAAGGTATTTTTTACATATATAAATAAATGGGTAAATTACAATAGACTCTTTTGAGATTTATCGTAATCATAAATACTTCTTTGTTATTTAAAAAATTACAAATACTTCCTACAATAGGCTATCACAAAGGAGTATTTGGTAGGATATTTGTAATATTTCAAACAATAAGTAGGTATTCGTAATTATGAAAATTCCAGGAGAGCCCATTGTAATTTATCATAAATAAATACCAAAATAGTTACTCTATATCGATACAGATGAAAAATAAAAAAAATAAATAAAGAAAATGTCGAATATGGACTACACTTAGAGAAAGAATAAGATGAACAAACAAACCTTGCTGGGGTTTGTCAACGAGGACAGACATATTCGCAGGTAATACTGAAATAATTGACTGCAAAAACCATAAAAGTATGAAAACAAAGCTCGACTATCTTTTATTTCTTGTTATTTTCTTTTTATTTGATTTTTAATAGAGAAAGGCCGTTTCACTCAATGCTCTGATCCGAATGAAATGACCTTTAGAATGCTGTGACGAAGGATTTGAGTAAAGGAAGTATTTATAATGGGATAAAAAAGGGTCCTTATCTAATAATTGCAAGTTGATTATTATCTAATTATTAGATAAGGGTCCTTATCTAATAATTGCAAATTATTATCGGACAATCAACATGCAGTTTGCAATTATTATCTAATAATTGCAATTATTAGATAAAAAAGGGTCCTTATCTAATAATTGCTTGGTCTAACTAGGCCACAACATGCAACTGCTTGGTCTAACTAGGGGTAAAATTATAAATTATAAAAAATAAATTATTATTTGATAAAATAAAATTTAGGGTAAAATATACTTTCCCCAGCTAAACTATTTTTAATGTAACATTTACCCCACTAAATTAACAAATGTAACACTTATCCTCTTGGTTGGACAAAAATGCCCCTCATCCTTGAACAATTATATTATTTTTAATATATATTTATATTTTGTATATTAAATCATCATCAAATTATTTTTAGATTAAAATTTTTTCAATAAGTGAAGAATTTAAATTAAAAGGTGGAGTATAAATTAATATATATAGTAAATACACAATAAATATAATACAACCAACAACCCATATATGCTTTTTAAAAGAAATTGATAAATAGATATATATGCTTAATAAAAAATTAAATAGAAAAGAATGAATAAATAAATTTTAGCATATTTTAAAGAAAATATGTGTAGCAGAACGATGTTTGATCATAATTCAACTAATTTTGACTCAATATTAATTTCTTAAAATCTTGATTTTTTTTAATTATAAAAAGAATCTCATTGGTTGGAGGCTCCATCTACTTTAAATTAATTAGAAATTCACTTTGTATTTAGCTAAACAACTTTTAACTATTCAAAATCTTTTCTGCAAAATACAGATACTAAATATGTACAATTTGTATTATATTTTATTTTTTAGTTACTAACTAGAAAATTTTCCATTGGTAGAAACTCATCTACTATGAATTAATTAGAAATTTATGTTGTATTTATTTAAATAAATTCACCTATTCAAAATTTTATCCTTACGAGATTAATTAATAGATATTTTATTTATTTAAAGTCTGAAACATAGTTTAGGGAAAAGTATTATTTTAGTCAGCTAAGTATGTCTAATTTTAATTTTAGTCCGTTAACTATATTTATTTTTGTTTAGGTCCAGCAACTTATTAAATTGCTTACTTTTAGTCATCTGGCTGATTTTCGGACAATTTTACCCTTATACAACTTTTGAAAGGCGGTTTTAGTCCATATGCACTCATAGGGGTAAAATTGTCCGAAAATCAACCAGAGGACTAAAAATAAGCAATTTCGTAAGTTACTGGACTTAAATAAAAATAGACATAGTTATCGGACTAAAATTAAAATTAGGCATACTTAGAGGACTAAAATAATACTTTTCCCTATAGTTTATTCTTTTCATAGAGAAATTTATATTAGATGATCATTAGCAACGTAATAATGTATAAGTTAGTAGAGTGTTTTGGTAGGTCACCAAGTAAAATTGTAAGAATTAGCAAGCTTGATAGTGAAATGTGTAGAAATCGCCAAGAATAAGACCAACCAGGGGGCCAATGCGACATTCGCAGCCACTGCATGCTGCGGAGGTTCATCCTCTATTAGGAATAATTAATAAATATGGTTTAGTTATTGAATTGTAGTCTTATGATGTTCATTTGTTGCACAGGAGACATAATTAGGTAGGTCAAGAATAGAGCAAAAGGTGGTAAGTACATCAAATACGCAACAATTTTATTAAATATTTGTCCGTTTAGCAACTAAGTTTTCTTACTTCAGGAGATCGTTTAGGAGTTGCTGGAGGACCGGCAGGCCCAAGCACCCACCGATGGCTAAGAGCTTCTTGCTTCTTCAAGAAGCTTCGTGGCCTAGTTAGACCAAGCAGTTGCATGTTGTGGATCTTGGCAGCCGAGGTCGGAACAAGGCCCGTGTATTCAGTTTGGGATTAGAGGCCCACGTGTCTACTGCAGGATCATCAAAGATCAGGCCACTGCCATAAAACTCAGGTTCAGACACTGTCAATTAAAGTACAGTGTCTTGAGAATGAGGAGATTATGATGCAATTACCCATTCTTCAAATGATCAACTATTCCCAGCCTCCAGCAAATAATTTGGCCCCATGGGATGACGACCACCAGGACGAGGAGGTTGATTTAGATTAGGTTCTTCTTTAAATATTTATATTTTTGTACTCTTTAATATATATATATATATATATTTATTTATATATATATATATTTATTTATATATATTATTAATTGTGTTTTTAATGTTTAATTGCAGTCTAATTTATTTAATATTTCAATTTATATAACATAAAAAAACCAATTTATAAATTAAATTCAAAATATTATTATAATAAGAAATATTAATTTTAATTATCAAAACTAAAATTTAGAAATTAATTAAAAATTAAATATATTAAAATAATTTGTTATAATAAAAATAAATAAAAGTATTTTTTTTAAAAAAAAATAAACTTTGTAGTGGATTTTGTGACGGATATTGTAGCAAAATCTAACAACATATAAACAAACAACCGTCGGAGATTTCAAAAAAAAAAAAACAAAAAGCACCATAAACTGCGGCACTAAAGATGATTACAAACCCATTCCAATGTATGCTGACACAAAAGATGATCTAAAAATCCATTTCAAACCACAAAATACGTCTTAAATTTCTGCTGTTTTTTGGTTGTTTGTGACAGAAAAGTAACTATCACAATATTCAATGCAAAAATATAAACAGAAGCCGTTTCAAATTTGGACCCAAAAGCCCGTGCAAACTCAGTCATCCTCATATTTGAACATCGGACAAGTTTTGTGACGGGCTAACGAAACCATCAAAATTCCGTCTCAAATTTGTAATGGATATATTTTGCGGTTTTCGATTCAGTGACGGGCATCATTCTGTCCCAAAACCCGTTTCAAATTCCGACCTTTAATTCCAGATTTATTGAAATCTGTTCCAAAAACTCCTGCCAAACAATTGCTTTTTTTTTGTAGTGAATAATTAATTCATAACATAAAATGTACCAGGAAGATGACAAAGCTCACTTTATTACAAAGAACAATAAACAAATTCAGATACATTAGGTGCAACTTGAGGCCTTAGCCTCCAACAATTACAAAGATATATGACACAGAGGAAAAAGAAAAAAAAATAATAAAAAAGAAAGATCCAAGAACTACTCTCATGATGTAGTTCATTTATTTACACCTTAGCCGAGTTCGAGCAGTCCTTCACCTAATATATATAAATTCACACCACCTTGAGAAAAATTTACCATTTGAGCTTTGCGGGAAAGTACTGCAGTAATTAACTATGTGTTAGAAAAATAACTCAAAAAATAAAAATATATAAAGGTAAAATACTACAACCAGTGAAAGTTACTTACCTTCTCAATGAGGGAAAGATAGTATGGCTTTACTTTATCAACATCAATTCTGACTTTGCTCTTACTGTACAGATCATACTTGCTGAAATTTTTTTAAAGTTAAATTAAAAAATTATGTTAGTATTTGTCTCATTTATTTATTCAAAATATCACAAATTAAAAATATATAGTTCATATTTAATTTACTTGAATATTTTGAGCCACTCGAGGTTCTTCCTGTCCTCCTCATTCATCAAGTGTGTGTAAGCTCCAGCCTTGTGCATAGCTGCATGCACATGTTTATGTAATTAAACAAATATAAATATAAGTTTTTTATATACTTATATTAAGGAGAAAAAATATAAATTCTTACGATAGAATGAGTGGAAACGGATGATGAACAATGCAGCTGAAGGTAGAGTTGTTCCGTTCTCCTTAGCCACCTTCGATTTAGACAAGAAGACAAAAAAAAATTAAAAGAAGGCAAAAGTTGATCATATGTAATTTTCAGTCCAAATCTTGGTAATGACTAAGGAGCCATAGGTAAATTCGTAAACCTTGTAGAATTTTTGGATTGGATTTTCTACTACAATTTCTGTTGTATTTTTTATTCCAATTCACATATGCACGATTACGTAATCAATTTATCTAAAGAAAATTTTTATACATGTAGTGCAGTATGCGAAATAGAATAGAAAATGTAACACAAATTCCAATAGAAAATTCAATCGAGTAGAATTTATGGGCTTACCAAGTACATGTATTCATCGTGTCCCCATGACATGAGAACCTTGTCAAGTCCACATCCTTCTTGGTAGATCCCATTCTTGGTTTTGTAAGCAGGGTTGTTAATGTCAGAATTGTCCTTGAAGTACTACATCACATGAAAATTGATTTAATTGAATTAATATTGTACATCTTCCACGTAGGATTTTACTTATTCGCCATAAGTTTCACACTTCGAACAAGAATTTGTTACCTTATGATGAACAATGGATTCATCAAAAGCACAACCAACGGGAAATGTATCACCTGTTTTCGCAAATACGTAAGTATTAGTTAAAACATTTTTGACAGTTTGATCTTGAAAATGGTAGAGAGAATAATGCTAGGTGTTTATGCCCTCACCAACAACAGCCCATTGAGGGAGCTCCCCGAAGCTTGGGAGACAAAGCACTTTCCCAAGATCTGCACATTCCATGTAAGATGATGTCAAATAGTCACATCTTTCTATACTATTGATGCATTATGGATATAATGTTAATTGTATTTATTGCTCTGTATATTAAGAATTGGCAAAATAAGGACCCTAAATATATATGGTACATTGATTTCAATAAAACTAGAAAACTACAACAATGGGATTCTAAGAAGAAAAAAAATTCACCCTCCAACCACTATGATCCAATCTTGTTCAAATAACTGACCTCGTTAATTAAAAAGGTCCTTCTAAAAAGTACATGACTAGCTGGACTTTCAAGTTGTGTATTAATGATTAATGAAAAAGTTGGCAAAGTTGTGTTATTCGTCCCATCAGATAAGGATTTATACTTTTGATCCTTTGGTTTACGTAAATTTGAAAAATAGATAAAAAAAAATCGGAATTGTTTTTACATATTTTGTCCCACAGCTCAATTTTCATCAAAATATAGATAGCAAATCATATGATGTTAGTTTTCAAGAAAAGTGGCTCTCGGGAATTCATATGTCGAAATAATTGAAATGTTGGTACCAAAAGTGTGGACTCCTGTATCCTATAGGACGAAAAATGTTGGGCAAAAATTTATTTTTCTTCCTACATGACTAAATTTTCGAGCAATGTAACGATTAATGAAAAAATTGATACTGTGTATTTTTATATATACCGTGAATTAGGCAAGTCAAATGCAGCCAATCTTCATTGGGATAGTCTTTCCTAGCAGCCTCAGCACTTTGTAACAAGTGTTGAATCTGGGGTTCATCCAAGTCAGGATCACTCTTGTCCACGACTTGGTTCAAAAGCTCACAGCATTCCCATATGCTCATTTCGGTCCTGTTGAATTTGCTGTATTCTTCCCTCATCTTCTTCACCTGCATTGATATTTGTTGAATTTCAGCCTGGTATTTAACCACGAACACTTATACATCGCGCTTGTTTGAATAGAACGTTGCACTTACGAAGTCCACTGATTGGCTAATGTGGTTCAGTCGGTAAAATTCCTCAACCGACTTCTGCCTTTCGCTCTCAACATTATTATAATCCCTGTAAAAACCCTCCAATCTAATTAGTACAAAGTGTTCATATATTTTAATATTAGTAAAAAATTAACTATAATATACTTATATATGTGACCTAAATGTTTGACCGAAAGCATTGATTTCCGGAGCCTCGAATGCTCCTTTTGATTCCACCTTGAGCTCTTCCACTTGCATGGCTGGCAAGAACAAGAAAACATCGCTCCATTGTCAAAATTTTGACACGTTATTTGAACCAACAATATTAGCATACTCGATAAGTATGTAATAAAAGCACAAAATCCAAATACGATGCATGTGGTTGTACTGAAATTTTATTACAAATTGAATAAATGAATACAACAATTGTCATAAATTTGAAACAATGGATTAATATAATGAAACTTAGAGAGAGAAAAAAGATGAGAGACGAAAAAAAAAAAAGAATAACTTATATTTTTCTCTTTCATATAGAATAATTTCGTTCATACATAAATAAACACTAAAATAATTAGTCCGCTTCTATTCATAATTAAAAAAAACATAAAGAAAATATTGTATATCGACAATTAGAGAAAGAAGGGAACAAACAAGCAAACCTTGTTGGGGTTTCTCAACGAGGACAGACATATTTGCTGCTAAAATTGACTGCAAAAACTAAAGAAATAAGAAAATAAACTTATTTTCTTTTTCTTTTTTTTATTTTTTTAATGTTTTTTTTAAATTTATTTTTTCTGTACAAAAGGTCGTTTCACTCTATACTGTGATCCTAATGAAATGACCTTTTGGGTGGTGGTGGCGAAGGATTAGAGTGAAGGAGGGTATTTATAATGGGATAAAGGGGGTCCTTATCTGTAATTTCAAGTTTTCGGAGTCCTCAAAATGAAAATCTGTTTCCTCAAAATATGGAATTCCATTGGCTGTTCTTTCACTTCATCCCCTCAACTATCCTTTTAGCGCGTGTTTGTTAGTGCATTGCGATTGAATTGGACATTGACTTGGTTTCCGTACACAAATTCTAAAAATAGCTCCTTTTTTTTTTCCCTATTTTAAAGTAAAATATAGTTCTGATTGGCGATAATTACAAAAATATGATGATAAATACATTTCAGAATTGTAAACTTTCACTATTAATTAAATTCATCAAAATAGAATTAATTACTCCATCCAAGGGCGGATTCGGGAGGACCTCATTTGTAATTTTTTTTAAGAATTATACATAATTATTTATATATATATTAATTCCCCCAAATTTTGTATTTTTTAAAAGATTATATATAAATTTTAATTTGATTTATATATTGGGCTCCTCTTAAATTGTAGGAAGTGAACTTAATATATGGAGAAAAATGCAAGCAACACTCTTGTGATATCGCAAATGAGCAAATTACCCCCTTATAAAAGGACAAATAACGATTTACCTCCATATATATTTTAAAACACAATAATTATCCCCCTATAATTTTTAAAATGAAGCAATTTACCTCCTTATATAAGGAGGTAAATTGCTTCATTTTAAAAAATATAAGGGTGTAAATTGCTATATTTTTTTATAGGAGGTGTAATATGCTCATTTTAATATCACGGGGGGTAAATTGCTATTCACCCTTAATATATATGTGTAATTTTTTGTCCTCTCAAATTTTCGTTTCTAAATCCGTCCCTTCAACTATTTTAAAATCAAAGTTGTAAGTTTTTTTTTCATTTTATAAAATTTTTATTTTAAAATTTGATATTTTTTAATTAAAAATTATAATTTCAAAGATATCATGTCGTTCTTTGAGATTACGTAACTATAAAATTAATTATGTTGAAGGGAATGTTCAGACAGCCTTAGAAGTATTATCCTAATATTAATAATATATTTTTCATTTTTTTCCTATAGAAACATTAATTAAAAATTACTCATCCCGTAATTAATTAAAAAAAGACGTAACTAAAACCAATTTAAATCTTTAAAAAAAACTTAATTGCAATTATATTCATACACGCGCTGCTCCCTGAGAGTGGTGGGATCATGAGCAAGTGGTTGCTGAGTCAGATAAACGTGTCATTTTTGTTGTATTTTTTTATTTTCTCGGAAAAATATAACTTTATCTAATTTATTACAGATGAAAAGAGGGCCCTACTGACGAGGAACCAAGTCATATCCTACGACGTTTTGACTTCTTCATTTCGACCAAATTCTACGGCTGAGCTGTGATCTGCTCATCCCAAAGTGTGCTTAATTCACGCTCCAGATTTTGCCACGTCATTCTTCAGTAGATCCCGCCTGCTTTTCTTTTCTTTTTTTATTTTTTTTTGAGGGGGGTTAAAATAGTACCACCGAGTCACCGACACATTTTCCCCGCATTAATATTTTTGTGATAGATTTTGTACTGATAGATATGATATTTTGTATGAATTTTGTAATATGAAAATGTCATAGAATGAATCTTTTAGAATTATTATGGTTGAAAATCAATGTCCCTACTAAAATGTCATTGGTTATGGTTTTTTACGAATATGAATAATATATTTTTCACTGTTAAAAAATATGGCGAAAATATTTATAAACACATAATCGTCACAAAAATAGAAGTTTCATAGTAAATAATTTAAATTTTTGTATCTTATTTATCAATTTATGGTTAATAATACTTATGTATCATGACTTTTAATCTATAACTATTAAAAATATAGGCCATAGTACTTTTTTTTTTTTTCTAGTGATACGAGTTAAATAATAAGTAATATTTTTGTTTGAGTTTATAAATCTCTTGGCATTAATGGAGACATGATCCTTAATTGCACTTGTTAATTTATCAGTTTTATCTTTTTATGAGACGGTTTGAAATTACTATAACACAAAATAATATTAATGACGAAATATAGTATCTAATTTAGAAGTTATCACTATAAATATATATATATATATATATATACTAATTAAATCATAATACTAATTTGATCTTATTACAATATATATAATTATTTATGACAATAATTATATTGATAAAGTTGTTATTATGTGACAATCAATGACATATTTATAGTGTTAATGAAAATATAGAGTTAATAATTGTTTACTGTCATTAAATAATCATTATATACTTATTATTAATTATTTTTATTAAAAGTTTTTGTATAATTTGTTAGATCACTGATTCTTGCCAACAAGAACTGCTACAGTATAATTACTATTATTGAAACAATAAAACCTATTGTTATTACAAAATAAAAGTTCTTATCGATCATTAATATATATAGATAGAGAGAGAGAAAACATCAAAACTGTCAGTAATTTTTTCACTATTGCTAGTTTTTTTTTTTTTTTGGTAGTGAATAGGAAGTCATTATTTAAAATGATTATTTTCAGATATACCTTTCAGCCAAATTAATGATATGATTTTACTAATTCTTAACTAATGTTTTTAAGAACAAAAATATAAAAAAAAATAACAAAATTTTATTTTGTATTCTTAAGACTATTGATGAATTAAGGTGGTATGTCCAAAATATTCTTGAAATATTATTGGTGGGAAGTCTATTACATCACGAGGTAAGATATTTTGTGCAACTTGTGTTACATAAATATATTTTCCACCTTTTTTTATTAAAATATATTACACATGAAGATGTGAGTCATGTCATGATTGTGAGGTCCCTTTTAGTTTTTACCACAAATTAGTCACATCTTTCCTATGACTTTTGTGTGTGCAGTCTTGTCTTATTGTTGCCTATGCTCTTGGAGGAATATGAAAGAGTGATATAATTCAGGCAAGTTGAGTATTTCAACTTTTGTGCATGTACATTACGTTAGTGGTTTTTTCCAATAGATGCATGTTTCACGATTTGTTCCTCATTCACTTTGGGGCTTCGAATTTTATTTGTGACAATGTGATTAAATACGAATTTAAATACTGATACGCGTTTTATATTGATCGGACACGGGAAGTCTGTTCGATTCATAAGTTATAATTTTCTTTTAGTGGTGTGTTTTTTTTCTTTTTATGATAAAATTGTGAGACTTTCATCAAAACGAACAATATCTCGCATCACAATGCACCAATTTTATTATATATACCCGACCTTCCTGACCCCCTCTCGTTGAGGTCTGATTTGCATCTAATATGTCAGACATCAACGAGTGGGTTGGAAACACATAGTTTGTATACTTTACAATCGTCTGGGGCTTTATTTTTCTAGTGAAGTGTCTTTTCGAAATAAAATTATGAGTTTCTTATTAAAGCGGGCAATATTGTGCACTACGGGACTCATAATTTTACATGTTGCATCATCTCATCTCATTTGTAGATACGATGCTATGTGTTCTTCCCCTAACCCTTGTTGTACCTAATGATGCTAATATGCGCCTCACATTGATTACGAGTAAATAATCAATTAGGTGTGGTTATTTGTATTTGCATCCCATCTCGTCTTATTTCACTACAACAAAAAAATGAGATAAAATTATTTTAATCGAGAGTTTCTTTTGGTATGTGATCAAATGTGAGATAAAAATGGAATAACGATAATTAATATAGTGAGTAATAAGTATTAAGAAAAAAATATAATGATTATAGTTGATGTCATAATATATATATATATAATATATATTTAAGTAGTACTAAGTATGTTTGAGATTTTTTTTTTCAAGATGAAAAATATTGACAAGTAATATATATATATATATATATATATATTTAAGCAGCCTTGATATTGTGGCTATATTTACTTTCTCTTATATAATAAAGGTGATGGAATATTCCCTATGTCTAACGCAATAATTCTTGAACTCCTTTAAAAATAAGTTAAAAGTTCTACAATCCTCTCTTAATCAAACTTTATGTCACTCCAACAACCTCAAAATCATGAAAAAGCTGGCTTTAATGTTATGTTTTACCAATAGAATATATTGTTTTTGTATGGCTGTCAAACACACTGAAAAATTATTGGGCCGTCACATCAATTTCTCAAGGCATTAATAAATAATAATAAATTCATTTATTTTTCCACTATGAAAAAAGAGAATATTGATATAAAAGGATTAAGCGAGTGAGTTTAAAGCTATCGCTAATTATACATAATTTTAATTATTATTATATTTTGCATAAAATTGTCACAGGAAATAATTATTTACAAAAAAAATAAAATTATACATTAAATTGTTACTATAAATAATTAACAACACAGGTATAGTGATATTGAATATATTATGACCTCTTGCAATATCTTAAACTTCTTCATTATAATACATATGATTGGATATTAATAGTCAATCTGTTGATGGAAGACATCTAACATGTCAAGAGTTTTAGTATGTTCTTAAATTTTAATGATGTAACTTTTTTGAAAAAGTAAATTTATAAAATTAAATATATAATTTTTAAAATTCGTGAAAATGACCCTTTTTTTCATACTTCAAGAAGGTCGTTCGTTACAAAAATATGTGGTGGGTAATTATATATTAAAAATTAAAATTCGAAAACTTAAGTGGATACGTCAACGTCAACATAATATCTAGACAGAACTTTGCTAGAGATTTCGAGGCTGTTTGGATGTTGGTGAAACTAATGCAAGTGTAAGTTTGGTACTTTCTCTATTTGAGTTTGATCAGTGATGATGTTACTAAAAAATGATAATTATTTTAGGTAATGTTGGTTATAAAATAGTTCTTCCAAAATCTTTTATACCAATGTTGTCAAAATGTCATTAATTTGGTGCAAATATATGAAAGTCAGATTTAATGCTCATATGACATGTAATCCAATTGGATTGAGATTAAAAAAATAAGGAGTTGAAGAGAGGAATTTTAAAAAGATATAATTGATAAAATGTTAGGGAAAAAGTTCATGTTTGTACTAGTATTATAAAATATGTGTTGCATACTTCAACCTTTCATAAAAATGTAATCGGTAAATAGCAATTTATCCACCTGTGATATTGAAAATGAATATATTATCCTCTATAAAAAAAAAATATAGCAATTTACCTCCCTGTACTTTTTAAAATGAAGCAATTTACCTCCCTATACTTTTTAAAATGAAGCAATTTACCTCCCTGTATAAGGAGGTAAATTGTTTCATTTTAAAAATCATAGGAGGGTAAATTATTATATTTTAAAAAAGATAGGAAGGTAAATCGCTATTTATTTTTTCATAAAGGGATAATTTGCTCATTTGCGATATCACAAGGGAGTTGCTTGCATTTTCCCCAAAATATAATATTCTTAAGAAGTTACAAATAATTATAAATGTTCACAATACTAATTTAAAACAATAAAAAAAAATTGTATTCCAATACAATTGATAAAAGGGTTTTTACAACAGGCACCTATGAAATTTGCTCAAATTACAAATTTTTTCTCGTTATTTAAAAAATTAAAAATAACCTTATAAAATTAAAATGGCCTAACAAATAACCCCTTGTGATAGCTCATTACAGAGGGTATTTGTTAGAGTATTTATAATTTCAAAAAGGTATTCATAACTTTTAAATAATAAAAAAATATTTATAATTATGATAAATTTGAAAAAAAAAAGAAAAAAAAGCTTTGTAATTTACCTTTTATGAAACGAACGATGTAGATTGGTACATCTTCAGGTTTGGTTCTCATTTTGAAGGCCAGCTTTTCCGTCTGGGCATCATTGGTTCAGGTCCAAAACATTCAATCCATTGGGCTTCTTGGATCAGATTGCAAAGCGAACTTGGGCTTGTCTTCATTATTGGGCTTAAGAAGATTTGGATTGGGCCAACTCTGTTGGGAAAGATGATTTGTATTGTTTTCGACAGCCCTAACTTTTTGTGGGCTACTTCTTCTTTTTCTTTTTTATGACGGGAGGAACCTCGAAAAATTTCCTACTGACTCTCGATGTTTTTGGAAAAAAAAAAAAGAAATATTCTTATTTAATGAATTTTTAATTTTTTTTAATGAGTTTTAGTTCAAGAATGTGGAAGTTGCTATTTTTGTTAGACATTTTGGATTGAACTAATTTTGTCAATCACTGATAAAATTTTGAATCTATGTACTTTAACATAAACTTTATTCTAAAATAAAGTATAAAATACAAAAATTTTCATTCAACTAATTTTTTTATTTTTAATAAATAATATCATTTTAGGTGTAGAAAATTTAATAAAATTTTTGATGTAAAATGAATTATATAATATAAAAAATACATTCATGATTCAATACATTTAATAAGTAATATCATTTTAGATATAGGTAATTTGACATAATTTTCAATTTAAAGTGAATTGCATAATACAAATAATATATTCATCTACTTTTTTAATTTTTTAAATAAGTATATAATTTTAGATTTAGGCACTTTAACATAATTTTTTATCTTAAATAAATTATATAATAAATAATACATTCAACTAATTTTTTATTTTTCATTATGTAATGTCATTTAGAGTTGGGTACTTTAACATAGTTTTTTTTTTATCTAAATGAATTATATAATAAAAATGATATATTCAACTTATTTTTTTATTTCATAAATAAATAATATCAATTTATATTTAGGTACTTTAACATAAGGTTTTCTTATTTAAAATAAATTATATAATTCAAATAATATATTCGACTAATTTTTTATTTTTTTATATTAAATTGGATATATGTAAAATTATTTAGAATTAACATATAATACTATAATTTTTTAATAACTAATATTATATATAAATATTTAAATATACAAAACAATTACAAAAGAAACTAATAGGGCAAGTCTTGGGTTCTGGGACAAAATTCAAGACCAGTTCAAAACTTGATCGGGTTGTAATTTACTAGATTTGGATCCACCAAAAAATATACCAAACCATCCCAATCGTGATGGGGCCTCGAATGCCCCGATCCCGTTGTCATTCCTAAATACTATTGTACAATGCCGAGCGCGACGCAACGGCCTTCTACTTGCGGATTCATTAGGATTCAGGAATTATAGACCAAAAACTACTATAAAATTATTAGAAGATATGGACTACGAAGTTATCTATGCTGAGTTTATTTAAAATATTTTATAAGCTCTTACATCTTACATTAAAATAAATATAATTTTTTTTATGGTTAGTTATCATGATTAAAAGTAAAAAAAAAAATGTAACTGAGCTACTGTCTATTGTTTCTGCAAACAAGGCCGAAATATTTACTACAACTAAAAAGTGTGGCAAATATTTTAGTCATGGATGAAATCATATTACACCAATACTTTTGTTGCGTCGATTCTTTTGTTTCCTATTTTCTTTATTATTTTTTTGAAATATAATTTTTTATTTTATATATTTTATTCTTATTTATAATATATTTTAAAAATAAAAATAGTATATTTATTAAATACACATAAAAACGATGTTTGACCGACGACTAATTCATTAAAAATTTAAAATATACACATAGAGTGTTCCACACACCTCTAAGTTGATCACGTATGATTACACCACTCGAAGGACACCAAAATGCTTCTTATTAAATTAGTCGAACTTATAGTCTTATACAGATGTCTCAATTTTGACATGACATTCAACTGAGAAGATATATATATATCATATGACTTGCTTTTGTCACATCTATCATCAATGATTTCATATCATAAACTGATGAGAAAAGTATGAAAACCAAACGATAGATACTGTCTTAAAAAATAAAAGAAGAGGTCATTGTCTTATAATGGACATCTGTAGAAGTTAATTTAATCCTAATTAGGGTGATTGTACTATAATAAGTATTAATGTAGTCAGGGCCGACTCTAACATCTCCTTATCGGACATTTCAGTATTTAACATTATTATCTCTAATTAGATGTCGTCAAGAGTTTTGAAGTCTGCATTTAACTCTTTTCTTGTGTGTTAATTATCCAAATTAATTACTTAGTGATATGGAAATTGAATATTAATTTGGATAGGCGAAAATGAAAGTTTGATTGTATATAAGCCATGATGAGGGGTGAATTATCAAAAGACGGAATTACTCTTCATTAAGGGTAAAAAAAGGTATTTCCACTAAAAGTCTGCCTTTAAGCCGAAATTCCATGAAAATTGGGAATCCGCGTGCAAGATCTGCGGTTGAGATCGTGGAAACTCGTCCGCCATACGATCCGGATGCTTGGATAGCGTTAAATCATCCGATTAGAGGTTGGGAGCTAGGATTGTGACACGTAGTCATACCCTGCGTCCAATATCACCCATATAAATACATTATGTCTGATTTATTAGAGGTAACATACATTAATCATTTTAACCAATTTATTTAAGCCTTCATATTTCTATCTCGACCTCACACTGATTGGGCGTCAGAGGGTCTTCGTCGGGGACGAACCCGACTAGCCTGATTTGCTGCTTTTATCCTCAGGCACCCACCAAAGATCTGTAAGAACGACGTGGCACGATCTAGATCGTTGATCAAGGTCATATCATTCTAGCCGGATCAAGCCATTCTTTGTTTTTTATGACTGTTATGTTAACTCATGTGCTCAATTATTATACTTTAGGATATGATTTTTATATAGGAAAGGAATTAAATGAGTTTAGAAATGAAATAAGGATGAGAAAAGAATTGCATTTGAATATAATATTTGTATGATTGGTATACATAAGAATTTGGAAGGCAGTAGAATTGTCGTTCCTTAGTTGATTCCATTCACATAATTGTCAATTAAAAATGAATAATTAATAATTGAATAAAATTATTTTTATGATAATTTTGCCCTTTAATTTTTTTTTCTTTTGAGTTTTTGAATGCTTTGTATAATAGTGGTATTTTAAAATATTATTATAGAAGATTTTAGCAACTTATGAAACATCTCAAATGTTATTAAAAAAGAATATATGAAATTTATTTACTTAATAAATAATTTGTTGGTTCAATAAGCACATGTATAGTATTTTTCTGCAAAACAAATTATACTAATTCAAACAATTAAATGAATTAATTTATTTAATTATAATGCACTAAATTATATATAATATTGTCACAATATATATATATTTAGTGACAATATTTTTTAATAATTATTTTGTTAAAATTGTAATGAGCATTAATTAGTGACAAATATTGTGCGCTAAATTATCATTAGAAATAACTAATGACGCATGTACAGTGACAACATATTTGCACTGTCATTAAAATGTCACTATAGATATACACTAATAATATAACATTTTTAAACATAATTCTTTTCATTGATAATTATACAAGTATAAAATTAAAACTGTTGTCACTCAATATATATTTCTTATAATATCTTAAAATTATTACTTCATATCTTGTCATCAATATTATATATATATATATATATATATATATATATATACTTGTAGTGTGTCTCAATACCAGATAAAAAAAATATTGTGAATTAATAACAATTAAAATTAAATTTCAAACAATATCACTTTTTAATTATCATGCATGGACAATTATTTCTCAATACTCAATAAAAGAAGTACTTTAATTTAATAACAATTAAAATTAAACATTCGACTAGTAACATAATCGACTATTTGACAAGAAACTACTCAATCTACTAAGACAAAACCTATAGGTTAGAACTTTTCAAACTTGTTCTACTAGTCGTAACCAACCACTCTCTTCCTATTTCACTCATGCTAAGAACTACATCAGGTAACTCATTGACATCTCCAAGCGTTTGTTTTGGAGGTGGTACTACAGATCCTGCAGCAGTGGGGAGGAAAGCATTTCCCCCAAGAGAGCCGTTGTCACCTTAATTGTCTGAGTTAATCATTTTTCATGTTTCTAGTTTAAGTGTTCCCACGAACGGTGCCAATGAGGCATTCCGAAGTCCAATAGCACCACAATAGTTGAAGGATCTTTGTAAAAACTCTAAGATCAAGGAAAGACTAACGTACAAAACAGGAATTAACACTCAGATGCTTAAACCAACAATTTATTCAACTGAATAAATAAATAACACTAAGATCTTTGCAAAAAACTGAATAAATAAATATTGTGAGAAAATTGGTCAAATGTGATGACAAAGTGATAAAATTTATGGGAGTGAAAAAATATGCTAAGAGATAGCTAAAAATCAAGATAGAATTGAGTGTGAGAGTATAGAATACTTGTTATAGTTATGGCTGCACAATGGCCTCCATTTATAGGTCAATGGAGAGCAAATTTATAAAGTAGTTGCACCTTGTGATATACCGTTACAAAGTTGTGTGGATAGCTAAATAACCAAAAAAAAATAAAATGAAGTGTGATTTGGGCTTATTTTGAAGAAGTTATAACTGTTTGAATGAGTCTTACCAATCAACCCGATTTCTACAGATTTTATTTTACATGTTGCTTTCAAGTCGGCTATCATCGATTTAAGAGGAGTTTGTTGGAGAGTTTTTGATATGATATGTCTTATGATGTCAAAAATATGGCATGCCACCCTTGATGTAGTTGGGTCATCTTGCTGGACTAGGCTCATTTCTGCGTCTACCAAGTTAGTAAAAATAGATGGACTATGAGCTTGATACTTTGCTCATGGATTATTAAGGCCATGCCTGCTGGCTGTTTGATGAGAACCCACCTCCTTAGCTTGGCTTGGGAAAAAAATATTTGAGGGGTTATAATTAGTAATACAAATTATATATATAATTGTCATTATAAACTATTAGCATCACATTTATATTGACAACTTAATAACTATACAAATATAGTGACAACAATTATCAATTGTTACTGTGCCGTGGTTGTAAATGTGTTACTGATTAATTTTGATGATTACTTTATGCTAAACTTTTTTATTAGTAATTCTTGTTAGTTAGAACTTTTACAAAAGTATTGTTACTACTAAAATGATAAAACTCATTAATGTAACAAAATAAAAATTCTCCACTTAATACATATAATTAATAATAATATTATAATTATCACTTGAATTTTTTTTTTTCATAATTTTCTCACTAGCTCCCTCCAATGTGGAACTAGTATTTGATAATTTGGTCAAATATACATATCGGGGTTATACGTTGTTGGATATCTATATTTTTATTTTTTTATTAAACTTACATATATATAGTTTGAACTTTGAAGCATCAACACATCCAAAAGGGGGAAAATATAAATATCCTCTTTGTGATATTGTAAATGAACAAATTATTTTTTATGAAAAAAATAGTAATTTATCCCCCTATATTTTTTAAAGTGCAGTCAAATATACATATCGGTGTTATACGTTGTTGGATATCTATATTTCTATTTTTTTTTATTAAACTTACATATATATATAGTTTGAACTTTGAAGCATCAACACATCCAAAGGGGGAAAAATATAAATATTCTCTCAATGATATTGTAAATGAACAAATTATTTTCTATGAAAAAAATAATAATTTATCCCCCTATATTTTTTAAAATGCAGTCTAAGAAAGTAAATTGCTTCATTTTAAAAAATATAAGAGGGTAAATTACTATTTTTTTATAAGGGGTAATTTGCTCATTTATAATATTAGAAAAAAATTGCATTAAACCCATCAGAAAAGTACTGTGACATTGCATATAATATTGAGTATGATCATATATTCCTTTTAAAATATACCTAAACTGGTTCTTAAATTTTGCTAGGTTTAACTTTTTTTTTGTTCTACACCAAAGTCAAATTAAATAAGAAATATTTGCATTTGTCACAGGGAAGGCTTTACAAAAAGCAGGTAAATTAGTGAAAATGACCACACATTTACTCTACTTATTGGCTTTCACTATCAGTTGAAAATGGCCCAAGATTTCCAAATCCCATTAACATTGACAGATCCCTATACATAATGGTGATGGTGATTATGGCACTAAACAGTGTAACTGGCCTAATAAAATTAAAAAAAAATTATTTGTTTAGTCCTTTAAATTTGGTTGCTATTGATTTTAGTCCTTTAAATTTATATATTTTAGTTTTAGTCAGGTAACGTTTAAAATTGATTAATCTCAGTCCTCTGATTCAATTTCGAACAATTTTACTCTTACACAGCTTTTCATGAACAATTTTAATCCATATACATTCATTTTGGTCAAAGCACTTTACTAAACTAAGCTTTCAGAGATTTATTTTATGATTGACACTCGATGTAACGCTTCTTCGGGGCTTAACAAGGGCTGCAAGCTCGCCTAGAATGGTATATGAGTCTAAATTTATCGAAAAAATATTTGTTTATATTACACTTAAAGCATTAGAATGGACTACCAGTCTTTATCATCAAAAGGACAAAAAAGTCATAAATCAAGTTAAATGATCAAATCCACGCAAAATTGATAGGTAAAGACTAAATTTAATATTGTCAAAAATAAAGAATCAAAATAAAGTCAAACTAAAATTATAAAATGAAAATTTTCTTTTTCCCTAAAATTAATAAGCACGAGTAGGATTTTATCACTTTCACGTTGCTTTCTTTGTCAAGATAGAAAATAACCCACTAGTGAAAAGTCATCCATGAATTATGGTTACTCCTACAGTCTTGTTGATCTTCTGTTTTCATGACCCTAAAAGCACTTTTCCTTGGCTTTTGCTTCTTCCTTCTTTTAAAAAATTATTAAAAAAAAAAAAAAAAAAAAAAAAAACATGTAATTTGACAATCTTGAGCAAGCATCAAATGTGGGGCCGTTTTGGGACACGTCTTTGGCTAGTTTACCAGGTCAAGTATGAAAAAAAAAAAGGAAAATTAAAGAAAAGATCATGACCTGATGTAAGAAGGACCCTTTTTTAATAAAGCTGGTTTGTGTGTGTTGATTTTGTAGAGTGAATGTTGCTAACCTGTTCACCTACCTTTTTATATGAAAGGTGGAGAGAAGGTAGAAGTTAATTATATTCTAGAATACTTTCTATTTTGTAAAAGAGGATAATTGCACTCTTTCTTTCTAAGGTTGGTGTCACTGTACATAAATATCTTATAATTTGAAAAATTACATTTAGTATCCCTAATGTTTATTTTTGTCTAATAAATAAGTTCCCCATTTAATCAAAATTCAGTGAAGTAATGTTACTTGGGACGGATTATCATACCCGTTGCAATACTGATCATATCCGTCTCAAACATTTTGCAATGGAGTCTATTGCAATTCCCTCCTGGCTGCCATAATGGCCATCGCAAAGTTTGGTTAGTGACGGATTTCTTAAACAATTCAGCACAAAAAATCGTTGTAAAAATGGTTTGTGAAGTTAGTCATGTAATATTACCAGTGTTTATCGGCCCAAATTGCCGACATTCAAGCAAGTGAAGTAGCAAATCTAAATGGATATTTAAGAGCTCCCTCCTCTAGAAAGGCACTGTTCGTTTTTCTCTGGTCATTCGCTCACGATCGTTAATTCCGCATGGAAATTAGGAGATTGGTGGAATACCATTAGGTGGAACTCACTCGAAGCGTCATGAAAGTGAAATTCAATTATTTGTGGAAAGACATCAATTAGTAGAACTGTTGATAATGAAAAGAAATGCTCTATGTCCAGTTCGACTTGAGGGTTAAAATCAATCAAGGGAGTTCAAAGTTGTCCGGATTGGTTGACGACTATGGCTACTTTCTTATTTCTCATCTAATAGATACTAGTAATTTGTGGCACATTTTATATATATGCAACTTTTATAAATATTATTTAAAATAAAAAATATTTATTATTTATAAAGTATATATAAAATAATAAGTTGATATTAAATTTGTAAAAAATTGTAACGATAAAATGATGAAAGAAGATTAAAAAAAAAACTATCAAAAGATAATGGGTACGAAAAGTTAAATGAAATTCTTTAGAAACTAAATTAAATGTCAAAAAATACAAAATAAAATTAAAGACATAAAAAATGTGCTCTCCCTTAATATATAGTATAGATAATTATATGTTGACGTGTCGTTTTAAGGGACGGGCCTTAGTCTTACTGGGCGGAGCTTCGTCTTACATCCCACTTTGAATTGGGCTTTGTTGGATATTTTCCGGACCTAAATGACAAGAAAACTCGCAACCCACTACCAATGACTAGGCCCAACCCAAGCGCTGCCGGGTGGTGCTGTTGACGCCGTGTGGCACGGGACACCTTGTTAGTTGGTGGTGCATGGAATCGA
Source organism: Sesamum indicum (assembly GCF_026168435.1). Taxonomy (NCBI): domain Eukaryota; kingdom Viridiplantae; phylum Streptophyta; class Magnoliopsida; order Lamiales; family Pedaliaceae; genus Sesamum; species Sesamum indicum. The sequence goes on from NC_142661.1 coordinate 15,799,605, forward strand.
GAACCCCTAACCCCACGTGTACGATGACAGCCAAGTGTAAGAAAGGCTACCGCCCCTGCCAGTGTGCAGTGCTCCACGTGGGCCCCAACTGACAATAACTCACCCTCCTCTCCAAGTCACGTGGTGGGAGGATACGTGGAGGGTCGTAGTACGATGTGGTGTTTCTATGATTTAATGCAGTGTCGTTTTGCATGTGTTCCCTGCTCCACTGGCACATCCTTTAAACATTCCTCGTGGAGATATCACGTGACAGCGACTCCCCCCCACCATTTCTGACCACTAAATTCCCCCCCCCCCCCCCCCCTATAACTCCCCATTTCACCTATGTATATATATATCAACCCAACACGTGTACCGTGCGAGTGATTTTGGAATTAAATGCGTCGATTTATAGCCATCCATTTACTTACTTTGGGTAATAATAGAAACAATTATTATTAGTGACATTATGATTTTAATTTTCGAAATTGTACTCATTAGAAAAGAAATATTATTAGCTGTAATTTTAATAATTTTGAATTAAAAATTACGATAAATTGACAATAGTTAAATAAAATCGATGCACAAAAATAGATTTTTCACCAAGAATTTTTTTTTTATCATGACTAAAAATCATAGTAAAAATATTTGTTTTGACTTTTAATTATGCCAAATATTTTAGCCACCCTTGCAGATAACACGGCCAACAACTGTTGCATGATCATAGTCAATAACTATTTGGTATGACTATTTTGTTTTAACCATGATAATTAATTATAATTAATATTTTTATAGTGACTTTAGATAAAATATTTTGGTTGCAAATAAAAAATAAATTGTTATATACGATATGAATAGTCGCAATTTAAGAGTTGCGGGAGTCGGTATAACCAATCACCAGGAAATCGTGAAAATGAAATAAATATTTGAGATAATTTTATCTATGACAAGTATTAGTCATATATAGTTATTCTTATGATTGAGATATTTGTTCTTATGTATACTTACAACTGATATTTTAATCTCGTATGTTTAAAGAATGCATAATAGATTTATGAAATTATGATCAATATTATTTTTTTAAGTTATATTAATATTTTTAAACCAGCCAATATACAATTATGACAATATTAAGTATGTAATACATTAATATTTCTAAATTAATTAATATATATATATATATATTAAATTACTACTCCATTTTAAATTTAAATTTTTCACTTTTTAAAAATTCTTTTTAGTTGGAAACAATTTGATAATAATATATTATGCAAAAATACTAAAATAATATTAAAAATAATATAATTATTTAAAATATGAGAGACAATTTTATTCAATCAGGGGGTAAGTATTATATTTATAGATTAGATAGTAAATAATACATCAAAGATAATTCAGAGGGCTAAGGGCAAACTATATTTAGCCCTTTATTATATCAATTTTAACCAATTATTTTAATTTTTTTTAATTTATGCACACACATCAAATATACTATCAGTATTAATATAATTTTAACTTCAACATACGCATATGTATATTCATATCGATGAATTATATATATCTCGTATTAAATGTTCTTTTAAATGTGGAAAATTGAGTATCATGAAAAAAAAAAATAGCTTTCAAATTTGAAAACTAACTAAATTTTCATGACCATAATCATGAATTATTGGGAAAACTCCATACCACGCAAAGTAATATAATGGTACCACCATAATTTTCAACTTTGGCCTTATTCCAATTTGTTCAAGGAAAAATATTTTCTGGGCTGTCATAGTCAGAAAATTGATGCATGCTTCTCACAACATGCTAATGTTAATAATTCTATTGACGATCAACGTGGTCGAGACTTTGCTTGACTGGTAAGATTATGAATTCGAGTACTATAAATAATAATATTTGTTTATTTTATAGTATTTATTGTTTCTTTGTTTTAAACGTGTGTTAGTTTAAATGATTAATTTATTGAGTCAATCTTTAAATTTAAGTATTTTGAATAATCTCATAAATCGCGTACTACAAAAAAAGTATAATTATTTCATTGACAAAAGTGTGTGGGGACGTACGAAAGTCATAAGATCGATTATTAGTCTTGATTTTTATTTGAATCGAATCACAATTATATCATAAATAATTAATACGATAATTGTTAATTAAATATTTATTCACCCAATATACCCATACAATAGTAAGATTTGGACGCATGATCGGAGAGTTTCAATTTCGACAATCAATCTAAACCTCGTTGACATTATTAACCCCTACTTAGCACTTATAACATAAAGTTTGATAACATAGAATTTTTAATTTATTAATGTGAAGTATTAATAATTAAAAAAGAAAGAAACTAAATACACATAAGTTAATGAGCAATTGACTCGGGTCTTAAAATACAGATTTTAATTATCTAAAAAAGAACAGCAAACGATAATCAAATTATGCTGTCTCGTACAAATTTAATTTTTTGGTGACATCTCAATTTATCAAATATATATTTTCTAGCACCATTTAATTATAGAAGCACTAAAACGTAATTATAAAATTAATGAACTCAATTACCAAAATAAACCATATTATACATGAAAATATCAACTACATAAATTTTTAAGAATACACATTTTTAATATTTCGATCAAGTAAATTAAGTAGCAGCATTCCGTTGGATAAGTTTTCGAGAATAAACATATATTAAGATAATTACACTTAATAATGTGAAAATATCAAATAATGTAGATCATTTTAGATGAATATAATATATTTTTTACATTGATATTAAAATTATATAAATTTTCAATGGAGAAATATATAATTTTGGTCCTATAATTATAGGAGAGTGACACTTTTGATCCTCTTCGATTTCGAATTCGCAATTGATGACTGTAATTAAAAAATAATAATAATAATGCATTTAGTCCAGATATTGCGAGAAAATACTATACTCGTAAGAAGTTAGCACATGCTTGTCATTCAACTCTTTTAATTTGGGGAATTTTCGTTTTCTGGCCAGCTTTGTCCGTAACATTTTTGCTCCTAATGACATTTGAATTAAATGTAGTATTATTTTTTTTAATTATAATCCTCAATTATAAATTCCAAAATTAAAGATAACTAAAAGTTTCGCTGGTTACAATAACTGAATCAAAATTAAATTTTTTCCACAATATATATATATATATATACATACACTATCTACATATTTATAACCATAAAAAAGAGAGGTGCAGTCGACAAATATAATATCAGGTGGTACACTAAAATTAGGTATAGTGAAGTCACTGGAGTGTGCCACGGCAAAGGAGAACCTTAATGCGGCAAACATAGAGAAGAGCAAAGGTTGGTCCCAAAGTGGTAATAAAAATACATAGATTCTGCCATCAACATGTAAGATTTGGGGCACATGATCACTTTCATAAAGGCCAACCAAATAAGTTGTACGTGTACCCTCTTAGTACATCTGTTTATATGTATGTTAAGGAAGGGGAAAAGGGTACCCTCTTACATCTATATATGTAGGTGCAACTTTCAATATGGCCACTTATTGTGGTGCTCAATTATTGATCTATATATAGCTATATTTAACTGAGTAGACTTGGTAGGTAGACATTTTTTGTTTTTGGATATGGCCCTTATCAGATCTAATTTAAGGTGCATTTTGGGTGTTGTTGTAAGTTATTTTTTTCAATATGGGGAGGGGTTTTGAAGATATTTATAAGATGGGGTATCGTTTAAAAAATTAATTTTTTTAAGGAATGAATGTAAGTCCATGATAAATGGTATTAGAGTAGAACCTTGTTCATACTCAAAGAGGGAATTTGTACGTGAGTATCAGTGTCTGATGTAAGGTCGGTTTAAGGGAGGGCTCACAATGCATGAGGGCATGTGTGGATTGAATGGTGGAAAATATTACGAATTGTCCATTCCACGTTAATTGAAAAGGGGGTTTTGGGGTATTTATAAAATGGGATGTCTCTCTTATTTAATAATCGGTTTTTTTTTTTTTTTTGAGAATAAATATGATCTTGTGACTTAGTAAGGGTCAAACCTAATTAAATAAATTTGGTCGTAGATGATCATCAATCAATTATTTCACCTACTCAATTTGCTCGTTTAATTAATATTGGTTACGTCACCTGGATGAAGGTTTATAATTAAATAAATCTATAGAAGAGAAAATGAAAATCAAAAGCGGGAAGAAACATTACGGGGGACGATTTTAACTTTGGAATTGGAAAAATGAATTTCGATATGATGATGTGGCTAGAAATTGGAGTCAGAAATGAAATAATTTTAATCTTCAAAAAATACAAAATATATTTGGGGCTTTTACGTGCATCATGAACACGTTTTTGAAGTCTTTTAGATCAAACCCATCAATATATCAGGATGAAGGAGGGAAAAAAAATAAAAAATAAAATAGAAAAAAATAACCATCTATTGAACAATTAGTGGTATGCTTCGAGAGGGATGACAACAAGAATTATAAAGAGAGTAGCCAGCTAGCTTACCTCGAAAAGGGAGATAAACAGAAAATAATAATTTTTTTTTTCGTAAATTAGATTCTTTTTACTTTTTTTTATTTCAATAATTATTATTATTTATAAAAAATAGTATTTTGATTTTATGTGAAAAGGAGGGAGAAGAAAACGAGAGAGAGAAGGGAGAGGGGAAGGAGACGAGGCAACAGAAAAATAGAGTTAGGGATTCTAATCTACAGAGAAGAGGGTGAGATAAATATCAAGAGAAAATCGAATCGATAATGGGCCGCATTTTCTCAACAATAATGTTATATGTTGAATACATATTTACTATGAAGAACCAAATCGTCTTGGTTCTCCTATTAGGTTCCGGTCCTAAGGATAAGGGGAGCAAGATCTATCGCAGGAAATGTACTACCTTCATTGCATAACCATATAACAAGGTGTCTGTTGACTCTAGCAGGGTTTGAGCTCCATCCGTTGGTAGGCCTGATAAAATAGGATATTTACTAAGCTACTAGAATTCACAAAAATAAATTGGACACTATAGTTAGCTAAAGTAGAAGAAATAATGACAATGTCATTATGGGTTAATTGAACTGCTTATGTGTCAGTAGATCCTAAGTGGATCTTAAGATTTCCCAAAATGTCTTAAGTTAATTTACATAACTATCTTCCAGTGTGAGCATGGGCACGCCTGGCCCTCCTGGAATCCCCAACAGTGGATCCTCTAGCTATCATGTGAATCACCACCTTAGTGGGGATGTTTTTCGGGCTTTGCTCCTCAACAGAAGCTTTTTTATTTTGGTGCTCCCTCTTGAAGAATTAGTAGGGTGATCTTTGCTCCCGCATGAATCTCAATGGGCGGGGCGTTCATCCCGTTGCTCTCGGTGTTGGTCTTTGTCTACGTAGTCCTTTAGGTAACCGGCTTGAATGAGCATTTTTATCTCCTGTTTGAGCTGGCAACGTCTGTTGGTGTCATGCTCATATTGTTAGTGTAGATGACTAGAAACCCTATTAGTTGCCGATTTTGTAATCTACTATTAATGATATTATTAGATATAATGTTAAAGATGATGAATATAGTTATTCTTTGACGATCTTTTCGTGTTATATTATATGTTATCACTGCATTTTTCAGACAAAACCCACAGACCAGTTAAACTAATGAAATTGGGGTGCAAATTTGATGACGACTATGAAACCAACTTTCAAGGGTTGGTCAGAAACATTACAAGTCAAGAACCCCCTCAAGTTGAATTATATGCTTATTTAATTTTAAGTTGAATTTAAATTATTTAGTATGTGTATGTACCATTCTAAACTTTCAAGGATCGATCCGAAACATTACAAGTCAAGACCCCCTCACGTTGAATTATATGCTTATTTGATTTTAAGTTGAATTTAATTTATTTATTATGTCTTATACCATTCTATATATGAGTTCTCATTCACCAAAAGAAACAATTAGAAATATGTATTTTTTAAGATTTTATTTAATAAATTAATTAAATTATTAACTATCTTTATATAACATTATGGAGGATTTCTCAACAACAATTTAATTTGTGCATCAAACATATTTTTTTATAAGTTAATCTTGAAAGACCATAATACGTGATGTCGTGACATTTAATATGAAAGACCAAAACAGTAATTTGACCTCTTCCATTTTTTCTCTTTTTTTAGTGGAATATCACTTTCATTGTGATTTTAAATTCTATTTGATTTAACTGTTAAGAACTTTAATAAAATATATTTAAGAGATGAAAAACTATTATGATACATTTAAAAGATAACGAACTAAAATGGAACAAAAAAATAAAATTACTGAACTATAAATAGATTTGACCAATTCTTACAGAAAAACACAAAATGTTGGAAGCTTTTTAGGAGATATCACACCAATAAATAAAATTAGTAAAAATTCGAGCCCTCTGAAACGTTTGAGATCATGGATTTAAATCCAGAAGATATTTGTATATTTATTTCATTTTAATGAGTTATTATAATTTAGGATAAATTACAATGAGTTTTCTTGAGACTTGACATAATTACGAATACCCCCTCGTTGATTGAAAAATTACCATACCCCTTGATTTTTAACGGTCGTCTAACAATTAACTCGTTCCGTTAGTCTCTAATAGGTTTCAATCTAATTTTTGTGGTGAACTGATCAAATATGGACTAATAATTATAATTTTATTTATTTTTTTAAAATTTTAATTTTTTTATTTACTAAGTGGATAATTTTTTGGTCCACCCAATCTAATATTTTTTATAATTTTTTATTTATTTAAAGAAAAATACAGTAAGGTCATAGTTGATAATTTCATACCTTCATCGAAAAAATACATAATTTTGTCAAATATTTGGGAGTATTTATAATTTTTTAAACAACAATAGGTATTCGTAATTATGTCAAATTTCAAAGGAGACCGTTGTAATTTACCTTATAATTTATATATTATCCTTAATATATTAAAGGATTGATTAATTTGATGTACTGATCAATTTATAAAAAATTCAACTTCGGTTCTTACAATTTATGTAACGGGGAGGGGGGGGGGGGTTGGTCCATCAATCAGAAACAATAAATCGAGTTAAAAACAATAGAATGAAGATTTAGGGGGGGGAAAAGGGCTAAGAGGGAAATTATTAAGAAAGGCCCCCAAAATGTCAAATCCAGTCACATAATTCCCGGCCCAATTTCACTTTCATTAACACCCCCACCCCCTTCTTTATTATTATCTCTTTCGTATTCGACGCTCCACCGCCCTTTCCCCACCCCCCACCCCGTCGGTTAAAAAACTATAACCCCAAAACTTAACCCCCCATCGCCCTTCATTACGTGTAGTTCACTCAACCTCCCTCAATACCCAATCAAAATCGACTCCAGTTACACGTGTTTCCATATCCTTCCACCTTCCTACTCTAATTCGATGAGCCTGTCAAATTTGAGAAATCTTCTTTATCTTAACCGCGGGTACACAGATTTTTCACCTAACCCTGGTTATCACCGGGGTTAAACCCCACTTCTCCAGCAGTTTATATATAAACTGAACCACGCGTTCACAATTCAGAACAAGAACCATTTCCCCACCACGAAAAAAAGGAAAAAATAATGATGCTTGGAGAAAGAAGCTATGGCGGCACAGCAGTCCATGTTCCTCCGTGGTCTCCCACTGCGGAGGATCCCGGCTCCTACCCGTTCAGCCCCACCGCCGGGAATGTTAACAGCTCCGCTGATGACTACTATCTGTACTTCCAGAACGATTCCTTGAAGGCCTTGCAGCGATTCTTGCCATCCAACTCGAACGACGCCGTGGCGGAGTTTCAGGTTCCTGACTCGGATAACGGCGGGACCGGGGATTTTCTTCCTGTGGACGCGCACTCGTGCGATCATTTCCGGATGTTCGAGTTCAAGGTTCGGAAGTGCACGCGCGGCCGGTCCCATGACTGGACGGAGTGCCCGTTTGCTCACCCGGGTGAGAAAGCCCGCCGCCGGGACCCTCGGAAGTTCCATTACTCCGGCACCGCTTGCCCCGACTTCCGCAAGGGCAACTGCCGTAAAGGTGACTCCTGCGAGTTCGCGCACGGCGTTTTCGAGTGCTGGCTCCACCCCGCCCGCTATCGTACCCAGCCATGCAAGGACGGTATGAACTGCAAGCGCCGCGTCTGCTTCTTCGCCCACTCGCCCGACCAGCTGCGGGTTTTGAGCCCCCGTGCCGAGACTTTCGACGGCTCGCCCCGCCGCCTTGCCTTTATGTCACCTCCGGAGCCGGTGTCGCCGCCTAGCGAGTCTCCGCCTATGTCTCCTATGACTCCTACATCAGTCAACGAAATGGTGGCTTCTATGCGCCAGCTGCATCTGAACAAAGTGAAGTCCATGCCTTCGACCTGGCTGGGCAGTTCTTCGTCTCCCCGGCTTAAGATGACCCCACCAGGATACTTCAGCCTGCCCACCACTCCCACCCGCACCATAACCAGACCCGGAATCAGCTACTTCGAGACCTGGGACAGCCCACAACAAGAGGAAGAGGAACCCATGGAGATGGTAGAGTCCGGGAGAGACTTGAGGGCCAAGATGTTCGAGAAACTAAGCAAAGAAAATCCCCTGGAACGGGTCGACCCGGAACCAAACCCGAACCCGGACGTGGGCTGGATTTCTGACCTGGTAACCTAAAACACAACAATTTTCTTGGTGGATAAAATTTTTGGTGGGCCTCTTATTTTACTTGAATGAAAGTTGAAGGCAGGAGCAAAGGGGTTAGAATCGTCAATTCGGAAGGATATGTAAATAGTAGTTTTTTAATATTGGTATGGTGATGATGATGATGAATGATGTTGTGAGGTTGAAGAGTGTAATCTCATTTTTTGGGGCAGCCTGAAATTCGTCAAAGATGACAACGTTGGAAGGCTTTTATTGTACAGTTGAAGGACGGCAGCAGCAGCAGATGGGTTTTGGTAATTTCATAATTTGGTATAATTATGTAAGTAGGTATTATTGTTGTTGATTGTTGTACATATTGATCCGAGATGCTAATATTAATTAATTATTGTTATATGGGTATTGATAATTATCATATGGGTTTTTGCTCATTACTTCTCAGCCATTCATTTCTCTGTTTTGATTCTTACCGATTAAGATCCGCTGTCAGATATCTTGCATGAAAGTTGGATTGTGTGTGTGTGAGGTGGATGGGAGTAGACACTTATCAGTTTATTAAGTGTGTTTATTGTTGAAAATATAATATATGAAAAAGGTGTGTCTATTTTTGTGAGGGATAACTACACTCTCCTAACAAATGGGTCACTGTTCGAAATTCATTAAAAATTTTGGAATTAATAAAAAAATTAAATATAAATTAATATTTATTTTCGGTTTACCTTTTATTATCACAATAAACTTTTTTGATTAAAATACTTCTGTAGCAGTATAGACGTAACTTTTCTCATGCAGGAAGATGTAATAATTTGATTATACGAATTTGATAAGAAATAAATTAATAAATAAGAAGTATTGTGGTTAATATTCATTTTTCTGTTAACAATAAATTTGATGAGTTATGAATAGAAGTATTTGTTTATTTGTAGATATTGGATATAATTTTTTAAATCATAAGGATCTACATATAATTATATTAAATTTAAGAGAAATGCAGTTGTATTATTTTTGTTTTTATAATTATTAATTTTGAATTGTTTCAATTAAATTGGTTTAAAATTACACGAGCTTTCTATCAATTTCTCAAGTCTATTTGTATTAAGCTGATTTTTCAAATATTTTAATGTTGATTTTTGTTCTGTCTTTATTTTTTTACCGAGTACGCTTAATTTTTATTTATTGTTTAATTTACATTTTTTCTCACTCCTGAAATATTATTTCATAAGACTCTGGAGAGTCGTAGTAAGGGGAAGTTTGATCTGAGTGAAGTGTAGGGCTGTGGTTGACTCTTTAATACATTTTATTATGACACGTGTAATAAGGCGGCTCTTGATTTTAACATATGGTTCTGCTGGGTTTGGTCAAAGCTTGTAAGATTTTCAAAATAATTACATTTTTGGTTAGGTAATTTTAATCTTAAGTCTTTTTTGTCCTGTAATTTGCTTTATTTACATATTTAGTATTTTTTGACGAACTTAGTCCTGAAAGTATCATATTTGATTTTTTTTGATAAATTTAGTTATATGTTGATAATTTTGGTCCATTTCATATTGTAATAGTTATCATTTAATTATGAATTGTCAAGGTCAAAATTATTCATACATGACAAAAAATTTATCAGAAAAAGATCAAACATGAGATGTTCAAAATTAAATTTATAAAAATAAAAAGATTAAATATATAAATAGAGTAAATTATAGGATAAAAAGGATACAAAACCTAAAATAAGAGGACCCAAAAATATAACTTTATCTAATTTATGAGTGGGTCTAGCGTTTCAGTTTGTTAATTACTATATTAGTTTATTATTACAAGAAAAATCAAATTTAGAATGTGGAGAGTAATTATTTGGGAGCTTTTACCTGGAGAAATATAATTTTTTGTTACGGATAATTACTATAAATAAAAAAATTTATGGTGGATATGATTAATTTATACTTTTGGTGACTGTTGTTTCTACTAGTGAGGTCGAACATTTGTCGTAGTTAGAATTATGGCACATGTTTTTGCTATAATTAAAAATAATGGTAAATATTGATTAACAGTCACTACGAGAAATTTGAGTTTTTGCTACATTATAAATGACTACGGCTTAAAAATCGTAGTAAATCAATATTATTATTTATAATTAAATAAAAATCAAAGTTTTAATTTAAATTTTTACCGTGATTAACTAATATTCGCTTTGATTTTTAGTCGGAGCCAAAATATTATTATCCATACCTATAGAAATAACGACTAATGACCATTTCAAAATCACAATTAAATTGTATTTCTCATGATTTTTTTCTTTTAGCTATAGTAATTAACCGTAGCGTAAACTTATACTTTTCCTAACGTATGAAAGAATTTTATGTCTTCGCGTTAATTGTGTTTAACCATCATTAATTTTGTTGATTTGTTGGAGATTATTATTATTTTAATCTAAATTAGGTTCTATTGATCTAAATTAACCATCATGATGCATTTTACCGTGTGATTGATCATTTTTGGTGAACTACACATCAATAACTGAATAATGCATTTATTTATATAATTAATTTAGGTGGTATTAAATTTAATCTGAATTAATTTTTAATTTATTATGATTTTTAAGATATGATCATTTATTAGGAAAACATTAATTTTTTGTAGTGTCTGTTGGGGTTCTTGTATTCTTTTTTACGGCAATGTCTGTTTTTTCCCTCTTTTGGGCACTAGTGAAATGGAGCTGCAACCTTTTGATTGAGACCCGTGTGTCACTTGTGACAAGTCTTATTGTTTTAATAAAATATGTCAACATAGATTTCAAACAATGCTGTAGAATTAATATCAAGACACTACAACCTCAATAAATAATTAGCAACAAAAGAAATTTAAGTGATAATTTTAAGGATAGATCATATTCGTCATATTTTGCCACTAGAATATTGTTTTTATTAATTTACCATCTCAACTTTATAAATTTGCACAAATGACTGTCTTTTTGTTGATTTTTCTGCTAGAAAGTCATCATATGTGAAAATATCATATCACATAATATTTAAAAATCACATGTGCACAATATGTTGTGTTTTTTTCACGAAAATTTGGTTGAATAATAATTATAAATGACAAAGTGCAAAATTTTATAAAGTTGATATGATAAATTGACACGAGAAAAGTTTAAATGCCAAAATATAAAAACTGTATTAGTTTAAATGTCAAAATGTAATTAACCCTAATTTTAATATTGTTATCGATTGTGTATATTTAGCGACAAGAATTTTTATTTTGTCCAATAATGAATTTTAGAATTTTAATATTTTGTAATATATGAACGGAATTTTGAAGAATTTAATCTTTTTATTCATTCGTGGATGAACTAAAAATGGAGTATGTAAACACTAGAATAAATATAATTTTTTTTTATCATGGTTAATTACCATAGTTAACGACGACGACCGGTCATTGTTTCTTAATCAAAGTCAAAGCATTAATTACAACTAAAACTCATGAATTTTATTTTTTATAACAACTAAAATTATAATGAATGTTGATTACCGTCGTAAATAATTATTAAGCATGTTTGTCTGTGTTTTCATTTTCAATTATCAGTTTTTCAAAAATAGTAATTTAAGTAAAAACATGTTTGTTTACACGTATTACCATAAAAAATATGCTGATTCTACTCCACAATCCAATATAAAACTGAATCTTATTAACTAATACAAATATATTTTTATTTTCGATCGAGAACCTATATAAAATTGAAAACACATATTTGATACTGATAACTTTGTGCGACTGTAATAGATAATATAGATTTATCATAATTTTTAAATTATTTATAATAAAGGGAGAACATAAATTTTATTTTTTAAAAAATAAAAATAATCGCTTGTAATACATGAAACGCATTAGAAGGGTATTTTACTTTATTTTTAATAGCACAATGGGGCAAATTGCTTTTTTTTTTTTTTTTTTTTTAACAGGAGGATAAACTGCTTATTTTCCACAACAAAGAGAGTAAATTGCAAACATACACACACATATATATATATATATATATTGCAGTGAAGTGAATTGGCTTCTTTAATAAAAGATATCATAAGATATGTGACCAAAAACAAGTTTATGACTGATCAGTTATTTCGAGATATGAGAAAGGCAAAATAATTATTGTATTTTATGCTTAAATATTATATTGTTATTGTATATATAAAAAAGAATTAATTGCAGTTTATCCAAATGAAAGGGGTTAAATGCAATTAACCGTACTATGATATGTAAAATCAGCAAGTATCTCTTATAAAAAAATAATTAGTAAATTTTTCTTTATATTTAAAAAATAAAGTAAATTACCTCCCTTTATTCTCCAAAACACAGGAGTAACTTACTATTTTATTTTTCACATGGATTTTTTCGTTCATTTCTCATATCACATGAGGATAAATTACATTTTTTTCCATACAAAAGTACTGACCGACACAAAAATTCTTTGTAGAAAAAAAAAAAAAACCCCCCAAAACACTGGAACGACGACCTTTGCATAAAATCGAAACAATCACCACATGATCACGGCGTTAATTGCATAAGTTGCGAAGTTAATACCTTTTTTTTTTTTATAATTGTATCTGTCCTAACATAATATTGTAAATAAAACTAATTATTCCCAATCAGTGTAACTCTAAAATTTGAAGTCCATACTCACACAACAAGAAAATGACTCAATAGCTATAAAAAAATTTGATGTTAAAAATCAACGGCGAGCTAATTAATAAGTACAATTCTCATTGTTAATCTACATTACTTAATATATATTTTAAACAATTTGAACTAAATTCATTAGCAAATAAATTTACGTTACTAAATTTATTAGCAAGTAAATATCTTATTTAAATAATATAAATTAATTATAAAGTTTACTTATTAATTAACTATTTGGGAAGTTAATGGAGAAACAAAGGTGCATTTATTTAATAAGCAATTGATGTAAATGTAATATGGTTAGAGTGTGAGAGAGAGTGTGGCAGTGTTAGGTTGAAGAATGAAAGAGATAATAAAAGTGTGTGTTTATGGGGCAGTTGGGAGATTTTCTTTTAGAAAAGATGGGATTTTGTTTTGACCCCAACACCTGGAAACCTGCAGAATTTTCTAGGACCTTATGTCCCATACAATCATGGTTAGGAAGTGGGACATTTCTCCACATATCCTATAACAAATATTACATGGACACTTTTTTTATATTAGATTATAATTTTACATGCCTTTTAGAACTTCACTATAAGAAAATAACACAATAGTAACAAAAAAATCAACGCCGAGTTAATTAGTAAGTAAAATTTTCGTTGCTAATCTGTATTATTTAATACAAGAATTTTACTTGTTAATGAATTTAGCAATAAAAGTTTACTTGCTAATGAATTTAGCAAAAAAATGTTGAAAATATATATTAAATAATATAAATTAACAAAGAAAGTTTTACTTGTTAATTAGCCCAATGCTGATTTTAGTGTCGAATTTCTTCGTAGCTATTGAACCATTTTCTTGTAGTATTTTTGTAGCATTAGGGGTATACAAATTGAGAGGATGTTAGTATAGTATACCTCAAAAGATATCTGTATTGAATATGTGGTATACTTGTAATCACAACTAAAATTTTAAAAGGTGTATTTATAATTTTACAATAATTATAGAGTATTTGTATATTCAGATTTAATTTTTGAAATGTTAATGTAATTTTTCTTAATATAATATGATTGCAGTAGTGTCATAGTTATAAAGGTATGTTGATACTTCTTCTTTTTCTTTTTTTAACATATATGCATTTATTCCCATTTAGAATAAGTACTTGTGATTGTAAAAGAAGTAAGTACTCTCTATGTTCTGCTTTTCAAACTGTACTTAAAACTTCATGTTTTATAGGGTAAAAAATGGGCTAAAAAAGGACAAATATGTTTCATTTTTGCTGTTTCATGCCTTGCTCAAACGACTTAGAAAGAGGTACAGATTTTGTCGTTGAAAATGAAGTTAACTGTTGTAGTTGAAATTGACGGAGCTAGGGTTTAATTTGGGAAAATTTCTTTCGGTTGCTGGTTTAAAAACCATAAAAATCCTGACTACATGGCATTTCGCTCAAACGGATTGGCCGAAAAATTTAACAGTGGACCAAAATTGTAAAATCAAGACTAAATTTACAAAAAAAGGACCAAATCTGTGAAGCACATGACTACATTTGCCAAAAAAAATAACTAAATGTGTAAACCAAGAAAGTTACAGAACAAAAAGTACTAATGACTTAAAGTTACAGAACTAAAATATAATGTTGTCAAAAAACATCATATCACAAGATATAAAAACGAGCATAATTTGAATCACAAAATATAATTTACCCTTTTTTATTTTTATAAATGAATATGGGTCCATATCAAACTTCCCGCTAAAGCACAAACGGTGTTTGTTAAAAAGGGCAAAAAATCAGCAGTAAATTGTTTCTCAGGAGATAGGTAGTGATACTTACTAAACCAGAGCAACAAAACTTGCACTTATTTTATGTTTGATGTATACAAAAATATATAGAGTATTGTACCAATGCGAGAAATACAACACTCGATTATAATTAATTCTCATTGTTAATAATAAACAGTCATAACAAATAGTCATCAACCATGGCCACACAACTGTTGTAGGTCATAATTTTTGCAAATGTGATTAAAATATTTACTATGACTAAAAAGTGATGCCAAATATTTTTACCCTAACTTTTAGTTGTAACAAATAATTTTTTTCATGAAAATCTAACTTTTTTCCATCAATTTTTATGAATTAGATGAAAATCTGAGCCACAGAATTAGGAAGGTGTAGGGTGGAATTACTACCAAAAAGGGTGAATAGCAATTTATCCTTACATGATTTTGCAAATGAGCAAATTACTTCTTTAAAAATAAAATAGCAATTTAGCTATATGTACTTTTTAAAATGAAGCAATTTACCTCCCTATTTAATAAGGTAAATTGATTTATTTTAAAAAATATAGAAAAATAAATTACTATTTTTCTTTTATATGGAGGTAATTTACTTATTTGCAATATCATAAATGGGTTGTTTGTATTTTTTTAAATAAAAAATATAATATTTAATTATGATTAATTACAATAATTAATAATAAATGGTTGTGGCAGAGTTGTAGTAAAAGTAAAATGAAGTATTAATATAGAGCATAGTTGCAGTTAAAATGATGATAACACAAAGTGTTGACCTTGAACCAGTTGATGGCAACAGCACAGTGAATGAGACAACCCGTGAAATGTGTGTTTTTGTTGTGTGATTTCCCAACACATAGAGATTACCGTCAAATTATGCAACAAATCCATACAAAGCCCAACTCTCCATCATACGCCATTCTTATTGTCATCTCATTTTTAATAACACCACTCCCAGTTTACTTTGATTATTTTTCTTTGTTTTGGTAATAACAAATTCAGATGATTTTAGTTTCGATCACTATAACATATATATATATTTTTTTTTGAAAAAAGTACAATTTTAATTTTGTAAGGACGGAGGGATGACCATTTTAGTTCTGTATGGAGAAGTGTATCCAATTAACACATCACGTGCATGCCACTTGCACTTGATCCTACATGACAAGATTGTCAAAATAAATTCCTACCCGACTAAACTTGCCTCGATATATACTTAAGGAATTAAAATTACAAAATTTTACTACAAGAAAATGACTCGATAGCAACGAAATAAAATTAGCGTCGAGCTAATTAGTATGTAAAATTCTTATTGTTAATTTACAGTATTTACTTACTAATTAATTCAACACTTACTACTGGGACATTTTTTTGTAGTGTTTCGACACTGCGTACCACGAATGGAAATACATATAGATTGCTAATTATGAACATAGTTTCACATCCACACAGAAAATAAATAAAATCCACATATATTTGATTGAAAATGTTAAATATTTAGAAATAGGGTTGTATTAATTTGATGAGTTTGATTTTGGTCATCCAGTTCTCTTGGCTTCTTTTTTCTTGGAAAGATTGCTATCAACAAATTTGACTGAGTGGTTGTACCATTTGAAAATTGACAGAAACGAGTGACAGCCCTTAATTATTGTTCTCTGTTGCAGCAAAGACTTTTTGGATTAGGGTTAGGGAAATTATTGTAGTTCCCACTTGTATGTGTTGCCATGCCTATGACCTTTTCGTGTTTGATGCCAAGTTCGTGGAATTTCTGGGAAGGGATAAGAATGATTGGATGAACATAGCTGTCTTTACGATAATTAAATGAAACACAGAATAAGTATATCATATTTTTTATATATTAGTTATTTTTTTTAAATTATATATATTTATTATACAAGTATATTGTAATTATTATATAATTAGTTTAAATTTGACGGGATCGAGTCTGTATTAAAATTTCTCATTATCTTTCGGCTCTCCAACGCCTACACTTTTCTTTTTGGTTAATTATTTTTTGGACAATGAGTTATTAGTCAATACAATAATAATTTGATTTTATGATTTGACGGATTTATAGTTATTGCAGTATATTAGTTCTATTTATTATGTACTATAAAGTATTTGCAAATACTTTACAACATATATTAAAGAGAAATATAATGCACTTTTTTTATTCATTAGGTGGTGGTGCATGGTCGTTCTTAATTGGTAAAGTGGCTTATATGGTTAACTCCATTAATAAGATTTTAGCCTGCTAACCAGCTATGATGATTGATGCATCGACATTGCAAGATAATATGAATACAATATGATACAAAAAATAACATGAAAATTTTTAAAAATAAAATATGACACGGTACTCCGTAAAAAGTTGGTCTAATTACACTAAGTACCCGTCAGTAAATATATCTGTAATTTTAAAAAAAAAAAAACAAAATGTTTTTATATAATTAGAGCGTCCCACAAACGGGCTCGAAAATACCAAACCAGACATAAATGTAATGAAGTTGGTCTGTAGAAATAGGTTCACTGACAGTGACATTTACCAACTAAAATATCACAGTTCTATTAACATTGACATATCTAATCCAAATGCCTACTTTTCTGCAGCCTGCATTACGTTCTACGCCACACTCTGTGTTTAAAAATTATTAAGCCATTCATGACAAACTTTTCCCAACTTTCCAGTCATGTCTCCTTGTTTGCATTGACATGTACATGACTATGCCCATTATTTTTACTTCTATTTCTCTTATATTATTTCTTTTCACTCCAATCAAACACACTTTAAAATAGTATATATTTTATTTTTTTACGATAGCTCGAAATCTTATATTTATATTTTTTACCACCAATATAACAAGGGCGCTTTAGTCATATAATTTCAATAATAACCTTTTTTTTTTTTTTACTATAAATGCAATGGGTAAGCTGGGACTGCACATACCAGACATGAGTAATTTGAATTATTGGCAGTATGGGCTTTCTTAACAATTGTGCTTTGGTTGCTGGACCCCCAACCCATTAATTTAACACATTCCATACATATGAATAATTCAAACTTTTTTTATTATTTTATTTGATTAAATAGGAGATGATAAAATATGTAATTTATTAAAATTACAAAAATATTTTTACTTTTAAGTGTACATAAAGAGTAAATTATTTATAAAACGAAGTGATTTGTGAAAAAAAAAATTAACGTGTTTTCGTCAAGCCAACATTAGTTATTTTAAAACTCTCGAATTTAACATATAGTATAGATATTCAAGATGCGGCGTTGAACTATAAACACTAAAGAGATGGTTATCCCGTATAAAAAGTTATAAGTCGGTAGTATTTTGATTAATATATATTTTGTCGATAAATTAAAAGTGGTCATTCTGGGCTCTCAAATTAATTGATAAAAAGTATAGATATAAATAAATTGATTTTAAAATTTTGGGACTTCATAATTATTACATTATGAGTAGAGGAAATTATATTTACATTTTGAAGAACAATAATATTTCTAGAAGAACTGTCCCTTAATCATGCATCTTGCTCCTTAATTGGAAAATGAAGGGCTGCCCAATTGATGCGAATCCAAACCCTTGCAGTGACAGCAAAAGCCTATGTGATCTTTTCTTCTTGTTTATAGCCCAAATACTCCAGAGCATATACACACCTCCTGATTTTGTCCATTCTCAAATGCTTGTATTGTTAATGTTTTCAGTTTTTGAAACAGTATTTGAATTCGAAGTATATTTATTTATTTATATGTATTTGAATTCAAAATGTATTGATTTGATATCACTAATAATATAAAATACAATTTTATTAAAATCTTTGAGACATACATTAAAGCCTTATATTTTCCGAAATCCTCGCTATTTGAAGCTACTAACTAAGAAAACTGTTAAGATATTGGGTCAGATGATTTGTGTACGTATGACCTAATTGGCATTCATTTTTAGAATAGAGTTTGAAGTTTTTTAAATTTATGTGATAGGGTTTCTAGTCTTTCAAATGCATGTTGGTATAAGCACTTCTTTAGGAGAAATTTTACTTGGCATGTTTGGCGTAAGGACTCCCTCTTGCGATAGGCTGAGTACACCTGTAAATATGGTACTATGACTCTGATTAAGTAATACAAGTGATAGTCTAGGTGAGTTGAGTACAACACAAGTCCCCCAAAAGAATTTTCCGTCCAAATACTCTTTCTATACTCATGTCCGCGTGCTTTCTTAGAGTATCACCAAAAACTCTATGTATTTGAGGTGTGTAAACGAGTTAGTTTCTCTGTTAGTAATCCATCAAGGTGAACAGAGCTTGATTTTGACTTTACACAACAATTAGAATAAAGCCCAACATGAGCCACGTTTGAGATCCAATCAAGCTCATAGACGGGTTTAATCGAATACATAAATTGACATACTTCCCACGCATCATGTTAACTAGCATACTTATATGTCTATGTGATTAGATGCTTTAGTGTGCGTATAAATTTGTATCCGTGAAATTTATCATTTATCCTTTATTTTTCAACAAACAATGAATGAGATAACTATTCCTTGAATTCCATCCAAACTTACTCAGTCTTTAATGAGTGTCGAATCCATAGAAATATTTTTTTACTGAGTAGTGAATAGGGTCGAATAAACAAAGATTGATTTTAAATCAATTTCTTTGTATAAAAAATAAAAGAGGGGGATTTTGTTTAATGTCTAAATCTAGAAAATAAAATAAAGAAGAGGAATAAATATGAGAAGAATGAGTTTTAGTTAAAGATAGGATCATGTTTGATTCAACTATTGATCATCAATGTAAATATAACAATCGTTATCACATTTTCTCACCTTTTCGTTAGTCAAGAAATGTCCGTTGACTAATTCTCTGATCAGTAAACAACCTTGAGAACGTTCTCAAAATTTAATTTACCAATAATATTAATAACTAAAAAAGTCCAATTCTAACCAATAAATTTTCATGATGATTTATTTAAGTTAGACGGTGCATTCCCCATAACATAATCGACCACTATAATTATAAATTATATTGCATTACCACTAGTTATTGAACTAAAAAAGTATTTACGAATATGTAAGCTTAATTGCTAGGTAAATAGTCTTGATAATCAATAATGGTACCTATCATCAATAGATCAAATTATTCGTGATAAAGGAACGGAAAACAATACAAATATCCATATGAATGAAAGTAGAAAGTATAAATTAGATCTCACAACATATGTGCATCAAACATTCACCTTATCTTTAATTAAAAATAAAATACTAGCCCGACATGTTAATGACAGAACACTTAAAAAAAAAAAAGAGAGAATTTTATAAAAACACATAGAATAAAAGATCAAAAGATGAGATGCCTTGAATTACATACCCTATTTGTACTACTTAGTGACCTAATAAATCTAAATACTAAATAGGTAGATTACTACTAAAGCTATAAGTGATCAATCTAATTAAAACTAGTAACCCTAATAAGACTAACTCAAGAAGGAATTATTCCAAACATCAAGGGGCACTATAATTTATGTATGAACAAACTTTTCTCCAGAAAAATCATCTTCTTTCCCTTATTTCGTCGATATTCTGCACAATTAGGCGCAGGCACGCTTCATCCCTTTTATTTTTCACTTCAAAAAAATTTTTTAAACTAAATTTATAATATATCACTTGATTAGGAGTGTTTTTAACATAAAAAAATAGTCTATTACCATTAAAATCATAACAAAATACACTCATATTAGTCTTTAATCGGATGTAATGATTTCACTTTGATTAGAGCTGCATATCTCATTTATTTCGAGTAAGTTTTGGCATTTAATTTGTGGATCTTATTATGATTTTAAATTGTGAGATGGTTATCGAAGATTTAAGCAGAAGTTGGATAAAAAAGCGGAAGGACTTGAGAGATTTTTTGAGCATCGAATAAGGCGAGATGAAGTCTCGTCAATAGCCACTACAGAATTTTATCAAAGGAAGAAATCTTTCCCTAATCGTGAATGTAATGCATTCCAATTAAGGGTGCTTGACGAGTCGAGTTGGCCTACGAGCTCTCTAGCTGGCTCAATTTTGAGTTTTTCACGAATTTGTTCGAGCTTGAACTGCTAATGATCTATAAGTCTATAAAAGTTAAAAAATCCAATTGAAATTCTGGGAAAACTGAAGGACTTGAAGTAAAAACAAATCAGTAACATTCTCATGTAGAAAATTAAATAAAAAAGGACTAAAATTGTAAGTTTCATCGGTTCTGGGTCATCATCAGGCCACAATTGGCCCAAATAACTGAGTTTCAATCATTAGGCTTTAGGCACCCTACCCAACTTGTTGGGCATTGTCAAAGTTTGGGCCTTGTGCAAAAATATATGGAGTAAACGTCATCTATATTTATATCTATATCTATATCATATAAAAAGAAAAGGCTTTTTTTCTCTCACGAACGACAGTTATGATATCGCAACACTAATTTTATTGTTATGCCAATAATACTCTTAAGTTGATCTGTTTTTGTTGCTTTATTTATTTTTTTCTTTAGAAATATGATGTGTCAGTTTATATATATTTTTTTCTTATTTATATATAATATATATTAAAACATAAAATATTACTTATGATATGCACGGAGGGACAGCATGCCACTACGGCTGATACATAAATATATTTCTATATGTTTATTGGGGTAAATTATAATTAACTCCATGAGATTTGACATAATTACAAATATTCTTTTATTATTTGAGAAATTATCAATATATTTTTATTTTAACAATTAGCTCAATTCGTTATGTCTCTATCTATTTTTTGTAGTGAACTGGTCAAATTGTCCTTGTGCATTGTGAATTATAATTTTACTTATTTTTTTAATTTATTTTATGGACTAAGTAAATAATTTTTAAAAAATTTTCATCCATCTTGTCTGATTTTCTACAACTTTTTTTAAAAAATAAAAAAAATACAGCAAAGACAAAGTTGAAAATTCCAAACTTCCATCCAAAGATTACACTATTCATCAGACATTAAGGGTTATTATAATTTTTTCAAACAATAAAAAAATATGCGTAATAATTATATGAAATATTATGAGAGCGCGTTATAATTTATCCTATTTATTATAATACGATGGTCATATCATATCATATCCGTACCCACACTCGTATCCATGGAACATATACAGAAGATTTGGATTTCAATTTTGAACCTCATGTTCAAGAGAGACCATAAATGGAGACTGACCATTCCACAATATGACTAAGGAAGAGCTACTTGAATGTGAACACATCCAAACTTACCAAAGCAAAAATATGGTGGCCCCTCACCCCCATAGCTAAAGCAAAACATGTT
Organism: Sesamum indicum; assembly: GCF_026168435.1. Lineage (NCBI taxonomy): Eukaryota > Viridiplantae > Streptophyta > Magnoliopsida > Lamiales > Pedaliaceae > Sesamum > Sesamum indicum. Next base: position 15,822,013 of record NC_142661.1, read on the forward strand.
GACATTATATTACCTCTATGATGAAACCAAATTGACTAAGTTATTTCCCTTTCTCCAACACACAATCAAACTAATTAAGACACACTTTTGAAACATTTGACAGAGTCAAGCTCATGAGTAATTAATAAAGCACCCACCCCCCCACTCCTTTGAAACCACATACTTAGATTTTCTTGCCCCTGGTTTTCCCTATTTCTCTTACATTATAGTATACTGGAAACAAACAGAAACATTCATACTTAGAAAAATTTCATGGGAAGAACACCTTGCTGTGACAAAACACAAGTAAAGAGAGGGCCATGGTCTCCTGAAGAAGACAACACCCTCAAGAACTATGTTGAGAAACATGGAACTGGTGGAAATTGGATTGCTTTGCCTCAAAAAGCAGGTTTATTTTTCCTCTTTTTCCCTTTTTCGTCGCGAATGTTTGATGTTGTTGTTGATTGATCATTATTCTTTGCTATCTACTATAATCCGTTAATCAGGCCTTAAACGTTGCGGTAAGAGCTGTCGACTGCGATGGCTGAATTACCTTAGGCCTAACATCAAGCATGGAGGGTTCACTGAGGAAGAAGACAACATCATCTTATCACTCTATCATAACATTGGAAGCAGGTAATAAATTACAATTTTCTACCTATATATCATTGGTTAATATTTAGTATAAAATAGTCATTGCTTCCCTGATTTTCTTCAACTTTCTTTGTCATTTATAAGATAATTAATCATTATTTCTAATATATTATTGAAAAGATAAGAGAGTGCATTGTGAACTGTACATTATATGTATATTATGGCGCATATAGGTGGTCGGTCATAGCTTCACAGCTTCCCGGAAGGACAGATAACGATGTGAAGAACTATTGGAATACAAAGTTGAAAAAGAAGCTTTTGGCAGCCGGAAAAACTAGCCCCTCTACCGCCACCGCCGCCGCCGCCACCAATTATGATGTTGCGCCGCCCTCATCGTTTCCAGTTGATATTACTACTCCTGAGAACATGTCACCGTATTTCCCAATACTGGAGACGAATTCCCATCAACACATGCTGGGTGCAGCTCAAATACCTCTCCCGGAGCTCATGGAAATCCCCGAAAACATCGAAAATGCGTACACCTCTGGATTGTTCCCTGCTGCTAATCCATTGCCTCAAGAACCGGTTTCGAGCCTGTCTCCGTCGTTCTCGCTGGACAACAATGCGAGTGGAAGTTCATCGTGGACGACATCAAGTGAGGACGACAAGTTTCTGGCGGAATTCGGGTCTGGATTACTGCACTGTGATGTTCTGAACTCCTTTGATTATCAAGAAAAGTTGAGTGATGATCAGATCAACCATCCCAGTTTTGCCTATTACAGCAGCAGCTACTATTCCGCCTCAAGTCTTGAATGATGATTAACTGAGACAAGGGTATTATTACTTGATGTAATTGTAGGGTTTGTGTTTGTAGTTTGGTTGTGTATGAAGAACTCAACTTGCATGTGAATCAGCTAAAGATAATTAACCTAATTGAATTAGCTAGTAGCTTGTGATGATCACCATGTGTAGTAGTACTATAGTTTGATTTTTGAATCTTGATTAATTGAAAAGTCATATGCAAGCTTTTCTGGTTAAGGCATTAATTATTTGGTGAGAGTAATGTGTTGGGCAGATATTGCATGTTGAAGGTTGTGAATGAGGACTGATTTTCATGGTTCAAAGTATCGGTCGATATGTATTTGGATCGCGATTTATCAATTTGATCCTAATATTTATTGATACTCTATAAGTATATATAATAATATTCAATAATATCAGATGATATTACCAATATTAGAAGTGTTCAACAAAATTGTCCGCCAACCCAATTGATCTGTCCAACTCAAACCGCACTACAATTGGCGTGTTAAAGATGGGTCGGGTTGGTCTTGAGCTAATAAAAGAAAAGATTGCATTTGACAATCGAGTTTAATTTTATATTTACATAGATCGCATACATTTGATAATAATAATTAGAAAATAATTAGTAATATACTAGAATTCTTCATATGTTTAAACAAAAGTTCTGATAATACATAAATTAATATTCAAGACAATAATATAACAATTACAATAATTTTTTATCAGTTTTGTATAATATATATGTATAAATATGTAAATGAGATCACTTAGTTCATTATACTTGGTTTTTGGTAATCTCTATATATTTTATGTCATTAATAAATGTAAGAATTTGAAATAGATGATATCAATTAGTTTATTACGATCTGTTTTCATAATCATCTTATTTTACATTAAATAATATTTTTTTAATATTTATATATAATTTTATGATCAATTTCTTATATAATTTAATTCAAAATAAGGATATTTTCACAATCTTATTCATAAATTAATAAAAAAGAATTGGTATTTTTTTTTATGTATATTTGTAATCTTCTATGATAAATATATAACCATCACCACAAGAAAATATATAACTTGGTAGCTACAAAAAAAAAATTCAGCATCGAGCTAATTAGCAAGTAAATTCTCGTTGCTAATTTACATTATTTAACGCAAAAAGTTTACTTGCTAATAAATTTAGCAATAATAATTTACTTGCTAAAGAATATAACAAGAAATTATTTAAAACATATTGAATAATATAGATTAGCAACGAGAGTTTTACTTACTAATTAGCTCAACGTTGATTTTAGCATCAAATTTTTAGTAGATATTAAGTCATTTTCTTGTAGTGCTTGTATCAATGTTTATCTTTTATACATTGTAATTGATATATCATGTTTTATAATTTTTGGTAATTATCAATATAAAAAAATAGATTTATTATGATAAAGTAATTGTAACAAAAGTATAAGTTGTAATAAAATATTAATATAATTGTACAGATAATTGACTTTAATATCTAAATTGGCCCACAGTACGTTACGACATTCCTAACTGGTATTATAGACTGTATCGGAACATCAACGACGACAATATTCAATAACATCATATTGTAGCAAATATTATATCCGTTAATGAAATTTACACCCTTTTTTTTAAATACTCTTCCTGATATTATTTACGCTATTAATTATATGTATAATGAATATTTTTTTTTTCTGTTGCTAATCGACTGTTTATATATATATATACACAACTTTCATGTTTGAGAATAAAATTTTATTCCAAACCTTTTTAAGTAATTCATGTTCATCGTATTCGATTTTGTAATTTTACTAAAATTTTTAGATTCTTTTAGTATCTAATATAATGTATTTTATTGATAGTATCCGATAATATCTTGATACATCATATTTAATATAAAATAATACCAGTCAATATTATCACCAACACACTACTTTAAATTATGGTCTTTTCCATGTAATATTCTTACCGGGCATGCAGTGGTCAGTGGTCATGAAAGTTGCATGGAGTTGCCTTATTCAAATAAATTTGTAGAATGGGGCCCCCCCAATTTGGACAGCAACTTTCCTCAGCTGTCTCTGTGTGTGTGTGTGTGTGTGTTGGGAAACTTCCTTTGTGTTGGTAGTTAAAATATTCTGCAACAGCAAGAGCAATAGGGAAACATAATTATTTGTGCTTATAGTACACTTACATAACACGATAAATTACATTTTGACATTTGAATTATATTATTTTTATATTTATTATTTAATTTTATTATATTAATTTTAACGAAATTTATAATTTTGCTATATATAACCGTATTCTTGTTTAGATTTTTTTACAAAAAAATATCAAATTACATTGCCTTTAAATATTATATATACATTGTATGTTATGTTTTCTTAACAGAAAAATCAACAAAGAAATCGTACTATAACAAAGTGTAAACTTTTTAAAATTGATATAGTAAGTTGATACAAAAAAATTTAGATGAGAAAGTAAAAAATGAGAATATTTCGAATGACGAAATCTAAGTTACCCCAATTTATTTATTTTGAATAGTAACTAACCATAATTGCATTTGGATTTTAATAGACGAGGCGAAAACATTAATTATCACTAAAAGTAAAAATATACATTTCTTTTTTGGGGATAATTACACTTTTCTCTCATGAAGTTTGATATAATCACGATAACTCCTTATGGTTTGAGAAATTACATTTAATTCTCTTGAGATGTGTTTCGAACTAACAAATTAGTACCTTTATTAGTCGAAATCTACTGAATTTGTCGATATTAACCTGTTAAGTGGATAGATATTAGTCATTGTTAGAACATTGTTAATGGGGTATTGGGGTATTTTCAATATATATATATATATATATATATATATATATAATACTTGGGGCAAAAAAGTTGTAAAGAAGTTCAATGTATTTACAAAAATACCTTACGCTGCAATAGGACTTTTCACCACCTTTTATTAAAAAATGAAAGCGATAAGTAATTATTTTTTTTAATAAATCGATTCAATTATCAATATCAAATATTTATATTTAACAACTATACACAACTACAATAATTATATACTAATTATTAATATAAGATAAATATATCTAATTAATAATTACTATTAAAGTAGAACGATATTCAGTATTGAATTAGAATAACATCTCATAGGTTGATAGAGTTTGTAATCATGACCATGAGTCCTCAATTTCGCAAAATTGCATTTTCAAATCCCCGCATTCTCAGAAAATTTTAGTTCGGACACGACTCGATCAAATTTAAATAAATCATATGGTAAGAGTAAAACACTTATTGCGTGATTGGTATACAATTTAAAAAAAATGACCAATTACAGAACAAACATACCACACTCATTATATAATTAATTTAATTCGACTAAATTTAATCCAAACAAAAATATTCCCGCATTCTCTCGTATCCACCGCCCTAACCGCCTTAAATATCATACATAGATTATTTAATTAAGGCAATTTGAGAGGATAAAATGTCATTCAACCTTCATCAGAACCGCATTCAACGGATGGAGGTGAGATTACAGTAGCAGAACTTAATCATATATTGTAATCGCGTTTTCATGACATAATTATATTAAATAATCATTATTTACGACCAATTGGTGGTACCCAAATCACGATTAGTGCTATATTTAATAACACGATTTTATATATTAATGCAAGTGTCTTCATGCACATGCAGGTAAAAGCAGCTCGGAGCCTTGAAATTAATATTTACTTAGAACACAACAAAAAAATATAACCTATAACAATTATTAATTAATTGTCATTGTTAATAATAAATAATTATTGACTACGGTCACATAATGATTGTCAGCCATAGTAAATGTTTTTATCATGACGCTTAACTGGAGCAAATAACTTTTTTCTGATATAAAAAGTTCGTTTTTTGCATTTATTTTATTTAATTGTGATTAATAATAATTATTTAGCATAATTGAAAATGTGTCATCGAATAGACATGTCCAGTTGGAATAGATTTTTGTAAAATGAGTTCGAATATAATCAGAACTCAGACCAGCCTGATTAAGATGGGTTTTGAAAGCTTAACCGGGTCATGGGTCTTAGAGTTTTGAATTTCAGACCCGATCTTAACTCGATCCTATTTAATTTTTTTTATACTTTTATATATACTTATATAAAATATTATGTTATATAGAAAAAATATTTATATATTTTACTTATATTTATATATAATACATACACTTAATATTTATAAATTAAAATAATAATACAAAATGATTTATAGACGTAGCTAGTAATGTATATAAAGTAACCCATATCTTAAAAAAATTTAATATTTTAACACCTAAACATACACATCAATTTGTGAAAAAGAATAACCTATCATAATATCATAGTTTCATATTTATAGAGTATTCTAGTATATATTTGTAAAAGATAATTTTCTTTAATATTTTAAAAATATTAATTCGAGTCTACCTAATCCAACCCGACCGGTCTGAGTTCAAGAATTTCTTGGTGGGTCGGGTCCCAAATTTGATAAAGTAACCACTCTCAGATCCTACCTATTGTCATCCATATTTAAGGTTGAGGTCTCACAATAAAAAAAAAAAAAGATGGATTTGAAGTCAAAAAATGTGGATATGTCTACTTCAATAGTAATTTTTTGTTTCTTTATCTTGTTCGCATATATTCATCAACTTCAATTATCTATATTTGAATCAGTGTTTTAATTTAAATATATTGAATGATGTAATTACTTACATACTAAAAAAAATGGATTATTACATACATTACAAATTATTAAGGCATAGAAATTATAACCAATCTGTAGAATCTAATATACACTAAAAAAAAAATTTATTTGTTGAGGAAATTTGGGATGGATCAACAGAAAACGCACAAGAATATCCCAAATTTCATCATAAAAAAATGACAAACATTTACGATAATACAAGTGTTACAAAATCGATTTTGAATTCATCCTAAAAATGGTTGGGAACCAATTCATTGCAAGCCATTGCAAAATTTAATTTCGTACAGTATTTAGGTCCATTTTTTTATCATATCTGTGTCGTCACAAATTTTTTACGAAATTACGACGTATTTGGGATGAAAAGATTGGTGGGGTGGATTTTGCAAAAAAACGTTGCAAATTTCATCCCAATTTGAGACGATTATGAGTGTGTGCCAAATTTTGGAACATAATTATAACGCTTTTAAATGACAATATTAGTGAGTTGGATTTCGTGAAAAAGTCATTACAAAAGCCGTCCCAATTTGTAATGCATTTGGGACAAGTGTGAGTGTGTTCTCATTTGGTGCTCACCAATTTTAAGGAGAAGTATGAGAAAGCCAAGACCAATCGGAATATAAATCTACAGATGATTGGTATAGTTCATCTAGGTGGATCATGCTCTTTGAGCTAAGACAAGAGGAAAAAGGTAACTTTATCCCTTTGATCACATTTAATTTAAATAAATTATACTAATGCTAATTTTTTTATGACATTTCTATAGGAGAACTAGCTCGACAAGCCACCCAAGTTCATAGAGGTCTTTCCCACCTGTTGGAAGAAGAAAGATGGAGACTGAAGCTGTCTGAGGACAGCAGCGACAAGAGTAATATTATTTTTCTGAAAAAGTAATTAATAGTTTATTATTTCATTACTAATTAATGCTTTTTAGAGGAACTATTAAAAATTATTGGAAGAGCACACCTCTTAGTTGGCGTCAAAAACAGATGAGTCTGTCCTTAATGAAATATCTGAGTCAAAGTTATTTATCTCAACAGTAGGTAGCTGAAACAAGAAGGGCTGCGTGTTTCAGATGAGTCAATGCCCCATTTGCTCACCAGTCCGCCAAGCACCTCAACTCCATCGGGATTTCAAGCCATACAGGACCTCCAACATGAGTCAATGCCCCATTTGCTCACCAGTCTGCCAAGCACCTTAGCTCCATCGGGATTTCAAGCCATACAGGACCTCCAACATGAGTCAATGCCACATTTGCTCACCAGTCTGCCAAGCACCTTAGCTCCATTGGGATTTCAAGCCATACAGGACCTTCAACTGATGAGTCAATGCCTCATTTGCTCACCAGTCTACCAAGCACCTCAGCTCCACCGGGATCTCAAGCCATACAGGACCTCAACACTAGATGCGGAACCTGTAACATTAGTTTATGTCAATTTATAAACTAATGGAAAAAGAAACACGACAAAATTCATCACAATTCCATCCCAAAATAGGTCAGAAATTTTTTAACGAATTTATAGTTGTGCAAGTTTGTCACAAAATTCTTTATTCTTTATGTGACGAATTTGAGACGGATTTGAATTGTGCAATGTAGTCGTCACAAATTCGTTCCAAACATCTGTGACTACCATGCAATGATACGTGTAAATTAAAAAATTCATACCACAATTAATTTTACAATTGTTCATTGCAAAATGCCCAACGCAAAATGATTTTTTGGTTTCTGTCACATGAATGGACTTTGGGAATCTCTAAGGTCATCGCAAAGTTTGCGATGGGTTTACTTTTCCGTCATTATAATTTTGTGACTAGGTTTATTGCTAAGAATTTACGGCCATCACAAATTCCATCGTAATTGTTTTGTTGGGACTATGGCCGATGTATTTGGCATTATTTGTAAAAATAATAGTTAATAGTCGTTGTTGCTTAGTTAATTAACATTTATCACAAACTTTTACTTTTGATTGTGGTAATTAATTATGACAAATTCATCGTATTTGTTCTAATCTAGATACGCACGTCTTTGTATTTGCAACCATATTTGGTGATGCTGTTAGGAATTATTAATTTTTGGCAGATTGTGAATGTATGAAAATATATATATATATATGTAATAATTATAAAATATAAGATTTACGTGGTTTGAAAAACTCTTTTGCATTTACGTTGCTCAAAATTTATTAATTTTTTACTAAAATAACTGTTGGATCATTAATCCAATATTGGGCTTATATGTAATAATTACGTATTATGAACTCTCGAAGTTTAGGCCCAATAAAGTGATCAAATAAGGTTTTAATAATTTGGGTCTTAATATATCTGATTGGATGTGGGTCTTTAATGTGTAAAGACTAATGAGAATTTCAGTTTAAGTAATGGGTTGAAATTGAAATACATTTCATTATATATATATATATATATATGTGTGTGTGTGTGTGTGTCATGGTGCGCAAATCAAACGACACTTCAATATATCTTCTGACATCTCATTATCAAAGAGATTTTAACGAGAAAATAAACCAAAGAGAACTCTATGAAAATTGTATTGATCTGGAAGGCTGCTGATACGAGTCCATTGATATTCCTATAGCTACGAATTCAGGTACGCTTCCGCATTTACAGTTATCGTATTTCTTGTTGATTTAAACGTGATCGATTTTAGAATTAATAGTAATTATTGTTTCATTATTTAGTATTTGAAATTCTAACAATAACTTCTTGTAAATACAATACAACATCATTCATCGACTGTTTATATTAAGCTTTTTGACATAGCATCATAAAATTATAACTTCATTTCTAACAAAATTACAAAATTGAATCCACAGTCATCGAAATTAGATAACGAATTGAGACACACTCCACACTCCAACGTGTAAATATATAAAATAGTCCAACCTTTTCATTTAATCTGTTAAAACATAAAAGTATTCTGAAAAATGAACCCTCACCACTTGTGCTAATTAAACTTATGCCTTTCTTTTTTTTTTTTTTTAAATTTCCAATTGTGAGATCAAATGATGTTACAAATTGACAAGTTGAATAAACTAACCTTACATCCTTATCACTGTCTCTTAGTAAAATAGCCATAGTTGCTCAAGTCAACCAGAAGTTGCAACATATGCAATGGATTTCCAATAGACTTAGGTTGAACCTGCAAGAATCAAACACTTATCCATCACATCCCTCCTATTTATATTCAACTTGGATCATTAATTAAGCTATGTACTTTTTTTTTGTTTAATATTTCAATTGGCACCCACCTCAAATTTTAAACTAGTTTACTAAGAAACTTCATAATTCTCTAATTCAATGTGATTGGTTGTACTCATTTTTTAACTTTGTAGCCTACGATAAAAATTAAAAAAAGAACAAAGAAAATTGGTCAATCAAATATATATACGACTAAGCGTGTTTCCAAATATTTATTTTATACGTTTATGAGCTAATTTTTGTTGAAAATAAAGAGAAAATAGCCGGCTCCTACTTTTGAATTACTTAATTTAAGTAGATTTAAATCAAAAGTTATAAACAACTCTCTATACCACCTTCTGCAACTTATTAGTAAAATTGTACTAGAAGAAAATTTACTATTGGCTATAATTTTATTGGGATATGGATTAAAACCCGTGTTGAATAATTATTATTAACGATGGTTAAACAAAAATCGATGCAAGAATTTAAATTATTCACAATAAAAACTAAAAATTTGTCGTGATTATGAGACATAACAAATATTTTTTCCATGATTTTTTAGCAATAACAAATGTTTTACTCACACCCATAAAAACTACGGCCAACAACGTTGCATTGGCCGTGGTCAGTGACTATTTGCTACGGTTATTTACGTTTAACTATGGCAATTAGTCATTTTTAAATATTAAAATTCTTATAATGTTGTAAGTATTAAACTTTTTTTTTTAAAATACTCTAACTTCAACCTTTTTTTTCACTTTTGACTTTTGTTTTAAATACTTCCAACTTTTACTATGTTAACGTACAACTTATGCTCACTAAAAAACCAAAAATTACCGCAGACAATTTTGACAATAATATATGAATTGGTATTAGTATAAATCAAATTCAATTCGTCATAATCCCAATGCACACAACCCAGTTGATGTGAGGAAAATTGGGTCGCAACAGGCTGTGACTAGAGTTTGTTGATCAATTGACACATGATAGGTATTTAGAAAATATGAGGCATATTTTTCTATACTTTTAATAATTATGTTATACTATCGTGCTCCTTCTCGACAAGTCCAATAGTTCGGGAATAGCATGTAAACACTAAGATGAGATGAGGTGGTCTCGAGTTCCGACAAGGACACTCCGACGCTCAAATTAGCTATGAGTATGCTATTAAGATTGTACAATATAAACAGAGTAGCAAGATACTATCAAGATTACATACGCATAGATGAATAGTAGTTGGAGTATTTATAGGATTTAGCTCGATTGCATGGGCACGTCTTGAGCCCCTAGATTTTTCTTTGAGACTTTGAGTCATCTAGGCCTACTCCGCAGCTGATGGGCTTTTATGGGCCCTCATTTCCTAAGCCCATGCTCCGTGTGCTGCTGGACTTTTATTTCTTTTCCAACTGGGCCTGATCATTTTATTCTTATTCAGCCAATAACTATCTATGCGTGCTTCGTGTAGAAGGAATTTTTCAGATAAATATGCGGGGGCAATTTTGGTTTAACAAACAAATTGGGTTTAATGAATTTTACCCCATTACGATATTATAAATGAGCAGATTATTTCTTTATATAAAAATTAATAATCCACCTCTCTTCATTTTAAAAAATATAAAAAAATAAATTATGAATTAATGACATATTATAAAGTTTAAAAATTATTTATTATATACATATAAAAATAACGTATCACAACCAACATAGTATTTATATGTAAAGTGTAATAAGAAAATATATCTGTACTAGCAAACTAGGTCGGCTATTGGTAGTAATTATTCTTAACTGATTGCAACGTAATGACTGATAGTTTTGTATTCTTGACTTAACTAGACGGCATTAATAGGCCGGGACTTCACCTAATATATTTGGGGGTTAATTAAATTCAAATTATCTAATATAAAAATTGGAATAGTTACACAATTTTTCTAAATTGAAAAAAAAATTGAAAATGAGTTAAATACAATTTCTACCTTACGTGTAATGTAAAATGAGTAAAAAATTCTCCGTGGAAAAAGAAAGGTAAATTGCATAATAACCCATTTGTTTTAGTGAAATAGCGTTTCCTCCGAAATGCTTATTCTTTATATATATATATATATATATATATATATAAGAACAAAAAAAAAAAAAAAAAAAAAAACCGCCCGCCAAGATCTCCCTTTGAACGGTTGCCCCAGAGGCGACCATGGGGACTTCACAAGCTTTCACCCCCCACTTTTTCCCTTTTCAATTAACCGCTTTCTTCCAAGAAAAAGCCTTCTACCACTTCACCCCTACCATATTAATATTCTTTTGTTGCACGTTAAATTTTGTGATCCTTCTCTACTTTCATTCTTTATTATTTATCTCCACTCCTTTCTTTCCTCATTCTTCTTCATTTTCTGCTACCATTATACTCAAGTTCTTCGAATCCCTCCCGGTTTTCTACGTTAAACGTATTCCGTTATGCCGTTGTTATTGTACTAGCGGACGGGACACACTCGATGTGCGTGTGCAAGAATTCATGCAGATACGTTTGTTTGAGTTGTTTAAGATTTTGTACTTTTTTCTGGAGTGTAATTTGACGCGACTGAATTATCTGCATTGTGTGTAAATATTTTTTGAATAATGATGGAGTGTGGGAAATTGCTTGGCGGTGTATTTTTGCGCTTTCATGCTCGTCGGCATACTAGTCTTTTCACATGCAAGAGGTGGCTCTATTGCGCGCCTAAGTTAATAACGGCGGGCTGGGGCTTAGTCGGAGCTCCTCCCACCGCCACCTCCTCAGTCGCCGCTGGCACAAGTGGAAGGCTGAAGAGGGAAGATTTCAGACGTACAGGATATGACTCTGTTTTCTCTGAATGGAAGGTATGTGACTTCTATGTCTTCTCTGTCTGTATCAGACAGTTTACACATTGCAGACGAGAATTCCAAGTTATGGATGCTTATATGCTGTCTGAATTTGGGATCTTGAAATTTTCATTTTTTCTTTCTTTATGTTGGTATGAAAGGAACTGTTTGATTGAGGAAGTGTTTTTGTTTTGTTGGGCTTTTCCGAATGAACGAAATTAAGGTTTAGACGAAAAGGAATTTGGTTTTGAATTGATTGATTCTTCCTGATCCAAATGAAAAAGCTGGAAGAGGGAAAAAGGAAAATTTGAATCTGATATTGTCTGTAAATGCCACTTCGTGATTTGCCTTGATAGTAGTGATTAGTGAATGGAAAAATGAGGTTGCTTTGATGAGCTAATAGACTTTAGTTAAAATAGTTTTGAATTTTGATGATTAAAGGGCATTTTCGTGGTGGTACTTGCTAGACTCTAGTAGGAGCTTCAGATTGGAAGGATCACTGGATGGGAAAAGAAGGAGCTGAAAGGTACAGGACTCAGAACGTCCCACGTTGTTTTTCTTGTCCAGGAGTTTACGAGCTTGGCATTGCTATGTCGTTCGTGGGAAGTAAGAGAGAGCCACGCAAACATGACTCCAGCTCTGTGGTTCCTGTTTATGTTGGACAAGCTGACAATGTTAGGACTAGACTACAACGGTATGGCAGGGACGGTGCACATTTAGAGTATGGATCATCACATGAGGAGTTTGACAACTGTCCCAGACTATTTTCAGAGATATTCTCAAAAGACTTGTCGATTGTTTATAGATGGGCTCCTGTAAGTCCTACTCTTGACTATCACTTGCATCTGTGAATTTGACACATATAGGGTATGTGCCTGTTGGGGTGTCGACGTTGACCTTATGTTACGTTTTGTTTAATTATGTTATAAGGGCAAGGCTGCCATAGTTAGATGTGGCTAACAGTCGTCCTCTTGTAAGTTTATTGTTATTCCATCCTAGTAAGAAAACTCAAGCTACAGGAGACATACCAAAGTAGTATTCGGTTATGAACCACGTTAAATCTGTGTGTTCTTGTTTTTGAACGCACTATATTTCTGTTGAGAAATCCTACCATGGCCTGCTGCACTGCATAAGCAACTTATAGTGTTAAAGATGAAGCACGTCAGTCATCATAATGGTGTTATTTTTTCACATATCCAGTCAACATTTTCGTTTCCTGCCTGGAATTCCTTGGATAGATGAAAAGCAAGAAGGACGCAAAGAACACTGAGGATCAGTTGCTTGGGTTATATGATTATGCGTGGAATAAAAGAAGCAATGGTGGGCGTCGTCCTGATGATATCGTCAAAAAGCTCAACTGTTGTGCAAAAAAGTCTCAGTTTTCGTTTTCTCTTCTAAAGATGATACTACAATGTTTCCATCAGAAGCAAGTGGATGATAAAATCAATAATTGTGACCAGTTTCTCTTGGAGAATAATAAATTCAATTCTGCTATTGCTGCTGAAAACGAAGGCATCATGTCAATAATTTTTAGAATTATGAGGTTGCAGCCTGGACGACCACAATCTGGTTTTCGTGTTGATAGCAAAGGCATTTGTGGCGTAACCATGGGCCACGGATCCGTTTGTACTAAGGCGCCTGTTGAGGGAAGAAAACGATGTGCTGAGCACAAAGGGATGAAGGTCAATGGCTTTATTTCAAAGTATAACAGAATGGGACAAGTACCTCCCATGGCTGCAAACATTGGTTCTGCTACAGTTGCTGATCAACACTGTAATGATCCCAAAGATCAGAGATTGAACCGCAGCAGAGAGGCACACAAACCTTATGCTTGTGAGCATCCCAACAATGAGAAGTTTGCTCCTACGGCCTATCTTAGGAGATGGTTCTCCTTGCGTAAATGCCAAGAAAAGCCATGAAGTTTAAAACGGTCCAATGTTGAAGTCACACTGCAGCAAACCGACCAGCATGTCTGCTACTCTTCCAAAACCTTGAAATTGAAGGCGAAAGAAAGCCATATTTGCTCATTCACAAATTGACAAGAAGAACTTATGATCAACTAGCAGGCCACCTTATGTGATCGATCCCCACTGCAAAACGAAAGCAGAGTAATGCTTTCAATAGCTTTCCTGCTATCGTAACCCTCCGAAATTTTGCAGCCTTATTCTCTCTCAGCATACTATCCAACCTGTGTCGACACCCTTATCATTTGTTTCTCTTGCAGGGCATCTCTTGAAAGTTTGAGAAGGTCGCAGTAGCATTATGGCATTGTACTCACAACCTGAGCTGTCTGGAAGACAACTTAACTTAATTACAATCTCCAACATGCCGGTACAACTTTTCGCCGGAAACAAGAAGGATGAGAAGCATCAGACAAGAAGATGATGGCCTGGCTCATATCATCAACTTATCTTTTGATTTTAATGAATCAGTAGTTTTAGTTTTTGTTATGATATCCCAAGTTTGATGTGTTGTTTGTGTATTCTTGATTATAAGGATCTGGAGATCCTGGTTTCTTCATTTGAATAATGCCCTGGTTTGGCTTTTCTATGAGCATGAAAATTTCTATAACTTCAAGAACTTGATCAGGCGTAGTTTGAAGATTTAACACTTCATCCATTTTCCAGAGATGTTTAAAGTATTAGTTGATATCCGATAATATTGGCGGTATAGATTTGGATGAGCAGTTCTTGCCTATTTGAGAATATTTGTTGTTACATCTTATTTTTAAGCGTAAACTACAGTTAAATTTGACATGATTATAAATATTTTCTGTTGTTTGAAAAATTAAAAATACTTCAAATTGTAATGTCCATTTAACAACGAAGTTATTCCATTAGCCACAATTAGGTTTTCATCCGATTTTTATGGTAAATTCCTAAAATGCCCTTTAAATTATGAATAATAATTATATATATTTTTTAGATTTTTTTAAAATATTTTTGTGGACTAAAAATTGCTCTATGAATATTTATTTTACCCACTCTCAATTTTTTTTATATTTTTTCAAATGTCTTTTAAGAGAAAAATTAATAAGAATAAAGTAGTAATTTTTACCTCACCGTTTAGGGGCTACATAATTTTTCATCTAAAAGTGATATTTGTAATATTCCAAATAACAGTGGAGTATTCATAATTAACAAAAGGGTAAAATACACTTTGCCTCCTTGAATTATTCATCATGTAAAATTTACCCCTCTAAATTAATAAGTGTAGTACTTAGCCCCTTGATTGGACAAAAATATCCATCATGCCTTGAACAATTAAATTATTCAATAATATATTTTAGTATTTTGCACATTAAATCATCACTAAATTATTTTTTAATTAATTGTTTTAATAAGTGAGAATTTACATTGAGTGGAGTATAATTAATATATATATATATATATATATATATAGTAGATACACAATAAATATAGCATAACCAATAACTCATATATGCTTCTTAAAAAAAATGACAAATATATATACCTAACCAAAAGTTAAATATTTTTTAAAAAAAAATGAATGAATATATTTTATCATATTTTATTAAAAAAATATATGTTAAAAAAACCGATATGTAATTATTCACTTTTATCTAACAAAATAAATAGTTAATAACTTAATTTATCATCAAATTAATAAAATCTTTTCATAATTTTTTTTGTGCATTTATTGTATTCATTTATTAGTTAATTTTGAGCTGTAAAACAAATAGAATTCAAACTATTTAACTCATTAATTATACTATATCTTATTATAAATAAAAAATATTTTTTCCAATTAAGAAAATTTTAATTAAACTTAAAATGCAAAATTACTAAAAAAAAGAATCTTTGAATTAAATATATATATATATATAAGGGCAATATTATCTAAAAATTTAATTTTAGGGGGTAAGTATTACATCTGTTACTTTACGGGGGTAATTGTTACATAACTAATAGTAAGGGCAAAGTATATTTTAGACTTAACAAAAACTCAAGAGAGATAGTTGTAATTTATCCTTTTTTTTTTTTTGTTAAAGAATAATTTATCCTATTTTTTAAGTATATATATGTATATATGGCTGATAATATTAGTTAATAATATCAAATTATATAGTTGATACCATTAATATATACGACATGGCATATTGAGATATTATCAGCGATAGAATTCGATGACATTGTATTTTCCTAAATGTTCTATTTGTTAATGAATTCTTTATTAATGTGTACTTTTATAATAATGTATCATATACAAATATATATATATATCTATGTTTATATATAAAAATATATAGATATTGTAAATATATAGATTTAGATTTAAATTACATATATAAATCCTTAAAAAAATAACAAAAAAAATACACATGCCATAAATGAATTCTGGAAATTTATTGTATGAATTTAAACGATTCAATAAACTCTAAAAATCTTATCACAAGCCTATCTTTCAATTCTTTTAATTAATATAATGTAAAATTAAACTTTAGAGGATAAAAATATTAACTACATGAATACCATAAAGATTAGGGATAGTTTTACTCTATTCCCTGAAGTTTGGTATAATTATATGTAATTTCATGTAATTTGAAAAATTACATCTAGCATCCTAAGGTATGCTTCCATCTAACAAATAAGTCCATCTTTTAGTCAAAATTCACTGAATTTACTCATATTAAAGAAAAAAATAAAAAAAAAAAACTATATTTACCCCCGGTTGACTTATTATTGATTTATTGTAGGTCGTATAATTTTTTTTCTAATCAAATTATCCTCATACGTCTTTATCATTAAAGCACGTGAAGAAGTATATCTTCACCATTATAAGGGTAGTTTAGTCGGAAAAAATTGTTTGACCTACAATAAGTCAGTAATAAGGAAATTAAGAGTAAATATCAATTTTCATTCAGTTTTTTTTTTTTTATTAATATCAGTAAATTCAGTAAAGTTTAACTAATGTAGGGACTTATTTGTTAGACGAAAGCAAACCTCAAGAGTTCTAAATATAATTTTCAAATTATAAGAAATTTAGATATAATTACACCGAATCTGAGGAGAGGAGAGTATAATTATCCCTAAAAATTAATATACTTATTGGAATATTTTAATGAGATCAAAATTAAATTCTAGACGTGGTTGGGTTAATTTTTTTTATTATTAAAAAATATAGAAATATAATTTACATAAAATATATAATATTTTTATGTCAAGTTGTGGATGTGAACATACCTTCACCCGAACAGTACAAGCCATTGTCCTTGTCATAAGAGATATACTGGATGAGATGAAGTCGGATCAAGTATCTTATATTTAATACAATACATACATCTATACAATTATTAAATGCACATTTATTTACATCGTTTCATTTATTACAGTTCATCTGACAACCATATGACCTGGACTCAGATGTCATTATGGCTTACGCTACTAATTTGAACCCGTAGTTGTGGAGATCAATATGCCCCTTAATATTCTATGCAATAGTGGAAATGCATCGTCCCAATGGGTCCTTCGCCAATTCGGGATGAGACAGAATATTCTAGAAGCCACGGATACTCGGGACATGAACCTACATTAGATCTCTCGTAAAAATCATACTGGCACAAATTAGAACCTGCAGCACATACAATACATTACTAGATGACAAGGACGGTATGACATGATTATACAAAGGCCCCCCGTTTTCAATAGAAGAGATATAGAACGAGGGTATTGCGATTGATACTACAATATAACATAAAATTTCGTGTCGTCATCTATTGACAGACGTGTGGAAAGCGAGTATCAACCTGGAGATGCGCCTATGTTGCAAGTTGTTGTATGTTATATAATATTGCATACTTTATTTAAATATATATTTTTTTACAACGCAATATTCATTATTTCTCTACATTCTTTAGGCGGTAGATGTGAATGTCTTTGACGTTTTGTGTCAATTTAGACCACTAAATATATATTTTTTGAGTCGAGTCGTGGATCACATCTACTACTTGACATAAAATATTATATATTTTCTATAAATTGTATTTTTATATTTTTTTAATAATAAAAAAATAATTAACCCAGACGCTGTTGGATGAAAAGTTATGATTTCTCACTCTATAAGATTTCTTTAAAATGTTTTTAGACTTGAAAATAAGAATTATTAACCACGGCCACACAATAGTTGTTGGTCATAATTTTTATTAGAGTGATTAAATTATTTATCATGATAATATTTTTACTATAACTCTTAATTGTAGCAAATAATATTTAAATATTTCTTATTCTTTTTAAATAATTAACAAAAATATCTAATTGAAATATAAAAAAAAAACGTTAATAATTACTCACTTCGGCATTCAATATAGCATTTTGAGATAAAACTAATTAATAAAAATATCTAATTGAAATATCAAACAAATAATAATTACTCCAGCATTCAGTATAGAATTTCGACGTAAAAAATTCTTATCATATCATCATATTATAAAAAGTCCGAAGTTTATATATACTAAAGTTTATTCAAATAATATATTACTCGCAAATACATATATAATTTATGTATAAATTGATTCTACGACAATTATGTCTTCATCTAGTGGTTTAAATTGAGATTTTATTGGGCTAATTGTATTTAAATTATTTTTGAAAATATAAAATTACTATTTTCTCCAAAAAAAATTTTTTTTTGAAATTACACTTACATTCATTTCGAAAATTCTTCCTTTATACCTGATACCTTTTCATTAAGGTTTGGACGAAAAATTCTAGTGCTAACAAAACAAATTACATAAATTTTTAATTTTGCGCTTCATTTAACATTTGCATGTATATTTTTGTACATATAAAGGAATAAATATAATATATATATGTGGAGTGAGATTAATATTAAGTACAAAATTATTAAATGAGGAGTAAAAATAATAATTTTTATACAATTTTTTTCTAACATGAGTTTTTTTTGTAAAAATCCTATTGAAAAGAGGTCATATGTAAAATAATGTATTTTTGGATGGGTGTAATGTAATTTTAACTTTTTTTTTTAGAAAAGTGTAATCTAGTCTTTTTAAAAAGGATCTAATTGTAATTAATTCAAATTTATTTTATTATTTTAATTGTATCAATATATTGATCGAATTGATATATATAATTTGATTTTTTTAAAATATTAAGTAATTATGTATCTATCAACATTATATAAAAAAAAAAAGAAAAGAAAAGAAAAGATTCTACCACAGAATTGATACCATTTGTGTATGCGACACGTATAAAAATCCTCTTACAGTATCAACACACATCCCACAACACAGACTTGAGACTGAATACCTCACCACCCCAATGCCAGCGGGAGAATTCCGCCACCCTTCACCGCCACCGCCGCCGCCGGGGTCGGAGGAAGAGGAGAGATGGGTTTGGGCTCAGATCAAAGCCGAGGCTCGGAGGGATGCTGAAGCTGAGCCGGCTCTTGCCAGCTACCTGTACTCCACCATCCTCTCTCACTCCTCCTTGGAGCGCTCTCTCTCCTTTCACTTGGGCAACAAGCTCTGCTCCTCTACGCTGCTTTCCACGCTGCTTTATGATCTCTTCCTCAACATATTCTCAACCGACGCCACCCTCCGCTCCGCCACCGTAGCTGACCTACGCGCCGCCCGGTTTCGTGATCCCGCTTGCGTTTCCTTCTCCCATTGCCTTTTGAATTATAAGGGATTTCTCGCCTGCCAGGTCCGTGTGTATGTTTTGCTTTTCATTGTCCGTGTAACTTTGTTTTCTTTTTTAATCATTGATGATTTTTATAATTTAGTTGTGCTTGGTAGATACTCTTTCTCAAATGCTCAAATTATACTGTGGGTTGATGCTTCTCTTGATATTGTTTTTAATAATGCATTTAGGAACTTAGCTCTTGCTTGTTCAAAGTGAAGGTTTTTTCGTTATCATTGTTCTTGAATAATCTTTAAAGTTTTATTTTATTGTGCAATTTCTTTGTCGAATAATCTGAGTTATAATTTCTCTAAATTATTGCGTTTTTTTCCCCTTGTACTCTACGGATGCTCAAGTAGAAACGTCTTGCTTATTAAGTCAAAGTGTTGTTTGATCTGAAACTTTCTAAGAATATCTTGAGAAACTTACTATTTTTGCTTGAATAAACCTAGTTAAATTTCAGCTGTTATTTCCCTAATCTGGGGACTGCTCTTTGCTTATCAGTTTCTTGAAATTGAGTTACTCTACACCATGCAATTTCAACAATGATTATATTTCAGCAAGATTTGCAATTTCTCCTCAGATTGAAAACTAGCTATTTGGTTTTGTGCTAAACATTGGCAAGAGTTTCAAATTGAAGTTGGATACCGCAATATTGTTAACATTTTGTTGGATTTTGCACTTAGGTTTGTCTTTCTCTAATGGTAGAATAAGTGGTTGATCCTTTTATGGAATGTGTTATGTTTACTGCTTATATTGGATACTGGCTAATATGAATTTCAAAATCTCGTAACTTCTTTACAACCTCTTTCATATGGTTTGCTATGTGTTTAGCGTTTCTTGCATATTCCCACATGATTTTATCTGATTTGTTTGCCGAATTTGGGATGTAGGAGAAGCTAGGGCCTAGGAAAAAGAAAATCATGTTTTATGATATTCAGTTTATATCCAAGTTTCTCCGCATACTCATGAGTTATTACAAATTGAGAATGAAATCGGAAAGTTACCATTTTGCTCCGTTATTGTATTTGGCTCCCCGTCATCCTAGTAAGACTCCTACACCTTTAGTTGATAAGTTTTTCAATTTGGCAGTAAATGATGATGGATTGAATCACAGATGATACACGTGCCAAACATTTGATGGAATATTTTTGAAGTACACATATACTCCCACTTCCCAATCTCAATGACCATTGCATGCCCGAATTCCTTAAACCCTATTTTGAAAGTTGGAAAAAGATTGCTCGAGAATCATATGAAGACATAAAAATCTGGGTTTGCAACAATTTTTTTTTGCTAGTAGAAAGGTTTCGATTGAAAAAATCTCTTGTGGGCTTTAATTGAATGGTTCATTTTCCTTTAATTCTCTTACTCATTAATTATATCTCTTCAGTTTGCCATTTTGTGTACCTCCTGCATGAGTCAAGATCTTATCACTAGATAACACCACAAACAACTACTTACCTGTAAATTCATCCAATTGTTGTTGATCTTTTCTATAGTTACTTGTAAATCATTACAGTCAAAGCGTATTCATTTACCCCTTGACATATGCATGCACTGCCTTGCATTTTGGCAAGAGGATCCTGGCCAAGTAAATATAAACCAGCAGAAGGCAGGAACTTTAGCCATACCATTATAATAAAGACGGAATCATCTTTCTTTTAGTGTCTATATGTGTGGATGGACATGAATTCAGATTCCTATGCGGTTCCCTGTATCTGATTTTTGTGTGTGTGTCTATAATGGCTCTCCTATTTACTTAAGTACAATAATATTGTTTTTAGAGGGGGGGGGGGGGGATGCACGCGTGTGAGTGTACACAAAACCTTGATTTAGAATGAAAATGGAGTATGTGACTGTCACTTTAGTTTGAGATTTCGTCTATTGTCTGTCACATGCTTTTGCATGTGAGTTAATGTCTTATCAGTTATCAAATACCTAGTTTATCTTGACTTGGATGGTTGTGGTGCCGGGACCACATGTGTCAAGGAAAAACTAGTACTAAAACCTAGGAAACGTTAAAACTGGAGGGACCAAACATTTTCCTACTGATGAAAATGTGGGGACTACAAAGAATTTGTATTACTTATCAGTGGATTGTTCTACAAACCTTTTATTTATTAGGAAAAATAGAAAAAACGAACTATGTAAGATGGTCCAAATTTCAGTATAATTTTATTCAACAAACACATCACTAATTCAGCTTAGCTTCTACCAAACAAGATTATTTGTTGAAGTTCGCAGACACGTAGTACATAGTGAGACATTATGAAATTGTTGCCAAAGGCTTGTGAATGTCTCAGTGGACGCTTAAAAGGAGTTCCAGGTATAGGTGAACGGTGTACAATTAAAAGTTTCACATAAACACCAATGTGTATAGCATTATATGCAAGAATATGTGATAGTTACTTATATGCCAATGGATTGGAGAAGCAGTTTGTATTAGGAGAATAAAAGCCTATCATATATTATTTATCATCATACCTCAAATCATTTGACAGTATCATGCACGTTATTACTGTCATTATACGTCCTTCTATTTCTATTTCCACCCTAAATTTAGTCCCTTGTTGCATGGACATATTTCCCCCAAAAACAAGCCCTCTGCTGCTAAATACAATAGTAAGTAAGCTCTAAATTTGAGTCTCGTCGGATTTGATTAGTCAATTGGTTGATTTCCCCTCATACATAATTTTCAAGAAATGTTTCCAGTGTTGCAGATCAACTGATCATATCTCTTCCTTTAGGCTCACCGGGTAGCTCATAAGCTCTGGACTCAATCTCGAAGGCCTCTGGCACTTGCACTTCAATCGCGCATCTCAGACGTGTTCTCTGTTGACATCCATCCGGCTGCAAAAATTGGCAAAGGCATCCTTTTCGATCACGCAACTGGAGTGGTGGTTGGCGAGACTGCAGTGATAGGAAACAATGTTTCCATCCTCCACCATGTAACATTAGGTGGAACAGGCAAGTCTGGTGGTGACCGACACCCTAAGATTGGTGATGGAGTGTTGATTGGTGCTGGAGCTACCATATTGGGGAACATTAAAATTGGGGATGGTGCCAAGATTGGTGCAGGGTCAGTCGTTTTGATTGACGTGCCTCCAAGAACGACAGCTGTGGGAAATCCAGCAAGATTGGTTGGAGGGAAAGAGCAGCCGAGAAAGCATGAGGAAGTTCCTGGTGAGTCCATGGATCATACCTCTTTTATATCTCAATGGTCAGATTACATAATATGATGACTTCAACGCAACATTTCATAGTGTAGCAGTAATATGTCATTTCCATAGATTAGCATCTTAGCCGGTTGTGAGGAGCTGTAGTGCTCCAATCTTTTGGGTCATAATAATGTGTATTGATGTGGAGGTGAAATGCATGAAAACGCGTCTCTGTTGTACGATTCCGTTGTCTGTTAGTGTTATGAGATTTTGTTCTTGTTTCTGCTGTATCACTTGGTGTATGCTGTTTTGTGACTGAAAATAAACCTACATGGATTGGTAGATTTTGATACTGTGCTCGGTAATTCTACTCCTAAATAGAGCTTTAACCATCCTGTTTGGAGTGTGAGATGCACATCAATTTGCAATCAATGATTCTGTTCTCTTTATTTCCTTTCCTATTTCTATTTCTTTAAATTCTTGTAGGGTTCTCTTTTTAAAAGCATAACCACTAGGGAATTTCTCATCACAATAGTGCCCAGTTGCTACTATGTATGTATTCACGTGGTGTATACCTATAGTGTAAACTTCAACTAATATTTCTCATACTATATACAATTTCTCTTAATATTTCGGCATTTATTCTGTTTCTGTCTTTTCTCCTTATTTCCTCATTATTATTCATATTCGACCAGACCACCATTCCTCCCAAAACAGACCAATCACTGCCACTGACTCCAAACCGTAGGCCCAACAGGCCCTCGCTCCACCTCCAATCGCGTTTCAGCCTTACTGCACCACCAATTTTTTCCCTCTTTTGGTTTTTTCCCTCTGCTTCCTTCGTCCTTCTTCAATCCAAAACACCCCTTCCTCTGCAACTTCCACCACATTCCTCCCCTCCACCTCTCCCACCTCAAATTTAGAGAACATGTCTATGTATGTGTCTAGATGCATGCATGCAAAGAATTGATGTGTCTGTGAACTTCCGGAGCATCTTCTGTTGGTGGTAGACACAAGGCAGCGTGATGGAGAATACTCTTAGCTCCCCTTTATTTTCTAAATCTTTCAAATTTTAGAAACACTTAACGCAATTGGTGAAGACGGATCACTTGCAATCACAGCATGGGGTCAAGTTCATTTGTTAATAGGGCTGTGCTTATGCATAATATGCAAGTACCTCTATAAGCAACGTATGATTTGTCGAGGGATTCCTTAACCTTTCAACATCCTGGTACCCAAAAAAAAAAAAGAAGTTCAAGAAACCCGTTTTCACTTTTCTTTCAACAAAAAGCTCAGATTTCTTTTCGTGTTGGCCAACACTCCCTAAATAGTGGAATACAAGAGAGATTAGGGGTCCATCGACTGTTGTTCCCATATGGCCAATGGATAGCCAGAAATATGTGCATGTGCTGGCAGGCCCACACGAGATGATGTCAACTTCGTCAAAACAATTGACAGACAATTGAACAACGAGAGTCACCAGCTCACTTGGTCTCTATTATTTATCACTCGTCCTTATCATGAATATCATCTTCAAGATTTACACATCACACAAATCAAGTGATGAATTCATGACTGACTACAAATGAATCAATTTAATCCAAATACTCCCACCCTATGTTACATGTCCAATAAAGAATCTCCTTCCCCTATCTAAAACCATATCTACCCTCCTCAACAATTTAAACATAAATGGCATGAATATGATTGAAATACCAAAAAAAAAAAAAAAAAGAAACATAAAATGAGGTTAGACGGGCGTCCATTTACAGAGTAAGGATGAAACTAGCATTATCTGCCAGGCGAAATGCGAGTCTTGATTGGTTTCAGTTTCAACCCCATGCTTTCTGGAGAGAGGAGTTCAGGTGCAATACAAGAAGGGCTCAATGGACTCCTTGGGCTGCCATTAAACTGTCTTGGCCGGTATAGTCCATACCCCATGAAGAAGTATTCCAAGGGTACCAACATTGCATGTGGCTGCTCCTCCGTCACCATTGATCCGCAAGCCTGTACCTGTACAGTCACATTCTTCAATCAGCACACTATTTGCACCTTTTACAATCATTAATATGTAGTATCACGTTATTGCTACAGAGCCAATGGGTCAACAGGAAATGAGATTCAAGACGACCTAGTATATTATGGTAGATTAGGTGTCATCCACTAGATAATTTGACCTAATCCGTTGTTTACTTTGGACTGACTTCAAGCTATGATACTTTTCAAGCTTGGTATGAGAACCTTATCTTTTACGTTGTCACACTGGAAAGGGCAGAATCCAACCCAGTCCCCATCAACCATCATTAAACAAAATGCTCTTTTATCCTTGGGAGTACATTAAATTTCCATGTTTGGCCCCTATCCTTTCATAAATATGTAAAAGGAGAGTGGAGAAACATAGATCTGATGAAAGTTGTTAGTACAGGAGAAGAAAACTGAATAAGGGGGGAAAGAAAAAGAAAAAGAGTTTGGGGGTTGGGGTGGGTGGGATTGGAGACAAAATCTATTGAACAACACAGTAGGAAAAACATAAAAAGGGAAAAAAGCACCAACGGAGAAAAATGTGAAGAAAATGAAAATGGTTATAAAGGAAAGAGGACGAAATTAAAATACAAAATGTAAAAGAAAATGAGAAATTAGTGACAAGCTATTTCAGGGAGTACATCTTTAATCACATCATATGATTAAATTCTATGCAAAATATCTCAAGAGGGAGAGACCTTTCAATGTCTCACCTCTTTTGTTCGGCCATTTATATTTTTTAAAATTGATTTATTTTTTTATTTATTTAACTAACTTCCCACTTTTCAACTGGTAGTTCTTTGTTTTTCTGCTTTTTTAATTTTCACGCATCATTTTTTCTCTCTATTATTATGTTTCTTATAAATCTAATCTTAGCTTATCATTTTATATATTAAATAATAAAAACTTAATATAATCTTATTTTGAATAATATTAAAGGCTTATGTACATACGTAGAGTGTGCCACAAATTACCGGTCACTAATTAATCATTTATGCATACATGATATTACTTGGATAAAAATAATATCCTCCTACATCATATATTTTATCCACCACTGATATATCTATCTTCCAAGACAAAAGAAGCCTAAACTGTTTTTGTAATCCGAGATGAAATTATGATCTTAGAGAATGGATAATCCAGACACGTTTAGAAAATATACATCAGAGATGTAATGCCATATTTGGCCACAAGCATGACCACAACATTTCAACCGTCTTCTAACACCTGATGTATTTTTGGGACAGTCAGATGACTAATTTAATATAAGAAATAGTACTACAGGAGAATAAATATAATTAAATGAATCTTGAGAGGAAGAACAACCACCAAGACTATATAGTGGAAGGTAACAGAAATATGGTGTATCACCTCCACAAAGCTCCTGGTAGCTTAACAAACGAGCAACTTGGTCATGGAACAATAAAATTGACAATTTTAAAGTGGATTTAGTCATAGTCCAACAAAGCCATCTCTTTATTATGTCAAATGGAGGGGTAAAAATAAATTTTAATGGTGTGCCCTTATGTTTAATATATACAAGCATCAATTATAGAGATGCTAGAACAATTCAAAAAGGCCATAATGAAAGAATATGAAATGACATATTTAGGCCTTGTAAAATGTTTTCTTGGCATCCAAGAGAAGTAGAAGGGATAAATTTTCATGTCAGAAGAAAAATATAGACTTGCCAAAAGAATTCAACGTGTCACAACAAAAAGTCATGGCGACTCGATGACCTGGAATGAAAATTTCGGACCAAAATGATAGAATTGAAAATGCTAGTGCAATAATTTATTGTACTTCAACAGGTTCACAAATGTAACCTCACTAACACAAGGTCAGGTATTGTCCATCCAGTCAGCATATTTTTGAGTTTAATAAATGAGCTACAACAAATTACTTATATACAGTGTTTGCAAATGGAAAAATATAAGCATCAAGTATGAAAAAGATAGGCCAGATCATTCCAAGAAAGCACTTTCAAATATGAGTTATGCATGGGAATAAAGCCAATCACTTGGTCTCCAGAAGACGAAAAGATTGTTGCACTTTCTCTCGCAGAAGTCAGAATATAGTTGTTGGCACTGATGCCATGTCATGTGTAAAGCATTTTTACTTCAAAATTTGCTACGGAAGACAAAAGTGGGCCTACAATAGCTATGACCAAAATCCAGTCTCTCTCACAAGGATGAACATAACTTCACCATTTCACCATAAGTTTTGTAAATGACCTTTATCAAGACTTAAGAGCAACAAATCCACTAACTAACAGAATATCGTCAAACAAATTACAGTAGTTCAAAACATAATACGCACATACATATTGCTTAAGAGAGTAAAACGTAGAATTACTTATTTGTAAAAATTTTATGAATAGTGGGGCTACACTTCAATTGGTAAAACTAGAAAGGTATATGTGGACATTTCCGTTAAATGTTTTGAGATGTGGTGGGCAAAAGTTGATCCAACAATTGGAGCTTGATGATTTTTCTCTTCTAGGCAGGTACATTAGCTGAAGTTTGCTTGATGAATTGCCTATATAAAGGCAAAGTATTCTAAGTGAAACATTCAAAATATAAATAACGGCTGGGATTTCTTTTGTTTCATTTTATCCCTCTCAAAATTCATCATATCTATTCTTGTGCACTAACATTCCTTCTATATAAGTAGTTAATTTGTGCCAAAATTAGAAACTGGTACTCCACAAAAGTTTTGGGCGACTGTAGCAGACTGAACATATTGGTGGGCCTGTAGATTGCTTTTTTCTAAATGACGAAATTTCTTCCTGTTTGTTTCTGGCTATCCTACACAAAGGTAAAGAAAGCATTCTCTTCTCCGTCTATCAACTGATCCCCTATACATTTGGTGAGAGTTAGGAGTGCTACTGTGCCTAAGCTCGTAGCATGGATAAGGGGGCGCTTAACCAGAAGGATCCCCAATTTTCTAATCCTCGAGAGGTAACCACTAAGTTAGATGCCCAAAAGTGAAGGACTAGTCTGTGTCTTCTCAACACAGACTATGCTGTCTCTCGGTCGGTAAAGCAAGGAAGTTAAATAAGGATCTCAAGCAAGAGACATACTTCAGTAATAGGCTGTAGACACAGAGATCCACATTATGAAAGGGAACCCTCTCAACAGGGATGTGAGGAGCATGCCAAGGAAGAACGTGTTTGATAAAATCGAGAGGGTTTTGTGGTTTATGTTCAACCAAGGCTAAGTGGTTCATAGGCTTCTTTATTCAATTCTGGAAGGACTATATTATGTTAAAACTGCTTATTCCATACCTCAACCAAGGCACTGTATCTTCTCTCCATTTTAGCAGCCATGTGAAGAGCCTCTGAATGGAAAGGAGAATCATCCCCAACAAATATAAGAGTTCGACACCTGAGCGTTTTCAATCCATCAGTAATGTCATGTCTCCTGTTCATTAACAAAACAAATTTTATCAGTAAAATTCTTGAAAAACCAAAAGTGAAATCGTGAAGAATCTTCGTTTGCAAATACTTATGCTCTCAGTGGCCCGATACCTATTTATTGCATGAAGGAAACGCAACACATTTGTGCTCTGCCTCTCATCCAGCAACTGGAAGATTCAACAAATTCAAAACAACCACATTTTAATCTCAGGGAATTGTGCTATAAGAAAAACACTGGCTTGGCCAAGACTGTAGAAAATAGATGCATTGAATCTGAAGCACTAACTCTTCTGCATGCTTGAACTATATCTGATTCTGGAACTTCAGCATCGCCACAAACTTCCTGATACAATCAAAAAGAAAATTGTACTCATCCACAAACCCCAAGCAAGATCTTCATCCAGAAAAAAGGCTCAGGAAAGACAGTATACACAAAAGGAGCACGGAGGGGGTGTACATAATTCACTGATTGATGAAATACTAAACTACCTTGCTAAAGTACCGGTAAAGTAAGAAATCCTTCAGCAGACCACACATGCCATAATAATACAGTAAATTGGACATCACCTGCAGAATCCATATATCCACATGTTTATCTCCAGAAACTGTATTGGCATAAAACTGCGATAGAAAGCATATATGTAGGACCTTATTACGGAGCCACTCTGTCCAAGACGGGGCTTTGCACAAAGGAGAAACAAGGATCAAACCAAGAACCCGCTCCCTAAACTTCGTCTGGCACATAAATCTCTAAGTCATACAAAAACTAGAAAAATAAAAGGCCAATAGTGAAACTGATATAGAATAAACATACAGCAAACAAGGTGAGAATGTAAGCGCCGGCCGTTACACCCATGCACATAACTGCACCAAGCCTGAACAAAGTTAAATTTGCAGAGTTAGGAATAGATTTCTAATGAAAACCTAATCAGAAGCAACCAGAGCAAAAACGAGCACAATATGGAATCCAGAAACAATCTGTATACGGTTACCTAAAATAGTTGAGCACCTCAAGAATTTGATCCGCTAAGTCATTGACAGAAGGAACAGGATCATTGGCACAAATTGCAGCAGCTCCCAACTGCAAGAACTCTTATCAGAGCCCGATTCAAATCTGATGTGAGTTACGGCGTTCAATATCAAGTGCAATATGGACTAAAAGTTGGAATGATGAACACATAATCGGGAACATCTCTTGCATTTGTCCAATTTACAAACCTCGTGTCCAGGAGGACTAATATGGTAAACACAGAAATTCTGAAGCAGCAAAGCTGCAGCTTCTGGACAAAAGAACAATCCTTGAAAACAAGACATATCTGCAGAAAAAGAAAGCGTACAGAAGACTTTCAGTCGAACTGCATACGGAAAAACAGATAAAAACTACATAGTGATGTGAAAAAATTGGAGAAACCAAACATCAAAATGAACAGAGTTACTACCAAGGCTAAGTGCACTCACGATTTAAAGCTAAATCAGGATAAGTGACCAGAGCTGGCTTATCCGGGTCTCCATAAACTATAACAGATACAGAACCGCTCGCAGTTTGTACAATATGCTCCTGAGTCATAAATACAAGTAATTCATAATAAGCACTGGTCCGCAAACAACTGTGACCAGAATGTCTGAGAATTATCATTGTAAGGAAAGGAAGACTGCCAGGATTCAGTCAATACATTCTCCAGAAAACAGAAAAAGATAAGTTAAGGAGTCATAAGCATTAGGCTTTTTTTATCCATCCTTCAAATAAAGGAAATACCAGCATTTGCACAAAACTGTTCCATCCTTAGAAATCATTAACCCAGTGCGCTAATCCACATTTTATCCAAATTTGCTGACCAAAAACACTGAAAAGGTCAAAGCAAAAAGCTTTTCCAGTTTTCAATTTCAGACTTAAAAAATATCAACTCCAGATCCAAAAGAGTATGGCACTCAAAGGAAGTATTACAATGCTGGCAATTAGCAAAAGAAACAGAATACAAAGGATAACAGCCTACCTGTACTGAAAGAATTATTTCAGTGAAAAAAAAGTGGCAGGTGGCACAAGATAGTCCAGATGATTAACCACGTCAAAATATCGAAGTGGAAGAATCAAAAAAACAAGACTACAACGGTATTTCAAAGAACACCAATAACATTTCGAGCAATATACAAACAAATATTATGGATTGTGGCGTTTTAACTCCAATCAGCTGATATTGTCATTTGGCACTGCAGCTCGGTTTACTCTTTAGAATCAAGGCCTTATTATTTAGAGCCTAAGAACAAAACTATCCTGACATTTATCAATGAATGAAAAATAAAAAAGAAACTCAAAAGAAATGCAACAACTAAACTCTTTTCTGGGCAACATGTAAAAGAAAACCATTGGAGGAGAAAAAGAAAGAAAGCAAGGGGATTAAAATTGAAATAGCCAGAATAGGCCACAAGAAAAGTCCCCCAAGACTGATGAAACCACCGCTTTTACCCGCAAATAGCAGCATAAAAACACAGGAAAAAGAAGTAGATCCAAAAAACTCTCCAAAAAGCAAAATATTTTAATTCTTAACAAGAGACCCTCTCTCTGTGCTCCCAAGAATGAGGTAATAGAAATTTCCGGAAATGGAAAACAACAAATAGGGAATTCCAAACAATAGAACCATAAGAACCTGAACAGAAAACCAAAGATACAACCTTTCCGCCAAGATAAATCGTCTCCACGTCGAGGCTAACGGAATCGGAGCTCAATTCAGCCATGCCGTCGCCTCACTAATAATTTTTCGTCTCTAAAAATTTCCCCTTATGTACACATACATACATAATCAACAGCTATATGAATGTATGTATGTATAGATACATGTATGGAGAGAGAAATCTTGGGGTTATTGATGGCTTATCTACGAAGCGATTCTTTGGCCTCCCCCCTTTTCTAATTTCTCTCTTTCTCTCTACAATATTTCTCTGTATCAAAATGGAAATGAATTCTCCACCGACGCTTTCTCTCTCTCTCTCTCTACAGATTATATTAACTAATTAATTAAAATGAATAAAATTGGGAGGTGGTAGGGGCATTTCTGTCAAAGTAACGGATCCTTGATTGACTGCTGCCAACAATCTAACCGCAGTTAACGGCCGACAACTTTTAAAGGTTGACAGACGGAATATTGCTGCAGCCACCATCACTCTGCACTCCTTTTTTTTTTTAATTATTTTTATTATTATAAAACTACATTTAATATATATACATAAAACTACTTTACAATAATACATTTGATAACTAGCTTAAATGAGTAATTAACTATAAGTACGGTGACTTAGTGGTTAAATTATTAATCTTGTATTTAAATGTCGTAAATTCAAATTTTACCGAAAATATATTTATCATTTTATGTGGGCATATTATATAGCCTGACAATTTATAATGTATTTACAGAATTATGAAATAATATTCGAATGAATTTTGACGAAAAGGCTATTCAAAGTGTAGATAATTTTTTTTTCTTTTTTTTTTTGTTTGAGAATGTAAATTTTATATATAAAGAAGACTTGTACAATAGAGTGGTATCATGGTTTTACATCAAGGCTTGCAAATTCATTTGCAACTAATTCTCATTCTAACCTGC
Organism: Sesamum indicum; assembly: GCF_026168435.1. Lineage (NCBI taxonomy): Eukaryota > Viridiplantae > Streptophyta > Magnoliopsida > Lamiales > Pedaliaceae > Sesamum > Sesamum indicum. Next base: position 15,854,036 of record NC_142661.1, read on the forward strand.
TCAGTATGAATCTAATTAACTACAACATCAAGTGTTTAGCGAGTGTCTTGAAATCTCCTCTTGTTCCTAGAATTCCATAGGTTGTGGTCTGGACGCAGAATACTGGTTTCGAACCACTCATTGGGACTTGGAGAGGGATCTGTTCCAACGGTTCTTAGTCATTTGTTGGCTTTTGTGTTCACGCAGTTCATGTATGTATGCTGATTCTTGGTTTAATTTACAGAATTCCGAACGCCATTTTCAAACTCCTATCTGATTTCTAAATATATTAAAATTAATATATAATATGTATTAAATTAAGAGCAAAATTACAGTTTAAATGATTACATTATATAATAGTTGGATAATGATTCACCTCCTCCACTTCAATTTTTCAGAATAGAATGACAAACAGCAGATTATAAGTCATGCGAATTAGATATTTATATATATATCTAATTACATAAAACAATATATATATTCAACTTTAAGAAGTCAATTTTATATATAGGAATGCAATTGAATGGGAACACAAATGAAAGGAAGTATACAAATTTATAGACTTATATTTCTAACGGATTTAGTGATGCCAAATAGCCGTTAGAAATTTTTTAGATGATTTTTTGGGACAATATCATTTAGCCTTTCAAAATTAGCCATTCATTGAAGTTTGGGACGGAACAATCTCGTTCGATTTTTGCCTTGAAATCGTTATTTGGGACTGTCTTTTGGATGAACCATCATCACCAGAATTGGATTCTCGGAAGAATGTCCCAAGTAAAATAAGGTCGTCGACCTAAATGGCGTCCCAACTTTCTGACTGAGTGATCAAGAAATTTACGGTGCAATTCCTGACTGCATATGGAATCTTTTTTTGGATGGCAACAGGTTGGATTCCAATATACCTCCAAGTTTGTGGTTTTTGACACATCTTAAGCTGAGTCGAACAACCTGTTAGCAGGCATCACTCCACCAACATTAGGAGACTTACACGTCTTAACAACGTTATCATTGGCAAGCAACAGCTTAGACGGGTCGATACCAGAGTCGATATCCTAAATGTTAAATTTGGAGACTCTTGATTTTTCCAGAAGCATGCTGTCTGGTCCCATCCCAATTTCCCTGGAAAATCAGCATTTCAGAGAATTCAATGTTTCCTTTGAAATTCCTCCCGGGGGCCCTTTCAAGAACTTCACAGCAGAATCTTTTATGTCCAACAAAGGGTTGTGTGGTGATGGGAGGTATCAAGTGCCGTCCTGCCATAAAATGACAGCTGCAAGACCAAGACAAAAAATGAAGCTTCAAATCATTTTAATATATGTTTGGGGGCTTCAGCATTTGTTCTTGTCATTTCAATATTGGTAATATGGATTTGCAAGATATGGAAGGAAAGAAAAGGCCCCAAGCAGTTCAGATCTCGGGCCTAATGTAGCTCCATTAAGAGTTTCTTATCAAGAACTTCACGAAGCAACCGATGGATATAGCAATACTAGATTACTTGGTTCTGGGAGTTTTCGCTCCGTTTATAAAGGAACTCTTAGAAATGGAAACGTTGTGGCTGTAAAGGTACTCCATCCGCAATATACAGAAGGGGCGTTCAAGAGTTTTGAGGTAGAATGGGTGGTATTGAGAAACATTCGTCGTACAAGTCTTTTTAAAGTCATTGGTTCTTACTCGAATGAAGACTTTAAGGCCCTGATCCTCGAGTACATGCCTAACGGAAGCCTTTAGAAGTGGTTGTATTCAGAGAGTCTATTTCTAGATGTGAGTCAGAGAATTAGCATAATGATGGATGTAGCATTTGCACTGGAGTATCTGCACCATGGTTACTCTGCGCCTATCGTTCATTGTGATGTAAAGCCGACCAATGTATTGCTAAATGGAAGTATGGTTGCGCACCTGTGTGATTTCGGCATTGCCAAAGTATTATGCCACGGAGAAAACAGCATACAGACGATGACATTAGCCACCTTCGGTTACATTGCACCGGGTAAATATCGAATGCTAGTTCTCATTAAATCCCATCTCTTATGCTTCTTAACTCATTGGTGATGAGATGTCATTTAACATGCAAAATATTGCTTTTTGACGAGGTGTTTGGTCCTCGGCTTGTTGTAATTAAACCTGGATTGGATGTTGCCTCATCAGCAGATCAGCATGAGCGAGGTTGATTTGGTTGGTAGTATTTTGGCTAGCTGGTGTTGAGCGCAGTTTGGCAAGACTCCTTAACATATTTTGGATTGGATTTGGCTGTTTGGCTTTAAGAGCATAAATATCGTATGTATCAAATTGAGTTAGCCATCTTGGAGATAAAATTTTATTTTTATGTTGACCTCAACAAACTTTATTAATATCATTAATGGTTTGGACCGTTTGTTACAAAATAACAAATGATAAAGGTACTTGATGCGTACTGAGTCTAACAATACTATGAAATATCTAAAGATTGGATGAGGATCCTAAGAAGTTTTTTAACTATCATGTAAAACACGGGTCTGCACTCTCATATTTAAATCAATATTAGTCTTGGCAAAGATTAAAGCAAGAGTATATTGAAAACATATGAAGATCAGTCGGATCATAATTGATGAAACATATGAAGAATATGCACAGTGCTATGGAAAAAAAAGTTTTTCATATTAGTGAGCTTAAGAGAGTTGAAAATGAGCGCAAATTTTGTATGAATAGTCACAGTGTGGAGTTTAAACTGAAATTATCTCTCTTTATCTACCTAGAACCATATTTATAGGACTTGGATGAGAGAAATGAGGAAGATCGAGTATAATCCGAATATACTCGGATTCCTTAGGAGATCTACCTTTGAGGGATATTGTTGGTCTAGCTGTAAGCCATGTCATCAATGTCTTACATTAGCAGAAATCGAATATACCAAATCAGCGGAAGAATAGTCTATTTAGGGGAAAGTAGTCACTTGTTGACTTTATCCAACAAGCACCAGCTGGCACACTTATCTCGTGCTGATATGTATTAGGTTGACATGTCAGCTGGGGTATGGAGTGTTGAGTTCGTTGGGCCACTAGTGAGCTGAAATTTAGCTTAGACTAGTTTCAATCTTGCCAATATGTTTCAATTGGACTGGAGGTAGTCTTTGGCCTTCAAGACTTTTCTGCATGCTACCATGTTGATTTAGCCTTAAGTGGGTTTGAGCTCTTGGGCTCATTGTGTCGGACATTTCTTTTGGATTTAAAAAATGGATACCCTAAGTATCAATATTATATATAATTTTTTAAAATAAATAAATTTAATTATAATTAGATCAAACTTTAATGGTAGTGGGGTGTGTGTATGTGTTTTAAACATAAATTTTATTAATGCAAGTAAACAAGTTATACAAAATATAACAAATTCGATCAGCAATTGGAAGTTTCTGATCACACAATTATGTCTTAGAATGTATAATTTTAAAAAAAAGAATGAAAAAATCAATACTAGCTGGAGACCAAGAAGATGTCCCATACACTTGAATAAAATTCTCTTATGATCATCACCAAATTATATATTTATATATAAATATATATATTAATTTTGAAAGACTCCAATCTATAAAATGGTGGTAGTAATAGTAGTAAGTGCTTAGATGAAAATGCACGTTCAATAATTATAAATGATTTATTTTCAAATTTAGATATGAGTGAAATTTCCCTTTGGACATGGTTGTGAAATGATGATGTCTTGACCTCATTCAAGCACATAAAACCTTTGTTCCAATCCCTAGGAATCATCAAAGGAAAAGGCAAACCCCAAACGGACATGAGACATCCAGCTTTTACATTGCATGCAAACATGTACAAACGTGGCTCGACTCAAAAAGATCCTTAGTTACTTAATGTGAAGTTTGGCAACAGCACCTGATGGCTGATGATGACTGCCACTGCCCATATGTTAACTAAAGAAATGGGTATATAGGTAGGGGTCCTACCATAAAATTAAAGACATCACTGTTGCAGTGCTGTAATTGATTCGTTGCCCTTTCTTTGCCGAGCAGCAAATCAAGATTGTTCGTACAATATTTGTCTAATGGGGGCCATCGAACTAGACATAGACAATATCACGATGAGGTGAAACTTGGTCAAATCCAAACACTAATGATCATGTATTAATGCGATAAGCCTCCTGTAAAAATGTTAATAGATAACAAAGACACTTTTAAAAAGAAAATAATATTAACGCCTCCAAAAATTAGATTCAAATATTCAAATATTTGCTATTTTTTTTTATAAAATTACAAATACATATCACGAGGAGTAATGCACCTTAAGAAACTTTGCGTAAACTTCTTTATTTGGATTTAATTTCAAGGGGTGCCGATATAATTTATAAAAAAAAAAAATCTCTCAATTTTTTAAAAGAAAGTCAGTGCGGTACCCTGCCATGGTGTCAAGGGCCGCCCGCACTCTCGGCACTCTTGACACACATTCAGCCATGCAATCGCTCAATCAGGCTGACCATCAACCTCTTCGCCGACAGACAGTGGAGTTCCGTAGTCTTATAAGAGTTTTAGCCATAGGTCTTTGTCTTGTACATCTTGTATGCATGTAAATACTTTTATTTACATACGGGGATCGTTATGCCTCCTAAGGTGCAATTTTTAAAACTTTTCTAGTATTTATTAGTGTCAATAGGAAATCCTTTTAAAACTATTATAGGAGGGAATGAGTATCCGAAGCTTGATGTTGTCTACGCACTAGTGTCTTCCTCAAGGCGATCCCCTTGCGCTAGCATCCATTCAATGCATATTGCTTTCCACTATTTAATGAAATCCACAATTTGAAATTACGCTCAATTTACTGCTTTCCTACTACACTTTGCTTATTTCTGTTGCTGCTGTTGGATTTTGTGTTGCTATTCATGTTGGCGCCCTGTGCGAGTGTCGACGGGAATTCTATATCGTTGTTGCTATTGGTGGAAGTAGTTGTTCACTGCGGACTGCTAGCCACGCGGTGCCCCTTTATCTATATTGCGGAAGGCGCCTCTTGATATGTGGGGACATTAATATACTTTTGGAAAAATTCCCGGGATTGCATTAGTTTTTTAATTTATTTAAGAAAATTTTGTCTCTATTTATGTATTAAAGGGGAGTAAAATGAAATTAGTTAATCCAAATAATAACTAGTTTAAGAGAAATTTTTTTATCTAAATTAGATTCGAGCGACCAAATTTATCAAAGAGTATATGATTAGTCACTCTATTTGAACTGTACATCAATTACACAATAAATATATTATATTTATTATATAATAAATTCGAATTTGATATTATATTTATTATATAATTAATTCAAATTCGACCAAATTTGGCATGAATTAAAATTTCCCTCTTTTAAGAAGAAAGAGAGGTCCACTCCTAAACAATGGCATCATAATTAAGTACTTTAACCAAAGTCTACTCCGCAAAAGCCACAAAAAGCTTTAATAACAGTTCATATCTAACTTTACATCACACACACAACATTGCAATTAAGCACTCATTTCGTGACCATTCCACTAACCTCAAAAAATATATATATGTAAACTATTTTAGCAGCACACTTATGAAATTCTTGATTTTGCTGATGAACTGTAAGAAAACTTTAAGACCACATCTTCACTGTACAACAGTTGCGATTTCGATGAAGTCGCTGAATTGTTCTTGAAACGTTGTCTGATCACACAGTGTACACGATCACAAAGCAGGGAAGGACAGCCCTTGGATTATACACCACCAGCTCATCCTCGAACCCTCCACTGCCTTGATGACCCACCAAAGAATCGAACCCCGGATCCTCCTTGTCTGCTAGACCCGGGTCGCAGCCGACCCGGCCTGCAATGACCCGACAAACGAGCAGGGCTCGTTTTACGTGCATGAAGCTGAACTCCTCCTCCAGGTCCTCCGGGATGGCGACGTGTGCCCTCCAGCTCGTCGGCAGCGTGGAGATTCCGTCCATCTTGGGTGAGAATCCACTCCTGATAATCCCGCAGGCGCTGCAGTATTGCTGGTTACAGATGCTGGAATCCAGGTCGCATATGAAGGTGGTGCAGTAAAATCTCAGCAGCTCATTGCCGTCAGCAATGCACCTCTCATCCCTGAGCGTCTTGATTTTAGCTGCTGCTCTCGACTTGACGCACTCCCTGTACTCTTCAAACCGGGCGACAATCTTGGGGGTGTTGTGGATCTTGAGGATCCGATGGATAGTCGGGCTCTTCGTCTTGTCGGGCCAACCCATTTTGAATATAATCCGGACAATGTTTTCTCCGTCGACGAGCTCGGAAACTGCGTGCTTTGTGGACTGGTGCTGTTCGAGAAGAGTGGAGCTCTGGAAGATCTCACCGCAGACAGAGCAGGGGAAGATGTGAGCGACACGAAAGACGTTTGCATGGTTGGTCTCTTCTGTTGATGCGAGGGGGACGATGACAGGGGGGTTCAGGCGCAATGACCGCGTGGAGGAAGACGGCGACGGGATCGAGGGTACTACAGGCTGTGAAATGGGCCTGGAGGAGGAGGAGGAGAAGAGATTTCTCAGGAAAGAAAAGAGGGTTGTTTTCTGCGGGGCGAGTTTCTTCTTGAAGAGAGAGGAGGAACAATCACGGCGGCGGCGGTAGTGATGGTGGTGGTGGGGAGAGAAGGTGAAACAGCCAAGGTGGAAGAGGAGGATGAAGAATGAGAAGAATTGGCAGAAGAATGAGCGGAGGGCGAACATTGTGGAGGAGGAGGGAATGGTGGTGAAGAGTGATGAGTGCTAATGGAAGAAGGGTTTGGAGAGAGAGAAATGTAAAGGAAGAGGACAAGAGAGGAGAGTTGGGGTGGGGTACTTAGAAAAATAAAGGTAATGGTGGGTGGAAGGCAGCTTCTTCTTCTTCCCCCTTTTTCTGTTATTATTCTTTTTTTTTTTTATATAAATTATTGTTTTAGGACAACTTTTATAATTCAAGAAATCACTCTATATCTATACATCTTATTAATTAATTAATCTCTCATGGGGTATATAATAATTGTATAGTAACATCTAATCATATTATCAAAGTTAATTAATGGAGCATTTAATAATTACATGATTCATGTCACTATAAGAAATATAACAATTAACCATAGTTAATTAAAAATCAATAGCCGTAGTAAGATATTATTGATCACGGTCATGCCATATTTATTGACTATAATTTTTGTAAGTGTGGCTAATACATTTGTCATGGCTAAAAATTATCTAAAAAATATTTATCACGAGTCATAACTATGGGAGAAAATGTTTTCATGGCAAATAACCCAAGTTTTTTACTTCAATTTTATCTCATCATGGTTAATAATACTTATTTATTATGAATTTTAATAAGTAGTCATTAAAAGTGTAGGCAATAGTAATTTTTTTCAATGTGTGATTAATTTGCTCGAACCAAACTATATAAATCTATTTTAAATTCAAGGGATAATTGCACCATTATCTCCTAAAGTTTGGTATAATTAATTCTAAACATCCTGTTGTTTGAGAAATTACATCTAAAAATCACATCAGCCAAACAAATAGATTAACCATTTAGTCAAAATTTATGAAATTTGCTAATATTTTAACTACCAAAATTGAATGAATATTCATGTTTACTCCTGATTAACTTATTGCAGATCCAACAAATATTTCTTGACCAACCTTTATATATATTCACACGTCAATGTATGTGGTGAGGTACATCTACACCCTTAAATATAGTTTAATCAAAAAAGATTTATTTGACATACAACAAGTCTGTAAGTCAATGGAGGTAAATATAATTTTCCATTCAACTTTAAATGTCAGCAAATTTTGTAAATTTTTTTAACAGATGGATCTATTTATTGTAAGAAAATAAATATCACGGGTATTAGGTGTAATTTTTCAAACTACAGAAAATTTACGTATAATTACACTAAACCTCATGAAAAAAAAAAAAAGCATGTAACATTATTCCTATATCAAATTATACTGATGTATAAATAAATGTGTATTACTAACATATACATCATATAGCCCCCCAACTCTCGGATGAAATATCTAAAGTCTGCTCTAGTATTTTTGTCCGAGATTAAACTCTTGCTCGCGTTTCTTTTGTTCCCTTACGTCCGCCTTCCTCGCACGCACGTCATCTATCTCAAGCTTCTTATATGTTAGTAATATACATTTATTTATAAGGGTAAAAAAGTAATTTTTATATATAAGCCACACAATAAACATATTACATTCTACCATAGTACATAACTTCCAACACCACTATAAGTACTCAAAATATTATTTTTTATACTAGGTCATATTATTCGTTGGATTTGACTACTCATTATATTCTCTCTCTAAACTTATTTCGCCTAGAGAACCATTAGGCCGAGAGTAAGATTCTCGTTTCATCCTTTCATCAAAATCATAACCACGTCATCTTCGGCCTAGCAAATTAAGTTCCATTACTAGGAAATTTTGGCTACATTATTTATTCATTTAAAAAATAAATAAAAGTACATTTATAATCATATATATCAATTGGGATATTTTTTAATTATTTAAGTGGAAAAATATATATTATCACAAGCATGATCAATGAAGAATAGATATATAACTCAATGGCCATTGTCGGTCATCTCATTATTGAAATTTATTTTTTTTTAATTTTTCAAATCCAACTATACAATCTCTCATCATATCCTACAATTTCTTACTATTATTAATATTCTTCTTATGACCCAAATGGGCCATCCACTCTGTGATTGATTGCTCGTGCAATTCTCGGGAAAAAAAAAAGAAAAATTATTACAAAAGTTAAAAAATAAAAAAATAAAAGAAAATCAGTGTTAAAGCATATTATTGCATTCCTTTTTTAATATAAAAATGAGAATTACATGATTACATTAATATTTTAATAAATAGAATAATATGTTAATTCAATCAATACATCAATGTAATTAGAAAGGCTTAAATATAATTTGGTTCTGTATTTTTGGTACCTTGGTATATATATCCTTTGTCTTTTTAGAATTGTAAATAGTCTTGTAACTTTTTGATATTTCGCAATTTTGATTCTTCATATGTCAAATTTTGCAAAAGTCGCTGTAATTGGCCATATATGCTCCTTACGAAATTTATTTAAATTGGGCTTTTGGTCTGATTGGTTCACTTTGTTAAAATGGATGAATTCTTCTTTTAAAAAAAAAATGACGTGGCACGTGATTTATTCCAATAACTTTTGTAAAATTTGATACTGGAAGGACTAAAATTGCGAAATATCAAAAGATTATAGGGCTTTTTTGCAACCCCTGAAAACATAAAGGATAAAAATGCCAAAAGCGCAAACGACACATGATTTATTTCGAGTAATTTTTGCAAAATCTAACACTGAGAGAACGAAATTGAGAAATATAAAAAAATTACAGAATTATTTTGTAATCCTAAATAAATAAAGAACAAAAAGATCGAAATACAAAAATTGTAGGATAAAAAATATATTCAAGTCTAACTAAAAATTATAGAATAAATTATAATAAATTCATATAAAATAAGATAAACGCTCATATATTTAATTAAACTAAAATTTATTTACTAACACATAATAAGCACTGCATCAAAGTATATGAAGATTGGTACTTTATGAAAAGTAAAAATGATGGGTTTGGGCCCTTCCAAGTTCCCACATTGGAATAATTTTGGCCTTTTTAATTAAAACGACATCGACATCACTGTCAGAAGTTAGGATTAGTGAGCATCCAGCCAATTGGAGCCACGTCCGCATCATTATCGTCGTCATCTGGTAATCTTTATTTTATTAATTTTTTTTATTAATATGAAAATTATTTATATACTTAATTAATTTATAATACTTTTGTGTATTGAAAAATACACTCAGTTTCGAAATAGGAGTGAATCTGTTTATATTCGATTTCATGACAAAAACTAATGGTAGTTTTGATGTAATTCATAATTCTTTAAGTTTTTAATTGTAAATAATTCCATAATGAGTATAAGTTAATTATTATCACCAATCAAGCTTAGTTTATAATTATGAATTCGAATTCTGTCGATAAGTGAGTATTAATTTATTAGTTTACGTGTATAATAATTATTAATTATAAATATTTTATATTAATAATTAAAATTTATAATATAATTATAATCATTTAAATAATAACTAAAAAAAAGTATAATTTATTTACGGTGCAATTTATTTGGGCTCCTGAGTTAATAAAGTTGACAAAACAATTAAGAGGGTGACTATTGGATATGGACATAGTTCTAATATACTTCGAATACGTGTTGGACACGGTATTTATGTGTTCGAAAACATAATATATACATATATATAAGAACACGGTGTTGGAATTCGCCTGTTGGTGTTCTGAAACGTTTTGAAGATGTATCTGACACTTTCTGAACACGCATTGAATTTTTTATAATCTCAAAAGATTTTGGGTTGTATTTAAAGAAAAAGAAACATTTTGGGCTTAATAAAAAAGAAAAAAAATTAATTCGCTCATCTCAAACTAAAAACTTTGAGATGAAATTACTAAAATTTCGAGAGATGACCATAATAATTTAACTAATTTGGATTATTAAAAATTTTTCATTGTGAATTTTTAAAATAGAGTAATTCTGTGTATTTTTTTTTAAGTCCCATTTAATTAAAAATTTAGATAGAAGACATATTTATTTTATATTTTATTTTGATATTTTTCATATTATATATTTTAATTTTTATAAAAGATTGAGATTCTGTATAAATATACAAATATATTATATATAATCATGTTAGTGCCGTATATCATGTCTAAATTTTATGAAATTTTTGTATCACTGTATCCATATCCATATCCATGTATCATACCTTTTGAGTTAACAAGAGAGTTTGACAATTTATATCTAAAAATCGTGCTTTATCAATCGTGATTTTGAAGACCTTTGGCAAACTTAAAATATACCCACTATTGGATTTTCCAACCTAATGAGTTGAGTTCTGTAAAAATCAAATTTGATACAAAATATTATAAGAATTAATTAAAGGAAAATCAATTTTTTAATCAAATATTAAAAAGATATGGCAGAGTATGGTTATGGTTGGGAAGGAGGAAGGTACATAATATCAGCAACTCCACTGGATATGTTCATAGTTTCAATACAGAACATGACGATGGAGCTCCTTGTTGATCATATGGATTAAAACTGGTCCAAAACTTTTGTGAGTTAGCGTAAATTACACAAACCCCCCTGCGGATTAGCTTAATTACACTTCAGGACTTGGTTTTCTTCTCCGTGCCTCTGCTAACTCCATCACTCAATGGCCTTTTAGATGTTGAGACTTTGTTATCTGTCGATTTTCTTCTGTTGATGAACTCTGAGAAAGAAAGAATTGGCGGAGGCGCTGTATCCTGGGAAACAGGAGAATTAGACTTAATGCTGCTACTGACTTTTTCTTCATCGGCTTGATTGATTACCAGATTGAACGATGAGGATGATGGGGAGGAGCAACTTGGGGCTGGCCTAACAGCCTCTGGTGGTGTACTGGTAGCAGTCCCGACTCTGTTTGTTAGTTCATCGGGAGTTGCGGTTGACAACCACCTCACTGTACTTGCAATCTGAGATAAATAGAACGACTTCCCGCTCTTCTCATATTTCTTGTAGCATTCTGTCTCAAGTGTCTCAGCAGATGTCAAGGAGTCGATCCTGATAATGCCAGTCAAATGAGACATACGTTTCAGGGTGACTCAAAGATCAGAACAACATAACTAATGAGCTGCCCGAGCATTTGCAATATCAAGAATAAGAGTAAAGAAGCATACTGTAAATTGCTGAAACGATGCAGGTTTTGCTTCATTGCGTTTAATAATCTCTGCTTCCCCGACTCCCGCAATGTTCCAGATATGGAGTTTTTGTCCACTTTATTAACCTGTAAACATAAAGAAGAAGGTTAGTAGGAAGTGGGGATATTAACAAAGCAACTGGAATAACATAGAAAGTAATTATTTTATCGAAAAAGCAGGTGGAGATACTGTAAATACCAATATTCATGCACTATCCATAATATAGTCTTAACCATAAAGAGTGCAGTAAGTAATTATTTTATCAACCTCATTTTTAGTTGCATCCCTTTACAGTGTATCAAATGTGAGAAAGATTTCTAGATTAAGCTATTAACATAAAGCACTAGCATATAGAAAAAAGAGCCAGAGTCCACCTGCTTCTCTTGGTTACTTTTACTCCGGTAATAGTTCTCTTCTGCACGCTGCAATGACTCCATCCTTTCGCGTAATCTCCATTCTGATGATCTACTCGAATGTGCTACACTTTTTGCAATTTCAGTGGGATCTGGAGTTGAATATTAAAAGGTCAACAGAAAGAAAAACTGTGGAGAAAACAACGAGAACAGGAACTGGAAGCCACAGGCTAGAAAGCAAATCTACTACTGTTGAGCTTTTCTTTTATTCCACAATTCAGCTCATAATTTAGATATACCATCAGAATCGGATATATCTTCCTCGGATCCAGTCGCTTCATCATCACGATTCCAGAATTCTGAGAATTGTGCGTCATCATTGAAGTCTGAACCACTGCATGGAGCCAAAAAAATCCAAGAATTTCTTCAGCAGTTACTTGTGAAAATGGGTAACAGAGAAGCAATGTCTATGAATACTGCTTATCCTCTAAGAATTATTAATATGGAGGTCAAATTACCTACGTAACTAGTAGATATCATTCATTCATATTCTTTGAAAACCCTGATAAAAATCACTTCTATCTGAAATTCGCATCTTTGACGTCATTAACAGAGACCTTGGCCCAATCAAAATTTAAGAGTATCAACACTTAACTTGTTCAATGTGTCATGTTTTTTCATGACATCCTTCCAACTAGAGAAGAAAAGTATATTCTTTGTCCCAAAACTACAAAAACACGTCACAAAAAAATTTCATTCCCACCCACTTCTGCCACTTCATATATAGATCTTAAAATTAACTCAAGCATCTAAGGAGTTGAATCGAGTTAGAATGCAGGAAAATATTCAAACAATATCATAGCCACATTACATAAGGCAGTGAGGTTAACTAAATTTTGAAAACCACGTGTCGAATATGTCCATCAGAATCCATCCTTCAACTCCTGGCATCAGCTATATGGATACTCTTTTCCACTTGGCTGTGTCAAATATCATCTCAAAGTTAGAAACAAAGATCTAAATCCTTGTCAAGATCTCAATCTATATAATTTTAGGTGTACTTTTCCTCCATGTCTATTAGTAAATGACTCCAGCACTTTTCCTAACCACAGAAGTTAGCAGCATACATTGAATGATATTAGGAAAACCCAGCAACAGATTTTCCAAGTAAGGAAATTGAATGAACAACAAAATCAATTGGCCAGTAGCAAGTTATCTCCCAACAAGTAATAGACGATCACATGAACCAATTCAAATAAGGAACAGTCACCTGCTTATGTATATCCGTGAGGACCCATTTCTATGTCGAAATGTAGCAATGCTTGTAAGCTCCTCCAAATTCTTGGAAACCACATTAGGATGTTTGCATGCATCACAAGATTTTGCACACAGTGATGTAGCTACCTGCTTCCAGAGAGATTCGTGTGTTTTGTTACTTCAACTCAATCTACCACAGCAAGAGACCTATAATGGATATTAATTGGCCAAGAGTGATTGATATACCTCTTCCCCAAAACTTTCAAGGATCTTTTTCCTTCGGCAACCAGACTCCTCGCAGTATTCAATCATCTGGATGCAGCAAAGACCAAGGTGGCGTCAGAAAAATGGAGAAGAATGCTACCTCCAAGGAGAGAACACATTTACCTGACGGAAATTAGCTAGGGCCTTCCTGGAGGACCCTTCCTCCATGCTTGAAGAATTCAATTTCTTGCTTGCAGCAGTACCCAGGATAAATTCCTGCAATATGCTTATTGAAATTTGTAGAATGATGTCATTGTAAACTTGAAAACTAGGAAAAAGTACTTGTACAGGAAAGATGACAACCAACCATTCTTCTGCGATCATCCACTCCATAATACAAGAGACTTCGAGAGGGCAATTGATCACGACCAGCTCGACCTGACTCTTGGTAGAAGGCTTCCATGGACTTTGGAATATTAAAATGGCAAACAATTCTGACATCCTTCCGATCTATGCCCTAAAAGTATAGTACAAATGCTCAGGTGAAAGCTGCTTTTTCAGCTGGAGCTAAAAAATCGTATTTTGCACTTGAAATTTAATAAGCATAGTTGCCTACCATCCTGCAGGTAAACCACCACCTCAAAAGCTGTACATGCAACAGGATAGCTCCCCAGCAATTCAGAAACCAAAACAGAGAAGATAAAACATACTTAGGCAATTGTGCATTGATGGTACCAAGAGGTAGATAATTGAACAAAAGAACAATACACTCAGAGAATTCAATAATTCTCTTTCCATGAGTCAGCAGAAAGTACTTTTTTCTGTGATAACATAAAATAAGATAGTGATAAAAATGTAAAACTTTGCAAGTGCCAAGACTTGAAAAAAATCAGCATCTTGGTTGGTGATGCTCTGGCGAAATGTTCTCTGTCTAACAAACTTCCAACTTAGCAATTTTCATGGTAAGTCCAATTTGCGAACTCCCATTGAAACCTTATCCTAATGAACATAATTGATATAACATAACTGGAAGAAAGCCCAAAATAAAGTACAGCAGATTATTAGGGCAAAGGGATTTGGTGAGTCCTGTAAACATCCCCGCCCACCCCCAGTCTTCCCCACAGAAAAAGAAAAAGAAAAAGAAAAAGGAAAAGAAAAGAAAAGAACTCCACTGAACAGAAGAACCTGGATGACCCAAATTCAAACTCAGCAAATAGAACTACCTATTACCCATTTTTGTCAGTTGAATGCAGACCTAAAAAATGTGATGGAAACATAATCCTTGTGTAAATAGAGCATATTGAATTTTAATCCACCACGGTTTGAATGAACCCAGTGGGTGGGAAAAGAATCGATTACATGTTTATAATCAATTTTGTTGGTAAACTTTACTCTATTGACTCAATAAAATCTTAAAAAGCATAGTAAAATGTGGTCAAAATAAAACATGGGTGGGAGTATTAATTCATATTATTAAGAAAGAAATTAAATTACTGTCTTAAAACAGCAAAAAAAAGTAATGTAGAAATCCTTTCATGACAGAATAGAAAAGAAATGAATGAATGGTGTAAATCTTCATAACATAGCATGAATTGTACAATTAATGGTTGAACTATTCACTAATCATACTGATCACACTTTTTAGCTCCACTCTCAAGTCCAGAATGTTTTAGGTAGGATACTCCATAAATTCGCTTCTGTTGCATTGCCACCAATGATATACCACTTATCTCTTCTATCTTCTCGACTGTAACAATGTTCCTGAAGGTTTCTCAAAATGAACCTTGGAGCCTCTTAACTAAATAGCCTTCCAAAAAATGCTGTCCAACTTGTTTCTCCAGAATGCCTACTACTTGCCGAAAGCCAAAAGATTGGATGAAGGAAAGGAACAGGAAAACTGAAATAGATCACAAGGTCCACTTGTTCCTTGTGCTAAAGCAATTGCGATGATGCTCCACATAAGAGTTTATCACTCAAATTTCAGCCTATATCTGCACCCATGTCTCACATCACATACCATTTGAACATCAAAGATGGATCTCATGTGTAGAATAATACATGGAAGATTTGCTAAAATCTAGCACCAATTTTATTTCCTACAATCAAAAGAATGGTTCACAACAGTAATGTCAAATATATATGCTATGACTTGCTAAACTTAAGACCCCTGGTTTAAAGAAAAGCAGTGAAGTACAGACTGAGAAGTTTATATAAATTATGAAATATTCTGAAAGAGAACAGGAAAACTAACCCAAAAGCTACAGTAGCCACAACTACTTGCGTTTTTGAGGAGATCCAATTATCCAAAACTGAGCTCCGCAATTTACTATTCAGTCCTGCATGATATGCTAAATTGGAAAGAAAAAGAAATTCAGTTTGGAAAGTCTCACATCAGTAATGCTTTCCAAACTGCCAAATCATAGTTTCATTACCAGCACAAGAAATTCCATTCTTAGTCAGGTGGACAGCCAGATCATCACAAGCAGTGCGCTCAAGGCAGTAAACAATGGCACAAACCTTTCCATAGGATTTGAGATAATTACAAAGATCAGTGTATGGATCATCCAGCAGATCTTTATAGCGAACTGCATGTGAATAACAGACACATATCAGAAATTCCTTAACTGTGACATTGAAAAATGCACAAATTGATTAATTGACCACAACAGCTCGCTCAACAAACCTAAAGAATCAAGTTTAATTATTAATTCTCCTTCGCTTTTTTCTCATGAATTAAGATTCACTTATGCATTGGATTAGATATTTGTCAAAAGGTGTATTCCCGAACATCTTTTGTGACCTGGAAACTGAAACGTGGATGAACCTGCTTAAAATGATAAACCATAACCATGGGAAGGAGAAACTGAGAGCGGGGATATGCTTAGGTAAACAAAAATCAAGTCATCAAGAACTCACCTTCATAGTAAATATTTGGCCGATTAAATGACGATTTCAGGACCAGTGGGTTTTGCAGAGACAAGGACTCTATCACATCCTCCTGAACCCTGCGGAACACAAATTCCAGGTAAACCTCCCCATAGTTTCTTATAGAAAGAAAATTTCCACTTTGGACAGCAATACCAAGAAAAAGTAAGCTCCACATAATATATAATATAAACACCCAAGAACATGGGCTTCTAATTTCTCATATAATATTCAACTTCAATGAACACAATCAGAATCAGTGACCAAGAATGAATACAGGGCAACTCTTTCATATTAATGAACTTCGAAAACAATATATGCAATGACATGGATCCAGTATAATTTAGAATCATTGAAGAATCTTCGTCAGCATAGTTCCTACAATTTCTAGTTGCATCAAGAGAGTTGTTCATCACACTCACTTAGGAACAGCAGTAGCTGTCAGAGCCAAGACGGGTATGCAGGGCAAGCGGTTCCTGAGAAGAGAAAGCTTTCTGTAGCTAGGCCTAAATTATTAGGACAGTCCAAAAGTAAAAATTAATCAATAGCCATAGCAATAGAATACAAGTGAACATAATAGGTGCAACTAAACACACACAGGAACATGTACATATATTTACATAGATTGAGAGAGAGAATGAACTGTAAAGAAAATAGCATCTTATCAGTCGACCACTCTCAGACATTGTAATTAATGACAAGGTGAAATGTCACAAATGAATATTTAAGAACTTTTATTTTTATCATGGAAAGCCTGTAATGTAATTCCCTTAATATTCAAAGACCTAGAACTTAGCATAATTAAATCACAAGCAAAAAGATAAATAGATTTCATGACTCTGATCGAAAAGAAATCTAGAAGGTTTCTCAAATTCATAATTTGTTAAAGAATACATAAGAACATAAAAGTATTATATCGAACTCTGAATGATTCTCGTAGCGTGAGCAGTAAATTTTTACTGGTTATACAATGCTTGATTAAAAACATATGGGGAAGATGATAATAGTTTCGTTATACACAATGAATATAACTCAAGATTGATGAGTAGATATGTCAAGAAAGGGTTTCCTAACCACAAGATATAAATTAAGTATCTAGATATAAGTTGAAGTTCAAGAAGCAACCTGAAGTCATGGCCCCAGGTTGATACACAATGTGCCTAACAACAATCAGAAATGCAAATCAAATTATTTTCTTAACAAATGAAAAAGACATAATCTTAAGTATTCACTTAGAAGCTTCCAGCAGCAACCATTCACATATGCTATTAAAGGCCATGTAATTCCAGACCTCATCAATTGCGATAAGATTTAGCAACCCCCTGCCATGAATCTTCGTCAGTTTCGCCATAAACCCTGGTGTTGCAATCAGTTCTGGTGTAACATACAGTAACCTCAAAGCAGGCTTTCCCGATTCAAGGTCTTCATAAATCTAAACATCAATAAGTAAGATGGATGAATACAACTCATACCAATTTGATGAAAGGAAACTTTCTCAACTATGTCATGTCTTGAGGCATCTCAAGTCCATAGCTTCCAACATCTTATTTCTACAGCAACTGCAACCCCACTAGAAACTTAAATCAGAAAGCTGCCAAGTATCTTAACTTAGTAATGCTTCAACTACAACAGCCAAGAATGACTATAACCCACTAGGATTAAAGTCAATAGATACTCTATTTGTCTAGTGCTAAACACAAAAAAAAAAAGGGAGGGGGGAATAGAGATTGAAAGCTTTTGCCACCATAAATTTTGTTCGTGTTTCAAAATATCCATAGCAGTACTTTCCAATGAATATAAAATTATCAAACAGCTTCGGTGGAAATTATAACTTTTACGGGTATTCATCCTCATGAAGACAAAGAACAATAACTACTAAGCGAAACAGTAGCTGTAGCATATGATTTATTATGTATAAAAGAAGCTTCTCATCTCCATATGTACCTCACAGAAGCACAAAACTAAAATGAAAAAAGAAAGAGAAAACTCAAATAATAGAACATTTAATGTATCTTAGAAAATGCTTGTACACAATCCTTCAACTATATGAACACGAAAATGAAACCCAGTACAGAGAGTAGAGAATATAATATCCGGGATTCATTAGAATATCATTTTGATGCTAAAGAAAAATGGAAGGGGATAGGGATTGAAATTCAATAATTTGAGCATTCCTTATGATTGGCAAAGTACTTCCAAGAGCAATGCTCATAAATGGGTGGGTTTCTCTGCTGACAACCTTCTCCAATATTCTACAGGGAAGTAAATTAATCATTAGATAGCTATTAATAGGCTTCACTCTGTATCGGAGAATCTCTCATATGCAGGGCTGTCAATCAGGTAGAATGAGAGAACTTTTGTCAATTCATGTTAAATAAAACTAAGGTTAGCTTTTCTTCCTTTCTTCTTTTCTGTTTTCAAGTAATCAAGTGAATGTGCTTTTCTCCAAGATCACTCTGCATCTGAGTAACTTGTTTGGGTTGAGTAAAATCAAATACATCACCAGCGAAAAGCTCCAAATGTCACAATGCTGCATTAGAAGTAAAATAACTGTGAATTGTTCACCAACCTATAAGACATCACATGAATTTTTTTTCTCCACAATTTTGATAGATTAAGCTAACTGTGAGTTTTCTGTATAGACATAAGAAGTGACAATGAATTTGAAATAATATCACATGCCCCTTAATGCATGGACACTACTCTTTGCTAACCTCCTTCAGAAGTTAGTTCATCCATTGAAGAGGTTTACCACCAAACTTATTGATAATCCATCCTGCATAACCACACCTACTTATTTGAAAGTAATATCATCACAGTACCTTATTCTTGGCTTTTACGGTCAGGGTTGAAGAGAGATATTCAGCAGCGATCCCTTTTTCTTTCAGTGCCGCTACTTGATTTTCCTGACAGAAGAAAGGAAATACTTCTCGTTAAATGAAGAACCAAACCAATCAGAGTTAAAGATTATAACAACATGAACATAAAAAATGAAGTGTACTAACCATAAGGGCTGAAAATTAAATTTAATTTGCGGTAGGAGCCATTAGATTTTGTCCTGGAATTTTCAAGAGAAGAACTTGTGCAGCATAAGCTTTCTCAATTTCATAAATATCAACAAGCACTGGTCATATTCACCTATCAAAGGACTAACAACGAGCACAATCCCCTGTTTTGCTAGAGCTGGAATTTGATAACACATCGACTTCCCTCCACCAGTCGGCATCAGACAAAAACAATCTCTACCTGTATTGAAATTACAAGTACCCTACAATTACAATGGTGATTTCAACATAAAATTTTATATTTATTGCTAGCAGAAAAACTAAAAATGACAGCACAACAGCCCTTAATTGGGCCCATTACAACATATGAACATCTATAATCTTCGAAACAACAACTGAACCAGATAAAACAGCTTGAATGGCTTCCAACTGCTTCCCCCGGAAATCAGAATGTCCAAAATGCCACCGCAAAATCTTCACCAAAGCTTCCTTCTTGATCACCTGCTTCCCCGACCCGCACACATTTTGCAGTGGTAACGGTGATTTACTCATTTTTCCGTCTGCAGAAACCCAGAAAACTTCTACACCGATAAAGTTACAATCGAATTACAGCAATCTTGGTATAACGCGAAACAATAAAACAATCCTCTTTCCATTTCCTCTACAACAATCTTTCAACCATAACAATTGCGAAAGACTACACGATACTTAAATTTCAGAAGACAAAAACCTGCGACTTCGTACAAAATTATGGCAAATTGTAAATTTCTCACAGAAAAGAGCGGGTTCTGCTGGAAATTGGAAAAACTGGGGGATGGAATGGAAGAGTGAGAGGGGCATCTTAGAGAAATCGCAACACGCTGCCTAGGAAAGGTGGAATCAATTTTTATTGTAGGGATGGCAAATGGGTAGTCCAAATTGTTGGATTCGGGTTCGGATTTGGGTTTGGGTTCGACTTTGAGTTCAGGTTCAATAATCAGTGTCTTTTTTTAGTAATAGTGAATTTCATTAATAAGAAAAGAGAGATACAAAGTACAACAAGTTATATTAAACAAAAAGTTAGGCAATTTGCCAAAATCTATAGAAGCTCAATAATTGTATGGAATGGGAAGGCATTACTATCAATACATGTTTTAACTTGTTCTAAACAATAGTTGTCACTTGCTCCACGGAGTGCTAAATCTACTGGAAGTGTCTCATTGTTCCTCGCCTTTCAAATAAGGTAAAACAAAGAAGCCAACAAGGCTTGAAAAGCAGCATGAATAAAGAAACATCACCTCCTAGCTGTCTCATTGCCACCTCCTAGCTGTCCACTATACTCTTTACTGACAGTCTCTGTGAGGCCAAAGAAACATCACCTTCCTCTTAAAAAATTACAATACATCTTGCAGAAAAAAGGATACTGAAAAAACAGAAGGTTGTAACACTCTATAACGTCAAAATCACAAATGATACAAACTTTGTCACTCTATTGCCATCAAGATTTGTCTAACGTGGATAGTCTCTCCAATATAATTAACCAAATAATGAAATAAATTACTAGCAATCTTGAAGTGACCACTCATCAAAAGTAACCAACTAATTCAGGTCCTGCTGGTCGAAATAATTTGAGGGCATCTGTTGTAGTAAACTGTACTGAAGGGGAGTCCATCTAATCTCAACAGCAAAGGTACCCTCATCTTCAATTCTATACTTTACCCCAATAAACAGTTGGGTTCGAAGCTTGAGCAGCTTCCTCCAACTCCAGGAGCTCATGTTTCTATTCATAGTCCAAACAGATTGGTTCCACACTCTGTATTGTAAAATCCATGCCACCCAACTAACCCCTGATGTGCATAAACACATGCCACAAATGTTTGATCACCATCACCATATTCATGTGACTAATGTTGCTGATGCCCAGACCTCCCTCTTCCTTAGCCAGACACACCTGGTGCCATCCACTTTAGTATGCTCGAAGCTAGTGCATCCTTACCACGAAAACATCCTAAGCTTACTTTCCACAGCCTTTAGTGACTCTCTTTCCACAAGAAGAATGCATTAACCCAATAAAAACTCATGGAATTAAGGACTAATTTGATGAGTTGAGTTCGCGTTTCAAACAATAGAGCCATGCTTCCCCAGTTAGCAATCCTCCTTTCAAGTAAGTGAAGTTGACAATCAGTGAGCTTCAATCTTGAAGCAATAAGGGGCAACCCCAAATATTTGGCCTAGAGGGATTCCTATTGAAGAAACCAGTTCTATTTTACAAATATAATTGAGTTTCTTGAACTTACCCAAATAATATTTTTAATTTCTAATTTAATGTACATTTGTAAAATAAATTATATGTTCTTATGATAATAGATTTTTAGGTATTTGTGAAAAATAATTTTAAGTTCTTTTAAGTATATATATATATATATATATATAAATTCATTGAAAAAAATATAAACTTCTAATTCTGTTTCAAGAGTTAAGCCCGTCAAGTTTGGAGTCCAATCAGTTGGGAACAAATTTGAGAAGAGACAGGGTGCATTTCTAGACCAACTACAACGAAGTGGGGCAAGTTCCGAGTGCATACTTAAACCACCTTATTCCCATTCATAATTATTTCGAAAAGGACCAAATTATAATTTATAAAAAATTTCGTTGACAAATTCAAAAGTAAGAAAAGGACTAGAAGCACTTGAGGATGAGAGTATGTCAGGCGCCACACATGTCCTTGCCACTCACCCCACTTAATATTGTGCCAACCAACCAACATATCTATATATATAGAGAGAGACAAGAGAAGTACTTAAGCTCACGCACTTCTTACAAGAAAAAAGCTCATCTCTCTTCCTTAATTCACTGTAAGTAATTTTCTTAATTATGTCATTAATTCTCTTATTATTCCTTCAAATATATGTTAATTGAAATTTATACACTTAATTAGTGTTACATACGTATATTGAAGTTGTTAATGTTTTCAATTCAATTATATATATTAATCAGAGTTGATTATGTTATTTAGTTTACCTTATATAAGTGTTATTGAATCATGTGTTAATTTTGAATTATATAGTTATTAATTATAATCAAGATTAGCAAGACTAAATATTAAAAGATATTATTGTTAATTAGATGCATTAATTGACATAATTGAATATTTATGTATATTAATGATTGAACTGCAATAAATCAGTAATAAGTCAATCGGAGGTAAACATAGATTTCTTTTTTATTTCTTTTGTTAATATCAAGAAATTCTGTGGGTTTTTACTAATGGAGGATTTATTTGTTAGACGTAACCTCAGGGGTCCTAAATATAATTTTTCAAACCATATGAAATATACGTGTAATTACACCAAACTTCAAGAGAAGTGAGTGTAATTATCTCTTAATTATATGACAAGTGTCATTCACTTGTTCTGTAATTGATTTGGTTCGGCGTTTGAGCAAGAATTTTCCACATATAGGTGCAACTTTCTTTGCATTTGAACTTTGAGTTCTCTATTGAACAAATAATGATGAGTAGAAGAATCATCCAGACTTGAACAGATATGAGGAAAGCTGTACTACTGGTGTCTGAAATGGTAAACCTCATATTGTTCTTGCATCAATAAATCTTTTGATCATAAAGTATAGCAAGCAACTTCATTCTCCTCATGATCATGCTGTAGGTATGGAGAATGTCACATCTCAGGGATCAACAAACACAGAATACTTTGATTTTAAGTATGATGATTCTTCATGTAACAAACAGGGGGGAATACAGCTGCAAGAATTACAAGGAATGTTGTCATCATGTTCACACTCTTCGTTCCGGTCCAGAACAGGATTAGTCATGATCATTTTTTTATTCTGATGAGTACTTTTATCCATTGTAGTTGATTTTCTTGACTTAGTTTACACTTTCAGACACTTGATTGGAATAGACATGCAATAACCTGACATATAGGGAAGTCCGATAAATGAATACCATACGTTTTCTCTTCCACCTCTGATTTTCTGATACAGAAAGTTTCTCTTTTTTCCAATGATGAGAGGTGGCTTATTTCCTTTTGTACTTCTCTTTACACAATGTCTAACGGCTTTCTTGGCCATGGCGTTGACCAATATAACGACCGATGAAACAGCGCTTCTGGCCTTGAAATCCCGGCTCGCTATAGACCCTTCTCATATATTGTCAAGAAACTGGTCTGATTCTACCTCTGTTTGCAGCTGGATTGGAGTTATGTGTGGTGCTCGCCACCAAAGAGTGACTGCTTTGGATATTTCTACAATGGGACTTGCAGGAAACCTGCCGCCCGATATGGGAAATCTCACCTTTCTTGTGTCACTGAACTTGAGTAGCAACAGTTTTCATGGCAGCCTGCCCCAAGAGCTGGCTCAGTTGAGAAGATTGGAGGTGATCGATTTCAGGTTCAACGACTTCGGCGGAGATGTTCCTTCTTGGTTCGGGTTCTTGGGTGAACTTCAGTTCTTGAATCTTAGAAACAATAGTTTCAGTGGTTTCGGGCCAACTTCTATTGCCAACATGTCGAAGCTTGAGATGCTGGACCTGTCCTACAACCCTTTACAGGGGAAAATCCCTGATGAGATTGGAAATCTGCATAATTTGAAGAGGTTGAGTTTGCAGTTTAACAAGTTTGATGGACTAATTCCAACGACAATCTTCAATATCTCGAGCCTGGAGTCTCTTGCTCTTACTGGGAATAGCTTATCAGGTGATCTGCAAGGTGACCTCTGTCGCAGCCTTCCAAGACTCAATGAGCTATATTTGTCTTCAAATGAGTTGGATGGCCAGATACCTTCAAACATTTCTCAGTGCTCACAACTCCGTCTGCTTTCATTGTCGCACAACAAATTTAGCGGCTCTGTACCTAGTGGAATTGGCAACTTAACGGCACTTGAGATATTGTATCTAGGCTCCAACGACTTGACAGGTAATTTCGTTTCCTCCTATATAAGTATACAAGATTTCTTATCAATCATATGCTTGTAGTTCATCTTTTTCTAGATTGATCTGTATATTAAGACCTGATACAATTTAGCACGGCCGACAGGTCAAATCCCAGAAGAGCTGGGCGACCTTCGGAACTTGAAGGAGTTAGGCATGGGAGATAACTTTCTTAAAGGCTCTATACCTTCGACAATCTTCAATATTTCCTCACTGCAGTACATTAATATCGCAAACTGTAACCTGACTGGCGCTCTCCCTGCTGATATGTGCTCTGGTTCTTCCCGACTTCAAGAGGTCTTTTTCCATGTGAACGAGTTAGTCGGTGAGCTCCCAGAAAGAATTGGCGAATGCTCAGCACTTCAGATGTGGTCACTATCTTACAACAACATAACTGGAGTCATACCAAGAGGGGTCGGAAATTTAACGATGCTCCAGAATTTTTACGTTGGCTACAACAACTTGATAGGTAGGTAACCTCCAAATTCCATGCAATTGCAGTTCTTATGACATTGATGACTGCTTTTGAACTGAGAGCTTATAATTTCGTAGGCACAATCCCAAAAGAGATAGGCAATCTTCAATCTTTGGAAGTACTGTATTTGGGAGTCAACAACTTAATGGGTACCATTCCAACAGAAATCTTCAACATATCAACTTTACAATCGATTTCCGTTTCGATGAATCAACTCTCAGGCCAGCTTCCATCCAACTTCGGTCACGGGCTACCTAATATAGAAGAACTCTACTTGAACAACAATAATTTAAGTGGAGAAATCCCTGATTCTATTTCAAATTCTTCTAAGCTCACCGTCATAAACTTTGCTGGTAACAACTTTACTGGACTAGTTCCCAACTCCCTCGGAGAGTTGAGTTTCCTGCAAGACATATACTTGGGTGAAAACAGCTTCGTGAGTAAATCGTTGGAGCTGAACTTCATCCCTTCATTGGCAAACTGCAGACATCTGAGAAGGTTGTTTTTAGGGGATAATCTTTTCAACAGCATTCTTCCTGTTTCTGTGGGGAATTTGTCGAATACTCTCGAGAATTTCTATGGTTACAATTGCGGCCTTTACGGCAGCATTCCAGATGAGTTTGGCAATCTGACTAATTTGTTCCTTTTAAGTCTCTTCGACAATCAGCTGACAGGATCAATACCGAAGACACTGGTGAATCTGCAAACGCTTCAAGGATTAGCTCTAATGCGGAACAAGATAAGCGGACCTATTCCAGAGAATCTTTGTGGATTACAAAATCTGAATGGACTACTGCTACACCAGAACCAAATCAGTGGTGCTATTCCAGACTGCATAGGAAATCTCACTGCTCTGAGGACTCTATACATAGGCAACAACAATTTGAGTTCAGGCATACCTCCAAGCTTGTGGCGGCTGAATGATCTTTTGCAGCTGAATCTGACTTCAAATGTTCTAGTCGGCTCTCTGCCTCCGGATATTGGAAACCTGAAGACTGCAACGGTACTTGATTTGTCAATGAATCAGTTCTCTGGCACAATTCCTCCCTCACTTGGCGATATCCATGACCTGATTAATCTTTCGTTGGCGCATAATAAATTTGAAGGGTCTATTCCTGAGTCAATTGGTCAGCTAGTAAACATAGCGGAATTGGATTTATCGCACAACAATCTTTCTGGCAATATTCCAAGGTCCTTGGAGAGAATTCTGTATCTCACCTACTTTAATGTTTCTTTCAATGATTTAAGTGGTGAGATCCCCAACGGTGGCCCCTTCAAGAACTTCGGTGGTGAGGCCTTCGTGTCTAACGGAGGACTCTGCGGTGATCCCAGATACGGTGTTCCCCCGTGCCCGAACACTAAAGTTCATAAATCAAACCGCAGAAAAGTGATTCTACGTGTTGTGTATGCTTTGTTGGGAGCTGCAGCATTAGTTTTCTTCCTTGTCTTGGCATGCATATTTGTGAGATACCGAAGGAAGGAAATAGCAGCTGCAGAAACTCAGAGTGAAATATCATCCAATGCAACACTATTACGGACATCATATAACGATCTTCTACGAGCAACTGAAGGGTTTAACGATAGCCATTTGCTTGGCAGTGGTGGTTTCAGCTCTGTCTATAAAGGGACTCTCCGGGACGGTGATACCGTTGCCATTAAGGTATTCAACTTACAACAAGAAGGCGCTTTCAAGAGTTTCAACAGGGAATGTGAAGTACTACGTAGCCTTCGACATAGAAATCTATGCAAAGTTATCGGTGCTTGCTCCACCACGCATTTCAAGGCCTTGATTCTTGAATACATGCCTAAAGGGAGCCTCGAGAAGTGGATATACTCGGACGACCGTTTCTTGGACATCATACAAAGAACTAGCATAATGATAGATGCAGCATGTGCATTGGAATATCTCCATCATGGTTACTCAATACCCATAGTTCACTGTGATTTAAAACCTAGTAATGTGTTATTGAACGAAGACATGGTTGGCCATCTGAGTGATTTCGGGATCTCTAAGCTGTTAGGTGAAGACGATAGCTTTGTGCAGACCACCACTTTTGCAACATTGGGTTACATTGCACCAGGTAAACCATCTATCCCTTCAACTTTCCAACTTTTAATGTATGATCAATGAGTCCATTTTGCTTCTTTCGACTATTGACAGAGTATGGATCGGAAGGTTTAGTGTCGATAAAGTCAGATGTATATAGCTTTGGGATTATGCTGATGGAAGTTTTTACAAGAATGAAGCCGAGCAGCGAGACGTTCGCTGGAGACTTAAGCCTAAGGGGCTGGGTGAAGAGTTCCATACCTAACGCCATAGCACGAATCATTGATCCCGGATTGTTGAGGTCGGAAGAAAAGATCGTCGTCGATAAAACGTTGGAATGCTTATCTTCCATAATGGAGTTGGCTTTGAAATGCTCCATGGAAAGCCCTGGTGATAGGATTAGCATGGAAGATGTTGTTGAGGCCTTGAAGAAGATCAGGTTTAAGCTCTTGGAATTATTCCCATATATTAAAAAGGGTAGTGTTTAAAGATGGTAAAACTTGATAACATATATGTTGTTCTGTAGTATTCTACAAGGAACATACATTCTTTAAATACTATATATATATGTATATGAATCGATGATAAGTGAGACATGTTTAAGTTGTTAAATGTATATGATTACACTGATGAAAATAATCTTGCTTGTTGTGGGATTATTTTGTCTTAGGTTATTTGCTTCGGATGTCTACTCCTTTGTATTTTTTTAAAATAGCTAAAAATCTCTTAATGTTTTAAAAATAGGTTAAAGCCCCCTCCTACAAATTTTAGCAAAAAACTGTCTGCCGCTAAAAACTAAAGGAAGATGGGTTGCACGCGCCTGAGATGCATTTGGCTTCAATTTTTTTGCATATTTTGCCACTTTTTGTATTTAATTGATCAAAATACCCCAATATTGTATGTGAAATTACTATGATCACATTAAACTCTTTTTAATTCTTTTTTTTTTCCTTTCATTTTTCTCTCTTTTAAAAATATAAATTCTTTTATTCTTAAGTATATTTAAATATCAAAATACAACAAAATGAAAAAATACATTAAAAAAACTAATACATTAAATTTTATTTTTTAAATTTGAATATCTATATCAATATAAATAATTAGCAATTATAATAATTATAAGTTATAAATTACTTTAAATATAATAATTATTATAATTATTTAAAATTAACTAAAATATATATTTAAATTACTTTAAGTACAATAATTATTTAAAATTAATTAACTAAAATATATATTTAATTATTATAACTATCTAAAATTATTTTTAATTAATTAAAATATATTTGATTAACAAAATTAAAAACATAAAAAAATAGAGGTGGCGGCCGTAGAGGCGACAGTAATAGAATTAAAAAAATAAAAAAAAATAGAGGCTGCGGCGATCGTCATCGCCCTCTTTTCCCACACAAACATCAGGCGACAGTGTCACCCAGAGTCGTTGTCACCCAAATTTGGGGATGGAAGGCGGGGGTGGGGGTGGTGGTGGTTCAGGAGGGGGTTTTAATTTTGTTTAATTTTTTTAAATAAATTTTTATAATATATATTATTAATTAATAAAATATAAACCATTGATTTTTTTTTATAAATTTAAGATCCAACTGCTAACATTAATTGATCGGATCTGATGGCTCTGGTATAATTAATACAAATTCATTGGTTAATAAAATAAGAAATAATATATATGATGTAAGGGCATAATGATCATTTTATCAAAAAATTAATGCCGTTAGTCATATTTAATAGAAGTGGACGATTGAGCTGAGTTTTTGAAACACAGAGAGGTGTTTTGTCTATTTTCAAATGAGAGGGGGTTTTATGCTGAATTTTTAAAATATAGAGGGATTTTATGCAATTTAGCCTTTTAATAATATTCTCAGTGTGTAAGTTTTCAAATATCGAATTTCTAAATATTTTAATTAAAAGATTGGGTAAATTATAATGGACTTTTCTTCAATTAGTCATTATTACAAGTTTTTTATTGTTTGAAAAATTATAAATACCTTTAAAATTAACGATTGTCTAACATTAAAAAAAAATGCATCATAGAAATGGCTTTTGCCACAGATTTTGCATTAAATCCGTGGCAAAACTGTTTTGACACAAAAATTTGATTTTTCCAATAGATAGTAATGTTATAATTATATCTGTGTTCTATCATTGGCAAATATTTGCACAAATTAACGTCCCTTGTAATAGTCGATCCATTGCAAATTACATTGCCACAAACTTTACAATGGACTTTACTATATTTTTCAATGACATTTGTGATAATATCTTCATATCAAAGTTTGCGACAATTTCGTCGCAAGATCTTATTTCATTTACAACAGTATTTGCAATAAAAATTCATGACAAAATTTCAATGCATTGTTTGCAACGATATTTGCAATAATAAAATTGGGAAAAAATCCAGAGACCCCTCCTGTGATAATATGAATGTTCAAAAACCCCCCTATGAAAATTAAAGTATCAAATACACCCCCTATGATATAAAATAAAGTTCAAAAAACCCCCTCCGTACAAAAATTGGGCCACACGCGCTTTGACTGCGATTTTTCTATAAAAATATATTTTTTTTTGACATTTTTGCCCATCTCTCATATTTAACATATAATATTATATATATGTATTTAAGAATTAAATATTATTTTATATAATAATTATTTAATTAAAATATGATATATTTCTATTAATAATAAAATATTTTTTTATATAATATTTACTTAATTATTTATATAATAAAATATTATATGATATATTTCTATTAATAAAAAAATATTTTTTTATATAATAATTACTTAATTATTTATATAATAAAATATTATTTTAATTAAATTAAAATTAATTTTATATATAATTTTTTAAAAAAAAAAAGCAGCGGCGGCGTCGTCGCCGCCGCTGCTGAAGAGGAGGGCCGGCGCCCTCCTCACCATGGGCGACGGCCGTCGCCCATCATCTGGGCGACGCGGTCGCCCATCCAGCGAGGGCGACCGCGTCGCCCAAATGGGCGCCGGGGGAGGGAAGGGGAGGGGGAGGATAGGGGAGGGGGGGTTTGGAGGTGGAAGGGGTGGGGGAGGGGGGAAGAAGATGGAGGTGGGGGTGGGCCCGGTGGGGGTTGGGGGTTTGGGGGGTGGGGGTGGGGGGAATGGGGTATAATTATTATTTTTTAATTTTTTTTATAAATTATAATTATATGTATTATAAATATATGTTAAAAATTATAAATTAAAATAATTATATATTAATAAGCCTAGTTGACCGGTTTGACTAGAAGGGTATTTTAGTCATTGTTTCTAAAAAAATAGATTCAAATTGACCAGGGGGCTGTGTGATTATTTATTGATAACTTACGGGTGATTTTTTATATTAAAAATTTCATAAGGGGGTTTTTGATATTTTGTTATATCACAGGGGGGCAAAATGGATTTAACCCAATAAAATTGTAATAAATACCACCTTACAATAAACTATCATGAAAATGTATTTATTAGATAACTATTAATTTTAAAAAATATTTATAAGTTTTTAAATAATTAATAATAATATATTTATAATTATAATAAATTTAAAAAAAATCCCTTCCTAACTACCTAAAAAATTTATACACTCATGGAAACACCATCTTGATCTCTTTACTCTCACTCTCTATCCACCAACCTCGTAGTTTAAATTTTTTCAATGAATTAGCAAGGAATTAATTAACACGTGCAATTATTATTTCATATTAATTATAGTATTTTATTAATATTAAAAAAATTAGTTACTTTTTATTGCCTTTCAAATTTGATTGGCTTGCAGAAGGGATCACTAAGCTTTGCTTTAATAGTGCTAAATTAAAATAGTATTTGAAGCACATGAAGCAAACTATGTGTGTTTAAAGATTTAATAACAAGTATGGCAAAATTACATTTTTCATCTCATAGGATACGAGAATTTATATTTTTTGTTATAATATTCAATTTCTTTTTATAGTTAGTTTCGAGAGCCACTTTTTATCGAACAATAAAAAACACATACATAAATCATATGGTTGTCGTTTATTTCTTCTATGAAAGTTGGAAGTGGGACTATACGTGCCAAAAAGTTCCAATTTTGGAAATATTTTACAATTCGAGTAAAATGAAGGACTAAAATTGTTATCTCTTTATATCGTCGAACTAAAAACGCAATTTTTAGTTAAATATATGATACTCGGTTGAGGACTTAACTCACTTGTAATTTTATGATTAATTTTATGTTTGATAATAACTATAAATGATCAAAAGTATTTACCAATTAGATTAATTTATTTATTTTTCCTAACTATAAAGAAAATGATGATCTTGTGTCTATTCACATGATAACTCAAATTGGTGATGATTTATTAAGATTAGTTGTTTAATTCTTTCATTTTGATAAAAATTAATACTTATTTAGCTAGTTGAAATGATACTAAAGCCCCATAGTGTTTAATTATTTCGATTGACTTTTCTATTATTGATATTTTCTTTACCGTGCGCCTATTTTGGCCTCACTAAGCTTTTGTTTATGTATTTCGATTTTCCTCCTTCAAATACAGATAATAATATGAACAAATCAAAGTCTAGCTTACCTAGAAAAGTTATGGAAGTAGAGGTGAAAGAGGCCTAATTTTTAGGGCATGTGATCAGTCTGGCCATTAAACTATTTATTTTAATAAGTATATTATTGTTTTGATTTATGTTAGATTACGTCCTAAGAATAGTGCCTAAACAAATGGACCTACTTTTGGGGCGTGACGTAAATATATATACATAAATTGTAAGTATATTTTTAACAAAATTATATAATTTGCTCATGTATAAAAAACATGAATTGTTCTTATGAACATTTACAGAATATATTAATCTAAAGAACTAAAAGAATTTGCTTATGATACAAATAAAATTTTGTCTGTTTATATGTTTTTTATCATAAAATTTGAAATATTTTGATTCCTTAGACTTTTTTCAAGTGAAAATAAAAATATAAAAATTAAAAACTGTTTTGAAAATTTTAGTTTACTATTAAAATAGCTTTGTTTCAAGTGAAAATAAAAATATAAAAACTAAAAAACTGTTTTGAAAATTTTAATTTATTGTTAAAATAGTTTTGTCAAATCAAAATAAATAATGAATGTGATATATGTAAATAAATATAAAACGGTTGGTCTGTAGGAGTCACGTTACTTGACGTTGTCTTAAGATCGTGATGGCCTCCCTCCACTATCGGCTCACCACCATCTCAAGATAAAACTCAAGAAGGCCTCAACCGGTGTCTTCTATTGTGAGCATGTTCTATTAAGTTGTCCAAATATATGTAGTAAGAAGAATAGAAATGTGAGAATTGGATGCAAGAGTGAGTTGTGTGTGTTCGTAGACCCCTAAGACCTCCTATTTATAGTGTTAGGATAGGACATGTAACACCCAAAATTAAAAAGGATGTTACACACTTTAATTTGAAAATTAAAATTGAAATATTATTTTGAAGTTTTAAAACTTCAAATTGTAACAATCCCCCACAAGTTTGAAAACTTCAAATGATATATAAGCAAATACAATAGAGCAACTGAATACTATGCAATAGGTGCAGGAGCCTTCCAGGCTTGAGCCTACACTTAGTATTGACGATTTCCATTTGGGGGAGCCATAATAGACTATGCCTTGAATTAGGTCCCTTCGCCAAATTTCAATACGTCACACACACAGTATCGACATCGGTGTTTGTTCAAAGCGGGTTAGCACTAGTAATAGCCATGCACTCTATTCTTGATCTCATGAGAGTTTTAGGGTTAGCCCAAACCCATAGCTACGGCCTCATAGCAACTCTCATTTAGGTGAAACCTCCAAGAGTACGTGTGAACTATACCCCGTGGAATTTCCGCCTTAGTCTCATTGAGATTAAATCCCAACCTAACATCACACTATAAAGCACTATCACCATAGGAATGGAGGCGAGACGCTCCTCATAAAGTAGTGCTAAATGATCACGCATTATAGGTTGTTCCTACCCATTGAAACTTTTTCATGGGGTCTCCAATCACAAAGGTTGGGTTACTCCGAAAGTGACTCCTTTGTGGGCTTATGCACATCCCCTTGATGATTCATATACACCCTTTTTGGGTTAACCTTGGTCAAATTATTTGCCAAATTTTTCTATTTTACAGAATTAAGAGATATGACATTTCTTTTTAATAATGATTTCACACTCTTATACTTAGCTTGTAGATGTCTAGTCATTTTCTTACTAGAATGTATCTGCTTCACAATATCTATATTTGCCCTGCAATCACAATGTATAGAAATAGATGACAAAGCTTTATTTAACAATGGGATATCAAGTAATAGGTCTTTTAACCATTCAACAGGTGTACAAGCAGCACTCTAGAGCTATTAATTCAGCTTTTATAGTACTTCTGGATATAACTGTTTGTTTTTTAGAACCCCAAGTTATTGTTGCTCCACCCATCATAAAAAAATATCTACTAGTAGACTTAACCTCAGAGCTCTCAGTAATCCAATTAGCATCACTATATCCTTCAAGTATATTGGAAAAACCTTTATAATATAAAGAATGGTTTATTGTTCCTCTAATATATTTAATAATTCTTTCCAACGCATTCCAATGATTACTTAGATTATGAGTGTACCTACTAAGTCTACCAACTGTGGAGGAAATATCTGGTTTTGTCCTATTAGAAAAATATAGCAATGATCCTATAATTTGAGAATATTTTAATTGAGAAACAGGTTTACCCAGATTTTTGTTTAAATGTGTATTTGAATCAAATTGGGTAGAAACAGACTTATGATCATAATAATTGAATTTCCTTATAAATTTTTCAATTGCTACAGATTGGTCTAATAAAATTCCTTCTTGAGTTCTACTAACTTTTATACCCGAAATTATATTTGCTTCTCTCATATCTTTCATTTCAAAACTATTTGATAGATAGCTTTAACATTTCCTATAATTTTTATATTAGACCCAAAAATTAATATGCCATCTACATATATGCATAAGATCACATACTCACCATTTTCTTCTTTACAATATACAGGACTATCATGCTCATTTGACTTGAATCCATATCCTATAATCACCTTATTAAATTTCTCATGCCATTGTTTAGGAGCTTGTTTCAACCCATATAAAGATTTCACTAACCTACACACTTTATGTTCTTGTCATTTAACCTTAAAACCTTCAGGTTGTTCTATATAAATTTCTTCATCAAAAACCCCATTCAAAAATGCAGTTTTAACGTCCATTTGATGAATCATCAGCTTATATATAGATGTTAAAGCCAATAAAGTTCTAATAGTTGAAATTCTAGCAACCGAAGAATAGTATAAAAATAATCCATCCCTTCTTGTTGTGTAAATCCTTTTGTTACTAATCTTGCCTTATATTTATCTATTGATCCATCAGCTTTTAACTTTTTCTTAAATATCCATCTACATCTTATTGGTTTACTACCAAGGGGTAAATTAGATAAAATCCAAGTATTATTTTGAAAAATTGAACTATACTCATCATTAATAGCTTCTTTCTAAAAAGGTGCATCAATAGAAGATATTGTTTCATCATAAGTTTGTGGATCCCTTAAACTAAAAATGTGATAAAATCATCACCAAAATTCTTTTCAATCCTAGCTCTTTTACTTCTACTTAGTTCTATAGATTCTCGTTGCTTATTTTCTAACACCATACTACTAGATGATTCATCTCTAGAAGATTCAATTTTTGAAATGTAAGACTCACTTTGAATTTTAGTCTTAAAAGGAAAAACATCTTCAAAGTATGTAGCATCTCCAGCCTCAACAATTATATTGTTAGATATTCCACTAACCTCAGAATTAAACACTAGAAACCTATTTGTAGTACTATCTTGGGCATATCCAATGAGGATAGCATCTACAGTTTTAGGACCTATTTTCTTTCTTTTGAATTCAGGTATAATTACTTTCGCTAAACATCCCCACACTTTGATAAAATTTAGTCTAGGACTCCTATTTTTCCATAACTCATAAGGTTTTTTAGTATTATATTTAACTATTATGCGATTTAATGTACAACAAGAAGCTAAAATAGCTTCTCCCCACAAATTTTCTGGTGCTCCTGAGTTTATTAGCATCGAACCATATCCATCAAAGTCTTATTTTTTCTCTCAACTACGCCATTTGATTGTGGTGAATAGGGAGGTGTGAACTCATGTATTATACCATTACCTTCACAAAATTTTGACAACTCTTCTGAAAAATATTTTTGTAATGCCCCGAAGATTATAATATCTAATTGGGGGATTAATTGATAAATCTTTATAAAATTTAGTTAATTGATAAATAAATTATATATCATAATTGGAATATAATAAAACTTGAACGGATTAAATTGGAGTTCATTATAATATTTTGGGACAACTTATATTAATTAAGAAAATTTAGGAGGAACATGATGGGTATTTGCAAAAAGTCTAATAAAAAAATATATATAATAATAGTATTATGTATATATATTAGTAAATTATATATACATATATTAATATATGTATATATATCCTAGTAAATAATGTATATATTTAGTAAATAATAATATATATATATGTATAAAAGAAAAGAGAGTGAGAGAATTGATAGTGGGAAGTGGGGGCCAGCCCACCGCCTCACTCTCTCTTTCCCTTTCTTTTCTTTTTATTTTGTTGTTGCTATACACACACAAACATACACACACAACACACACACACTTTCGACCTAAAACGAAAGAGAGAAATCGAGGTACGAAAATGTAATTTTAATTCTTATTAATTTATATAATTATATTATTTAATTAGTCCGTTTATTAAATGTTGTTTATATTGAGCAATGTACCATTTGATCAAAATATTTTATGAGTTTGACTATTTAAAATAGTGTCGGATTAAATATCAAATCGGATATAAAAATGATATTGTTGGTTAGTTAGATTATTAAATTTATTAGATTTGAATATTACTATAGCTAATTTATACAATTCCATCGGAATTGTCAATCAAATACGCAATTCTACGTATTGTATGTAATTAAAGTGTATAATAGCGAGAAATTGATAGAAAATTCATAGAAATGTTTCGAGAATTATATTTAATAAATGGTATGTTAATAAAGAGGAAAAACGAAGATTTGTACTTCGAAAGAAATGAAATATTGAAGAATTATTAGAAATTGTACGAATAATATTTAATATTATATTTATAAGAAGTTACGATATTCTCGATATATTAATTGTGTGTGGTATAACTCATTATAGGATACATGGGTAAAGTGAAAAGACCGAACCACTACCTATTGGATAGATAAAAGCGTTGTAAGGTCGAGGTTAGTAAATAATTAGTATTATCTATATATGTATCTTTATTTGTGATTTTACTGTTATCTGAATTTGTGGTTCATGCAACATGGATTTATCTGAAAGTACATGAGTGATGGATGATTTGATTTGATTGATGGTATTGTGTACGTGGAATGAGAAAATACGTTGAAATATTATGTTTGTTGTTTGACGTGTTGTGGATGTCTGAAAATGAGAATATATGGATATACTATTTTATGTTACTAGTTGCTTACAAGAATGGTGATATGTAAAAATGAGGGAGTGGTGGAAATTGAATATATATTGTGGCGTGAGTATCCCTTGATGTGTTGAAAAGCCTATAAGGCGAAATGAAATGAAAAGAGCTTTGATGCGATATGAGAAAGAAATAAAATGAAAAGAGCTTTGATGCGATATGAAAAAGATGTGATATGAAAAGAGCGATGCTGCGATATAAAAGAGCTATGATGCGAATTGAAAGAGCTATGATGCGAAATGAGATTGATGAGCCGGCTGTCAAGGGGATTCACTTGAACTTATATAACAGTGAGATTGAGTTGACGGGAAAAATACAATATCACTTTCTGGTAAGCAAACTAGGAAAAGGGAAGTTTAATTTGATTATCTTATTGCGAGATAGCTATGTGGTGTAATAAAGATGATTATGTGGAAGCAAATTGACTATATATTCTATGCATCTTGCCTATTTATCTTGTTTGAGGTTACATGTGATATACATATATGGATAGGGCTGGTTATTTGCTTACTGAGTGGCAGACTCATCCCTCTGCTGACATTTTCATTCAAGAATAGACTTTGAGGTGTTTGACTGTTGAAGAGTTGGTCTACGTGCTATACTCAGGTAGGTCGGACTAGTATGCAGTTTTCTCCTCTTTGTCAGTTAGAGTACAAATCACATTTTGTCTGTACAGAGAGAATATAAACGTACGGATTACTTGTGACGAATCACTTTGTGGTGTCTGATATGTATATTTATATATAATGTTGTGAGTTGATAATATCTATTATGACGTGTTGGGATTACGTATGCAAATTGATTAGATGGTTATGTGCAAATGTATACATATGAACACAGGGATTACTATAAGTATGACGTTTAGGGTAGATATAGCCCTTGTAGCGAAGGGGGTGCAACAATTTTCCCCTCTATCAAACCTTAATATTTTAATCTTTTTCTCTAATTGTTTTTCAACTTCATTTTTATAAACTTTAAACTTATCAAAAACTTCATCCTTAGCTTTAATAAGATAAATATAGCAATACTTGAAAAAATCATTTATAAAAGTTATAAAATATTTATTACCACCTCTAGTTGGAAACCTATTTGAATCACAAACATCACTATGGATAAGACAAAATATTTGAATTTCTTTGAACTGATTTATAAGGCCTTTTAGTTTGTTTTTCTTGCCCACATATTTCACATTTATAGTCAATATTTACTTGAAATTTTGAAATCAAACTAAGTTCCATAAGTTTTTTAATCTTTCTATTACTTACATGTCCAATCTTTCATGCTATAAAATACTAGATTCAATATTGAGAATTAAATTGAAATCTTCCTTGATTTCATTTACAATATTCAATTTAAATAATCCGTCACTAACAAGTCCTTTCCTAACAAAAATATTATTTCTAGTGATTACAACTTTATTTGACTCCATAACTAGTTTGTAACTTTTGCACTAAACAAGACCCACTAATTAAATTCTTTCTAATGTTGGGAACATGTTGCACTCCTTCAAGAATTAATGTCTTTCCAAAGGTCATCTTTAGATCAATACTTCCAATCCTATAAATTTGTACGGCTGTATTATTTCCTAGTATCATGCTTCCTCCACTTGAGTTCTGATAGGATTTAAACCTTGATTTGTCAAAACAAACATGTATATTAGCTCCAAAGTCTAGCCACCAATCATTATTTTGATATTTAAAGTTTACTAATTAAGGTATAGATTATAACCTGATAGACGGTCCCTCTTCAACCAACATATTTACTTGTTCATGCTGATTCTTAGGCTTAAAGTTGAACTAGAAGTATTTTTTTCAGTTTTTCGAAAGTAACAATCCTTAGCCATATGATTAGTCCTTCCATATACAAAGCACATCCTTTCTTCATTTTCTTTGCCTTTATCATTCCTATGATTTTGAATTTTAGGTTGAGTATTATTATGGCGATAATCGTTCCTCCAACCTTTTTTATTGTTCTTAAACGTAAACATTCATCCTATGTTGCTCCTCTATTCTCAATGATTTAAAAGCTTGAGTTAAAATTGATACACCGTGTTGATGTCTTAAACCTTCAGCAAAATTAGACCGAGATGGTGGAAGCTTATTAATCAAACATGAAACTTTGTAATCTTCACTAAATTTTGTACCACTTTCTTCTAATGGTCTTAACAAATCTTGAAATTCATGTATTTGCTCATTAATAGATTTTCCATCAACCATAGTATATTTCATGAAAGTAGAGGCATTAAATCTTTGTATTCCAGGATCATCAATCCCATATTAAGTTTCTAATGCATTCCAAAGTTCTTTAGCATTAGCATAAGTATAAAACACATCATAGAGCCTTTCTGATAAAGCACTTAGAATACGATTATGACAATGATAATCTACCTCTTCACGAGTATGCCAAGAATTTAGTTCAACATTATTATCAATGGCAGAAATAAATTCAAGAACATGAGTTAACCAATATCTCATTTGGTTTTGCCATCTTTAAAATTAACCCCATTAAACATTTCAAATTTAACACTGTTAGCATACAAAAGAGAAGCCATTATTTTCAAAATAAGTTAGAAAATAATAAAACAAAGAAAGGAGAATGTCACTGTAGGAGTCAAACAATAACAAATCAATATTCAACAATAAGAGCAATATATATTATACTAAATATTATAGCATATATAAACTCTAATTTAGCAATGTAATTACTAATAAAGAGAAATATTAACGAAAATGTATGAAAGGATTTAAGATAATGACTTATTATTATAAGATAAATTCTAATGCGTATAATGCGTTCTATTTGGTTTTCAAAATTTGAGTATGAGAATTAATTAAATATAAAACTTTGTACAAGCATGAATCAAAATTCATATTTAAACAATAAACTTGATTTGTGAAGCAATATACCAACAATTAATTTCAATATATGTAAATATTAACTAAACCACATGCAATATCAATATGAACAAGTTTGTTACAATGATGAAGACAATAATGAATAAATATTTCAAAGCAAAATTAAGTTGTAATAGAGAGAAATAAAATATAGCCTTAAATCTAACTATTTAAGATTAAAACATCACGATTTTAGATTGTTCTAAAAATTTTAGTTTACTGTTAAAATAGCTTTGGCAAATCAAGATAAATAATGCATGTGATATATGTAAATAAATATAAACGGCTAGCTTATAGGAATCACGTCACTTGATGTTGTTCTAAGATCGTGATGACCTCCCTCCGTGCAGGTACCATCGGCTAACCACCACCCCAAAATAAAATCCAAGAAGGTCTCAACCGGTGTTTTCTATTGTGAGCATATTTACGAGAAGACTAGAGAACTAGAACTTATCAAGTTGCCAAAAAATATGTAGTAAGAAGAATATGAATGTGAGAATTGAGATGCAAGATTGAGTTGTGTGTGTTCCTTAACTCCTAAGACCTCCTATTTATAGTATTAGGATAGGACATAACACCCAAAATTAAAATAGAAATAATAGTCATTAGTAGGGTGTTATAAAATTAAAAAGAGTGTTACACACTTTAAGTTGAAAAATAAAATGAAATATTATTTTGAAGTTTAAAACTTCAAATTGTAACAAAAAAACGACTGCAATATGCACAACGTACATACCTTTCACTACTATATAAAAAAATACAGGGTTAAATATAATTTACCTCTATGAAAATTGAAAAGTTAAAAAAAACCCTCTAAAATAAGAAGATACAAAAAACCTAACATTTGAACAATGATGCACATTGTCTCCTTGCTCAATGTGTTTTTTGCATCATTTTTCAAATGTTAGGGTTTTCTTTAAGTAATTTTTATTTTTTCTATAGGTTTTTTTTTTAACTTTCTAATTTCATATTAGGTAAATTACACTTAACCCAAAAATACGAAATGATTACCTTTTGACAACAATTTAGAGCAATTTATAGAGGGAAATTCTAATCCGTATCCTACTTGATCAAATTTAAATTAATTATAAGGATCATTACACTCTCCTCTCCTGAGATTTGGTGTAATTATACGTAAAACTCCTGTGATTTGATAAATTACATCTAGCAAATAAGTATTTTCATTAGTCAAAATTCACCAAATTTACTAATATTAACCAAAAAAAATTGAATAGAATTTGATATTTACCCTCAATTGATTTATTACTCACTCATTGCAGGGCAAACCTCAGGGATACTATATGTAATTTCCCATACCACAGGGGGTCTACGTGTAATTACACCAAACCTCTGGGGGAGGAGTGTAATTATCCCTTAATTATCTGACAACTGCAATTCACTTGTTCTGGGATTGATTTGATTCGGCGTCTGGGCAAAAATTTTCCATTTATAGGTGCAACTTTCTTTGCATTTCAACTTTGAGTTCTCTATTGAACAAATAATGATGAGTGGAAGAATCATCCAGACTTGAACAGATATGAGGAAAGCTGTACTACTGGTGTCTGAAATGATAAACCTCACATTGTTCTTGCATCAACAAATCTTTTGATCATAAAGTATAGCAATGCAAGCAACTTCATTCTCGTCATGATCATGCTGTAGGTAGGAAGAATGTCACATCTCAGGGGTCAACAAACACAGAATACTTTGATTTTAAGTATGATGTTTCTTCATGTAAGAAACCGGAGGGAATACAGCTGCAAGAATTACAAGGAATGTATTGTAATCGTGTTCACACTTGCCGTTCCGGCCCAGAACAGGATAGTCTTTTTTAATGATCATTTTTGTATTCTGATGAGTGTTTTTATCCATTGTAGTTGATGTTCTTGACTTAGTTTACACTTTCAGACACTTCATTGAAATAGACATGCAATAACCTGACATATAGGAAAGTCCAACAAATGAATACCATACATTTTCTCTTCTACCTCTGATTTCCCGATACAGAAAGTTTCTCCTTTTTCCAATGATGAGAGGTGACTTATTTCCTCTTGTACTTCTCTTGACACAATGTCTAACGGCTTTCTTGGCTATGGCGTTGACCAATATAACCACCGATGAATCAGCGCTTCTGGCCTTGAAATCCCGGCTCGCTATAGACCCTTCACATATATTGTCAAGAAACTGGTCAGATTCTACCTCTGTTTGCAGCTGGATTGGAGTTACGTGTGGTTCTCGCCACCAAAGAGTGACTGCTTTGGATATTTCTACAATGGGACTTGCAGGAAACCTGCCGCCCGATATGGGAAATCTCACCTTTCTTGTGTCACTGAACTTGAGTAGCAACAGTTTTCATGGCAGCCTGCCCCAAGAGCTGGCTCAGTTGAGAAGATTGGAAGTGATCGATTTCAGGTTCAACGACTTCGGTGGAGATGTTCCTTCTTGGTTCGGGTTCTTGGGTGAACTTCAGTTCTTGAATCTTAGAAACAATAGTTTCAGTGGTTTCGGGCCAACTTCTATTGCCAACATGTCGAAGCTTGAGATGCTGGACCTGTCCTACAACTCTTTACAGGGGAAAATCCCTGATGAGATTGGAAATCTGCATAATTTGAAGAGGTTGAGTTTGCAGTTTAACAAGTTTGATGGACTAATTCCAACGACAATCTTCAATATCTCGAGCCTGGAGTCTCTTGCTCTTACTGGGAATAGCTTATCAGGTGATCTGCAAGGTGACCTCTGTGGCAGCCTTCCAAGACTCATTGAGCTATATTTGTCTTCAAATGAGTTGGATGGCCAGATACCTTCAAACATTTCTCAGTGCTCACAACTCCGTCTGCTTTCATTGTCGCACAACAAATTTAGCGGCTCTGTACCTAGTGGAATTGGCAACTTAACGGCTCTTGAGATATTGTATCTAGGCTCCAACGACTTGACAGGTAATTTCGTTTCCTCCTATGTAAGTATACAAGATTTCTTATCAATCATATGCTTGTAGTTCATCTTTTTCTAGCTTGATCTGTATATTAAGACCTGATACAATTTAGCACGGCCGACAGGTCAAATCCCAGAAGAGCTGGGCGACCTTCGGAACTTGAAGGAGTTAGGCATGGGAGATAACTTTCTTAAAGGCTCTATACCTTCGACAATCTTCAATATTTCCTCACTGCAGTACATTAATATCGCAAACTGTAACCTGACTGGCGCTCTCCCTGCTGATATGTGCTCTGGTTCTTCCCGACTTCAAGAGGTCTTTTTCCATGTGAATGAGTTAGTGGGTGAGCTCCCAGAAAGAATTGGCGAATGCTCTGCACTTCAGACGTGGTCACTATCTTACAACAACATAACTGGAGTCATACCCAGAGGGGTCGGAAATTTAACGATGCTCCAGAATTTTTATGTTGGCTACAACAACTTGATAGGTAGGTAACCTCCAAGTCTATGCAATTGCAGTTCTTATGATATTGATGACAGCTTTTGAACTGAGAGCTTATAATTTTGTAGGCACAATCCCAAAAGAGATAGGCAATCTTCAATCTTTGCAAGTGCTTTACTTGGGAGTCAACAACTTAAGGGGTTCCATTCCAACAGAAATCTTCAACATATCAACTTTACAATCGATTACCGTTTTGATGAATCAACTCTCAGGCCAACTTCCATCCAACTTCGGTCACGGGCTACCTAACATAGAAGAAATCTACTTGAACGACAATAATTTAAGTGGTGAAATCCCTGATTCTATCGCAAATTCTTCTAAGCTCACCATCATCAGCTTTTCTGGTAACAACTTTACTGGACTA
Organism: Sesamum indicum; assembly: GCF_026168435.1. NCBI lineage: Eukaryota > Viridiplantae > Streptophyta > Magnoliopsida > Lamiales > Pedaliaceae > Sesamum > Sesamum indicum. Next base: position 15,897,304 of record NC_142661.1, read on the forward strand.
GTTCCCAACTCCCTTGGAGAGTTGAGTTTCCTGCAGGACATATACTTGGGTGAAAACAGCTTTGTGAGTAAATCGTCAGAGCTGAGCTTCATCCGTTCATTGACAAACTGCAGACATCTGAGAAGGTTGTCTTTAGGGGATAATCTTTTCAACAGCATTCTTCCTGTTTCTGTGGGGAATCTGTCGAATTCTCTCGAATATTTCTATGGTTACAATTGCGGCCTTTACGGCAGCATTCCAGATGAGTTTGGCAATCTCACTAATTTGTTCCTTTTAAGTCTCTACGGAAATCAGCTGACAGGATCAATACCGAAGACACTGGTGAATCTGCAAAAGCTTCAAGGATTAGCTCTTATGCGGAACAGGATAAGCGGACCTATTCCAGAGGATCTTTGTGGATTACAAAATTTGAATGGACTACTGCTTCACCAGAACCAAATCAGTGGTGCTATTCCAGACTGCATAGGAAATCTCACTGCTCTGAGGTCTCTATACATAGGCAACAACAATTTGAGTTCAGTATCTCCAAGCTTGTGGCGGCTGAATGATCTTTTGCAGCTGAATCTGACTTCAAATGTTCTAGTCGGCTCTCTGTCTCCGGATATTGGAAACCTGAAGACTGCAACAGTACTTGATCTGTCAATGAATCAGTTCTCTGGCACCATTCCTCCCTCAGTTGGCGATATGCATGACCTGATTAATCTTTCATTGGCGCATAATAAATTTGAAGGGTCTATTCCTGAGTCAATTGGTCAGCTAGTAAACTTAGCGGAATTGGATTTATCGCACAACAATCTTTCTGGCAATATTCCAAGGTCCTTGGAGAGAATTCTGTATCTCACCTACTTTAATGTTTCTTTCAATGATTTAAGTGGTGAGATCCCCAATGGTGGCCCCTTCAAGAACTTCGGTGGTGAGGCCTTCGTGTCTAACGGAGGACTCTGCGGTGATCCCAGATACGGTGTTCCCCCGTGCCAGAACACTAAAGTTCATAAATCAAACCGAAGAAAAGTGATTCTACGTGTTGTGTATGCTTTGTTGGGAGCTGCAGCATTAGTTTTCTTCCTTGTCTTGGCATGCGTATTTGTGAGATACCGAAGGAAGGAAATAGCAGCTGCAGAAACTCAGAGTGAAATATCATCCAATGCAACACTATTACGGACATCATATAACGATCTTCTACGAGCAACTGAAGGGTTTAACGATAGCCATTTGCTTGGCAGTGGTGGTTTCAGCTCTGTCTATAAAGGGACTCTCCGGGACGGTGATACCGTTGCCATTAAGGTATTCAACTTACAACAAGAAGGCGCTTTCAAGAGTTTCAACAGGGAATGTGAAGTACTACGTAGCCTTCGACATAGAAATCTATGCAAAGTTATCGGTGCTTGCTCCAACACACATTTCAAGGCCTTGATCCTTGAATACATGCCTAAAGGGAGCCTCGAGAAGTGGATATACTCGGACGACCGTTTCTTGGACATCATACAAAGAACTAGCATAATGATAGATGCAGCATGTGCATTGGAATATCTCCATCATGGTTACTCAATACCCATAGTTCACTGTGATTTAAAACCTAGTAATGTGTTATTGAACGAAGACATGGTTGGCCATCTGAGTGATTTCGGGATCTCTAAGCTGTTAGGTGAAGACGATAGCTTTGTGCAGACCACCACTTTTGCAACATTGGGTTACATTGCACCAGGTAAACCATCTATCCCTTCAACTTTCCAACTTTTAATGTATGATCAATGAGTCCATTTTGCTTCTTTCGACTATTGACAGAGTATGGATCGGAAGGTTTAGTGTCGATAAAGTCAGATGTATATAGCTTTGGGATTATGCTGATGGAAGTTTTTACAAGAATGAAGCCGAGCAGCGAGACGTTAGCTGGAAACTTAAGCCTAAGGGGCTGGGTGAAGAGTTCCATACCTAACGCCATAGCACGAATCATTGATCCCGGATTGTTGAGGTCGGAAGAAAAGATCGTCGTCGATAAAACGTTGGAATGCTTATCTTCCATAATGGAGTTGGCTTTGAAATGCTCCATGGAAAGCCCTGGTGATAGGATTAGCATGGAAGATGTTGTTGAGGCCTTGAAGAAGATCAGGTTTAAGCTCTTGGAATTATTCGCATATATTAAAAAGGGTAGTGTTTAAAGATGGTGAAACTTGATGATATATATGTTGTTCTGTAGTATTCTACAAGGAAGGTACATTCATTAAATACTATATATATATGTATATGAATCGATGATAAGTGAGACATGTTTAAGTTGTTAAATGTATATGATTATACTGATGAAAATAATCTTGCTTGTTGTGGGATTATTTTGTCTTAGGTTATTTGCTTCGGATGTCTACTCCTCTGTATTTTTCTAAAATAGCTAAAAATCTCTTAATGTTTTAAAAATAGGTTAAAGCCCCCTCCTAAAAATTTTAGCAAAAAACTGTCTGCCGCTAAAAACTAAAGGAAGATGGGTTGCACGCGCCTGAGATGCATTTGGCTTCAATTTTTTGCATATTTTGACACTTTTTGTATTTAATTGATCAAAATACCCCAATATTTTATGTGAAATTACTATGATCACATTAAACTCTTTTTAATTCTTTTTTTTTTCCTTTCATTTTTCTCTCTTTTAAAAATATAAATTCTTTTATTCTCAAGTATATTTAAATATCAAAATACAACAAAATGAAAAAATACATTAAAAAAACTAATACATTAAATTTTATTTTTTAAATTTGAATATCTATATCTATTATAATAATTATAAGTTGTAAATTACTTTAAATATAATAATTATTATAATTATTTAAAAAATTAACTAAAATATATATTTAAATTACTTTAAGTACAATAATTATTTAAAATTAATTAACTAAAATATATATTTCATTATTATAACTATCTAAAATTATTTTTAATTAATTAAAATATATTTGATTAACAAAATTAAAAACATAAAAAAATAGAGGTGGCGGCCGTAGAGGCGACAGTAATAGAATTAAAAAAATAAAAAAAAATAGAGGCTGCGGCGATCGTCATCGCCCTCTTTTCCCACACAAACATCAGGCGACAGTGTCACCCAGAGTCGTCGTCACCCAAATTTGGGGATGGAAGGCGGGGTGGGGGGTGGTGGTGATTCAGGAGGGGGTTTTAATTTTGTTTAATTTTTTTAAATAAATTTTTATAAAATATATTATTAATTAATAAAATATAAACCATTGATTTTTTTTTTTATAAATTTAAGATCCAACTGCTAACATTAATTGATCGGATCTGATTGCTCTGGTATAATTAATACAAATTCATTGATTAATAAAATAAGAAATAATATATATGAAGTAAGGGCATAATGATCATTTTATCAAAAAATTAATGCCGTTAGTCATATTTAATAGAAGTGGGCGATTGAACTGAGTTTTTTAAACACAGAGAGGTGTTTTGTCTATTTTCAAATCAGAGAGGGCTTTTTTGCTGAATTTTTAAAATATAGGGGAATTTTATGCATTTTAGCCTTTTAATAATATTCTCAGTGTGTAAGTTTTCAAATATCAAATTTCTAAATATTTTAATTAAAAGATTGGGTAAATTATAATGGACTTTTCTTCAATTAGTCATTATTACAAGCTTTTTGTTGTTTAGAAAATTATAAATACCTTTAAAATTAACGATTGTCTAACATTACAAAAAAAATGCATCATAGCAAAGGCTTTTGCCACAGATTTTGCATTAATATCCGTGGCAAAACTGTTTTGACACGAAAAGTTGATTTTTCCAATAGATAGTAATGTTATAATTATATCTGTTTTCCATCATTGGTAAATTTTTGCACGAATTAACGTCCCTTCTAACAATTGATCCGTTGCAAATATTGCCAAAACTTTGAATTTCAAATGAATTTTGCCACAAACTTTACAACGGACTTTATTATATTTTTCAATGACATTTGTGATAATATCTTCACATCAAAGTTTGCGACAATTTCGTCGCAAGATCTTATTTCATTTACAACAGTATTTGCAATAAAAATTCATGACAAAATTTCAATGCATAGTTTGCAACGATATTTGCAATAATAAAATTGTAACAAATACCACCTTACAATAAACTATCATGAAAATGTATTTATTAGATAACTATTAATTTTAAAAAATATTTATAAGTTTTTAAATAATTAATAATAATATATTTATAATTATAATAAATTTAAAAAAAATCCCTTCCTAACTTATCCTAAAAAAATTATACACTCATGGAAACACCATCTTGATCTCTTTACTCTCACTCTCTATCCACCAACCTCGTAGTTTAAATTTTTTCAATGAATTAGCAAGGAATTAATTAACACGTGCAATTATTATTTCATATTAATTATAGTATTTTATTAATATTAAAAAAATTAGTTACTTTTTATTGCCTTTCAAATTTGATTGGCTTGCAGAAGGGATCATTAAGCTTTGCTTTAATAGTGCTAAATTAAAATAGTATTTGAAGCACATGAAGCAAACTATGTGTGTTTAAAGATTTAATAACAAGTATGGCAAAATTACATTTTTCATCTCATAGGATAGGAGAATCTATATATTTTATTATAATATTCAATTTCTTTTTATAATTAGTTTCGAGAGCCACTTTTTATCGAACGGTAAAATACACATACATGAATCATATGGTTGTCGTTTATTTCTTCTATGAAAGTTGGAAGTGGGACTATACGTGGCAAAAAGTTCCATTTTTGGAAATATTTTACAATTCGAGTAAAATGAAGGACTAAAATTGTTATCTCTTTATATCGTGGAACTAAAAACGCAATTTTTAGTTAAATATATGATACTCGATTGAGGACTTAACTCACTTGTAATTTTATGATTAATTTTATGTTTGATAATAACTATAAATGATCAAAAGTATTTACCAATTAGATTAATTTATTTATTTTTCCTAACTATAAAGAAAATGATGATCTTGTGTCTATTATATTTTTACATTCACATGATAACTCAAATTAGTGATGATCTATTAAGATTAGTTGTTCAATTCTTTCATTTTGATAAAAATTAATACTTATTTAGCTAGTTGAAATGATACTAAAGCCCCGTAGTGTTTAATTATTTCGATTGACTTTTCTATTATTGATATTTTCTTTACCGTGCGTCTATTTTGGCCTCACTAAGCTTTTGCTTATGTATTTCGATTTTCCTCCTTCAAATACAGATAATAATATGAACAAATCAAAGTCTAGCTCCTTACTACCTAGCCCCGGAAATACCAATCATAGCCGTCTCGTCTAGTCTCAATGCTAATGCCTTGACAGCTCTCCAATAGGCAAGTGAAGCAGCCCGAGAGACCTAGAAAAGTTATGGAAGTAGAGGTGAAAGAGGCCTAATTTTTAGGGCATGTGATCTGGCCATTAAACTATTTATTTTAATAAGTATATTATTATTTTGATTTATGTTAGATTACGTCATAAGAATAGTGCCTAAACAAGCGGACCTACTTTTGGGGCGTGACGTAAATATATATACATAAATTGTAAGTATATTTTTAACAAAATTATATAATTTGCTCATGTATAAAAAACATGAATTGTTCTTATGAACATTTACAGAATATATTAATCTAAAGAACTAAAAGAATTTGCTTATGATACAAATAAAATTTTGTCGTTTATATGTTTTTTATCATAAAATTTGAAATATTTTGATTCCTTACACTTTTTTCAAGTGAAAATAAAAATACAAAAATTAAAAACTGTTTTGAAAATTTTAGTTTACTATTAAAATAGCTTTGTTTCAAGTGAAAATAAAAATATAAAAACTAAAAAACTATTTTGAAAATTTTAATTTATTGTTAAAATAGTTTTGTCAAATCAAAATAAATAATGAATGTGATATATGTAAATAAATATAAAACGGTTGGCCTGTAGGAGTCACGTCACTTTACGCTGTCCTAAGATCGTGATGGCCTCCCTCCGTGTAGGTACTATTGGCTCACCACCACGTCAAGATAAAACCCAAGAAGACTCCAACTGGTGTCTTCTATTATGAGCACGTTCACAAGAAAACTAGAGAACTAAACCTTATTAAGTTGTCAAAAAATATGTAGTAAGAAGAATAGAAATGTGAGAATTGGTTGCAAGAGTGAGTTGTGTGTGTTCGTAGACCTCTAACACCTCCTATTTATAGTGTTAGGATAGGACATGTAATACCCAAAATTAAAATAGAAATAATGTTCATTAATGGGGTGTTATAAAATTAAAAGGATGTTACACACTTTAATTTGAAAATTAAAATTGAAATATTATTTATAAGTTTTAAAACTTCAAATTGTAACAAAAACGACTGCAATATGCACAACTTATATACCTTTCACTAGTATATAAAAAAATACAGGATTAAATACAATTTACCTCTATAAAATTTGAAAACTTAAAAAAAATCCCTCTAAAATAAGAAGATACAAAAAACCCACCTAACATTTGAACAATGATGCACATTGTCTCCTTGCCCAGTGTGTTTTTTGCATCATTTTTCAAATGTTAGGGTTTTCTTTTAGTAATTTCTTTTTTCTTTAGTTTTTTTTTTATCTTTCTAATTTCACATTAGGTAAATTACACTTAACCCAAAAATACGAAATGATTACCTTTTGACAACAATTTAGAGCAATTTATAATTTATAGAGGGAAATTGTAATCCGTACCCTACTTGATTGAAATTAAAATAAATATAAAGATAATTATACTCCCCTCTTTTGAGGTTTGCTGTAATTATACGTAAACCTCCTGTGGTTTGGCAAATTACATCTGACATCCCTGAGTTTTGCTTTCGTCTAACAAATAAGTCTTTTCGTTAGTCAAAATTCACCAAAATTACTAATATTAACCAAAAAAAATTTGAATAAAAATTTAATTTACCCGCAATTGATTTATTACTCACTAATTGCAGGGCAAACCTTAGGGGTACTATATGTAATTTCTCAAATCACAGGGGTTTTATGTATAATTAAACCAAACTTCAAGGAAGAGGAGTACAATTATCACTTAATTATATGACAAATGCAATTCAGTTGTTATGTGATATTTGATTCGGCGTCTGGGCAAGAATTTTCTATTTATAGGTGCAACTTTCTTTGCATTTGAACTTTGAGTTCTCTATTGAACAAATAATGATGAGTAGAAGATCATCTAGAGTTGAACAGATATGAGGAAAGCTGTACTACTGGTGTCTGAAATGGTAAACCTCACATTGTTCTTGCATCAACAAATCTTTTGATCATAAAGTATAGCAAGCAACTTTATTCTCCTCATGATCATGCTGTAGGTATGAAGAATGTCACATCTCAGGGGTCAACAGACACAGAATACTTTGATTTTAAGTATGATGATTCTTCATGTAAGAAACAGGAGGATTTACAGCTGGACGAATTACAAGGAATTTGTCATCGTGTTCACACTCGTCGTTCCGGTGCAGAACAGGGTTAGTCTTTTTCAATGATCATTTTTGTATTCTGATGAGTATTTTTATCAATTGTAGTTGATTTTCTTGACTTAGTTTACACTTTCAGACACTTGATTGAAATAGACATGCAATAACCTGACATATTAGGAAAGTCCAACAAATGAATAGCATACGTTTTCTCTTCCACCTCTGATTTTCTGATACAGAAAGTTTCTATTTTTTCCAATGATGAGAGGTGGCTTATTTCCTCTTGTACTTCTCTTGACACAATGTCTAACGGCTTTGTTGGCCATGGCGTTGACCAATATAACCACCGATGAATCAGCGCTTCTGGCATTGAAATCCCGGCTCGCTATAGACCCTTCTCATATATTGTCAAGAAACTGGTCTGATTCTACCTCTGTTTGCAGCTGGATTGGAGTTACGTGTGGTTCTCGCCACCAAAGAGTGACTGCTTTGGATATTTCTACAATGGGACTTGCAGGAAACCTGCCGCCCGATATGGGAAATCTCACCTTTCTTGTGTCACTGAACTTGAGTAGCAACAGTTTTCATGGCAGCCTGCCCCAAGAGCTGGCTCAGTTGAGAAGATTGGAAGTGATCGATTTCAGGTTCAACGACTTCGGTGGAGATGTTCCTTCTTGGTTCGGGTTCTTGGGTGAACTTCAGTTCTTGAATCTTAGAAACAATAGTTTCAGTGGTTTCGGGCCAACTTCTATTGCCAACATGTCGAAGCTTGAGATGCTGGACCTGTCCTACAACTCTTTACAGGGGAAAATCCCTGATGAGATTGGAAATCTGCATAATTTGAAGAGGTTGAGTTTGCAGTTTAACAAGTTTGATGGACTAATTCCAACGACAATCTTCAATATCTCGAGCCTGGAGTCTCTTGCTCTTACTGGGAATAGCTTATCAGGTGATCTGCAAGGTGACCTCTGTCGCAGCCTTCCAAGACTCAATGAGCTATATTTGTCTTCAAATGAGTTGGATGGCCAGATACCTTCAAACATTTCTCAGTGCTCACAACTCCGTCTGCTTTCATTGTCGCACAACAAATTTAGCGGCTCTGTACCTAGTGGAATTGGCAACTTAACGGCACTTGAGATATTGTATCTAGGCTCCAACGACTTGACAGGTAATTTCGTTTCCTCCTATATAAGTATACAAGATTTCTTATCAATCATATGCTTGTAGTTCATCTTTTTCTAGCTTGATCTGTATATTAAGACCTGATACAATTTAGCACGGCCGACAGGTCAAATCCCAGAAGAGCTGGGCGACCTTCGGAACTTGAAGGAGTTAGGCATGGGAGATAACTTTCTTAAAGGCTCTATACCTTCGACAATCTTCAATATTTCCTCACTGCAGTACATTAATATCGCAAACTGTAACCTGACTGGCGCTCTCCCTGCTGATATGTGCTCTGGTTCTTCCCGACTTCAAGAGGTCTTTTTCCATGTGAACGAGTTAGTCGGTGAGCTCCCAGAAAGAATTGGCGAATGCTCAGCACTTCAGATGTGGTCACTATCTTACAACAACATAACTGGAGTCATACCAAGAGGGGTCGGAAATTTAACGATGCTCCAGAATTTTTACGTTGGCTACAACAACTTGATAGGTAGGTAACCTCCAAATTCGGTACAATTGCAGTTCTTATGACATTGATGACTGCTTTTGAACTGAGAGCTTATAATTTCGTAGGCACAATCCCAAAAGAGATAGGCAATCTTCAATCTTTGGAAGTACTGTATTTGGGAGTCAACAACTTAATGGGTACCATTCCAACAGAAATCTTCAACATATCAACTTTACAATCGATTTCCGTTTCGATGAATCAACTCTCAGGCCAGCTTCCATCCAACTTCGGTCACGGGCTACCTAATATAGAAGAACTCTACTTGAACAACAATAATTTAAGTGGAGAAATCCCTGATTCTATTTCAAATTCTTCTAAGCTCACCGTCATAAACTTTGCTGGTAACAACTTTACTGGACTAGTTCCCAACTCCCTTGGAGAGTTGAGTTTCCTGCAGGACATGAACTTGGGTGAAAACAGCTTTGTGAGTAAATCGTCTGAGCTGAACTTCATCTCTTCATTGACAAACTGCAGACATCTGAGAAAGTTGTCTTTAGGGGATAATCTTTTCAGCAGCATTCTTCCTGTTTCTGTTGGGAATCTGTCGAATTCTCTTGAGTATTTCTATGGTTACAATTGCGGCCTTTACGGCAGCATTCCAGATGAGTTTGGGAATCTGACTAATTTGTTCCTTTTAAGTCTCTACGGCAATCAGCTGACAGGATCAATACCGAAGGCACTGGTGAATCTGCAAAAGCTTCAAGGATTAGCTCTTATGCGGAACAGGATAAGCGGGCCTATTCCAGAGAATCTTTGTGGATTACAAAATTTGAATGGACTACTGCTTTACCAGAACCAAATCAGTGGTGCTATTCCAGACTGCATAGGAAATCTCACTGCTCTGAGGTCTCTATACATAGGCAACAACAATTTGAGTTCAGGCATACCTCCAAGCTTGTGGCGGCTGAATGATCTTTTGCAGCTGAATCTGACTTCAAATGTTCTAGTCGGCTCTCTGTCTCCGGATATTGGAAACCTGAAGACTGCAACAGTACTTGATCTGTCAATGAATCAGTTCTCTGGCACCATCCCTCCCTCAGTTGGCGATATGTTTGACCTGATTAATCTTTCATTGGCACATAATAAATTTGAAGGGTCTATTCCTGAGTCAATTGGTCAGCTAGTAAACTTAGCGGAATTGGATTTATCGCACAACAATCTTTCTGGCAATATTCCAAGGTCCTTGGAGAGAATTCTGTATCTCACCTATTTTAATGTTTCTTTCAATGATTTAAGTGGTGAGATCCCCAACGGTGGCCCCTTCAAGAACTTCGGTGGTGAGGCCTTCGTGTCTAACGGAGGACTCTGTGGTGATCCCAGATACGGTGTTCCCCCGTGCCAGAACACTAAAGTTCATAAATCAAACCGCAGAAAAGTGATTCTTCGGGTTTTGTATGCTTTGTTGGGAGCTGCAGCATTAGTATTCTTCCTTGTCTTGGCATACATATTTGTGAGATACCGAAGCAAGGAAATAGCAGCTGCAGAAACTCAGAAGGAAATATCATCGAATGCAACACTATTACGGACCTCATATAACGACCTTCTACAAGCAACTGAAGGGTTTGACGATAGCCATTTGCTTGGCAGTGGTGGTTTCAGCTCTGTCTATAAAGGGACTCTTCGAAACGGAGATACCATTGCCATTAAGGTATTCAACTTACAACAAGAAGGGGCTTTCAAGAGTTTCCACAGGGAATGTGAAGTACTACGTAGCCTTCGACATAGAAATCTATGCAAAGTTATCGGTGCTTGCTCCAATGCACATTTCAAGGCCTTGATTCTTGAATACATGCCTAAAGGGAGCCTGGAGAAGTGGCTATACTCGGACGACTGTTTCTTGGACATCATGGAAAGAACTAGCATAATGATAGATGCAGCATGTGCATTGGAATATCTCCATCATGGTTACTCAATACCCATAGTTCACTGTGATTTAAAACCTAGTAATGTGCTATTGAACGAAGACATGGTTGGCCATCTGAGTGATTTCGGGATCTCTAAGCTGTTAGGCGAAGACTATAGCTTTGTGCAGACCACTACTTTTGCAACATTGGGTTACATTGCACCAGGTAAACCATCTATCCCTTCAACTTTCCAACTTTTAATGTATGATCAATGAGTCCATTTTGCTTCTTTCGACTATCGACAGAGTATGGATCGGAAGGTTTAGTGTCGATAAAGTCAGATGTATATAGCTTTGGGATTATGCTGATGGAAGTTTTTACAAGAATGAAGCCGAGCAGCGAGACGTTCGCTGGAGACTTAAGCCTAAGGGGCTGGGTGAAGAGCTCCATACCTAACGCCATAGCACGAATCATTGATCCCGGATTGTTGAGGTCGGAAGAAAAGATCGTCGTCGATAAAACGTTGGAATGCTTATCTTCCATAATGGAGTTGGCTTTGAAATGCTCCATGGAAAGCCCTGGTGATAGGATTAGCATGGAAGATGTTGTTGAGGCCTTGAAGAAGATCAGGTTTAAGCTCTTGGAATTATTCCCATAGATTAAAAAGGGTAGTGTTTAAAGATGGTAAAACTTGATGATATATATGTTGTTTTGTAGTATTCTACAAGGAACATACATTCATTAAATACTATATATATATATGTATATGAATAGAAGATAAGTGCGACATGTTTAAGTTGTTACATGTATTTACACTCAAGAAAATAATCTTGCTTGCTGTGGGATTATTTTGTCTTAGGGTATTTGCTTTGGATGTCCGGAAGGACGGTTAAATTTCATTTTACTCCTTTGTATTTTTTTAAAATAAGTAAAAATCTCTTTACATTTTAAAAATAGGTTAAAGGCCCTTTCTGTTTTAAAATTTTTTGCAAAAACTCTCTGCAGCTAAAAACTAACGGAAGATGGATTGCACGCGCGTGAAGTGCATTTGAGCTTCAATTTTTGCTTATTTTGACACTTTTTGTATTTAATTGATCAATATATATACCCCAATATTGTATGTGAAATTACTATGATCACATTAACTCTTTTTTTTATTCTTTTTTTTTTCCTTTCATTTTTCTCTCTTTTAAAAATATAAATTCTTTTATTCTTAAATATATTTATATTGAATATGAAATACAATTAAATAAAAAATTACATTAAAAACCTAATACATTTTTTTAAATTTGAATATCTACATCAATATAAATAATAAGCAATTATTAATTATAAGTTATAAATTACTTTAAATATAATAATTATTATAATTATTTAAAATTAACTAAAATATATATTTAAATTAATTTAAGTACAATAATTATTTAAAATTAATTAACTAAAATATATATTTAATTATTCTAACTATCTAAAATTAATTTTAATTAATTAAAATATTCTTGATTAATAGAATTAAAAAATAAAAAAAATAGGGGCGGCAGTAGTAGAGAGTGACGGCGATTGCGATGCCGTTGCCTTCTTTTCCCACACAAATGCCGGGCAATGGCGTCGCCCAGAGTCGCTGTCGCCCGAATTTGGGGGATAGAAGGCAGGGCGCGGGGAGAAGGGAGGAGGCAGGTGGACGGGGGTGGTGGTGATTGGGGAGTGGGTTTTAATTTTGTTTATAATTTTTTATAATATATATTATTAATTAATTAATAAAATATGAACCATTGATTTTTTTTTTTTTATAAATTCAAGATCCAACTGCTAACTAATTAATTGGATCGGATGACTCTGATATAATCAATACGTGGTTAATAAAATAAGAAATAATATATACGAGAACACGGGCATAAAGATCATTTTATCAAAAAATTAATGTCGTTGGTCATATTTAACATAAGTAGGAGATTGAGTTGAGTTTTTATAACACAGAGAGGTGTTTTGTCTATTTTCAAATCAAAGGGGGTTTTTGCTGTATTGACTTGCTGCAAATCAAACAAATTTTTTCTGACTAAACTACTTTTATAATAGTGATGATATACCTCCTCACTGTGTGAGGGTAATTTGATTATAAAAATATTGATTTGACATGTAATAAATCAATAATAAGTCAATCGGGGGTAAGTATAAATTCTTATCTGTTTTTTTTTTATTAATATCAGCAAATTCAGTTAATCTTAACTGATGGAAGGTATTTATTAGATAGAAGCAAACCTCAGGGTATTAGATGTACTTTTTCAAATCACAGGGAATTTACGTGTAATTACACTAAATTTTAGGGGTGGGAAATGTAATTATATCAATATTTAAAGCTTCAACATGATTTTTTTTTCTTTTGCATGTTTTTTTGTGAAAGTTTCTATTGATGTTTGAAAGGATTATTTTTTAAAACATAAATAAATAAACAAAATAAACAAATCAACACCTCGAGATGCATCTTGAAATTGAAAACTGTAGTGTATATAGCTCTCTAACTAACATACTATTATTGTTTTTAGTTAATAAAATTTACATTTACCTAAAAAAAATTTTATTACATGACTTAGATACTGATAGTAGATCATGCAAACAGTTTGCACCAAAACAGGACTTCTGGTAAGAAAATATCAATTATATTCCCAAACTTGAGTGCTGCTACTAACCAGCAAAATTCAAACTTGAACTTATATTATGATATTTTAAATTGAACATCATTCTCCTTTCAAACTAACAACAGAAAACCTAAGTAAAAGTTGCATGCTTGTGGTAAAAAAAACATGATTGGCCAATAGTTCTAACGGATGTTAGTGTGACGGGTTTTTTTTTTTTTTGGCAACATTTTGACTTTGTTTCGTATCTTTCAACAGAATATAGGGTTAAATTTACAATCTCATAAAGTGTGAGGTCAAATTTGAAATGACCCTAAATTGTGGGAGTAATTTTGCAATTTTGCCGCCTCCAACTCTTGCTAACTCATGTTTATTTCGATTTGATTTGATGGGCTCACTTCATCATAGCAGGCAAGTTTTGTCAATAGATCTCCGCATCTTGCATAACTAACATCAATCAATCTCAAGGAAAAGTCAGTAAAGCTGCCTAAGATGAACTTGGACTAATCCTTCTTTGAATGGAATTGATTTCAATAGTCAAGCTTACAGTAGGATGTAGCTCTTTACTCCTCTCTCTCAGAACAATCACATGGAAAACACAAATCCATCTTTACCTCTACATTCATAAAGATTTTGATCCTTTTATATTCCCATATCTTCGTCTGAGGATGGATTATCTACGTCACTCTCGCTCTCTGAATGGTCATTTCTTGGATCTGCAGACCTTTCTCCGGATAATGAAGAGTGCTTGAGTGCATTATATTTGACAAACTTTACTTGCTTTGTATTTTCACCCTTCTTAGTTTTCCGTTTTCTTCCTCCTTGTACCGGTGATTGCATTGAGTGCGCAGCAGCTGTAAATGCAGCACTCATGCTTTCGTTCATCTGTTTGCTGTCCTCATTTCCGTATTCTTTTTTACCCTTGTTGTCAATGTAAAAGAGAAGATTGGAATCTGGTTTCTGATCTTCTTCCATGCTTGCACCCGCCTCTTCTTTTGAATTAAATGCAGCTCGGAAATTTGACATATCATCATCAAATATCTTAATTCCTTTATTCTCTATGTTTAACATCCATTCTGCAGTGCACAAGACAGCTTTGAATAACACAAGTATAGCTGTAAGTTTAAATGCTTGCTGAATGGTAATAGAACTACTTACTTAGAAATGCTCTTGGTGATGATCCTGTTGGTGCATTGGTGCCGGATTCATAACCAATCTCCGTCCTGACCCATTTAACTGTTAAGGTAGGCAAACTAGAATTAGCAAAAGCATTCAAATAGGAAATAGCTTTCGTGTGGTCTCCACGATCCCTGCAGAAAAGCAGAAATATCTTTACATGAGATTCATTTCAGATGAGAAATTTTTCCAAACTACTTCATTAATCATTATTCCCCCACCTAAATAGTTCAATCGCTTCGTAAGTTGCCATCAATTTGGTAATAATGACGCGCTTTGCATACTTCGCTGGTAATTGACCCAAGCTATCAGGACTGAGGAAAGAATACTCCACCACTATCAAAGCATCAAAAAGAACTTCTCTCAAACCATCTTGATGTTCAAGGTTCTGCAGAAAGTTGAGAAAAAAAGCAATCTCTCTATAATCAGGATAGATTGGACTGAGTGGCAAGAGGAACAAATGCCACGAGATTCTGTTCAAGAGTGTAACTCATGGCACCAGCACACTAAATACTCCAATAATAACCAACAGAATGATCAAGCACTAGCAGATGCATGAGAAGTTAACTAACCACGAGGGAGGTTATAGGCAACACTTGTTCGATCAGCATGGTCGCAAGGGTCACTGCAGACACAGGCAGAAGAGAAATAAAAAAATTATCAACTCAAATTCATGTGATTATATAAGAATATTTGTGTTACTCCGCCAAATTAAGAAGTTTTTATCTTCGAGTTGTTAAACAATGCAATCTCCATCGGAAAAATATTCCAAAGCCAACAATTTGTAATAATGATTTCCCTGGCCAATAACACATGTGGCAAAAAGCAAGATAAGCAAAATGTCCCCTTTTATGTGGATATTTTGTTAATGCAGCAAGTATTTTCCTAATGATACTTCTCTAGATTGGGCAACTTTTGTGTTTTTTCCTTGAACAAAAACATTAATATTCATAAAAAAACAGAAAACAATGGGGCTCGATTTTCAGCTTTCACTAAGATAATAATAGGCCAAGCAAGGTGCTGAGTCACAGTTGCAGCAGAGACCCTAAGAAAATTCAGTTGCATGCATTTCATAAGTATCAAAATTGGTTAAGTGTACTGACCTAGAAGGATGTAGGAATGCATACCAACAAGATTCCAACATCGGGGATTCCATAAATGAGGCAGATAGTGGTTTATAATTTGCCATGGTTACTAGTGAAGAAATGATCTTATTGCTCTTAAGAACGCGATTTCAGCTGGAATGTGATGTGAAGAGGGGGAGAAGAAGTTTCCTTAGCCAACCTAATGCATGATGCTGACTGTCACACCATGGTTGCGGATGCAAGTCATTTAGTAAAAGAGGATCTGTGGTGGTAAACGAGATGGCCAAGATTGGGCCTTGTGGATGGAGGTGAAATTTGAATCATAGAACACAGAAGCACGAGAAAAAGAAAAGAAGAATGTTATAGCAAATGGCACATGAAAATCATATCAATCAGAATTACCAGTCATCAAAGTCTGCGAGGTTAAATATAACTTTGTCAGGAACCTTTAGTGTGTCGTCAAATAACATAAGGCTAGGCTGGCCAAGAGAGTGAAACTTTAAAAATTCCTACTTAACATAAACTATTTAATACTGCACAAGATATAATACAATGCTAACCATAGAAGTATGAACTTCCCAATGCAGTGATGGAACCAACTATCCAAGATTTGAGCTCAATCTGCATTTTCTCTCCAAATCCCTCCTCTCTAATTTTCCAGCACAACTTCAACAAGCACGCCTCAGCAACCACAAAACTTGCAAGGTCGACAATCCCACATCCTTCAATACTAACCCTCGTCACAATGCTATCGCTCAAGAGTGGAAAGAACACCCTCAAGGATTCTACATTCTTGTCTTGTGCCCCATCATCCACCAGCCAAAAACTAATCAAATCTCCCAGCGGCCTAACCAAATCCTCTAAATCATCAAAATTTCCATCAAACCCATTACAGCAGACATTTATATAACCAAGAATAGAATCCACCAGTGTCTTGATTTCTCCATTAAGCTTTTTCTCCTTCTTGGGCCCCAACTGAAAGCCCTTCACATCAAGTATAAAGCCATGCAAATAGTATATAACAGGCGCAACTAAAGCTATGCTTTTTACGGAACTGCAAGAAGCGGAGCAAGAAACTATAAGCTGAAATAAATCTTTAATCGCTAAAATCCGGCTGAAAGGATCAGTTTTTGGCGTGCTACAGGAAGTAAAAGTCAAAGCTGTGTAAACCCAAATGCTCTCCAGAGGCGGGTCAGCTTTAGATTGCACGAATTCTTGAAACTCGGAGGTAAAATTTGTGGAGTTCCTGGAATTAGAGTTTCGCATGGAGGTTAATAGAGCTTCAATCGATTGGTTCAGGGAAATTTCGTAGTTTTTGCCAATAAAATGAGGGAGATTGTGGGATCTGGGAGCAGCGAGGGTTGACGCCATTGCAGGAGCAGTGAAGTGCTTAAACCCTATAATTTGATTTCGGATATTTGGGGGTAGTGATAATTAGGGTTTTAGCAGTTGGGTGGAGATCTCCTGCACCAGCGGTCTACTCTTTTTGTTCAAAGATTTGGCTTTTCCCTTTTATTTTTAATTATGAAACTCACTATATTTATATTTTAAATGATAAAATAAACCCCTGAAATTAGATATATTATATAAATATTTTATGTCCTTTGCAAAATTATAATTACATTATCTGACTCAGTGATACTTTCATAGTGCAATTTAATTCAATAAGTGTATTTATAAGTTTGTACTCCTAAACAGGGAGTGTACGTATAATTATAATTAGACTTATATATATTTTGTATTCTTGAATTATGCATTTTATGTCATTTACACTCCTAAAGTATGAAACGTAACAAAGACATCCCTGACAAAATAATTTTATTATTGATAGGACAAAAATGGCCTTCTCATTTACCTCTATATATTTTATTTTACTTTCTAAAATATATTTTACTAAAATATATCTCCCAAACTATTTCTAGAGATTTAAAAATTTTAGTCACATTTTATTTTAAAAATAATATTTATAATTTTTTATAAGTTTTAGAACACAAAAAATATTTATAAACTCAATATATGCAAATATATTTTACAAAATAAATAAATTATGTTAAAAAAATATAGGTAAATATGTGTTAATACTTAATGCATATAATATTATAGAAAAAGTTGTTGTATAACTTATTAATTTTTATTCAACTACATGTCCACATAATAAAATATATCATATTATTATTTAAAAAATATAGAATATTATATTACTAATATTGTAGATTTGCATATTTTATAGTATATACATATATAGGTTCGATGTAATATTTAGAAATTTGCATTGATAATTTATTTTTTTTAAAAATTCAGTATAGAAAAGCACAAGCAAAATTTATGTAGATTTTTACCAGTTATATAAAAAGAATTATAAATTTATGGAGTTTATACAAATTTTATATTCAGTATAAAAATGGTGTTTATTTTAAATAAAAAATTATAATAATTTAGATTATATTTACAAGAATGACTGCAATAGAGATATTTTAGGGATGTAAATAATAAAGGCATTTTCGTCATAAAAAATTAGTGTATATCACAAGAGACTATTTTGTTACGTTTTATAATTTAAAGATGTAAATGCACTTTACGTATAATTCAGGCGTGCAAACAGTATTTAACCCTTGTAATTACAATCACATGACATGTACTTGAAATTTTTACAAATTGTAAGTGATATTTGTATAATCAAACCTAATTCAAAAGTATTTTATGAAACTTATCCTATTTTAAATGATAAGTTGGTTAATTCTTTTGTTTTTTTAGTTAATTACATTTAGAACTCCTTTAAAAAGGTGAAAGTACACTTTTCCCAATAAAAGCTTTAAATCTACACTTACTTTCCGTCTTAAAATTTATTGTGTACGTCTGATCCTCTTTTGTTAGAATTTGAACAAAAAATATTGAGATTAACGAAAAAAATTACATAAATTTTTAATTTTATACCTAATTTAGCAGTTTAATACAATAACTTTGTACTTAGAAAAAAAAAAAAAAAGTATTTGCATCACTCCCCTTCAAATGATTTCTTAATTCCTTCACGCCCCTTTGAATAATTTTGTATATAAATCACAATTACTTTAAAGTTAATTTGCACCATATATCAATATAATTTTTTTTCTAACTTTTTTCTTTAATATTATCATAATTATACTATAGTTCCATTTATTATAATTTTAACCCCCCTAAAATAACTAATTTGGATTATCGTAATATTCATTATTAAAATATTCTCAAATATACTTATTTTTCCCCCTACAAAAATGCTCACTTTAACTCATTGACTCTATTCATAATTTTCTTATTATGAAAATTTAAAGTAAATTATTTAACACATATAATAAATATTTAGATTAGATACATCTTTCAATGTATAAATTTGGTTGGATGGTTCAAATAAAAAATATATTTCCTCAAATAAAATTTACATTTCTCTCCTTTTAAGTTTTTAATTTTTCTAATTCGAACGCGTGCTCTATCTTTTAACGTTACATTTTTAAAAAATGATCTTTACATCTTTTCTTTATTATTAAATTATATTAATTATATTTAAATTTAAATTATATTTTAAATAAAAATTCATTTGCATCACCAATACTAATAAGAAGTTTTTCGATTCGATATCTATCACTTCAGTGATTAATAGGTCAAAATGAATCACAATATATATATAAATATAAAAATAGAATTCACATAAAATTATTACTTAAATTCTAAGTCTGGAACTATGTGATTTGGGGGCCAGCACACGTGGATTTGATCAACCAATCAGAAACAAGAAAACACGTAAGTCTCACTGCAGAAAGCACGACGTCGTACACCGGGGCCAACAAATGAAACGAAAGCAGTAGAAAGTCAGTGACAGCTCTCATCAGTGTGTGTTGTGCGTTTTTCTGGGGGTGTAAACTATGGCGAAATCTGATCAGACATTGCTAGTGCTAGTGATGTGTATAGCCGTGATAGCATGTTCATGGATGCCTACATCCCACTGCGCCAAGAAACCAGTCGGAGTGGCGAGAAAAGAAGACATTCCCTATATAAAATGTCAAGTCTGTGAGAAGTTGGCATCCCAATTATACCACCAGGTTCAAGCCAAACAAGCTGAGATCTCACCAAAAAAGGTGATTTTTTCATCTGGGCTTCTCTCCGAATCCTATGAAGAAGGTTTTTTTTTTTTTTCTTTTTTATTATTATTTTTACAGTAGAGAATTGCGCCAGTGATTCTCCATTTTTTTCCTCTCTTGCTCCAATTACCCACATAATTGTAGGCTCAGACAATTACGTTTCTTGGTAGTTTTTTTGCGTTTATATTGTTATGTTGGAGTTCTATGCTTTATGTTGTGATTGTGTGATGTGATGATTTTAGAGCTTTTCCTGTTTTTGCTCGAGTTGATAAGTTTCTGTATAAATATTGGGAACAGATATCGGAGTATCAAATCATAGAAATTGCGGAGAATGTCTGTAATCTGAAGAAAAAAGAAGCTGATTGGATCCTTAAAATTGATATTGTGGAGAAAGGGGATAAATTGGAGGTAAAGGAAGATACAGTTGCAATGTTTTTTTTTTTTTCCGGTCAGTTATGATGAGGTTGCTTACAGTTTAAATCTTGTACTCAGCTCGTCGAACACGACTCTGAAGGACAATGTAGTTCAGAATGCAAAACGATAGAACGAGCTTGTCAAGAGGTGAGATTGCTATCGCATTTGTGGATTTTTGGATCAAGTTTACTGGAATGGAACTCCGAAATCTTTTCCTTAGGCTAAAAGTTTACCCTATCTGATAATATTTTCCTCATCTCTCAGCTGCATGTACTGAAATTCGTCGGATCCATGTTGTTCACTATTGAACTTTCTTGCCACATACCTGATAGATCTCTACTTTCTTGATGTGCTCTGGTTTTTGTAATAGGCATTTTCAGTAAATTATTGTTGAAATGGACCCGGTTAACAAGGGGAAAGCTGATTTTCATATTTCAAACAGGAAAAAAATGGGATAGGCCTTCGCCTTCTGTAGTTTCATGCTTCTTTGAACCATATCAAATCTGATTCTTAATACAGTCTTGAGGGATTTGCTTTATTTTTCAGTTCCTTGAACAATGATCAAACAACTGGAGTACTTAATACAAGTAAATATGTATATTTGCTTGATTGAGATAAATAATCTTTCAGTGACTTTTCCTTATTTTGAGACATCAATCACCTTCATCACCCAAAAATTGAATCGAACAACTAAATTCTTGAACTGGGATCATGCAGGTTTTGGGTTATGCTGATACTGATATTGCAGAATACTTGTATAAAAAGAAGCCCCAGCTTGATTCTTTGGTGAATTTCATCTGCAAGGACCTTACAGAAGCATGCAATTCAAAGCCACCTCCGGTTCCTAAGGTACTGCTCTAAAACTCACCCAGTTTCATCAGCAGTCTTTTATATGTAAGAAATTTGTGCTTGTTGCAAGCCATTGTGATTAGATACTTTTTAGTTATGAGATGAAGAGTTTATTGGAAGTCATAGAAACTGCGGAAAGAATTTGATTTTATTTTGTTTGCATGATTGCTACAAGATTCTTGATGTTTTATAATTACTAGGGAGAAGCATGTTAGATAGTAGCCATGATGTGTTAACAGAAGTAGAGGACTAGGAAGATGTTAGAGAAGGTATATTACAGAAATCATAGTTATGAAACTCTGAGAATGTGTTACATGCATGAAATGTAGACAAATTGCCAAGGTCATGCAGAATGATGGGAAGGTGAAGCTTTAGAAACTTTATATAAAAATTCAAAGTGAAATATTTAGAATGACTATTGTTCTGTGCCCACACTAATTCTTACCCTAATCCAATTTTTCCGCTCCCTCATAATCAAGAATTCCAGTAAATAACATATGCTTCCCCCTGAACCCTCTGCATCCATTCTTTTCTTTCCCCTCCGTTGTCTAATACCATTTAAGTCCGCATTCAAAAGCACTGATAACGATTGTGGTATTAAAAAAAACGTAGTCTTGGTTAGGTCAAGCGAACTTGCTAGAATAATTCAAGATGAAGCCCTAGTCTTAGGAGACAAATTGTCCTGATAAATCTTGGCTGTTGATTTGTCTGTGTGCTCAACTGAGGTGTGCCTGAGCCCCTTTTATATTCTTTGCCAAAGAGAAAACATATAAATGAACCTGTAGAGTCCTGCCCACATCATTCCATGCTGGAAGAGTACATGATCAGGGATGAAGCATGTTGCAGGATACATGTGACATCTTTGAGCATTGTGTGGCGCTTTTACTATTGACATAGCAATAGGAATATCAGCAGTTGGACAATTTCTCCCACTAACTGGTAACCGATGAGAGGAGACCCATTGTATTCAACAGTTTAAAGCAGCAAACACTCTAAGGAGAAATGTTTATACACATTTAGACATGATCTGGCAAAATTATAAGAGGATTGCTAGTAAAATTATTCTAGTTTACTTTCGTGGTAAAATAGTACCTTTGCCAGTTTTTGTTGAGATGGAACACCGGGTAGTCCTGAAGAGTTCTTGAACTTTATCTGTTTGTTTTGCGAATATGTTTCCTTTGGGTCTCATTCTTCTTGGTTGACACCACCTGACTCTAATTTGTTATACATACTTGCTTAAACTTCCGAAATTAGTTATACTTTCGTTGTAGGATGATGCATGAGTTATTTACTTTCTTTTATATATATTATGATGTAGAGAGAGGGAGAGAGTAGATTAGATGTCTTGGTGTTTTCTCCAGTCAATGATTGAGCCTGTTTCTATGTAAAACAACAATAGAATGATGAATTACTTTGATCATTATCAGCTTCTTTTGTTTTTATTTCTTTTCGCATGGATTCGAGCTGCATGGCTTGAGTGTTACAATAATGAAACCTGATCCTGGTTTTAGCCTATGCCTAAAAAATTTGATATATCAGCTTGTAAGTTAAGATAGATCCTCTTTGGTGAAAACTTGGCATTATCGCACAGGTATATTTAGCTCAAAAAGCAAATGTTCTCTACTGTAATTTATTTAATAGTTGAATGAATTTTATGAAGTAAAATTCTCTCACCCTGATTCCATTAAAGACTCCAGATATTCTCCATTTTCTCACTATCTCCGTATTGCTGCATTCAAGATCTACAACTGCTCGACTATTTGCAATTCGTCTATATTACTGAATTTGTCTACTCTCATTTGAGATGTAGACATTGAGTTACTATGAAGCCCTCTGAGGCACCACTTTCTGTCCTTCTCGTGCCTCCAAAAGAGATGAACTTTGTTACTTTGATATAATATTTTCATAGTTGTTTGATATGAATTTGTAAATTCAGCTGGGCTTTGTCAACCACACTACATCATCTTCTAGAATTCTTGATCAGTTTCTGACTGCAGAGCTAATAGTTACCACAAAGCTATTGAAAATCCTCTTTCGAGACTTCTCACAGTTAGATGAAATAAATCACAACCAAGCCAATAGAAGATTACCTGCAAGCATGACCTAGTTATAGAGTCGCAATTATTTGGTTGGACTTCATTTTTTTGACTTTCCAAAGCTGATTCCAGTGTATTTTGTAGTGCACATCGCGAGCTTACCTTTTCCTTTCTCTCCACAGTTACTGATCCTATAATCTCTTGAGAACCTATCAAAATAAGTCCCCGTTTCTTAAAACGAAAATTCTTTCCAAAATTATTCCTCACGTAAAGCCATGATGTGTTACGACTAACTCTTGTATTTGCTTTATTCTTGAGAGCCTCAGGTTTTCTTTGGTCCTATCTCTAAGGTGTTTTCCTTTGTTTTTGAAAGATAGAGCGAAAGAAGCGAGGTAAAGATTATATGAGCATAAGATAAAAATAAATATAAATTAAAACACAATAAAGTGTGTATTCTACAAAAACACACACAAACATACAAAATGTCTTCGACTGTCTTTCTGATAACAAAAAATTGGAAACACAGCTTAAATTCTGGAAACGTGTTTCTAGTGGTTCATTGTATGTTTGTTTATATGCTTGAACCAATGGTGATTGTCTGAAGATGTCCATTTGAGAACAACATGCTCTTGTTTCATGTGTATCATTTTTTTTGCTCTTCAGGATAGGACTCCTGGAGAACCCTTTGTTGCCAAGTCGGAGAAAGAGGCAGAAATGGAGAGGCTACTGAAATCCATGGAGGTAGAAGACAATCAAACAATTGACTGCATTTCTTTTCGTCCATCCTTAAAAATTCAAAATGTATTTACTTGCTCCAGGGAATGCCAGGAGCTCCAGGCATGAAGATGTACTCAAGGGAAGACTTGATGAACCAAAACTTTGGCGACGAAGACGCAGATGATGACGACGACGATGATGAAGCAGATCTTCCCAAAAATTTGGTAAGAACAAGATCCAATACCTCTTTAACTCACACCAAACTAGCTAATTGATACTTACCCCATGTCGAAAATTTGATACAGGGAAAAGTACTGAGGCAAAAAGATGCTAAAAAGTACGACTGGAAGGAACGGATTGTGACAGGAGTTCAGGATGCGGGGGAGAAACTGAAAGGCCATGCTGACAGAGTTTCGAACAAAATAAGACGGTGGTGGAGAAGCAAGAAAACAAGCTGGGAGAAGAGTTCAAAGTCCGGTAAAGCAGAGCTATAGAGTTCAACGGCCAAGGAAACAACACGGCCCCCCTCTGCTACCCTTGTACTTAATCTGTGTTCGTAATTTCAGTTTCTAGCAGCGCAACCATACGGCTACGACACAAAACTTGTATTTCTGGAGAACTCTCAAAAGCAACTTTTGGGTCCGCCCATCAATTTTGTAATCTGTCAACACTCTTTGCATCAACCACTTAGCACCAACTGAATGCCACATTATTCCTGGTTTGACCATTGAGCGACAAGCTGCTTGCAACCCAACCCGTAAACTATACTAGCAGTCGGGCTGATGATAATAAGTATACTAAAAATGATAAAAGTAATAATGCACACTAGCAGTTGCTCTCTATTTTTTCATTTGTATTTGTTAAAGAAGTGCAGTTGCTAAATTCAATTTAAATTAGGGGCGCAAATACCACTTTCACAGTTAAAAATCAAGCAGAGTCGCGCAATAAACTTGCGCTAAGTTAGTTGTTTTTGGAACGAGTTTGCCAAAATCTAGTATTCGACCTCTCCTAAAGATTCTTGGATGCGAAGCCGGACCCAACCTGGACTTGAGACTCGACGGGTTGGACCTGTTAAATATGTTAGATTTTTTATTCGAAATTTTAAAAATTATTTTTTAAAAAAATAAATAATACCATCCTAATTTTATACAATCAAGACAATAATATTATTGAGAGATTAATATTCGTGGGTCGATCAAGAGGCTAATCTCTTTTTTGTGTTTGGGGCCTTAGTTATAAGAAAGTCCTCGCTTTCTCTTTAGAAAGAAAGGTGGCGAAGAACCGTTCTATGGGTAACAAAAACAGCCGGAAGCAAAATAAATTATAATTACATTTCAGTAACATTCACAATTTTTTATACATAATTGTGAGGAATTAATTCAAAAATAGATTAAATATTAAAGTTTGAATGTATTAAAATTTAAGGGACTCAATTGAAATTTTATAAAATTTTTAGGGTTGGTTTATATAAATTTAAGGTTTAGAGACCAATCAAAAGTTTTTTTTTGAAAAAATAATAATAATAAAAATTAAGGAAAAAAAATGAGGATGCTATTAAGGAGGTACGTGTGCCTTAATTGGGATGCTTTAAAACTTTATATATATATAATCTACAAATGAAATGTAAGTGACTTTATCCTCATTTTCAATTCAAACTTTGAATAGAAGTTGTCTTTTTTCTCTCCTTTGACAAATCCGCCGTCTCCGTCAACATAGGTAAGCAAATAATATTTTAAAATTCCTTTAATTTTTTTTAATATTTTAAAATTATTAATTAATTCGTATATTTACATTATTTGATTAGTGAGTATATCAAATATAATTCTACCGCTCGATTTAATGTTTAATCAAAAAATTTTATAAATTTGTGATTGATCATATATTTGAATTAAGGATTTCCTTTGAAAAATATTAGAAAGTTGTGTTCGAATAGCTTATGTGGCAAAATAAATTGAAAAAACTTATTGTTTAGAGAAAAATACAATATCACCTTTTTGTAAGCAGATTCGTGAAAGAAGAATTAATTTGATTAATTGTCTTGTTATGAGATGATTGCATTATGAATAAAGTTATTTATCTTGGAATCAAATTGATTATATTATATAAACGTTGCTTGATCTGTCAGGTTTCAAACTATGCTTGATGTACATGTATAGGTGATGTCGGTTATTTATGTAGGCTCATTTCTCTACTTATATTTTTCAGGAGTTGATCTTGCATTGTCTACCAGCCAAGTGCTAGGTCCAACCTTTGCATTTCAGTCAGGTCAGGCTAGAATGCAGTTTTCTCCTCATTCGTTAGTAAAAATAAAAATCACATTTTGACAATGTATAAATACGAAATATGGTATGTGAATTAATTATAATAGTTTCATTTTGTGATGTTTGAGATGTGCACATGTATATTATAATCTTGTGAATGAGAAGTTGATTATGTTTGTCGTAATGATGAGATTAGTGTATATGTATTTGGAGGAATTGAATTATGTGCATATTTATATATATAAAAATAGGATTTACTCTAAATGTAATATCTAGGGGAGAAATAGTTGTAGTGCCTTTAAAGGGTGCTACAACGTCTGTATAAGTTTTTCATCCTACAAATTATTTAAATAAATTATAATTATACTATCAAGAAGTGTATTTATAGTTTTTAAAAATTAAATAATATTTATATAATTAGATTAATTTTACAAAGATATCGATGTAATCCACCATTTTTTTCAATAAAATAAACGCCCACCTCTCCCCGCCTAGCAAATAAGTGGAAGGAGATTGAGATATCAATCAGGAAAAATTTATATTTTTGGTCCCATATATTAGGATTATTTTTTAATTTAGTCTTGTTTTGTGATTCTTTTATATTATATCCTGTAAGTTATTTTTTTTTTTAATTTTAGTCCTCATGTACAATTTTCGTCCAATAATTAATGAAGCTGTTAGCAATCCCACGTACATTTTCATATATTTTAGGTTAATAATTGAACTAAAAATGCACGTAGGGACTAAATTGAAAAAAAAATTATAAAATATAATGTAAAAAAATCATAATAAATAAAATTGAATTAAAAAATTCCGGATCAAAAATGCAATTTTTCTATGAGTTAGAAAAGATGGCAGACGCCAACAATTGTCTTCTCGCATCATAAGAAACCTAATCATATTTGTAAAAAACCGATCAATCGTTTGTCCCTTTTTGCATTCTTGTTTGATGTATCATTAGCTCTTATCTGAGTCTCACTATCCATTTTGTTTTATTCGACATCATCTTTTTTATGAGTCAAAATAAGTTAATTTTACGAGTTACGACACCTAATCAATTGATAAAGTTAAAATCTTCCGACTCTAAAATGATAACTTCGAACCCAAAAAATGTATGGATATTATTTTACTTTAGTAGTTCATGTCGTTCTACTTTAATAGTCGGTGATGATCAGATATAGTTATTATAATATTTATTAATGATGTAGTTTGTATCGTTCTACTTTAAAATATACGAAATGAGGTGGATTGATTTAATATCGTTCAACTAATGCTGCTGTGATTTTGTGATTGTTGAAAATATGGGTTTGAAATTTTGGATATTTTTGCTCCTCCAAATATTTATATATATGTTTGAATTATTATGTGTAGTAGCACCTACAAAATATCAAGCAAAACTCAAGCATGATATATATATATATATATATATATATATATATGTAATATTTAGTGTTTAGAGGGCAAAATGGTCCGAAAAATTTTAACAGATATTTTCAATAGTCATAAGGATCATATCAACGCTAGTCTAACGATTTTATTAATGGCGTTAAATTAATTGGATCTTTTTTATATATTTTGACCATTCAGGGGGTGTTCGCGATACTAGATATATTTGGCGGGTGGTAAGTGTAATTAATTATAAAAAATAATTTCAACTCTTTCACTAAATCCCAGGTCTCAAAATCAAAATTCCCAAATGTTTTTGGAAATTTTGAATTTTAAGTTTTTAATAATAAATTATTTTGAAAAATTGAGTATATTAGTACTTATATTTTATTATTAATGTCATCACTTTTGTATTCAAGTAATTACAAGCTCTCAATTAGATCAATGCCATCTGGTACCTACCAAATTAATGCTTTTTATTTATTTTTGCTAATATCGTTTTATATAGTGACAATATTACCCCATATATTAAAATAAAAGATAATAATTATATCAAATAGAAATTGCATAAGCTTTAATTGATATATATATTTTTCCTTATTCTAGTTGTGTATTTAACTTTCATTTTCATATATATTGTTATTTAAAATTATCGTATTTTAATGTTTTTTTTTGTGTTTCGTTTGAATTATCGATGTATTGGATTATCTATGAATCTGAATATTGAATGATGCAATGATTTTTTCTTTTTTGAGATAAAAACAGTAATTACATCATTATATCAATATTTGAATAAATTGAGCAACTGGGCAGTACATTATTTCAATCAATACATTAATATAACTAAGAACCATGAAATAATAAATTATAATAAACTCATATAAAAGTGAAATAAATATCCACACATCCAACGAGACTCGAATTCATGACGTCAAACTCACTTATAACTAAGAGATCATTGATTTGAATGGCATACTATAAAACAAAAAATAAGAATGCAGGAGAGAAGGTTACAAATATCATTCAAAAAATATAGATATCTCCTCTTATCATTTGTGATAAGCGAAGCTTGCTTCTCAACCGAGAATTTACGACGATAGGCTCACCATCGCCCACCACCCTTGACACTGAGGCGGCATCTGCCTTGCTCGATCGCTCATGAGGTAAGCTCTGGCCAGTCCAGTGATGGTCGTTGTTGGTTGGCGAACTTCAACTGGGCATGCACCGGCACCACTATGTTGAATTGTTGACCCATATGTTAAGAGACGGGAAAAATATAATTTTAGTCCAGTAATTTATGGGTTATGTGTACGTATAATATTTTAGTTAAATTAATAAAAAAAAGAATTAAAATTACTAAAATTATAAGTTATAAGACTAAATTATAAAAATCAATTATACAGGACCAGAAAATGTCATCACTCTTAAACTACTGGACTGAATTAACTATAATAAAAAAAATTTGGAATGGGCTTCTTGGAACGAGATTAATACCTCATTTTGGAACGGGTTTTGTTTCGCTTATTTGAATAACCTTTTACTTTTTTGGAATGAATTTCATAACGATTTTATGTTATGTGCTAATAAATTGTATCTCAATGACCGTTACAGAACTCAATATAAATTTAAAATATTTTTTTTAAAAAAATTTACTTTTAAGTCATTTTTATTTAAATTAATTTAATATTTTTTATTCTAATAATTTCTTCGAATTTTAATTTATAGTTTTTTTGAATTTTTAAAATTTAAAATATTTAAATAAATTGAAATGCAAGTAAATATTAATAACATAATTGAAATGTTAAATAAATTGGATTGCAATTAAATATTAAGTGCATAATTAATAACAATATATATATATATAAATTAAAAATATAATTCTTTTTTTATCAAAAAAGACCTAATCTTAACCGTCCTTCTCGTCTTGCTCCTCGTCATTTTCTGATAAAGATTGTGAACACTATGAATATCCTGTCGTCCGTCCGTGCAATCCCAATTATAGTACTTGAACTGAAAAAAAGACATAAAATAATTGTTAGTAGTCAGTAATCACTAAAATTACATAAAATTACCTTAATTTCCTAAAATTAATAAAACTTACATACGATTTTAAAAAAAAAACAGAACAATTGCAGGAAGTAATAGGTAACTCACTTAGCTACAGAAAATTGCATTTCCACAACAAAATATTTTCATTTATTTTGGTTATAAATAATATATGTATTTATACAGTTGGTTTCATTATAATTAATATATTATAATTATGTGGTCTAATTATATATTTTTTAATAATTTTTTTTATTAATTACAGAAAAAAAAACAGAAAAATATTTTAGAAAAATAAATTTTAAAATAATGAAAATTATAGAAAAATGCTAAAAAATACAGAAAAATAAAAAATCAATAAAAGAATTACAAGAAAATTACAGAAATTTGTAAAAAAATTATAGAAAACTCCATGAAGTTACAGAAAATTATAATAATTGTAAAAAGAAAAAAAATATAGTTCTTTATCAATTTCAATTTTTTTCTGATTTCTGGTGGAATGCTCTCTAGGAGAAAAGAGAAGTCACTGCATTGCTTGGAGAAAGTTGTGCCGAGCAACACTTTTAAGTTTGCAATGTTATCCAAACAAGGATGAAGGTTGATTTCGAATTCAAACTCACTGTTAAGCCAAGTGTTAAAAACTAAGTATTTTTATGGTGAAATTATACTTTTAGTCTTATAAGATAAGGGATTCAACATTTTTAGTATTTTACTTTACAAGATACTCAAATTGGGAAAACTCAACAAATTTAGTCCCATAAATTCCTTAAAGCAGGACTAAATGTGTTTGAGTTTTTCTCAATTTGGGACCATAGAGGACCAATTGTGTCGAGTTTTTCGAATTTTAACATTTTTAGTATTCTGTTTTTCGAGATATTCAAAATGGTCACGAAATTGAAAAAACTCAACAAATTTAGTTCCATAAATTTCCCAAATAAGAGGACTGAATGTGTTTGAACTTTTCTCCATTTGGGACATCCAGGACTAACAGTATCGAATTTTTCAAATTTTGAAACCATATCCAAAATTTTGTATAGCAGAGATAACTAAATATGTTGAACCACATATCCTACGACACTAAAAGTATAATTTTGCCTAATTTCGTCGTTCATCTTTCTTTGAGGCGGGATTATGGAGGCGACCTTCAACTATGTGGAGGAATCTAATACGTGCCCGGTCTCTGCTGGTTGAGGGCTGTCAGTGGGAGGGAGGGAGACTAGTGTGACAGCCTAGCCGGAGTGGCTTATTGACGGTCAAAAGCGCTTACCAGTTGCGACGCAATTGGAGGAGCGACTAGCTGCAAGTTATCATCTGTTATGGTTCCATTCATTCCTGAAACGAGGCAAAATTATTTTGGCAGCACTATGGTCTGTGAAAGTGCCACCGGGAGTGCGTTGCTCGCTTGGCGAATGTGTCAAGAGGCAGTTCCCACGTTGGTCAATTTGGCTCGTCGTCCACAACCGAGGATTGATGTTCAATGCCCGGTTTGTGCTATGCATGGGATGGGACATGAATCACTTAAACATGTTTTACTCGACTGTCCTTTCGTGGTGCCACGTTTGGGCCCTCTCTAATATTTCCTTGGCATGTTGTTATTGATTCGTCTCACGATTATGCTGAATGGTGTTGCGCAGTTATGAAGGCGTAGATGTTGTGGATCCATGTCGTTTCTTTATGGTTTGCTGGCTGTGTGGCAAACATCGATAACAAAAAACTAATGGAAAATAAGGTTAATTCACCGCGGATGTTTCGCTTGATGCGTGGATTTCGTTAGCTGATTATCAATGTGTATGTGGGCAACAGTGTCGAAGCTAAGCTGTCGCTGGATGCTGTGTTTCGTTTTATTTCTGCTTTCGTGCAGTTTTATTTAGTTGTAGGAGTTTGTTCTCAATTTTGTGCTTTTGTTATTGCACCTGGTCTGATTTTAGTTTGGATGAGTTTGGTCCTGGTGGTGAATTTCCTGTGGTAGGAGTCTTATTTTGTTGATGGACTTTGTGCCAGTCCTTTTCCCCGTGTTAGTCCAATGTATCAGGTGTTAGGTGTTTTGTCTTGTGTGTCCTGTTGTTGAACCTTGATTTTTGTTGGTTATGTAATCCATAATATCATCGCTCATTTTTTTTTTAAAAAAAATTTATAATTTTTGTCCACTAATATAAGGGTCCACCTGAAGGTGGGGAACTTTTCAGGGTCCCTTTCCCTTCTATATAATTAATTCAAATCAGTTATTAAATTTACAACGGGAATGCTGACTTTTAAATATAGTCTAGAAATTTATAAATAAGAAGTACTAATCTTTTACAACCAAGAACGACCACAAAATGAATAAGAAGTACTAATTCCTCACGAAAAATGTTAGGATAAACGTTAGTGACACAAGCTTGAAAATTAGGATAAAAGTTAGTGACACAAGCTTAAAGATGAAGCTTGATATTGCCAAAAGAGTTAAATTGTGTCACATAGTTATCCAACAAATCACGTGTAGCTAAATTCCATCCAACATGTACGTACCAACAAAACAAAATCAAGGAGGACACCTCCATAATTCCAGTCAAAACAGATCAAAAGGGGAGGGGGAATCACAGTCAACAGATGATAGGGGGGAAGTTCCTTGAATATTATGTACAAACAATTGCAGAGGACCAAATGCATAAATGAACTGGATACATTAGCCCACAAAATATCAGCTGATAATGAAGAGCAATTCTGCATAGTACTGTTAGTTTCAGCCAGGTCAATCCTAAATTTACAGCAATTTTTAGTCCAAGTCGATTCTAAATTTATAATAAAGGACAGTAATATATGAAAAATAACAATTGGTCCAAAAAAAGTTTTAATTTTATCGAAAACTTTAAAAATTCTCAATTTCTAGGTGTCACGTGCAGACCATGTGAAAAATTCTGACCAAATTAAAATTTTTTAGACCAAAATTGTCATTTTTCATAAATTACAGTCATTTATTATAAAATTTGAGTTGATCTAGAATAAACTGCAACCACCCCAATTTTAGTGGAGCAAAATTACATTTTTTTCCTATATAAAAGATTTTTTATTTTGTAATTTTAATAATCACTATTATGTAAAATTTGTTGATATTGAATGATTGTAGTAATGAAAAATTGCAAATAAAGTTGTCACTAAGTAAAATTCATGATACATATATAGTTACAACAAATAATTGTTATCACTAATTATTATTTAAAGTGACAACTTTACAAAAAAATTTCACTAAAAATTATATAATTATCAAATCAAAATTATTTCCCTTAATATATATTTTATGGACAATATTACAAATTTCACATTATATATCATATTTTCTTGAGTGCCAATCCCCACAAACAAAAACCAAAAAAAAAAAAAAGAAAAAAAATCATCTTGGACACGTGTCAACCACTGAGGCCCCATGTCTTGTGTATCCAGGGCAGCATCGCACACACCAACCACTTCCCTCCCTGTATAAATAGGTGGGGGACTTGGACAAATAGCTCCATTCAAGAATTCAATCACTGTTACCCAACCAAAACAAGTTGATCAATCATGACAATTGAGATCGAACGGCCCTCCGTGGGTTTATCAAAGGTTGCAGTATCAGAAACTCACTGCGAGAAATCACCTTATTTTGCTGGCTGGAGAGCATACGATGAAAACCCTTATGATGAGCTGTGCAATCCCTCTGGAGTCATACAGATGGGACTTGCAGAAAATCAGGTACGATGATAAAAGCCTCGACTGGATTCACAGCCGTTGGATCAGCACTGCATGTCTGATAATTAATGTTGTGGTACGTTATTACAGGTATCCTTGGATTTGGTCGAAAAGTACCTTCAAAAGCCGGCAGATAACGGGAGTACAACTGTCGGATTCAGAGAGAACGCGTTGTTCCAAGATTATCATGGCTTGCAAGCTTTCAGAAAGGTCATATTACCCTGACTGGATTTTCTGTTGTAATCCCTCTTGTATTTTATTTCATTTCATATATATACGTCTAGTGTATAAAATAAATGACATAATTTTTATACACTCTGCATGTATAATATATATGTGAAATGAATACAATTATTTTTTCGAATTACTTAATATATAGTTGCATGGACCTTCCCCATGGTACAAACTGTAATGCTTCCTGTACAATATTTCAGGCCATGGCTAGCTTCATGGAACAAATAAGAGGGGGAAGAGCAAAGTTTGACCCTGATAGAGTTGTTATCACAGCCGGCGCAACGGCAGCGAATGAACTACTTACCTTCATTTTGGCTGATCCTGGAGATGCAATGCTTATACCAACTCCTTACTATCCAGGGTATCAATCATGATTTTCTATCGCACATCTCTATAGTATAGAAAGGAACGATTTAATTATATTTACTGTTCTGTATATAGATTATTGATAAAAATATAAGAACCGCAAATATAAAAGTAGCTGGAATTATTTATTTTTTTTAATAATTATAGAATTCCTGCCACCGAATTCTAAAAAATAGTTGGAATTAGACAAATCTAAGATTTTTTAAATTGGGTTTTGCTGATTGTGTATGTTTTAAAAATATTTCACCTAAGCATTGACTTGGCCAAAAAAATGAAGTATATAAGATGCATATAATTATAAAATAAAATTATTGTATAAGATAAAATTTTTAAAAGAAAACATTAATCCCCTAAACCCCGACCCCCCTCTACCACCCCGAGCCACGCGCCAAGCACCATTAGTCGACGTTGTCGTCGTGCCCCTCTGCTGGTACGCGTCGCGGCCATCACTTTCTTGGGGGGCAACAGCAAAGGGGATTCGTGGTTGGTTTTTTTATTTAAATTTATATAATATAAAATAATAATCTTATTTTTTAAAATTTATAATTATCTATAAAATACTTTTATGTATTTTTTTTTTCTGTTGTATCGATAATATATTTAAATTGATTTTTTTCTTTCTTTCTTTTTTTAAGTTGATGTATTGAGTTATATATCATATTCAATTTATAATATATTTTAAAATATATAAAATTATTTATTATATGCATGTAACACCATGTCATGAAAGCTAGTTTCAAAACTCGTTTTTAAGCAACTTGATCTTTTTCTTTTTGTGTTTTTATGTAAGTGATTATATGTTGGAAAAAAGTAAAAAAAATGTCCAGTCAGTAAAAAATCCCAAAATGAGAAAGTATTTTTCCATGTCATTGCTCATGTGACAGGAAATTTTTTCATATAAGTGCTTGTATGATGGATCAATAGTAAAAGAATGCCAAATTAGCTTTTCCCTCAATTCAAAAAATTCTACATTTGTCCAACTCAGCAAATCCAACCACTTCTTAAAATCCGTGGTCGGAGAGTCATGCAATGACTAAAAAAGGTTTAATTCTAAGCTAATAAATGCCATCCTTATATCTAGGGCACTTATTTTGCCACTATATATACGGGGTTGTAAATGCGAATAAGTAAGAAAAGAATGTACGGCAATCATTTAGTGTGTCACTAATATGTGATTCTCATACATAAACTACGTATATTCATTCACTGCAAATGCTACTTATTAAAGCAAATTTTAGTATATCTCACGTAATTTTTGCATTTTATGGAACTAATTATGGTTAATTCCACAGGTTCGACAGAGACTTGAGGTGGAGAACAGGAGCGAACATCGTGCCGGTCCACTGTGACAGTTCAAACGATTTCGATATCACGCCCGAGGCCCTGGAAGCGGCGTACCGTGAAGCTGAATCCAAGAACATCAAAGTTAGAGGAATGCTCATAACAAATCCATCAAACCCTTTAGGAATCACCATCAAACGATCAACTCTCGAAGACATTCTTGATTTCGTTACGCGTAAAAACATCCATCTCGTCTCTGACGAAATCTTTTCAGGCTCAGCCTTCTCCTCTGAGGACTTTGTCAGCGTTGCTGAGATCGTTGAGGCCCGGAACTACGAAGATTCTGAAAGAGTTCACATTGTTTATAGCCTGTCAAAGGACTTGGGCCTGCCGGGCTTTAGGGTTGGGACTATTTACTCATACAATGACAAAGTCGTCACCACTGCAAGAAGAATGTCCAGCTTCACTTTGATATCTTCCCAAACACAGCACCTCTTGGCTCTGATGCTCTCCGACAAAAGCTTCACTGAAAACTACATTAAAACCAACAGACAAAGGCTGAAGAAGCGGTACCAAAAGATCATCGACGGCCTGAAAGGCGTTGGTATCGAATGCTTGAGAGGAAATGCGGGGCTGTTTTGCTGGATGAATTTGAGCAGTTTACTGGAGAAGCCCACGAAGGAACAAGAACTGGCGTTGTGGAAATTGATATTGCATGAGGTGAAGATCAACATATCGCCAGGATCTTCTTGCCATTGCTCAGAGCCAGGTTGGTTTAGGGTTTGCTTTGCGAATATGAGTGAGCAAACACTGGAAGTTGCACTCAGGAGAATTCATGAGTTCATGGATAGGAGAAACAACGTGAAGAGCTTTGATGTTTACTCTTCAGATCAGCTTTTTTCTTCTTAAGGTAGTTTTTGGTTGATGAGTTAAATAGGGTTTGGTTCAAGAATACTGTAATTAGATAACCATATTCATCAATCCAAGATCTTTGTTTTTTGTTTAGTACTGATGATAATTGAGTATCATATATGTTCTTTGGGATTGTCAGTTTATGATGTATTGGTCCTATGAGTTGATTTTTACTGAATGTAGAAATATAATATATAATGTACTTTGCTGAAAATTATAATTTTAATTTTGTAACTATAGATATTATAATTTTAGTCATATTGAAATCAATTTTAAACAATTTTGTTTTTAATCTAAAAAGATTGGCAATTTGAAGACAAATTTAGTAGACAATTCATGAATGCAAAGTGTATATGTTGTTCACGTGATATGTTAATTTAGGATTTTTTTACTAATATATGAATTTTCAGCTAAAATTGTCTTGAAATTGTTAATTAGGTAATAAATAATTATTGTTAGACTGAAAGTTATAAATTTTAATTTTTTCCTAAACATGATGTGGATTAAATTTAATTTTGAAATTGATTATTAAAATTAAAAAAAATTATCAAATGACACAAACAAGTATGTTTTTCCTCGAAAGGTACATAACTGTCAGAATCTTCAAAGTTGGCCGGTGTTATGATGTTCCTTTCTAACCAATTTTAGAAATTCAGACAAATTTTGTCATAAATCATGAAACTAAAAAAGGTAAGGGATTATTTTACAGTTCTAACAAATTACAGAATTAAAGTATCAAATCGTTTTAATTATAAAACTAAAAATATGATTAAACCCGTTGGATGACAAAAATTATGATTCAAGAGCACGTATGCAAGAACTATTTTTACAAAAATCACTTATCGATATTGCTCAACTAACAATTTACGTAAAAATTAATAAAAATAATCAACGAGATTATATGAAAATTATTATTTTATTCGAGTGATTGATCGGAGTACAATCACGAATATATAGCAAATGATTTTTGTAATCTAGAACTCGTAATAATGAAGAGTCATGCCTTGAACAATGAATTTTTTGTTTTCCAATTCAAATTCATCCTCATATTAGGAAGAGAGCTTCTTTTTATACTAATCAACTAATTAGATAAGTGATGAATTTTTACTCTTTTACTTCTCGTCTCTTAGGATGCGTATATAGATGAAGACTTCGTGAGGGGTAAAATAGTCTTTTTGCGAGTTCTTCATTAATGACTTAATCTTCTTGATATGACCATAATCCCATTCTTCATGCTATAATTATTTGGATATCTTTCCATATCACTTATTTAAAAGATAATTTTTTTTACACACTTCCGACATCTATTTGGTCCGAGTCCTAAGAGGCTAACAGAGAAAAATCCAAACACAACCACCTGTTCATGTGCACGTGTGCCAAGAGGGACAATCATGGACTGGACTCCCACGTGCAATCACAGATCAGTTCCTACTTTCTATCTGCCAACTTATAAAGTTGAACCTTAAAAGAAGCACGCAAAAGTGATCTTCTCAATTATAACGAAACGGTGTTCCCATAAGTCGACAACTATAACAATCATATACTAATTATTAATATCAAATAACTATATTTAATCAATAGTTATTACATACTTACATCGTTTGACTTCCAATAACTTACTTCGATGATGCGGAAATAGAAATTGGTGAAACCAAACACTTTACGCAAACAATAATAAACTGAACAGTGATTATTTTAAATTTTTGCAAACGCACGTATAACTAATATATAAGTCGAAACTTTATTAGTTTGCACACCCTTTTTCCAGCTTGATCATTTAATCAGTTTCAAGTCCCACATAAAAAATTAGAGTTGTTAATTACGAGTATAATTATAAGCAAATATATTGCTGGATTTTGTTTAAGTTGGATGATTATTAATGTACAGTAAAGAACCAATAATTCTTTGCCTGATTAGTGAGGTTGAGATCTCAAAATTAAGAGATTGTGAGTTCGAATTCTACAAATATAGATAGTTAGTAAACCTTCGTTTATTTTGAATGTATTATAATTAATTGATTTAGAAATATTTATATATTGCGTACTGAATATTATAATAATACTCTATTAGTATATTTACAACTATCGATGTATTTTTAAAAGAAAAAACAGTTAATCAACTGCCTAGTTTTTTATTAAAAAAATGGACATTACAGAAGGATGCTGACAATTAACGGCGAGCTTCCAAAATAATATGCGTGGGATTATGGACTGCAGATACAGATTGTCAAGGCCGAAATCCAATCATGCAGCACTCTGTTCAACAATCACAATCACCAAATATTAATTTCACGACACGCCTTCCTCACGGCCAAACCTGTATGTAACTTGCACATGATTTGATTAATTTATAATTTTAATTTTTAAATTAATTTATGTAGGAAAAAAAATACGATCCTCCTTAAGTTACAAGTCTATAATTGCAATTTAATTGAGTTATGTATAAGTCATGCAACTTTTCTGCCAAATTAATTAGAAAATGACTAAATTGCCAAAATGACTTAACTGCGAAAATTAGTTCATGCGGGATAAAAATTACGAGTCCCTTAAAATACATGAATTATGCAGCTTATTTGTTTATTTTGACAATTATGCAGAAAACGAGCAATTATTTTGACAATCATGTACAGTTATGCAGCTTATTTGTTTATTTTGACATGCACATAACGAAGAATTATTCATAGTCATGAACGGTACAATGCGTTGATACATTTGAGCCAAAAGTTGTAGTACGTATCTTTAATTCAATCATCCTACGATATGTTTGGAGCTATACACCTCGTGCAAGATATCAAGGTTTTAGAGATGGAATTTCACGCACCGGATCAGATTATAATCCTGAAAACTAATCATGCAGCAGTCTACCATTTCTTGTCAATGACCAAGGAAATCTGCCAAAATGGCTTCCTAAACATTAACAGCTAGCTCTGATGCATGTGATATAGTATGAATAGCTGATCTTGCTAACAAATGGGCTGGTATCTTACCCTTTCGACAGTAAAAAAACAGGGTAGTTTGAATAATAATATTGACTTTTTTAGGGATATATGTGTAATTTTTTAAATAAATGAGTGATTTTTGTAGATGTTGATGTTTCTGGTGGGGGTACATATAGTTTTTTTTAAATATAAGGGTGATTTTTATAAATAATTATAGGTTAGGGAGTGTAGATGTAATTATCCCTGTAAAAAAAATATGTTCTAATATAATTTGATTTGTTTGTTTTGATTAATCAGACCCAAATGAGCTTTTACGAACACAGTAACAAAGTATAATATTAGCGACAAAATATCAAATGATAATTTTAACATCATTACTCATATATAGTATGTATTAAGTGACATCAATTTTATTTTTGTCACAATATAACTAATAGTGACAAGAATTGGATACAAAGTTGTTATCTATATTAATATAAAAAAAAGCCTTTTACACTCACAAAATGCAGTTAATGATACCGGCGCACTAATTTTTAAGTATGATAGTTATAACCCTAATTGGATAATTTTAAAAGTTAATTGTAATTACTTTATATATATATATATATATATATAAAAGTGACTCCATGTTATTTTAATACCACCACCACTAATTTTTTTTTTTGCGTCGATAATATTTCAAGTTGGTTTTCTTTTGTTTCTTTCTTTATTTTTTTTTTAATTTGTTGGTTTATATATTTTATTCTTATTTATAATATATTTTAAAATATAAAAAATTATTTATAATATGCACGCAGGCATGACGTCTAATTATAAATAATTAGTGACACATTTATTGTGAAAACTTGATGACAATTCACATGCACTAACTACAAATCATTATCGTCTCTGTACGTATACCACTAATTATAGTAGCAGGTCGTTTTTGTCCTAATTTTGCTAATGATGATATTAATAAAATAATTATAAATGTTAAAATTATAAAATTCATTATTATGAAAAAAATAAAATACTTTATTACTAATCTTCTTATTTGGCAGCAATCTTAAATTGAGGGCCAAAGAATTTAATTTATATTTTAATCTAACAACATACATGTTATAATAGTAGTTATAGTAATATATTTACGTACATTAATTGTTGATAATTGAACTATAATTATTAATTGATTCATAAAAAAAAAAAAAAACGAAAAAGATCATTTCTCTTCTTAATATTTCAATGGAACCCTCTAACATCTTTGCCTCTTTTTTTCTTTTAGGTTGGTTCAATAATATCTTTCCTCATCACTAATTAGATATGAGGCTACCCTCGCATGCATTCAAATGGGCTAGAGCTTCAACTCTTCCTCAATTCATTTCCATGCCAAATATGGGCTTGCAGTTTCTCCTACGACACTCAATTAGTATTAATTCCAAAAACACAAAATTATTAGTGTTATAGACTGTTGACATTGTTGTATCCAAAATTTAGGACAAGGTTTATTTAAGTGAATTTGTGCGAGTGTTGTCCAAGAGAGTGAAATGCGTTCCAATTACCTCAATTGTGAGCCTATAAAGAATCTCACAACCACGTTAAAAGGTCTTTATTATAATCTTTCAATTTTTAAGTTAGTAGGTCATAAGAGAATGATAATGAAGGTTGTAAGAAAATTATATATGTTGTATAGAGGGCGGCTATTTAATTATAAATTTCTCCTGATTATATCATTTCACGTCAATCACAAAAACCAAAATGATTCAATGATCACGATGAGACTCCACACATATTATGATTTTGAATGCACCTGCATTGAATCGTAAAAACCTTTGATAAAAGGGATCTTGAACTTATTATAAGATCGAAATCAAGATCTTATTAGATGTAATACCCCACATCAAATATAGGGAAAAATACAAATTTGCACATTTGATATTGTAAATGTGCAAATTACCCTCTATGAAAAAATTAGCAATTTAATATTTTTAAAATATAGCAATTTATCTCCCTGTATTTTTTAAAATGAAACAATTTACCTCCCTACATAGGGAGATAAATTGCCTCATTTTAAAAAATACAGGGAGATAAGTTGCTATTTTTTTTATTAGGGCAATTTGCTCTTTTACAATATACATGCATTTCAATTGATAAAAGTAGAACAAATATAACCAGTTAATAAATTGTGCATGCATTTTAATTAACCAAAAAGGGTTCAAGTTGTTATCTGATCACAATAACTTCAAAGATCAACGAAAGTTCGAGAGAGGTTGAGGAGAGAGAGAGAATAAGAATGCAAGAGAGATAGTAAGAATAAATAAATAAAAGCAACATACATATAAGAAAACTTGGAACGAGCATTGGAATATTTTTTGGAACTCTAAAATAGCTATTAGAATATAGCCATTGTACCACATTTAAGAACGGATACTGGAATACAATTGGAAACGAAAAAGTAAAATTTAGTTGTTGTAACGTAGTTGGAATGTGTATTATAATACAACATTTTCTATCTATTGAAGTAGTGCCAAATTGTAACTCACTTTAGAACGGTACTCGGAACACATACTATTTCCCACAAATACCATAGTTAGTAGCGAGTAATCTAATACAAATATTTTTGAGTACTTAAACCGTCTCAAATTTCACCTTATTTTGTAATGATTTTTCAACTTTCCCAAATTACAAGGGATTTTGGACTGTATTTTGGAATGGTACGCATCTACCATTGTCTTATCGTTTCAATGGTTATAAAAGCGTTTCAAATTGTGTTACAATATTTTACCATTCTGTTTTTAGCATAGTAGTAGGAACACAACTTTTAACACAAAAATTAGAATGGTTTGGTAACGGTCCGGCTGTTCCAAAAGAAAGGATGGAATATAAGAGGACTATAGCGTCAACGATCTGATTTCATCCCACAATAGTTCCAATAATCGTTCCAATTAGGAACGATCGTTTTATCCATGTCAAATTTTCCCTTTTTTTTTTTTTGTAGTGTTGTCATAATTATAAATGCGTTCTTATTGTTTGAGAAATTATAAATACCTCCTGATTTTAACGTCCGTCTAACAACAATTCCATTCCGTTAGCTTTCATTAGGTTTTTATTTAATTTTTATGGTAAACTAACTAAAATGCCCTTTTATATTATCAACTAAAATTATATATATTTTTTAAACTAATTTTTTGGACTAATATTCACTATAGATTATTTATTTTACCCATCCTCAAAACTTTTTTATATTTTTTCAAATATATTTTTATTTTATTAAAAAATTCAATAAGGGTAACTAGCTAGTAATGTTCACTTCACCATCTAGGAACTACATATTTATTTTCTATTTGAGGAATATATGTAATTTTTTCAACCGATGATGGGATAACTGTAATTATGTCAAACATAAAAGGAAGTAACTGTAATTTACCTTAATATTTAAGATGATTGTGTTATATGTTGGTAAATAAGTTTAGTAATATCATAGAATGAATATTATAAGTTAGCCAAAAAATTTATAAAAGAAATTAATTCAAATGTTAGCAAATTATAGAGTTTTCATTTTTCTCAAATTACCGCAAAATCAACACACTGCGGGGAAAAAAAACAGTGTAAAAAAGATCAAGTTACAATTTTATTATTGTCACTAATGATACATATTTAGTGACAAAAAAATTTTTATTTTATCATAAGAACGAATTTTATAGTTTTAGTAGTCATAATTATTTTATAAAAATTATTTTTGGCAAGAATTATCGATAAAATATTATCCATAAAATAAAACGATTCTTCACCATATTTGTGTCATTAATTAGTTTTAGTGATAATTTTATATAATATTTATGTCTCTAATAATTATTGTGATAAGGAGGGTGAACTATGGTGAAAAAAAGGATCGAAATCACGAAAATTAAAAAGATACATGAACAAAATGTTACCCTAAAAAGTTAAAAAACGAAAATATCAAATAATTTAAATTATGAAAAATGTATTTAAGCCATTTTATAAATAAGTGACAGTAAAATTTGAACTTGAAATCTCTTATTTGGCATGACCTTAATACCATGTCAAACGAACACGTCTCATTTAAA
This sequence comes from Sesamum indicum, assembly GCF_026168435.1. Taxonomy (NCBI): domain Eukaryota; kingdom Viridiplantae; phylum Streptophyta; class Magnoliopsida; order Lamiales; family Pedaliaceae; genus Sesamum; species Sesamum indicum. The sequence continues at coordinate 15,940,462 of NC_142661.1, forward strand.
AGATTAACTTATTTGAGAGAAAAATTATTTAATATTAATATTTTAACAAAATATGTCTCATGTTTCGACTAAGTTAATGTAGTACGATACTAAGTTTTCTAAGTGAATCCAGTCATCAGCATCACTAATTAATGATGCCTCTCTGTGTCTGTGTTGAAATCCACTTTTAAGAATTAAATATTTGTAAAAGTGATCCTAATTCATTTGACCGTAATGTTCCTCCAAGAACCTATCACACCATAAGAAGTTAAATATATGTTGCGATTTCGTAAGTGGGTTTTTGTGATTGTTCTACTTATGGTTATATATTGAGCATTCAACAAGCTTCCAGTCCTCGCATAAATTGATGGTGAAATGAATTACATAAGTTCATGAACGTAATTATAAATAAGGAATTTAAATGATTTATAAGTTTCAAGATTTTATCACTTTAGCGATTCAGACATCTTTTCAGGACAAAATCATGAGGCATATAAAAAGTCAGAGCTGATAATACTTTGCTCAACGAGACACTGATTGAGTCGCAAGCTACGCCACTGACTCTAAAAGTTCTACATTAGACAACGAGAATCATATTACGTTACTGTGATATGAATACCTTATCTGGCATAATGGCATCTGTGTTTGAGAAACGTAATATGAATCTCATAACTGGTGTAATGTCGTCTTTTGTATTTGGTTAAATAAGTAATATGAATCTCTATCCTTATTAAATTCCAATATTTATTTATGTTTTACAGTGATATCCAATATGGCTAGACTATTATTTTGCTATTTATCATAATTAATTTTATTTTATATTATATATATATTAATTATATTACACTCATCTTGTATGTTCTTCATTAAATTTAATATTTATTTCTCTTATGGTATTAGTTCTTTTGGATTTCTTGCTTGATTTAATTTTTGTACAAGAAGAAATAGATTTATAATTTGGTATTAATAAATTTATATTTTATTTAAGATTTATTTGTTTAATTCTAGTTAATATTTCATTTAGAATTTACTTTTGTTTAAAAATTATTTACTCGTTTGCATCTTATAAACTAATTTATGTTTATATATTATAGATTCATCTATCAATATTTTTTTATAGTTGGATTTATTGGTCATTTTTATTTCTGATAGTCGCACAGAGGTAGAGGGCAACGGCTTCGCCCTCCGTTGCGGTAGGTGATGCTATCGCCCAGAGGTGAGGGGGTGGGATGTCGCGGTCCTCCTCTGCAGCGGCAGATCCGATTATATCAATTTAACTTTAAAATTAATTGATTACAAGTAATTAAAAGAAATTATAAATTTTTAAACTAAATAATAAAATTTATTAAAATGCATTCAAACTAAATAATCATTCAAAATAATTTTTATAATTAATTAATATTTAGACATAAATATTTAATTTAAAAAATGAATTTATTATATTTTGTATTGAAATTATAATTTAATTCTTCAATTTGAAATAATAAAAGTTTAAAATTTTATATACTTTTTTAAGATTTAGATATTAAAATAGTATTCAGTCAATACTAACGGCCACATGTCGTTGCATATGGCTATACACGTGTATGAGTTGTTGGAAGTTCAACAACATACATGCCACATAAGCAATTTCTAGCTGGTTTTCAAAATCTCACATGAATATTTCATACAAAATCCTAAAAATTTCATCGTATCATGAAACTTAAAGGATTTGAAGAAATGGACATAGTTATCAGAATATGGAAAAATAACATCTTTAGTTTCATAATTTAGGCCCGTTTCACTTTTGGTCTCATTCATTACGGGATTAACATTTTTAGTCTCGTAACTTACAAAAATTAGCACTTTTGGTCCTCATCCACTTTTTTGTCTATAATTTAAGGTGTATAGCATGTGCCTAGCATGTGATCATTAAGTATTTTTTGCTGGAGAGAAAATTGGTTAGTTTTCCAATTTGGGATCATTTTTGAAGAAAAATATAACTATATTTGAGGGAAAAAAAATAAATATTGAAGGAAATTATTAGGACAAAAAAGTAGTGATCTCTCTCTTCTCTCACAAAAATTGAATCTTATGCTTCCCATAATTCTATAAGTTGAAGCCAAGTAGAGGCAACACAAAAAATCATGTCTTCCACAAGTGAATCAAGTAAGCCAAATGAAATACTCATATGCTACTATTTAAAAAAGGGCCAATTTTTCCTCCAACCAAAAGTAATTAACGACAACGCGCTAAGTATGTGACCTATATCATTAAATTTTAATGAAAATTAAAAGTGCATGAGGACCAAAAGTGCTAATTTTTGTAAGTTGTGGGACTAAAAGTATTAATCTCGTAATGAGTGAGACCAAAAGTGATATGAACCTAACTTATGGGACTACAAATGTTATTTTCCCTCGAAATAAAATTAATATTGGGCATACTTAGTGAACTAAAAAAAATTAATTTTTCCTAAACAAACCATATATTTAACTAATTCTTTATTTTTATATAAGGTGGATATATGTAAAAGTTGATCTATCTATTCAAAACAATTATGATATACCCAAATGAAAATTATATTTTGTAGAAGATTCATGTATAGCAGCATATGTCATAAAAAGTTTTATTTAATTTAAAAAAAAGAGAAATATATAACTGTGCATAGCACGGATTATATGCTAGTAATTTTATATTCAAAAACTTTTGAATTATTTTGTGACAATATTTACGATGAATATTTGCCAAGGATGTTACATCCCAAAAAACCCATCCCAATTTTCGTCGCAAATGTTTTCAGATTTCGGCCAATTTTGGACAAATTTGCAACATCATCTGTGATGAAATTTTTATCGTCGAAAATTGTGTGTTATGATTTTTTATTTTTCAATTAGCCATTTCATTTTGCGATGATTTTTACAACGACACTTTAATTTGCATTGCGTTTTCCGGCACGAAAGCCCGTTGCAACTTCGTCGTCTTAGGATTTAAAATTCCAACTTCCTCTAGTTGTAAATAGTCTATTGCAACAGTCGCCACTTATTTCGATGCAGATACCCTCCGCCAATTTTATACTGTGGTAGCTGAAATGTGTTTGTCCGAATCTCCTCCGCCAACCAGTCTAGCCTCTTGTTCTTTTCAATTCCTATCCTCAGAGAATTGCCGGCGCAACGACGTGGATGCCTCGGTGAGGAAGACCTTCTTCATGTCGCAGTTCGGGCAATCTCAATGTTACTATTGTTGTTGCGATTTGCCTGTTGGATTTTCTACGGGATAGAAGACTGTCAAAAAATAGGTGCCTACTGACGATAGTAAAAGTGGTCTTCGTCGTCATCCTACAGACAACAATTCTGTCGAATTAAAATCCATCGGAAGTTTCTGACAAGGACTAATTCACAAACATCATCATAAAATTTAGACGATTTAGATTTAGTAACAACTTTTCCAACGAATTGCGACGATGCCCACTTCCGCCAAAATCACGCCAAATTTGCAATGGATCTTGGGATAATATAACCAACATCAAGACCATATTTTTGGACTAATTCTGTGACACACTTGTCGTTTCTAGTGTGGTTCGTTCGCAGAGTAGTCGCAAAAGCTGTGGGAATTTGCACAACCACTTACTATCGAAAATATCCATATCCAATATGTTGGGTGAAAAACCTTAGTGATGAGCCCAAATATATATTAAACACTAAATAATTATTACAGAGAATGATGAGTTACAAAAATTCCTTAATATTAAAAACTAATAATTAAAGATCTATAACAGTAAATTAAGAACAAGAACAAGAGAAAGATATTTGGCTGATCCGGAGAAGGAAGCCACAGTCACCAAGGCCTCAAACCATATAAACCGGTTGCTAATACCTAAATCAACCATCAAAGTCTGTCCACATAGGACCAAACTCGCCATAAAAGCTGATTCACACAGAACCACTAAAACCACTCAGGTTTCACTTGATTCACGAAGAACTCCTTTTAATCGTATTCAAGTCCTAATCATCTGAAGAGCCAATGGAAGTACACATATATAGGAGGTAGGACATTGATATCAAAGAATGAGTCATTTATGGAGGAGAAGAAAACCGAGAAGAAGGAGAGAACGGGTGAAAGAGATGAGGAGACGAAGAAAATAGATTAAGATTTTTCTACTACGGAAGAAATGTACAAGTATTAGGGGAGTCGGATCGAGAAGTGGACTGGGTAGGTTAAGTGGGCTGAGATAAAGGAATGGGACAAGACGATGGATTTGGGTTGAGCCATCCAAGTAGTGTGGGATTAGGTGCTATGGATTTGGACTATCAAAATGGTCTTAGGCCATATTTTTCAATACTATATTTCTTTTTTTGGTAGTATATATACATGAAATTTTTATTTATTGGCAGATTATTCAAATGTACGAGTTATTTAATTTTATTTCTATTAGTGAAATATTTCAACTAGATTTCGATAGGATTTAACTATTATAAGATATTTGAGAACATAAGAAATTGAAAATGAGATGAAAAGTAAAAACGAGAGACTAACAAAGAGATTTGGTCAACCTAGTACGTTAACAAAGAGGATGAAGTGTTGGAGAGATTTTGCTTTGACATTAGAAATAGCCCTCAATAAGCTATAGTAGTAATTTGTGTATGCTGGACCACATATATGCTAATTTGTCATCCAAAAAAAAAATGGACCACATATATATACTATAATTTTATTATTGAAAGTGCCCAAAATGCTTTTTTAGGTAATGTTGAGTGATTCATTTGAATCAGATACGATGAATTTGTACTGTGCATGCATCCCAAGAATAATTAAGTACTATGAGAAGCTAAAATATTAACTAATAATATATATATTTGTCTAACTCCAAATTCAATTGTTTCAACTCTTGGTTCAAGTGGATTTAATTTCGAATAAATATATATTAGACCAATCACAATTAATTGAGTCTGTGTGAGTCTCGTGCTCACTCTCCACGAGTCAAGGAAGATCCCTGCCCCATCATAATTAATCCTAGTTCATTGTAAGTAAATCGACATTATCAATTGATAATTATAACAATTGTTTGAAAATAATAAATAATAATTAGGATAAACTACAACTACCTTCCATGAGATTTTGACATAATTATGAATACCCCTTATTATTTGAAAAATTACAAATACCTTCTCGAATTGGGTAGCCCCCTTAGACGGTGAAGTGAATATTATTATTTTACCCTTATTAGATTTTTTCAAAAAAAATATATATTGAGAAAATGCAAAAGAAAGGTTTGAGGTAGACAAAAAAAATATTTTAGAGGGAATATTAGTTCATAAATTTTTTTTAGAAGATTATAAAATATACATATTGAAAAATTATAATTTATAATCCAAAAGGGCATTTTGGTCAGTTCACCATATATAAAAATTGGATAAAAACCTAACAGAATGGACTCATTGTTAGACGGACGTTAAAATCAGGTGGAATATTTATAATTTCTCAAACAACAAAAAAGTATTTATAATTATACTAAATCTCGAAGGAGGTGGTTGTAATTTACCCTTATTATTAACATAAATAAAACCTATACATGTATAAAATTTAAATGAAAAATTGCTGCCTTGTGGATGTTGAGGTATACGAAGCAATATATAAAAATATGACATAATGTTTGCCGTCAGTACTAAATAAAAATTATATATTAGTAAAGAAAAGCTGAGGTTTCATGTTGCTGATCACTCCACACAATCAACGATGATTGGTTCATTTGGATTTTATTTGTCTGAAAAAATTATTCATTTAAATTCCATACGATGTTGACGTCCCCCCTCTCGTTTGTTGACACCACCAGTATAAATAGGATAACTTTGAGGCTTTTCTTCACTCAAGAATTAACTCAAAATTCTTCTATCTTCCTCTTCGTCTCCAAACAACGTAGAGCTATAGCCAGCTAGCTTCAAAATCCAGCAATGGGAATCGAGATCGAACACCCCACCGTCGTTTTATCCAAAGTTGCAGTGTCGAAAACCCATGGCGAAGAATCGCCGTATTTCGCTGGGTGGAAAGCATATGATAAAGACCCCTATGATGAGTTCTGCAATCCCTCTGGAATCATTCAGATGGGACTTGCAGAAAATCAGGTATGATGATATTTCTGGGAAAAAAATAATACTATATAGTCTTTTGGACAAGTTCATATGTAATCACGAGTGGTCCATAGCAAGTTGGATCACGCCACGTGACAATGTCGCGGTCAAACAGTATGACATGACATGATTTGACAGTGCCGTTGGATCAACCAACATTGCATGTGTCGCTGTCGCGACATAACATGATTCGACAGTTTTAGCATTTCCAGGGGTTCTTGCTCGGATAACTAATTAGTAACTACTGTTGCGGTTTACGCACAGGTTTCAATTGATTTGCTGGAAGAGTACTTGGAGAAACATGCAGAGGCCACGGACAACGGGATTAGGACTTCTGAGTTTAGAGAGAACGCATTGTTTCAAGACTATCATGGCCTGCAATCTTTCAGAAATGTAAAACTGAGATACTAAGATAGAAATATTAATTCTTGCATGGAACATGATCCTCCAAAAGTACAAGCTCTAATGCTTCCTGTACAATATTCCAGGCACTGGCTGGCTTCATGGAACAAATAAGAGGAGGAAGAGCTAAGTTTAACCCTGACAGAATTGTTATCACTGCCGGCGCAACGGCAGCTAATGAACTACTAACCTTCATTTTGGCTGATCCTGGGGATGCCTTGCTCATCCCAACTCCTTACTATCCAGGGTATTAATTATGAACTACTTACATATATTATCACTCCAAGTATTTCCTAGTAATTAACTCAAAGGTGAGAATTAATCAATTATCGTTGATTCCACAGGTTTGACAGAGACTTGAGGTGGAGAACAGGAGTGAACATCGTGCCAGTCCATTGCGACAGTTCAAACGATTTCGATATCACGCCTGAGGCCCTGGAAGCAGCGTACCGTGAAGCTGAATCCAAGAACATCAAAGTTAGAGGAATGCTCATAACAAATCCATCAAACCCTTTAGGAATCACCATCAAACGATCAACTCTCGAAGACATTCTTGATTTCGTTACGCGTAAAAACATCCATCTCGTCTCTGACGAAATCTTTTCAGGCTCAGCCTTCTCCTCTGAGGACTTCGTCAGCGTTGCTGAGATCGTAGAGGCCCAGAACTACGAAGATTCTGAAAGAGTTCACATTGTCTATAGCCTGTCAAAGGACTTGGGCCTGCCAGGCTTTAGAGTTGGGGCTATTTACTCATACAATGACAAAGTCGTTACGACTGCCAGAAGAATGTCCAGCTTCACTTTGATATCTTCCCAAACGCAGCACCTCTTGGCTCTGATGCTCTCCGACAAAAGCTTCACTGAAAACTACATTAAAACTAACAGACGGAGGCTGAAGAAACGGTACCAAATGATCGTGGACGGCCTGAAAAAAGTCGGTATCAAGTGCTTGAAAGGGAACGCAGGGCTGTTTTGCTGGGTGAATATGAGCAGTTTCCTGGAGGAGCCCACGAAGGAACAAGAACTAGCTTTGTGGAAGTTAATAGTGCATGAAGTGAAGCTCAACATCTCTCCAGGGAGTTCTTGCCATTGCTCGGAGCCCGGCTGGTTTAGGGTTTGCTTCGCGAATATGAGCGAGGAGACGCTGGAAGTTGCGCTCAGAAGAATGCATGCCTTCATGAAGAGGAGATACTAAAATTGTGTGGGCTGTGGAGCTAGTATCACTCTTGGTGTTCTCTGTTCACGTTCATGTATTTTTTCCTTTTTCTCTTTTTCTGTCCCTTTTTTTTCTATATGTGTGTGTGTGTCATGGAATAATTGTCAAGTTCATTTGTTTGGACCAAAACAAATGCCACAAGTTCACTACCTTCCCTCCATTAATTATTCTGCTGCCATCCATGCATGACTTCTACGGTGTCTTTCTCGAACTCAACCTAAAAATAACCACGCCCTCTGCATGCATAAACTTTGCACGCAGAAACGCAAATAGCTGAACTACAAAAACTATGTCCCGATCTGGGGTTTCTTTGCAAGTAAATGGTCTGTTTCAGATATATCTATTAAGGTGATATTAAGAAGATATGCGTCCATATGCCTTGTGATTGCTACCTGTTGACGTTACAAAAGAAAAAATAATTTTTCGCAATATTATAAATTATTATTCATCATTATTAATCACGATTAAATAAAATTAATATAAAAATTTAAATTTTTATCACTATAGTTAATTAATATTTATCATGATTTTAATTTAGCTTTGACTTAAATATTTGCTTTAATATTAATTATGGCTAATGTTTTAACCTCACTTAGAAATAATGCCAATTGGCTGTTGCAGATTTATATTTCTTCTAGTATAATAATTACCTGTAGCGAAAAATAATATTTCTTCTAGTATAAACGATCGCATCATCTAAAAGCTAATGTCGCTAAAAATTAAAGGAAAATTGCATAATATTAATTAATATCCTGACACACACCCCTCACGTGTAAATCTTGCACGTGAAATTTTTTTTTTTATAAATAAATAAAAATGAAATTCGAACCCAGAGGATTCAAATACACACCTATCTTTATTCAGCAAGCGAGGCGGCTTGCATCTTCTACCACACATACAGTGTCACACATAATTGATATATTTTGTTTGGCAAAATATTTTTTTAATTCCATAAAATAAGGGTAGAATCTGTTTTGATACCACAATTTTAGCAGGTGGTATTTTTTAGTCTCATAAAACTTATAATCACATATTTTAGTTTCGAAAAGTCACGTGCGTTGTGGTTTTGGGACTAAAAAAATATTGTAATTTTAAGACTAAAAAGGCCGAAAATCACATTTTTTGAAACTAAAAAGACGTGATTTTGAATTTTATGGGACTAAAAAGACTAAAAATATTTTGCCCTATTTTATTTTTAAAAATTGAAAAACATAATTTAAAATAAAACCACATAAAATACACGTATGAACGTGGGGTGAATACTGTAACGTAGATGTATATTCTAGACCACTCCGAGGTCGGGCTCGACGAGGATCCACTCTAAGCTTGTGAAGTTTAATTTATGATTTTAATATTGTTGTTCATCAATCTTGGTATTAATGTCGTGGTACCAACTGACATGTGTCCTAGTTCATGTAATTGTCTGGAGTCCAAGTGAACACTGAAAAATGTATTAATTTATCCATCTAATTAATTAATAAAATCAAAATTCAAAGTACTCACAACAAGCATTAATTAATTATATGTGCACATATATGTATGTTGACATCCTTAATGAATCCAACTTTGCTAACTTAAGAATTAATCATTAATTTTTTTAATATTTCAACAAGAATATTTAGTGATTTTCTTCTTGGAAAGAATTAGATGTTTTGGGGTGGGGGGTTAAATGTGCCTATGACATGAAATTTTACTTCGAAACCTAACTCGATCGAATCTGAACCAATCATATGGAAAATGTAATACGCTTATCATGTAATTAGTGTACAGTTTAAGAAAAATGACCAATCACAAAATAAATATAATTAATTTGGTTCGGCCAAATCTGATCCAAACAAGAATTTTTCATAAAGATAGTAAACTTTTCAACAATTTCTTTAGCTACGAAATTATTTTTGTTGTGCATATATATATAGTACAGTTTGGCATATTTTTTATTGAATCATTTTACAAAGCAATAAATAGTGTTTTTCACTAAGTGCAGTTATTAAAATATAATTACTTTGGCAATAATTTTTAATAATTACAACGAATAAAATTCGTCCCCAAAAAATAATCATTTATTGAACGACAATGATTTGTAACAAAATATTTCATTTCCTATAAGCTAAGCAACAAAACATATTGTTTGTCAATGGTTCATTACATTGGCAAAAAGGTTTTTTTATAACCAATTTGCTACAAATTAAATACTTCCTCCCTCTTGTACCATCTTTAGTCAACAAATTTGGTCTCTCAAATTACCAAATTGGTACACATTTGATACTAAAATACATTCATCAACACCTCTGCAGATGAGACACTAATTCAACCTAGTATACGTCAAAAGGAGGATATAGATACGATGCTGGAATCTCACTGTTACTCATTTATTATGACGGAGAATTAATGAGAATGATTGCTGGACGTGTCGAAAAACAATAAAATAACATGCAAGTGATCACATATGATGTCTTAAAAGTTACTAGCTAATAATAATCACATTCAGTATGTTGATTCTTTCTTCCAGTGACTAAAGTTTAAAAAGAAAAAGATGAAATTCTCAGATACAATGTATGTGCATACTGATTTCCTTTTCCAAGCCATTATAAATTAGAGTATTAATTTTACTTATTGAAAATAATATGTCACCCTCACCCAAACAAGAAAGACCAAGTTAGCATCAACATTTCTCTTGACATGACCAGCAGTAAATTATGTCATTTTGGGGAGTACACTTGGTTTATATTAATGATTTTGGTCAAATGATTTCTTAAAAACCATACACTAAAAGAAATATTGTCTTTTTGCCATGGGATTTTGATGAAGAACCATATAGAATTCCTATGTCCGACTATATTTTTCGATGCTCATCATTGTGATGAGAAAAGACTTGTCGCGATAGGATCAGGTGAGAGAAAATATCCGCGACATGGGGGATCGATCATGGGTACTTTAGTGACGGTTGTAAAACAGTCCTCGCAAAATTTCATCACTTGAACATAATATATTTTAGGTAAATTTGGACGGGCTTTCCTACGATTTTGGGACGAGGAAAATGGATACTTTATGTAACAAGTTTGGGGTGGATTTTGCAATAGTAAACCGTGGCAACGACCTGCATTTATATATGTGATGTTTAGGGATAGACATTTGTGGCTGTCCTGTTCAGATGGAATATGTAACGGTCAGTTTGAACGCAATTTTGCGACGGACTTTGCTTCGGACACGTAGGACAGACGATTGAATTGTGAAATGGTTTGCAATTGTATGAGTAGTTTTCGACGAGCTTATGTTTTTCTTTTTTTTTTGAATTTGCCGCAATATTGTGAAAAAATCTGTCGCAATTTTCTTTTTACAATAAATTCAAATTTTCTTAATTTTTTGATTAAATTACATTCAAAAATTAAAATAGAATGCTGTTAAATTAAAAACACAATGAATAAATAAAAGTATATTAATAATAAAAAAAATCAAACAAAATTCAGTATATGCAATTTTGTTTTAGAATTAAAAAATAAATTTTTTTATCTTATATATATATAAAGTGAACTTTCGAAATTTTCTAATATTTAGAGGATCCAAAAAGTTTAAGCTTATTAGTTTTGTACATTTTTTGTAGCTCTTAATATTTACTTGTAATTGGAGCACGCTCGATGTGCACTTAATTTAAGTTTTTATCTATTTTTTAATTAATTTAAATAAAAAAGATATATATAATAAATAACTGAATATAATATTAATTTTAAATATATATAAATAGAATATATAAATTTAGGCCTGAAAACTTAATAAATACATAAATAAATATTTAAATCTCAACTGCGAACCACCTATAAATTAATCAAGATGGTTGGATGGGAAGTAAATAATAATTTGAGTTTATTACTCTTAAATCATGTTTAGTATAAGTGTATCAAAGAATCAAAGTGTAGAATTAAAAAAATAAAAGCATCATTTTGCCCTTAAAAAATTAAAATTCGATGATCTTTTGTCGAGGGCCTGGAATAACACAGAATATAAGTTTTAGAGATTGTAAGGTCAAGTAATAAAAATGAGGGCCTAAAATAGTCCTAACCGCATACTTAATTTATATATTTTTCTGATAAATTGACAATATATCAATTGTATCAGTACATTAATATGATTAACAAGACAAAAATAGTATATTTAGTCCCATAAAAATTAGGTTCATGTCACTTTTGGTCCCATTCATTACGAGATTAGTACTTTTAGTTCTATAACTTACAAAAATTAATATTTTTTATCCTCATACACTTTTTCATCTATAATTTAACGATATAGGTTAAGTGTCTAGCACGTTGCAATTAAGTATTTTTTATTGGAAGAAAATTTGGCATTTTTTTCATTAGTAGCATATGAGTGCTTCATATGACCTACTTCATTCACTTGCGGAAGACATGATTTTTTGTATTGCTTCTACTTGGCTTCAACTTATAGAAATATGAAAAGGATACGATTCGATTTTTGTGAAATAAGAGAGAAATCGCTATTTTTTGCCCTAGTTTTCTTCAAGATTTATTTTTTTCCTCAAACGTAGTTACATTTTTCGCCAGAAATGGTCCCAAGCAGGAAAACAAATCAATTTTCTCTCCAGCCAAAAATACTTAACGCTTAAATATTAGGCACGTACACTACACCGTTAAATCATAGACAAAAAAGTGAATGAGGACTAAAAGTACTAATTTTTGTAAGTTACGGAATTAAAAGTGTTAATCTCGTAATGAATGGGACGAAAAGTGAAACGGACATACTTATGGGATCAAAAATATTATTTTTCCTGATTAATAATAATACACAAATTACAATAAGTCATATAAAATGGGGTTAAATACAATTTACTCCCCTGTGTTAATGAAAAAGTACAAAAAAAGTCCCTATCAAAAAACAAAGTGCAATTCTCCCCATTGTGATTTAAAAAATGACGCAATTTACCTCCCTGATACAATTTACAGAGGGAGGTAAATTGCATCATCTTTTTAAATCACAATAAGGTGAATTGCACTTTATTTTTTCACAGTGGCCTTTTTGCACTTTTCGATTAATACAAGGGATAAAAATTCAGATAAAATGAGACAAATAGCCACATATTTAATAAAACTCGAACCCACAATTTCAAACTTATTATAAAACTTCAGCTTTAACTATTAAACAAAAACGTCATTGATTTGAACCCCAACTTAATGGATCACCAATTTACATCATTTACCAATATATTTGGACCAAATGAAAGGAAGTATAATATGCAAGTAAGCATGCATGAATGTAAAATACATTATACATAAATTCCTCATCTCTAATAATTAAAATAAATTTCAGATCACATTCATTATATATATATATATCTTGATTCTTTATTCCGGTCAGTAAAATTAAAATAACAATTCTAAGAAGAAAAAGAAAAAGAAAAATTATCAGATACAATGTATATGCACACTGATTACCTTTTCCCAACCCATTACAGAACTATTTAATTTCAATTGTAGAAAATATGTCACCCTGCACTCACGGAAACAAGAAAGACCAAGTAATATACGTCAACAACATTTTCTTTACATATATAATTTGCGATAACTTCGTTTAAAATAATGTTTTGGTCAAGATTTCTTTGAAACATATATATAGTAAAAAAATGTTAAGATTATTAATCAATATCATAGGGATAAATTCGATTTTGATTCTCTGAATTAGTCATTAAATCAATTTTGGTAACCCATTTTTCGATCTCACGAATTTTAGTCCTCAAATTTTCATAAAATGATTAAAGTCAGACATCTCTGTCATTGAACTAATGCAGAGACCATCTTGACGGGAAAAAGATGATGGGAATGGCAGAACTAACAGGGGATAATTTCAGTTTTAGTCCCCTAAGTTAATTAATAAATCAATTTTGGTATCTTTTGTTCCTTTTTTGTCTATAGCAGGTGTGGTATCTTTAGACTGTCAAGTAATAGAGATGACTGACTTAATTAAAATATTTTAAGAAAATTTAAGGACTAAAATTAATGAGATCGAAACAAAGTGTACTAAAACTAATTTAATGAATAATTTAGAAGTCCAAAGTTGAAATTATCTCTATTTTGTCAACTGACGCTCGATCTATTTTGATGTATAAGCTTGAATAAGAAAATTAGTACAGGTTAATATAAAGTTTACTTTGATGTATAAGGGCCTGGTATAAAACTAGGTCCTGTACTAATCACTGTTACACTTGAATAATTAATACTACCTGGAGAGGTGATATAAAATAGTCGCAAGGTTACCAAGATGTGAACGACCGTTGTACTCTCAAAATTTAACTAAATAATAATAATAAATTTATATACAATGGCTCAAAAGTAATTTTTCGACCAAAAGCATATTGATATATCAAAGTAAACATTTGACAGAATTTATCATGTTTTGATAATACATATAAATAAAAATCTAACTAATTATACAAGACTTTTTTTATCTTTTATTTAATAAATAATATTTTTGTCATCCATTTAATACGTACGATCCTTCAAGTAAATGGAGCCTAAAAGTTAAGGTTGAGTATGAAGTACTTTTCCATGTAATGGCATATCTTTCGCTGAGAACCTGTCTGAAAGATGCTAATGCGTGACATCATTAGTATTGCAGTGGGCTGCAGTCACGTGACTGTTGATAATTTAAAATCAACGTTCCAATTTAATAAGATTCAACAAGCACCTTGGTTACTTACTACTCATTGTTTATGACTTTACTAGAAATTTTAGAGAGGTAATTCTTCCCACTGTAACTATTTTGTGCATTTTAATATAAAAGGACTAGGGACTTTTTTAAAATAATCAAAGTTAGTTAGTTGACCCAAAAAGGCCCATTCGTTAGTTTGAATGGTTAAAATTAATGGTTAGGACTAACTTTTATTATCTATATATACCTTATTATAATTGAAGATCACCTCTTTGGTGTCTAAAATTCTTTTTGGTCTGTTATTTTTTTATTTTTTAAATTATTTCAGTAACTTTTTTTTTTTTGTCTTTTTCTCAACCTTAACTTTCATATTGATTTTTGTTCCGCCACTTTTCTCTCAATAACTAGTTACAACTTCTATTTTTTGTTTATTTAACTAAAATATATATTTTAAAATAACTAGTTACCTCCCTAAATTGTTTCATTTTAAAAAATACAAGGAGGGTAAATTACTATTATTTTTTCATAGGAGCATAGTTTATTCATTTACAATATCATAGAAGAGTAAATTGCATTAAAGCCGTTGATGGACGTACTTTTTTATATAATTTGGCTGTGTATATATGGGCATTTGAAAGCGTGGTTTCATATGAAAAGATTCTCACTTTATATTCTCCATTCAATTTTCACTAGAATTTAATGGCAAAAAGTAAGTACAAATCACAGGTCGTTAAGTATTAGAGAAAAAATCGCAGAAAAAATCGTACGTGAGTTACTAGTGCGAGTATTGAGGGATAATCTAAAAGGCAAATCAATTGACAAAAATCCCTAAATCGGGACTTTTTGAATTTTTTTGAAACCTGAAGACCAATCAAATCATAGTCAAACCCTCAAATCAAACAGAATCCCTAAACTCCAAAAAAAAAAAAAAAAAAACTAGAAAAAGCAACAAGAAATTTGAAGAAGGATGAGCAAGAAAATGGATTTTCCCAAGTAAAGAAGCCACACCCAGCATACATACATGAAATTTATACCCGGCAGGGCAATAATTTGTCTATGAAGTTGTGGGACAAGCCTTCTTCCAGTAAAAACATATGACACCTATATTTGCTCCACTTGATCTACTTATTTACGAAAACTTTAATTCCTCTAACCGGATGGAGATTAGAAAACGAAGGAAAGACAAAACTCAATTTCAGTACGAAAAAACCATGATCACCTTAGTATGTCCTAATTTCCTTTAATAAAATTGTTCATTCCAATGTCAATCATATTCTCTCCCGAAATTCTCACACGCGTGAATCATACATCAATATTATTTCCTTCCAAGTTGAAACTTTAACGACCATATAACTTACATCTGTTTTTTACCATTGACTTTCACAAAAAGTCGGAAAAAATGACATAAAATGAGGATGTTTCTAAAAAGATACATATTAATTTTGCGATTTTCATAAGCCATGAAACTAAAACCGTACAAATCCTAATTCTACTTGTTTTTTTCACTCGAGTACAACTAATATTTCAAACTTTATTACAACTAATAAAACACAAGTTGATGTCAGCTGTCAAGTGCAAAGAGGCTCGATCCTGTCAGAAACCTAGCTACCAGCCCAAGTGGTGACGGCTTTGCCGAATAAAAAATAACTACTAGTCACAGTCAGTATATCGGACTATCATGCATGTTCATAATTTATTTAATGTCGTGTATGGTTTTACAGATTTAAAATTAACTAATTCAAATTCAGCATAGTAGATTCATCTTACATATTTTAATAAATTTTATATTTCAAAATTTTAATTTTAATTTTAAGTTATATTCCATTATAATGAATTTCAAAATAATTTAACATAAATTCATTGCAATTCTTTTTTTCTTTTTTCGCTCAAATTCAAATCCGTCCCTTCAAATAGAAGGAATTTATATTATTTTCAATTCTATAAATACGTACCATTTATTTTAATTTTTAAAATTATGTTGCTGAATGGGCAAGAATATATGTCCTCTGGATCTATCAAATATAATTCCTGTCATTTTCTGACACATTTGGCCCTTTTAACATATTTATCCATATTACTCTACATAAACATTTTGTGTCTTTTTCTTACTTTAGTTAACTATTTTTTTTTTTTTTTTTGTATTTGCTATTACTTTTAGACATTGAATATTTGAATTAATTAATGATAGTGAGAATAGAGCAAATGAGCAACATACACGTGTTGGAGAGGTTGGTAGCAATATATATATGGTGCAAAAGTAATAATATACAGATAAAAAATATTTATTTTATATTTATTTACTCAATTAATATATATATATAAATATTCTTTCTCTAATTTTATTTTCCTTCTCCTCCTAATAATGTACACCCAACATTTTTCTTCTTGTTCCTGATGCAAATATTTATTAATAAAGTTTTAAATTTATAGCAACTTTAAATTATTTTAGTATAACATTTACTTGGTTATTTTTTTAGTATAAAATGAAAGAAAAATAGTTAATCAGTAAAATTATAAAATAAAAAATAATTTCAAGCTAATTAGCAAGTAAATTTCTTATTGCTAATCTACATTCACTACAAGAAAATAGTTCAATAGTAACGAAAAAAATTAGTGTCGAGCTAATAAACAGTTGCTAGTCTATATTACTTAATACAAGAAATCTATTTGCTAATACAAGGAATCGTTTAAAGTATATTAGGCCGACACTGATTTTAAGATCAAATTTTATCATAGCTATTGAATAATTCTCTTGGAATTATTATTTAGTACAACAAATTTACTCGCCAACAAATTTAACAACGAATTGTAAAATATATATTAAATAATGTAGATTAGCAACGAAAATTTTACTTATTAAGTAATTTGATACGGATTTTAATATTAATTTTTTAATAATTATTAAGTCATTTTCTTATCGTGAATGTCATATAACTTTTATTGTTAAAGAATAAAATACGTGTCAATTATTTAATTATTCGATAAATTCAACACCTGATGCAACATCAGCAAAATCCTAACTTTTTGGCCCAGTTACCTACAAAATGCCACAATATATAAAGCAAATACATTAGATAAATGGCCAACATCATTAACAATTGGTCTATTCAATTTGTACTGTACATGATGTTTCATACACAACAGATGTCACCAAAGAAATTCCACTCTCTAAACCAACTTAAAATATAATTGGTCATTCATCAATTTGGTTCTACATATACATATATTTATTTTATTGGGAATTTTGGACACTTTGAGACTTGGATTCAATTAAAATTATCTCAAAAAGAAGTACCTCAACATGGTTCTTTCCATCTTTTTTTAATATCTTGCCTTAGTTCTGATCTTTGAATAAAATTATTATTGTTAGGGGGTTAATTACATTTATTGTTGTTTGGAGTATAAAAATAATAATATATAAAAAATTATTATAAACAAAAATAGGACAACTCTAATGTTTGAACCTTTTAAATAGAGCTCATTATCTGTGACTCTCTCATGCCGAGGGTTATAGAACTTTTTTTTTAAAAAAAAGAAAAAGGATAAGAGGCCGTACTAAGTATTTGTTTTCTTAGAAAAAAATTTCACGTATATTTTTTTTTTGTCTAACAAATTAGACCATGATTTTTTTTTAGTATATATTTGGGAATAAATTACTTTCATTTACTATCTATATATGTCACTAAATTATTTTAATTATCAATTTTTGACATCCCAACTTTCGAAAAATGATCACTTTTGGTGTCATGTCACAAGTTGGTTGTTAAATGCCCTAATGCACGTGAAACTCATGTGATCAGCCTCAGAAGTGTTTTAGTAGGTTAGAATGATTTGTAGCACGTCCAAAGAACTCTAATTCCAATTCTTTCTTAAAAGAAAAAAAAAAAAAAAACTCTAAATTCCTAATTTCTCTCCACATAATTTCATAAAATTAACTCCAAATCCTCATTCCCCCCCCCCCCCCCCCGTTTAAACCCCCAAAATTTTAGACTGTAGCCCGTCAAAATTTGTCTAAGGCTTAATTCAGTTGGCGAAGTTAAGGCCCACTTTAGAGATCATGGGTTCAAACACCACCATATGTGTGGGATGTTGTTTTACCGTATAGCAGTTGTTGGCTACTGTAGTAGTAGGTGTTGTTTCAATTTAATTTATTTGATATTGTTAATCAGGTTTGTTAAATATTGATATTCGATAGGAATGATTGTAATCGATTATTTCAATAAATAATAATTCATCACTTTCAAATAAAAGAAAATTAGATATGCCGTTATCATCTATTGATGAATAGTATATGATTATTATTAGTGTTTGGTAGTTCTTAAATATGAATATTTGATATTGATGATTGTAATTAATTTATTAAAAGAAGAATTAATGGTGGAGACCAAAAGTGATTACTTTTCGAAAATTTGATTCTTTCATTTATTTACACTTCATATATATTACTGAAACATAATTGAATCAATTATAGTTAGAGTACATAATTAAATCTTGGTCTAGTTGATTGCCACCAAAAATCAAATATTTAAAACTTAAATAGTACTGCTTAAAAAAATAATTGAACAATTCTAATTTATGCTAATTATGTTAAGGGGCCCATGTTTGGGTCACATCACTGCTGACAAAAAACCCTAACGTGTACAAAGTAAATTTTTTTGTATTAATCCTTGTAAACAGCACCCCTATAAAATATTTTTAGCAAAATATCCTCAAGTCATGTTCATTTTATTTCAATTATAAAAAGAAATATTTTATTTCATGAAATTTTAAATTATTATTCAAAAAATTGATTTTTTTTATTGAGTAATTCTTTATCAATTATTTTACTACAATAATTTAAAATTTATAGGGTAAGTTTTCAGGGATAATTTCACTTTTAATCCTTTAAATTAGGCACTAAATTATTTTTGGTAATTCATATTTCGATCCCATCAATTTTGATCTTAAAGATTCTTTTCTTTTTTAAATAATCAAAGTTAGGGCAGTTAGTTGATCATCTCAAATAATGTTAGTTGGTTTGCTGCACTCTTTTTTCTCTTCAAAAGATCTTTCTATTAATTTAGATGATCAATTAACAGTCCGAACTAATTTTTATTATTTTAAAAAATATTCGACAACTAAAATTTGGGGTCGGGATATGGGGTACTAAAAAAATTTAGTAACTAATTTAGGAGATCAAAAGTAAAATTATCCTGTTCGTACTATATTAGCAACTTCAACTTTTTTAGATAATTGTCGAATCAGTATATCTATTATTATTAAATAAAATTAATATAAAAATATAATTTTTTACCACAGTTAATAATACTTACGGTAATTTTAGTTATGCCGAGAATATTTACCGTAATTTAGATATATTTGATTAGTTCAAAAATGATGGGAAAATGTATACCTAATATCCTGATGATGTAGCTACATTTCGAAATGAAAAAGATCTTGATGATGTAATATCAATTTTTTTAAATAAATTGACTCCAATCACATAATAATTTCAATTATTGATAATTACAACAATCAATAAATTAATAATTAATATTAAAATATATATAATTAATAAATAACTACTATTAGTTTTCTTAAAAAAATAATTACGTACTGTGAAAGTAGATAGATAATTGCGATTAATTAATGAAAAACAACAATTCACATGTTGATGAAATTGAAATCAAATCAACAATGTCTTTGTTTAATAGTTGAGGCTGAGGTCCTATGAACAAATTTGAGGTCATGAGTTTGAGTTCCACGAAATATATAGGTGATATTTATCGCTTTATATGAGTTTATTATAAGAAAAAATTGCACATTCAGTCCCAGTAGACATGGAATATTAATTGCACTTTTAATGCCTTACATTATGATATTAATATTTTTGGTCACACGGGATTAAAAAGTATTGTGGATGTGGTCTCATGTACTAATCGTATGGGACCAAATATGTTCGGCTTTGAGACCATATTTATAATATCTTTTAATCATGTGGATAAAAAATGTTCACCTTCCAGATGTTGGACCAAAAGTGCAACACTCTCTGTTTTATGGGATCAAAATTGTATTATAATTTGTTTCATTAAATTTTTATTATATTGGTATGTTGTTCGAACTGGTATATCATTCCATTTATTTACACATTAATACAATCATATAATTGTCACTTTTATTAAAAAACATAATAATCATAACTTTATAATCATATAATCTCAATTTCGTCAGTTCAACCATACCTTAGACATGTAATAATTGTAGATAACCTGAAACTCTTACATAGAACAATTCATTTATTTGACTTACACTCGTACAATGGTCCCAAGACCACATATATATATCTAATAATAAAAAAATTATACTTTAAACACAGAATTATCAAATCCACGTGTGCCATATGGGCCAATCATGGACTTCCACGTCCGCTCATTGATTAATACTCACACTTTTATCTGCCAACGACGTCACTTAAGAAACCCATGCAATCGTGTGATCTTCTCGACCAAATATCTAATGAAGAATGTTTTGTGACGATGAATTTCAAACGGTAACTATGTCGGGAGAGTTACACTTTTTGTCCTTAAACCAGCATTTATTTTTTTTTATGAATTTGATCATTTGAATTAATTAAATATTAAATCAAACAAAAATGATTCTCGAAGATGTTTCTTTCTTAGCTTCACGTGCCGTGCACATGATTCATTTTAAGATGTAACAGTTAATAGATGAAAAATAACCAAAATTTTGAGTGTAAGTAGTATTATTTAGAAATTGAAATCGAATAAGTGGTATTATTTAGGGACTAGAATTGTATTTCTCTCAAACTATATCGGTTCTAAAATATCTGATTATATTACTTGATCGACTATTCAAAATTAAAACTAAAAATGACATTAAAAACTTGTAGATAAGAACTAGATACAAATATTTATTAGGGTAAATTATATTTCAACACCCTTTTAGATTATGTTCAATTATACAAACCATTGTTATCGATCTTTTTGCGAAATTACAAGTACACCTCCTGATATTGTAATTATAATTTACATCGACTCATTTTCAAATACACAACTTACACAAACACTGCCGAGATAAATTATATCTATACCACCTTATAACGTACTAATAAATTTATAAAGAACGATGAGTATCTGTATAATTAAGTTTAACGCGTAATATATATATATATATATATATATACATATATATCAATATAATTTACCATATTTATTAATGGGATTGTAAGATCTGCTCCAGAATGCATTGTCATAATAGTTTTTGTAATGAAATCTTGATATTTTTTTGTGCAACTCTAACTATTTGATATCGTTTTCTCAGGTCGACCTTTTGGTCCCCCTCCAATCATGTCTAATTTGTGTATTCTTGTTTCACTTTTCATTTGATTGAATTAAATTCTTCATTTAATATTTTATCTCATCTTTTATTTTATTTAATATTATATTTATATTAATGGAATAAAAAAATTCAATTCATTTTTTAATTGAGTTCAACTTTAATCTCAATCACTGCAAGAGCGTGGGCGTGGTGATTAGTGGTGGAATTCTCTTTATATTTGAATATAGTCAGATACTAACTGTCATGGCATGATTGTCATCCCTATATGTATGTATTAAATAATTTTTTATATTTTAAAATAAGGATAGTTACACTCTCCTTTCCTAAGGTTTGGTGTAATTACACGTAAACCTCTTGTGGTTTGAGAAATTACATCTAGCACCCTTGAGTTTGCTGCCATCTAATAAATAAGTTTTTGCATTAGACAAAATTTACAAAATTCACTGATGCTAACAAAAAAAATTAAATAATATATATATATACCCCCGATTGACTTATTACTAACTTATTATAGGTCAAATAAATCTTTTTATAATCAAATTACCCTCAGACTTCTTTACGCGTTAATGCATATGAGAAGGTATATATCACCGTTATGAGAGTGGTTTAGTCCAAAGAAAAATTATTTGACCTACAATAAAATCAGTAATAAGCCAATAGAGGGTAAATCTCAATTTTCATTTACTTTTTTCGTTAATATCAGCAAATTTAGTGAATTTTGACTTACAGATTGACTTATTTGTTAGATGGAAACAAACCTTATGAGTGTTAAATATAATTTTCCAAACCACATAGAGTCTATATATAATGACACCAAATCTAAAAAGAAAAAAAAATATAATTATCACTTTAAAATATATATATATATATATATATAAGAATAAAATATATAATTCACGACGTCACCTTCCTCCCTCCCCTCAATAAAATGAAAGAAAAAGAAAAAGACCAAGAAAAGTAACTTATTGACGCAAAAAAAAAAAAAAAATTATATAGTGGTGGGATCATAAACAACATTTTATGAGTAAAAGTAATTTTTCTTGATATATATATATATATATATATATATTTATATAAACCCAAATGGGCCTCCAGATTGGGCTTGATAGGCCTCTAACCTCAACTGAGCTCTCAGATGGGGCTTCAAGTAGACCTTCAGTTGGGATGTATGGGCCTTTAGTCAAGTGGGCTTGGTCACGTTTATTCCTATGACTGCAATTTAGTAATATTTTAATTTGACTTTAATTATCTGAATTCGGTGGATATCATAATTAATCACTTAAAACTTCATATTCTACTCAGCTATTCATCAGTGTTGCATTGAAATGATTTGATATTTAATATTAATTATTAAATTTATTTAAATTAATTAATATTCAGATATTGAGATATATTATCTGCATTATTTTTAATTGACAATTGAAAGTGCTAACAAATTACTTTTCATATATGTGCATGACATAATTGTAAATATACCTTTAATTTCTGTAATATTTTTATATTCCATTTTTTTAAATAATGATACATGACAAATAGAATAAAATTGAATCAATTAGAAAATTTAAATACATTAATTTAGAAATAACAAATCTAATAAATACATGAATAAGAATACAAATTCAAAATCCTTAGTTAAAAATTTGCTAAATCCTTCAAAACAAAGCAAATGCGTCATATAAGTCGTTTATTTATAAAAAGTTAATTTTCAAACTGAAATAATGCCTACAACAACTAATTTAATAATCTTATTTAAGTTCAAACATACTCTCGTAAGTTTCAAGAACTCATAAATATCTACTTCAAACATGTTCTGCAAACTCTTTCTTCCCCCAAATTTGTAGCATCATCATTGATCTGATCATCTTCAGTTTTCTGAGTATATAAAAATATTAGTAAATATATAATTTTTTTAACATATGGTAGAATTTAATTGATATCATATTAATTTTTTTGTTTAAAGGAGGCCTACGTGAATTAACATAATTTACTATCGATCAGCTAAGGTCCCATTAATATGTAGGAATGAAATGAGCATTTTCAAGTCCAATTCTACGTCTTTGATTGGTATGCTAGAAGTTTAAGAATTCTTATTCCCATAGACAAGGAATTAGTCATTCCCTCCTCCCGACATGGTATTAGCTATTCCAAATACGTAGAGAATGAAATGTTCTTTTTTCTTTTTTTTTTGTATTAATTTAATATTTATTTTTAATTGTTATTAACTTTGTGTATTTTGTGTATCTAGTATTAAGAAATAATTATGTATGCATGATAAGAAAAAAGTGATATTACTTTGATGTTTAATTATTTTATTAATTTATAAAATTTCTTTTATTGAGTATTGAATAAATAAATAATATAGTTATTAATTATGTACATGGTTGAGTTGAAATAGAATTCTAATAAAATAAATAATGAAAAAGAGTTTTAGTCAATTAATAACTATTTAAATAAAAATATTTAAAAATTTTAATAGTAACAAGGTTAAACATAAAAGTTTTATAAATATAAGAAGATACGATGTAGAAACTTGAAAAAGCGTATCTTTTTTATGAGTGAAAGTAATCTGGCAAAGTCTCATTATTTTCATTGTTTGTTTATGTATTGTGATCACAAGGTAGAATAATATTTATTAAAAATGTACAACGCTTAATGAAAAATATTTGACAATAAATATTAAACTCTAATTAAAAACACCAAGTCAAAATAAATTTAAATAAATGTAATTATTTTATTTTAATGTGCTTTTATATTGTGAAGTATTTGATGCACATATTTTTAAATTTTTGTGTGCATTACTTCTCTAAATAAAAAAAAAAAAATTCAATCACTATATATTTTATTAATCTATCTTAGTCATTGTATATCCTACACATACATATATATACATGTGTGTGTGTGTGTGCGCGTCTTTTTGTGTGTTTGTTGTAGATAATATTATTATTTTGTTACAATCTCTTTCTATAATCATCTTAGTTTATTTCAAGTAATATTTATTTAATATTTATATATTATTTTAATTTACAATTTATTTCAAAATAAGGGTTTTTTTTTTCACAATCTTATTAAAAAAAGTGGTAAGTTTTTATATTTTTTTTATTCTTCTATAATAAATATATAACTATGTATATTTTTCATATTGACAATTTGACATTATTTTATATTTTGGCTAACTATCACTACAGGAAAATGTATTTATTATGATAAACAATTATACAACAGCATAAGTTGTCATAAATACTAATATAATTGTACAAGTGATTGACTCTATACTAAAACCACAAAAGTCTCTCCAACCCAACGAGACCACAAAGTGCGATTTTAATGATTTTCGGGTTGGGCTAAACTTTCCGAAACTGCAAACATTGAGTTGGGCCGAAAAATAACCTAAATGGGCTCAACCGCACCGCATACACTCCTATCTAAATCCATTTCATTCCTACATACCAATCATACCCTTAAACTTTTACCATAAAACATTCAACAATCTCGATTTCTAGCTATCTGTGTTTCTTTATGTTGATGAAACCATGCATGTTTTGTTCCCTTGAGTCTCGTGAATATGGAGTTGATAGTTAATTTTTTAATAATAATATTTTATTTATTTATTTACCTTAAATTTATTAATATATCTAAAAATATTATTGTATTGAATTTTAGTATTTAAATTTGATTGTAGGCAATGATTTGCTCGTATTTCTCTAACCCTCCTTTCATGCTTAAGTGGTGCTAATATTTGGATTTGGTAACATTCAGTCCGTTGAAAAATTAATTCATCCAATTTATTTTGGTCAGTAACAAACATAGTATGTGCTATATTAATATAGATAATAAATATACAATAAAATAAGGTAAATACAATACCTTATATACATATATATATATAGATATGATATTTATCAAAACGCCGTAAACTAAATGATAAATTACATTGAGCTTCCCTAATATTTGAAATAATTATCAATACTCTTATTATTTAAAAAATTATTGATACTTCTTTGAAATTAACGTCTGTCGGGCGCATTCCATTAGATTTACATTAAGGTTTTATATTGAACTATTATAATTTTACATATTTTTAAAAATATTTTACGAGCTAAAGATGCCCTTTATAAAATATACAGCACATAAACACAAAGGGTCAAACATGACATTGCACAATATTATTTTTTTAATAATTCTCTAAATAATTTAAAAGAAAAACGAAAAAATTTCCAACGGTAAAGTAGATATTTCCACATTACCGTTCAATAATTACATAATCATGTCAAATATTAAGAGGGTGTCGATAATTTTCGAACAATGATTAGATAACAAATTTAAGGACAACTCAATATATTTTTTTCTAAATTAAACTATTATACATGAATGAATTACTTTTTTAATCATTTTACACGAGTCAAAATATCTCAAATTTATTATAGTAAATTAAGATTCATTTCTTTTCCATAATAATATAATTTGTCAAAATTATTAATTCATATCAGCAATAATTTTACTGTAATAAATGCCTTCTCCGTTGTTCCAATTTTGAATTGTTTGTATCATCTATATATAGAGTTCAAATTGGCTCCACATCATTGCAACATTTTTATACCAACACCAAACCATTAGCTGGTTAGAATGGCTTCCCAAAAGTTGATTTTTTCAATCACTTTCCTACTTTTTGTCCTCGGTATTGTCTCTTTCTCTTCCTCTCTTTTCTTCTTATTTATATATATTTTACGTCTGCAATCAAAATACTGATCTATTTTGACGGAGTTACATTTTATATCGATTTCTTGAATCTTTTTTGTATATAAAGTTTTTTAAATACATAAGTCATATTCTCTTTAGAATCCGTTTGGAAACCTGTGATTAAATATATCAGTGTTCGGATATCGAACATAACTTGTTATGTCTTTTCGCCCAAATTATTACTTTTGGAATTAAATTTCGCAGAAACTGCTTGATAAAAGCCACAATTTGTATTTTTTATTCCGATCGCAATGATTTTCATCTAAATTCCTATTGAATATTTTTTTAATTTCTTCCTCAACATTAAAAATATCGTTATTTTTGAAATTTAAATACAATCTGCATTTATTTGATCAGTTATAATAAAATGAATCAAAACTGTATAATCACTTTTTCGGAAACCAATTGGTCCAAAATTTAAGGAGCATTTCTCTTTTGTGGTAATTGACAGTATGGGGAAGAACACCAGAGGCCCAAGGATGCAAGACCGCCAACGATTGCATAGATATAATCAAATGCTTTGATGCCGAAATACTCTGCCAGGAAGGTAAGTGCCGCTGTATTAAGACGAAAGCAGCCCGCGCTGTTGCTGTCGATGATGATGGGGTGAATGACGAGAAGAGGGGGCGCTAGAGTGTTGTTGAGACTGAAGTTGTCCACATCTGAGTGTCTGAGTTCAATTATTTCTTGTTGCTACAGTAAATAAATTACGTTGGCGTCTATTAAGATTAAGTTAATTACACAAACTCCTCTTGTTCTTTACAATATTACGGGCGCACGATGTGATGTTGTAGTTATAATTATAAGTATGTTCCGTAATTAGTGGCGAGTTTTTAAACAAGTGCTGTTGGAGTTATATTGCACCGACACTCCTGAACGGGGAGTGCGTGTGTTTTACGAACGGTGTATGAGGTATTTGTGTAATTAGGTTTACTTCTAGGGGTGTTTTGACGTAATTTATTATATATATATATTAATAAATTTAATATTTAATACAGGCAATCTATCTTCATTTTTAGTAATATATCTACTTAATTGACAAATAATTTAAAACTAAATCCCATATTGATGAGAATTTAGATTTTCATTTATGTATTTTTACTAATTAAATATATTAGTAATTCGACAAAAAAAGAAAAAGAAAAATATTTCAACGAAGTCAAATATATTCTATTTTAGTAATTTATTTAAGGGGAAAGTACTATAATACCCTAACAAAATTCTTGAATCAAGAACATCATGATTCAATCTAGAAACCTTAATGACCAACTTTTAATTTTAATTATACAATACAGTCAAGATTTATGATTGTCTTTGAGATTTTTCGATTACGCAACTAAAACTTTTCAAAATATATTTGAAATTTTAACATTTAATTGAATTTTCTGCAATTCTGAAATTTTAACATTTTAATGATACTTGTTTTCAAAATATATATATGTTCAATTATTTTAAGTCACTTCATCAAATATTGATTTTTTACTATAAACTATAAGTTATCAAATTATAATGTGAAGTATTAAGAAATGAATTTGAATTTAATTGACTGCTTAAAATCCCAATACATGTTTTTATTTTTTTTAAAAAAAGAAAAGACTTGTTAAAAAGATTTTTACTTTTGAAAACAAGTATCATTTTTTTTTATATTCTATTAGAATGTCAAGAAAAATAATATCTATTTTCAAAGTAATAAGTTGTTTTGATGTATATATAGAAAAATAATATTTTAATGTCAAAATAGTAGTTTATATTCTATGGTAAAAAATGTTTATATATGGGAATTTATATAGAGAAATAAACCAAAGAAAAAGAAATCAAAATAAAATGTTTAATAAATTTGTGATGCAGCTTGCAATTCGGTCGGTGCCCCATTGTGCAAAAATATTGTCCTCGCGGACTTTATAGAATCTTCACAATTTTATCTCAAAAAAAGAATTTCATTAGGGAGAGAATGCTTTAGGGTTTATAAATCACTTAAACTCTTCATCTCACTATAAGAACAAAAAATTAGTGATAAAAAAAAACAAAACAAAACAAGTGGTAATTTTAATATTGTCACTAATTATATATATTTAGTGATAAGACTATTTATTTTATCACAACAAGAAATTTTAAGATTTTAATAATTATTATTATTTTGTAAAAATTATTATTTATATGAGCTAATGACAAAAATATATGCACGAAGTTAATTGTCGCTAAATTCAATTAATGATTTAAGTACAGTGACGATCTAGTGACAATAGTTGTTACTAAGTTGTCATTATAAATGTATCATTAATTGTATTTAGTGATAACTATATACACATTTTTATTACTAATAATTATATAGTGACAAGATAAAAATTATTTTAACTTAATACATATTATTAATAATAATTTTAAAACTATCACTTGATAGTTTGTCTCGATGTCATATTTTCTTATAATTGCCGCCAATGTAAGATGCTTGTCTAAATCAGAGCTAATGCACTGAATTCCACTAGGACTAATGCACTAGATCCCAATCAAAACTAAGCTTCTCGTGCTTGGGTGCGATCACACTAAGCCTCTATTCCTCGATTATTAACTATGTATCCTAGAAATTTGCCACCTCCGACTCCGAACATGCATTTGCTTAGGTTGAATTTCATTCCATAAGTTCTCCTTATGGCAAAAGTTGTGACGTCCGTAGAATTTTTCACGTAATTGGGAGACTAATTGGTAATTATTAAAAATTTAAATTTAATTAGTAAATAAAATATAGATTGAATTTGGAATATAATAACACTTGAACGGATTAAATTGGAGTTCGTTATAATATTTGGGGCAAATTATAATAATTAAGAAAATTAAAAAGGATGTAATTGGTATTTTAAGAAAAATTTAATTAAATATATAAAATAATAATAATATTTCATATATATAAGTAATATATATATAATAATATTTCATATATATAAGTAATATATATATATATATACAAAATGAGGGAGATTTTTGATTGAGGCAGTGGGGCCTCTCTTTCCACTTTTCCTCATTTTAAAACATACACACTCTTACACAAACTCACACACACACCGTCATATTCCACACACACTGTCGCGCACACATATTGCCGAGGACAGAGGTACGGATTTTATTACTTTAATTTATATTAATTTATATAATTATATTATTTAATTAGTTCATTTATTAAATATTAATTATATTGATCGATGAACTATTTGATTGCAGTATTTTATGATTTTAGCTATTTAAATTAGTGTCAAATTAAATATCACAATTGCTATAAAAATAATATAGTTGGGCAATTAAATTATTTGATTTGTTAGATTTAATTATTATTATAGCTAATTTACACAATTCCATCGGAATGATTAACCAAATATGTAATTCTATGTATTATTGTTTAATTAAATTGTATAGCAACGATAAATTGACAGAAAATTTATAGAAATATTTTGGAAGTTATATTTTAGAAATATTATGTTATTAATGAGGGAAAATGAGGTTTCGGTGGTAATGTAATTTACAAATGTTATTAAAAACGATAGTTATAAATATATATGGGGTTTGATTAAATGAATTCTTATGAATTAGTTGATAAATTAAATATATGTTTGGGAAGCTTAGAAAATGTAGTTATTTATAAGAAAATGGAACAGGGGTTTGGACTTTAATATAAATAGAATATTAAAAGATTGGTGGAAAATATACGAACATTATATAATATTTATTTAGAGTTTATGATATTCTATAAATATATTGATTATACGTATAACATTCTATCATAGGACGTGACGACAAAGTAGAGGGTTGAGCAGTCGCTCGTAAACCGAAGCATTTTGGGATATAAGGTAAGTATAGCTAATTGGTTTTATATATATATATATATATATATGTGTAGTATTGTATATGTTATACATATTGGTTTCTTGGATGCGATCGTGGACGTGGCTTTATAATATTATACGTGGCTTCCGTAAATTGATTAGTTGTGATTTATTTGTTAGATTACCCTAATATTGGTGGAATTGTTATTATGTGTCATATATGTTTGTAATGGTTGGACGTGAGAGTGGTATGATTACGTGATCGTATAATTGATTGTCGTATAAATCAAATTGAAAGTAATTATTGAGGAAGTAATTGTTGTAAAGAATAGAATGATGATTGTGAATTGAAATAAAAGATGATGCTTACCTAGTGGAAGCACAGTCAATGGTTTATGAAAATGTGATTGATGATGATATGATTGATAATGTGATATGAGAAATATCTGAGTTAAGCTAGGTACCATGGCGCGTAGGGTACCGGGGTATTCCGGGGCAGCAGGGAATATCCTGTGCTGTTAGCTACACACTGGGGTGGTGTGGAGGTATCACACAACGGGTATCCTGTGTTGTATATGATATGATGATAGCCGGCGAAAACCATTGACTGATGTACTCCAACTAGAGTAAGTGGGGCCCTTAACTAATAAATGATAACGAATGAATATTATGTCGTAGATTGGTTTACAGTTATGAGTATGTATTACTGCTTATATCTGATGTTGCTGTATGACGAATGACTGTTGTCGGTGTGACTGCATGTAGGTGAATCTTTGTCTATGTATATATATAAATTGATCAGCTATACTTATTGAGTAGGCAGCTCATTCCTTGCCACGTACTTTTCAGGGAATAGGTCACACTGACTAGATACATTGGACTTTGAGTTGTGCTGTCGTTCTTATTAGGTGGGTCAGCCGTGACTTCTGAAGCCAAAGTTTTTGATTGTTGGGTTGTTAAACATTCGGGTCTTTTATCGGGATTTGTGTTTTAAGTTGTGGTATGATTTTTCTTGAGATTTTGTATAGGAGCACATCTAGTGAGAGTAAATATAAACTTTTGGTGATATCTAATACCTATTCTGATATATATATATATATATTATATTGATAAATTAGAATTTATTTTATGGGTTGAAAGAGAATTACTTATAGAATGAGTTTTAATTAAAGAAAGGATGAAATAGTAATAATTAAATGTAGCGAGTAGGGGGTGCTACAAAAGTTGTCTCCAGGTGTATTAGATGGTCCTCCAACTTTGGACTTTTAACAAGTATGTCATCTACGTAGACCTCCATTGTATTTCCAATATGTTCTGCAAACATCTTGTTTACCAGCCTCTAGCATGTTGCGTTGCAATCTTTAATCCAAAAGACATTACATTATTACAATAAATACCTCGATCAGTTATAAAGGACGTTTTATCATGATCCTTGACTGCCATTAAGATATGATGGTATCCTTGTTACACATCCATCATGGAAAAAGTTTCATACCCGGCAGTCGAGTCTACTAATAGATCGATCCTTGGTAGTGGATATGGGTCTTTGGGACAAGTCTTATTTAGATTGGTAAAATATGTGCATATCCTCTATTTGCCTGATGCCTTTGGTACCACCACCACGTTTGACAACCAGTCTGTATATTGGATTTCAGATACATACCCTGCTTTTAATAGCTTGCTGACTTCCTCCTCGATAATGCGATTTTTTTCAACTTCGAAAGTTCTTTTCTTTTATTGTATAGGTCGAATAGTGGGTTAAACATTTAGCCGATGCACAATCACCTTAGGGCTTATTCCTCTGAAATCCGAGGGGTTCCAAGCGAACATGTCTATGTTATTTCTTAAAAATGCGATCATCAGTGTTCCCAATCCTTCACCCATTTTCGACCTAAATTTGGTTGTTCTTGTAGGATCCCCTGCACCAGTTCCACTTCTTTGTGATCATCAATGGGCTATATCCTCTCGGCCTTCAAATGGTAGATGGAGACTATTGCCCTGAAAGATTTAAGTCCAAGCCTACCTAATATAATATTGTAAGCAAAAGGTGTATCTACAATAAGAAATTTACCATCAATATTTTTCATTTAGGTTCTTCTCCGATGGATACTGGTAGATCTATTGTTCCCAATGATTCGACCTCGTTTCTTCCAAATCTGACCAATGGGGTCCTTATCGGTTCTAACTTGACAATATCTAACCCCATTACCCTTCAAGAATTACATAATCATGTCAAATATTAAGAGATTTCGAACAATGAGTAGATAACAAATTTAAGAAAAGCTCAATATATTTTTTTTCTAAATTAAAAATATTATACATGAATGAATTACTTTTTTAATCATTTAACAGGAGCCAAATATCTCAAATTTATTATATTCATTTTTTTTCCATAATAATATAATTTGTCAAGTTATTAATTCATATCAGCAATATTTTTACTGTAATAAATGTCTTCTCCATTGTTCCAATTTTGAATTGTTTGTATCATCTATATATAGTGTTCAAAGTAGCTTCACATCATCGCAACATTTGTATACCAACACCAAACCATTAGCTCGTCAGAATGGCTTCTCAAAAGTTGATTTTTACATTCACTTTCTTACTTTTTGTCCTCGGTATTATCTCTTTCCCTTCCTCTCTTTTCTTCTTATATATATATATATATATATATTACGTCTGCACTCAAAACACTGATTTACTTTAACGGAGTTATATTTTGTATCAATTTCTTAAATCTTTTTTGCGTATAAAATTTTTTAAGTACAAAAGTCATATTCTCTTTCGACCCATTTTGGAATCCTGTCATTAAATAGATTAAATATATTAGTGTTTCGATATCAAGCATAATTTCTTAAGCCTTCTGATCCAAATTATTACTTTTGGAATTAAATTTCACATAAACTGTTTGATAAAAGCCACAATTTGTAGTTTTCAGTCTCATCGCAATGATTTTCATCTAAATTCCTATTGAATATTTTTTTTTAATTTCTTCCTCAACATTAAAAATATTGTTATTTTTGAAATTTAAATACAGTCTGCATTTATCTAATCAATTATAATAAAATGAATCCAAACGACCAATTAGTCCAAAATTTAAGGAGCATTTCTCTTTTGTGGTAATTAACAGTATGGGGAAGAACACTGGAGGCACAAGTATGCAAGACCGACAAGGATTGCTTCGATATAATTAGATGCATTGATGCCCAAATAGTCTGCTACGAAGGTAAGTGCCGTTGTATTAAGACGAAAGCAGCCCGCGCTGTTGCTGTCGATGATGATGGGGGGAATGACGAGAAGAGGGGGCGCTAGAGTGTTGTTGAGACTGAAGTTGTCCACATCAAGTGTCTGAGTTCAGTTATTTCTTGGTGCTACAGTAAATAAATTACGTTCGCGCCTCTTAAGATTAAGTTAATTACA
Organism: Sesamum indicum; assembly: GCF_026168435.1. NCBI lineage: Eukaryota > Viridiplantae > Streptophyta > Magnoliopsida > Lamiales > Pedaliaceae > Sesamum > Sesamum indicum. The sequence continues at coordinate 15,974,129 of NC_142661.1, forward strand.
CAAACTCCTCTTGTTCTTTACAATATTGCGGGTGCACGATTTGATGTGATAGTTATAATTATGAGTATGTTCCGTAATTAGTGGCGAGTTTTTAAACAAGTGTTGTTGGAGTTATATTGCACCGACACTCTTGAACGGGAAGTACGTGTATTCTATGAAGGGTGTATGAGGTATTTGTGTAATTAGATTTACTTTTAGGGGTGTTTTGACGTAATTTATTTTATATACATTAATAAATTTAATATTTAATAAAGGCAATCTATCTTCATTTTTAGTAATATATCTACTTAACTGACAAATAATTTAAAACTAAATCCCATATTGATGAGAATTTAGATTTTCATTTATGTATTTTTACTAATTAAATATATTAGTAATTCGATAAAAAAAAAGAAAAATATTTCAATGAAGTCAAATATATTCTATTTTAGTAATTTATTTAAGGGGAAAGTACTATAATACCCTAACAAAATTCTTGAATCAAGAACATCATGATTCAATCTAGAATCCTTAATGACCAACTTTTCATTTTAATTAAACAATACAATCAAGATTTATGATTGTCTTTGAGATTTTTGAAATACGCAACTAAAAATTTTCAAAATATATTTGAAATTTTAACATTTATAGTTGTATATGATGTAGCTGAATTTTAACATTTAATTGAGTTTTCTTGCAATTTTTTTAGACAAATACGCAATATATATATATATATATATATATTCAATTTTTTTAACTAACTTAATCAAATATTGCTTTTTGAAAATAAACTATGAGTTATCAAATTATAATATGAAGTATTAAGAAATAAATTTGAATTTAATTGACAGCGTAAAATCACAATACATGTTTTTTTTTTTAAATAAAAAGAAAAGACTTGTTAAAAAGATTTTTTACTTTTGAAAACAAGCATCATTTTTTTTTATATTCTATTAGAATATCAAGAAAAATAATATCTATTTTCAAAGTAATAAGTTGTTTTGATGTATATATAGAAAAATATTATTTTAATGTCAAAATAGTAGTTCATATTCTATGGTAAAAAATGTTTATATATGGGAATTTATATAGAGAAATAAACCAAAGAAAAAGACAAAATAAAATGTTTAATAAATTTGTGATGCAGCTTGCAATTCGGTCGGTGCCCCATTATGCAAAATATTGTCCTCGCTGACTTTATAGAATCTTTACGATTTTATCTCAAAAAAGGCACCTCATTAGGGAGAGAATGCTTTAGGGTTTATAAACCACTTAAACTCTGCATCTCACTTTAAAAAAACAAAAACTTAGTGATAAAAAAAATACAAAACAAAGCAAGTGGCAATTTTAATATTGTCACTAATTATATATATATATATATAGTGACAAGACTATTATTTTATCACAACAAGAAATTTTAAGATTACTAAGTTGTCATTATAAATATATCATTAATTGTATTTAGTGATAACTATATACATATTTTTATTACTAATAATTATATAGTGACAAGATAAAAATTATTTTAACTTAATACATATTATTAATAATAATTTTAAAACTATCACTTGATAGTTTGTCTCAATGTCATATTTTCTTATAATGTCTGCCGCCAATGTAAGATGCTTATCTACATCAGAGCTAATGCACAGAATTCCACTAGGACTAATGCACTAGATCCCGATCAAAACTAAGCTTCTCGTGCTTGGGTGCGATCAGACTAAGCCTCTATTCCTCGATCATTAACCATGTATCCTAGAAATTTGCCACCTCCGATCCCGAACGTGCATTTGCTTCGGTTGAGTTTCGTTCCATAAGTTCTCCTTATGGCAAAAGCTGTCTCCAAGTGTATTAGACGGTCCTCCAACTTTGGGCTTTTAACAAGCATGTCATCTACGTACACCTCCATTGTTTTTTCAATAGGTTCTGCAAACATCTTGTTTACCAGTCTCTAGCATGTTGCGCTGCAATCTTTAATCCAAAAGGCATTACATTATTACAGTAAATACCTCGATCAGTTATAAAAGACGTTTTATCACGATCCTTGACTGCCATGAAGATATAATGGTATCCTTGGTACGGACCCATCATGGAAAAAGTTTCATACCCAGCATTTAAGTCTACTAATAGATCGATCCTTGGTAATTGATAAGGGTCTTTGGGACAAACCTTATTTAGATCGGTAAAATCTGTGCATATCCTCTATTTGCCTGATGCCTTTGGTACCACCACCACGTTTGACAACCAGTCTGTATATTGGATTTCAGAAACATACCCTGCTTTTAGTAGCTTGCTGACTTCCTCCTCGATAACGCGATTTTTTTCAACTTCGAAAGTTCTTTTCTTTTGTTGTATAGGTCGCATTGTGGGTTCAACATTTAGCCGATGCACAATCACCTTGGGGCTTATTCCTCTGAAATCCGAGGGGTTCCAAGCGAACATGTCTACGTTATTTCTTAAAAATGCGATCATCAGTGTATCCAATCCTTCACCCATTTTCAACCCAATTTTGGTTGTTCTTGTAGAATCCCCCTGCACCAGTTCCACTTCTTTGTGATCATCGATGGGCTCTATCCTCTCGGTCTTCATATGGTAGATGGAGACTATTGCCCTCAAAGAGTTAAGTCCACACCTACCTAATATAATATTGTAAGCAAAAGGTGTATCTACAACAAGAAATTTTACCATCAATATTTTTTATTTAGGTTCTTCTCCGATGGATACTGATAGATCTATTGTTCCCAATGATTCGACCTTGTTTCTTCCAAATCTGACCAATGGGGTGCTTATCCGTTCTAACTTGACAATATCTAACCCCATTACCCTTCAAGAGTTACATAATCATGTCAAATATTAAGAGATTTCGAACAATGAGTAGATAACAAATTTAAGAAAAGCTCAATATATTTTTTTCTAAATTAAAAATATTATACATGAATGAATTACTTTTTTAATCATTTAACAGGAGTCAAAATATCTCAAATTTATTATATTCATTTTCTTTCCATAATAATATAATTTGTCAAGTTATTAATTCATATCAGCAATATTTTTACTGTAATAAATGTCTTCTCCATTTTTCCAATTTTGAATTGTTTGTATCATCTATATATAGAGTTCAAAGTAGCTCCACATCATCCAACATTTTTATACCAACACCAAACCATTAGCTCGTCAGAATGGCTTCTCAAAAGTTGATTTTTACATTCACTTTCTTACTTTTTGTCCTCGGTATTATCTCTTTCCCTTCCTCTCTTTTCTTCTTTTATATATATATATATATATATATATATATATATTACGTCTGCACTCAAAACACTGATTTACTTTGACGGGGTTACATTTTATATCAATTTCTTAAATCTTTTTTGCGTATAAAATTTTTTATGTACAAAAGTCATATTCTCTTTCGAACCCATTTGGAATCCTATGATTAAATAGATTAAATATATAGTGTTTCGATATCAAGCGTAATTTCTTAAGCCTTCTGATCCAAATCATTACTTTTGGAATTAAATTTCACATAAACTGTTTGATAAAAGCCACAATTTGTAGTTTTCATTCTGATCGCAATGATTTTCATCTAAATTCCTATTGAATATTTTTTTTAGTTTCTTCCTCAACAATAAAAATATCGTTATTTTTGAAATTTAAATACTGTATGCATTTATCTAATCAATTATAATAAAATGAATCCAAATGACCCATTAGTCCAAAATTTTAAGGAGCATTTCTCTTTTGTGGTAATTAACAGTATGGGGAAGAACACTGGAGGCACAAGTATGCAAGACCGACAAGGATTGCTTCGATATAATCAGATGCATTGATGCCCAAATAGTCTGCTACGAAGGTAAGTGCCGCTGTATTAAGACGAAAGCAGCTCGCGTTGTTGCTGTCGATGATGATGGGCCGAATGACGAGAAGAGCTAGAGTGTTGTTGAGACTGAAGTTGTCCACATCAAGTGTCTGAGTTCAGTTATTTCTTGGTGCTACAGTAAATAAATTACGTTCGCGCCTCTTAAGATTAAGTTAATGACACAAACTCCTCTTGTTCTTTACAATATTGCGGGTGCACGATTTGATGTGATAGTTATAATTATAAGTATGTTCCGTAATTAGTGGTGAGTTTTTAAACAAGTGTTGTTGGAGTTATATTGCACCGACAGTCTTGAACGGGAAGTACCTGTATGCTACGAAGGGTGTATGAGGTATTTGTGTAATTAGGTTCACTTTCAGGGGTGTTTTGACGTAATTTATTTTATATATATATTAATAAATTTAATATTTAATAAAGGCAATCTATCTTCATTTTTAGTAATATATCTACTTAATTGACAAATAATTTAAAACTTAATCCCATATTGATGAGAATTTAGATTTTCATTTATGTATTTTTACTAATTAAATATATTAGTAATTCGATAAAAAAAAAAAGAAATAAAAATATTTCAACGAAGTCAAATATATTCTATTTTGGTAATTTATTTAAGGGGAAAGTACTATAATACCCTAACAAAATTCTTGAATCAAGAACATCATGATTCAACCTAGAAACCTTAATGACCAACTTTTCATTTTAATTAAACAATACAATCAAGATTTATGATTGTCTTTGAGATTTTTGAAATACGCAACTAAAACTTTTCAAAATATATTTGAAATTTTACATTTATTTGTATATGATGTAGCTGAATTTTAACATTTAATTGAGTTTTCTTGCAATTTTTTTAGACAAATACGCAATATATATATATATATACATATATATTCAATTTTTTTAACTCACTTAATCAAATATTGATTTTTGACTGTAAACTATAAGTTAAATTATAATATGAAGTATTAAGAAATAAATTTGAATTTAATTGACAGCTTAAAATCACAATAAATTCGGGGCTCGATCCTGATTGGCTAGAGAAGCTGATGTGGCGCATATGTGGCGCTTACGTGAAAATAAAAAAAATGACTGACGGGGATTTTTAATCCACGTCAGCTGATGACTTGGATTTAAAGGGAGAACAACACAAACAGACGGGCTTTCTCTCTTATATTGCAGCGTTTTCACCATTTTCACCCATTTCCCCCAAAATCAAGAAGAACCCTAGAACACCCAACAAAATTGAAGAGCAATGTCTACTGTAACAAGCACGACGGAATGCAACTGTGGAGTGGCAGCTGTGATGCGCACGTCATGGACGAATGGCAATCCGGGGAGGAGATTTCGTTCATGTCGAATTACAAGGTAAATTTCCTAATTTAATTTAAAGTTTTAGTTTTGACAATAATATTTTGGTTTTCCATTTTGGCAGAGAGGAGGGTGTAGTTTTTTTTATGGGAGGACCCCCAAATGTGTGAAAGAGCTAGGGTGATTATTCTCTGATTGTTAAGAAAAATCAACGCTTTGGAAGGAGATGTTGAAGCCTTGCGCACGAGCAACCGATTTATGAGAAAGTTGATTATGATGGGCTCTCTTTGTTGTTTTTTAATATTTTTTTTTTTTTTTGGTTTAGTTTGGTTGTAAAGCTTGTAATGAACTGTAAGCTTTTGTTTGGAATGAAATGAAAATGCTGAAAAAGGCCTGCCTGTTGAAAATGCAATTTCCCCAATTTTAATTTCCTAATTAAAATTGCGATTGCGAAAACATCAAAACATCAAAACATTGCGATAGCGAAATTGTACGAAATGGACATAATGAAAATACCGTCATTGTCATTGTCATTGTCATTGCGATAACTGCATTGTCTAAAACATCGTCATATACACCACTAGACAACAAAATACTGACACTGTCGCAAGCAAAAATCTGAAATTGTATATGACGTTGAACAAAATACTGTCATTGTCAAAAACATCTCATATACACCACTAGACAACAAAATACGGCCATATACATCACTTGTTTAACTTTTGCCCTCCTTCTTTCAATATTGCTTCACTTGCTTCAATTTGTGGCCTCGTAGAAAATGACGGCAATATTTGTCTTCCTCTAAAAGGTGGAGGTGCACGGATTGTGACTCTTGATTGCAAAGTTGCCTCTGGATTGTTCAGGTATAATTGCTCAAACATCGATGGTCCAGGCATGAACACTGGTGGAGGGGGTACAGGTGCAAGTGCAGGTTGCATCTGATCTTGAGTCAAGCATGCTTCAGGTTGCTCATCTTCATCTTGCACTTGCAATGGTGGGAGAATATTTGTATGCCGAGATCCCTATAATCATCATGTAAAAGTGCACTTAAATGTAAATTCATTCTGTTTAATTGTAATAATGTAACTTCAAGTAAAAGTGCACTTACACTTGATGTAGCCTGTCCCAGTCGTTCAGTTTCAGTTGTAGGTTTAGTTGCCTTTCTTTTTCCAGCCTAATACAAAGTACCAGCAGCATTATTATATGTAATATAAAGTTCACTTGATGATACAACATTAAATACAAATAATAGAAAGTACCTTTTTCGTCGATCTTTCGTGCTGTTCAGTTTGAGTATGTCCAACCTCAGCTTGATCCTGTCATGCAAAACTGAAAATTAGAATACATGTGTGTAAAATGAAATAGTTACAAATAAAAAAGCAAATAAAGTACCTGTTGACTTTCAGTTTGCATTCTTTGAGGACAGCTGGTACTCTTGTGTCCAGCCCCCCCGCATGTCCTACGATGCACCGTCTTCTGGTTTCTTCTTATCTTCTGCACCTGTGGTGTCTTCTTTTTCAACCAATTGCTCTTCATATTTTTCACATCAAAGATTTGTGGGCATGAGTGGTGAGATTGTAGTAGATTGATTTGAAAAGTCTCCTCATCCTTTACTTTAATTGAATGCAGCTTCCATTGACAATCAACATCCCCACATTCAGCATAGATCCTTCTTTATCATTTTTTGTAAATTTCAATGTTCTTTTTGACTTGATTGCATATGATTGCAAGGCCTTTTTGCATTCTTTTTTATTGCTAAACAACATGTCAATTTCAAATGTGGGGTTATATGTTTCATCTACATTGAAAAGTAGTTGTGAAGGTCCCTCACCATCCCCATCTGAATCCCTTTTCTCATCTAATTCCCTGTCATTATCCACCACATCAACTTCTTCACTAGACTCCTCATTCTCTTCATCACTATTATTTTCCCCTCCACCCTCCCACTTTCCCTTTGAACCCCCACATTTTCATCACCAACTTCTAATTCACCCTGAACTCCCTCATAATCGCTATCTACCAAGTCATCTCCCTCAACACCCTCACTCTCACCTTCAGCACCCGCACCCTCACCTTCATTCACTTCAGCCCCCAAAAAAGTAAAGGGCTCCTCACCCCCCTCCCCCATTTCAGTTTCAGCAACTCCTGTCCCCTCCTCAACCATCTGTGCAACCCCTTCACCCACCATAACTTCAACATAAATCAACATCTCTTTACCATTCTTCCTAATTCTCCTCCATGCCCTCTTCATATCATTATTATCAATTAACCACTTAAAGCCTTTATTCACAATTATACAAATGCCCTATCCTTCCCTAATCCAAGACTATTACAAAACAGGTTTTGAGTTTCAATATTGATCTCCTGGGGTGATACATAATCGTATTTAGACACCCTACCCCCCACATACACATCTTCAAGTATATGTCTAGCCACACCATTATAATATAGAGATAGTGTTATGGAATCAGTGTCAGGGTCTGTATTAAAACACAAAAAAACACAAAGAAACAAAAGCACGTGTTACTGTAGGGAACCACACCATTAAAAGCATAAAACAAAACAAAGAAAAGCACCATGCTCGATAGTCGGCCGACATTGACAAAACACCAATAATAAACAACCCGGCAAGGGTCCACATAAAAAATAATAAACAAAAATAACCCGATAAGGGTCCACATAAACAACAATTTACAAAACCCGACAAGGGTCATATTATCTCTATAGAAAACAAAAGAAAAGGTCGGAGAATACTTACGGTATTGAGGAGGAGGCATATCCATATGCTTATCTTGCTGAACGAACACCATCTTTCACTCCAGAGTGGCTTAATCTTGTTCGTCTTCACAAATGGTGGGGAGTAGATAGGTTTTCGCAGCTTGGGTTTGAAGGAGATTAGGAAAATTAGGGCTCGGGTTCGAAGGAATTAGGGGAATTAGGAAAAAGCTATGCCAGATTTTGTGTTTAAATCCAAGTCAGCAGCTGACGTGGATTTTTAATCCACGTCAGTCGTTTTTTCTTTTAATTTCCACGTATACGCCACATCAGCTTCTCCAGTCAATCAGGATCAAGCCCCCTATGCATGTGACTTTTTTCGGCGATCCACAAAATTTTCCGGCCAAATATGGACTGAAATTACGAATTTTTCAGTTTTAGGGGACCAAATTGAAATCCTAGAAACTTATGGGTCTAAAACTAAAATGATCTATAGTTGTGGGACAAAAATTGTCTTTAACCCTTTTTCCAATATGTTCTGCAAACATCTTGTTTACCAGCCTCTAGCATGTTGCGCTGCAATCTTTAATCCAAAAGGCATTACATTATTACAGTAAATACCTCGATCAGTTATAAAAGACGTTTTATCACGATCCTTGACTGCCATGAAGATATGATGGTATTCTTGGTACGCACCCATCATGGAAAAAGTTTCATACCCGGCAGTCGAGTCTACTAATAGATTGATCCTTGGTAATGGATATGGGTCTTTGGGACAAGCCTTATTTAGATCGGTAAAATCTGTGCATATCCTCTATTTGCCTGATACCTTTGGTACCACCACCAAGTTTGACAACCAGTCTGTATATTGGATTTCGGAGACATACCCTGCTTTTAATAGCTTGCTGACTTCCTCCTCGATAACGCGATTTTTTTTCAACTTTGAAAGTTCTTTTCTTTTGTTGTACAGGTCGCATTGTGGGTTCAACATTTAGCCGATGCACAATCAGCTTGGGGCTTATTCCACTGAAATCCGAGGGGTTCCAAGCAAACATGTCTACGTTATTTCTTAAAAATACGATCATCAGTGTTTCCAATCCTTCACCTATTTTCGACCCAATTTTGGTTGTTCTTTTAGAATCCCCCTGCACCAGTTACAATTCTTTGTGATCATCGATGGCCTCTATCCTCTCGGTCTTCATATGGTAGATGGAGACTATTGCCCTGAAAGAGTTAAGTCCAGACCTACCTAATATAATATTGTAAGCAAAAGGTGTATCTACAATAAGAAATTTTACCATCAATATTTTTCATTTAGGTTCTTCTCCGATAGATACTGGTAGATCTATTGTTCCCAATGATTCGACCTTGTTTCTTCCAAATCTGACCAATGGGGTCCTTATCGGTTCTAACTGACAATATCTAACCCCATTACCCTTCAAGAGTTACATAATCATGTCAAATATTAAGAAATTTCGAACAATGAGTAGATAACAAATTTAAGAAAAGCTCAATATATTTTTTTCTAAATTAAAAATATTATACATGAATGAATTACTTTTTTAATCATTTAACAGGAGTCAAAATATCTCAAATTTATTATATTCATTTTTTTTTCCATAATAATATAATTTGTCAAGTTATTAATTCATATCAGCAATATTTTTACTGTAATAAATGTCTTCTCCATTTTTCCAATTTTGAATTGTTTGTATCATCTATATATAGAGTTCAAAGTAGCTCCACATCATCCAACATTTTTATACCAACACCAAACCATTAGCTCGTCAGAATGGCTTCTCAAAAGTTGATTTTTACATTCACTTTCTTACTTTTTATCCTCGGTATTATCTCTTTCCCTTCTTTTCTTCTTATATATATATATATATATATATATATATATATTACGTCTGCACTCAAAACACTGATTTACTTTGACGGGGTTACATTTTATATCAATTTCTTAAATCCTTTTTGCGCATAAAATTTTTTATGTACAAAAGTCATATTCTCTTTTGAACCCATTTGGAATCCTGTGATTAAATAGATTAAATATATACTGTTTCGATATCAAGCGTAATTTCTTAAGCCTTCTGATCTAAATCATTACTTTTGGAATTAAATTTCACATAAACTGTTTGATAAAAGCCACAATTTGTAGTTTTCATTCTGATCGCAGTGATTTTCATCTAAATTCCTATTGAATATTTTTTTTAGTTTCTTCCTCAACATTAAAAATATCGTTATTTTTTAAATTTAAATACAGTATGCATTTATCTAATCAATTATAATAATATGAATCCAAACCACCCATTAGTCCAAAATTTTAAGGAGCATTTCTCTTTTGTGGTAATTAACAGTATGGGGAAGAACACTGGAGGCACAAGTATGCAAGACCGACAAGGATTGCTTCGATATAATCAGATGCATTGATGCCCAAATAGTCTGCTACGAAGGTAAGTGCCGCTGTATTAAAACGAAAGCTGCCCGCGTTGTTGCTGTCGATGATGATGGGGCGAATGACGAGAAGAGGGTGCGCTAGAGTGTTGTTGAGACTGAAGTTGTCCACATCAAGTGTTTGAGTTCAGTTATTTCTTGGTGCTACAGTAAATAAATTACGTTCGCGCCTCTTAAGATTAAGTTAATTACACAAACTCCTCTTGTTCTTTACAATATTGCGGGTGCACGATTTGATGTGATAGTTATAATTATAAGTATGTTTCGTAATTAGTGGCGAGTTTTTAAACAAGTGTTGTTGGAGTTATATTGCACCGACAGTCTTGAACGGGAAGTACCTGTATGCTACGAAGGGTGTATGAGGTATTTGTGTAATTAGGTTTACTTTCAGGGGTGTTTTGACGTAATTTATTTTATATATATATTAATAAATTTAATATTTAATAAACGCAATCTATCTTCATTTTTAGTAATATATCTACTTAATTGACAAATAATTTAAAACTTAATCCCATATTGATGAGAATTTAGATTTTCATTTATGTATTTTTACTAATTAAATATATTAGTAATTCGATAAAAAAAAAGAAAGAAAAATATTTCAACGAAGTCAAATATATTCTATTTTGGTAATTTATTTAAGGGGAAAGTACTATAATACCCTAACAAAATTCTTGAATCAAGAACATCATGATTCAACCTAGAAACCTTAATGACCAACTTTTCATTTTAATTAAACAATACAATCAAGATTTATGATTGTCTTTGAGATTTTTGAAATACGCAACTAAAACTTTTCAAAATATATTTGAAATTTTACATTTATTTGTATATGATGTAGCTGAATTTTAACATTTAATTGAGTTTTCTTGCAATTTTTTTAGACAAATACGCAATATATATATATATACATATATATTCAATTTTTTTAACTCACTTAATCAAATATTGATTTTTGACTGTAAACTATAAGTTAAATTATAATATGAAGTATTAAGAAATAAATTTGAATTTAATTGACAGCTTAAAATCACAATAAATTCGGGCTCGATCCTGATTGGCTAGAGAAGCTGATGTGGTGCATATGTGGCGCTTACGTGGAAATAAAAAAAATGACTGACGTGGATTTTTAATCCACGTCAGCTGATGACTAGGATTTAAAGGGAGAACAACACAAACAGACGGGCTTTCTCTCTTATATTGCAGCGTCTTCACCATTTTCACCCATTTCCCCCAAAATCAAGAAGAACCCTAGAACACCCAACAAAATTGAAGAGCAATGTCTACTGTAATAAGCACGACGGAATGCAACTGTGGAGTGGCAGCTGTGATGCGCACGTCATGGACGAACGGCAATCCGGGGAGGAGGTTTCGTTCATGTCGAATTACAAGGTAAATTTCCTAATTTAATTTAAAGTTTTAGTTTTGACAATAATATTTTGGTTTTCCATTTTGGCAGAGAGGAGGGTGTAGTTTTTTTTATGGGAGGACCCCCCAATGTGTGAAAGAGCTAGGGTGAATATTCTCTGATTGTTAAGAAAAATCAACGCTTTGGAAGGAGATGTTGAAGCCTTGCGCACGAGCAACCGATTTATGAGAAAGTTGATTATGATGGGCTCTCTTTGTTGTTTTTTAATATTTTTTTTTTTTTTGGTTTAGTTTGGTTGTAAAGTTTGTAATGAACTGTAAGCTTTTGTTTGGAATGAAATGAAAAGGCTGAAAAAGGCCTGTCTGTTGAAAATGCAATTTCCCCAATATTAATTTCCTAATTAAAATTGCGATTGCAAAAACATCAAAACATTGCGATAGCGAAATTGTACGAAATGGACAAAATGAAAATACCGTCATTGTCATTGTCATTGTCATTGCGATAACTGCATTGTCTAAAACATCGTCATATACACCACTAGACAACAAAATACTGACACTGTCGCAAGCAAACATCTGAAATTGTATATGACGTTGAACAAAATACTGTCATTGTCAAAAACATCTCATATACACCACTAGACAACAAAATACGGCCATATACATCACTTGTTTAACTTTTGCCCTCCTTCTTTCAATATTGCTTCACTTGCTTCAATTTGTGGCCTCGTAGAAAATGACGGCAATATTTGTCTTCCTCTAAAAGGTGGAGGTGCACGGATTGTGACTCTTGATTGCAAAGTTGCCTCTGGATTGTTCATGTATAATTGCTCAAACATCGATGGTCCAGGCATGAACACTGGTGGAGGGGGTACAGGTGCAAGTGCAGGTTGCATCTGATCTTGAGTCAAGCATGCTTCAGGTTGCTCATCTTCATCTTGCACTTGCAATGGTGGGAGAATATTTGTATGCCGAGATCCCTATAATCATCATGTAAAAGTGCACTTAAATGTAAATTCATTCTGTTTAATTGTAATAATGTAACTTCAAGTAAAAGTGCACTTACACTTGATGTAGCCTGTCCCAGTCGTTCAGTTTCAGTTGTAGGTTCAGTTGCCTTTCTTTTTCCAGCCTAATACAAAGTACCAGCAGCATTATTATATGTAATATAAAGTTCACTTGATGATACAACATTAAATACAAATAATAGAAAGTACCTTTTTCGTCGATCTTTCGTGCTGTTCAGTTTGAGTATGTCCAACCTCAGCTTGATCCTGTCATGCAAAACTGAAAATTAGAATACATGTGTGTAAAATGAAATAGTTACAAATAAAAAAGCAAATAAAGTACCTGTTGACTTTCAGTTTGCATTCTTTGAGGACAGCTGGTACTCTTGTGTCCAGCCCCCCCGCATGTCCTACAATGCACCGTCTTCTGGTTCCTTCTTATCTTCTGCACCTGTGGTGTCTTCTTTTTCAACCAATTGCTCTTCATATTTTTCACATCAAAGATTTGTGGGCATGAGTGGTGAGATTGTAGTAGATTGATTTGAAAAGTCTCCTCATCCTTTACTTTAATTGAATGCAGCTTCCATTGACAATCAACATCCCCACATTCAGCATAGATCCTTCTTTATCATTTTTTGTAAATTTCAATGTTCTTTTTGACTTGATTGCATATGATTGCAAGGCCTTTTTGCATTCTTTTTTATTGCTAAACAACATGTCAATTTCAAATGTGGGGTTATATGTTTCATCTACATTGAAAAGTAGTTGTGAAGGTCCCTCACCATCCCCATCTGAATCCCTTTTCTCATCTAATTCCCATTCATTATCCACCACATCAACTTCTTCACTAGACTCCTCATTCTCTTCATCACTATTATTTTCCCCTCCACCCTCCCACTTTCCCTTTGAACCCCCACATTTTCATCACCAACTTCTAATTCACCCTGAACTCCCTCATAATCGCTATCTACCAAGTCATCTCCTCAACACCCTCACTCTCACCTTCAGCACCCGCACCCTCACCTTCATTCACTTCAGCCCCCAAAAAAGTAAAGGGCTCCTCACCCCCCTCCCCCATTTCAGTTTCAGCAACCCCTGTCCCCTCCTCAACCATCTGTGCAACCCCTTCACCCACCATAACTTCAACATAAATCAACATCTCTTTACCATTCTTCCTAATTCTCCTCCATGCCCTCTTCATATCATTATTATCAATTAACCACTTAAAGCCTTTTTTCACAATTATACAAATGCCCTATCCTTCCCTAATCCAAGACTATTACAAAACAGGTTTTGAGTTTCAATATTGATCTCCTGGGGTGATACATAATTGTATTTAGACACCCTACCCCCCACATACACATCTTCAAGTATATGTCTAGCCACACCATTATAATGTAGAGATAGTGTTATGGAATCAGTGTCAGGGTCTGTATTAAAACACAAAAAAACACAAAGAAACAAAAGCACGTGTTACTGTAGGGAACCACACCATTAAAAGCATAAAACAAAACAAAGAAAAGCACCATGCTCGATAGTCGGCCGACATTGACAAAACACCAATAATAAACAACCCGGCAAGGGTCCACATAAAAAATAATAAACAAAAATAACCCGATAAGGGTCCACATAAACAACAATTTACAAAACCCGACAAGGGTCATATTATCTCTATAGAAAACAAAAGAAAAGGTCGGAGAATACTTACGGTATTGAGGAGGAGGCATATCCATATGCTTATCCTGCTGAACGAACACCATCTTTCACTCCAGAGTGGCTTAATCTTGTTCGTCTTCACAAATGGTGGGGAGTAGATAGGTTTTCGCAGCTTGGGTTTGAAGGAGATTAGGAAAATTAGGGCTCGGGTTCGAAGGAATTAGGTGAATTAGGGCTCGGGTTTGAAGGAATTAGGGGAATTAGGAAAAAGCTATGCCAGATTTTGTGTTTAAATCCAAGTCAGCAGCTGACGTGGATTTTTAATCCACATCAGTCGTTTTTTTTTTTAATTTCCACGTATACGCCACATCAGCTTCTCCAGTCAATCAGGATCAAGCCCTCGATGCATGTGACTTTTTTCGGCGATCCACAAAATTTTCCGGCCAAATTTGGACTGAAATTGCGAATTTTTCAGTTTTAGGGGACCAAATTGAAATCCTAGAAACTTATGGGTCTAAAACTAAAATGATCTATAGTTGTGGGACAAAAATTGTCTGTAACCCTTTTTCCAATATGTTCTGCAAACATCTTGTTTACCAGCCTCTAGCATGTTGCGCTACAATCTTTAATCCAAAAGGCATTACATTATTACAGTAAATACCTCGATCAGTTATAAAAGACGTTTTATCACGATCCTTGACTGCCATGAAGATATGATGGTATTCTTGGTACGCACCCATCATGGAAAAAGTTTCATACCCGGCAGTCGAGTCTACTAATAGATTGATCCTTGGTAATGGATATGGGTCTTTGGGACAAGCCTTATTTAGATCGGTAAAATCTGTGCATATCCTCTATTTTGCCTGATACCTTTGGTACCACCACCAAGTTTGACAACCAGTCTGTATATTGGATTTCGGAGACATACCCTGCTTTTAATAGCTTGCTGACTTCCTCCTCGATAACGCGATTTTTTTTTTCAACTTTGAAAATTCTTTTCTTTTGTTGTACAGGTCGCATTGTGGGTTCAACATTTAGCCGATGCACAATCAGCTTGGGGCTTATTCCTCTGAAATCTGAGGGGTTCCAAGCAAACATGTCTACGTTATTTCTTAAAAATGCGATCATCAGTGTTTCCAATCCTTCACCTATTTTCGACCCAATTTTGGTTGTTCTTGTAGAATCCCCCTGCACCAGTTACAATTCTTTGTGATCATCGATGTCCTCTATCCTATCGGTCTTCATATGGTAGATGGAGACTATTGCCCTGAAAGAGTTAAGTCCAGACCTACCTAATATAATATTGTAAGCAAAAGGTGTATTTACAATAAGAAATTTTACCATCAATATTTTTCATTTAGGTTCTTCTCCGATGGATACTGGTAGATCTATTGTTCCCAATGATTCGACCTTGTTTCTTCCAAATCTGACCAATGGGGTCCTTATCGGTTCTAACTGACAATATCTAACCCCATTACCCTTCAAGAGTTACATAATCATGTCAAATATTAAGAAATTTCGAACAATGAGTAGATAACAAATTTAAGAAAAGCTCAATACATTTTTTTCTAAATTAAAAATATTATACATGAATGAATTACTTTTTTAATCATTTAACAGGAGTCAAAATATCTCAAATTTATTATATTCATTTTTTTTCCATAATAATATAATTTGTCAAGTTATTAATTCATATCAGCAATATTTTTACTGTAATAAATGTCTTCTCCATTTTTCCAATTTTGAATTGTTTGTATCATCTATATATAGAGTTCAAAGTAGCTCCACATCATCCAACATTTTTATACCAACACCAAACCATTAGCTCGTCAGAATGGCTTCTCAAAAGTTGATTTTTACATTCACTTTCTTACTTTTTATCCTCGGTATTATCTCTTTCCCTTCCTCTCTTTTCTTCTTATATATATATATATATATATATATATATTACGTCTGCACTCAAAACACTGATTTACTTTGACGGGATTACATTTTATATCAATTTCTTAAATCCTTTTTGCGCATAAAATTTTTTATGTACAAAAGTCATATTCTCTTTCGAACCCATTTGGAATCCTGTGATTAAATAGATTAAATATGTACTGTTTCGATATCAAGCGTAATTTCTTAAGCCTTCTGATCTAAATCATTACTTTTGGAATTAAATTTCACATAAACTGTTTGATAAAAGCCACAATTTGTAGTTTTCATTCTGATCGCAGTGATTTTCATCTAAATTCCTATTGAATATTTTTTTTAGTTTCTTCCTCAACATTAAAAATATCGTTATTTTTTAAATTTAAATACAGTATGCATTTATCTAATCAATTATAATAATATGAATCCAAACGACCCATTAGTCCAAAATTTTATGGAGCATTTCTCTTTTGTGGTAATTAACAGTATGGGGAAGAACACTGGAGGCACAAGTATGCAAGACCGACAAGGATTGCTTCGATATAATCAGATGCATTGATGTCCAAATAGTCTGCTACGAAGGTAAGTGCCGCTGTATTAAAACGAAAGCTGCCCGCGTTGTTGTTGTCGATGATGATGGGGCGAATGACGAGAAGAGGGGGCGCTAGAGTGTTGTTGAGACTGAAGTTGTCCACATCAAGTGTTTGAGTTCAGTTATTTCTTGGTGCTACAGTAAATAAATTACGTTCGCGCCTCTTAAAATTAAGTTAATTACACAAACTCCTCTTGTTCTTTACAATATTGCGGGTGCACGATTTGATGTGATAGTTATAATTATAAGAATGTTTCGTAATTAGTGGCGAGTTTTTAAACAAGTGTTGTTGGAGTTATATTGCACCGACAGTCTTGAACGGGATGTACCTGTATGCTACGAAGGGTGTATGAGGTATTTGTGTAATTAGGTTTACTTTCAGGGGTGTTTTGACGTAATTTATTTTATATATATATTAATAAATTTAATATTTAATAAACGCAATCTATCTTCATTTTTAGTAATATATCTACTTAATTGACAAATAATTTAAAACTTAATCCCATATTGATGAGAATTTAGATTTTCATTTATGTATTTTTACTAATTAAATATATTAGTAATTCGATAAAAAAAAAAAAGAAAAATATTTCAACGAAGTCAAATATATTCTATTTTAGTAATTTATTTAAGGGGAAAGTACTATAATACCCTAACAAAATTCTTGAATCAAGAACATCATGATTCAACCTAGAAACCTTAATGACCAACTTTTCATTTTAATTAAACAATACAATCAAGATTTATGATTGTCTTTGAGATTTTTGAAATACGCAACTAAAACTTTTCAAAATATATTTGAAATTTTACATTTATTTGTATATGATGTAGCTGAATTTTAACATTTAATTGAGTTTTCTTGCAATTTTTTTAGACAAATACGCAATATATATATATATATATTCAATTTTTTTAACTCACTTAATCAAATATTGATTTTTGACTGTAAACTATAAGTTATCAAATTATAATATGAAGTATTAAGAAATAAATTTGAATTTAATTGACAGCTTAAAATCACAATAAATTCGGGGCTCGATCCTGATTGGCTAGAGAAGCTGATGTGGCGCATATGTGGCGCTTACGTGGAAATAAAAAAAAATGACTGACGTGGATTTTTAATCCACATCAGCTGATGACTTGGATTTAAAGGGAGAACAACACAAACAGACGGGCTTTCTCTCTTATATTGCAGCGTCTTCACCATTTTCACCCATTTCCCCCAAAATCAAGAAGAACCCTAGAACACCCAACAAAATTGAAGAGCAATGTCTACTGTAACAAGCACGACGGAATGCAACTGTGGAGTGGCAGCTGTGATGCGCACGTCATGGACGAACGGCAATCCGGGGAGGAGGTTTCTTTCATGTCGAATTACAAGGTAAATTTCCTAATTTAATTTAAAGTTTTAGTTTTGACAATAATATTTTGGTTTTCCATTTTGGCAGAGAGGAGGGTGTAGTTTTTTTTATGGGAGGACCCCCCAATGTGTGAAAGAGCTAGGGTGATTATTCTCTGATTGTTAAGAAAAATCAACGCTTTGGAAGGAGATGTTGAAGCCTTGCGCACGAGCAACCGATTTATGAGAAAGTTAATTATGATGGGCTCTCTTTGTTGTTTTTTAATATTTTTTTTTTTTTTTGGTTTAGTTTGGTTGTAAAGTTTGTAATGAACTGTAAGCTTTTGTTTGGAATGAAATGAAAAGGCTGAAAAAGGCCTGTCTGTTGAAAATGCAATTTCCCCAATTTTAATTTTCTAATTAAAATTGCGATTGCGAAAACATCAAAACATCAAAACATCAAAACATTGCGATAGCGAAATTGTACGAAATGGACATAATGAAAATACCGTCATTGTCATTGTCATTGTCATTGCGATAACTGCATTGTCTAAAACATCGTCATATACACCACTAGACAACAAAATACTGACATTGTCGCAAGCAAAAATCTAAAATTGTATATGACGTTGAACAAAATACTGTCATTGTCAAAAACATCTCATATACACCACTAGACAACAAAATACGGCCATATACATCACTTGTTTAACTTTTGTCCTCCTTCTTTCAATATTGCTTCACTTGCTTCAATTTGTGGCCTCGTAGAAAATGACGGCAATATTTGTCTTCCTCTAAAAGGTGGAGGTGCACGGATTGTGACTCTTGATTGCAAAGTTGCCTCTGGATTGTTCATGTATAATTGCTCAAACATCGATGGTCCAGGCATGAACACTGGTGGAGGGGGTACAGGTGCAAGTGCAGGTTGCATCTGATCTTGAGTCAAGCATGCTTCAGGTTGCTCATCTTCATCTTGCACTTGCAATGGTGGGAGAATATTTGTATGCCGAGATCCCTATAATCATCATGTAAAAGTGCACTTAAATGTAAATTCATTCTGTTTAATTGTAATAATGTAACTTCAAGTAAAAGTGCACTTACACTTGATGTAGCCTGTCCCAGTCGTTCAGTTTCAGTTGTAGGTTCAGTTGCCTTTCTTTTTCCAGCCTAATACAAAGTACCAGCAGCATTATTATATGTAATATAAAGTTCACTTGATGATACAACATTAAATACAAATAATAGAAAGTACCTTTTTCGTCGATCTTTCGTGCTGTTCAGTTTGAGTATGTCCAACCTCAGCTTGATCCTGTCATGCAAAACTGAAAATTAGAATACATGTGTGTAAAATGAAATAGTTACAAATAAAAAAGCAAATAAAGTACCTGTTGACTTTCAGTTTGCATTCTTTGAGGACAGCTGGTACTCTTGTGTCCAGCCCCCCCGCATGTCCTACAATGCACCGTCTTCTGGTTCCTTCTTATCTTCTGCACCTGTGGTGTCTTCTTTTTCAACCAATTGCTCTTCATATTTTTCACATCAAAGATTTGTGGGCATGAGTGGTGAGATTGTAGTAGATTGATTTGAAAAGTCTCCTCATCCTTTACTTTAATTGAATGCAGCTTCCATTGACAATCAACATCCCCACATTCAGCATAGATCCTTCTTTATCATTTTTTGTAAATTTCAATGTTCTTTTTGACTTGATTGCATATGATTGCAAGGCCTTTTTGCATTCTTTTTTATTGCTAAACAACATGTCAATTTCAAATGTGGGGTTATATGTTTCATCTACATTGAAAAGTAGTTGTGAAGGTCCCTCACCATCCCCATCTGAATCCCTTTTCTCATCTAATTCCCATTCATTATCCACCACATCAACTTCTTCACTAGACTCCTCATTCTCTTCATCACTATTATTTTCCCCTCCACCCTCCCACTTTCCCTTTGAACCCCCACATTTTCATCACCAACTTCTAATTCACCCTGACTCCCTCATAATCGCTATCTACCAAGTCATCTCCCTCAACACCCTCACTCTCACCTTCAGCACCCGCACCCTCACCTTCATTCACTTCAGCCCCCAAAAAAGTAAAGGGCTCCTCACCCCCCTCCCCCATTTCAGTTTCAGCAACCCCTGTCCCCTCCTCAACCATCTGTGCAACCCCTTCACCCACCATAACTTCAACATAAATCAACATCTCTTTACCATTCTTCCTAATTCTCCTCCATGCCCTCTTCATATCATTATTATCAATTAACCACTTAAAGCCTTTTTTCACAATTATACAAATGCCCTATCCTTCCCTAATCCAAGACTATTACAAAACAGGTTTTGAGTTTCAATATTGATCTCCTGGGGTGATACATAATTGTATTTAGACACCCTACCCCCCACATACACATCTTCAAGTATATGTCTAGCCACACCATTATAATGTAGAGATAGTGTTATGGAATCAGTGTCAGGGTCTGTATTAAAACACAAAAAAACACAAAGAAACAAAAGCACGTGTTACTGTAGGGAACCACACCATTAAAAGCATAAAACAAAACAAAGAAAAGCACCATGCTCGATAGTCGGCCGACATTGACAAAACACCAATAATAAACAACCCGGCAAGGGTCCACATAAAAAATAATAAACAAAAATAACCCGATAAGGGTCCACATAAACAACAATTTACAAAACCCGACAAGGGTCATATTATCTCTATAGAAAACAAAAGAAAAGGTCGGAGAATACTTACGGTATTGAGGAGGAGGCATATCCATATGCTTATCCTGCTGAACGAACACCATCTTTCACTCCAGAGTGGCTTAATCTTGTTCGTCTTCACAAATGGTGGGGAGTAGATAGGTTTTCGCAGCTTGGGTTTGAAGGAGATTAGGAAAATTAGGGCTCGGGTTCGAAGGAATTAGGTGAATTAGGGCTCGGGTTTGAAGGAATTAGGGGAATTAGGAAAAAGCTATGCCAGATTTTGTGTTTAAATCCAAGTCAGCAGCTGACGTGGATTTTTAATCCACATCAGTCGTTTTTTTTTTTAATTTCCACGTATACGCCACATCAGCTTCTCCAGTCAATCAGGATCAAGCCCTCGATGCATGTGACTTTTTTCGGCGATCCACAAAATTTTCCGGCCAAATTTGGACTGAAATTGCGAATTTTTCAGTTTTAGGGGACCAAATTGAAATCCTAGAAACTTATGGGTCTAAAACTAAAATGATCTATAGTTGTGGGACAAAAATTGTCTGTAACCCTTTTTCCAATATGTTCTGCAAACATCTTGTTTACCAGCCTCTAGCATGTTGCGCTGCAATCTTTAATCCAAAAGGCATTACATTATTACAGTAAATACCTCGATCAGTTATAAAAGACGTTTTATCACGATCCTTGACTGCCATGAAGATATGATGGTATTCTTGGTACGCACCCATCATGGAAAAAGTTTCATACCCGGCAGTCGAGTCTACTAATAGATTGATCCTTGGTAATGGATATGGGTCTTTGGGACAAGCCTTATTTAGATCGGTAAAATCTGTGCATATCCTCTATTTTGCCTGATACCTTTGGTACCACCACCAAGTTTGACAACCAGTCTGTATATTGGATTTCGGAGACATACCCTGCTTTTAATAGCTTGCTGACTTCCTCCTCGATAACGCGATTTTTTTTTTCAACTTTGAAAATTCTTTTCTTTTGTTGTACAGGTCGCATTGTGGGTTCAACATTTAGCCGATGCACAATCAGCTTGGGGCTTATTCCTCTGAAATCTGAGGGGTTCCAAGCAAACATGTCTACGTTATTTCTTAAAAATGCGATCATCAGTGTTTCCAATCCTTCACCTATTTTCGACCCAATTTTGGTTGTTCTTGTAGAATCCCCCTGCACCAGTTACAATTCTTTGTGATCATCGATGTCCTCTATCCTATCGGTCTTCATATGGTAGATGGAGACTATTGCCCTGAAAGAGTTAAGTCCAGACCTACCTAATATAATATTGTAAGCAAAAGGTGTATTTACAATAAGAAATTTTACCATCAATATTTTTCATTTAGGTTCTTCTCCGATGGATACTGGTAGATCTATTGTTCCCAATGATTCGACCTTGTTTCTTCCAAATCTGACCAATGGGGTCCTTATCGGTTCTAACTGACAATATCTAACCCCATTACCCTTCAAGAGTTACATAATCATGTCAAATATTAAGAAATTTCGAACAATGAGTAGATAACAAATTTAAGAAAAGCTCAATACATTTTTTTCTAAATTAAAAATATTATACATGAATGAATTACTTTTTTAATCATTTAACAGGAGTCAAAATATCTCAAATTTATTATATTCATTTTTTTTCCATAATAATATAATTTGTCAAGTTATTAATTCATATCAGCAATATTTTTACTGTAATAAATGTCTTCTCCATTTTTCCAATTTTGAATTGTTTGTATCATCTATATATAGAGTTCAAAGTAGCTCCACATCATCCAACATTTTTATACCAACACCAAACCATTAGCTCGTCAGAATGGCTTCTCAAAAGTTGATTTTTACATTCACTTTCTTACTTTTTATCCTCGGTATTATCTCTTTCCCTTCCTCTCTTTTCTTCTTATATATATATATATATATATATATATATTACGTCTGCACTCAAAACACTGATTTACTTTGACGGGGTTACATTTTATATCAATTTCTTAAATCCTTTTTGCGCATAAAATTTTTTATGTACAAAAGTCATATTCTCTTTCGAACCCATTTGGAATCCTGTGATTAAATAGATTAAATATGTACTGTTTCGATATCAAGCGTAATTTCTTAAGCCTTCTGATCTAAATCATTACTTTTGGAATTAAATTTCACATAAACTGTTTGATAAAAGCCACAATTTGTAGTTTTCATTCTGATCGCAGTGATTTTCATCTAAATTCCTATTGAATATTTTTTTTAGTTTCTTCCTCAACATTAAAAATGTCGTTATTTTTTAAATTTAAATACAGTATGCATTTATCTAATCAATTATAATAATATGAATCCAAACGACCCATTAGTCCAAAATTTTATGGAGCATTTCTCTTTTGTGGTAATTAACAGTATGGGGAAGAACACTGGAGGCACAAGTATGCAAGACCGACAAGGATTGCTTCGATATAATCAGATGCATTGATGCCCAAATAGTCTGCTACGAAGGTAAGTGCCGCTGTATTAAAACGAAAGCTGCCCGCGTTGTTGTTGTCGATGATGATGGGGCGAATGACGAGAAGAGGGGGCGCTAGAGTGTTGTTGAGACTGAAGTTGTCCACATCAAGTGTTTGAGTTCAGTTATTTCTTGGTGCTACAGTAAATAAATTACGTTCGCGCCTCTTAAAATTAAGTTAATTACACAAACTCCTCTTGTTCTTTACAATATTGCGGGTGCACGATTTGATGTGATAGTTATAATTATAAGAATGTTTCGTAATTAGTGGCGAGTTTTTAAACAAGTGTTGTTGGAGTTATATTGCACCGACAGTCTTGAACGGGATGTACCTGTATGCTACGAAGGGTGTATGAGGTATTTGTGTAATTAGGTTTACTTTCAGGGGTGTTTTGACGTAATTTATTTTATATATATATTAATAAATTTAATATTTAATAAACGCAATCTATCTTCATTTTTAGTAATATATCTACTTAATTGACAAATAATTTAAAACTTAATCCCATATTGATGAGAATTTAGATTTTCATTTATGTATTTTTACTAATTAAATATATTAGTAATTCGATAAAAAAAAAAAGAAAAATATTTCAACGAAGTCAAATATATTCTATTTTAGTAATTTATTTAAGGGGAAAGTACTATAATACCCTAACAAAATTCTTGAATCAAGAACATCATGATTCAACCTAGAAACCTTAATGACCAACTTTTCATTTTAATTAAACAATACAATCAAGATTTATGATTGTCTTTGAGATTTTTGAAATACGCAACTAAAACTTTTCAAAATATATTTGAAATTTTACATTTATTTGTATATGATGTAGCTGAATTTTAACATTTAATTGAGTTTTCTTGCAATTTTTTTAGACAAATACGCAATATATATATATATATATTCAATTTTTTTAACTCACTTAATCAAATATTGATTTTTGACTGTAAACTATAAGTTATCAAATTATAATATGAAGTATTAAGAAATAAATTTGAATTTAATTGACAGCTTAAAATCACAATAAATTCGGGGCTCGATCCTGATTGGCTAGAGAAGCTGATGTGGCGCATATGTGGCGCTTACGTGGAAATAAAAAAAAATGACTGACGTGGATTTTTAATCCACATCAGCTGATGACTTGGATTTAAAGGGAGAACAACACAAACAGACGGGCTTTCTCTCTTATATTGCAGCGTCTTCACCATTTTCACCCATTTCCCCCAAAATCAAGAAGAACCCTAGAACACCCAACAAAATTGAAGAGCAATGTCTACTGTAACAAGCACGACGGAATGCAACTGTGGAGTGGCAGCTGTGATGCGCACGTCATGGACGAACGGCAATCCGGGGAGGAGGTTTCTTTCATGTCGAATTACAAGGTAAATTTCCTAATTTAATTTAAAGTTTTAGTTTTGACAATAATATTTTGGTTTTCCATTTTGGCAGAGAGGAGGGTGTAGTTTTTTTTATGGGAGGACCCCCCAATGTGTGAAAGAGCTAGGGTGATTATTCTCTGATTGTTAAGAAAAATCAACGCTTTGGAAGGAGATGTTGAAGCCTTGCGCACGAGCAACCGATTTATGAGAAAGTTAATTATGATGGGCTCTCTTTGTTGTTTTTTAATATTTTTTTTTTTTTTTGGTTTAGTTTGGTTGTAAAGTTTGTAATGAACTGTAAGCTTTTGTTTGGAATGAAATGAAAAGGCTGAAAAAGGCCTGTCTGTTGAAAATGCAATTTCCCCAATTTTAATTTTCTAATTAAAATTGCGATTGCGAAAACATCAAAACATCAAAACATCAAAACATTGCGATAGCGAAATTGTACGAAATGGACATAATGAAAATACCGTCATTGTCATTGTCATTGTCATTGCGATAACTGCATTGTCTAAAACATCGTCATATACACCACTAGACAACAAAATACTGACATTGTCGCAAGCAAAAATCTAAAATTGTATATGACGTTGAACAAAATACTGTCATTGTCAAAAACATCTCATATACACCACTAGACAACAAAATACGGCCATATACATCACTTGTTTAACTTTTGTCCTCCTTCTTTCAATATTGCTTCACTTGCTTCAATTTGTGGCCTCGTAGAAAATGACGGCAATATTTGTCTTCCTCTAAAAGGTGGAGGTGCACGGATTGTGACTCTTGATTGCAAAGTTGCCTCTGGATTGTTCATGTATAATTGCTCAAACATCGATGGTCCAGGCATGAACACTGGTGGAGGGGGTACAGGTGCAAGTGCAGGTTGCATCTGATCTTGAGTCAAGCATGCTTCAGGTTGCTCATCTTCATCTTGCACTTGCAATGGTGGGAGAATATTTGTATGCCGAGATCCCTATAATCATCATGTAAAAGTGCACTTAAATGTAAATTCATTCTGTTTAATTGTAATAATGTAACTTCAAGTAAAAGTGCACTTACACTTGATGTAGCCTGTCCCAGTCGTTCAGTTTCAGTTGTAGGTTCAGTTGCCTTTCTTTTTCCAGCCTAATACAAAGTACCAGCAGCATTATTATATGTAATATAAAGTTCACTTGATGATACAACATTAAATACAAATAATAGAAAGTACCTTTTTCGTCGATCTTTCGTGCTGTTCAGTTTGAGTATGTCCAACCTCAGCTTGATCCTGTCATGCAAAACTGAAAATTAGAATACATGTGTGTAAAATGAAATAGTTACAAATAAAAAAGCAAATAAAGTACCTGTTGACTTTCAGTTTGCATTCTTTGAGGACAGCTGGTACTCATGTGTCCAGCCCCCCTGCATGTCCTACAATGCACCGTCTTCTGGTTCCTTCTTATCTTCTGCACCTGTGGTGTCTTCTTTTTCAACCAATTGATCTTCATATTTTTCACATCAAAGATTTGTGGGCATGAGTTGTGAGATTGTAGTAGATTGATTTGAAAAGTCTCCTCATCCTTTACTTTAATTGAATGCAGCTTCCATTGACAATCAACATCCCCACATTCAGCATAGATCCTTCTTTATCATTTTTTGTAAATTTCAATGTTCTTTTTGACTTGATTGCATATGATTGCAAGGCCCTTTTGCATTCTTTTTTATTGCTAAACAACATGTCAATTTCAAATGTGGGGTTATATGTTTCATCTACATTGAAAAGTAGTTGTGAAGGTCCCTCACCATCCCCATCTGAATCCCTTTTCTCATCTAATTCCCTGTCATTATCCACCACATCAACTTCTTCACTAGACTCCTCATTCTCTTCATCACTATTATTTTCCCCTCCACCCTCCCACTTTCCCTTTGAACCCCCACATTTTCATCACCAACTTCTAATTCACCCTAAACTCCCTCATAATCGCTATCTACCAAGTCATCTCCCTCAACACCCTCACTCTCACCTTCAGCACCCGCACCCTCACCTTCATTCACTTCAGCCCCCAAAAAAGTAAAGGGCTCCTCACCCCCCTCCCCCATTTCAGTTTCAGCAACCCCTGTCCCCTCCTCAACCATCTGTGCAACCCCTTCACCCACCATAACTTCAACATAAATCAACATCTCTTTACCATTCTTCCTAATTCTCCTCCATGCCCTCTTCATATCATTATTATCAATTAACCACTTAAAGCCTTTATTCACAATTATACAAATGCCCTATCCTTCCCTAATCCAAGACTATTACAAAACAGGTTTTGAGTTTCAATATTGATTTCCTGGGGTGATACATAATCGTATTTAGACACCCTACCCCCCACATACACATCTTCAAGTATATGTCTAGCCACACCATTATAATGTAGAGATAGTGTTATGGAATCAGTGTCAGGGTCTGTATTAAAACACAAAAAAACACAAAGAAACAAAAGCACGTGTTACTGTAGGGAACCACACCATTAAAAGCATAAAACAAAACAAAGAAAAGCACCATGCTCGATAGTCGGCCGACATTGACAAAACACCAATAATAAACAACCCGGCAAGGGTCCACATAAAAAATAATAAACAAAAATAACCCGATAAGGGTCCACATAAACAACAATTTACAAAACCCGACAAGGGTCATATTATCTCTATAGAAAACAAAAGAAAAGGTCGGAGAATACTTACGGTATTGAGGAGGAGGCATATCCATATGCTTATCCCGCTGAACGAACACCATCTTTCACTCCAGAGTGGCTTAATCTTGTTCGTCTTCACAAATGGTGGGGAGTAGATAGGTTTTCGCAGCTTGGGTTTGAAGGAGATTAGGAAAATTAGGGCTTGGGTTCGAAGGAATTAGGTGAATTAGGGCTCGGGTTTGAAGGAATTAGGGGAATTAGGAAAAAGCTATGCCAGATTTTGTGTTTAAATCCAAGTCAGCAGCTGACGTGGATTTTTAATCCACGTCAGTCGTTTTTTTTTTTAATTTCCACGTATACGCCACATCAGCTTCTCCAGTCAATCAGGATCAAGCCCCCGATGCATGTGACTTTTTTCGGCGATCCACAAAATTTTTCGGCCAAATTTGGACTGAAATTGCGAATTTTTCAATTTTAGGGGACCAAATTGAAATCCTAGAAACTTATGGGTCTAAAACTAAAATGATCTATAGTTGTGGGACAAAAATTATCTTTAACCCTTTTTCCAATATGTTCTGCAAACATCTTGTTTACCAGCCTCTAGCATGTTGCGCTGCAATCTTTAATCCAAAAGGCATTACATTATTACAGTAAATACCTCGATCAGTTATAAAAGACGTTTTATCACGATCCTTGACTGCCATGAAGATATGATGGTATTCTTGGTACGCACCCATCATGGAAAAAGTTTCATACCCGGCAGTCGAGTCTACTAATAGATCGATCCTTGGTAATGGATATGGGTCTTTGGGACAAGCCTTATTTAGATCGGTAAAATCTGTGCATATCCTCTATTTGCCTGATACCTTTGGTACCACCACCAAGTTTGACAACCAGTCTGTATATTGGATTTCGGAGACATACCCTGCTTTTAATAGCTTGCTGACTTCCTCCTCGATAACGCGATTTTTTTTTTCAACTTTGAAAGTTCTTTTCTTTTGTTGTACAGGTCGCATTATGGGTTCAACATTTAGCCGATGCACAATCAGCTTGGGGCTTATTCCTCTGAAATCCGAGGGGTTCCAAGCAAACATGTCTACGTTATTTCTTAAAAGTGCGATCATCAGTGTTTCCAATCCTTCACCTATTTTCGACCCAATTTTGGTTGTTCTTGTAGAATCCCCCTGCACCAGTTACAATTCTTTGTGATCATCGATGGCCTCTATCCTCTCGGTCTTCATATGGTAGATAGAGACTATTGCCCTCAAAGAGTTAAGTCCACACCTACCTAATATAATATTGTAAGCAAAAGGTGTATCTACAATAAGAAATTTTACCATCAATATTTTTCATTTAGGTTCTTCTCCGATGGATACTGGTAGATCTATTGTTTCCAATGATTCGACCTTGTTTCTTCCAAATCTGACCAATAGGGTCCTTATCGGTTCTAACTGACAATATCTAACCCCATTACCCTTCAAGAGTTACATAATCATGTCAAATATTAAGAGATTTCGAACAATGAGTAGATAACAAATTTAAGAAAAGCTCAATATATTTTTTTCTAAATTAAAAATATTATACATGAATGAATTACTTTTTTAATCATTTAACAGGAGTCAAAATATCTCAAATTTATTATATTCATTTTTTTTCCATAATAATATAATTTGTCAAGTTATTAATTCATATCAGCAATATTTTTACTGTAATAAATGTCTTCTCCATTTTTCCAATTTTGAATTGTTTGTATCATCTATATATAGAGTTCAAAGTAGCTCCACATCATCCAACATTTTTATACCAACACCAAACCATTAGCTCGTCAGAATGGCTTCTCAAAAGTTGATTTTTACATTCACTTTCTTACTTTTTGTCCTCGGTATTATCCCTTTCCCTTCCTCTCTTTTCTTCTTATATATATATATATATATATATATATATATATTACGTCTGCACTCAAAACACTGATTTACTTTGACGGGGTTACATTTTATATCAATTTCTTAAATCCTTTTTGCGCATAAAATTTTTTATGTACAAAAGTCATATTCTCTTTCGAACCCATTTGGAATCCTGTGATTAAATAGATTAAATATATACTGTTTCGATATCAAGCGTAATTTCTTAAGCCTTCTGATCTAAATCATTACTTTTGGAATTAAATTTCACATAAACTGTTTGATAAAAGCCACAATTTGTAGTTTTCATTCTGATCGCAGTGATTTTCATCTAAATTCCTATTGAATATTTTTTTTAGTTTCTTCCTCAACATTAAAAATATCATTATTTTTTAAATTTAAATACAGTATGCATTTATCTAATCAATTATAATAATATGAATCCAAACGACCCATTAGTCCAAAATTTTAAGGAGCATTTCTCTTTTGTGGTAATTAACAGTATGGGGAAGAACACTGGAGGCACAAGTATGCAAGACCGACAAGGATTGCTTCGATATAATCAGATGCATTGATGCCCAAATAGTCTGCTACGAAGGTAAGTGCCGCTGTATTAAAACGAAAGCTGCCCGCGTTGTTGCTGTCGATGATGATGGGGCGAATGACGAGAAGAGGGGGCGCTAGAGTGTTGTTGAGACTGAAGTTGTCCACATCAAGTGTTTGAGTTCAGTTATTTCTTGGTGCTACAGTAAATAAATTACGTTCGCGCCTCTTAAGATTAAGTTAATTACACAAACTCCTCTTGTTCTTTACAATATTGCGGGTGCACAATTTGATGTGATAGTTATAATTATAAGTATGTTTCGTAATTAGTGGCGAGTTTTTAAACAAGTGTTGTTGGAGTTATATTGCACCGACAGTCTTGAACGGGAAGTACCTGTATGCTACGAAGGGTGTATGAGGTATTTGTGTAATTAGGTTTACTTTCAGGGGTATTTTGACGTAATTTATTTTATATATATATTAATAAATTTAATATTTAATAAACGCAATCTATCTTCATTTTTAGTAATATATCTACTTAATTGACAAATAATTTAAAACTTAATCCCATATTGATGAGAATTTAGATTTTCATTTATGTATTTTTACTAATTAAATATATTAGTAATTCGATAAAAAAAAAAGAAAAATATTTCAACGAAGTCAAATATATTCTATTTTAGTAATTTACTTAAGGGGAAAGTACTATAATACCCTAACAAAATTCTTGAATCAAGAACATCATGATTCAATCTGCAAACCTTAATGACCAACTTTTCATTTTAATTAAACAAACAGTCAAGATTTATGATTGTCTTTGAGATTTTTCGATTACGCAACTAAAACTTTTCAAAATATATTTGAAATTTTAACACTTATAGAGTTGTATATGATGTAGCTGAATTTTAACATTTAATTGACTTTTCTGCAAATTTTTAGACAAATACGCAATATATATATACATATATATATAAATATATTCAATTATTTTAACTCACTTCATCAAATATTGATTTTTGATTATAAACTATAAGTTATGAAATTATAATATGAAGTATTAAGAAATGAATTTGAATTTAATTGACTGCTTAAAATCCCAATACATGTTTTTTTTTTAAAAAAAAAAAAAAGACTTGTTAAAAAGATTTTTAGTTTTGAAAACAAGTATCATTTTTTTAATATTATATTAGAATATCAAGAAAAAATAATTTCTATTTTCAAAGTAATAAATTGTTTTCATTTATATATAGAAAAATAATATTTTAATGTCAAAAAAGTAGTTTATATTCTATGGTAAAAAATGTCTATATATGGGAATTTATATAGAGAAATAAACCAAAGAAAAAGAAATCAAAATAAAATGTTTAATAAATTTGTGATGTGGCTTGCAATTCGGTGGGTGCCCCATTGCACAAAATATTGTCCTCGCATACTTAATAAAATTTTCACAATTTTATCTCAAAAAGGCACCTCATTAGAGAGAGAATGCTTTAGGTTTTATAAACCACTTAAACTCTTCATCTCACTACAAGAAAATAGAAAATTAGTGACTAAAAAAAAAACAAGTGGCAATTTTAATATTGTCACTAATTATATATATTTAGTGACAAGACTATTTATTTTGTCACAGTAAAATTTGTTATTTACATGAGCTAATGACAAAAAAATATGCACGAAGTTGTTACTAAATTCAATTAGTGACTCATGTACAGTGACGATCTAATAACAACAAATAATAGTTGTCACTTAGTTGTCATTATAAATGTATCATTAATTGTATTTAGTGATAACTTTATATAAATTTTTGTCATCAATAATTATATAGCGACAAGATAAAAATTATTGTAACTTAATACATATTATTAACGATAATTTTAAAACTATCACGTGATAGTTTGTCACGATGTCATATTTTCTTATAATGTCTGCCGCCAATGTAAGATGCCTGTCTACATTAGAGCTAATGCACCGAATTCCACTAGGACTAATGCACTAGAACCCAATCAAAACTAAGCTTGCGATTACACCAGCAATAATAAACGAAACTCATCAGAACTCTAAAGTTCATCGTACTTGGCTGAAAGTAATACTAGAATTAGTGACCCCATGATAAGTTCTCGTGTTACACCCATTTCTCACGTTTTCGAGAGAAAAATATTGTGATGACTAGGTAGGTTTGCAATATAAATGGTATTGTTTCTGCTTAGCATGGTATGAAATGAGAGAACCGTAAATGATTGTGATTCGATAATTAAGGTCGAATGTTATCACATTCATAATGTGGGTTTAGATTTTGGTCAACATATTTAATGGGACCAAACGTACATTTTAACTCGTGTATTAATTCCTATTTGATTAGACTTTGATTATTGACGATAATAAATCAATAATAGGAATCTTAGCTAGTACACATAACACAGACAAGATCCCTTATAGGTACTTGCTATATTGGAGATTAACACGCATTCTACTTCAGGTACTTGCTTAGCAATTAAGGTGTCTTAAATCGCTAGTATACGGAAATTGTCTTGAATTAAGGGTTAATTATATTTAGATCTCTCTAAAAATGTGAAATTATATTTTTATCTAAAAAAATTTTGAAATTATATTTACATACCCTCCAAAAATTCTCTATTTACACCTAACCCCTTTCGTTAGGGTTTGGACAAAAAATACTAACTTAAGCAAAACTAAATTACATGTATATTTTTATAATTAGGGATAAATAT
The DNA here is from genome assembly GCF_026168435.1 of Sesamum indicum. Classification (NCBI taxonomy): domain Eukaryota; kingdom Viridiplantae; phylum Streptophyta; class Magnoliopsida; order Lamiales; family Pedaliaceae; genus Sesamum; species Sesamum indicum. Next base: position 16,006,764 of record NC_142661.1, read on the forward strand.
AATATGTATATATTATACGCAGTGAAGAAAAAAATTATATAAATTTTAAATTTTGCCCTCATATTAGCAATTATGTGGCTTTAGCAATTAGGTGTCTTCAGTCAATAGTACAAACAAATTGCCTTGAATTAAGACTTAATTATATTTAGAGCCCTGTAAAAATATAAAATTATATTTTTTTCTTAAAAAAGTATTGAAATTATATTTACATACTTTTCAAAAATTCTCTATTTACACCTGACGTTCTTCCGTTAGGGATCAACGAAAAATGCTGACATCAATAAAAAAATATTACAAAAATTTTCTATTTAACTTTTCATTTAACATTTCTCGTATATATATTTTTATACTTAAAAGGAGATAAATAATATATATATATATATATGTATGAAGTGAGAATTACATAAAATTTTAGGTGTGTTCAGTGGCTATTATGAAGAAATTGGGTTGAATTAATTAGGATAGCCGGATCCATTTAGATGGGGGCGTATAAGCCCAGCCCCAATCCAAGATACATTGGTGATCGGCCTCATATATTATGCAGTTATGAAAGAAACAAAGAGCGTAAAACCAAAAGTAGTGCTATAGAATCTGCTCTCATTTCCTGTCTCTCAAGGACAAAAGAGCTCAACGCCAAGAGAACTGAGATTGAACACCTCGCCTTTCATCTGAAGCTAAGCTATCTTCTTCAGTGTAGAAGCAGAGGTAAATTTTTTATTGGTTGAAAACTTAGTTTTACTCGATTCTGCAATGGTGTGTCAACGCCAATTTCGTTTTCAAGTTTTTTTTTTTTAATTTTCCTGGCGAACTGGACGGATTTACCATATTTGTTTTCGATTGGTCCTCTTTAGGGTTTTTGTATGTAGATTTCTGCTGCTGGCACTTAGTTGTGATCTGTGAGCTAGGTCCTTCATTTTTACTTTGAGCAGGAGAGGAATATTGTGAAAGGAATAGAAAATTAATTGTCTTTTCATCATTGATCCGATGAATGACCGTGTGTGGTAAATGCTTATTTTTCTGTAGCAAACCAGTCGAAATTTTGAAGGGGAAATTCCTTGGGAATGGTTTGTATAGAATAGCATTACATTCTTTTTCGTTTCTTTTCTTTCTCTTGTTTGTTTTTCTTTCTTTCTGTCAAAAGAATTTAATTTGATTTGTATTTTCATTATTTATTTTTGAACTTTAAGTGAAGCATATTTAATTTCAGGATGAACTTAGAGAGTAAAATATTGCCTGATTTTAGCAGTCATCTTATGATTTAGCATTAACATGACAGGAAAATAGTTTAATTGAAGGATGTACATTGACAATTGGATTGACTAAGTCCTTAGAGCTATAAAAGTGTGCTAGGAATATATTAGAAGAGTGCAGTTAAGTCTTGTACAGGAAAACATTCCAAAAGTATTGGAAAGAAACATAAAATTGATTATGTATTAGTTATTATAGACATCTAAAGTAACATTACTCATATAGGATAAATTTAGAAGTTAACCAACTGAAAAAAAAAATGCAAAAGTTAAAAACCGTAAACCAGTCATGGCTGTGATACTTGCTGATGAGTGGGGATCCATTTATACCAGCCAGCTCCACAAACTCCCCTTCACTAGAATATTGAATCTGAAAAGAAAGAAAGCAAATTTTGTAATCTAATAGCAAAACATGATATCGCGAGTATCGTTTTAAAAAATCTGCTCTAGGAAGAGCATAATGGTTGTTATCATTTATAACATTATAGTGTACTAGCGAGTATCAGTCTTGGCCGCTTAAAAATGTTTACTGCGATTAAACTTTTCTTATTACGCTTGGCCGGAAGTCATATTTTTGTTGCTACTTTAAGATTGTTTTGCATTTCTCTTACATGTAATACTTCTAATCAAAGTGCTAAAGCATTTTCTGCTTCAATATGTATGTGAAACTGCACAGGACAATTGTTAAAAATGGCATCTTTGTTGAGCTGATGTCGAAAGGTCACGAAATATTTTCATGAGTTTTGGTTTGGTTATTTTCTTAACTCATTTGGGTGTTGTGAATCTTAACTCACTAAATGAATGTAAGCTCAGTAATCTTGCATTCTTCTCGGCTGAAGAGATTGGGTGAACAATTTGTTCTCAGATGAAAATTAGTTGCTGTGGAGAAAGCTGCATAACAATTAAGATGTTGAATTAGTGAAGTAGGAACAAGAAGAGCAGAGAAGAAACTTTTGCTCGTTAACATGCTTTTCAGCTATTATGCTACCGCAGTGCAAGCAAAACCTTTTTAACTTTGTACAATTTTTAAGCATTATTATGCACAAGCATTTCGAATAATAACTATCAATCATCCATAATTGTTGACCATCTAGAGTTACTGCAGCTAGTTAGGTACCATGGGCCATATGCCAACCATAAAGGAGCAATTTCAGAAGACAAGATATCTTGATTTCACAAACATTATGTTGACTCATATTATGTGAGAAGCCCAAGAAAATGGAAAAAGCACCACTTTTTCACATTTTAGTTTGGACTTTCTCTCCTCCACATGATTGGGCAGGATTCTGAATTGTGGTTTATACTGAAATTATATATTTGTGGCATGGATGGTTTACTTTTCTTCTGATATTAACTTTTTGTTTGATGAGTAGAATTAGTCTTATTAGTTGATGGCGTCCAAGTTACAGCAATTGCAAGCCAAGGCTTGTCAAGCCACACAATTCGTAGCCAAGCATGGGAATGTTTACTACAAGCAATTGTTGGAGCAGAACAAACAGTACATTAAAGATCCACCAACTGTGGAGACATGTAACGAATTAGCCAAGCAGCTCTTTTACACACGTCTGGCCAGGTTACTTTATGGACATCTCTTGCTCTGAATTCTTTCTTTTGATTTTGATTCCTGGGATGTGAATCTTTTTTGTAGCTTTTTAAAATTTACAGATTATACTTCTTTTGATGATTAGGAAATTTTAATCATCCATAAGCAATATTAAGTGCTGTTTTTCAGTAATACAAAAAAATGTGTTGGTTCGGTGATCTTCAAATGGTGATAACAATAATTCTCTTTATAGTGTATGGTATCTATATTTTATTTTATACTTGAATGAGACAATGTTGTTGTTAATGCATATGTTGACTCCAGAGCATGAAGTAATTGGTGATGTTGTACAATTGTTCATATGAACAAACATCTATAAAACCTTGAGCAACTTGAGTTACTAGATTAAGTTTATAAGGATTCCTGTGGATTCCCAAATATCTCCATTGGTTTAGTTAAATGCGGAACCATCTAATTAGTTCGAAGCATTTCCTGACAAATGACCGGTGCTTAATTGGCTAGAAATCTATTTCCTCAACCCTTTGCACGTGGCATGGTTTTCATATTTAGTGTTGTATTTAAAGTCTTTCGACAAGGTTAGAACAATCCTCATCATCATGTGTGGCACTTGGTGTAGCTGTCCGTCAACATATGATCAACAGGATGAGGCAAAAATCAGTACTTGTTGTCTCAGAAGTACTTAATTGGACTAGTTAAGATGGAATGCACTGGCCTTGATTCTTTTGGATCATTTTAGATTAAATAGATTTTGGGCTTAGAAGGAGCAATTAATGCAAGTAAGCATGATATCTCAAGAACTATCTGTACTGCCTGTCTCATATAAGTCATTATCTCCATACATACAACACTCATCAGGGTGTATGAACTCTTGCATGGTTGTTGATAAGTAAGTATTTGCTTCCACGATAGTCTATAAGACAACCCTGAGTTGCTCGCAAACCATGACATTGACCTACTAACATATAGTGATTTCTTTTGTAGTATCACTAGAACTGTGTGTTGTTATATATTCAACCCAATCCATCAGGGTTACATGTTTCAACCAACGGCTTATTATGAGTTATGTGAATTACATCTATTTTACATGCAATGTTACTCCAATATGCAGCATCCCGGGTCGTACTGAGTCATTTTGGAAGGAGCTTGACTACGTCAAGAACATGTGGAAGCATAGACACGAGCTAAAGGTTGAGGATGCTGGCATTGCCACTTTGTTTGGACTTGAGTGCTTTGCATGGTTTTGCGCCGGTGAGATTGTTGGAAGGGGTTTTACATTTACTGGTTACTATCCCTGAAAACCACCTGGGTAAAATTCTGGGTGAATTGAATTGATTACTCATCTTGAGGAAGATTGCTGAAATGCCTCATATACTCGAGATTTTGTTTTCCTACAAAGTTCTTTGAAGGTCAGAAATCAGTTTCAAATTGATTGCATCAATAATTAGTAAATTCCATAGTTCAATTTCCTCTTTAATGAAGTGGTCTCGAACTTCGTCGTTCTCATTCCTTTTAGATAATATTATCTAGCTACTGGTGAATCGGTGATGGATGTCATGAACTGGTTGTTAATGTTGCTTTCGTTTCTCTTAGTTATATTGCCACATTTTTATGTGAAGAATAATGAAGCCATTTATCTAACTATATCACATAATAAGATGAGCCTAGCCTGTATAAGGAGGGATGGTATGTGTATAATGCAATTGAAACTGGACTAGTTCACAGCGTACTTACACTGATTCTCGTACTATTACCTCAAAGATTGAGGACTCATCCGACTGATAAGATTGAGATCTTGTAATCAAAAAGTTGTGAGTTTGTGGGGGTGTATGTCTATTTATGTAGTATTTTGTTGTTTCTTTGTCTTGTTTGAACACATTTGTTGAATTAAATTATTAATGAATTGAATCAGCTTTGCATCCGAATGTATGCATTGCGTGATGTAATGAAGTACATTACAAAAAAAAAAACATACAATTTGGACTTGGTTGATTTTAAAACAAAGAACTACACTTGCTGTGTGTTCTAAAACTTCTGATGAGAGACATTAATTTGTACGTTATAAACTTGGAAGGACGTGAGATGTAGGCATTGTATAATTGAATGGGGTTCATTATTTCAAGGGTTAATACACTTGTGTACATGCTGAAAATATGAAATTATACTTTCTTCCAGAAAAGACTGTTAAAATTATATTTGCACCTTCTCTGAGGGTTCTTCATTTACAACTATACACTTTTTTATTAGAATTTTGACAAAAAATACTCACATTAATAAAAAAAAAATTACATAAATTTTTAATTTTACACCTTAATCGGCAATGCTTAAATTATTAACAACATGGCTAATTTTTTCATTACATTAACCATTACTTTTTATTTAATGATAATAATTTGGGAATAATATTTTATTATAGTTGCACATTTTGACTTCATATATATTATATCTATCATCTTACAAGCATACAAATATTACTAGAGTATCTTTATTAATAAATTATATAAAATACTGAATAAGAGTAAATTAGGAAGTTTATAAAAAAATTTGTCAACATCAATATTTTTTGTCCAAATATTAACGGAAGAGGTACAGTTGTAAACAAATAAATTAGAGAGGATGCAAGCATACCTTAAAAAGTTTTTCTTTGAGCAAAAGTATAATGTTGCATTGTAGAAGGAGTCGAACGAAGGATTGATATAGTCAATGACTATATTAACTTAACAAGGATAAAATAATAATATCCACTTCACCATTTAGGCGTTACAAAATTATTTTTTATTCGAGGGGAGTATTTATAATTTTTCAAACAACGAAAAAATTTTCGTAACTGTGCCAAATTTTAGGGAAGATACCTATAATTGACTCTAAAATAAAATAAGAATATTCAAAATATTCAGGGGGCTATTTCAGTAATTCAAATGACCAACAGCTAACCAAACTACCAGTCAAAACAGGAGATCAAAGAGAGCACATACATATATACAACTTAGAAGGAATATAATCCAAATATCGAAGGCAGAAACATAGAATGCTGATGCGAAGGACCGACGCCGTTCAACTCCATGCCGCCGCATTCTTCTTCATCATCATGATCACCTTCTTCGTCATTGCGGACATCGCTGCGTCCTCCATTCATGAATCTCAGGCAATCTCAGCTTCTCATTCTCATAATTACACAATTTTTCAAATTAAAAATATGAATATTTTTTTTAAAATCAATAATCTGTTAGATTTGAATCACAGCACAGGCCGAGTGCAGCAGAAGCTGCGTGGTGGAGAACTGTAATAGTAAGTGTTTCATCTGTTCCATTAGTACTTTGACGAAATAATATCAAAATTGGAAAAATACAATTTACTCTCCTACAATATGAGAATCGAGCAAAAAAATTTGCGATAAAAAATAAAATAACAAATTATTCCTTGTGTTTGGAAAATAAATCATTTTTCACGACACAAGGGGATAATTTGCTAATTATTTTTTATAAGATTTTTTTTCCCATTTCACATATCACAGGGAGGTAAATTACATTTATCCAAAATAATAATAATAAATAAACAACACGGCCCCTTAAATTTTAAAGAAAAGAGCAATCTTAATGTCACTACCAAACGTTGGAAACTGTGAGTTTCTTTTTAAAACATTTTTTTTAAGGGGGATTTTTTGGCTATTAGCATTTTCATAGGGTAAAATGCATCCAATAGGATAATTTTGTTTCTTTTTTGTTTTTGTTTTTTGGATTGTTTCAACTAAAATTTGCGAATTAGCGATTGGGATAAGGTACGGGAAGTACTGCGGAGTAGGGTGGACGGGATGTGCGGGGGAGAAACCTTGTGATGATCTTGATGCTTGTTGCTTGATCCATGATCACTGCGTTGCCCTTAATGGTATTTTTCTTCTACCTGTTTTTACTTTTTTTGAACTGTTATTATCATAAAAATAATAATTATACCATTATATTAATACTGAAGAAAATTGATACATACATAAAATAAATTTGTTAATAAAATCCCAACTTTAATCAATAAGTCAAAACATCATCGGTATCGAACAACTATTATCAGAAGATAGAAAATTATTGTTGTATTGGTGAATTTTATAAATTACAATTACACCCTTGATGTTGTAGCTGTACTTACAAACAAACCCCTGTTTATTGGCGAAAGTTTACACAATTCTTAAGGTAAATTATAATAACACCTATTAAAAATAATGTATCTGTAATTTTACAAACATAGGGAACATTATAGATATTTAATGTCAATAATTAGTTTATAAATTATTAATTAATGAATTACATGACGTAATTTTGATCGAAGTCTGAAAAAGTTACCTGAATTGAGTTTTTGTCAGGCTTGACCAATATTAAATGCCATGAGGAGTGCAAGAGGTGCATAAAGGAAGTAGAGAAGTCTGGGCAGGTGGGTTTTTCCAGCAGCTGTACATATGAAACAGCAGTGTCTACATTGGTACAGTGCATGGATATGTCAATTTTGTTCAGCCAGTTTGATACCTCCAAGACTGAGCTCTAAATTTAAGAGTGATGTTGAGTGTGAAATTCTCGTCCCACATAAATGTAATCGAAAAAGACTAGGAATTTGAGCAACATTAACTCGAAAGATCGACAAACATAAAGTCATAAACCCTAACTGGAGAATTTGTTATGAATGTTGGATACAATGATATTGGCTCACATTCTTGTTCCTAAGGCTTGTAGTTGTTATGTGATGCACGTGTTTGTACTCTGATTTTTGACTGTTAAATGTAATTTATCCCCTATAAAATTGAAAATGGACAAAAATTTTCTACCCAAAAGACATCAATACAACTTAAAAAACTTTTTTTAAAAAAGTGCTCCTCCTTGCTTGTGTTTATCAAGATTAATATAAAATATCTAAAAAATTCTTACTCGTTCTATATTTATTAAAAATATTTTTTTTCCAAATTAATGGCCTGGATCTTCTTAATAACAGTAAATTACACTGACACCTCTTGAGATAAGTCTAAAATATGCATAACAGCCCTTGAGATTTTCGTAATTACAGGGACACCCCTTGTCCGTTACTGCCATCTAACAAAATCACCCTTACGGCGTTAACTTTTAAATGTGTTTGATGACATCACTGAAAAGGTGAGTTGGACTTTCAAAAGTACCCTTCCTTGAATATTATTGTTGGGCGTCAGCAATTTTTTTAGACTAAAATATCCATTTATATTGCATGGCATGCAGGAGGTTATTATTATTAGGTATAGAAACAAGGGTGTAATTGTAATATTTTATCACAAACTTGTTATTGTCATCTAAAAATAAATTCGCGTACAGATTATCTGTGTCTAACGAATCACGTAATTAATAAAAAATATAACACAACATATATATAGTTTGCCGTATTCAACCCACATATGCAAAAGTATGTCAAAAACGTCAGCAATCATTAGCAAATGTTTCCCCTTCTTCCCCTTCCTCTTGTTGATCTCCTTATCACTCTTTGTCCACTACTTGAGGATTAATGTTGGATCCTTCAGCCACGTACGCCATCCTACAAAACATACATTAGAGGATGCAATAACAGCCAAAGAAAACATGTTAATGTAACAACAACCTGTTGAGAACCTGGTCTTGTTTTTCTCTTGAAAAGCTAGGGTGCCTAAAACTCAAGGGTCACGAATCAATCGGTGCCCCCGTTGTGGAAGATATTGTCCATTTTGACTTCATATGAGCCTTACGGGTTTTATTCTAAAAAGACGTCTCGCTAGGGGGAAGAGAATTTAAAATTTACAAACAGCTCAAAACTTTATTTTCAATCAATATGAAACGTTTACATGCATCAAATATCGATCAATCTAACCATATACACCCTTATTTTTATATGGTTGATGTCGAAAGGTAGGATCTCTTCAGACATATTAACCCAACCATATTAAAGTATAAATTAATATATTTTTAAACTAGTTTTTAATTCGTTGTATTAAGGTTGTCATATTTTTAATAGTTAAGTACGATTTTGACACTGAAAGTCAGTAACCCAATAATTTTCTTTATATGGGTATTGTTCAAGTAATTTATGTAACATTAATAGGCCTAAGATGATGATATTTATTATGATCGATATGTCACAGTACATATCTTATTAATTGTTAAATTTGATGATATTAAATATGTCTTTTTATTCTTATTAATTTTTTAAAATTATTATTTTAGATATTTAAACTCATATTATCGTTACCATACATATATAACCTTAATTTCGACATTTTTAATCAATATTTTACCACTATTATATATATGTATATCTACACATATTTATGCAATCTTTTACTCGATTCGGAATAAAGTACAAAAATATTTAAGAATCGGGCAAAACTTTTTTTTAAAAAATTTAGGGGATCATTTGTCTCTATAATGTTCAGAAAAAAAAACAAGAACTTTTTTATTTATTAAATTTTAATAAGAAAATAAAGAAGTAAAATTTATATTAATACCTGAGTTTTGGCATTAATACTATTTTGATATCTAAGTATTTGCAAATGATTCAATTGGTACTCGAGTTTTATCATTTATATCATTTTAGTACCCACTTAATATTTTTATACATGTAAATAACCCGCAATAGGCCAAAAAAAAAAAATCACAAATATTTCAAGATGCTTCAAATATTGAATGCTATTGTCAGAAAGCTACTCATTATTATAATTAATAAAGTAATAATTCAAAATAATTTTATGTAGTTTATATAAATTATATCAGAATTAGTAAAATATATAATTTATTTATTTAAGAATATATTATTTTTTTAATAAATAAATGATTTATTTTTTTAATTCTAATATAATTTATATAAACTACATAAATTATTTTAAATTATTATCTATTAATTATAATAATGAGCAGTTTTGTGACAATAGCATTCAATAATTGAAGCATTTTGTGATATTTGTGATATCTTTAGGTCTATTGCTCTCAAGCTAAAGTGATGGAAAAAAGATGAAAATATTGGTAAATAGACTAGAAGTTCTTGTGGGTTATTTACATGTATAAATAGGCAAAAAGTGCTTGTTGGTGTCATTTTTTCTCTCCAAGAAGCTAAATAAACACTTGAAGGATTTCTTTTGGACCCTGACCATTGACTAACAATTCTATCAAAACTTAACGGAACAGGACTAACAATGTTAAAAATTTAAAGTTTTGGGATCAAAAGTGTTGAGCCCGTAAAATACGGGACCACAAGTGATAATTTTTTTATCTAGTGGGACCAAAAGTGAAATTTTGCCGAATAAATATTTAAGTGCTATATCTTTATTATATTAGAACGAATTTTTTCTTTAAATATATTGTTTGAGTGGACTTGACTATTAATATGATTAAATCATTCAGTAATGAGTTTTTTTTTTTATATAAATATTGAGAATAAAGATAGTAAAAAATATCAAAATAATAAAAATATAATAATCTTCGTAACTAAGTATGAAAAAAAATAAAATGGTTCAAATAAAGACAAAATATATTGATAAAAACATATGCAATATTTTTTTATATTTACAATTTATCATTTTAATATCTAAGAGTAAAATCACAATTACATAAAAGGATAATAGAAAAAATAAATAAATAATATCATTTGGATATCAAAATAATATTAATTGTAAGACTCTTGTACCAATTTAATCATTTGAAATTATTTAGGTACTTAAATAACATTATTCGGCTATTAAAATAGCCTTTTTAAAAAAATACAATACAGTTTATTTTTTAAGTGAAAGCAATGAATTGTGATCTTTTTTGAATAAGTCAATTATAATTATCAATATCAGATAATATCTAACAACTACCAATAATAATAATATACTATTCTTCAATATCAGAAAACTATATATAATCAACGCATATTATTAAAGTAGAAACATCACATACATCGGTGGATTCGAACCCACAATCTTACAGTCTCTCAACTTCATCAATTAAGTTAGGACCACCTCTCAAGGGGCGCCTTCAACAATGTCGGAGAAAGGGAAATCGTGTGGTTAGTAGTTCATAGTAAACGACTACTTCCGCCAAAAAATAATAAATTAAACATAATTTCAAAATGTAGATCTTCTTAACAATAAAAACTAATAAACATTCTCAAGAAATTGGGTTGCCGGGCAAAATAAAATACAATTAAGGCGTGTGAGGTGAGCACAACGAAAACTGGGAGCTGTTGGTAGGAAGGTTCGTAAACGACACCAATCTCTAGACAATTTACGACTTTCCATGGAATTTTTTCTTTCTTTTTTTATTTTTCTCATCATTAATTTTCAGAGTTTGCAACTTTTACAAAGTATTGACGCGGAATTAAATTGGATTGACATTGACATTTACACGTTGCGCGTTTATAGGTCAATTCCAGGCCACGCACTATTTGTATTAAATTACACAATTGCCCTCCTAATTCTTTTCTTTTTTCAAATTCTATTCTCATATAATTACTTTTAGGCCAAATTTGGTTTACGATTGTATAATTAATTATAAAAATATAATTTTGTAATAATTGACTTTAGAAAAAAATAATTGTGATATTTTCGGTCATAGTTTTATAATTTATTATGTAAATACAAATTATAGTTAAAATAATAGCAGGGTTAAATGAGGTTTTAATAGAACTTAAATTCATAAGGAAGTGAGTTTGTAAAAAAAGTATTTTAAAATGAATTGACAACGGAACATCAGTGATGCAGGTGAAATAACCGTATTAGCCTTGTAAATACTAAGAGCATAAAATAGGGCATAGGATCCGCACATTCTGAAGAGGGGTTGGCCGAACACGGTCTAATGACCCTAAATCTTGACCATGTCGGGAAGGTCACATGTCATCATCCTACATTGCTTAGTGGAATCTAAACATTATGCAATGACTATAAACTAGCGTGTGGCCTGAGTTATGCACTGATTTAATTATTATTGTGAGCATATATTCTTTCAGAATATTCGACCTTGCTTCATTCACTAACTCGACTGTTCGAGTGTTTTTGCCGCAACTGTAAATAGGATTCCAACAGAATCAACATTGTACTTGTATTAATTTTACTATCTCAGTCAAGTGTATATTTTGGTAAATAATTTAGTATTTATTTTTTATATCTGATCTGAAATATCGTATAATTTTGAGATGTTTGAATTAAAATAAGAGTATGAAGGTTATGGTATGTTAATAATGAAATTCATATGATCAAAATTCAAAGAACTTTCTTAAGTTTTTCAAAATAAATAAATAACTCTTTATTTTTTTTAAATGATTGAACAAAACACTTTGCGATATTTTGTAAAACATCTAAAAAATTATACGTTCACCCAAATAACCTCTTAATCTGAAATTTCGAATAAAATATTATCCACTTGACTGTATAATAAAGCCAAATATTTTCTAGTAGAGATAATATATTATTTTAATATATTAATTCTTTTTTGGCTTTTCATTATTTCAATTTTATTAATTAGTTTAATACATTAAGGGGCAATTTGGTCATAGAATATCAAAAGTCAACTTAGTTAATTTATTTCCCCCAAATTGGTACTATTTCTATTTTCCTCCCCTAAGAAAGTAGAAATTGAAAGCCAACCGAATTCATCTGCATTTCCCGCAAGTCTTTGCTGCGGTAAACGAATCCGAACATACAATTCGTTTCTTCTACCCAAAGAATAACTTTGATTTTATGTTTCTCTCTGAAGATTCTGGGCGATCAAACTCAATCCTAAGGGGGAAGTCGAAGCTGTTCGAATCGAGAAATTGAAGGAATTAGCTTTTGTGAATTGTTAGCATTTGTTTGTTGATTCTGATTTTTCGAAGAATTAGGGATTAGAGATGAAGAGATCGAAGTTTCTCAAGAGTTCAAAGGAGATGCTCTCCCGGAGCTTCAATCCTTCCAAATGGTAATCCTCCTGAGCTGTTCAGACATTCATATACTGTTATACTGCAAAATAATATGTTTTGATTTGCTCTTTTTGTTTCTTGTATATTTTGTATTCCAAATCCTGTGGATGGTGCAGTGTTAATTATTTTAGTTAATTTTATTCTATCTGCTATTAGTACCGTTTTTGGTTTGCTTTTGTGTTGAATTTTGTTTTCCCCCCTCCAATTGTAATGTTGGATATTAATTTGATGCAGCAAGATGTCGCTGAGGCTGGCGGGGTCACGGCTGAAGCTATTGAGGAATAAGAAAGAAGTGCAAGTGAAACAGATGAAGAGGGAAATAGCACAGTTGCTTGAGTCTGGCCAGGATCAGACAGCTCGAATTAGAGTAATAATCTATATCTCTTAGGAGTGGTCAAAATATAGTTCTGCCCGAATTTGATATATTTCTGTTCCTTTTGAACAGTTGCTTCTGTGATCCGTTCAAGAATAAGTTTTTCCAGTATAGATTGGTATTCTGATCTTGGTTCACATGCGAAACTATATTTTATGGATTATGATCAAGAGACTGTTGTATCATTGTATCAGTATCTATATTGGACCTTTTCTCTTTCTTTCTTTCTTTTTTTTTTTTGTGTGTGTGTGGCTTTTAGCTTGTGGAAACAGCATAGTGATTTTCAAAAAATGCTTGCACATCTCATTAAACAGAAAACATTTTGGTATAAGCATGACTGGGAATCACATCTATAAGTTCCTGCTGGTTTGTATTTGGGAAACATTGATTTCTGCTTGGCATGTTTGTGGAAATAAAGTCACTGGTTTATGACTTGTCGTGCTTCATGAAACAACTTTTTCCTCAATCTAAAACTACAGTAGTGAAATTACTTTTATGACGGAAGTGTTTAGGATTTAGTTATTGATTTATTAGTTGAACTTGGCAAAAGCTAAAAGTGGAGTCTGACTGAACCCAATTTCTTGTGTGCTTGATTACTTTATCTTACTTCAATTTGAAGTTGTCGATTCCATATTCTGCTTTATTCTTGCGTACGTGCCAACACTGCTCTTTGAAGAGATCTTTTCATGCCTATCTTATGTATTTTCAGGTTGAACATGTGATTAGGGAAGAGAAGATGATGGCTGCATATGATCTTATCGAGATATACTGTGAACTTATTGTTGCGCGTCTGCCAATAATTGAGTCTCAAAAGTATGTAAGTCATTCAGAATGATCATGTGTCTGTTTTATTAATATAAGACAAATTTGCTTCTACCATAGTCACCCTATTTCTTAATGACTTAACTCTTCTGGTCAGCACATGCATGATAAATTTGATGAAGTACATAGTAGACAAAATGGTAAATTTTTCTTTGGACTATTAGTAGGTCTAATATAACAAAAAATCAAAAGTTTTTACTATCGTATTTAATTGTTTTTGTTGTAAGTATTTGTCATTCATGCATTACAGAGTTTTTGGGAATTTTCCCATGTTCATTGTTGCAGTCATCACACACTTATAGCTAACTTGAATTTTCTGCCTCTTGTTGTTTCAGTTTGTGTATGGTATGGACATATTATCCCAAACTCTTTCCAAGGCTTTGCACTGATCTGTTCTCCAATCTCTGTAGGACTTGCCCCATTGATCTGAAGGAAGCAATTGCAAGTATTGTATTTGCATCACCAAGATGTGGAGATGTACCTGAACTTCTGGATGTGAGGAAGCATTTTACGGAGAAATATGGAAAAGATTTCACAACTGCCGCTATAGAACTTCGTCCAGAGTGCGGTGTAAGCCGAATGGTATGTTCATGAAGCTGATTTATTTTATTTACAACTTGAATTAACATCTGAGAAAAGTGACCATGTGTTGGGTGCTATTCAGCAGCTTTGACTCTCTAATCGTCAATCATTATGCAATCTAATTGCAGTTGGTGGAGAAGTTGTCTGCAAAGGCACCGGATGGACAGACCAAGATTAAGATTTTGAGTGCAATAGCAGAGGAGCATAATGTCAAATGGGATCCTAGATCATTTGAAGAGAAAGATCCAATACCACCCAGTGACTTGCTGGTATGTCCTAGTTGCTTTAAACATTTCGCATATAATTTTGTGGTGCACTATTATAGGATAGAGGTGGAACAATATTGTAAAGCTTTTAGTCATTTATGAGTTTATATTTTCAATTTTATCAGACTGGACCCAGTACTTTCGGGAAGGAGAGTAAACCCCATGTCGAACCTCTTCGTTTTGAAGGCTCAGATGCTCAAGCTCCCCAAAGTAACAATAAGATTGATGGTTCACCATCGAACTTCTCCCAGCTGGATCATAGAACCTCACAGGGAGCAGCAAATGCTTCTGTCCAAACTCCTGGTCCCTATACAATGTTCCAACAAGAAGGAAGGCCTCCAGGTATGGTATCAATCGATTCGAAACTGCTGATTCTAATATGGAATGTTTATTGCTTCTCTACAAGTTTATTACTTAAAAAGTTTCTTTTCTCCAGCACCAGTTGATGAGAGAGCACAATTATATAAAGTAGACAGCAATGTTATCCCCCAGGATAGACAGAGGTGGAATATGGAATTCAAAGATGCTACCTCTGCTGCACAGGCAGCTGCTGAATCTGCAGAACGAGCAAGTATGGCTGCTAGAGCTGCAGCTGAACTTTCAAGCCGTGGCAGGATTATGAGGCAGTATTCCACTGAATCACATAAGTCTGATGGTCCTGTTTTAAAAGATGGAGGACTTGAAACGTATGTGAAACCGAGTTTTTCTGAAGAGTCGATGAACACATCATTTTCTGAACATACTAGGTTGCAGAATGAACATATGGATGGGCAGAAACCTCACAATCAGAAGACAGATGGAAGATTCAGGATGGATGACCATAGTGGTAGAAAGGAATATAGTCAATCAGCTTCTTTAAGGTCTGAAGCTTCATGCAATGATACCTTATTGGACCATGATGTCCCAGTTGTAGAGGGATATTCTAAGAATAACTCCTTAAAGGAAGTCTCAGGAGATGAAATGACTAGGCAGAGTGAGTCTTCCAAGTATAAAGCTGAAGATGCAAATGGCTGGCCAGGGAAATTTGAGAATGATAGAGAAGCAAGGATGAGGAAACAACCCAGTGACGAATTTTATCATCCTCCTTCGAGCATTCCTGATGACATGAACATATTTTCAAATTCTGATAACCAAAAGTTTGATTATGATCCTGGTGAGGACCCTTTCCAGGGTTACAGGAAAGAAGGTACTTCTGGAGAAGCCTCCCAGACAAGCTCCCATGAATCTGCTGCTGTAGTTTTTGACAAATCTGATTCAGACAGCGAAATTTATGAGTTTAATTTGGGCCCGACATATGATGAACACGGGCCAAGATCTTATTTGCCATCTTCAGGCCAGAAGTCGGGTGAGCACCTCTCTGTAAATACTGATTCTGGGAGTCCTATGTCTAGCTCAAGCAACGTAGCAAAAACTATTTCTTCATCACCATTTTTCACTAGAAAGAACTCATCTTCTGATTTGTCTGAAAGCCTAGATGGTCCGAAGCTGGATGATTCAGCGCCGGTGACATTTGATGAATCAGATGGACCAGCTTCTGAAAGTGATGAGGACCTGAATGTGTTCAGGCGCACTCGGATGGAAGATTCTATAGATTTTCCAAGTAAACAAAACCCAACTGTTAGTTCATATATTAAGGATAAAAGCAGGCAATCAGTTGGATCATCGTTCAAGGAAAAAGCTTCTTCAGGATTTGACAGAAAACAATGGTCACTTTCCTCTGATGATGAATTGAAGTCTGATGAATTCGACACCGAAAGAAACCAAGAAAAACTATTCGATGCTGATCCGCCAGCAAAGTTCAGTTTTATGAAGCCCTCTGCTGATCAGCCAGCTCAGGAACCCAAAAAGTTGCAAATGGAACTGAATTACATTGATAATTCCAGTCCTGAGAGTGGGGAGGGGCTAAATTTTGGAAAACTCACTGGTGGTTTACGCCATAAGGGTTATAATCGTGCCCCTTACTTGAAGAAACAATCAGATATATCTTCGTCCTTCAATACGGAAAGTAAGGATACAATTACCTCAGTGACAAAATCTCCCGCTGCTGTTGGGAGTCCCAGGATACGCACAAGGTCCGAAAATAAGAAAAATGCAAGAACGTCAAATATCCACTCTGAATCGGATAGCGATAGTTCTGAGGAAGAAGAATCATTACAAAAGAGTTCAGGTCACAAACATGGAAAACTGTATAATCTTAGATCTGGAAAGGAAGTCAAAACAAAGCCCAGTCGTGTTGCTTCAACTTCAGTATTCGGTTCTGATAGCAGTGATACGGATGAAGATCCTCCAAAGGAGTCCCTTACTAGGACAAGTTATCTTCGAAGTGGAATTTCACAGAGAACAAAAGCATCCCCTAGTTCTAGTAATAATTCTTATTCTAAGGCGCAGCTTAGTTCAGATGCACCTGATTCTGATGGTGGTGTGGGGAGAAAACCTATAAACGCCTCTTCACCTGAAACTCGAGATCAATTTCAGTTCTTGAAGAAGAGCTCTATTCAATTGGGAAGTTCTGAGCAGCCTACCTCAGCAAACGTGGCTTCTAAGCCTAACAATTCAAGTTTGCAGGGATCTCCAGTTAAATACAACTCCAAAAAAGCAAATTCTGCAACAATGCAAGAGTCTAAGATCACTCGCAAGTCGTCTGCTACCGAGGAGTCGTCGAGACCACAGCCAAAAGCAGAAACATCTGTTAGCAATGAAAATCTAAAGGCAGCAGCAACACTCAATAAGAGTTCTTCCAACAAGGACGATAGTAATCAAAAAGCTAGTCATGTTCATCCAAAGCTTCCTGATTACGATGCCTTAGTACAATCCCTTCGGAAGAATCGGTCTTGAGATAATAGGTACTGCATCATTTCATTGCACATGATTGTTTTATACTCACTGCTTAGAGCTTCTCTTCGTTAGATGTTTAAATTCAACAGTATAAATAGAGTGCACACTGGTGTCATGTGAGATTGCATTCATGCACATATTCTTGTCGCTATACATGTTTGCTACACTGGCTTTGGATGTTATATAAAAAGAGCCAGAATGATTTTCTTCAGACCTTTCTCTAGACCATTAATTCAACACCTCCTTGTGTTCTGGGTAGCATTAGCTTGAAGTTCTTGTTTTCAAGAACGAGTTAGCATTTTGAATTTATATTTGTGTTCATCCATTATCTGTTTCTTTTCATTTGTTTGGTTCTTACACTGTCTCACACTCACTATCTGTTTAGATTTATGCATCTGAACAGTAACTGTGTTTGGGGCAGACAGACATTGAATTTAATACAGTGTAAAACAATCATTACTTGTTCCTTGAATTGATTGTTTATGATTGAATATCTTACAGTGACTTCATGATGATGACAATTATCCTCTAAAATATTGAAATTTAAATTAGAATGTTGGGTGTCATTCTTCTTCCATAGAACCCTTTTGAGGTCTCATTTACTTCAATGGTTGTGATAAACGGTAGTTGCTAAATGTGTAACTAAATATGGGATTGAACTGTTTAGGCTTAGCATATGTAATATTATATTTAATTGGATAATATTACATTGAGTGGTAGGTAATAATTCATTTATCTTTATGGATAAAAATTAGGACTCCCATATCAAGTGCATTTAAGCAAATCAGCCAAAAGTCATCCAAAAAGTAAACAAGATATTGAGCACGCAAGAAGATTGACATTCAGTCCAATCAATCAATGTAAACGGCTATCGATAAATCCTGTTTGATTTTTGTGCCCATGGGCCACCAATCACCAGTGGCTAAGAGCTCTATGGGAATTGAAAAAAATTATCTAACATAATTATGTTCGGTTTTATTTTTAAGACATTTTTAGGATGGGTCGAAACATGTTCAATGTTTGTCCATGTACGAAAATATTATATTTTGGTGTTTTTATCTTATTTATCATAAATATATATATAAATATACATACATATATAAATATATATAAAAGAGATAATTTGACAATGAATAAAATAATTCTTAGAATATAATATTAAACATACAATATTTATATATATATAAGAGACATGATTTGACAATGAACAATAATTTTTCTCTCTTAAAACGCAACATAAAAATACTTATTTTAAATTATATTCAAAAACAAATTCAAATATATACACTAGTCTATTTTCAATACATACTTATTTAACCTGTCAAAAAAAATATATATATTTAACTCTATTTTTCTTTCTCTATCTACACAAAACATAACAAAACACTTTAAAAATGAATCCAAACAAATGTTTTGGTGTGAACTCATAAATCCTTTTAACATGTAAATATTAAGAAGTTGTAAAATTTGCTGAAGCTCGTTTCTCTTCCCATGTATATTTATGAAATTATAAATACTTGGGATAATCCTGAATCACAATGAATATATTTATTTTTTTTCTTTTAAATGACGAGTTATGGGGGTTCCTTCCCATCTTCATAAAAAGCCAATAATCACAAAAATAAATTATAACCATCTCTCTAAAATTTATCGTAATTAAGACCCCCTCAATCAACACCAAAAACAGCTTCTGGCCGAAATCCAGTGGAAACCCAAAAGGAAGGACAAGAGAAATATCATAGAAACCTCAAAACAAAATACACCAATATTTGCCTATTATTTTTTTTATACGTTATTTGTGTATTTTTTTTATTTTTAAACTTTCTATGTATAATATATATACATATACTTATATATAAATATAATATAAAAAAGACATAATTTGATAATAAATAGTAATTTTGATTTTAAAAAAATACGACATTAAACATACAATATTTATATAGATACATGTTTATATATAAAAATATATGATTTGACAACAAAAACTGATGTTTGTCTCCCAAATCTCAAAATTAAACCTACACCGCTTATTTTAAAATATTTTAAATTATCTTTAAAAATAAATCCTAGTATACATATATATTTATTTTTTTCTCTCTATTTTCAAAACACTGAAAAACAAAACCGAACATATTTCAATTTAACCTTATATTCTATTTAACATATACACCTCATTGTAATATATTGATGTTCTCCTTGGTATTTTTAAGTGACTTATTAACTTGTGCAGATTGAGATATACGTTGTTCCGTATGAAATTTAATGTTTATTCCATACCATTTATACCAGGACTGATTACATTTTATTTTTTACTAATAGGTGAAATACCTGTCTAAATAATAATAAAAATGAGCTCCTAAACTTTTAAAAAGAGATTTTACTATTTCCTCTACCCCGTTTGTTTACACAAATCAGCCATATCCTGTTGTACAAATTAATTATTATGGTGTGTCGTTTCTACGTGCATATAATAAATAATCTTTCATACTTTAAAATATATTATAAATAAGAGTTGTTAAATGTATAAACCACTACATTAAATTAATAAAAGAAAGAATGAAAAAAATTATAATTTATCAAGTAATGTTTGTCATGAAGGGTATTTTTTACTTCACAAAAAATTGGTGGGATGAGTGTGGAGGAACTTTTCTTTTTATATTAATTTAGATACAGAAACCATTACTGACAGCTAAAAAACATGGCTAGTTTGTGTATTTTCAAGAAGTGTATGTGAAAGTTTTTCGAAAAGTAGGAGTAGTTTTATGTGAATGATATTCACGTTTCTGATCGGTGTACATATAATTATCTTGAAAATACGAATAATTTAGTAAATAAATCATAGATTAAATAGTGTAAAATGTAATTATTTTTTTATTTAATTCAGAAGATATTTTTTTTTGTCTCGCGGTACATTTTCATAAAGTATCTGTCGTATAACGACGGCATGAACCATGCGTGTGATTGTGTGTATTCGTAAATATAGTTTGATTCGAAAAAAATTATCAAACCTCTGAATTAAAAGAAACCCATACAAAATTGGATGTTAATCAGTTTGATCAGTCTCGACCCACAACTTGGTTGGTTAATTGCAAAATTATTTAAGTATGATTTTTAAACTGGAAGGGGTCTGTTTTCTGTCTATATTTACATCCAATTTTAACAAATCTTTTCTTTCTTTGTATTTGTTTTTTTTAAAGGTTATTTTCTCTACTATTTGAAAACCTTTTTATTGCAATTAGGCAGTGAGTTATTTTCACTCAGCGGACTGTATTTTTTATTTTAAATTTTATTATATTTTATATTTTTTTAATATATACACGTTATGTTTATAAAAATTTCATGTTATCTATTTTATTTAAAAAAAATTGTATGTGTAACGTGTATAATAATTCAACATTAGTCATTAAACATCTTAACGTGCTACAGTTCTAAAGTCACTCCCGAAATTCTAATTTTTAATTTCGATTAACTATACTTTTGAATTTCAGTAGAAGAGAATTATAACATTTAATTACGATTAATTATCATGATTAACAATAAATAGTTGTTGACCACAGTCATGCAATGGTTGTTGGCCGTGGTTTCTGTGAGAATGGTTAAAATATTTGTCATGGCTAAAAGCCATGGTAAATGTCTTGACCATGACTCTTAGTCGCGACAAATAATTTTTTAATGGTGGAAAAATTAATTTTTTGCATTGATTTTATTCAACAATAGTTAATAGTAGTCATTTATCATTTTTTTAGCCATAGCCACTAATATTGTAGGTAATAATAATATTTTTCTTTTTCTAGAGAACTGTATGCAAA
This sequence comes from Sesamum indicum, assembly GCF_026168435.1. NCBI lineage: Eukaryota > Viridiplantae > Streptophyta > Magnoliopsida > Lamiales > Pedaliaceae > Sesamum > Sesamum indicum. Next base: position 16,028,168 of record NC_142661.1, read on the forward strand.
TAATTGAATATACAATAAAAATATTATTTAATATTGTATTTATTTAAAAAATTATTTTTTTTATCTGTATTATAAATGACAACGCTTAGAAATCAAGATAAAGCAATACCATTAACCACAGTTAATTCAGTGTGTGTGTGCGTGTTTTTTTTTTGGACATATATTATAAATATATATATATATATAAATAAATCAATAGATGATTTTGCTTAAAAAAATCAATTTAGGGATACTATCATTATAACAGAAAAATTGGTATTTTGGTATCATAAATCGTCATTTGCAAGTGAGAAATACCTTATTCTTTAATATTAGTATAGATGAAAATAATAATTATATAATAACATTAATAATAATAATAAAGAGAATAATGTAAGCAACCCTTTATAATATTGCAAATGATTAAACTACACTCTATGAAAAAAAAATAGCAATTTACCCTTCTATGTTTTTTAAAATGGAACAATTTACTCCCCCTGTGTTTTTTATAAATTGCTATTTTTTTTTCATAGGGGGTAATTTGCTCATTTGCAATATCACTTGGGGTAAATTGCATTAAACCCTATTAATAAACATAAATTCACGCTACAAAATTGAGATTACCATAAATTTGTATTAAGTGAGGTAAATATCCACACTTTAAGTGAAATTCAAACATATAATATCCATATTTCTTAATATTAAATTAAAATATATTATATTGAAGTCTCTTAATATCAAATTAAGTTCTATAAATATTATTTGTCATTTACAAAATTATAAGTTTTAATTGTGAAGTCCCACTTCAGCCTTTCCCATGCCTGATTCATTGCGTGACAATGGCCTTTCCAATAATATTTGATTCTTCAACTATCCAATATTTGCATATGTTAGACCTTATTCTATTATAACAATATACTCATAAAAAATAATTTAATAATTGGGACGATTACATGTTTTAATCTTCCAACCTCTTTCGCCACTACTTCGATCTTTTCTTTAAGTCAGCAACATCTTGATTTGTATATTTTATCGTCTGTATCTAAAAAAAAAGAATTCAAATTATGTAACGAATTATATTGTATTTTTTATTTCATTTAATATATACATGACACGTGTATTAAATTTTTTCTTAAATAAAATAAACTTTATATGCTAACGTATATATAATATTTAGAGTAGAAAATACAATAAAACTTGAAATAAAAATTCAATTTTCCTTAAACACAAAGCTAAGTTGAAACTTGAAAGGCTCTCGGCCTCATCACTGCTTCGATATTTGAGGTGACTTTTGACGACAAATTCATGAGACTTATAAAATTAGAATGGACAATATATCACATGACAAGTATGGGTATGGTACAAATATTTTAATTTGTACAATTTTTAAAGTGTAATTAAATTATTTAAAAATATAAATTATTTTTTTCTTTTATTAATTAAATATAGGTAATAAAAATTTAAATTATCTTACACATGGAGGGTGCTTACGCAATGAGTAATTAAGATTGTTTGCTTTAGAAGCGGATCACCAAACAAATGATAATTTAGCTTAGTGGTTAAATTAGAGGTCTCGCAAATAAGTTGGAGGTTATGGATTCAAGTCTCAGTATACTGTGGATATTAAATTTGTCTCACTTAATATAATTTTATTATAATATGTATGCATTTAATGTAATTTATCCCTCTATAAAAAAAATAGCAATTTAGTCCAAAGGAGATTGCTCGTATTTTTCTGTAATATGTATTTGCCTAATTTAATATAAATTTATTATAATATCAGTTTATTATATTGTGATGTGATTGTCTCACCAAAAATGAGAGCGGGAACGGCAAAACTCCACTATAAATGCAGCAGCAGTCCTGGCGTAGTCGTAAGCTGGGCAATATCTTCTATACTTGGAGTTCTTACCACCTGATTTCTTCACTCCCACACAGTAACTCTCTCTCTCTCTCTCTCTCTCTCTCTCTCTCACACACACACACACACACACACACACACTAATTGAACTTGCTGTTTCATTTCATGGATGGTCTTGAGGATCATCTTCATTATGTCCTAAGGATGGATTTACCTTCATTATGTTTTTGAGGGTTTTACATGTTGCAACAGTTGGTGTTTGCAATGAGTGCAATGAAAGACCTGACAGCGACTAACAAATCAATTGACAAAGGTTTGTTGCAAACAACAGAGTTGTACGAGGTAGGGGCACTCTTTTGTTGATGTTCTTGAAACCCTTCTTCTCTTTCTACAATAAAACTAATTATTAATCGATATATGTTTGTTCAACGAATTAGTACTTACTGGAGACGAGTGTGTATCCACGTGAAGCTGAATCTCTCAAGGAGCTTAGAGCTCTCACTTCCACTCATCCGCGGTAATTGCTTTCCCTTTAAATCTTGCTCCACAGTTTGAACTATAATATTTCTACTGATGGCTACACGATCTTCGTATATTTTCACACTTGCACGACGTTCTTGGATCTCGGTAGTGGAGAAGGGGCTAATATTGTGAAAACACCAATAGGCACGAGAGCTCCCTGAACAAAAAGACTCCCAATGTGATCTCTAAACTTTTAAAAAAGAAGTTCACTACTTTCAATTCGTTTAGGAGTTGCTTTGCCCTTTTATTAAAAGTTCAGGGGCTGGGATTGTCTTTTCTTTTTCCTTCTGCCTGTTATTATTTTCACGGAGGGGCCTCTAGCATACAGTTTGGTAGTCGAACTGAAAACGAAAGACATTCTAAGGATTGTGATATTTTAATGTTGTATGAATACTAGAATCGAAACCTGAACATTCAATTCGCTTCTGAAAAAATATGATGAAACATTATATTTCTCTAGCCACATGTACTCAACTATCTTGCGTAGTTTGATTGCGTAGGAATCAACATAGTTTATTGATGTAGCATTTTTATGTGGAAAAATTTTTGTTTGAATCAAGTGTGACCGAATTAAATTAATTACATAGCAAGTATATCATACTTGTCATAGGATTGATCAAGTTTAGCGGAACCCTCTATTTGCTATTATTGTATTGATTAAAACGCCATAAAGTAAATGTATCTTTTTCCTACACCAGGGCATTCATGGGTACTGCACCTGATGCTGGGCAGCTTATGGCCTTGATCTTAAAGCTAATTAATGCAAAAAAGACGATTGAGGTTGGAGTGTTTACTGGATATTCCCTGCTCCTAACTGCCCTTACAATTCCCGATGATGGAAAGGTTACTGCAGTTCGTCATGTTTCTTGCACGAAAATGTACCTTACAAGTTGTACTTCAAATTTAAAACGTTCAATTTTCACAGATTACTGCCATAGACGTCAACCAAACCACATATGAGATCGGGTTGCCTATAATTGAAAAGACTGGGGTCAAACACAAGATCAATTTTATCGAGTCGGAGGCTCTTCCTGTTCTTGATCAATTACTGAAAGATGTAAGAACCATCATACACATTATTTACACTAGAAATAACATAGTTAATCATCTGACGTCATTTGTTTTCGATCTACATTTCTGGAGCAGCCCGAGAACAAAGGGACCTTTGACTTTGCTTTCGTCGATGCTGACAAAGACAATTATAAGAACTACCATGAGAGAGTGTTGGAGCTTTTGAAACCTGGAGGAGTAGTTATTTACGATAATACGCTTTGGGAAGGGTCAGTTGTCACGCCTGAGGACTTGGTTCCTAAGAGCGGACTAGCAAGGAGGAACGCTGTGATTGAGTTTAACAAGTACTTGGCAGCTGATGCTCGTGTCCAAATTTCTCAAGTTCCTGTAGGTGATGGGATTACTATTTGTTCGCTTCTGTGAGCAAAGAGATGTGAGGGTTCATTTTCGATTGATGGTATATGCGTGTAATAAAACGAGTGGTCTTTTCTTATCCGTAAAAAGTATAATAAGCAAAAAGTTTCCCTAGATAATAATAATAATAAGAAAAACCAAACACGGACTCTTTGTATTTCTTTTGAAAATAATAATAATTATTATTGTTCATTTTAATGTTATCTACACTTTATTTGCCTCTAACTTCAGTTATTTCAGTCAGATTGTTATATCGTAAAAGATGAACAGCAAATTTGATATACTTTCATATTTTTATATTAGGAAAAGAGAAAATTTTCGTCATATAACTTTAGTTTGAATTCATTTTGATCCTTTATCTTTAACAATATTATATTAGTCATTTATCTATCAATTTTGCATAGATTTGATTCTTTAGTCTAATTTATGACTTTTTACCCTTTTAATGATAAAGGATAACAATCCATCATAATGCTCCAAATATAATATAAACAATTTTTTTTAATAAACTTAAACTCTTATACCATTCTAGTCAAGCATTAGTTATCAGATGCAAACGAATTGAATATATAGACTAAAATTACTCTTAAAAAGTTGTGTAGGAGTAAAAAAAATTATCAGATTGTTCTGAAACTAATCAACACTGAGCTATTATTTGCTCAAAGCGAACTCAATATCACAAAAATAATTTTCAAAAAATAGATCGCAGAGAGATATAATTTTCAAAAAGAATATCGCAGATTTTCAGAAATAAGCACTGAACATAAACAAATTGCACTAAGCTGTTTTTAAGAAACAGAGATAGCACACGACGAAATAGTCACAATACTCATAAATATCAAATTTTTGAAAAAGCCAACAGTAAGTTATTTTTCGCATTAAGCAATATTTAACACAAAGGGGTTCATATCAATTTTTCATCACTAAGCAGAAACAGAATGCACAAAGTGATATAAAAAATTATGCATACATTAGGTCGCACACAATGAGTATCACAAAGCCCAAAGATTAGGTTTTTAATTAACTTCAAAAGAGAATAAATCAAAAGTGTCAAAAAAATTAAAATTTGAGGACCAAAATTACAACCTTAAATTGTTTGAGAACCAAAATTATATTAGTGATTATATTTGAGGACAAAAAATGCATTTATATAGTATGTATTAATATGTTATATATATATATAAATATAAATGCATATATATAATATAGTTCGAATCTAGCGATTTTTTTAATCCAATCCAACCAGTAGAACCAATGACCCAATGATTCAGTAACTTTTGGTGGTAGGACTAAATAACAATAGTGGCCCAAAAATATAAGTTATCCTATAAAAATATTTATAAATTATCTACCAACATAAGTCTCGCACCATCTCAAAGAAGAAAAAATTATATTTTTGGTCCCACACGATAGAGAGTATTGTACTTTTGGTCCCGCAGTTTACAAGCTTAACACATTTCGTGTCATAGGCTAAAAAATTGTAGCATTTGGGACAAAAAAATATTATAATTTTTATCTTATAAGACTCGAATGTGCTACAATTTGTACCCTATGGGATCAAAATACTATAATTTTTTATCCTACTAAACCACATATGTAAGCTCATAAACTGTGGGATCATAATATCCTCAGACTAAATGTGCAATTTTCCCACTCAGCCAAAGAAACCAAACTCATTGAAGATGATTTGTCATTTGTTTGCCAATATCCGGACTACTCTTGTCGCTAAAAGAAGGCTAAAGATATTATTTGGTAAGAGGTGGCTTTCACTTTACCCTCTTACCTGCATGACTTTCATGTTTTTTGCAACTTAGCATACGATCATTCACACGAGATAGTAATTAAGGACGGGCAAAACATATTTTTAAATCCGGAATGGGCTCGTTCGTTCAATCAGGAAGGGAACCTAAGGTCGGTCCGAGTATGAGTGTAAAATCAGGCCGGTCAAACCCAACATAATCCGATAAAAAACCCAACAAAATTGGTGAAAACCGGCCAGACCTGGCCAAACAGATTTATATTTGAATAAAAAACTAGAAGGAAGATGACGTCTGACGGCGAGTCGAGCTGGTGGCCGATTGGGGAGTTATGGCATCGGATGGTGAGTGGAGAAGAAGGAAAGGGAGTTGGTAGGGGAAAGAAGAAAAGGGGTGGTGGAGGGTGGGGGTGAGTAAGGAAAGGGAGTGCGGGGGACTGAGGAAGGAAGGGTAAATTATATTTTTGGTCACATAAGTGGACTTGTTTTCAATTTTAATCTCACACTCAGGTCAATTCGCACATTTAGTCCCATATGTGGATTTTTTTTTCAATTTCAGGATCAAAAGGGGGATTCTGTTAAAAACTTAACGCCAGCCTCAATTTTTAACGGAATCCCCCATTTTAATTTTAATAAAGATAGAGGATAAATAATCTTTTAATTTTAATAATTCAAAATAATTTATACAAGAGTGATAATTTTTTTATTTAAATTTATAATTTAGTAACAATTTTATTAATATATCGTAATATAATCTCTAACTTTTGGCAATTACATAAATACTATCGGAGGGTATTTTTGTATTTTTAAAAAATTATATTAAAATTTGACCAAGTTAAAACGGATATTTTCCAGTTTTTATTGCTTATTTTTGCCAAGAAAAGCAGCTATGTGTGGTTTCTATAACGTTCTAAATGATAACGGTAGTTTGTGTAAACGGAGTAAATGTAATTATCCCCAAATTTAGAATAGAAAATCCAATTAACACATGTCATATCACAAGTCAAAAAACTGTTCTTATTTCAATTGATCCAAAATGTCCTTTTACAATACATTTTGTGACGCTTTTTAAGGATAAATCTTCTGTATTCAAGAAAGAAAGTAAATAATATCTGTAGTAATCATACGTATCACGAGTTTGTCTTTATTAGGCGCCTACAATGTTTATTAAAGAGGAACAACAACACTGCTGCGTGTAATCTTCTAGACTTGGACCTCTCCACCTCACTTCTTCACGCCCAACACACCAAGTACTTCTCTCTCTCTCTCTCTCTCTCTCTCTCTCTCTCTCTCTCTCTCTCTGTGTGTGTGTGTGTGTGTGTATACAATTTCATCAAATTTCAATATGTTGTTCTTACATTTGTTGGAAAAGTAGTTGTTTGTGATGAATTCTTGCCAGCCTTATTTGAGTTACAGATGTTGTGCATATGCATGTGTTGTCTTGTTCTCAAAAGGGTTTTTATCGTTTTCCAATGATTTCTTGTTTATATCTCAAATTAGTAGACTTAGGGTTGCTTTTCTGTTTCAAGTTTCCATTTTTTTAACTTGAATTGATCGACTGATTTTGCGTCTGTTTTCTATAATTATAATATTTTCAATCTCTCAATAAATTGGAATATGCAAAGGATATTGGGATTACTTATGCTTGGTGTTATATACTTTTTTAAATTACAATCTCATGTGAACAACTGTATCAATCAACATATATATCACCATCTAATAATCTTCATAATTGACTGGCCGCTATTGTTAAAAATAGACTAATACTCGGATTTGAACCCATGCCCGCACAGTCATGACGCTTCTTTTTCACCAACTAAGCTAAGTCTCGTTGAACTTGGTATTTTACATTGAATTTTGGGCACTTTTGACTTGTTCATGTCTTCAGCTTTTCCAACTTTGCTCGCCTCAGTTGATGTACAGTCATTATCTGCAGGATTCATCTCAGTGTGTTTGAGGATTTTACTTGTTGCTGCAGTTGGTGTTTGTAAAGAGTGTGATGGAAAACAAAGCAAAGAGGATTACTACCTTTATGGACAAAGGTTTGCTTCGAACAACAGAGTTATACAAGGTAGCTACCCACTCTTTGGTCGATTGTCATGAAATCGTTCTATTATTTTTACAATTTTGAAGTAAAACTAATCACTCAATGTTTCTTTAACGAAGTATTTATTGGAGACGAGTGTGTATCCACGTGAAGCCGAATCTCTCAAGGAGCTAAGAGCTCTCACTTTCACTCATCCCTGGTAATTGCTTTCTCTCTCAATCTTGTTCAAACTTTTGAACTAATATTTCCTTTGATAATAATTTGAGAACTGGTAGGAACAAAAGCACAAAACCTCCTTGAATAAAAACAAAATAGTAACACGTCTCCTAAACTTTTAAAAAAGAAATTCGCTACTCGAGTTCATTAGGGAGTTGCTTCACCTTTTTATTAAAAGTTTAGGTTATCAGGAGTTGAGGGGGTTGGATTGCTTTTCTTCTTTTTATAGAGGATTTTTTGCTTTTTATTATATTCATAGGGGGTCCTCTTGCATTTAGCTGTAGTAGTGGGACTAGAAATGAAGACATTAATGAATATAATATTTTCGAGTGTATAACACTAAAATCGAAACTTGATCATTCATCACTTGTGAAACAATATGATGAAATGCAACCGCTTGTACTCAACTTCTTGCGGAGTCTGATTGCATAGCATCTCTATTTGGTTTTATCATAGTGGTTAAATCATAAAGTAAATATTTATCTTTTTCACCAGGGCCGTCATGGGTACTGCACCTGATGCTGGCCAGTTTATGGCCTTGATCTTAAAGCTAATTAATGCGAAAAAGACGATTGAAATTGGAGTCTTTACTGGATATTCCCTGCTCTTGACTGCCCTTACAATTCCTGACGACGGAAAGGTTACTGCATGCGGTTTCCATCATATTTCTTGCACGAAACATATCTTACAAGCCATATATCAAATTGAAAACGTTCAGCTTTGCAGATTACTGCCATAGACGTGGATCGGAGTGCTTACGAGATCGGATTACCTGTAATTGAGAAGGTTGGGGTCAAGTACAAGATCAATTTTATCGAGTCTGAGGCTCTTCCAATTCTTGATCAATTATTGAAAGATGTAAGAACCAAAAACACATCTATTCACATGATACCTAAAAGTAGCATTCTTAACTCATCTGACATCATTTGGTCTCGACCTGTGTTTCTGGTGCAGCCTCAGAATAGAGGAACGTTTGACTTTGCTTTCGTGGATGCTGATAAAGTCAATTACACAAACTACCATGAGAAATTGTTGGAGCTCTTGAAACCTGGAGGAGTAGTTATTTACGATAACACGCTTTGGGGAGGGTCAGTTGCGATGCCTGAGGACTTGGTTCCAAAGGGTAGACTGAGTATGAGGAGTGCTACGATTGAGTTCAATAATTACTTGGCAGCTGACGGTCGTGTGCAAATTTCTCAAGTTCCTTTGGGTGATGGTATTACCATGTGTCGTCGTCTGTGAACGACTAGATGTCGTGGGCTTTTTTTTAAATAAAAGGACAAATATGACACCTTGACACGAGACTTTGAGCTTCTCTTTTAAAGTTCAGGAATTGTGTTTACGTTACTCTTTATATACATATTGAAGGTATCAAGTAATGGCTTGTTTCACTTTAATTTATGATTCTTAATACAAAGAATTGATAGATTTGGATTTGGATTTGAATGACTCCATTTTAAAAGAATTTGAAATCCATCAATATTCAATAAAATATAGTTCAAAATTAGAGTACAAGTATTTAAAATTTTTTAAATTTACAATTATCCAAACAAATTTAAAAGAAGTTGTATTAAGAATTTAAAATTCATAATTTCAAATGTTTCAATCCAAATGCAACCTTAAAGTTGGGGTCAATTGTATGGGGACATATTGATTAAAACAGAGTTTATTTATGAGATTGAAATAAATTTTTTTAATAAATTAAAAGTGATCATCAAATTTAATTGAAAAAAAATCCGTATAATGAAGATTAGTTGGGGAAACTGGAAAGAGAAAAGGTTAAATTAACTTTGCCCCCTTAAATTATATTTAATTCGAATTTAGACCCCTAAATATTTAAACAAAATTATCCTTATACTCCTTACACACACATATATATATTTTTTGTTTAATATTTTACACCCCAAGTTCAACTTCCATTAATCTTTATTCGTTAAAAGTACATAAATCTTAGTTATAATATAGGAAAAGTACTTAGTAACTTTAAGTAATTTAAAATTTCAAGACAAAAACTAAGTAATAGATTAGTAGGGGGAAAATAGCACAAATTAAAAATATCAGAACTGGTTTTGTAAATATGATTTTATTTTATATATTTTATAAATATAAAAAAATTATTATGAGTTATTAATCGAAATCGATATAATTTTGAATTTTCTGAAATTAATGTAGTGAGTAATTTTGACGGATAAAGGAGAAAAAACGAAAACAAACAGGACCCAAAATCATGAACTTGGAAAAGTCAAGAGAAGAAGTGTGCCATAAGCTTCCACACCATTTGATGATCCTTCGATGATTCTCTCGAATTGCCATGGACGACCTTCCTCCGCCTCTCCTCCTCGAAATCCTCAGCCGCCTCTCCGACTCCGCCGACGTGGCCCGCTGCCGGGTCTCCTCCAAAACCCTTAACTCACTCGCGCGGGAGATCCGATGCGTCAACCTCCAGTGCTCCTACCTCCGCTACGCCAAGTCACGATCCCCCCTAACCAGGTCGGGGATCACGCCGTTCAAGGAAGTTTTCTATAAACTGATTTCCGAATTGCCGATTGTGGAGAGCGTTTCGATCGGCGTTGAGAAGCCGCTGCGCCTCGTGGCTTACGACGACGTTGAAGACGAGGAGGATGATTTGTTCCTCAGCGACTTCAATTTCGTGAAGGCGTGGTTGCCGAAGGTTTGTGGAAATTTGAGGTCGGTGTCGATTTCGGATTTTTGGGTGCAGTCTTGCTGGAGGCGATCGGATGTCCTGTCGCTCATTTCTTCTTATTGTGAGCTGCAATTCTCTTTTTGTCTATTAATTACTTTGTTTTGTTGCGTGTGTAATTTCTGTGGGTTTAATGACTGTTGCTAGTAATAGTTTTATAGGTTTTATGAGATTGAATAGTTGGTGTATGAAGTATAGTTACGGCTCTTGTCGGAAGGTATTAAGTCGAAACTGCTATTAAAATTGTTAGAACTTGGTGGCGTATGCATTAATTCCCGGGGTTTATCTTGGAGCCGACGATGATTGGGATAATTTACCTTTCAATCTAATCGTGGGATTGCAGTTGGAGTATGACTTGTAATTCTGAAGTAAGTTAAACTTTTACCTTATGTTTGGGAAAATTTTGGATGGAGATGAGGCACTTTGAAATTAGAAGTAAAAAGATCCTTTATTTTTTTTTTTTCATTAAAGTAAAAGAAGTATCATAAAAGAAGGAAAAAGATCCTTGATTTTCTGCAGGGTTGAGGTGCACGGTTTCTGTTTCAATGAGTAGTGTTATTTTGGTTAATACAGTTAAAAAGTTTAGTGATTGCTTTTTCAGCTAGTATTCGCAATTCTACATTTATTAGTGTGCTTCAATCCATTTCAAGGTTTTGGCCTTGACCCTAACTATATCATTTTAATTTTTTGTTCGATTGATTTGTGTTTACAAGGATTTGAAATGCTTATCACGTCTTCCACTAAATAAGTAAATGGTTGAAGATAAATTGAAACAAAATTTTTCTGTATCTGCAGGTGCTAATCTCCTTGAGCTAGAGATTAAGAATGCATGGATATCTGTTGATGGATTAACTCCTATGCCAAAACTCACAACCTTGACGCTTGAATTCATAAGATTGGATGATGAGAACTTGGAAAAGCTCAATGAATGTTTCCCGTGGCTCCAGGATCTCAATTTGATTGGGGTTGGAGGACTTAAAGAACCCAAGATCCATCTCATGCACCTGAGAAAGTGCCATTGGACATTGTCTAATGCTCCAATCTCTATATCTGTTATTGCGCCCAGTCTAGTCAAGCTCACACTTAAATGTGTGAAGCCAAATCTCCTTCTCATTGACACTCCTTTAGTGATCGACTTGAATCTTTCTCTCGAGAGTGCTTGCAACTTCATAGTGAAAGAATTCTCCCATTTGGAAAAGCTTCACCTTGACTCAACAGGACTCCGCAATCTACTTGCTAGATTTCCTTATGGGAGAACGGTTAAGAATCTAACTGCTGTCTCGACAAGGTGGGAAGTACCTGTTGGAGTTTCCAAGTCTATTCTTGAGTTATTGCTTTGTGCTTTTCCAAATGTTAGCTCTCTTACTTTGACTTCTGGTGTTTGGTCCGAGTTGGAAACATACCCTGCACTGGGAGTCTTAGACTCCTGGGCTCAGATGAAGGGACTGAAAGAGATTACAGCATATTTAACTGTCAATGATATTGAGGTTACCGTGTCTACCATTTTCGCTTTATTGGATAATTGTGGTGGCCTGTCTAGCATGGCAATGTTCATCCACCGTGATGTCGTTTCTAATATCACCAGCAACCTCATTTCAAAGTGTATGGCCCATTGCACTAGGGTGAGATGGAAATGGGGAGTGTGGAAAGAGGGAACAAAAGATGCTTGGATTTCCGATGGGATCTAGCAATCTAGCTTTCAAAGCACCTCTGAAGCTGATTTAAGGGATTTTTGAGATGAATGGACGTGCAAATGTTCTATTCTTTGGCCTACTGTCCCAAAATTCTCTTGAAGGGAAACAGGTTGGTCTACCTATGGAGCCAATTTAGTATTCAAGCTCTCAAGTTTAACTGACGAATATGGAGAAATACTAAACCAAAATCCCATCAGTAATACTTACACCTACCCATGAAAAGGTACTTTGTTTAGACTGCTCTGCTTGTTTGTATGTTTCGATTCAAGTGCTATATATGTGATCAATATGCTGGATCATTGAATGCAAGATTGCTTTTCACCAGCTGTTGGAGATAGTTTGGAAGCGACGCTGCCTGTAAATTTACATGCCACCTATGGGCGATGCTCCGATTAATAAATTTAGCATTATGAAACCTCAATTATGTAAGCTGTGTGTCATGTTAAGAGTTGATTTCCACTTTTCCAATTGGATAAATTGCTGGTTTCTGAAATGTACAGTTCGTTTTTTATTTCAGATGGAAATGTAAATTTTAAAAATTACAACACCTACATAATGAATAGAGAGCTGTAACAGCAGAAACAATTGAATTGTTCTCTAGTTTCAACTGTCAACTATCTCTTTATTATTACATATCTCATGCTCTTGTTCATGTCACTACACGCAGGGTACTCGGCCCATTGACTCTTGAATTACAAGGGTTGGTTGGTAGTTTTTACTATTTTGGACTTGAGATTTTCCCAACGGTCTGGATGAAGTGACACTGCACTAAGCATATCGCAGTAATTGAGTTTTATTTGATCGGATTTTCTACTTCATTTATTTATCTCTTATTAATGAAAAACATATGCAATACAAATAATTTGATTGAATTATAAATACTTTTTTAGGTATGTAGTTGGATGTGAAACAAAAACATAATTCATAAATAACTGTGCCAAACAGAAATGTCATTTTACCATAAATAAAGGAATATAAAGAAATACAAGCCCAGAAAATCCAAATCATATCTTTATCTATCTTCTAGGGATAATTTCACTTTTAGTTTTCTAATTATGTCACTAAATCAATTTTAAAGTTTATGTCCATCTTATCAATTTTGGTTTTAAAATCAATTTTGAAACTATCCCTTATCTCCTAATGGATACTTTAAGCCTCATTTATTTTATGTCATGGATAATTAGGTGATAGGACAGATCAAAATTAAATGTATGTTACAAAAATACGTAATTAATTATAATTTATTTAGACGAATTATAATTAATTATAATTGAATAATTTGAATTTAAAAAATGTATTTGAAATGACTTTGTGTTAAAATGGATTGAAAATCCACTATCATGTGACGACATATAATTCAAAATGTGAATTAAAAACCTTGAATTTATTTGCAGCATTGAATAAGCCAAACAAGTTTAGTGAATTTTTTACTATGCATTTAAAATCGATCAATTCAAATACAACATTATATAATTTTAAATACAAAAAATTTAATTTTAATTTTAAATTATATTTTATTGAATATTGATGAATTTTAAATTATCTTAATACATAATTATTTAAAATTAATTCATTAAATTCAAATCCATCAATCCAGACGTAACCTAAAAATCTAAGGCTTTGTTGTTTTTTTTTCCTAATTTGATTTTTTTTCTTACTTTTGAAAAAAAAAAAGAGAGAGAGATAGAAATGGAGATTAATGTTTTCTTTTTCCTTTTCAAAGTTTTAAATATATTTAGTTTTGTATACTAAGATAAATTAAAGTACATTAAATTTCATATCTTATAAAAATATGAAGAAATATTGAATATATTTTTGAGTATTTTAGGAGAAATAGAAAATGAAAACAAACAAAGCCTTACCAAAGAGTATGCTTATAAAAGCAGCTCTTCATTCCATAACAGAGGATTTCCCGCCTACTCGCATTTCCCGCTTCCACCAACGAAAACCCTAATCCCCAAATATGGGAACGAAGCATCACACCTCCTCCGATCCAATCTCCGACAAGAAGCGCCGCCGGGTCGGCTTCTCCAAAACCGGTGACTTCTTCTGCTCCGATTCGCTTTATTTCTGCCTCTTCTAGGAACTTTTTTGGTTTCTTTTGAATGTAGCTTCAGGGGTTTCTTATGAATTTACATTTTCTCACACAGATGCTGGAATTGAAGCTAATGAGTGTATCAAGATTTATCTCGGTATTGTTTTACTGTAGTTCTATGTTTTCAGTCTGATTTGTTACATTTGCTATGGTCTTCTTCCTTCCGCCCCCACCCTCTGGTATTGTCTATTTCTGTGGACCGGCCTTCGGGCATGTTTTATGCTTTTGCCTTCTGTTAGCAAAAAGTTCAATTATTAAATTTAGAAATTTAGCTTTTGTTTTTTTGTAGAAGAAAGTTAAACAAGATTGAGTTAATACGATTTTTTCTTCAGTAGCTAGAAAGCTTATCAATATCAACTTTCAGGTAGTCTATTTTGTCAGTTTGGTGGGTAATTTTTTAAATTTGACGGCTGTTGGTTGTGGAGGCAAGGATAAGTGTTGTATCAATGGAATCTTCTGAGGGACTCTTTCATTCTCAGAGTTTAGATTCTTAAAAAGTACTGATAAATATTACCAAATATGTCTTGGTTGATAATGTTCTGAGAAAAATAACTTTCTGTCATTAGAAGTAGCTTAAAGGTCTTACTTTATTTGAATATGAGTTTATTTGATTATAAATGATTGGTTTAAGGTGAAGATTAGGGCTTTCAGTTATTCCTTCTAATTATTTATTTCTTTCTTTTCTCTATTTGTCTTGTATGTAATAGTGTCTAGGAAAGATGAAGTGGATTCTCCAAACAGCTTCCAAATTGAACCAATTGATTTGAACCAATTTTTTGGAGATGATGGAAAGATATATGGTTACCAGGGCCTTAAGGTAGAGTATACAAATGAAATTTGATTATTCATTTTCTTTGTGATTCATTTACCTTAAACTCATTTGCAAATAAATTTTGATTTATTGTTAATGTAAGGCGGAAAATTTAGATTTGATTTTTTATTTGCAATCTTATTTTCATTTCCAGATAATTTCATTTCTGAAGTTGATATTTGGTGCCATTGGAATGTGTAAGAAAATGATATCTGCTTGCTTTAGTTGTTGTTGCGATGGCATGCGTTCGAATTGGTGTATTTGAAGCTAGATGACTTGATATGAAATATTGATGTGATGTTTGAACCAGAAAAAGCATGTTTGGTTTGCGCACTTCCGAATCCTTGGAAGTTACGCCTGCAAGTAGTTTAGCCTTTAAAAAGTTGCAAGCTGCTCTACCAGAAAATGTGAAGCTTGGACTTGGTTTATTTGGGCTCGACAATCATAGAGCTCACTTGAAAAAAGTTAATTTGATATTTAAATCAATATTTATAATTATTTGTTTCTAATGTTATTCGTTATTCTTATTATCACTATTATTAGTGGTTGTTTGAAATGACGGAGGAAAATGAAATGGCTATACTTCAATTGAGATGGTTCAGTGACCAGTTTTGGAGCAGAAGTTGGAGTGAGAATAAGTTCGAAATTTTAGAAACATGCATATATAAGGTTTCAATTTTAAGAGTTGAAAAATAGTTAGCCTGAATTAATAATATAGCTGATAAATAAGTTTATGTATATTGTTGTTGTACAAAAAATAATTTCTTTAGTTGATAATAGGTATGATGACAGTATGTAATAAGGGTGACATTATCAACTAGAGTTTAATTTAGAGAAATAATTCAAATGTTTTTGTAATTAATTTTTATGAATTTTGTATATATTGGTTATTTATAAGTCGTAAAGGGTTACAATTATGATATTTTATAGTAGGGAGAAGTCATAAACTGAAATAGGTCAGAAAAATTCATGACAAGTTTGCAAGAAATTTGAAAATTCAGTTTGAAGCTGTGCAACATGCAGCAAATGTGTGGAGTGTTGAGTTGAGGATTCAGTTACCTAGGTACATTAACAAGTAAGACATTATTCATTTCATAATATTAAGGGCATATATTGGTTAATCGATATGTATATAAATTGTCGTACATTCCTTTTTTTTTTTTTTCTTGTGAGAGCAAATGCTGTATGGTCCTTCCAACAACTACTTGTCCAGTCCAGGCCAAAAAAATTGCATATCGGGATTGTTTTTGGAAGAGGGAACTTTTACTGCACACCTCTGCCAAATTATTGTTATTTGACAACCTTTAATTGTGGCATTAGGTGGTGCTTGAATTTTAGGTATTTGTTATCGCGTTACTGTTATTTGACAACCTTTTTTCCCTGTATCCTATCATTCAGGTCACTGTTTGGCTAAGCAGCAGTTCCTTTCATGCATATGCTGATATTTCTTTTGAGAGCACATCAGATGTAAGTCTTTACCATTCACTTAGCACTTAATACAGTAGCAGATCCTCTATATGATAAAATTCTGAAACTAAGCAGTGATTACATATTTGTTAGTGGTTTGATGACTTACTTCCTAATGGTTTGAATATGCTAAATCCCCTTTCCAGTTTTCCATTGAATGTAGGGAACTTGTGTTTTCAATTCAAACTGTTTATAAAATAACTGAAATGGTATTCACTTGATTGTATTGTATCTGCGTTTCTCCTTTATTGTTCCCTCTTCCATCTTTTGTTCCGAAAGGAAAGTGAGGGACTGGTTATACAAATGGAGAGGATAGGAGCACTCGATCCAAATCCAACTAAGATATTTCCTTAATATTCTCTTTGCCTCCATTTTCAGTTAACATGTCCTAATATACTTGCCTAAGCTCATCTTTTAGCTATATCGGAACCTCCCCACTAGGTAGTATTTGATGAACTTCCCAGTTCAGTCACTGGACTATGTAGAGCTATTTTTACCCTGAAGAACTTTACCCTGGACTATGTAGAGCTATTTTTATGTATTCAAGCCACTAGGAGTACATGTGAATATCCTGGACCTTAGCCGTCAAATTGTCATTTTCTAACAAGGAATGCTAAAGCTTTTAGTTGCGTTCCTGGTTTCAAGTTTTATCATGGTTCTCTACTAACTGCTTCTTTTATAATATTTACAAGGGAGGCAAGGGAATAACAGATCTGAAGTCTTCTCTCCAGGTACCTTTGACCACCCATGCAACATTTCTCTTGATCTTCATAGAAACTCTAGTATATCAACACTAATGGGTGTCATGTTCCTGGCAGAATATTTTTGCTGAGAATCTTGTTGAGAAGAAAGATGACTTTCTTCGAACATTTTCATCTGAATGCCATTATGTAAAGTATGTCAAGTTAGTAACAAATATTCAGTTATTGAGTCTATGTGGCTGGTTGTCATTTCTACAGTTGATATTTTGTATTCTCGCCTGTGCTTGCATCTAGATCTATTGCCTCCAGTGCGGAAGCATTGCCCAGAACTCCTTCAAATGGTTGCAGTGGCAACTCGGATTGTCATAAAAAAGAACCTGTTGATGTGGAGGTGATTTTTTCTTGCTCTCCATTAAAGAAAGAATGTCAACACTATAATTCATGATACAAAGTAATGGTCTTGGCCAATACGACCTATCAATTTAAGAATTTTGCTCTTCACAATTCCTTAATATGTTGGCTTGCTTCCAAACATAGCTTGAATAATTCTGTATGTTACTCTAGGTTTTTAAACTGAAATTCTGACTTCATATTGCCACTTGCTGGTCCCAAATTATTATTTCCATAAACAATATCATTATGTATGTCTTCAAGTGTGTGGTTGTTGAGTAACTGATTGCAGATAGACATGTTGCCTCAGTGAATCAATAATGTTTTCCAAATTATAGCAAGTATGCCCTTGTATCAGTATACTCTCTGGTCTAGCTAGGTCAGAAATGGCAAGTGTCGTTGGCTACGGTCATGCGGACCAAAGCTGTTTCCTGTTCATCCTCTTTTGGTCCGAGCCTCCTGGATGGGACTCAGTGCAAACTCGACCAAGAATTACAACGGAAAATTGGGTTTGTGAAAGAAATATAAGCAAGAGACATTTTCCTGATACGAATGGTAGAAGCTTGTAAATGCTAGAGTTAGGTTTCCCCTTCATTTCATTCTACCAACTTTCATTTACCAGAAGGAACTTTGGCAATCATGGCTAAATATGTCATTACTAAGCAGCTTTTTTATACTAAGGAAGAGTTAATTCACCTGGGGTACATAAGCTTGATTTATGAACCTATACTCTTGAGAAGTTGTTATCTATTGCCCTCCTGTTTGTTTGTATGCAGAAAAACTCAGGTTGAGAATATTTTTTGACCTGGAAAGTACAATTCACTTTAGAAAGGGAAACACCATTTGTAAATGGGTGCAATGTGCATTATCAGTTGTCTCTGCAACTGAGCTTCAAAATTGATCTTTCTGTTTTCCTTGCACTGGTGCAGGTTCTCCGGGTTAGTGGTATTATGGTGGGGCATCTTTATAGCCGATTGGTGCCACTTGTTCTGCTTCTAGTAGATGGTATATCTCTAGCTTCTTTTGGTTTATGGAAACTCTCTGTACTAGTACAAATCTGTTGATACCAAGAAGTGTATTTCCTAGTTTAATTATTGTCTTGCTTGGGCGCAGGTAGCAATCCTATTGATGTTACTGATCCAAAGTGGGAAATGTATATATTAGTGCAGAAGGTTCAAGAAGACAGTTGCATGAAATTGCTTGGTTTTGCTGCTGTTTATCGTTTTCATCGCTACCCTGACAGCATGAGGCTGCGTCTTGGTCAGGTTTGCGCATATCTATAACTTTCAAAAACACTCTACCTGCATGTATGTGATGCAGATAAATTTTATTCTTAGGCCATGTTAAAATATGTTGTCTCCATGACAGATATTGATTCTACCTCCTTATCAGCGGAAGGGTTATGGTTGTATTCTTCTTGAAGTGCTCAACAATGTCGCAATATCAGAAAATGTTTATGACCTGACTGTTGAAGAACCGGAGGATTCCCTTCAACACGTGAGAACCTGCATTGACGTGAAGCGCCTAATTACATTTGACTTGATTCATGATGCACTTAATCCGGTCATTTCGCAGTTGAAGCGAGAAAACCTCTCAAAGAAAAGCCAGCCATGTCAATGTGGACCTCCTGGGAGTATCATTGAAGATGTGAGGAGAAGTTTGAAAATAAACAAGAAGCAGTTTCTGCAGTGCTGGGAGATCCTTGTCTACCTCAGATTAGATCCCGTTGAAAAATACATGGAGAACTACAAGACTATGATCTCAAATCGTGTAAAGGCTGATGTCATTGGAAAAGAATCTGATGGGGCTGCGAAGCGATTGATTGATATCCCAACCGAGTTTGATCCAGAAATGTCTTTTGCCATGTTCAAGTCCCAAGGCAATGATGCTAACGGCATTGAGAAGGATGATAACCAAACCAATCAAGAGGAGCAGCTCAGGCAATTAGTGGATGAAAGACTGAAACAGATTAAATCGGTTGCAGAGAAGGTGGCTGTACATCAAGTGTGAGGCTGCAAGTTCAGTGGATTTAATCTAATTGAAATTTCAAGATATAGCAGTTGAACTAACATTTTGAGGCTAGAGAATGATGAGCGTATGAAGTTACTGTTCTGTATCTGCTTGTTCCATCTTAATGAGAGTTGTAACTATATTCAACCTTAATCTTCTCCGACTAAAATATTGCACTTATCAGAAATTAAACACGCTATGCCTATATTACATTGTGTAACAACAATGAAAAGAAGCAAATATGGGCTGCAAAATTCCTAAATCTTGTGAATGCTGTATCCTGCGTCCTCCGATTTCAAGTTTTCCCTCCAATTCCCAAATTCCGAGCCACCAAACATCACTTGCTTAATTCCGACATAACTGAGCATTCAAGTCAAACAGGATAGAGATGAGAATTGGAAGCATCAGATTTAGCAGTAATGTTGATGAGACTTGCAGTACAAATAGGGAGCATATTTTGAAAGGGTAAAAACCAAAGTGAAGAAAAGAAGTAAAGATCTACAGGCAGGAAAAGGAGTAAAGAGAGATTGAAGTCTCTTCCTCTCAAAAAAGGGATTGAAGTCTCTTACTCGGAGCTTATTTGTGTCAATGCATTTATCAGAATGTCCAAGAGTAAAGGCTCACTAGTGCCAATATCCACCCTGTCAATATGCAAGCAAAAGTATGTCAAATCACAATATTAGAAACAATCTCATTATTTTCAGCCCCAGAATAAATCTTATACACTACCATATCCGAGCTAAATTATCTTGAAGCTCAAGGTCCCCGATGTTGTAAAATGTGGTTGGAGTAACATTTGCTCCTTGAATAGCGTCATAAGTTGGCCTTTTGTCCAAAAGAGATTGTGATAACTGTAAAAGATAAGCAAGAACTGACTTGATTACATCTGTGCCGGGCGATTTCTCCATTATTTTTTACATCTTCAAGTGTCTAAAGCAACATACATTTAAAGGCTACTTACTTGCATATTCATAGAATTGCATCCACCAAGTCGTCCAACAATATGCCATGACCGAATTGTCTGAATATGAGCTTCTTCAGTATTATATAAAAAAATTAGCAACTAAACCAAAGGAATTGGAGCTGAAGTTACTTACATCACAAATCAAAGAAACATCTTTCTCCAACGGGGCATTGTAGAACTCCAACCATATATATGAATTGGTGAAATCAAATCTGCCATCACAACCAAAAAAACTGCTAAGGTAATTTCCAAATTCTTATACATCAAGAACAAGACACAGTTCAACTAGACATGAATTTTACATGATTGAAAAGGAAATAAAATATTCAGATTCTAATCATATATATGAATGTGAGAAATCAAATCTTGCCACGCAACAAAAAAATTAGATTGTTTGATCAATGCACTTACTAAGATAATTTCAAATTCTTATACACCATGAACAAGACACAGTTCAACTAGACATGCATCTTTACATGATGGAAAAAGAAAGAAAATATTCAGAAAGCTATACAAAGTAAATCCTCGGATCTAAAGCAGAACAATATTCTCACCTTAAAATGCTCATTGAGTACTTTGTTCTATATATGATTAGTATCAATGTGGATTCTCATGGAGCAGCAAAATTGTAGGAAGCAAGAAGCTTATCGTGTTCTACATCAGTGGTTGAAAAGATACCACTATGAGGAATCCATCATTTTTTTCTTTCCAAATTTTTAGCAGATGTTAGCATAGCAATCAGTATATAACTAGGAAACATGCAGTGAAAGCTACAATCTATGCCATGTGTCCTATCATCCCAGTAATATTCATTGTACGCAGAGCGATAACTATGAATAATGTGCCAGCAGCAGGAGTTATCTAGCTATGGTTGAGTTCCTTAGCTCAAACATGCATGTTGCACGACTTCAATGACTAACCCCTTCTAGATGGTCATCTCTAACTTCACAAGGATGGGGAAAATGGTGAGTTTCACAACAATGTTGAACAGACTAGAGGCACAAATTTTATCGCAAAAAAGGTAATTGAAATTGCAAGCAAGCTTAATAATTGTAAATGCCCAATGAACAACACAATGAGTTGTACCACCGACAACCTCCAAACAAACTAAAGTATGATATACAAATACACAGCAATTGCCTGAAGTCATCAGCAAGGATATTCATGTTCTTGTACTCCTACATCTATGATGCACAGATGCACATAAGCTTACTTGTTAAACTTCACTTGCATTGGGTCCGGCGAACCAGTTTTCGTATGTAATATCTTGTTCCTCTTCTTTCTCAGTCTCTCCTCCATCTGCCAAAAATCATATGCATGAACACTCTTTTAATTACTTTGGAAAACAGAATAGCCAGCCAAAGCTGCTTAGAGTTAACAAATTGGTTCGTTTCTCTGTTCACTGAAACAATTCCAATACAGCCATGCTGAAACAGTAGGCAGAATAAAAACACAGAAAGTAAATTGGTGTGGGACAACTATCACAAATTACACAAAAACCACATTCAAGAGAAAAGAAAAGAACTTACTTTAGCCCTAGCTTTATCCGGGTCATCGAGGCAAGACCCCAGAATCTCGGCAAACTCAGGATCTCTATCATAATCCTTTTCTTCACCTTCTCGACCCCCGAAGCCGCCTCCACGCCACGAAACATCATCCTCATCCTCCATTTCACCACCACCAGTAGCATCAAAACCATTCATTTCCATCTGGGGCTGCTTATTCTTACTCCTTACTCGCGTGACATGTGAGTATAGCCTGGAAGAACAGCGGGCGCGACGTGGGGTTCCGGCATCCAAGAACAGTGTGTATTTATTCGATTGGCCTGAAATTGAAGTTGGCAGTGTATGGAAAACCGGCGCGCAGGGTTGAAGGACAAACATCTATTTTCTTGAACGGGGTTTAAGGGGTTTTGGTCCGACGGCGTCGGGTGGCTGGCCACAGGCAAGTGCAAGGGACACCGAGAGGTTTGCTATCTGTTGATCAAAGTTTCGAGGATTGGTTCGTCACTTGGTCTGAATGGATGGAGTGAGGCGATGCGAAGGATGTTATTGGCAGAAGTTTGAGCTACGAAATAAATAAACAAAGGGTAGCTCCACGTTTGGAATGATAATTTATGGGGTTTAATTCAAAAGATCAGAGAGGGAAAAACATAAAAAATGAAACTATTCACTTGTCATTTTTTTGGTCATATCTTTTTGCGTGCATATAACACATACACCATAGTGGTTAATTTATGCCCCTCTTTGACTTTGCCAAAATTATCTTCTTCTCACTCTACTACAAGAGACCACACTACTTTACGGTTGAATGAAAAACGTGAGCATTTGTAATGCTTTGTTCAACTTTGCATTTGCATCTCCAGAATGTTTCTATAAACACCCAGCTATGAGTTTGCTTAAAGTTTACGGTATTACAGAAGGCGTAAAAGAAGAGAGATGTGGAAACCTGTTGTGCACTCTTTTTGTAGCCAATCGTTGTGTATAAGTTCTACACCTGTTCCTTTGAGTTGTTACTGCTGTTGAGGAATATGGCAATTTAGACGTATGGAGTTTGCATTAATGACCCAAGAATTTGGAAGTTACAATCGGCTACAAGAAGAGTGCGCAACAGGTCTCCTGTAATTCCTCAAGCTTTAATCAACCTTGTAGCTAAATTCTCCAAAGAAATTTTGATTGAAAGTGACTGTGCTTACAAAAACATTCTACTCGTTAACTTCACACGTGACTGGAGAAGCAAATGAAAACTTGAATATTTGACAAACGTTAACTTTTGCACTGTGCTTGTTCTTTGCAAGTTCTTTGACAAGAATCTGACGGGTATTCTGGCAATTTGCTGCATTTATATTCGAGCCACTACTAACAAAGTCGGCCAAAATACACTTCCATGCACAAATGGCAAATGGTAACAAAAGCCCTCTCATAAACGTAATCACTGGCTGACCTACAACAGTTGGAGCATATCCTTCGAAGCACAATTCGACATGCATGCCTAAAACTGCGACTTCTTACTGGCTGCAATGAACAGTGGCAGCTGTTGTACATTTGACATCCGTTTAAGCGTTAAGTCAGTGAGGGCAGAAATTCTCAATAAGCTTTGTAAGCGTACATGTATCCACGAAGTTTCCTGACTTCTTCAGATGACTCATTGAGTAAATGATCCACATAAAGGGCGATTCCAGCTCCGCTGAAATTTTTGATAGCAGAGCTTCAGTTAGCAAAATTATCCATACTTGTACAAAGTAACTAACCATAGCTGAAACATATTTTAAACCAGGTTCTACCCCAGTGGCGCCAAAGGAAGCCATGTGATTTCCCACCGAAACTTCGCTAATCTGCAGCAGACATGTAAACTGTATAAGAGAACTTGGCATGGCTGACAGCAGTAAGCAACTTATATATGTTCTCAAATTCTAGTTTAGACTAATGGTAAATGTTAATTATTGAGGCTGATGAATCTTGGTCCAATGCATATTCATGAGAAAAAGACTGGATCAGATAGTAAAATTGGTGTGGGGGAGAAAATAGGTAACAGTAATGTTATAACTCTTGAATTTAAGATTGGCAATAATTATGATTCGTTTCAACTGATAAATACAATAGATACATTTTCACCAAGGAGTTCAATTCCAAAAATGGGTTGAACATTTTGCAAATAAAATCTAAATTAACAAACAAGACAGCTTACCTCAGTATGTGGTGCAACCAGAAGACTGCCAATAACGTACCAGGGACAAGTGAACACCAAAGCCAAATGCGATGGCGTCTTGAGTTATGTACCAAGCCAGTGATGATCATTAAGCATACCAAAACAGCTGCCCCTTCTGTTGCATATTTTTATAAATAATCAATGGTCATACAACATGAAACAAGGTGCATCCATAGTTTTCAGTAAATAGTCTTGTTTCTGATGGTGGTAACGAGGTCCAGTAAATAGTCTTGTTTCTGCTGATGGTAGTGACAAGGTCACTCCATTTTGGCATGAATCAGAGGTTTGAGCCATGGAAGCAACCTTTCATACTTAAAGCAATGAGATAATTTTTAGTCCTTAGACCTCCACAATTTCATGCAAATCACTGTATAGTTGGATAAGCAACAGCAAATGGTTTACCCAGTTGTAAACTTAAGGGGCGAATTCATCCCATGTTTTCACGTGCCTCATAAATTTAGCAAAAACAAAGAAGTTAACAACAGATAAAAAGCATAAAATGGAACAATATAGCTTAGGTACCGTTGCACATGAAAACATATACTAATGAACAAATCCAGAAAATAAAAAAGTCAAATGGGAAAATATTCTTATCTTACTCATTAGACAGAATAAAAACAACTCCCAGAAGAATGGAAACAAATAGAGGAGGTGAAGAAGCTAACCTGCAATTAGTATGCTCCGTGAATCAACCTCGTACATGAAGTAAGCATGATATCGCTGCGCATGAGATGAAAATGACAAGCGAAGACAATCATCGGACTATGGCATAAAAGCCCAGTCCATTTCCCATTAGTTTATTTCATTCTGTTCACAGATTTTTCAGTCATCTATCCAGAAGAAGTAAGTCATCACCATAATATTGTCCTAAAAATTCTTCTATTAATAAATGGATCTAACTCGATCTCTTGTTCTTGCTCAATTGTCTCTTCGATGGGATTACTAATAGGAAAAAGGGCAATATATCATTTACATGATCAAATCCTTCTTTCATTATCATCCAACAGATAACATCAATTCAAAGGAGCACAATATAAGGGAAATTTTACCAACATCCTGGAATAACAACAATATCTATCTCCGATAGATTGTTCGAAGTGACATAAGTTCAATCAGCGACTACCAACCCTCCGACAGTTAATTTATAGCAGTCAGCTATCTATTGATTATTTAACTTAACTTACCAACTAAATTTTGAACAATTATCATAATCAATGGCCAAACTCTTGCAAATCATAATCGTTTAGAAGAGCCAATTCACCTAAATTTAGAAAAGAAAACAATCATGTTTCATTCCGATTGTGAAGGACTTTAGATATGCTGCTAAATGTTAATTAAATCTTACATTTCTTTACAGTGAATCCTCATTGATACTATCAAAATAGGTAAGGCTGATCAAATACACAAGCATACAATACTTTCAAAACACCAAAAAAAACCACTCAAGCAGGCCTGAGAATGAATTATCAAAGAACATACCAATTCCCAAGGAGAATAAGCCTGCTGATGGATTGAGTACATGAGGAAAACCATATAACATAAAACCAGCCCAGCGAACACACTCTGCAATTGAATCAACATAATCAACAACCATAATTCGAAATAGAAAAACAGCAGCTACGTAAAGTCAATCCAACCTCATCGGATAAAGCTTACCACATCAATTAAATTGCAAAACAAAAGAAACTGAACAATAACTGTCATCATTCGAAACACATACCCTCCATAAAAGAGACTGCTGAGCTTGACTCTTCTCCAAGGACCTTACCAATTCCTCTTGCTCTGCACATACATAAACAAAACAAATTCACACACACCATACGTCTCTACATCAGCAAATCAAAATATTGTTTTTCATCAAACAGTTAAAATTTCAATGAACAACACAAAATCACCAAGACGCCGACCTCGGGTGTCAATCGGCCGGGAGTCGTCGCGAGTAGGAAGAGAGTAGCCGTCGACATCGCCATCCTCGCGCGATTTTCTCCATGTCCTCGCGAGTTTCTGCATCGTTTCCTCTCAATTTTCTCTCTTTTTCTTCGTATAATACTAACAAATAACTAATTAGTTTGTGTGTGAAATTACTGTTGAAATTTATCAGGTTAACTGCTGCATCTTTCTTTACCAACTCATACTTATTTAAAACAACCTATAACTCTTATATATTTTAATCTGTAAATTACATTTTGTGAATCCTTCTTTATTCATTTTTATACTTTGTCATCAAATTTTTTTTGCGTTAACTTAAAATTTCAATTTTGTAAAATTTGCATTTTGTCATATATGATCGTTTTTTTTTTTTTTTTGATTTTTCTGTCAAAAAAGCATCACATGTTATATATATGTGAAAATATCACATTACATAATCCATAAATATCACATATACACTGCATTTAGTGCTTTTTTGACAAAAAAAAACTTAGTTGAAAAATAGTTATCAATGAAAATATGTAAATTTCATAAAGTTGAAATACTAAATTGATACAAAAAAAGTTTAGATGTTAAAGTGTAAAAACGATTATAATTCAAATGACAAAATATAGTTAATCTATTTTAATAAATACTAGCAAACGGGAATGTATGGAATTTAAAAAAAAAAAAGGGAAAATCTATGTATTTATGGAAACAAGACAAATTTTTATTAATCGTCGAAGCATAGTTAATATGTATATAGGACTTAATGCAATTTACGCTCGATTGACTTATTACTGACTAATTGCTGATGAAATAATTTTTGTAGCTAAATTATACTTATAAATTATAATGATGAAAATATACTTACTCACATATGTTAACGTATGAAGATGTATAAGGATAATTTGATCATAAAATAATTTATTTAATTCACAACAAATCAGTAATAAGTCAATCGAAAAAAATACGAATTTTTAGTCATTTTTTGTTAATATAAGCAAATTCGGTGAATTTTGATCAGTTAATGGGTTGAGTTATTATATGGAAGCAAACTACCATATGTAATTTTTTAAATCATAGGGGGTGTATGTGTAATCACACCAAATCTTGGGGAGGAGAGTGTAATTGTCCCTATTGCAAATGATCAAATTAAAAATAAAAACATGTACACATATAAATCTAAAATCATTAGTTATCTATTAGAAATTTTATTTTCGCATATTTAGAAAAAAAAATTGTTGGTATTATTTTAAAAACTATATTTAAAATTTTATTTCTAACATTTTCAAAAGTAAATTACAACTACCTCTCCTTAATTTTGGTATAATTATAAATACATCCTCATTATTTGAAAAATTATAAATACCCTTGAATTTTAACGTAAGTCTAACCATGAGCTAATTTTGCGAGTCACCATTAGATTTTCATCTAATTTTTATGATAAATTAAATAAAATACTCTTTTGAATTAAAAGTTATAATTGTATATATTTTAAGAATTTTTTACAATATTTTTATAAATTAATATGTCCTATGAATTATTTATTTTACTAATCCTGAATTTTTTTATATTTTTTTTATTTGTTTAAGAAATTTAGTAAGTGTAAAGTAGTAATATCTATCTCATCGCTTAAGAATTACATAATTATTTCATTGGAGGGAATATTGTAATTTCACAAACAATTAAAAAGTATTCATAATTATACTATTTATCAAGAAATATAGAGGTAATTTATCCTATTTTAAAAGTAAAATGTGGTCTAGCAAGTCCAACTCGCAAAGTTTGAGTTTGTTGGGAAATGGTGAAGAAAAATTAAATAATAAATTTATTTGATCATATTAAATCGTAATAAATGATTGGTTACGACGTGCAACGCATAACAAGCTCATGACACATGAATGGAGATTGATGGCGCTCAATCATCATCCAACCGTATTTAATCAACCGAACGGTTGTGTCATTTAGTTAAAACGATATGTCTATTGGGTGAAACCCTTCAATGAAATGACGCGTCCATTAAAGTGAAATGATATGTACTTTGAATGAAATAATATGTCTATTCACATGAAATGTCATAACATCTCGAAGCCATTTTTTTTTATCGGACATACCCATTCAGTGATACCTTTCTAACTTCTATAAATAGGTCCTCACATTTCATTTCATTCATTCCATCAACTTGAATTGGACTTGAAAAGTATCGAAGAGCATTTCAAAATGTTAACAATAAAAGTATATTTCAAATGTCTTCGAGGAAGTAGTTATTATAGAAAATAACTATCCTCAACTCCCTCCAACTCTCCCGTATAGGACAAAATGTAATTTACCTTCTTGTAATATAGGGGGAAAAAAGGCCCGTATAGGACAAAATATAATTTACCTTCTTGTAATATAGGGGGAAAAAAGGCAAAAGACGCTATGTGAAGGTTTTTTTTAGCAAAATACCTCTTAGTTTTGAAAATTAAGTAAAAGACCTTCTGTCTGAATCATTGATAAGGGGTAATTTGCTTCATTTATCAAAATACGGAAATAAATTTGCTATTTTTTATAAGAAAATTGTTACCCATTTCTTATATCGATAAAAACTCTATTAAAAACTAGTTAGAAAAATGTAACTAAAGACCACATTTTTAAGCATCTGGATTACAGAAGTGAATCACTCATTTTGAAAGTTTATAAGTTAAAAAAAGTGTTGGGCAATTTTTTTTCAAAATAGTTTATAAGATCTCAAAATAAAATGTTTTTAATCTCAAAAATTTATTGCTATTCTTTTTTTTTTTCATTTAAGAAAGAAAATGCTTCATTGTTTGATAATAAATTATTATAGTTAACATAAAAATACTATTGAAATTATATTTATTATATAAATTCAAGATATTATAATTTTACTACTAGAAATAGTCATTGATAAAGAAAATATCAATTATCTATTAACTTCTTATTTGGAGTTAAACTATTTATCCGGGGGGGGGGGGGGGGTGTATCATTTATCCTAATTATTTCTTTATGCTTCTCTCTCATTTTTCTCACCTTATCAGACTTTGCTTAGCATTTTCTTCTCCAGATGGTCAACAGGCAGAAATCAATAAAAATACAAATGCAGAAGCAACTTCCATGGCGAAATCACTAACAACAATCCCCACACAACTCATACAATTAACTACTAGCCATTATTCATGTTCTTTCATTTACTAGAACAGTTTCAGCACTTACAGTTCATCGTGAGAGCTCCGTTTTTGCGTTGCGATTGGAGAATGATGTTCAAGGAGGTATGTTGCAGCAATCGATGCGTGCAAAGCAGCACCATAAGGAAGTGCATCTTCATTCACTTTGAAGTATGGGGAGTGTCCAGATGCAAGCTGTCCCTCAGTCTCATTGAACATACCAATATAGTAAAAGTATCCTGGAATTGCCTCTGCGAAGAATGAGAAATCTTCGGCTCCCATCAGCGGCTGCACCTCTTTCACGTTCTCGTCTCCCAGCATATGCCCGGCTATTTTCTGGAAATGTTTGTGCAAATCTTTGTCGTTTACGGTGACTGGGTAGAAAGGCTTCTCATCTGCGTAGAAGTTAACGCTGGCGTTGCACCTTTGCACGGAAGCTTGTAGAGTGATAACCTGTGAATTGCATTTCAGGAGAAACAGTTTCAGATATTATTTCGTGTAGCAATGGAAGGATAAAGGTTAAAAGTCTGGTTTACTACTGCGGATGTCCATATGAGAAGAGATAGACAACTCCAGAAAAGTTCAACAGAATTTGAAAGTTTACCTCTTCAATACGATGTTTGAGTTGCATGAAACTTTCTTGGGAAAATGCCCTGAAGGTTCCAGCTATTGTAACAGAATCGGGAATGACGTTAAATGCATGACCACCTTGGAATTTGGCGATGGTGACGACCTGCCAGAAAAAGAAGTACGTCAGCTTTTATTAAATAAAGAGCATTGCAAAGATTGTGCAAGTGACCTGTGGTATCTGATGTATAGCTAAGTAATCAGTTACCATCATGTCTAAAAACTTAAACCATTCTAGGAGGCATTTAAAACTTCAACGCTGCTAATAGGCGGTATTGATCTTTTGGGCCAAGCACAAGAACGTCTTTTCCAGAAACGGGTGTTATGAGTACGAGACTGGGGTTCTTTCTTTTGCCAAGCGTTGACGATCTATACGAATTACTATCTTATTTAAAATCTTAAACTATTAAAGGAACAAGGAACTTAATACCACCGACACTAAGAAGTGCAGAAAACCAAATAAGAAGAGACTCGAGAGAATGGTTGAAAAAGCCTAAACAACAGAATTAAATCTTTTTTTTCTGAAGCAAGAGATGTCTTGGAGGAATCAACATACAGCAGATACCAAACAACAATTTAACATGCTTATTTAATACCCTTCAACTTATAAGCTTAGTTTCTGAAAAGTGTCATTGTGTGAATTGCAACATAGTGCCGAGCATAAACAACTACCTGTGAATCCAAAGGATCAGCTTCGCGTGAAATAAGATGCTGTAAACTAACTATAATATTTGAACTGGCTAAAATCGGATCAATCGTGTGTTGTGGGATGGCAGCATGACCTCCTTTTCCACTAATTTTTGCCTCAAAAAACCCACTGGCAGCCATCAGCGGACCAGCTCTGGTGGCAACCGTGCCTAGAGGAAAACTAGAAGAGACGTGGAAGCCGAAGATTGCATCGACATTTTCTAATATCCCAGCATCCCTCATTTTCTTTGCTCCGCCACCACCCTCCTCTGCTGGTTGGAAAACCAAGATAACAGTACCCTGAAATGCAAGCTTTGATAGATCAAAAGAACCACATACTCAGAAGGGGAGTAAGGGAAAATAGTAAGCACTTGTATGATCACTCCGGTAAAGGATCAAGCACCAAACATAACAACATTCCTTGCCCCAGTCAATAATCAATGACTAGCAATCATGAAAGAAAGAAACTGTCTGTGTTTCTTTAATTTTCATCCGGGTTATCAATTGGAAAAGAATTACCAAACTGTTGTTTCCACTGGCTGTCCACTTCACATATTTCTGGTTGTCATAAGTTCTAAGTGTTTTTCCTAAGCAACTATTTTATAGGTTACTGCAGGGTGGATACACCTCTAGTTTCCATTTGTAAGGTTGAATGAGTCAGTCAGATACAGTTTTAAAAACATTGCCCTATACAGACAAGGATAAGTTAAGTTTAACAAGGGGAAGACCATAAAATACTAATGTCCAATGCTTAGTTCTTAAGCTCAGATTTCATTTGCTGCTAACTTTGTCAGAGTTTAAATATTTTGCAGGGTGGATACACCTCCAGTTTCCATTTGCTGTTTAAGATTTGGAGATTATTTGTGCCAGAGAAGTTCTCCATCCACCGCACAGTTTGGTTCCAAAGCACGTTTGGCCATTGGATACCACACTAGTGTAATAAGGACGTCCAAATTTGAAAGTAAAAAGGCATGATAAAAACAAATGATTGTGATCCTCACATTGCATATAGAAGACAAGCGATTTATGAGCTCAGCTTGATCTTAAACAATTATCTTGTGCACTCAACTTACGTAGAACAGCAAGCCACAAAGTAAAGGGGTGTCTTGGATTGCATTAGGGAACCAGACACTGGAATGCGAGTGAACAATAGGTTGATCAGTTCGCAAGAATCCCAAACCTTATTAACATTGAGAGGTTATCATCCCAAACTGACCAGAGAACTTTGTTTTGAGAATTTTGACAAGGTTGGTAAGAAGGAATGACTGAGATATATAATCGATGAGAGGATACAAATCGGAAGGCCATTTCCAACTATTCCCATTGATGAAGTCATCGACTTTGCTATTTCTAAGTATACCAAATTCATAAATGGGCCTGTTGGAGAAGGAGAAACAAAGAGGACCACTAGAAAGCCAATTATCCCACTAGAGGGCATTTGAGCTTACTAATAACTGCAGAGCTATTACAAACACATAACATTTCATCCATAAAATTCTTGGTGTTGCACCTAAATATCAATATTGAGTTCAGCTAAACAGTTTTCAGCATCGCACCTAAATATCAATTACACAATCTATGGCAGGAGCTACCTATAACAATAGAACGCACGTTAAGTCTGTCTTGGCTTCTCCACAAAAATCATCATTTTGTCCACCAATTGACCTCCTTAGAAGAAGACTTTGCTTATCCAGGGCGAACAAATATGAACATAGCCCATAAATTCCCCAAATACTGACAGAAACAATGGGCCGTATTAAAGAACCAACTTTCAACAATCAACTAGAAGTCTTAGTTTAAGAGTGAGATCATACATAACAATCCAAACTGCTCATAAATCACAATACAGCTGCACAAATGCTGTAGTGAGTCATAAAGAGCACAAAACTAAAAATGGCTCAAGGCGAAGAAACAAACCTCCAAATCACTGCGATGCTCCTGAAGCATCTTTGCAGCGCCAAGAAGCATAGCAACATGAGCATCATGTCCACAAGCATGCATCTTTCCAGGAACTTTGCTTTTATGCTCCCACTCCACAGCTTCCTAATCAAATTTAAACTCTTTTAGTTCAAAAAATCATTCAAAACCAACTCATACAAAAGCCCAGAACTAGATAACCAAATTCCAATGAACAAAGTCCACAAAAGTCAAACAAACCTTAGACAAGAACCCGAAAAACTTCATGCAGGAATAAAACCATAGAATTACTCAACACATCCATACACACACACACACACACACACACATATATATATATACATTTTTTTTCACAAACCTGCATAGCTAGGGCGTCCATATCTGCTCTGATAGCAACAAACGGTGGATTTCCAGTGCCAATATATCCAACAATACCAGTAACAGCAATTGGGTGCTTATAGGGAATGCCCATTCCATCAAGCTCATTTCTGATAAACCTGCTGGTTTCAAATTCCTCATACCCAAGTTCCGGGTTTTCATGTAAACTTCTCCTGATTTTCACCATATACTCAAAAATCTCAGGCCTTTTGGCCAAATTCAAGAACTTTGATGGGATTTCAGCCAACCCCTTTTCTCCCAGAAAAGGGTCTGACAAAGCAGGATACGACGACAGCAACATGCACAGATTGAAAAGCAAACAAACCCATGTAAAAGAACTCATTATCTGCCCTTGCAATGGGCGAATTCAGTTATGGCTGATCCTCTGTTGCTTGGTCTTGTAAAGAGAGTTCAACTGTGGGGGAATCTTTGTGGGAGCCTAGATTCTAATTTCTATAGCGTGAAAGAGCAAATGAAATTTGGCTTCTTCTTAGGGGTAACTAGTACTTTTAACCCTGTACTCTTATATCCAACAACACCAGCAATTGGGTGCTTATAGGGAGTGCCCATTCCAAATTTCCATCAACCTCATTTCTCATAACCCTCTCCTCCTTGTCATACATTTTCTGGTGAAAAATTCTATTCAACTCTTATTCAAACATCAAAACACTCCTAAAATTATTCTTTCAAATAATAATGTAGGAATTAAGAATTTCAAAATTCACATATTATTAATTTTAGTATTACAATAAAAGAATATATATCTATATATATATAATTAATTAAAATGAAATGGGAGGGTACTATATACATATTAAATAATTTGAATAAGATTAGATACATTTTACACCCCTAAAGTATGCTACCCTCATCAATTTCTCCATTAAATTAAATAAATTTTCACTTACCCCTTCTCTCAGTGATAATCCTTTAAGTTAAATAAAAAGGGATGAAAATACCCTTGACTATTTAAAATATTATATATTTACTTTAATATCCTCTATAATAAAATATATCAATTTAATATTTTATGAAACTATGATGTTTATAAATTAATATTATATTAGTATAATGCACTAACACAAGTTTATAAATTTATCTACTAGTCTAATAATAATTTATTAACATCGTAAATGAATAAAATTTGAAATCAAATTGATTGATATCAAATGCACATATTATATTATTAATAGTCAAGGGTCATTTTGTCCATTTTTATTTAATTTAAAAAGGGGGTTAGTGAAAATTTATTTAGTTTAGCGGGTTAATTGACGAGGATAGTATACTTTAAGGATGTGGAATGTATCTAACTCTAGAAAATATTACATTATGTTTGGTTTTATTTTTGGAGTTTTTTTATTTTGTGTTTTAGAGATAGAGAGAGAAAAATAGAGATAAATAAGTGTGTGTTGGAGATACAGAGTGTATGTTTGGATTTGTTTTTAGAGGTAATTTAAGATATTTTAAAATAAGTGGTGTATGTTTGTTGTTGGGATTTGAGAGACAAAAATCACTGTTTATCGTCAAATTATGTATCTTTTATATATTTTTTATGTATAAATATGTATATATATAACTATTATATGTTTAATGTTGTATTTTCTGAAGACAAAAATTATTGTTCATTGTCAAATCATATTTATATATATATGTGTGTATGTATCTATTAGATATAGAAAGTTCAAAAATAAAACACATAATCAAAGTGTGAAAACAAAGAGGCAAACATTGGTTGTGTTTTATTTATCTTAAAAATTATCCAAAAATGAAACCAAACATAGTATTAAAGTTTCAAACTCTTGATCCTAGCAAGCTTCTCAAAGAAGAGAAATTCCTAAAATTCGTACGCAATTCATCTTTTATTCAGCGGAACGTTTAAGAATATTTACCACTTATAAGAAAATATTATTCCCATAATTACGTGATAGATTATACGTCTGTCAAATATTTTTAAGTATGTTTCATTCTTTTTTTATTGATTGAATCGAATTTAAGTTGAACCTAAAAAACTAAGTTCAAATTTAGTTGTTTTTAATTAATGAATCGGGTTAAAACGAATTTTTTTTCGATCAATTTTGAATTGAATATCGAGTAGTTTAATTATTTTTTAACCCTATTTGCAATAATATTTTACATTTTTCTATGGCTAATTGCAATAAATTACTGTTCAAACCAAAAATCAATTACAATTTTGGCACTGAGCCGATTGTTGAAAGAATCCACTTTCTTGAGTGCTTGCCGTATAGACTCCGATTCCACCTCAGGACTCCACAAAAAGCAAAACTTTGCCAACGCGCTTAAGTAAACCAACAACCAAACACACCCGCCCCCTCTCTCCTCTTGACTTCTGCCCATCATTTCAATTGCTAACTTTGAAGGGCTGTCTTTCCATTTCTCAGGTACTGTTATGAGTTTTCAGTTCGAATCTGATTTTTTTCTTTTATTTGAAAATTGTTGGGTTGGTGGTTCGGTTTGGAGTTTGGAATTTGGAGGTAGCTTTTTTGTGAAGCTTTGTGATGTCTGATTGTTGTATTCTTTCTTGTGCTTTTAGGATCATTTTTTGAAGAGGAAAGTTGGTCCTGAAATTAGAATTTTGGTCCGATCGTATCAAAGATGTTTGCTCGGATTTTAGGCAAACCTAAGCAAGAGACTAATGCTCTCGCCACCCTTGATAAATTAAACGAGGTATGCTGTTTTGCTTGTTTCTTTCTTTCCCTCTAAGTATTCGAATTATTAGTTTTTGGTGTGATAGATGGAGGTGGGTCGTTATCGAAATTGAAGGTGAATTCGCTACCGTCTGGGATATTAGATAGGGAGGTCTTTTGGATCGGTTCTGCAATTATGAGTTGATGGATTTTCCAGGCCTGGTTTACTTATTCAGTCTTGAGTCAGTTCGATATGGTTCTGTGAGCTATCTTAACTGATAGTGTGGATTTTAATTGCTACAGCTTTGATCTTTTGAAAGAAACTGAAGGGGCTTGTAGATGACTTAGTTCATGTCATGTATATGATTTCTTTGAAACATGTGGGTAGATGCCCAGTGTATAATCCTTTCGAGTGTTTTAGAAGTTATATTTCTCAATTTTATACTTCGGCTGGATGGAGTATGTTAATCAGAATGGTGTGATACCAAACCGTCATTTTGTAGAGCCTTAGTGTTAGATACTTTGTTCTATGTTGGTATAACCTGTTGACCTGGTACTACCTTTTGGAGTTCACTCATGACATGCCGAAGGGGAGCATATTTTATTTTCTTCCTCAGTTCTCACCATAAAGAAGAAAAGACGGGGAAAAACCTTCAACTAGAAAGCAATATAAGGAGCACTGAGCTAGTGACAGGACATTATATAGAGCTGTTTTGTTTCCTTAGCTTTGTACTGCTGGAGCTTGAAGTGAAAGTTTGTTGAATGCTTCCTGTTCGCAGAGTTCCATTTTAGATCAGTGCTAAATGAACCATAATCATATATTGATAGGTATTGATAATGTTCCATTCCCAACTTCCTTTATGCCCTAACTTGTCTTCATTTGGGATGTTTGTTCTCCCCAGACGCTTGAGATGCTTGAGAAGAAGGAAAGTGTGCTTCAAAAGAAGGCATCTGGAGAGGTGGAGAAGGCCAAAGCGTATACAAAAGCAAAGAACAAGAGAGGTATCATAATGGTTGCCGTTAAGGATTCCTCCAGATTTGACCCCCGAAATTTTACTTTTGTTTCTTCCTTTCCTTTCCATTCTGAATAATGGTTTCCCGTTTTGGCTTCTCTTATAGTTGTTTGCTGATTTTAGTCATTTGCCCGTGATCTGAAGCTACTTATAGAAACAAGTTTGTGACAGAAGTGGCAAAAACATTTATAATAGACTTTCCCTTACAGTTTCCCCTAGGGAACAACTTTTTTGTAGGTTGCTTTATAATAAACTTTCCATGTTTGTGTTCGAGGGTCAGGTGAGGTTGGCTTCGCTGTCCACCTTCCCTCCTCCACTGCTTTTGCTTAAATCAAATATATTGGTCAGCAAGAACCAAGAAGTTTGCTTATTTGATTGATTTATTATATATGGCTCTATGTTTATTGGCAGTGTCTTGATTAGTTAGACACAAAAAGGTTGCACAATGCTTAGTTTCCTTAACAATAAATCAGGTTCCTATTGGTTAATTAACTAAGTATATTAAGGTTTCATGTGATATTATGGTACTGACTTGGGCTAGAAAACACAATCATGCAGCTGCTATACAGTGTTTGAAGAGGAAAAAACTCTATGAGGAACAGATTGGTCAGCTTGCAAATTTCCAACTGCGCATCCACGATCAGGTCCAACTAATTTTGTATTTTTGATTGCTCTGAATACAAAGCATGCATGCTTGAGCGCTCATGTAAATTCTCATCCTTGTAGATGATAATGTTAGAGGGTGCAAAGGCTACTACTGAAACTGTGGATGCCTTAAGAAGTGGAGCAGCTGCAATGAAAGCAATGCAGAAAGCCACGTAAGTAGATGGATTAAACAATTTAGAATATGGACCTTCAAAAAATTCTCTCTACTTATTTATATTTGGTCCCTTGCACTGGAGAGTGTATTGTTCGCGTCTTCTGCTATTATTTACATTGTTATTGTTAAAAACCTTAGATTTTGACTTATATTCTTCATCAACTTGTTTCACATGGCTTCTTCTGCACAGAAATATTGATGACGTGGACAAGACAATGGACGAGATTAATGAACAAACAGAGAACATGAAGCAGATACAGGAAGCGCTGGCAACACCTATTGGTGCAGCAGCTGACTTTGATGAGGTTCTTGGG
The DNA here is from genome assembly GCF_026168435.1 of Sesamum indicum. Taxonomy (NCBI): domain Eukaryota; kingdom Viridiplantae; phylum Streptophyta; class Magnoliopsida; order Lamiales; family Pedaliaceae; genus Sesamum; species Sesamum indicum. The sequence goes on from NC_142661.1 coordinate 16,065,994, forward strand.
GTGTCTTTATTTTTCCAAATGTATCTGGAATTTTATTTACATCTCTTACATTGATCTAATCTGAATGATTATATCTGCTGCAGGATGAACTGGAGGCTGAGCTTGAAGAATTGGAAGGCGCAGAGTTGGAAGAACAGCTACTTCAGCCGGCAACCACTGCCCCTGCTGCCCCTGTGAAGGTTCCAGCCGGCAGAGTTCCTACTCGGCCTGCTCCCCAGAAGCGGACAGAGGAGGAAGAGGAACTTGCTGCTTTGCAAGCAGAAATGGCACTTTAAGCATGTCGTCCTTTGTTAAACTGGTAACCTAGTCTATTGTATCTTCTCTGGCATTTAAATATCTGGGATATACTAGTGCAGCAGTAGAGTTACCACTCTACTGAGATGAAATGTAACCATTAGGATCTTGGAATTTGCTGAAACTTCTCAATGCCATGTAGTCAAGGCGCTGCAACTGAAATTACCAATTGCAACTTGTGCATAGATCTTAAATGGTTGTGATACCACATTTTTCTGCAGGTAATTATACGAGGAGATTATCCAGAGGACGATTATACAAAATGGAGAATCCAGCAGCAGGCTTCCCCGGCATCCGAGAGTTTCGTGTATCTGCCAGTTCCATACATAAGCACACCGCAGACATAGCATAGTTTTGCTGGGCACTGTGATCTACAGCCATGTGTATAAATGTGATCATTTGTTAGATATTCTGTACAACCATCAAGAACAAAAGCTACAAAAATAAATTTTCTAAATTGTGCAACGCCTATATTGGTAATTTACGGATTTAAATTGATATATCAATAGTGAAAGTTGGAAGTGTTTGAAAATAAGTGAAAAGTAGAAAAGCATTGAAGACGGATTGTCGGTTAAAAATAATATAATACCTACAATTTTTATAGTAAATTGGAATTGATTATAACTTCTAATTTAAATCTACTCAATTTTAAACAGCTCAAAAGTAGAAATTAAAATTAAATAACACTCTTTGGATTTATTTTCATTAATCATATGAAAAAGCGCTTATTTCTCCCTCCTTTTTCAATAAGGTAATCTTTCATAAATTTCTTTTATTTTTCAATACTTTATTTGTTCAATTTAAGTATATCTTTTGAAATAATAATTTTTATTTTTAAATATAATATGCACACATTTGAGTGTGCTATATATATTTATATTAATATAAAAAAAATCACTTTCCGCTCATAATTTATAATGCTGTAATACCAATTTTTGTATGTTCCAAATGGTCTACGTCATGTCATGTGTTCGTCTTTTAACGGTTCATTTACTATTATATATATTCTAAGAGTTTGTCACTTATTCCACTTTTAAATTTTATTTTTTACCGACTTTCTATCGTCAATGTGATTGTATGCATTGACTGTGTGGTACTTAAGTGTTGTGTTAGAAATATAGCAAAGGAAAAAGGAATAATGAAGAAAAGGAAGAGGATAAAGATGTCATTTACATTTGAAATCCCTATTTCCCCGCCAAATTGATATCTCCACGTTAGCTGAGCCTCTAGTATAAAAGGCGCCACATGACTCCTCGGGCTTCTTCAGTACACTACACATTTGAAACTCCGCTGATTTCCTCCTACCTCTACTCCGATTCCATCGTTTTGATTTCACGATGGTACGTTGTATTGATCCAAAGCCCTATTTTATGGGAATGTATATTGTCTGGTTTTTTTCCCAGTTATTTCGTCTGAATAAAATTCATCTGCTTGTTGCTAGTTTTCGTCTTGATTTAGCTGCTGGAAAATTTGATGTATTTGAGCGTAAAAATTTGAGAATTCTCGGTTACTTTTGTGTACATGTAAATTTTGATATATTTATCATTCATTTCTGGCGGTGAAGAAGTATTTGTTCTGTTTTGTTGTATGTTACAGAGTAGTCATGTGTTGATTTATTTTAGTTGTAGAAATCCATGTATAGAATGCGAATTGGAGATTTTGGTACTGATATGGAATTTCTGATTAGAAATTGGAATGGACTCGTGAAGGTAAGAATTCATTGGAAAATGATGTTAATAGTTAGACAGACTTGAATTGTCATTTTCATTTGGTAATAAGTACTTTAGATAATGTTCCTAAATTAGTGAAAATTCACTTTTCACATTTTGGTTAACACACAAACTTCCTACGATTTAATAATCTATTCTGTTATTTGATGCATTTATTGATTTTTCTTTAATCCATTATGTAAATAACCTTGAGTGGTGACAATTTAATTTAGTACATGTGCTCTAACATACCAATACAAGGCATTCTACATCTTCAAGATTCTGATAATCTTTATCTCCCTTTACCTTGCATTTGGACTTCTGTTCTGATTATCTCAGTTCTATCACTTCTTACTGTCATGAATATCTTGTGCTAGAATACATTATCACTTTGCGAATTCTAACTACAATTTTAATTGTGGCCAGTCTAAGAAAAGAGGACTCTCTTTGGACGAAAAACGTGAAAAGATGCTACAAATTTTCTATGAATCCCAGGACTTCTTCCTTGTAAGTATATTGACTTGTTTATATCCAATCATTATGATGTCTTCTTGTGGTCTTTCTCATTGCACTTTATGTTTGTCTATATTGCTAATTTCATTAGTGAATCACCCAATGTGTTTCCCATGGTTGGTCTGTCAGTGTATTCAGTGACAGACTGCTACCTCTTTCTTTCTAGCTTCATATATTCTTTGCAACCTGGCAGTCAATGTTGGTTTGCATTTTTTTGACATAAAAAATGATGTATGAGCTTAACAAGTTTCTTTTCATACTAATCTTATAAATACATTTCATCTCTTCCATTACTTTTCACTCATTACAGTATTGTGGTTCCGCATCAACCATGATATGCTAAGTTCTAATGAGGCTTCACACTTTCTTTTCTTTTCTGTTTTTTTGTTTTTTGAAGCGGTGATTTATTATTTATGTACAGTTCCAATTCATACTATATCTATGAAATAAAGATTTTTTTGTGATTTAAAGAAATAGGCTTGTAAGTATTTCGTCTAGCCTGTTTGCCATTTTGGATATAGACAGCTTTGCTTTGCTTCTGCATCGTATGCCCAGAACTATGTTATAAGATACACATCAAATAGATGTTTCAAAAGTTATAGCCTACAGTTTTTGATGAGTTCAGTGAGGTTTCTCTCTTTAGTGTCCACTTAGATGATATTTCCTCTCAATATAGGAGGAAATGTTTATTAAAGTCCACGATTGCACTTACGAAGCCATGTAAGGTATAAATACTTACTAGTGGTTTAGCATTCAATTTTGGGATACTACCTTACTGGCCAAGCCATATACAAGGAACTTTTTATCTCACACGGTCACACACCCAGGATGTTCTTTAAGTAATAGCCCCCGATTATCTGTATATATTGAGATAATACTGGTATTCGTTTATCACATGCCATCTTAACCAGATCATTGGTTATTCCTGAATCATGTTTTAGCTCAAGGAACTTGAGAAGTTGGGCCCCAAAAAAGGCGTAATCACCCAATCAGTAAAAGATGTCGTCCAAAGTCTAGTGGATGATGACCTTGTCTTCAAAGACAAGATTGGAACTTCTGTAAGTAAGCTTACTAGATGGTCAATGGAACATGTTGTCTTTCACTTCAACTCAATGTCCATGCATAGCATGGTTTCATTTTGCACATGTTTTTTGTGGCATTTGTTAACTTGATAAATGTCCTTTTTGAGTTTCATGTGCTAAAACATCTTTCAGGTATATTTTTGGAGTCTTCCTAGCTGTGCTGGTAACCAGGTGATTTGATAATTATTCATATCCTGAAGTTAGAATGTAATTCACGTTTATGTTGATTGTGCCAATACGCGAGTTGTTTTACAGCTAAGAAATATACACAGAAAGCTTGACTCTGATCTTCAAAGTAGTAAAAAACGATACATAGAACTTACTGATCAATGCAATGCTTTGAAGAAGGGACGAGAGGAATCTGTAAGTATGTTTGCCCCTGGACTTTTTATATTTTGTCAGTTTACAAGCAACGTTCCATGCAGCTTTACAGTTTCTTAAGCTTTTGACTACATTAGGATGAACGGGAGGAGGCACTTGATGAGCTTAAATCGATTGAACAGAAATATAACGGGCTCAAGGTTGGTTTACATAACTTCATGGGAGAGTCATTCCTTTTCAGACCATCTTCCCCACTCTAATTTCTTTGGCATGAATGCTGAAGTTATAGCACCTTTTTCTCAGGATGAAATTGTTGAATACTCAGACAATGATCCGGCTACATTTGAAGCAATGAGTTAAGTATCGTCATCCTTTTATCAAATTATTTGTTTTCCCAACATGAAGTTGGCTGTGAATCCTTTGGCACTTTCGTGGTTCTCAAGTATTATGTGATTTGTGTGTTATTAAGTTTAATGTTTCTGTGCAGAGAAAGCCATCGAAGTAGCTCATGCGGCAGCTAATAGATGGACAGGTTTCCTTTTCTCCATAGTTAAAGCTATTTTTGAATTCAAACATCGGATGTATGTTATCTGTTTTTCTTGTTTCCTCTATCAATCATGTGTTATCTTTCACAGATAACATCTTTACACTGCAACAATGGTGCTCACACAACTTCCCTCAGGCAAAAGAGCAACTGGATCATCTTTACAATGAGGTATGTAGCTTAAATTGGGCTTGAGTTGCAGACTGAGACCATATCTATCATCTGATTTTGCGAAAGAACAAGATCTGAAGATGTTGATCTTATGATAGCACTCTCTCTTGCCAGCACTTGAGGTTTTTCTTACTATGCTGAACAGGTTGGAATAGCTGATGACTTTGACTATTTGGAGTTACCTGCAGCTGCTTCAGTCTGCTCTCCTGGAGATCAGATGCTGGAAGGCAAACCTTAAATTCTGTATCTTCAGTGAAAAAGGTTGTACTCAGATATGCCTCGGAATTTTCGCTAAGTGGTAATATAAGCATTTTTGTCGACTCTTTAAGAATTGAATTTACCCTTTAAAAATCAGTGCATTGATCGTCCACAGTAATTTTCCAACATTATAAGGATACATCACTTGGTTTTGAATGAAAAGGTCCTGAGGTGTGCTGTGAATCTGTGTTTGTATATTTGTGTATGGTTTTCGGGTTCCCATCGGTGCTTAATATTGCAATCCGGTGTTTCTACTTATTTCATTCTTGAACTGGAAGTTTAGACCGAGGGAAAGGACCGAGGATGTATCCCTCTAGTAAAATTTTCAGGATGACTTTCTTTGCCTTTTGAACCGTGAGATGGATTCTTCTCCGATATCATCTCATGAAGTGAAATGTAGTTTTACTGACTTCCCCGAGTTCCTATACTCAATATCAGAATTTAGAAAGCAGCCCAATTTGTTCAATCTATTCTTGTACTCATGTTTTTCATGAATTTGTAATAGTGTTCGTTTCCATTAATGGAATTGAACTGAAGCCAACGTTTTGTAATCGAAGATATCTCGCCCTACCGAATACTGCATTTCGATTTGGTTCAGTAAAAACCGAAACTTATTTCAATCCGGTTTAATTTTATACAGAGTTAATCAAAAATTAAAAAAAAAATATAATGCAATGTTAATTTGTTAGTTATAAATTAATGTTAAACAATAAGTATAATAAATTAAGAGAGTGAGGAGAGTGTGTGTGGGTGTGAGAGAGAGAGAGATAGAGTGTGTATGAGTGTATAAATGGGGATATTTTGCCTTATGATATATTAATTTTATATAGCTTATAAGATCTTATAAAAAAAATTTAGAACTGAATGAAAATTGATATTTATCATCGATTGATTAATATTGACTTAATGCAAGTTAAACAATATCTTTTTTTTTAACTGAACTACTCTTACAATAGTGAAAATATATCTTTTTAAATGCATTAACACGTGGAGATATATTAGGGTAATTGGATCACAAAAAGATTTATTTAATTTGCAATGAATCGGTAATAAGTCAATTAGGGATAATTTATTAATTTTTATCAGTTTTTGTTGTTAATAGCAGCAAATTCAGTAAATTTTAATTAACGATTTGGTTTATTTATTAGACGAAAGCAAACTTTAAAAATATTAAATATAATTTTTCAAATTAAAAAAAGGACTACGTATAATTATATCAAATCTTAAGAATAGAAAATGTAATTATCTCATACATATATTTATAATATAATTGATGAACTGTGGAGGATGACTCGATCATATTTCAGGTCATTGTGGTGTTGGTCCAATTGGACCAAACTTTGACCCGTATATAATCTATAATATGTCTTTTGTTTAAAAAACAAAATTATTGTTTAATCGAATGTTGTATTTTTGTGAGATTGAACTATATTTTGGGGAATTAATTATTTACATAATTTCTAACAGAGAAACTGTTATAAAATTTACTAACTCAAACACATTTCATGTTATTCCGTCTTTTCCTACAGATTCAAACTCAAATATATTTTCATTTTTACACAAAATACAATACAAAAACAAAAACCCACTTCAGAATACCGATAATTAAAAATCGAGAATGAAAACAAAATCAAACAAGACTATATATTTGAGTTGGAATCAATCATATGTATGGACTATATTCCAATCCACTCTTAATTTCCTTTGATGATTTGGAGCATACAATTGTATATTAATTATGAATATCTCGATTTTAAAGAAATATAAACAACTACTTTACCTTAAAAAAGAAACAAAAAGGGTGTGTGAGCATGTTCTTGGTTGGTGTAGGTTGTCTCCAACTCCTGTCCAACGGTCTGAGTCGGCTGCGTATCCTTTTTTGAAAATTCAAATATCAAATCGATTGAGGGGCAGAATATATTTGAATTTGACTCACAATTTCAATCATTCTCTGCATGTGGGTTTGGGGGCCAGACAACTTGAATTTGGACTCCACTGTGCACAGCTCAATCATACCTGGAAATAGAACGTGCATGTGTTATTGGCCGTCCACGTGTCCACCATCAACGGCTCCCAGCATCCCTCTGGGTCCTTATAATCTGGAAACAAAAATTTTGACAGGGAGGATCATTTGTTCTCTTCCCCCCCTTCCGTTCATATATAAGTTGCATTCATTTCTTGCTTAGGACCCAACAAACATAGGAACATCCCAAATCTCTCTAATTTTTCAAGAAAGGGAAAATTAAAGGATATGGAGATGATGAGATTGTGGGCTGTGATGACAATCTTTGCTCTTGTTTTGGCCTTGGTAGCTCCGACAAATGGCCAAGTCCCTGCGCCGGCACCCGCCCCTTCAAGCGATGGTAAGTTTCGTTTTTCTGGTCCAACTTTCAGTCCGTTTAGGATCATTGGATAGCGGGATTTGATGGGTTTTGCTCTCTCACTCGCTGTTCATCCAATAGTTTCAGATACACTTCAAGATATGATATTTTCTTTTTGTTGTTGTAGTCAATTATCGTAGTAAAAGACAAAAATCTGTGGTGAATACTAATTAACTATGATTTTGTAAGGATTGTTAGCTAATGTTTTTGAAGACTAGGCCAAAAAAAACTAACTGCCTTAGCTAAATCCCATGAGCAAATGTTTACATCATAGCTAAACACCATACAAATGTTGATTAATCGTGATCAAAATATCGGTTTCGGCATTGAATTTGTTTTAAGACATGGTGAGTTATAATGTAGGAAATAAATGATTGAAAAAAAATGATAAAAACTGGGTGTTTTTCCTTTTGTAATTAATGATGATGGTTGGTTGATTCTTGAAATTGTGATTTTGCAGGGGTAGCAATTGATCAAGGAATAGCATATGTGCTAATGCTGGTTGCTTTGGCCATCACCTACATCATTCATTGATCACAAACTATTTGTATAGCGCTAGACACATTGATTTCTGAGCTGGATTGCTTATTTCTTACATGTGATTCAAACCCTACATCAATTCTTTCTGAAATTGGATTTGTTTTCTTCTTCTGTTGTTTCTGCCCATTTCTCTATTCTTTTCTCATTCTTTCTTCCTATGTAGAAGAGAACCGGTTCAAATGTTTTGATGACTTCTTTTCTTTGCGCATGTCCATTTGTTTCTCTATTTATAAACTCACACCACACATACATCAAACACAGTAAAAATCAGTGTCAAGTTTTTACCATAATCAAATTTGACAAGACCTAAACAAATCAACGTTCAGTTTAAAAAAAATAACCAATCAGTGTATTATATTTGCTGTGTAAATATTATGATCCTGCGGGACTTGATTTGAATAAGACAAGAGTAAGAAGCAGCAATTTGTTGGCTAGATATGATGGTTCGTAAGGACGCTCACTCTCAGCCATATAATCACGGCTTGATTTCTTCTGCCAATATGATGGTTGCGGGATTTATATAATTTGAGAATATCTTTATAAGCTTGATTACACAAACATATTATGGTCCGACACCCTATTTAAGATAACGCCACGTGGTCCTGCGTACGAACATTTGAATTTATAAATACCACTGTTAGAAAGTATTTATTGTACGTCATTATTAATATGCTCTCGACCACATTAACTCTTCTAAATCGCTTTTGACCATCTTTTCACCTTCACTAACTTAGGCATTGGAGTGTCTTAGTTAAGGGGTCCTCTTAACTAACCTGACAATTTTCATTTGATATTAGAAACCATGTTTTTGGGTAGCTTAGGGCCGGCTCGACCTCATATAGGAAGGAAGTTCTAGAAGCCTCCGGATCACCTTCCATGTATGGAAAATATCAAATTCGAGAAGGTATATAGCCACATGAATTTAACCCATTTTAAAAACTTTTTTTTTTTAAATTTTTTTAGGAAAACTCTGTAACTATATCAATTTTTATATTAGGATAAATTGAATTTGATTAACCCCTAAATATATTAGGTGAAGACCCAGCCTATTAATTAGTGTGATCTAGTTAAGTCAAGAATAGCAACGCCATCAGTCATTACGTTGCAATTAGTTAACAATAATTACTAATAAGTACCAATTAGCCGACCTAGTTTGCTACTACAAATATATTTTATCTTATTACACTTTACATATATATATATATATATATATTAGCCGCTGTGACATGACATTTTTATGTGTATATAATAAATAATTTTAACATACGTTATAAATAACAATAAAACAGATAAATTAACACACTATATTTCAAACCAAAAAAGAAAAGATCAACTTAAAGGTATTATTGACACAAGAACGAAATTGATGTAGTTGTGTCATAACTCGTCGTTTGTGTGTAAAAGATATTTTGTGTATATATATTAGTATAGTTAGTATATATATATAGATAAACCAGCATATCACATTTAAAAAAAAAATAAAAAAATAAAAAGAAAGAAAGAAAGAAAGAAAAGAAAAAAAAAATTTAAGGTACTATTGACACAACAAACAAATTGGTATAGTGGTGTCACACTTTTCCGATTATAAGTAAAAAGTGCATTTTCTTTTTATATTAGTATAAGATATAGATAATTATTCGCCCATGAGTGCATAATGCAATTAAAAATTGATTTTTTATTGATATAGATGCTAAATTATCTTTTTCATTTACAATTCTTAGATAAATATACTGGCGCAATGTTTTAACAAACAAATTATGAGGCTAAAAACGGATAGAAAGACACTGAGCTAGCTTCTTATTTAGAAATTGAAGAAGTGGAGGTTGTCAGTACGTATTTTAGTATTTTCTTTGTTCATACGACATTAATCCAACAATTCAGTAGGAGATGAAACATAAGTTGGGAATAGAGAATCTCATCTGTCGTTTTATTGCACTCATACACCATCAACCAAATAAAACCCCATCACATCTAGTCGTTCACAAACGACCATATATGGTAATACCATCACCTAGAGGTACTTGAGAAATTTGTACACGAGCATCAGCTGCCAAGTACTTGTTAAACTCGATAGCATCGCTCCTCGTTCCCAACCTTCTCACCGGAGCCAAGTGCTCAGCCATTGCAACTGTCCCTCCCCAAAGCGTGTTATCGTAAATAACTATTCCTCCAGGTTTCAACAGCTCCAACACTCTCTCGTGGTAGTTTGTGTAATTAACTTTATCAGCATCGACGAAAGCAAAGTCAAAGGTTTCTCTATTCTCGAACTGCACAAAAAATGTAGGTCGAAACCAAATGATATATTGTTAGATGAGCTAAGAATATTACTTTTATGTATCATGTCATGAATAGATATGTGTTGTGGTTCTTACATCTTTCAGTAATTGATCAAGAATTGGAAGAGCCTCAGACTCGATAAAATTGATCTTGTGCTTGACCCCAACCTTCTCAATTACAGGCAATCCGATCTCATAAGCACTCCGGTCCACGTCTATGGCAGTAATCTGCAAAACTGAATGTTTTTAATTTGATATATTATGGCTTGTAAGATATGTTTCGTGCAAGAAATATTATGAAAACCGCATGCAGTAACCTTTCCGTCGTCAGGAATTGTAAGGGCAGTCAAGAGCAGGGAATATCCAGTAAAGACTCCAATTTCAATTGTCTTTTTCGCATTAATTAGCTTTAAGATCAAGGTCATAAACTGACCAGCATCAGGTGCAGTACCCATGACGGCCCTGGTGAAAAAGATAAATATTTACTTTATGATTTAACCACTATGATAAAACCAAACAGAGATGCTATGCAATCAGACTCCGCAAGAAGCTGAGTACAAGCGGCTGCATTTCATCATATTGTTTCACAAGTGATGAATGATCAAGTTTCGATTTTAGTGTTCATATCACTCGAAGACATCACAGTCATTAATATCTTCATTTCTAGTCCCAGTACTAAAGCTAAATGCAAGAGGGCCCCCTATGAATATAATAATAGGCAGAAAATCCCTTGTAGAAAGAAGAAAAAGCAATCCAACCCCCTCAACTCGCGATAACCTAAACTTTTAATAAAAAGGTGAAGCAACTCCCTAATGAACTCGATTAGCGAATTTCTTTTTTAAAAGTTTAAGAGACGTTGCTATTTTGTTTTTATTCAAGAAGGTTTTGTGCTTTTGCTCCTACCAGTGTTCTCAAATTATTATCAATGGAAATATTAGTTCAAAAGTTTGAGCAAGATTTAGAGAGAAAGCAATTACAAGGGATGAGTGGAAGTGAGAGCTCTTAGCTCCTTGAGAGATTCGGCTTCACGTGGATACACACTCGTCTCCAATAAATACTTCGTTAAAGAAACATTGAGTGATTAGTTTTACGTCAAAATCGTAAAAACAATAGAACGATTTCAAGAAAATCGACCAAAGAGTGGGTAGCTACCTTGTATAACTCTGTTGTTTGCAGCAAACCTTTGTCCATAAAGGTAGTGATCCTCTTTGCTTTGTTTTCCATCACACTCTTTACAAACACCAACTGCAGCAACAAGTAAAATCCTCAAACACACAATGGACATGAATCCTGAAGATAATGACTGTACATCAACTGAGGCGAGCAAAGTTGGAAAAGCTGAAGATGTGCACAAGTCAAAAGTGCCCGAAATTTAATGTAAAACACCAAGTTCAACTAGATTTAACTTAGTCCACGAAAAAGAAACGTCATGATCATGCGGACATGGGTTCAAATCCGGGTATTAGTCTATTTTTAATAATAGTGGCCAGTCAATTATGAAGATTATTAGATGGTGATATGTTGATTGGTGCAGTTGTTCACATAAGATTGTAATTTAAAAAAGTGTATAACACCAAGCATAGTAATCCCAATATCCCTTGCATATTCCAATTTATTCAGGATTGAAAAAATTATAATCACAGAAAATAGATGCAAAATCAGTTGATCAATTCAAGTTAAAAAAATTGAAACTTGAAACAGGAAAGCAACCCTAAGCCTATATATAAACAAGAAATCATTGGAAAACGATAAAACCCCTTTTGAGAACAAGACAACACATGCATATGCACAACATCTGGAACTCAAATAAGGCTGTCAAGAATTCATCACAAACAACTACTTTTCCAGCAAATTAAAGATGAACACAGATTGAAATTTGATGAAATTGTATACAGAGAGAGAGAGAGAGAGAGAGAGAGAGAGAGAGAGAAGTACTTGGTGTGTTGGGCGTGAAGAAGTGAGGTGGAGAGGTCCAAGTCTAGAAGATTACACGCAGCAGTGTTGTCGTTCCTCTTTAATAAACATTATAGGCGCCTGTTAAAGACAAACTTGTGATACGTATAATTACTATATATATTTACTTTCTTTGTTGAATACAGAAGATTTATCCTTAAAAAGTGTCACAAAATGTATTGTAAAAGGACATTTTGGATCAATTGAAATAAGAACAATTTTTGACTTGTGATATGACATGTGTTAATTGGATTTTTTATTCTAAATTTGGGGATAATTATATTTACTCCATTTACACAAACTACCGTTATCATTTAGAACGTTATAGAAACCACACATAGCTACTTTTCTTGGCAAAAATAATCAATAAAAACTGGGAAATATCCCTTTTAACTTGGTCAAATTTTAATATAATTATTCAAAAATACAAAAATACCCTCCGATAGTATTTCTGTAATTACCAAAAGTTAGAGATTATATTACGATATATTAATAAAATTATTACTAAATTATAAATTTAAATAAAAAAATTATCACACTTGTATAAATTATTTTGAATTATTAAAATTAAAAGATTATTTATCCTCTATCTTTATTAAAATTAAAATGGGGGATTCCGTTAAAAAATTGAGGCTGGCGTTAAGTTTTTAACGAAATTCCCCCTTTGATCCTGAAATTGAAAAAGAAATCCACTTATGGGACTAAATGTGCAAATTGACCTGAGTGTGGGATTAAAATTAAAAACATGTCCGCTTATGAGACCAAAAATATAATTTACCCTTCCTTCCTCAGTCCCCCACACTCCCTTTCCTTACTCACCCCCACCCTCCACCACCCCTTTCCTTCTCTCCCCTACCAACTCCCTTTCCTTCTTCTCCACTCACCATCCGATGCCATAACTCCCCAATCTGCCACCAGCTCGACTTGTCGTCAGACGCCATCTCCCTTCTTTTTTTTTATTCAAATATAAATCTGTTTGGCCAGGTCTGGCCGATTTTCACCGATTTTGTTGGGTTTTTTATCGGATTATGTTGGGTTTAACCTTCTCGATTTTTACACTCATACTCGGACCGACCTTAGGTTCGTTTCCTAATTGAACCAACGAGCCCACTCCGAATTTAAAAATATGTTTTGCTCGTCCTTAATTACTATCTCGTGTGAATGATCGTATGCTAAAATAATAGCAACAGAGAAAATTATAATGATGTATAATTAATATTACTAAAATAAGGTGAAGTTCTATAAAATAAAAAATACACATTACATATATTGCACGTGATACTTTCTAATATTAAAAAAGAAAAAAAAAATTTACCCCAAGACTAATAAAATGCAGCGCAGGAAATGATTATATCAAGATCTCTTCTACATTGAAAGCGTTATTAGCATTTTACTTAAAATGAACATTACACAATCCCTCAACTTTTAAGAAATTTACTACCTCTGATATCGTAACATGCATCGCGTCTTTTCAAAAGAAATACAAAAAGTGTCTGGGGGAACTTTTTGCTTATTAGACTTTTTACGAATAAGAAAAGACCACTCGTTTTATTACACGCATACACCATCAATCGAAAACGGACCCTCACATCTCTTTGCTCACAGACGCCAACAAATAGTAATCCCATCACCGACAGGAACTTGAGAAATTTGGACCCGAGCATCAGCTGCCAAGTACTTGTTAAACTCAATCACAGCGTTCCTCATTGCTAGTCTGCTCTTAGGAACCAAGTCCTCAGGCGTGACAACTGACCCTCCCCAAAGCGTATTATCGTAAATAACTACTCCTCCAGGTTTCAAAAACTCCAACAGTCTCTCATGGTAGTTCTTATAATTGTCTTTGTCAGCATCAACGAAAGCGAAGTCAAAGGTTCCTTTGTTCTCGGGCTGTTCCAGAAACGTAGATCGAAAACAAATGATGTCAGATGACTAACTATGTTATTTCTAGTGTAAATAATGTGTATGATGGTTCTTACATCTTCCAGTAATTGATCAAGAACAGGAAGAGCCTTCGACTCGATAAAATTGATCTTGTGTTTGACCCCAGTCTTTTCAATTATAGGCAACCCGATCTCATATGTGGTTTGGTTGACGTCTATGGCAGTAATCTGTGAAAATTGAACGTTTTTAATTTGAAGTACAACTTGTAAGGTATATTTTCGTGCAAGAAACATGATGAGTTGTAGTAACCTTTCCATCATCGGGAATTGTAATGGCAGTAAGGAGCAAGGAATATCCAGTAAACACTCCAACCTCAATCGTCTTTTTTGCATTAATTAGCTTTAAGATCAAGGCCATAAGTTGCCCAACATCAGGTGTAGTACCCATGAATGCCCTAGTGTAGGAAAAAAGATACATTTACTTTATGGCATTTTAATCAATACAATAATAGCAAATAGAGGGTTCCGCTAAACTTGATCAATTATATGACAAGTATGATACACTTGCTATGTAATTAATTTAGTTCGATCAAACTTGATCCAAGCAAGAATTTTTCTAAATAAAAATGCTACATCAATAAACTATGTTGGTTCCTACGCATTCAAACTACGCAAGATAGTTGAGTATATGTCGCTAGAGAAATATAATGTTTCATCATATTTTTTCACAAGCGAATTGAATGTTCATGTTTCGATTCTAGTATTCATACAACTTTAAAAATATCACAATCCTTAGAATGTCTTTCGTTTTCAGTCCTACTACCAAACTGTATGCTAGAGGCCCCTCCGTGAAAATAATAACAGGCAGAAGGATAAAGAAAAGACAATCCGAGCCCCTGAACTTTTAATAAAAGGGCAAAGCAACTCCTGAAGGAATTGAAAGTAGTGAACTTCTTTTTTAAAAGTTTAGAGATCACATTGCGAGTTCTTTTTGTTCAGGGAGCTCTCGTGCCTATTGGTGTTTTCACAATATTAGCCCCTTCTCCACTACCGAGATCCAAGAACGTCGTGCAAGTGTGAAAAAATACGAAGATCGTGTAGCAATATTATAGTTCAGACTGTGGAGCAAGATTTAAAGGGAAAGCAATTACCGCGGATGAGTGGAAGTGAGAGCTCTAAGCTCCTTGAGAGATTCAGCTTCACGTGGATACACACTCGTCTCCAGTAAGTACTAATTCGTTGAACAAACATATATCGATTAATAATTAGTTTTATTGTAGAAAGAGAAGAAGGGTTTCAAGAACATCGACAAAAGAGTGCCCCTACCTCGTACAACTCTGTTGTTTGCAACAAACCTTTGTCAATTAAGTTGTTAGTCGCTGTCAGGTCTTTCATTGCACTCATTACAAACACCAACTGTTGCAACAAGTAAAACCCTCAAAAACATATTGAAGGTAAATCCATCCTTGGGACATAATGAAGATGATCCTCAAGACCATCCATGAAATGAAACAGCAAGTCCAATTAGTGTGTGTGTGTGTGTGTGTGTGTGTGTGAGAGAGAGAGAGAGAGAGAGAGAGAGAGAGAGAGAGACTTACTGTGTGGGAGTGAAGAAATCAGGTGGTAAGAACTCCAAGTATAGAAGATATTGCCCAGCTTACGACTACGCCAGGACTGCTGCTGCATTTATAGTGGAGTTTTGCCGTTCCCGCTCTCATTTTTGGTGAGACAATCACATCACAATATAATAAACCGATATTATAATAAATTTATATTAAATTAGGCAAATATATATTACAGGAAAATACGAGCAATCTCTTGTGGGCTAAATTGTTATTTTTTTTATAGGGGAATAAATTACATTAAATGCATACATATTATAATAAAATTATATTAAGTGAGACAAATTTAATATCCACAGTATAGTGAGACTTGAATTCATAACCTCCAACTTATTTACAAGACCTCTAATTTAACCACTAAACTAAATTATCATTTATTTGTTGCGTAAGCACACTACATGCACAAGATAATTTAAATTTTCATTATCTATACTAAATTAATAAAAGAGAAAAATAATTGATATTTTTAAATAATTTATATTAACTTTTAATTTGCCGTTCCCGCTACGCCAGCCTACTAAAGGTAATTATTCTAATCCCCTTAATTACACTTTAAAAATTGTACAAATTAAAATATTTGTATCATACACATATTTGTCATGTGAAGTATTTTTCATTCTAATTTTATAAGTCTTATAAATTTATCGTCAAAAGTCACCTCAAATATCGAAGCAGTGATGAGGTCGAGAGCCTTTCAAATTTCAACTTAGCTTTGTGTTTAAGGAAAATTGAATTTTTATTTCAAGTTTTATTGTATTTTCTACTCTAAATATTATATATACGTTAGTGTATAAAGTTTATTTTATTTAAGAAAAAATTTAATAAACGTGTCATGTATATATTAAATAAAATAAAAAATACAATATAATTCGTTACATAATTTGAATTCTTTTTTCTAGATACAGACGATAAAATATACAAATCAAGATTTTGCTGACTTACAGAAAAGATCGAGGTAGTCAGGAAAGAGGTTGGAAGATTAAAATATGTACTCGTCCCAATTATTAAATTATTTTTTATGAGTATATTGTTATAATAGAATAAGGTGTACCATTTGCAAATATTGGATAGTTGAAGAATCAAATATTATTGGAAAGGCCATTGTCACGCAATGAATCCGGCATGGGAAAGGCTGAAGTGGGACTTCACAATTAAAACTTATAATTTTGTAAATGACAAATAATATTTATAGAACTTAATTTGATATTAAGAGACTTCAATATAATATATTTTAATTTAATATTAAGAAATATGGATATTATATGTTTGAATTTCACTTAAAGTGTGGATATTTACCTCACTTAATGCAAATTTATGGTAATCTCAATTTTGTAGCGTGAGCTTATTAATTGAATTATTGTATTTATGTTTATTAATAGGGTTTAATGCAATTTACCCCAAGTGATATTGCAAATGAGCAGATTAGCCCTTTATGAAAAAAAAATAGCAATTTACAAAAAACGCAGGGGGAGTAAATTGCTCCATTTTAAAAAATACAGGAGGGTAAATTGCTATTTTTTTTCATAAGGGGTAATTTAATCATTTGCAATATCATAAAGGGTTACTTACATTATTCTCTTTATTATTATTATTAATGTAATTATATAATTATAATTTCATCTATACTAATATTAAAGAATAAGGTATTTCTCACTTGCAAATGACGATTTATAATACCGAAATACCAATTTCTTTGTTATAACGATAATATCCCTAAATTGATTTTTTTTAACAAAATCATTTATTGATTTATTTATATATATATTTATAATATATGTCCAAAAAAAAACACGCAGACACACACTGAATCCGGCATGAAGGGAGGCGCATCGGACGGTTCCATTTGAAAAATGGAAACAACAAGAAGTCAGCTGCATTCTTTGACGAGATTGTGAATTTCAAAATTGCCCTTGTTGACAATATTAGTTCAGTTAATTAGTAGGGACATTTCGGACAATATAATTTTCAGTCCAAAACTTTGTCCATGTAAATAAATACTTGGTTCAAATTATCATTATTCATATCTCATTTTGCCGTACAAACACTACAAAAAAACAGTATTTTTTGCTATAATTAATTATTATGATTAAAAAAATATATATCGTGACGAATACAAATTGTTACTTACCATACTGCAACGTCCATTATTTGTTGTTTTTGCAAGTGAGGTCAAAACATTAGTTATAACTAAAAATCATGACAAATATTTTGACCATATCTAAAATTCATGGCAAATATCGATAAATCATGATAAAAAAATTAAATTTTTATGTTAGCTAAATTAACTATGGTTAATGGTATTGCTTTATCTTGATTTCTAAGCGTTGTCATTTATAATACAAATAAAAAAATAATTTTTTTAAATAAATACAGTATTAAATAATATTTTTATTGTGTATTAAATTGAAGAAGTGGAGGTTGCCCCCTCCCCCTTTTTTTATAAAAAAAAGACTTTGGACATGATTGGTATATAGGAACAGTACTAAATGAGAATGAAATGGAATTAGGAACGGAATAAAGAAGGGAAAACAATCGCATTTGAATATATTCCTATGATTTTAAGTTCTTTATAACAAATTCTTTGGATATGTTTCGATAATCCTAGAAGTAAAAGATTTCAAATCCTTCTATTTTAATTTTGAATGAAGTTTGAATATCAATGGATTTCAAATTCTTTTTAAATAAAGTTATTTGAATTTTTTTTTTTCAAAATCCTTCCTTCAAATCCAAACCCATCAGTCCAATTACATTCTTAAAAAAAATCTTTACAAGGAATCATAAACTCCAATGCAGCAAACCATTACTTCATAATTTCTTCTAATAAGAACAAAACTCTCTTAAAGAAAAAAGAAAAATAGCATCGTAACTCCTAAACTTTAAAAAAGAGAAGCTCAAAACCTCCGACATCATAGTCGCTTTGCCCTTTTATTTAAGATGATACTCAGCTTTTTTCTTTCTCTTGTCTATAAACTCTTATCAGTATGGATTTTTAGTTTTTTCTTTGTCCACAAGGCATTAAAATCCAACAATTCAGTAGGAGATGAAACATAAGTTGGGAATAGAGAATCTCATCTGTCGTTTTATTGCAATCATAGACCATCAACCAAATAAAACCCCATCACATCTAGTCGTTCACAAACGACGACATATGGTAATACCATCACCTAGAGGTACTTGAGAAATTTGTACACGAGTATCAGCTGCCAAGTACTTGTTAAACTCGATAGCATCGCTCCTCGTTCCCAACCTTCTCACCGGAGCCAAGTGCTCAGCCATTGCAACTGTCCCTCCCCAAAGCGTGTTATCATAAATAACTATTCCTCCAGGTTTCAACAGCTCCAACACTCTCTCGTGGTAGTTTGTGTAATTAACTTTATCAGCATCGACGAAAGCAAAGTCAAAGGTTTCTCTATTCTCGAACTGCACAAAAAATGTAGGTCGAAACCAAATGATATATTGTTAGATGAGCTAAGAATATTACTTTATGTATCATGTCATGAATAGATATATGTTGTGGTTCTTACATCTTTCAGTAATTGATCAAGAATTGGAAGAGCCTCAAACTCGATAAAATTGATCTTGTGCTTGACCCCAACCTTCTCAATTACAGGCAATTCGATCTCATAAGCACTTCGGTCCACGTCTATGGCAGTAATCTGCAAAACTGAATGTTTTTAATTTGATATATTATGGCTTGTAAGATATGTTTCGTGCAAGAAATATTATGAAAACCGCATGCAGTAACCTTTCCGTCGTCAGGAATTGTAAGGGCAGTCAAGAGCAGGGAATATCCAGTAAAGACTCCAATTTCAATCGTCTTTTTCGCATTAATTAGCTTTAAGATCAAGGTCATAAACTGGCCAGCATCAGGTGCAGTACCCATGACGGCCCTGGTGAAAAAGATAAATATTTACTTTATGATTTAACCACTATGATAAAACCAAATAGAGATGCTATGCAATCAGACTCCACAAGAAGCTGAGTATAAGCGGCTGCATTTCATCATATTGTTTCACAAGTGATGAATGATCAAGTTTCGATTTTAGTGTTCATACCGCTCAAAGATATCACAGTCATTAATATCTTCATTTCTAGTCCCAGTACTAGAGCTAAATGCAAGAGGCCCCCTATGAATATAATAATAGACAGAAAATCCCTTTTAGAAAGAAGAAAAAGCAATCCAACCCCCTCAACTCCTGATAACCTAAACTTTTAATAAAAAGGTGAAGCAACTCCCTAATGAACTCGAGTAGCAAATTTCTTTTTTAAAAATTTCGGAGACGTGTTGCTATTTTGTTTTTATTCAAGAAGGTTTTGTGCTTTTGTTCCTACCAGTGTTCTCAAATTATTATCAATGGAAATATTAGTTCAAAAGTTTGAGCAAGATTTAGAGAGAAAGCAATTACCAGGGATGAGTGGAAGTGAGAGCTCTTAGCTCCTTGAGAGATTCAGCTTCACGTGGATACACACTCGTCTCCAATAAATACTTCGTTAAAGAAACATTGAATGATTAGTTTTACGTCAAAATTGTAAAAACAATAGAACGATTTCAAGAAAATCGACCAAAGAGTGGGTAGCTACCTTGTATAACTCTGTTGTTCGCAGCAAACCTTTGTCCATAAAGGTAGTGATGCTCTTTGCTTTGTTTTCCATCACACTCTTTTTAGACACCAACTGCAGCAACAAGTAAAATCCTCAAACACACAATAGACATGAATCCTGAAGATAATGACTGTACATCAACTGAGGCAAGCAAAGTTGGAAAAGCTGAAGACGTGCACAAGTCAAAAGTGCCTGAAATTTAATGTAAAACACCAAGTTCAACTAGATTTAACTTAGTCCACGAAAAAGAGACGTCATGACCATGCGGACATGGGTTCAAATCCAGGTATTAGTTTATTTTAACAATAGTGGCAAGTCAATTATAAAGATTATTAGATGGTGATATATATGTTGATTGGTGCAATTGTTCACATAGATTGAAAAAATTATAATCACAGAAAACAGATGCAAAATCAGTTGATTAATTCCACTTAAAAAAATTGAAACTTGAAACAAAAAAGAAACCCTAAGTCTACTAATTTGATATATAAACAAGAAATCATTGGAAAACGATAAAAACCCTTTTGAGACAAGACAACACATGCATATGCACAACATCTGTAACTCAAATAAGGCTGGCAAGAATTCATCACAAACAACTACTTTTCCAGCAAATTAAAGATGAGCACAGATTGAAATTTGATGAAATTGTATACACACACACACACACACACACACAGAGAGAGAGAGAGAGAGAGAGAGAAGTACTCGGTGTGTTGGGCGTGAAGAAGTGAGGTGGAGAGCTCCAACTCCAGAAGATTGCATGCTGTAGTATTGTTGTTCCTCTTTAATAAACATTGTAGGCGCCTAATAAAGACAAACTCGTGATACATACGACTACGCTATATTTAGGGGAAAAATACAAACAACTCATTTGTGATACCGCAAATGAACAATTTACCACCTTATGAAAAAATAAATAGCGATTTGTCTTCCTATATTTCTTAAAACATAATAATTTAACTCTCTATATTTTTTAAAATTGCTTCAGTTTAAAAAATAAAAAAAATAAATTACTATATTTTTTTCATAATGAAATAATATATTCATTTTTAATATCACAAGGATAAATTACTATTCACCCTATTATTTAGTTTCTTTTTTTGAACACAACATATTTATCCTTAAAAGATGCCACAAATGTATTGTAAAAGCAACATTTGGGATCAATTGAGGTAAGAACAACTTCTGACTTAGTGATATAGCATGTGTTTGAGTGGATTTCAATTACTTCTTGGTGATGGGATTTTTTATTCTAAATTTTAGGGATAACTGGTCTTCCCCGATGGGCGACCGCCAAGAAATGGGCGAACTCGCCTCGCCCATCTTTGCCTAAGCAATTGTCGTCGCTCAGACATGGGCGACCACCGTCTCCCAAGCACCGACGACTTCCGTTGTTTTGCTGATGCGACCTCCAGCAGTGGTCACTAACGACAAGAGGAAAGAAAGATGGAAAAATATTCAAACATTAAGAAAAATAATTTAATTTTTTAAAATTTAAAATTAATATATATAATGATAATTTTAATTTAAATATTAGTTATAGTAGGTAATATGATTTAACTTTGTTTTATATATTTTGGTATTTTTATATTAAATTAATATAATCTATTAACACATATTTAAATTAAATAATAATTTTAATTAATTAATAATATTTAGTTATTATAATTTATTCGAAAAGTAAATTCCTAATTTAAATTTTTATATAATTTTTTTGTACTTTGATATTAAATATATATAATTCATTAAACATCTTTAAACTAAATAATAATTATTAATTAATTATATTATTTATTAAAAATATTTGAATCAAAAAATTATTTTCTTTTGTATGTCAAAAAAAAGGAGTAAAATGGACATTTGTAAATTTAAAATAAGTAAAAAAAATGAAGCATACTCGCATATAAGTGTGTTTAAACCACTCCCCATCAGTTTCTAACGGAGATGGGAGTTTTTTTGTAAATAACATGAGGGCTTTTTTGCCTATAAAATTAACACAGATTTTGTGCCAAGTTGTTTGGTTGGCTTTTGTTTTACTTTTGACATAAGAGTGATTGGAAAATTTTTAACCAAAGCTGGTTTGATTGAACCAAGTTAATTGAATGGTAAATGTAATACACTTGTTATGTAATTAGTTACTTTTTTTTGAATTGTACATCAATTACACAATAAATATAATATAATTATCATATAATTAATTTATATGTGTCCCAACCCAATCCATATTAAAATTTTCCTGGGTGAGTGAGGCTTTTCATTCAATTTTGGGCTTGTTCGGCTAAAAGTTAACCATGGTAAATAGTGCATGTGAAAGTAGAGTCCTGTCTACAAAAAAGAAAGAAAGTGGAGTCCTATCATGGACCGGACCTGAATTGGATGAGTTCGGGTTCAAATTGTCAAATTCGGGTTTTGGAAGGATTTTTATATTTTAGACCAGGTGGGCTTGGAACATGTTTTGGATCTTGTACAAGATATGCAATAGATTAGTCTAAACTCATCCTTGGATGTTGGCTATTTTAGAAAGCGTACGATTAACTTTGCAATATTTTTTAAGATGTGAGATTAATATTAATTTATTTCAAAAGATATAGGACTAATTTTATAATATTTTTTTAGAGTATGAAAATTTGAAGTCGAGTTATTTGATGATACCAGTTCATATAGTCAGGAACAGTATCACGACCGTCAACAATAATGGGTCCCACCACCAACAATAATTGCATATTGTTCCATTGTGCAATATAGTGCGCATGAAACACTGCCCAGTCAACCCCCTGACGTCTCTGCCTATCGATTGTATGCAAATGTAGGACACTGTGAGCCGTATGCCTCCGAGATATATGATACGACCACCTAATAGTAAAATCTTAAAAAATAAATAAAATCAAAATTATTTTTCATGATATATATTTATAATTATAAATAAATAAAAATGTTCATACCGTGTAGCATATTGAGGGGTAGATAGGATGTTTTGAGAGTCAATTACTATTGGCATTAGATCTGCCATATTATTCAAGGGAATCGGTGCAAGTGTTATGATACGGGACCATGCCCATATTTGTATTAACTGCACAATACCCCTGATATTAGTTTTTCCTCCCTATGATGCCGTACACAATTTTCGATACAGATACGCCAACACTGCTGAACCCCAATTTGAGGTACCTTCCTCATGAATGTCCTCCATATTCCGTATAATTTTTCTCCAATTTTTTTTTCATTTTCGCTGATAATATTATACGTAATCGTCGGAGAAAAATAACAAAATCATTTAAAAACTATTGCTTCAAAGTCAATGATAACTATTTTATTAATAAAATATCTGTATTCTTGTTTGATCAATATTTTCATTATTAAGATTTTTTAATTTTTTTATATACTAAAATTATATTAGTATAGTTTTAATTTATTTATTTTCTAATACAAAACAAAGAGAAATGCTATTCAGTAAAATTATAAAAAATAGTCTTTTCTTCTCAATCTGCTCTTCTCGTACCAAACAAGTAGAAATATTTAAGATATACTCCCCTTTCAATTATACCAAACAAATTAAAAAAAATTATTATTCTTTTCTGCGACTCTTGCTTATTAATTGATTATAAATTTATCACTCCTAATATTTTAGAAACGGCATTATATTGTAATATATCAAAATAGTTTTAAAATAAGATTTGACATATCATAAATGTAGAACATTTTTAACTAAATTTAGCCAAACACTCACAAATACATAAAAGCACTCAACAGCTCTATCTTATAGAAAGGCAAAATTTTCTTTAGCTCGTGGGATTTGAGAGAATATTATTACCTAATACTTATAATAAAATATCAAGAAGACATTTGAGGGACTACAACACTATAATAAGATAATACGAGGACTAAATATTAAATAACCAAAAATAGCCTGTAAAAGTCTCTGCACATTTTGCCACCTCTCTCTCAGTTTCAAATGTTGTGATGGCATTTCAACACAAAGGGCTACTATACTATATGTTTATAAGTAATTTTTAAAAATTATATAAATAAAATATTTATATAAAATTTAGTATTCATTTTTGTAAATAAGAAATACCTAAATGTATATATAAAGTAATAAATTAATATAAATATTTAATTTATGAAAATTTGTTGATAAAAGAAGATGATGGCGTATAATGTTGGAGAGAGAAAAAAACTGTATGAAAAAATAGTTATGCTCGTAGTATTAAAAGATTCCTCTTTAATTATGTATAGTATAGATAATCATTGAATGTGTCTATTATAGATAATATAACGAAAAACGTAATTTCACTTTTTCTCCTTCAATTATTCTCATGAACAAGGCGAAATGCTCACCGGCTTATGTATATTTACATTCCACAGCTTCAACAAATCGCTTGGCCCTGTTTATTTTTGGAATTTACAAATTTCTACTTTTGAGCCGTAAAATATTATTAATAATTTTATATTACTTCTACAATTTATTAACAAAATTATAAATATTAAATTATTTTCCTACACATCAATTTCAATTTCTTTCCACCTTTCACTTTTATTATCAACTTTTACTACTCTCATTTACAACATTCACTATAACTTGCAAACACCAAATCTTGGTATGTAGCAGCATCATACTTGTTTCAATCAAATATGATAGTTGATACAGGCATACAGCTAATAACCTTGATACAGGCATACAGCTAGTTGATATGAATCAAGAGCATGCCAATTCAGCACCGAGACAAGGTCAGCAGATTCTTGGAGCGAGCCCTTTGAATAAAATGTCCTTTTCTAAAGAGCCATTATCCCTCCATACAATTTCTATATATATACATGGGGAGAGAGAAAGCATGATAATATTATTTTGTGGAGAGAGAAAGCTTCTGTTGATACCGAATCTGTTTGTTGTTATGCGTCTTGTGGGCTCTATGGACGTACTGAAACTTCAAACTTTTGGGCTATGGCCCTCCAAGTTTGTTCTACTTTCCCTTTCTCGTTTCAATCCGAGCATTTCTTTTGTTGTTTTTTTCCTAATATCTTCAATGCCTTTCACTCTGATGTCCTCTGCGCAGTTTGATTTCTTGGTTGAAATCTTTTGCCACGTAAAAAGACAAGTCTGTAACAAACAAACTGCAGGCCTTTGGCGCAAATTTAGCATCTTTTTTGAGGTTGATAGCTAAAATCCATACAACTTTTTGGGTTACTGTTTTGGTGTCACATTTCCCACAGGAACTGTTCTATAAAAATCGCTTTCAGTTATTGACTTTCTTGATGATCTCTTTCTTATTAGTCTAACGGGTGAGTTGGTTTTCTCTTTTTTGCTGGTTCTTGGCCCTGTTTCTGCCTAACTTTGAAATTCTTGAGCTGATTCTAATAATTGAATAGTTAGGAGGCAGTTTATTAACTCTGTATGGTGGCTTTGTTCATTGTGGAGCATTGAAGTGCCAATTCACACACTTTGAGGGAGACCCTTTTGGGAAATCAAGATTCTTGATTCTTGGAAGTATGTTTTGAGCAAGAAACTGAAGTTGGATGAAAAGGGCTTGATGAATTTGATGATTTGAAGCTGTTGTTTGAGGAGGGGGTGGATTCTTGTTCTATTTGAGATGAGTATGATGCAAAAGAGTAGTGTTGTTGTTGCTGTTAAGGCTTCTAAGGAGATTTCAAGAACTGCTTTAACATGGGCTTTAACCAATGTGGTTCAGCCAGGGGACTCTGTTAGGCTGCTGGTGGTCATACCAAGTCATAATTCAGGTAACATATCTTTTTTCTGTTTTAGTTTCACCTTTACTCTGCAGATAATTGTTGGTTTTTGTTATGACAATGATTTCCCTTGAATGTTGACATGGAAATGTGTATCAAGTCCAGGCATGCTGCTTATGTTGCTTCAATTGTTTGCTTAAAGATATAAATATCTGCTCTATGACAAGGCTTGTGCTCTGTGATAGCTCAAAATTTCCTCAGAGGTGCGATGCATACGAGGCATAATCAATATACTAGAGGAAGTGCATAATTTATACGTACTGCTAATTTGATTTGCCATTGTTTCTTCTTGGCAACAATGGGAAACACATTTTGTGGTATTCATCTATTGGAATATCACGGCAGTTCTATGTTATCGTGACATGTGGGCATAAAGGAATCGGCTGCAACTGTATTGTACTCATAGTGAAACAAGTTAAACTGAGTGCCATGAGAAGTCCAGAAATAAGTTAATTGCTTTAGCAAATTAATTGAAATTGTGTAACTGTGGATCTACCAGCGAAGATTATTGGTTGTACGAATGTCACATACCTGTGCCTATCGAGTTCGGAAGTCCAGTATAGCATTTTCATTGTTCTTCGTTCATTTATGTAAACTACTCAACTGTTTTAATTAGGTAAACACCTGTGGGGTTTTCCGAACTTCCGTAGTGATTGCACAGCTGGATACTGGAGATTCATGCAGGGAACAATTTCAGAACAGAAGGACTACATTACAAATATATGCAACCGGATGATGCGCCATCTGCAAGATATTTATGATCCGGACAAGGTGCTATATTGATGTCTCATGCTCTAGTAGTTCTATTTCTTTGGTTGCTGACATCTAGACATTTATCATTTGTAACAGACTAGCAATGATATTGTTTGTAGGTAAGGGTGAAGATGAAAGTAGTTTATGGGTCTAAAGATGGAGTAGTGGCTTCTGAAGCCCGGAGAGCTCAAACACAGTGGGTCATACTGGACAAGTAATATACATAACATAGTTTTTGTTTTTTCTTATAATTGAATCTGTTCAAGATACAGCATTCTGTCTCTACAAACATTTACAGTGGTTTACTTATATGATAAACTTTTACTTTTTTTGGTTATTACTTGACAGACGAATGAAAAAGGAAGCAAACTTTTGCATGGAGCAGCTTGAATGCAATGTTATAGTAGTTAAAAATTCTGAGCCAAAGGTTCTTCGGTTAAACTTGACAGAACAAAGAAGGACGGAAACTGAGGTGCTTCCATTTTCAAAATCATCATCGACCAAACGTCTCAAGGATGACTTTGACCTGTTGCATGCTATTAAGGTTCCAAATGTGACTCCGACAAGCAGCCCGGACAGGATATCCTCCATATCAAGCTTAGACATGTTCACCTCTCCAAAATTCATGTCTGGAATTAATTGGGAACCGAAGGTGAAGCAGATTTTACCACTGTCATTGCTAGACTATGGCTTTGATGAATCTGACTCTGAGTCGGACAGTGATAATCTAAGCTCCCTTTCAACAAGTATGTCTTCCCAGCAATGGATGGAAGACAATCTGAGTTCTGCTGATGAAGGACCCAAACTTTTAAAAGAAGGTTTACTGAGATCTGTCAGTAAAACGGGGAATTCTATGTCCGAAACCTACCATTTTTCTGAACTTTGTAAAGCACTTGAAGGAGGTTCAAAAGATACAGGTCCAGATTCTTGCAAGAATGTGAGAGAGATGATATCTTTAAACAAGAAGGCGCCCTCGGACCCTCCTCCACTTTGTTCAGTATGTCAGCACAAAACACCGTGCTTTGGAAAGCCTCCAAAGCTGTTCTCATACACTGAGCTCGAACAAGCCACAAATGGATTTTCAGAGGCTAATTTTTTGGCTGAGGGTGGATATGGTTCTGTACACCGTGGAGTTTTACCCGATGGTCAGGTTATAGCTGTGAAGCAACATAAGTTGGCTAGTTCTCAGGGTGACCGAGAATTTTGCTCGGAAGTGCAGGCCCTGAGCTGTGCACAGCACCGTAATGTTGTAATGCTGATTGGATATTGTGTGGAGGATAGAAGAAGGTTGCTCGTTTATGAATACATCTGCAATGGTTCATTGGATTCCCATTTATATGGTATTTTTCAGATACTATATCATTCCTTTATATGCACTTTCAATCAAGAATAATTATCAGAAACAGGATACTAGAATAAGTCTCAGACACACACACACACACACGCACATATATTATATATATTTATAGTTCTCAATCAGTAACATAAACTGACGCCATTTCATGATTTAAAACTAGATAGTACATTTTCTTTGAATTGAATGGGTTCATTCAAATTGCAGGGCGAAATCTACATCCACTGGACTGGGCTGCACGCCAAAAGATTGCAGTTGGAGCTGCCCGAGGGTTGAGATATCTCCACGAGGAGTGTAGAGTTGGATGTGTAGTCCATCGTGACATGCGGCCAAACAACATTCTCCTTACTCATGATTTTGAGCCATTAGTACGTCATACATGTCCTTTTTACATTATTCCAATAGTCTTTGTTGGATTAAGTTTACATCTAATGAAACTTCCTTCTAATGTTTCCTTTGTCGAGAAAAGGTTGGAGACTTTGGACTAGCAAGGTTGCAGGCGGATGGAAATTCAAGTGTAGAGACTAGGATAATTGGGACATTTGGATACTTAGCTCCAGAATATGCGCAAACTGGCCAAATCAGTGAAAAAGCTGATGTATACTCTTTCGGCGTGGTATTGGTGGAGCTAGTAACCGGTAGGAAAGCCGTGGATATATACCGGCCCAAGGGCGAGCAATGCCTCACAGAATGGGTATGATTGAGAAAATCCCTTCATATGCTAGCACTTATATGCATATTTTAATTTTCTCTTTTTGTTTTGTCTTGTTGCAAGAGGATCATAAAGGTAATTAAGCCAACACGTTGTTTTTCTCTAGTTTTTCCTCATATCTGATTTATCATCATCGTTTTGCATTCTTGTGGAACTCAATATCTCTACCAGAAGCAAACTAGCATGTCGTATTCATGCCATTCAGAGAAAAGGGCAACACGACCCTTTGATGCAGGAGACTGTGA
Organism: Sesamum indicum; assembly: GCF_026168435.1. Lineage (NCBI taxonomy): Eukaryota > Viridiplantae > Streptophyta > Magnoliopsida > Lamiales > Pedaliaceae > Sesamum > Sesamum indicum. The sequence continues at coordinate 16,094,952 of NC_142661.1, forward strand.
ACTTCATTTTTAAAAGTATTGTCTTCTTTTTTTTCTTCAAGGGATTTTGGGCCTATTAGTGTTTCACGTGGAATAAAATGCAATTAACCCTTATTTGTACTGTATGGTTGTTCTATCCTTAATAAGAGGAAACTTGGTCGGTGGTGGTCGTAGGAGTAACGCACAAGTCTGTGTATTCTTATGTTTCGATTTTGTTTGTTACCTGTGTACACGTTTTACTTCTTTCCTGCAACACCTAATGGAACCGTTACTTCTATTTTCCTATGGAGCAGGCACGCCCATTGCTCAAAGAGAATGCCCTTTCCAAGCTCGTTGATCCATCCTTAATGAATTGCTACTCAGAGAAAGAGGTTGAGACGGTGCTACATTGTGCTTCATTATGCCTGCAACGAGACCCTGACTCAAGACCTCGAATGTCTCAGGTACAAAAAGTTAAATAAAAATTACCATTAATTCATCCAAACTGATTGAGATCAAGAACTATGTACAATATAAGAGAAATTTTTGAGGATGCCACTTATGATCTTTTTATTTGTTTACTAGGTACTTAGGATGTTGGAAGGTGACACTCTCATTATGAGATCAAAATCTTGAAATTTGGGTTATGGGGTTGGATGATAGCTCAAGGGGAGAAGAAATGGTGAGATGTTCTTGAATGGAATTTGGTGTATAGCCTACATTACAGATTATAGAAGTAGGAGATTGTTTTGATTCATGATGTTTTTCATTTATTGTCATGACAAAAGGAATTCTAGTAAAGAAAAAAGTACGTGTAGGGATCAAGTCCCATGAATGTAGATATTTTTCTATTTTTGTAGTAGTACCTTCTTTTTGTTTCATTTAAATAGTTTTTAATTTAAAATTACCGATGTATTAAATAATATAATATATTATATTCGAAAAAAAAAAAGTGCATGGGAGATCTTTTCGCTTTTTATTGGATTGTTTTAGTTTTTCTTATTTCTCAAATTGAATTGTTAATGAAAAAGGATATTTTGGATTAACAATTACTTAGGGTGATATTATAATTGGTCTCTTAAATTTGTGTTTAAAATCACTTTAGTTCCCTCTTAAGTTTCTTTCTTTATGTTAGCATCCATGAACTTTAATATTTCTCTCATATTAAATCTTTATCTTTTTAAGGGTAAAATAGTTAATTTAAATTTATTTTTATCATTTTAATCCTTTAAGTTTGCAATATTATCAAAGTACTCCATTTTTTAAGGGAAAAAATGTTGTAGCTTTTTGCCCAAATTGCTGCATGTTGGCCCTTATCTAAAAATGGCTCATTTGGTGGCAACAATACATTGAGATAAAGTTAAAAATTTATGGTGTGACTATGTAATGAAATGATAAAAATGCATATGTTGTACTATGTATGTGTGATATATGAACTAGCCGTCATAGTAAATGATATATGTGTGACATTATTAAATGAACCTATTTAAGCTAAACTACCCCCTCCCCTAGAAATGTCCGAATCCATCACTTAAATAGCTAACTTTGTAAAATTACGATACAAGAAAGATTCTAGTAACGTGACTCTAGGATGAAAATACGGTCTTAAAGGCGAGTATGATCTGAGTGTGTTCTTGTCTGTTCATACTATCAAGTTCCATATTAATAACACACGATGGTACTGTATAACATGACCTGGATGTGTAACTCTAATTTGGAGGTTGAGTGTAGTTTGTGAGAAACACGCCCGTTTCTCATAATACGGTCTCGCGATACTTATTTTTTTTTATATATTTTTTTAGAAGAAATAAAAAATGATGAAGTTGCACGACGACTAAGTCATGTGCCAGTCACATGACAATATTTTAATAATATTTTTGTCGAAAAATGGTTAGAGGGACCATACTAAGACAAAAATTAAAGTTTACAAATGTTAAAGAAATGAACTTAAGAACTAAAATTATTCTAAATGCAAATATTAAAAACCAACTATATTACTTATCCTATTATTTATTTTACATGCATGAACTTTTTTTTTCTTATTGTAATATTTTTATTTAATTACTAAAGTACAATAATAATAATTATAGTAGGCGATATTTACATATAAATTTGTGACTTTTTGTCATATTTACACAAGTTATTGGGGCCAAGGAAGTTTTATTAACGAAATAAGAAATTTAAATTCAAAACTGACTTACAAAGTGCAAAAAGCATGAAAAAGGAAATTATTCTTCAAGGAAAAATACAATTTAAATAAGTAAATTGTAATATGTAGAAGATTATCTTATTTAGTCCCTCAAATCCATTTTTCATTTTCGTCTGTCAGATGTGTTTTTTATCGGGTATTTTTCATTTTCATCCTCATGTTTATAATATTCTTGAACAAGTATTCTGAATTAAAAAGGTATTTTAAAGGTCGTCTTTTTATGTATAAATTTTATTTTCACATTTTATAGACAATTTTCACGACTAGTTTTTACTCGCCTTCCTTACCCCTTTTACTTCTCTAGCCAAATCCACAGTTCAAATGATAAGACAATAATAAATAAATCATCAAAATATTTTTATATTTTTTTAATAATTTAATTATCATAAGGTAAATGTATTATACATGCATCGACGCTTACAAAGATGAGTATGTGGTAGAGCAATATACATAAATATATCACAAATTTGATCGAAGAAAAATTTATGTCTCGATGTATTCCATACATTGTGTTAGTTTAATACTTTTGGTGTATATTATCACAAACTAAATGTCTTCATATTATTTACACATATTGTATATCACTGTACTCTTTTTTTTAATCTAAATAAAATTATATATTTTCAGTGAATGTATTTAAGCTCTACTATATTCTTCACCTCTTATATTTCTCGTATCCCTGTATTTATACTGGAACATGTTCGTGGTTGATGTATCATCGTGGCAGGGAGTGTTGACAAGATTTGACCTACAACGCTCTTAGAATTTTTAGGTAAATATTTTTTTGATAGTTTTGAAATGATAAACTAATGAAAAAGAGGGTAAAATAAAAGGTTCCGGATCAAAATACGACGTTCTTTAATAAACATGACGATGCAGATAAAACTATCATGTAAGACCTTACAGGATAGTACAATGTGGAGAAAGAATACAAATTAAAGAAAAATAGCGGAATTATAAAAAGGACAAGTAATTTAGGCAAGAAACGCATACAAATTCAATGAAATAATGAAAACAACTTGTGGGCTTGATAAAGCAAGAATACACCCACCCTATTTTTATTTTTCTCTCTTTATCTTCAAAATACTAAAATAAAACACTCAAAAACACAAATTCAAACAATATACCATTATCGCTTTCTAAGCGCTTAGAAATGAGGTGGGAGGAGGGGGACCATAAGACATCCGAAGCAAACCAACAAGAAGTACTAGAGGGTTTACTTCATCACATGTGATTCATATACATATTATTTTTTATTAAATACGTCTGGAAATTTAGACTATCATTGCTATTATATTAAAATCACGATATAAAGTTTTATATTTTCTTAAACATCTTAAAAAAATTCTGAGAATTAAAAGAAATATTTTACTATTATTATTATTATTATTATTATATTTACTTAATTGGAGGGGAAGAAATTGTATATTTTCTACGGCAAAAAGTGATGAGCCTCAAAGGAGGGGCAACACAATAAAACAGGATAAACTATAATAATTTTTTTTTGAAATTTATTGTAATTATAAATATTTTTTATTGTTGAAAAATTATAAATATTCTTTAAATTAATGATCGTCTAATAAATATTATTTATGTTAATTTAATATAAAAAAATATTTATTAGATAATTATAATTAAAAAAATATATTTATAATTTTTTAAATAATAAAAAAATATTTATAATTATAATAGATGTGGTATGGAATCGTAGTTTACGCAAAGAAAATAAATATGAGAGCCAATTGGGCGCAATTCCATCTCTACTCTCTTTGCTTTGCATCTCATTTTGAGGCAAAGGTCAATTGGAATTCATTGATAAAACCGAAGAGCCTAGTTCACAATTCCGGGCTTCAAGCCCAGCCCAGCCCAGCCCGATATTGGGAATTCAAGAGGAGAGAATTCACACACGTTTCTCTTCCTATGACCCGAAGCCCGATCCTCTCAAAACCTTTTGTAGCAAATCACCTCAAGGAAGAGTCCGGCATCGCCGCCGGCGGTAGCGGTGTTTCTGTGCTCCACCAACGGGTAATTTTTTTTCCTTTCGCCAATTCTTGTTTTCAGTTTTCATATTTTTAGTATTATATAAAATTTGATCTGAATAATGCTTATTAGCTTGACTTTGTTTCTGTATAAAGTTGAGATTTTGAATTTTCCTTTGCAAGCTTCAGATTGTGAAATTGGTGTTACGAAACCTAAATTTTAAAGTTTACTCACGTCTGATCTTTTTTCATGCTATAGAATTTACCTTGTTTTACCTTCTCAAGCTTATGATGAATAAAGGCTTTATCGCATGGTCAAACGCTCTAAATCCACCTCATCAAAACCAGGAATCAGAGTGATAATCATGATACCAGTTATAAAGCATGTCGTGAACTAGACTCAGTTACTATTGCCCCTCCAACTGCTTGATGAAGTTCGTGGCCTAAATTTCAGTTCCAGTTGCTGGGTTTTTCTTGGGTGGATGTTACTAAAAAGCTTTGAGAATCTTTAAAGGGTTTAGGTTTGTTTTCTCTGGTTTGGTTTGGTTGCTATAGGCTTATAGCTAGTGTGTTGTGTGGGTGCGGAGATGTGGTGAATGATATCCAAAGTGCATTGTTTTGGGTATCAAGATTGGTCTGGAAATGGTTGTTATGCAGCAATGGCAGATATGGCGCTGCATTTGAATTTTACTGGAATTGCGGAGAGTCATCCTTAAATGTTAACCAATTATTGAACGTCACCTGTGATAAAAGAGATATTTGGCGGGTGGGAGTAAGAACAATGCATGCCTAAGTTGGCATGCGCAAGGTCAGCGTAACTGCAAAAGCGGCCTTTTCCTTCACCTAACCTTGCATTCCTAGTGGAGACTGTCTTTTTTGCAGTTGTTGTCGAAGTGGCAAGGATTTTTACCTAAAATTTAGTTGTCCAGTGATTTGTCGTGTTGCGTTTATAGCTCTTAATCCTTTCATTAGATGGTTTTTTTGACTTAGTAATCTCAAGTTTCGTTTTGAAATCATTTAGAATTTAGATTTTTGTTTTAATTTGAAGGCATCTTTTTGCTTTATTCTGACACTTAATCACTTTGATAACTTATAAGCATCTACTGTGGCTAAGTGAGAACTGGAGTGCAATAAGTAACCTTCTTATACTGAAAGTGGGTTGGAGCAGGAGGGCAAAAGCATTAAGATTTTCAAAAGATGAAGAGCAAAAGTGGCTTAGTATACCAATATTAAATAATAACTAAAATGAGCTATATAATTTGTATTGAATAAGCTTGCTTTATAGGTCAAAGAAATGCAATCCTACAGAATTGAACATGACAATCCCAGTTCAAGATTATTTTTAAATTTAGGCATGAAGTAGTCCAGTTAAATAAAGAACGGCAAGCCCAATTTGTAAAACGCTAATAGAAGATACATGAGAATCCTAATCTAGGTGAGCTGACATTTTCCTATTGCCAAAAGGTTAAGTTTTTTGAGCAATCCAATAAATCCGATTTCTTGATTCTTAAAGCATGACACTAGAACTGTTAAAGCTTCATAACCAGACTCCCACTCCCAATTTGGTAGAGTGTGACTAGAGTGCTGGAGTGGCAATAGGTGGAGGCAATTTTTGTGGCCGATATAAGGACCCTTGGAAATCTATTGAAGATGTCTTAATTCAGAAGACTAGTGCTACATCTTGCAGTTCAACAGGGCTATCCTGTTTCTTTTTTGTTGCGCAGATAATCAGAATTATATTTGAATTTAGATGTGACATGATGTGATTTACTGGTCTTTAAGTTGAATGCAGTGGATGAACATAACTTAAGTTTTACGCTTGGTTGTTTGGTGTATTGGTTTATTTTACAATGTGTGAAACATCTTCCTGTTTCCACTGAATGAGAACCATCACTGCAATACATTGAACTTCAGTGAGCAAAAAAAATGTTACTTATATGAGAATTTTCCGTAATAAGCAATAAATCCTAATTAAAATTTATGCTGTTTACAACCATATCCTTTTCTTTTGTGATCAACTTCATGAATAATAATATTAGAAATAAAGACATGAGTGGGCTATCTTATAATTGGCTGGCTACTTATTAAGCGAAAGGGTTTAATCAAATACTGACTTCAAACAGTTGGACTTTCTTAAAATCACGCTTGTCCTATCGATGTGTCAGAAGAACTGTACACCTTGTTCCAGAAGTTTGTGGTTCATTGCCATTTACATGTCTCTTTATTTTTTGCAGTTCGGGTGAAAGCAAATAAAGGTACTTCCCAGGTAGATTTTGATTATTGCTTCACTAATATCCAGGTTCTTTTTTTTTTTTTTTTGTGGCCTTGAACTTAATTTTCCCAATGATCCGTGAGAGGAACAGACCATTGTTATCTAACAACCCTGTGTTAGTTGTTTCCTTTTGTGTATGCTAGTTTTGTGTGTGTGTATGCTGTTCCTCTCCTGTATGTGTTGTGTGTGTCTCGATTTAGCTATTCTTGTTATTTCTTTAGTCAAGCCAATTTATGCTTTTTGGAGTTATGGATCTCTTGGCTTTTCAGACAAATTTATAGGTTTGATCTTTGGTTTTTATTTTGCATAAATTTATGCTCCATGTCGTAGTGTGATCTTTTCCATGTAATGTTTGATGCTATCTTTACTGGTAAAGTTTGGGGAGACTGTGGGTGTGAATAGGGAGCGGAGGTGATATAGAAGAATGGGTGGGTGGTCATGTGATTGGTTTTCCTTTTCCTGCCTTCCTTTCAGGGTGGGGGACCAGGTGGAATTTCTAAGTATAGTAAACTTAGTAAAAGTTTTATATCTAACAGAACAGAGTACTTAGAATTCTTAACGTTTTCAAATTAGTTTTATTATGCAACCAGACATTAGAATGTGATTTATTGGAATTAAATTTTGAAGTCATTTTAAATTCTAAGCAACAAACACTCTGTCACAGACTTCATGAACCCACAAAATCTTTGAATTCTATTGAAGAAGAGGGATTGGCTGGTATCTCTCTGTAGATAAAAGGAATTATTAGAAATTAATGGAGTCAGCAGAGCTGGTGGATGCCCAGAAGGATAGGGTTCGGATAAAGAGGAAAACATTAGAGGCCATGCTCCAGCAATGTCAGTTGGCCCTCCAACAGCTTGCCTCTGGCTGCGATGTTGATGATGATGATGACGATGATGTTGATGGTGAATCCGATGTCCCCCAAGACTCTGGCGACACCTCCTCTCCCCCTGCCAGTTGTGAAACTGACACAACGGAGGTGAAGGTTTCTTCTCACTAACTTATGGATTTTATTATTTTTTTTTCCTTTTTTCTTTTTTGGTGTGTGTGTAGGATCTTTGCATTGTTTAATGATATGTCTAAATGCTTCCACACATATACTTCTTTTTTCTGTTTGCTAACATGTGAACCCATGGATTGGTTTACTGGGAATAGGGTTCAATAATTGGGCCAAATAGGCTCCTAATTGAAACATGCATCAATTTGAGCTCTAAATTCACAGTTAAATCTCTGGGACTGTTGACTGCTTTAGTGACAATTATTTGTCATTGCTTTTCCCATGAGTGAGGCAATGAAGATTTTAAGCAGATTGCACATTCTAAATCTCATTTGTTTTGTCTATTGCAGTTTTACGACCTTTTGAAATCTAGAGTTGAATGTGCTGATTTCCTCAAGAAACTAGAAAACGCCCGGGCAACTTTTCCAGAAAACATAGCTGGTATGACTTTAGATCACTGGTACCTTTAGAACCTAATAACATTTGTCTCTTCTTGAAAGTTAAGCCATGTGGAGGACAAAACTTTTTCTCTTAAGGCATTAAACACAAATTTAGTATTTGGGTTCCCAAAATTAATATATTATTGTTGTCCATTTCATTTTGCCTCCAATAGATTCAATAAGACCCTTTTACGATGAATTGATATTGTGATGTCCCGGGAAAAGATTGAAAACTTACTCGTCATTCTCTTAACAAATATAATTGTTACTGTCACCATTGTTTCTAACGTTCCAAGGATACAGAGGAAGGCAGTTCCTGGGACATGGTCAGCGAAAATGATCTTTGGGAAGGTGGAAATGTGGAGTTAGACCCAGAAGATTATGTGTTAGTTGGGCAAGAAGATATAATGGATGGTATAGCATCCTTCATGGCTGCGTATCTTTTGTCCCTTAAACAAACTAAGGTAAGGATGAATTTCCAGCTTGCTTGCCTTTGAATCGAAGCTTTAGGACATTGTAATTATTTTACCTGGTACATACTTGCTAAACTTGTTTCCATTAATATTTAGTTTCAGTTATCACTGCAGCCAAATAAAATTATGTCCTATGTATGCTGTCATTGTCTGATTCATGTAATATAATCCTTTTGTTATGACTATTGGTTTGAAAATTATCTGACTTCCAACTTCATGAATATGTTTGAGATTCTGTGGGCCTTATATTTTTGTCGCTCCACTATAAGATAGTCAGAAACCCAACCTGGAACTTGCACCCCTTCATAAAGGGATTTTAGTTTTATACTAGAGACTTGCTCTTGGTTATGATTTTAACTATTGAATTCAAAGCGCGGAATCTAGTGAAGCCAATTGACATCTTCTTTCTAACGGTTGTACTGGTTCACCTTTTTATATATATATATATTTTTTGTGACTGTCAAGCTTGTCATTCTTGCGGTTAATGCTTGCTTAAAGCCCCTTACTGACAGCTGACCACAAAAATGTGGACAAGGTCTAGTGTAGCTTAATTTGATTAAGGATTACTACACGTAACGGTTGGATTCACTACTCGTCTGTTTTGTGTGTTTAGGATATTTATCTGTACTATTAGCCTGCACGGGTCAGGCAAATTGGACATGCTTAATGAACTGATGTTACAGAATTTGGTTTAGGCACCACCAATGATGATATAATACATCTATTGTTTCATAAAAATATATCATAGAAAGATCCTTCATAGTTTACTACGATAAGCTTGTAATATCGAACTACTAATTGCTGATACCTAATTAGTTCTGGAAACTGTAAGAAGTCTGTCACAACTAGGTTTATTGTAGGTTTGGTATAGATTGCATTGCCAATGAGTGTTTATGGTATTCAAGGTTTGGAAGGACATTCCCTCAACCAAACTAAGAAGTAAGTCCATGTGTTATAAAGTTTGAAGACCAACCTTAATCCCACGAGCTTATTGGAATATCTGCAACTAGTCTAACAGCTTTCTGATACAAATTATAAGGACATGTGTGTAGTTCTCGAAATGCATAATGAGCCCCTAATCTAGCTAGTTGTATGTTCATAGTTTACTCCTTCCAAATTCTTTTCCTGTCCTAGACAAAGAATGACCTATTTGGATATATATCCTTCTATCTTCTTTCATTGAGGTTTCTGTTCATTTGTTTTTCAGGAGTTGACACCTAACCAACTTCAAGCAGGTGGGTCCAACTGTTTTTCTTCTTTTGCAGTTACCTCTTTACAACTTTTATCATATCCTGACAATTGAACAGAAGAAAAATCTCATTAGTTTGCTCATTTTACCATTTCTAACCTACCTGATGAGTTCCTGACTTATGACAATCACTGGGTGTAATAATCTCAGATAGAACATGGGGGGTCTAAATTATTCTGAACATTCTTTCAGCTCTGAGCAAGACATTCTCAGTGAAAAAGAAGAAGGGCAAGCTTCGGAAGGCATGGGATGGAAGCAAAGTAATTTACAATGTAGCATCCTGGGGAGCTACAGCCGTTGGGTGAGCTATCTTAAGCAAATTCACACTTTATAGCAAGTTTGTTTCTCTATAGTTGGCTAAAATATTACGTCGAATGCAATTACTGCCTTTCTTAATGTTAAAGTTTATTATGAAGCGATCAGACAGGGTTAAGCTACAGGTCGAAACATCAGAGTTTAAAAATTAGCCTTATTGAAAAATTGCATTGACAAACCAATAAGGGTTATCTTCTGATCGTGTGAATAACAAAGACCAAAACCTGTGTTTTATATGGACAAGATTGTTGTCGATTGTAAACTCTTGCCTCTAACTCCCATCCTGGATAAGGTGTTTGATATATTTCATTCATACTGACACAGCAAGCTATTTGTTTCCTTCCGTTTTCCCCCTTTTGTTAGCTCTCAAAGCATGTGGCAATTTATTTTTGTTTCTTGGCATGGCCTGATTTTGAGAAGTTCTTTTCCCTCATGGTTTCTCCTCTAATTAGCACGTATAATTGCTAAAGCCAAAACCAGATCTACGGGATTTCCTGCTCACTACTACCAATGGAATCAGACATTTTCCTGTTCCCAGAAAGGGTAGTAGGAGTAAGCGTGTTAAATGCTGCCTATTCACTTAAAGAATTCTTGAATTCCTATGAGACAACTACAACAAAATCAAATAAATAGAAAAAAAAATCTGAAATTTAGGACTTGTGAGTCCAACATTCTTCAATTTGTGATATTATGATATTGTCTAATGCATCTTTAACAATGTCCTTTATGTATTCTCTCAAGCCGTCTAGATACTTGTTCCATATTTGCTTAATTGAGCCCATCTTCGTAGTTACATTGGTTTTGTGCTGTGTGGAACAGAATTTATCAGAATCCTGCCCTTTTTAGGGCTGCATCTGCAGCATTCTGGACATCGTGTCATGTTATCTCAAAGCTTTTCTGAGCCACAGCAGTGACTTAGGAAGGACCTGGTGATTGGGTTTAGCTGTTCTTTAGGTGAGGCCAAACTATGTGAAGTTTACAAGGTTGTCTAATATATATTGCATCTGTTCGTATGACACATTTGAATTCGTTTCAAGTTTTTGGTTCTGTAAATATTTCTGGGTGGTCTGTATATATGGTTGTTTAGCTGTTTGTATTTTCAAGTGTATTGTTTAGTAATTGCCTCAACAGGCAAGTAAATCATCACACTCCCGACAAAAAGCAAACCTGAAAATATTATGTTGGCACGACAAAAGAATTGAGGATAATTTGGACATTTTTATTCGATGTCCATCCTCTTCTCAAACACGCGGAAGTTAAGAGACGGACGGGTAACCAACGTAGCGTGTCCCTTTTCAGACATCATGTGAACCCATAATATTTAATTTGAATCTCAACTACTATCCAAATGACAAGTTTGTAGTCACATTCTACCAGAGTTGATCGAATACTGGACGATTTTCTTTCTTCTTTATTTGATATGACATGTCTGTTCTAATCCAGGGAAGACGTTGAGACATTGACATAACATGGAAGTACAATGTTATGTACATACTGATAGACGTACATGTATACATATACTAAGTCAATTTTGTGCAAAGAATTGTCTTCTCACATAAGTACTTAGTTTGGCATGCATATGCACAATGTTCTATTAGTATGTACGTATATTTATGGTAAAACTGTATTTTTTGATCTGTAACTACGATGACGTGACACTTTTGGTCCACCTGAATTATAATCTTGCTATAGCAAACAATAATTTGAAAGAAATAGTTCTTCTATTCCAATTCTACTAGAAAAAATCACATGTTTTGCATGTGACGACAACTCTTTTCTCAGCGAAATCGATATTATTCAACACAAATTGAACCAAATCTGCTATTTTTTTAGATCAAAACTGCCAGTTCCCTAAATTATAGAACGAAATATATATTTATATATCTATCTTCTTGCACATATGTATATATCATCGTACATTATCTCAACTTGCAAAGCCTACCCTTTTCTGAATCACTAATGATTGTTTAATTAATCACGTATCTGACAGATGTATGCTATCCTTAAAGTAAAAGTTGCGCACTAAATGCAAAAGTCGTAAGAAGTTAGGAAAAGAACGTTTTTGTTTATATTAATCCACAACACAACATTCCAATTAATAATCCAAAATATGCAGTGACAGTGAGGAAATGGAGCTGCTTTTCCCATTCCACATATCAAACTGCTTATTTTAAGCTGTGTCTAACTTATCTGCACTTAATCTCATCATCTTAAAATAATTAAGCACTCATCACTAATTACGACAAAAAAGCCACTTGCTTAAGCTAATCTCCACATTAATTAATCACAATTAAACTTTATAAATATCTCATCAGTCTACGTACGTAGTTTAATTTTTAATTGTTTGCTTAATCAGGAGATGGGAATCTCTTTTCTTGGTAATAATTGATGTGCTGCTCCTACACAGTTCAATACTTGGGGGAAGCTTACATCCTCATTTTGACAGCTTATAACATTTTATAAAGTGTTTGATAATTTCTTAATAAAAAATATTACAAATTCTAAAAACAATATATTGGGAGTTTATAAACTTTTTTAAGAGAAGTAAGGAGCTCTTACGTTATTTAAAAATCTTTTCAAATTTATAATTACTAATATCTTACAAGTTCCATCGATCGTTTCATTTTATCCAAATACTTGGAGAACTCATTTTTAAAGTAAGATTTGACATGTTATAAGTTCTAAAAGTATCACATAAAAATGCATGAGTTTATAACGTTTTATTTTAATTTGAAACTAAATATTTCAAATCCATCAATTTGTTTGGGTAATTCAATGCTGCAAAGCTATTCAGATTTTCGAATTCCTATTTTGAATTATATTTTGTTATATATTGACGAATTTTAATTTCATTTAGATGAAATCATTTCAAATCCTTCCTACAAATCCATTCCTCAAGTCCAATTCTTCCTTCCAAACATAGACTAACATCCTTTAATAAGTTTAGGCCAACACCCCCTTAGCTTGGTTTTAGTGATATTTTGTGCATCTTACTATTTCTAGAGGAGTAAAATGCAATAAAACCCACTGATCAACGTCAGGTTTCTAATTCAATCTTGATCCTCTTCATAAGAGTAAATTGCACTTTTGGTCTCCATACTTTGCCGCTAAACCAATTTTGGTCTCTGTTTTTTTTTTTTTTTTCAAGTACGATTTTGATTTATAATCTTTACAAATTATTATGTTTTTTGTCCACTTGTTAAAATAGATTAAAATCAATAGAGTTGGAGAACACGACCGTGTTGCTCAACACGGCAAAGTATAGGGACCAAAAGTATAATTTATCCTTGATAACATATTCTTCTTGTGTGAGGTCGACGTCCACCATTTGTAGTGCAAATTGGATTTCTCATTTTTAAACTCAGTACAATTTCGATCCCATTACTTATATAATTCTCAAAAGTAGTCCCATAACTTGCAAAAAATCTTATTTTAAGTTCTTCTATCAATTTTCTTTAGAAATTTGGCGGAAAAACCCACATGTAAATACGTGGTCGTTATTTTTTCAGAATTAAGGAAAAAATCACATGACTATGCACATAGTTATTTCTGTCAATTTCCTAAACAAATGTTGGTAGGAATAAAAATAAGAATTTATTAAAATTATGAGATTAATTTCAAGATTCTCGTAAGCAAGGAGACTGAAATTTATAAAGACCCAAAAAATCTATCTTCCCACCATTGATATATCTTTGGTCTTGATTAATTTGACAGACATGATTTAATTGACTTTTGGCAAAGCTTCATTTGTTTATATATAGGTAACACATCTGATCATATAATCCATGTAGGTTTCCAAACTTTACAACTTATAATAATTAATTAATATTCATCATGCATACATATATATATATATATGCAACCTTCTCTAGACACTTACACTATACATTTTGGACAGTATTCTTTGTCCATGAATTTGTCAACATCTCTCTCTAGTAGTGTACTATAATCAAAGAACAAAACCTCATCATTTTTATCTACATGAAATGTCTGACCTTAAATTCTTCAAACTACATTATCATGGTAATGAATTAAGTTATATGGGGATAATGCAATATTGTTTGGCTTTTACAGTAAAGAAGGCAGGCTGTCAAGGGTCCATCTTTCACCCCCACTAAAATAAGTAATCCATACATATCTATAAATAGTTGTCTGAAAATCTTTCGTGTCGGATAATTTTTATTCAAATTAAATTTAATTGAATAAATATAATATACTTGTATATAATTGATCACTTGACTTGAATTGGACATCAATCATATAATATTATACTTGTCATATAATAGTTTAGATTTACCGATTCGTTTCCATCCCGTTTATATGTCGTAGTTTTTTCTTTTCTTTCTCTCTATATGTCTGTGTTATATATATATATATAGAGAGAGAGAGAGAGTTATTGCTATCTTGAGTATGATAACCAAGTTGGAAAAATATCCATCAAAAAACAATATCCATTTAATCATCATCTACACTTGGTGTGCAAACATTTTCACAAAATCCACTCACTCTATACATCACTCGTCTTACCAACTCTCTCTTTCTCCTCTCTCTCTCTCTCTCTTCAGACAAGCACTCACACACACACACAGAGTGAGAACAGAGTGCATGTAGTAACTTGTATGAGCGTCATCAGTGCTTGGTAAAGAAGCATACTTAGAGTGGTGTGGTGGAAGTGAAAATGGGCAGAAAGTGCTCGCATTGTGGGAACATAGGCCACAATTCAAGAACTTGCAACGCTTCCTGCAGGGCGCCTTCTAACACTGGCAGCGGAGTGAGACTGTTCGGCGTACAGCTTGATATTGTCTCCTCTTCCTCTTCACTCAACATTATTCCAATCAAGAAAAGCTTCAGCCTCGACTCCTTGTCCATCTCCACACCACCCTCGTCCTCCTCCACATCGTCTTCGTCCCGACTTTCCATCAACGACAACTCTAATTCCATAGGTTATCTCTCCGATGGCCCCTTACCCCCAGCCCTCGACAGAAAGAAAGGTATGTTGATTCCCTGATTGTTAAATCAAACACACAATATGACAAGAAAACTATATGTATATATATATATATATGTAGGCTTCTTTCTTTATAGAAATTAAACTAGAAAGACAGAGCTTTCAACAGACCTGAACTAATCGCATAACAACTGCAATTAATGTTACTGGTGGACAGTTCCGAAAGAGTGACAGTGATAGAATTTTCCGTATTTTTTGCTTCTTGTGGTAATTAATGTTTCTATGATATCTCTAGTTCTTACAAAGCCTTCATCTTTGAGAAACTAACACTTGTGTATGAATTGGTGGCAGTGGTTTTCACTGGCCTGTTCCACAACAATAATCACTGTATCTAATCTTATCAGAATTTGATTAATTTTCATGTGGATGGACATGATTAGGAGTTCCGTGGACGGAAGAGGAACATCGCGTATTCCTAATAGGACTAGAGAAGCTAGGGAAAGGAGACTGGAGGGGCATTTCAAGAAACTTTGTTACTTCAAGGACTCCAACACAAGTTGCTAGCCATGCACAGAAGTATTTTCTCCGACAGGCCACCCTCAACAAGAAGAGGCGGCGTTCTAGCCTCTTCGACATGGTAACATCATCATTAATTGATTAATATTCCTGTAAGTTCCGTCGTACCTTAATTAGACCACCTGGATAGGTTCTAATTACCTTTCTTGGCTGCCTGTCCGACAGGTCGGTGCTAACGCTGCTAGTTCGAAAGCAGAAACTGCCGGACAACAACCTCAAATAGACCTAAATACATTTGAAGAAGACAGGAAATCTCACGGTGAAAATTTTCAGATGGCTTCACAACAGAACTTCATCTGGGCTTATGAACCTCTCAACTCCCATGAGCTGCCTTCTACAACGACGACGAGTTTCGATTCTTCAAGTGATCATCAAGGCCCTGAGTTGGAGCTCACACTTTCAGCTCCAAGATCAATGCCCCAAAATGAATCCTCATCAACTTCCCTCCTAATCGGCCCTATAATTAGTGTTACCTGATCTTCTTTTTGCTGATCGAAACCAAGAACTACTTACTTGTATCATGTGATCAACAGTACCGCAATGTGGTTTCTGAATTCTTACACAACTTGTCTTAATTAATTTCTTCACTAAAATGTCGCCGGAAATTATTGTCTTATACAACTTTTGATCAGTTGTTAATTTGAGTTATAAGTACATTACGTACACCAGTGTTGATTTCACTATTTTGATGTATAAGTAGAGAGATTATTGGATATATACATCAGTAATTTTAGATTAAAGAACTCGTGCTAATAAAATAAAGAAACAACAAACTAGAACAACCGTTCCGGTGTGAGCCCTCAACCTTACCACTTGAACAAAACATTTTTGGTACTTTAAAAAGTTCTTTCCGCAGTACCCTATAAATTTTCAAGTAACGTGATTAAAAATAAACCTTAGTTTTTAAATAATTCTTATAAAAAGGACAGAGTATGTGTATATATATATATATATATACACACATATCAATCAGGGAAAAAGAAATTCTAAGGCTAGAAATTATTGAACTTGGATAAAGAAAACAGTAGAGATATGGAAATCAAAGGGTGGTATTACAAATTTGTCTTGAAGCAGAAATCTTGCATAATTTAGTTGATGCCCCGTTAACTGAATTCGGACAGTGGGATTCTAATGTTGTTTGTCACTGGGAAAGAAAACAAAAGAGTACATTCATCCATGAAAAGCACATAGGACCAAAGTCGATTAATTAATCGTATATATGTAGTGGACCTACCTAGTCATATGCTATATACACATATATATATCTGGCAGATGGCAGATAAATAGAGAAGGGTCGGCATGTATATATGGCTTTCTTGACACCATGCAACATGGCATGGGGTCCTGAATCAATCTTAGTTCCATGGCTGCTTCTCAATCCTTAACTGTATGATATATATGATGCATAAGCCAAGTTGGAAGAGAGGATTTTGTCTGCTGTGTTTGGCAACATTATACTTTTATAGTATCATAGAATAGGGAATTTCTATTTTATGGAATTTTCAAAACGGTTCCAAAATTGAAAAAATTTGACATATTTATGGGTTTTCAAAATGATCTCAAAATTGAAAACATTCGACACATTTAGTCTTATACTTTATGGGTTCTATTGGACTATATGTGTGGACTTTTTTCAATTTTGGAACTATTTAAAAATTTTATAAAATATAGGACTAAATATGTTGAGTTTTTTCAATTTTGAACCATTTTAAAAATCTCCTAAAATAGAAGACTAAAAGTGTTGAATCCCTGAAATTAAGAACGTAATTTCGCCGCATGTGTTACCTACTATTGCCAAGTTTGAGATTCGTTTTCTTAAATTTGTGGAGCACCGGCTAAGGTTATAATAAGAAAAATCGATCCCTCATTTCCTATATTTACTAGGAAAATGTATGAAAGTTGCGCATATTATAAATATTTTATTTTATTTTTTCGTATTTTTGTTGTCGTATTATAAATTTTGTGGCAAAAATAACACTTAACAATAATATTTATTAGTATTATATGCACCATATTAACAAACATTTTATTATGATGGATATTAATTTATAATCTCTCCGAGTTGTATGATTTTACTTGAACTACAAATTTAAATATAATCAAATAATCCTAACGAGTCCGTACATATTCGAATTGGAATCGAGAATGATTTATGTGAGACGTGTAAGAGGGACCATTTGGAATAGGACCACAGAGGATGCTAGAAGAGAGTTCTTTAATTTGGAACATGTGGAGGAATATTGGTGAAAATCTACCTAAAACCCTATTTCATTTAATTACTTTTATTGTCCATTCAATTTTACACCAACCTATTTTTTGGATTCAACTTTGGGTACCGACATGTTGTTGGTTCAGTGATAAGTAAATTGAACTAAAGACATTTTTGTTAATAGGTAAGGTCCGAGATTTTAGATCATACTTTTTGGAATGGGTTTAATTCAATTATTCCCACGCGAACGGAATTAGTTTTATCTCTAATGTGAGAGGAGGATACATATGGTGAAGACAAAATAGGGATAATTACACATCACTCTTCTGGGTCTAGTGTCATTATATATACACCTCCAATAATTTGAAAAATTACATCTAGTATCTCCGTTTGTTCCCTTCCAACAAATAAATCCCCGTCGTTAATTAAAATTTACGAAATTTTCTGATATTAGCAAAAAAAGTTGAATGAAAATCCCTATTTACCCCCTAGTTGATTTATTACGGACTTATTACAATTCAAACAAATCATTTTTTCTCAAACTACTCTTATACATCTTTTCACGTGCTAATGCATATACTGAAGTATATCTTCACCCTTGTAAAGATAGTTTGGACATGATAGATTTATTTAACCTATAATACGTCAGTAATAAGTCAATAGAGAGATAAATATAAATTGTCATTCAAAATTTTTTTTTTTGCTAATATTAGTAAATCTTGTGAATATTAAAAATACTAAGTACAATTTTCTAAAACCATAAAAAAATTGTATATAGTTGTACCAAATCCTAAGGTGAGAGGGTGATGTAATTATCCTAAAAGATTGAAACTTGGGTAAATCTAACTTTATCCACCTCTACTTGGGTAAATATTTCAGTTGCACCCTTATCTGAAAAAAATAATAATAATATTGTAAAGTGTAGCAATTTAGTTCAACGAATTTTATAAAATAAAATTATAAAGATTAAATTGTGATATTTTTTTCATACCCCTAATATCTCTATGTTAATAACTCAAAAGTTTTAGTTTAGAATATAACCATTTAAATAGTTAAGTAATTTTAGAACTCTAAACTTTTTAGATGAAATTAATAGTTGGACAGCTTACTTCTAAGAAATTCGTAAAAAAATTAACTTTTTATTCAATAAATATATACATGGATACTATTTCAGCAAGCTTTGCTAAAACAAATTAAATCTATAGTCTTGAATAATTTTTAGGGTTTATTATACTTAGACCCCATTTAAAAATATAAAATTACATTTTGTCCCAAAAAAGTTTTAAAATTTCACTTACATCTCCTCCGAAAATTCTTCCTCTGATTTGGACAAATACTATCGCTAATAAAAATAAATTATTACATGAGAATACTAAAAGAATGGTAAACTTGAAAATTGATATAATTTTATGCTAACTGTTAGTATATTTTGTCCAAACACTAAGAAAAGGGAGTCGGGTGTAAACCGTGAATATTGGAGGGGGTGTGAGTTAATTTTAAAACTATAATTTTACATTTTTAGAGGGGTTTAAGTGTAATTGACCCTAATTTTTATATTGATGGAGTAATATTATTATCCTAAAAATAATGTTATTCTTGAAATAATATAAAAACCTTATGCTACTTAAACGCAATCCACAGTGTATCAATTCTAAAAATAAATTTACATAATTTAAAAATATACTTTCATACTGCACCTAAATAGTTTTGAGTTCCGAATATTATTTTACTACTTAAATGATTACATTTCAGTGTGCATTCATTTGAGGAATGAAACAATATTATCATTTTGACCCCTTTAATTTTAAATATTTTACAATTTCTCCCCGTTAAGTTTAATCTTTTACAATTTTAATTATTTCTCGGCACGGCAACTGCATTAAGACAGAGAGCTGAGTAAGGACAACATCCACTGGAAAATTGAAAGGTTGTGTTACAGCAATCAAAAATCTCAATACGAGGAATTTTAAATA
This sequence comes from Sesamum indicum, assembly GCF_026168435.1. NCBI lineage: Eukaryota > Viridiplantae > Streptophyta > Magnoliopsida > Lamiales > Pedaliaceae > Sesamum > Sesamum indicum. The sequence goes on from NC_142661.1 coordinate 16,114,550, forward strand.
ATAATAATAATAATAATAATAAATGCAAAGAACGCAAAATATAATTATTTTGTAGTTTTCTCCTATAAAATAGTGAATTTTTAGATGGCGATTCAAACACATTTAACACTTGAAGACTATGGGACATTGGAAGTGGTCCTAATTGTGGACAGGGATCCCAAGTATCCACCAATGGTCCTAATATTGCAAAATTATGTTCACTTTTCAGAAAATAGGACAAAGCTATATGAAATCTGCTGGAAAGGGTCCATATCTAAGGACAACTTTCGAAATATAGAGACACTCAACCAACCCCAACAGCCTCCCAAAAGAAATGTGGGCGCAAACCTCATTACTATTTCTTGGAAGGTTATATATAGGGATAACTACAATCGCAATTCTTGATCTACGATCTATTTATATAAATTATTTTTTTAAAAAAATTATATACATGTATTCATAAAAAATATCAATATCATTTATATAAACTACACCTATTTTTTTAAAAAAAATTACACATGCATTCCAAAAATATCAACATCATTACACAAACTACTTTTATTTTTTTGCTGGTAAGGGTAGTTTCTATAATTACGTAAAAAATATGAATGGTTTGTATAAGTAAACTACAAATAAAAAAACGTATAAGTAATTATCCCTATTTTTAGAAATTACTACGTAATAAATATATTTTTATTCGAATTTTGCTGCATTTTTTATTTTATTTAAGACATATGTATCACTCGTATAAAAGCTTTTTTTAAATAAATGTATGATGTAATTTTTATACGCATAATATATATACATATATATGTTTAAGAATAGAAAGTGCGATAAGATTAAAATAGAAAATTCAATCCAAATTGAATGGGACAAATGGTGGAAAAGTTTCATGTTATCAACTTGGGTGTATAAAGTGGTGAGTGTGTGTGACTGATACAGTTCAGCAGGTTTGTGGACTGAGGTGAATGTGATCTCCTACCACCCAAGAATAAAAGGCAAAGAGTAAGACAAAAAGTTTGTCCTTGGTACTTGGAAGAAACAAACTGCCTCCTTCTGGGCTATTCTATTTCAAGGTTATTGGCCTTATGCCATTGTATATAGGATCTGCTTGTAAAGCAGAAAATCATAGAATAGGACAATACCTTATACACAATAAATCATACCCTATCAGACCAAAAGAAAAAGTAATATAGAGAGATTGATATATTCAATTCAAAGCTTTGTCCACAAGACAGCCTGGTATGTATCAAAGGACTAATTGGTGAGAGCAAAAGACAAGTCAAAAACACAACAATCACTCTCAATCCACACTGTTCATTGTCAACCAAGTGACCAAATAGTGCATCAATGCTTTTGTTTTAATTTTCACTGTGTTAGGGACATAGTTGTACAAAATATACTTCTCAAGTATCTTTCTGCACAGAGGACTGAATTTTTTGAAACAATCTTCCAATATGGATGGAAAGAACTGTTTTTAGTTCTGCGTGACTGTCTGCCACATAGAATGTCACAGAATTATAATAGAAGAGATTGTAGTGTTACACTCTCCAGGCTAGAGCACAAATGAGTACCGTAAATCTACAAGAGACGCAGCAATGCTATTTCGCTACAAAAGAAGGGTTACTTTGTTGGAATCGAACAAAATTGGAAATTTATACAATGTGGGACTATTATACAGAAATGTACACCTATCCATTTGACAAGCTGATTGGTCATTTCAAAGTTGTAATGTAGTATGACTAAGGGAGGAAAAAGAAATGATTGCTGTGGGAGATTTACAGTATAAACTTCTTCCGTACTATTGCAATAAGTATTTATATCTGCAGTGCTATGTTCTGAAATCCTAGTCATTGCATCAAACTCTCTCAATTCATGTTGCTGGAGCATAGGGAGCTTTATAACATTTTACAACTTTCAGTATCAGTCGACCTCCTTTGAACTCTTAAACACCTGTCCCCCAGAGCATAAGAAGGCCATCAGGTCAAGTGCGATATTTGCAGTTCTGGTTCATATATTTTATTATTATCATGAATCATGAGAGCCTTGGACCATCAAAGAAATATGCTTAGCAGTGTCTGCACGCAGACTATCTCCTCTAAATCCGATCTGGGAAGAAAATAATATTCAAGAAACCTCAAAACTCTACCCAGACAGACTTGGGAAAAACCATCTACAGAATTTATCAAATCAAGTTTATACATCTATATAAGACAAAAGATTACCTCGTGTGTCGAATCAGGAGAAAACCACCGTAATAGCACTCCAAGACGTACTACTGCAGGTATTAGCTTGAACAATAATGGTGTGGTTACCTGCACAGAATCTTTATGAGCACACCTCAACAAGCAAAATATTAATCAAAAGTATGAGAAAATTTCATGTACAACATAGATCAAGAAAAGGCATAAAATGCAATTTAAAACAATGGTAAAACGAACATTTACCAACTTAATTAGGGTTTTTCCAGCACTGTAACCATTTAGGCGTAATTGTGATTTAATTACGAACAGAAATCAAATGTTCACTTTTTCTCTTATTTCTCCTTGTATGTAATAAATGAATTTTGATGTACAAAAGGATTTGAAATTGGATAAAAGTCAATTGGTATACTTGACTGAAAAAGAAGAAATTAAGAATCTTTTAGTGGCAAGCAAGTGCAATGTGTCATTCATACTCAATACTCTTAGTTGAGTAATAGGTGCCCCAAGGGATTTTATCCAAGATAAAGTTTCAGAAAATGTAAAAAATCTCTTTGATATTTCAGAAAGGTTTTGGCTTAATTGCCATTGGAAGAAGGCTCAGTCTTAACATATAGCAAGGAAGAGTATTTCAAATTTTGAGAGGTCGGACAGATGGATAGTTTTCAAGAGATTCAAACATTTATACATCAACCATATCTCTGCCTGCTCAAATTCTAATATGGAAGAGCCATCAGCAGCATATTCTGCTTTGTGGGAATTGTTACATATCTCAAGGGCAGATCTGGTTATCTGATAACTGGCAACATTCATCCCATATGATTCACATGGATTGCAAATTCTTAAGTTACTATTCCTCCCATTTTAGATAAATATAAATGCTACGCAACCACATAATGGCTAGATTTTCTGGATGTCATATACAATGTAGAACATATTCTTAGAATTATCTTAGCATGAAGTCATCACAAGATGCAGGCAACATAGTGAAGGACCAAACAAATACCATTTCTCCAGATTGAAATGATGTATGAGAGCCTACAGAGTACTGCACATACCAGACTGAGAGCTGTCGTTCCAAGAAGAAGCATGTACAATTTACCCTGCCAAAGATATCACCTTCGATTAGTGGTCCATCTCAGCAAATCACAGGAGCGCAACAGAACCAAAACCAATCAAGATAAAAATACTTAAATTGAATATTAAGAAATAAACAAGAGTGATCCTTAGTGTGAAAATGCAGATTTTGCTTCACTTTGCACTGAAGACAACTTCAGAAGCAAAGCAATACCTCAATCAGCTTCAGGTTTGACGCGCGGCTAAGAAGAACAAAAGCAAATTCTCCAATTTGTGCAAGAGACATTCCAACCTATATGTATCACATAACCAAGTTAGCTGTTCAAAGACAGCAAACTAAGATTTTATTCAAAAATACAGACAATACATACAAGAACTGAAGTCTTATTGTTGTAGCCAAATCCTTTCACGACCAACGTGACCACGATTGTTTTTACAACAATCACCAATAGAACAGCTGCCAGCAGAATATCAATGTGGTTCCAAAGAAAATGAACATGAATAAGCATTCCAATACTGGCTAGGAAAAGGGCAGCAAATAAGTTCCGGATTGGCTCCACCTATAAAACAATGAGTTCCAGATAAGAATTCCCTTTGTCCAGTAACAAACAAACACTGTCCAATTCCTAGTACCAAAGTACATGAAATGTTATATACTTAATAATAGGGAACAGTAAATTAACTCCATTAATACGACCCTCTGCTATGCTTCATACAGATCAAATTTCCTAACAGGGAACTTTTGTTCTTATCTTTCTTTCTCCTTTTTACAGGAGCCCAGTATCAACTAACATAGCAGCCAAACCTGCTTACTGCAGTTGGGACTTTTCACTCAGAAGAGCAATAACACATCAGCCATTGGCTTTCAAGCAAAAGCAGGTGTATAAGGCCTCCTATCAGTTCACAGAAAGAAGGGGGAAAAAAAGCTTAAGCATTCCCAGGCCAATTTTATTAACTCATAGTCATGAAAATGTAATGGAATCCAATTCCAACAATAATTATAGGGCCTTACATGCAGGCACACACACGTGTTAATGAAAGATGGAGAAGGGAGGAAATACGAGAACACAGAACAAGCATAGAAAAAGAATACCTGTTCAAGAGTATGATGAGCAAGATCAGTTGTTGATATCATCACTCCAGCAGCAAAGGAACCCAATTCAAGGCTCAGGCCCAACTTATCACTACACTGGAATGAGCAACAATGCATTACATGCATGTATTCACATATATTGTGGCGGACAGAAAGTTTCCAATAAAAAAAAATTGTTTGCATAGGTCCTACTGCCAGAAAAAGTAAACCAAGAGAATTGATTAGCAATGTGCAAAATGGAAATACAAGATCTCCTGGGCAGATTACACAAGTTACAAAAAAGTTGATAAACAACAATTTCAAATTTCATCGCAAAGCAGAGGATTAATAACAGAACTTGGGAAGTAATACGAACCCAAGCAACAAGCAAGCAGAAAGCGACAGATGCCAATTGATAGAGTTCATTAGTCTGCAAGGATTACAGAGGACAAAAGTGAGATACCAGAAACCTTGTGCGCATGTCGTATTTGCTCAAACACAAAATCACCTGTGAGGATAGGCTAATCATCAACTTAAGAAACCAAGGTATACAAGTGCGGCATAACATTGACAAAATGGCCAAAAATGTAACTAACACTATCAACCTGAAAAAGGAAAAGAATGACCTGATAAATAGCATAATAAATCATTAAAAAGAAAGTTTACTAGCATATGCAAAAAAAAAAAAAAAAAAAAACTATGCATCTTGAAACTATTTCCGCTTGATCAGGAATTAGTCAGAACATATCCTAGCCACAATGGAAAATAAGCTCAACTAGGAATAAGAGAAAGTACAGAAAACATAACTCATAACTAACGACATATACTGGTGAGAAGGACAGAACGTCTTCAAATAGTTTTATCATTTCACCTTACTGGTATTGTCGACCAGACTATCCAAAGCAGACAACGGTTGTAAAACTCATCATATATAAACCCAGGACAACATTAAACGTAAATCCCCCAAACAAGTACATTTGAGAATGAACCAGATCTATCACACACAACAATCATTAGCTGCATAATGTAATAAAGCATATAGCATCAATTAGAAGCTTGCATCCACACCAGACAACCATTCTAGAAGTTCATTTACTTACAATTTTGCCATGGAAACAATTCCTTGAAGAGCACCAGAGGAACCACCAAGGATTGGAAGGAGGGCAAATAGCAAACCCACCGCACAGTCCTGGCAAGCAGAGACGCGTTCTCAAACTTCAGAGGTGCAATTTCATGCTAAATATTACAAAACTTACAAGCAAGCTCATCCTAGTTAACGGCTAAAGCGTTTCAATTTTCACTTCTCGGATTTCAAACAAAGAGATAATTGTAAAGCTGATACACACCTGCAGAATCAGGGTTCCAACAGTGACCTGCCCATGCAGTGTATTGATGCTATTCCTTTCCATTAAAAATTTTAGAACCTGCATGCCAAAGATGATATCATTGCATCAGTTGGCTTTAATGCACAACCAGAAAAATGCTACAGGTGTTACATTATATCTACTTGTCATATATTATTGAATTATGTAAAATCGGTCAGAATTTTTTAAGGATAAAATGAACTATTCAACCACTTATTCATCTTTATTATTCTAGTGCTATTTTTTAATATCCAATCATAGAAAGTGAAAACGAGCAGCCCCTTCTGGACATGCCAATCGTGAGATTCCAATAACATCAGTTATTTTCTACTTCCTTTGCTGCTAGTGGTATGGCAGGCAGTCTTCACTGATGCAAAAAGTTAGATTTCCATCAAACAATATTGCGAACTTTAAAAGAAAGAATCAATATTCATATAAAACTTTAGCAGAAGCAAGCATGACAGTGAGTGTTCTTGGCGTGTTACTGGAAGATGCTTTTGTTCACCAAATTCAACTGAATCTGTATCAACAAAGCGCACCACATATCAAGAGGAGCCCTTATTGTCTCTAAGAAGCAAATGGAATGATTATTTTGGTGAAGTGGATTTGAACTGAGGACCATGAGCTCATATCATGTTCGTTTGTTGTAGTTTGGTGTAATCAATAATGATAATTAAAGTCCTTTAGATTAGGTTGGATTGAGCTTTATCATTAGGGGTCCAAGCAATAGAAAATAAGCCTCATAACCAAATTCAGAATAGCATAACCCTTCATGCCCCTCTAAGTTAAAGTTTAAGTCTTATACCATGGATAGACAAAAAAAAAGGACATAAGAACTAAGTGCTCAGCAGATGAATTATCTTTACTCTCGCACGACGAAACAGTAACTTAAGAAAAAAAAATCAGCTTAGATACCACTGCTGTTGAAGACATTGAGAGGAAGACACCAACAAAGACACCTTCAGATGATTCTCCACCGCACAACTGCAAAGATATCACTTAACGACATTAGACCTAAAACAGAATGAAAGAAGTTGACAAGAAAACATGCAATATTTGAAGGATAGCAGCCCCAAGTATTGAAGAATAATCGAGTATTAAGATACAGAAAAACTCAAAGTCTCATGTTAATCAAACATCAAGCTTTATCAACACTTTATATAACAATATTGTGATACAAAGTTATGCAATTTCAAAGAAAGTAACAACAGAGAGCATACCGAGGCTATTATCCCACACAAGCACATAAACAGAAATATCTGAAGCAACCCGCCTAAGACAGCAACTGCCCTCACAACACGAATCTGCATTATCAATTATATTTGTTCTAATTTCTCTCAAGATTTTGTCATATATCATACAACAAAATGACAAAGTTTAGATAAACAACAAAATTAACCTTCACTGCCGAGAACTCCAAGCCCAGTGCAAAAAGAAGAAAAATAACTCCAAACTGTGCGACTGTCTCAACCTGCATGCATACGCTTTTGAAGTTAGATGGCAAATTTTGACTTCGAAACATAGTGTACCCTCCAAAAGAGAGAGGTTGTAAGAGTAAGATATTCACAAAGAAGAAACTACGACAACTTCAAATGAAAAGGAAAGATAACAGGCCACATACTTGTACCATTTCACTAACAAAACTAAAACCACCCGGTCCAATAACAGATCCTGCTAGCAAATATCCAGTTATAACCTGCATGGTTAACCACAAACTCCTGTAAGTCTCTTGGATATCAGCATCTATGTCAACATTCAGAAAACACCATCTATATTCCAGGAGCATCACAAAAACAAGGAGAATAAATGAAAACCAGAGTCACATAAATCAGAGAAAAAGCACAAAGCTAAGCAGTAATCTGACCGGCTGTCCAGCACAAGCAAAGGCAATTCCACCACAGGTCGCGGAGACAATTACAACAACTAGATCAGATATGAATCTGTCAAACAGTAACCAAAAATGTTGGACAGTTTATAAAATACTGAATGAAGTAAACTACGCATTGCTTTGTCGGCTGGGGAGGGTTCGGAATTGAGAGTACTAACCTCAAGTCCAACTGTAATACAGGAAACTTGGACTTGGCATTCGACATAATGAAAACATTGTCCTGAGGAAAATTGTTAACAACTGGAATCAATTTCTTCAAAAAATATCTATGAATGTGCACTTGCATTCATTTTCAATAATTGTGTGGCTTTTTTCTCATATAACAAGTACCTTCTTATCTATCAAGGTTGGCGTGTCTTCAGGTCGATTCTCATTATCGAGATTAAAAACATCATGAAACTGAAATGACCTAATATAAAAGTCAGAAAGATATCAAGAGAAATCATACTAGGATTTCTTATGATGACAAATAGATATCAAACCATAGTACTTGAAACAGCAGATTATTCATTATCCAGGATACAGTTTGGGAAGCATACTTTTCATCTTTGGTCTCATTTTTCTTGGGCTTAACTCTAGCAACAGTTTCCAGGACTGCCTGCGAATTAGAAAAGTTTCAGTAGATACAGCACAGACATAGCAACAAAATGAAGCAAACTTAAACGACAAAGAGAGACAGAGAGAAACAGAAGAGAATTTGACATCAATGTTCCAAACTTTAAATCAAGTTTTGTGAGTGTAATGCAACAATAAGATGATCACAATTATATACAAATGACATTTTGCAGTATTTGGTTTATTTTTTAACAACACAAGCCAAGAAAGTAGATACTCAAATTCCAAATGCAAATCTTTTGTGGTCTAAACCTATTGGGCCTCACTGACATCGCCAAATCTCTCAAGCAAGATGATATTCAATAACTACCACTTTCAACTGAAATCGCATGCCCTATAGTCTCTTAACTGCAGAAACTTATTCAACTACTTACAATTATGATAATCGATGCCATGTCTCACACTACCAACCAAAAGAAGAAGACTGCCAATTACTCGAGATAAAGTAGGTTTTAGAATAACAACCGCACACATGATATGTGTATAGCACGCCTTACACGACATCAGTAACTTGACAAACATGTGTGGGAACCATAAGCCATCATCAACTGAACTTTCAACTTAAATGGGACCATTCATCTTTGTCACTCCTTTTGGAGTCTTCTAAAAGTGCGTATTCGTGCTGGGAATTTTTTCTTACATCTGTTCAAATAAATTATTTGGTTTCTTTTCCTGATGCCTAAATGTATTATGGCATCTAAAAGTAAAAGAGACTCAAATTGCATAGAGTACCAATGAACAGAATACCAGCTGCCAGCAGCAACAATATCAGATCTATCCAAACAAAACATAACCATTTGCTGAACAGCAACTACATCCCTCTGGAAGTTAGCCACACAAAATAGTAACCTCCACGACCTAAGGGCTAATCAATTAGTATGCCACAACCATATTTCTGATCTGCAACTAGTTTTAAGAGTGCCCTTCACAATCTAGCATCCACCATTTTCAAAAGAGCTAATCAAAAATCTGACGAGTCCAAATATAAGCATGTTCAAAATGTGCAAGAACTTGTAAACGAACAGACCTGCTGTTCGGCCACACTGTTGTTGAAGCTCCCAGGATCACTGACTGCAAAATGGATAAAAAGAGAGAAGAATAAAACGAAATGCAAGGTTTCTTTCCAAGTGGAAACTCCTAATCCTACCTTATTAAGTTTAATCAGCTTCATTAATTTAGACATCCAGTCCACTTCTTTATTGTTTTCATTCTGAAAAAGCCAACTTGAAATTTAGATTACGTACATGCATGAATGACCACATCAGTTATAATGGATTTTACCAAGTCTTTCGAGATAACTTTACAACTGGTAATGTTTTCAATAAACTACAAAATATATGCATCATGATTACTTGCATTAATTTCATTCAAGAGCTCCAAACATGGAAATTGGAACTCCTTGGGGGGCAAAAAAAAGGTAAAAGAAAATCAACGATAGCTATTCGCATTTGTATATTCAGAAAATAAGACATTTATCTGCCCCATTATCTTAGGCTCACATTCAACTTGCCAAATAATTCTAAATAAAGTTGCACCATGGACAATTTGTTGTATGCTTACAGAGCTGTTTACCCAAATATAATCAGTGAATTCTGCGAAGACGAATATAAAAAAATCCACGAGTTGACAATAAAAGAAATCTTAAATGCATAAAAACAAACAATCAGAAACAAAAGATTCGTCACTAATTCCATGCAATACAATAAACAAAACCAAATTTCCAATACAAACAAGTAGAACATAAAAATTTAGGAGGAATAAAACAAAAACAGCATAAAAAATTGGACACTAAAAATATACAATATAAAGCGCAGAGTACAGTTAGCGGAGATCTACACTAACCGTCGGAGAGTTCATCAGTCTCATTGAACTCTTTCGCCAATGCGTGATCGATCATATCAGCAAAACTCCCTTCCTTACCCTGAGACGTACCGTTTAAAACGGTAGCATTAAATACTCCGTCATCAGGCACGGAATCGCCGGCGTTGAGAATGAACAACAGAATCAGGAGAGCAAAAAGCGACCGCATCTTCTCGCTTTGATATTCTTCAGAGGGGTTTTGTGATGGAATAGAGGAAAAATGTAGTGGGGGTGCGTAGAGTGGCACCCGGTGGAAGTTAGCAGAGCCAGATGGGCGGGGAGGGGTGACGGAGGTGGAGTGAAATTACGTAAAAGAACCTCCTTCACTTTACTTATCCCAGATACTCGGTGCTTGAGATCTGCGAGCAAGATTTTGGAGTAGGTGACGCGCAAGGTGCACGCGTATGGCGGAGGTTGCAAGGGACGCGCCGTCACATTCGGTGCCTGTTTCAACTTTCAGGTGGGTTGATGCCTCGTAAACTACTTTATCGGTCTACTAGACCGCGTTTGGTTAATAGTTTTTATAGTTTTTTCTAGAATAATTGTTTGAAAGTTTATAAGATATTATAAAATATTTAATAATTCTCTTTGATAAGAAAAATACAGACCGTAAAAATAAGACGCCAATAATTTATAAATTTTTTTAGAAAAAAAAAAGTATGTAGTTCCTACTTTATGTTTTTAATAAAGTTTTTTAAATTAATTATATATTTATTATCAATAACATTTTATAAGTTCTGCAATTTTATTTTATTTAAATACGTGAAGAAGGGTAATTACACTATTTTTTCTTGAAATGTAATTTAATTATACGTAAATTTTATGTGATTTGGACATCTAGTACCTTTGAGATTTTGTGTAATTACACTTAAACTCCATATAATTTTAAAAATTTCACACAAAATACAAAATGACCATAATTTGCTAAAATGACGAGAAAAGTGCACCAAATAAAACTAGCCACATGCACTTTTTGGGTATTTATAGAAAATTTCATCCATTTTTGTCCTTATTATTAAATTTTTTTAAATAACAAAAATAAAATTATCAAAATAAATTCAGACACAACTAAAATTACCACTTTTATACTTACAAGATTAAAATTACAATTTTTTGAAAAATATTATTGCAACCTAATGTTTAGTAATAAGTGTGAGGAGTCATTTATTATTTTTTCCTAACTTTCGCCAACTTCAATTAAATACTTTATATATGCATTTATTACTCTAGAGAATCATAATAAGGACAGTGAGCAATAATTATAAGTTTATAACTAAAGAGTTGTACTATAGTAGATCTTGAATCTGAAATGGTCCTTAAGTTATATAGTCCCAACTTTGAATGATTTTAGTCATCCTAGCTTTTGATTTTTCTAGTTTTTTTTCTTTTTTATTTTCTAATATTCTCAAGTTTTTTTCTTTATTTTATTTAGTTTCAAAAGTTATTTTTTATTACATAATGCCATTGTCAAGTATTTATAAATTATTAAAATATAGGTAATTACATAAATAAAAAAAAAAACCCTCAATTGTGCAAAATTATCTTAGAACTTCCTTGTATTAACAGAATAGGCAAAAAAAAAATTATTATTCGAAATAAGCAGAGTCTCCCCCTTCATTTGTTATCCTTAATGAGTTGACGATGTTAAAAATTTTAGTCATATACTTATTGTACCATTATTTTAACAATCATTAATCTTCAATCAATACCAATGAATGATCCAGATTATAAGTAAATTTAAAAAATATAAATTTCTTTTATATATGTACAAATAATTATATATATACCCACACATAATTACATATAATATATATATATATATATATATATATACACGACAACAGCAACTGTGAATAGCGTCTCAATACCAATAGGGATCATTCCCGCCCAACCTTTGGGCAATGGTGAGGTTGTGCAGAACAACCTGAGCGACAATGCAAAAGGGGGCGACTTTGGGCAATAGGTCATAAAAATATTTTAAAAAATTTTAAAATATATATATAATTATAATTTATAATTTAAAAAAATATTTTTAGTTTATTTACCATAAAAATTAGATAAAAAAAAACCTAACTGAATGGGCTCGTTATTAAACAAATGTTAAAATTAAGGAGGTATTTATAAATTTTTAAATAACGAGAAAGTATTTGTAATTATACCAAATCTAAGGAGAGGTGGTTGTAATTTACCCTTTATTTTTTCCCAAAACTTTGGGTTGGATCTCCTATTTCAAATTTCGTTGCATGTTTTATTCCATTCAACATATATCAACGCGCATAATGGGCCGAACCAGCCCAAGACGGGCACAGACCAACCTAGAAAAGTCCAACTCAGGATTATTTATGATCGGTCTGAAAGTAGTCTTTAAAGGACCCAATGAGTTCATTTGTAAACCCAGGAACTATCTATTGTTCGACTTAAGGTCCAATCCAGCCTCGATTTGGCCTATTTTATTTTTATTTTTTATGAAAATGAAGTATCTTTTAAGTAATTACTTAAATTTATGATTATTTTATGACGCAAATAAATAATAAATTAAGTCATATAAAGATATATAATAAAAATTTATAACTAGAAAAAGAGAGTAGTTAATAATAAACTTGGATGATAAGAAGCCAAAAAAGAGTTTAAATAAACTTTGAAAAAAAATAATAAACAAAGAATATTAATGCACTAAAAATTTTAAAAACCTAAAAAGATAGTCAACTTAAAATAATAAAATAAAAATCATGTTTAAAAAAAAAAAATCATCTAGTTGGACCAATCCACCTAGCGCCAAACAAGCCCGGTCTAGGACCGCTAGGTTGGAAGAGTCCTAAATATTGATATTTGAGACTCGTCCAAGACTAATCTGATCCCAATTGGATTTGAGTTGGACCATCCCAATTTTTTGTTGCGTCAATCCAATCCTAAGTTGGGCCCACCGAACCCTGTCTACTACGCATGTTAAAACATATTCATGCTCCGTATATAAAAGTTTTTTTTAATAAATAATGTAATCTTTATATGTGTAATGCGTATATATTAATTGAAACAGAAGATAGAATGAAATTTAGAATAGAAAATTCAACTCGCGGAGACTCTTTGCATTATGAGAGGAAAAGAATGTTACTCCATAAAGGGAGTTGGAGAATCACTTTCATCATTCTTATTTAAAAAAAAAAAATACAAAAAACAGTCAACAAAAACAGGGACTATATAATCCATGTGCCAAATCCTACTTTTATGAGAGTGAAATTTCGGCAAGAAAGTCGGAAAAGAATCAATTCCTGGACTCCTAACCACAAACTACAACTGTATCTTCACTAAAATTGCCTTTTTCTTTCTTACTCATCCACATTCTGCATCAAATGTACTGAATAACTGAATATATATCTTATTATCAAATATGAAAATTTTGTAAGGAAGCCCTACACTTTCTAAACGGAGAATGATCACTTCCCTCCATATATCACTTATAAAATAATCACGATTATCCATGTATGAGTGCGGCATGTGAATTTTATTAAAATGAAGAAATGTAATCTCTCAAATTTTGGAATTCAACCATTTACTTCTAAAAATGGTCCCATACAATGTATGTCGAGTATTTTTAAAATACAAATACAAAAAAGATACGTATCTAATATAATTTTAGAATATCCAAAAACTAAAATTTCAGTTGAAATGATGAATTCAAAGTCATGGATTGTAAAATTCCTAATAACGTATCTTTTAAAATTGTTTGGATAAATTTAAATTTAAATAATTTCAAAGTTTTTAACTCTAAACTGAAATTATATTTTGTTGCACATTGATGGATTTTATCGTTTGAAATTTTTTTTCTAAATTCTTCACTTAAATTTAAATTTATTAATCTAAATGTAACCCAAAAGCAAAAAAATTGAAACTGTATCAGATAAGACTGGGAAAGTATCCAACACATCCTAAATATCTGATAGAAAGGACTGCTAATTTCAAAATCATAACTAATCATATACAACAATGAGAGGTCAATTCCAAACCGCCCACTGGAAGAGCAGCTGCTTGGTTCATTTCTCCTACTCTGCTAAACAAAGACACCTCCATTCAGTGGATCATTGCACCTGGTTTTTCAAAACTATGAATCATAATCAAAGGCACCACAACTTGGAGTAAAGTGGCCTCAAGCAAAACTACATGATCAACGGAAAATTCTAGTCTGAAATGAATTTAATTATATCTAAATTGATCATAGTACGATTACATAATTGATGTAAAGTTTCATAAAAGAGATTAATCATATGACAAGTATAATAATATTTCTCTACTGAACAAATTTGACTGAACCCGGTAGGGATAGGACGCTTATTAATACATAAAGCCCAGTTGACATGCAAAAGAGTTGACATATTGGGATGGGTGAAAAAGAAGCATCCTATGCAAGATTCTTGCATGAGAATGAATGAATGAGAGATTTATATTGGTAAGCAGACGATAGATCTGTAGTCAGAGTATTAGATACAATGAGTTGATGGGTGGTTACCTGAACTTGGACTTGTCAACCTACCTTGCTCTTCCCAATGCACCCAAATAATTCTTCTTTGATTAAGGGTTTGTGCTTCACTTGTAACTACCATTTATAACTGTTTTAACTTTTGTAGTAATTAAAAAACACCCCTCGTCCTTGTTTGCCTATAAATATACCACAAAGTTGTGTATCTCCCTCACAATAACAGGAAAACAAGAGAGAGAAAGAGAGAGGAGGGAAGAGAGAGAGAGATGGAGATCCCTGTGTTGGACTTCAGTAAGCTTGAGGGTGAGGAAAGAAGTGAGACAATGGCAAGTCTCCACGATGCATGTGCAAAATGGGGTTTCTTTATGGTAATGAAACTATAGTATAAGACTATAAGTTGTTATATCTAGGTAGCATTTACTGCAATGATCTTAAAATAACAGTGTTTGATACCTGCAGATTGAGAACCATGGAATTGATGTGGAGCTTATGAAGAAGGTGAAGCTTTTGGTGAATCGGCATTATGAAGAGAACCTGAAAGCCAGCTTTTATGACTCTGAGATGGCCAAGAACTTGGAGAATGGTGGATATATCAGTGACAAAGATTGGGAAAGCACCTACTTCATTTGGCATCGACCGTGTTCTAACATTAATGAGCTTACCAGCCTCTCAGGCGACCTCCAGTAAGTTATTGTGAGAATGTTATTCTCCTGCATCCAAAGGACAGATCACTACTGATACAATCCAAACATTTACTAAAATAAGAATCAAGATAGTCGAATAGATGGCTCTATTCCAACATAAACGCATAACAATGTACGTAACTGCCATATATTCATTTGGCTAATAAGTGAAATGTACATGCAGCAATGCTATGGACGATTACATTGATCAACTGATTAAGGTAGCAGAAAAAATTTCAGAGCTCATATGTGAGAACCTGGGAATAGAGAAGAATCACATAATGGAAGCATTTTCAGGAAGCAGGGGTCCTTCTGTAGGAACAAAAGTAGCAATATACCCGCAGTGTCCGCACCCTGAACATATAAGAGGACTTCGGGAGCACACGGATGCTGGAGGTATCATCCTCTTGCTCCAAGATGACCAAGTCCCTGGTCTTGAATTTTTCAAGGACGGAAAATGGGTGAAAATTCCACCTTCCAAGAACAATAGACTGTTTGTGAACACCGGCGATCAGGTGGAAATATTGAGTAATGGAGCATACAAGAGTGCTTTGCACCGTGTTATGGCAATGAAGGATGGAAACAGACTGTCCATTGCAACATTCTACAACCCTGCAGGAGACGCGATAATTTCTCCAGCTCCCAAGCTCTTACTTCCTAGTCATTACTGCTTCCGTGATTACCTGAACCTTTATACTAAGACCAAGTTTGGAGACAAGGACCTCAGATTTCAGTCCCTGAAGAACATGGCCAATGGACACCCAAGCATCCTCACCGGAGAAAACTGATATTTGCCCTGCTATATCCAATAATAACTTTCTCCTATGTTCTAGTTCTCTTCATCTCTGTGTTTCTATTTTTACCTTGTCAAAGTCAAGAGAAGCTGCTGTCCACTGCTTCCTTAACTTTTTTCTTAATGTTCATAAACTGAATTTTTCAGTAATGGGCTGGTTATGTTTAGATGCATTCACGTTTGTAATCCCACAAAGAAAAGTATTTAAGAGTTTGTGAGATGTGAACTCTTAATGGTTTATCCTTCAGGTATCCTATGAAAATTCACCTTTTCCATCTTTTGAATATTGGAAAGCTAGTGAACACAAGAATTCCTATATTGGAACAAGGTAATAGCTAATGTACCATAATTGGCATTTTATCTGTACATAAACTGCACATACTTATTTGATCTGTAAATAAAACTGTACATACTTATTTATCCATTCTCATTCTACACAAAACAAATCCATGACCTTGAATAAAAGATGATACAGGTCTTACATATCCCAAACATATGATTTGATTTCCAGCTGCCTTTTCTTATTTGTGCTTATCCAATGTTCAACTCCATGCTTTAATTAATATCCAACGTTTTATTTGGTCGAGGGACAGCCCAGAAGGAGAAACATTGTCTCTAGAGCTGAATCATCGCAAGGCTGTTTTTCATACTGCAAGACATGATAAATTTTCCATCCATATTTGGATGAATACTGAAGTCTTGTGGATCCAAACTAAAAACAGAAAATTACCAGTGTTCCTATGAAATAAGCAGGTAAGAAAGCACAGGACTCCACTTAAAGCTTTTGATCAGAACTTGATTTTTGAGCAAGATCTCTGACCTCTTGAAAAATTTCACACTCCACATGAGTAAAAGCCAAAGCACCTAGCACTTAAGTTTACCAGAATAGAGTAAGTTACAAACCAGACAATTTCGATAATATCGATTTGGTAACCAGGGTATTAGTGTTCTCAACGGCAGCAGTTAATAAAAGCTTGTGTGGCTTCAAAAAGGGAGCACATTTGTTGACTAGGCACAATAGAAAATTGCAAAACTTCAAAGATTTTGAAAACCTATCAGTGGATTCGCGGACGTGGTAAACAAGTTGATCAACTGAATCTTGCGTCAAATGAACATTGTGGTTCAAGATGTTTTGCCATAAACTAAACAAAGAATCCGTCCACACCAATTCCTCACTGATCAAACATCGCTGGCGGGGAAGGCAGACAAATCCCCGCGCATCTTTATCTTCGCAAAGCAGTTTTTGGCAGAATGAAGAAACATGACCAGGGTGCAGGGATTCTTTAATTATTCTAGAAATCACATCGCATATGGGGTTGTTTATACCCTCATTTCGTAGAATTAACGGAAACAAAAGGGCATACTCAGCAGCCGTTTGATGAGCCTTGCAATACTCTATTGTTCTCATCACTAGTACACGAGAAGCTGGTTCACTGAGGACTAGAAACTTAGGTAGGACTATCGAGCATAAGATATGAGCTGGCCAACCAAGTTCATAAGTTTCACTTCCATCAGACAATTCAGAAATTAAAACTGCTGCAGTCTCATCATCTGCACTCCATGGTTCAATCAAATCCAAAACTACCAAAGAATTTTGTTTGCTTTCGAAACAAAGTTTGTGAACTTCCTTCCCCAATTCCACAGCTTCTGAAGTAGACTCTACATTTAGAAGCCGAGATTTCAAAGATTTTGCCATTTGCTCGACGTCAATGGCTATATAGTCATCAAGCTTCAATTCGTCCACATCAACCTCTAGCATCACTTCATCAAATTCTTCTTGTTTGCTCTCCTCCACATCAATGGAAATATCATCTTCATTACCTCCGCTAGCAGTCAGCGGCATCGTCTCACTTAGTTCATCAGATGACATAGGAAGCCAAGTAAATACTGAATCACTATCTTTAGCAGTATCCCTGAGCCAATCTGGCAGCGAATAGAACTCGTCCTCCACATTTTCTTCTTCAGTGTCCAAATTGAAATGAGAAATCCATTGATAATTAGTAACGGATACCATGTCAAGCAGCCGTTGAGCAGCTTTCTTCACCCAAAAATCAAGACCTTTGCCCTCACTCAGCACAAGTCTGGCAAGTTTACACAAGTCCCGTTTGCAAAATCTCTGATGATCATATGCAAGAAATGACAAAATTCGGGCCTGAACTACAGCCGGTAGTGTTTCTATCCACATAACCCTGCTCATTAAACGATGAACACTTAACTCTAAACACAAAACAAACCAGCTTCTCAACTAGACGCACAAAAAGAACACAAATTTATGTGGGCTTACCTCTTTTCATGTGGAGAAGAAGGGTCAATAGAAGTGGTCTCTGAAGGAGCCGCGAGCAGTGAAAGGAAAGACGCAGTGGAAATGGGACTGGCGTTCGACGAAGGGTTGAAAGCTTTCTGTAACCACAGTGATGCCTCACTCTCAGGGCATGGGGAATTCACGAAAATTTCAAACAGTGGAATCCAACCCTCCATTCTCTTTGTTTTCCCTTCTGCGGAATGCACGAATAGAAAGAGATGGAGCTGGAGATCAAATTAGGGTTTTGATTTCGGAAGTCTTACATAGAGATGGCGGGAAAATCGCGCATTAAACACCCATGTGATATGATTGAGGTTTTGAGCTAAGAAATAGAACGCAATTTACCCGAGAAATTAGCGGAAACCGTCTATAAGAAAAAAAATAAATAAATTATACTCTATATTTTAAAAAACAAAGCAAATTATCCCAATCTAAATTATTGAGAATTTATTTCTTCATTCTTCTAGTTTAAGAATTTCTTCTGGAGAGATACTCAATCCAACAATGACCAAGTAAATCTATTGCAAGAAGTCTTTTCGATTTTGTGGGCGTGTAATTCCCACAGGTAAAGCAATGTTGTTCACAATTACTAAATCTCTTGAGAAGAATAAAATCGTTTTAAAAGTTTTTGTTTGATGTTCAATTCTTTTTTTATGTATTTCTGGTTCGATCCACTGTAAAGACGGGAAATTTGAGTTCGGATTCGATTCGATCGAATTTGAATAAATCATATGGCAAGTGTAATACACTAGTCGTGTAATTGGTATATAGTTCAAGGGAAGTGATCAATTATAACAAGTGTGGTACACTTACTCTGTACTTAATTAGGTTTGACAAGACCTCATTCGGACAAAGTTTTTCTTATAAAGACGTACACCCATTTAATACCTGCAGTTACACCTATAATAATAATTGTTTCCAAATATAAATTAATGATGAAAAATTGAAATTAAGTATTAGAAGCTTATATCCGACTTACACAAATTTCAAGGGAAAATTATTTTTAAAATAAAAAAAAAATTATGAAAAAGGTGTGTTTTAAAAACTTTTGAAACTTTAGGCGGAACCTGGATTTGAAATCCCGTACATTTTTTATAAAAAAATGCATTTGATACAGATTTGGGATTTTATTTTTAAGAAAAAAATCATGTCAGATTTGAATTTGAAATCTTAGATTCAGTAGAAAATATTTATTTTTTTAAATAATCATATATTGGCTTTGAATATCCCTTTTTGCATCTAATTGCACCCAATGGCCTCATAATACTTGCGCACAACTTTCCACAGTTTTGATTTGCTCTCAACCACACAATATTCTCACATTGCAAACTGCACCGAGAAATTTTTTACACTCGCTTTCAAGTGGACTTTACTCTTAAAAATCTTGCCACATTCAAGATTTTCAAAGTTTGAGTTGTAAAGATGGCCCCAACTAACAGATGGGATATCGTATGAGTCGATAGGAACCTCGAGATGTGTTGTACTGAAAAATAAAATTACCGGATAGAGAGAAGGTGGGCCCGGTTAAGCTGGTATGTTCAAATCGAACATGGCTTGACGACTCATTACCATTACTTCCAATCACATCCAACATAACTGGAATATTGAGGTCATCATCATTTTCAGGGTTATTATCATTTTGACCCTTTGGTTCATTTTCAACCTCGATTGGTTCTGAGTCCACTGGATCATTTTTTAAGAAATTATTTACTTCTAGCTCATAATACTCTAAAAAAATAATTTGACAAGTGTAATGTACTAATGGTATAGGGTTCAAGAAAAATAAAACAAGTGTCAATGTTTAAGTGGAGGCGGCTAGTTCCCACTCAGACAGCATCGAATAAACCGTTTTTACTGACAGTCTAAATATTCTGGTTGGATCACCCTGGCCCCTGGGGCTTGTGAAAGTTCGTAGCCCCACCACCGCCCTCCCCCCATTTCCCAAAGCAAACTTGCCTCCCACTTTCACACTTAAAACCCAACCCATCCCCATACTCTCCACACATTGATCATGGCAGTCAGCAACAACATCACAGCCATCCTCAACTTCGTTGCTCTTATGTGCTCCATCCCCATAATCTCCGCCGGCATATGGCTGGCCTCCAAGCCCGACAACGAGTGCATCCACTGGCTCCGTTGGCCCCTCGTCTTCCTCGGTATAGCTTTCCTCGTTGTCGCCCTCACCGGATTCGTTGGCGCCTACTGGAAAAAGGAAGGCCTTTTGGGGGTCTACTTGGTTTGCATGTTTATCCTCATAGTTCTGTTGCTGGTGCTCCTCGTGCTCGCTTTCGTCGTGACGCGCCCCGACGGCTCGTACCCCGTGCCCGGAATGGGGTTCCGGGAGTACAGGCTGGAGGGGTTCTCGTCTTGGCTTAGGGATCATATTACCGGCAATGATAATTGGGGGAAGATAAGGGCTTGTTTGGCGGATTCCCAGATTTGTCCGAAGCTTAATCAGAAGTTTATTTCCGCTGCCGATTTCTTTGCTGCGCATCTTTCTCCTATTGAGGTGAGCAAGTTGATTTGCTAATTTGCTGCTGCTTGCTGGTTGAGTTACGCAAGGATTGTTTGGTTTCTTTCTTATTTATGAGGGAATGCGTTGGTTTCTTTTGTGATGACTCCAAACGCGGTGTTGGTTTTGCCAAGAGCCAATTATTGGAGTGGTGACTGTGAGAATATTAGAGGGGTAAATATGAGAATTGAAGAACTAGAAGGACCTAATGGCAAAATAGAAAAGTTAGTCTAGAATGGGAATGTTTTAGAAAGTTTTAATTCACTAGTCATGTAGGTTGCATAATTGGTACGATATAGGAATTCGCCATTTTTAGTTAATATTTATATCATATGACAAATATACAATGTATTCAGTGGGATGAATAGGTTCTGAGTTGTATTCTGGAGGGAACGAAGGAAAATGAAGGGGTACTTTCTCTTTTTCAAGATCCTAACTTTAAGATTTTTTCGAATATATTGAAAGGAGGGGGACAAATTTGAATTTTGAAACTTATGTTTTTTTTATTTGGAGATAGTGTATATACCGTACAAAGTTGTTTGAACTTTTATCGAGCATCAAAAGTTGTGTTTAGCGGTTCTAATCTTAGTTTGGATTGTGACAAGAATGGAATGTGAACAAGCTTCAGCCGAGCCAAACACGAGTAAAACTGGACTAATTATACTAATTATTGTATTTTTTCTAATAGAGTTGCTCCGGAGTTGAGATTCAAATCTTTGAACGAAAAACGTTTTCAAATTTGGTTTGTTGTGTACATATGAAGAATCAATCTTAATTAAACGAGCTTTTAGCATTGACCTTGAATCTGTTCGTGGAGTACCTTGTTTGTTTTTCAGTGTAGTTGGAGGGAGCAAACTGTACATGTCCATAGTTTACGGGAAAAAGTGAAACTCACCTGTAGACGACAAAAAGAAGAACTATGCTTTTACTCCTTTCGTTATTGTCGTTTGTAGGACTTTGTGGTTAATGGTTTGGTTGAATTATGGACGTTAGATAATCGTAGTGCTCTCATTTTTTTCTTTTCTTGGATTGCATTATTGACTGAGTGAAGAACAGAACACGCTGGAACTTGACTATCTGTCTATACCAACCTCTTTAATTTGATTGGAACACTGCAGATGCAGATTGATTAATCCAGCCTGTTATCTTTTCTGTTTTCTAACTAATGGTGGACCCTTTGCATTTCGAGTCTTATATTGTCATAATTTCATCACTAAGACATTCCCAATATTCACTTCTCACCATTGATCTCAACTAAAATAACACCCAACTCTGTCAGCATAGCGTGCCTGTTTTCGTATTATGTTGATCAATATGACACACTTAATGTTCAAATTTAATGTGTGAATTTCTGCGGTTTCTTTAGTAGCATAACTATTATTCGGTCTTTCTGTTCTGTTCTCTCCACAGTAACATTTATAATTTTACAAAAAAAATTGAGTTACAGTCCGGGTGCTGCAAGCCTCCGACGATGTGTGGGTTCCAATATTCAAGCCCTACTACTTGGGTCGGCCCGTCTAACATTGCAGCAGAGGCCGATTGCACGATCTGGAACAACGATCCGAGCCAGTTGTGCTATAACTGCGACTCTTGCAAGGCCGGTCTGCTAGGAAACCTTAGGCATGAATGGAGAAAAGCCAACATAATACTGATCATAACTGTGGTGGTCTTGATTTGGGTTTATCTCATTGCTTGCAGCGCATACAGGAACGCTCAAACCGAAGAACTTTTCCGCAGGTACAAACAAGGTTGGGCTTAACTTAAACAGTAGCCTGACCAACACTTAGTCTCGTGTTCCACATCGTAACACTTTCTACTAATTGTTACACGCATGCGTTACCGATGAGCTGAAGTTGTGTCTTTACGACTTTTGATGTGTCGTTGTTTGTGAGTTTGTGTATATTCTTTGTAGCTTGTACTATTCTATCAAAGGTTTATGGACTTGAAAGCAAGAGAAAGGGTTTGGAGGTGGAGTGTGGAGCATCCACCACATGTTCATATTCTTGCTTATCATGTTAGAATGAGAATCTATCCCTACTCTTTACCCTTTTCCCTTTTATCTTGGAATCTCACGTTACAGTCCTTCTTTTGAACATCTTAGTCAACTCCTATGCGAATATGTGCAGTTTCTCCAATATTTATGGAGGATAGCGATGTTCTTGGTTTCTGAAAACGTACATCTCGTGTTTTGCAATTTGTGACGCCAAAAGGCAAATTCATTTCGAAATTAAATTTAGTCGATGAATTGATTATAATTGTTTTAACTATATATGAATCAAATGATAAATATATGATATTTGTCGTATAATCGGGTCAGATATTTCCACACAAAAATTGACCATATGTACTATTGAGTTTTTTTAAAGAATATAGTTTCTCATCTCTTCTCTTTTTTTGGAAAAAAAAAGTGTAAACGGTTGTGTTACTAAAAATACTGATAATATTTAACGTGGCACAATACAGACCGAGCAAAAATCAATAAAACTAGTGAGTATGGTATATGGGTAAAATATAATTTACCTCTTTATGATATTACAAATGAACAAATTATCCTTCTATTAAAAAAAAATAATAATTTACTCTAGAGTTTAGGGTGGTAAATTTTTTCATTTTAAAAAATATAGTGGATAAATTATTTTATTTTAAAAAACATAAGGGGTTTACTTTTTTCTTTTCATAGGGGGTAATTTACTTGCAATATCACAGAGAGAGGAAGGGGGGAGGGGGATAAATTGCTTTTTTTTTCCCTCTTATCTTATGGATGTGTATAATTCTTAAAAATAAATTAAACTAAAATATTATATAAATTGAATTATTAATATTTGTAGAGGATAAAAGTACTCAAAATATAATATTAAGATAGTGAGTTAATGAAAAGATTTTGATTTATAAAAAATATTGAAAATAAAGATATTGCTAATGTTAGAGGAAAAAAATGCACGAGTACAAAAAAAAAACTATCAAAAAGTAGTTATGAAAAATCATAATAAGTAAAGAAATTTAAAAAATTAATTAATCTAAAAATAAATTAAGTGGGACGCCAAAAAGATACTCTCAATAATAAAGTATAGATATTCTGGTATTATCAAATAGGATTAAATTCTTTTTACCCCTTGTATTCTGAAGGTAGTATTAAAAAACAAAAAGACCCTTCAACATTTGAAACCTTCTAACACCCTCCTCATTATAAAACATTAATCAAAATGGAGAAAAATAACTTTATGCTTATATAATAAAAAAGTAAATGTAGTTTATTATATTGGCTCATTTAAAGTCAAAATATCAATAAATATGTTACCAGATTATTTTCAGTCCCCCATAATACATTTATATTATGGTTAGCAGTCCAACATATATAAGCTTTTCGCAATGGATAAACCATCGAAACAACACATGCGCATTGTGCAACAAAGGGGAGGAGGAATGGCACGGCTATTGTGATGAGGGTAACTACCAAAAGATCAAATTGCCCTTATTTTTTAAAGAGATTTGCAGTAAAGGATAAGATCCGCGCATGAAGGCGCGGGTCAGGTCGCCCGACCCGACTTGCCTGACTCGGACCGGCTGACCTGCCTGTTTGACAGCCATTGGATCACCTGACACCAGGACAACCAGATGATGCCACATGGCACATTATCATGCGGTACCGTACGCAATAAATACCTGTATTTATGAATAATTATGGCAAGTGTATTTATCACGTTTTCTGATCTCACTAGCTCTCCACTGATCGCTTTTCTAACTTAAGTATCGAAGGGCCTTAGCTAGGGGCTACCCAACAAGCCTAACGTGTATTTTGTTCTCATGATCCACTTGTAGAAAGTTCGAAGAGGAATTCAACGACCCAACCCGAATTGTGCTACCTGCATCACATCGTTTTTTCAAATGCCCATATTCGACACGATGCATTGTAGTACACATATATAGAAGACAAGTTCAGTTTGCATGGCCATTTCGAGAATGGGATGGAGGCTATATGTCGATCGAGGGGCAGACATTCAGTTAACACAGTTCAGTTTGCATGGCCATTGTCTGTAAATATGATATTTGGGAAGTTAAATTGTGTTGAATCACTGTCTCATTTAAAAAATTAAATTGTGAGAATGCTAATACATATGAAATCGTGCATGTTCATCCTTTTAAGGGTAGTTGGTTGTAATAGATTTATTTGACATACAATAAGTCTTTATGTTTATTGTGGAAAATATGAATTTTCATTCAAGTTTTTGCTAATGTCAGCAAATTCATGAATTATACTAACAAATAGTAGGAGAATCAAATGTAAATTTTCAAAACACAAAAAATTTATGTGTAATTACACAAAAACTAAAAAAAAAAAAACGGTGTAATTATCTCTTTCTTTATTTATTTTTCTTTTTTTTGGAGGTTCAAACCTTGCACGTGAAACTCTTCTTTTAATAAATACATATCAGCAAATTTGACCCAAAAATTTTTATTTGATTTGAGTCTAATACATTTTGAATAAGCATTATTTTTAAAAGTTCAAATTGTTCTGAAATAGAATCATCTAATATTTATTATTTTTACCTAGTTGGATACATGAAATCCCTGGAAAACTTGTCCACGGGATACATGTGTTTTTAATTAAAAATTGTATTCTTTCAGACAAAAGTTGAGATTCTGTGTCCCCATACGTAATCCCCACTAAATTTTTTCATTCTACATCATGTTGCATCTTATATTTTATTTAATATAGATATATTATATATATAAATCTTTATATATGTTGCATCTTATATTTTATTTAATATAGATATATTATATATATAAATCTTTATATATGTAAAGCATATATATTACTATAGAATTAAAATAGAAAATATAATATATACATAATCACACACTTATAACAACAAATTAAAACTAGCTATTAGAATGAATTAAAATTAGAGCATCAACGTGCAAAACATAAATTCTTACTCAAATGTAATTATGAAACAAGTATAATATACTTATCATGTGATTGATAATTTTTACAAATTATATATTAATTACCATACAAGTATATTATATTTAACATCTAATTAATTCAAATTCACGTCAACTCAGTATGAGTTAGAATTTTCCCATGCAAAAGTTGAAGACAATCGCAATCCATTACACACTTTAATTTCCTATGAGTTAGACGAAGAATAAGAAGCAGAAGCAGTCTCCTTCAAATCCACCACCCTGTCACCGCCGTGCCCGCCGCCGTCCTCCTCGTCGAGAACCAGATCATTCGTCCTCCTAAACGCCCCGTGCGCCACCACCACCACCACCCCAACCACCAGCCCCGCTACGAACACCGACGCGCGCGTCATCATCAGCGTAACCACCGTCAGGATCGACAGAACCACCAGGACGACCTGTTCCTCCATGGCGTACCCGAACAGGACGACGGGCTCGTCACGGAGGATGTAGAGGAAGAGCCACGCGGCCGTCATGGCGACGAACACAATCAGGGCGACGGGGTGCCATAACAGGTTGATGAAAAGCGCGAACAGAATGATCATGGCGTAGTTCACGTGGAAATAGGAGGTGTTGGTTTGGATCCGTTGGAGGGCGGCGTTGAAGCTCTCCGGCAGGGAAAAGGAGACCATTTCCTTCCATGGGCGGCGGGTCCCCATATCGGATCGGACCCGTTGACGGGCATGGACGAGAAATGGCGGGTCGGAGGGCGGCGGGGTGGTTGGGATTGTGCCGTATGTGGTGCTCATTTTGATACGGTACTGGAGAGAAAGAAAGAGATGTAAATCTGCCGGATCTAAACGGGAGAATGAAGGAGCAATTTGTCGCACAGAGTTTCAGGGAAAAAACAAAGATTTTCTTTTTTTTTTTTATTTGATTTCGTTGTATCAAAGTGTGATAGAAAATCTTTGTCTCCTTATTAGCTATTTTTTTTTTAATTTTGTTACTAATTTTAGCAATCGAGAATTGAATTTTACTTGTACTGGAATATATGTTGAATAAGTTGTGAATTAAAATAGGATCCTAATTAATTATTTGATTTACGCGTTCATTAAAAAAATACGATTTTTTATTATATCTACTTATCGTGATTAAAATTAATAATATAGTAAATATTAATCAATTATGGTTGCAGTATTGCAATTAGTTGTCCATTCTGCTAACAAGGATAAGATATTAGTTATAGCAAAATTCACGAAATTTTTTGATGTTAACGAAAAAATTGAATGAAAATTTATATTTATCATCAATTAATTTATTATTAGTCAAATAATTTTTTTCTGACCAAATTACCCTTATCGAAATTCACACGCTAATGCATATGAAAAAAATATTTTCACCCTTTTAATAGTAGTTCGGTCAGAAAAATTTTGTTTGATTTGCAATAAATCAGCAACATGTCAAATAGGGTACATAAGGATTTTCATTCAACTTTTTAACTAATATTAACCAATTCGATAAATTTTAACTGATAGAGAAATCTATTAGCCCGACGAAAACAAACGTAAGAATTTCTAAATATAATTTTTCAAACTGCATTGAATTTACGTATACTTACCATAAACCTCAAGGGAGAGTGGTGTAATATCCGTAAAATAAAATACAAGATAAGATACTAATTTAAAATCAAAAAATTGGAATGGACGTTTAACACAGGCAACATTCAAGTTACTTGTTGAAATCAATACCATTCAACGAATAACATGTAAAAAGAATAGCTACAAGCCTATACAAAGGATGCAGCAGAGATGATCCCTTCTTCAACCAGAAAAAAACTGCTATTACACAAAGCTAACTGCACGTAGAATGCTACAAGCTACAGTGGATTCCTCAAGAGGAACGGATATGCAACTCTACGTACGACCAATTGCTTGTATATAATTAAGAACAACTATGTTGGAGATGATTCTGCTGCCTTCCTTGGAGGGGAGGGATTGTCGAGGTTTAGATCGCCGACGCCTTTAGGGGGACCAAGGCTGCAGCGATCCGAGTTGTGTAGTTCGATGGCGTCTTTAATTTTCTGAAACTGCCAGAAGTTTTTCGACAATAAGAAGTCAAGTCTTTGAAGAATAACACAAATGTGAAATGCCAAATGTAATCTCAACTTCAAATTCTTGAACCACAGGTGTAATATTGAAAACGTTCAACGGGTGGGAGCTGACTGCAGGAAAAAAGTGAAGGAGAAGGTAAGTTACTTACTTTGGCAAGGGAACAAGAAAAGGACTCCAGCAATCCGTCTGCTCCACGGTAGAAGTGGAAATATGGAAGAACCTTGACGTTCAAGTTCTTGCTCATGGGCTTGTTTTCGTCGAAATTGACTTTCAAGAACAAGATTTCAGGATGTTCCTCTGCTGTTCTGCAAAGCTGATAATGGAGCACACTGTCACTTACATTAATTTGAAACCAGTATCTGATTTTTAAGCATGGCAAAATCAATGTAACCTCTATGGAAAATTACCTTTCAAATGCGTATTCTAGCCCAAGGTAATGATATTACGTAGTAGAATAAACATCGGGGAAAGTAAAGACTACCTTGGGAAATAATGCTCGGCAAGAAGCACACCATGTTCCATAGAACTCGACAATAACTAGCCTATCTTTAGCCTCACTCAAGGCGTTCAAAAATTCTTGTGTGGAGTGAATATCAATCATGTTTGGGCCTGCATTTCTTTCCCACCACTTGGGCTGCTCACTTTCAGTGAAAGTTGCATGTACCTGATACGTATCACCACTAAAATAGACATCATTAACTCGAGGAAAGATGTAACCAGATCTAGCATTTGAGAATTCAGAAACTATAAACTCAATAGGACACTCAAACTCACCTATGTTTTTCAAGAACATGATTATTACCAGATTATAAAGACTTCATAAGACTGAATAGTTCCTCAAATCTCATGACAAGAACACTTACATAGATAGTACATGCCCACACGAATTACTCAAATGACCTTACACACGCTGTTGTAGCATAATCAAATATGATACAGCTGAAAACGACTTGGCATAAACATACCAATTAATAAGAATAATCCAAAGGGAAACTTAGTTCTCCGGTAGTCTAAGAGGATCCAGGAAGCAACACAAAACTGTTGATTCTTGTAATGGAATGCAAAACTTAATTCAGCCTAATAAAACCCACTTAAATGTATAAAGAACATGCTCGAAAACAACCCTCAGCACAACCATAGTCAATGGCTCATTGAGTTCTGAACGATCATGGTAGCAGAGAACTAGTCATACATGATACAACCCATACGAGTCATCTGGACTGAAAGAAAATGAAAGAAAAGGTCACCAGGGTGAATGATCTAAAACACTTCAAGAAAACAGGCAAAGCCAAGTTTAGTTAATTTGTGGCAATCTCGTATCAGAGACATCTTTCATGATTCAGCATCATAAGAAACCTAGATACGACTAGGACCACCCAAGTCCTACCAGAATCCAACTGTAAGTTCCACACCAGATCTAGAGCATTAAAGTGAATAATTAAAGCCATTTCCGCTTAAAAATGACAATTGCACAGACCCCCCTTCTTAATTTTACTGACATAACAATTACCCTCTTCTATTAGTGAAACAGAAAACTCCCCTTTCCAAATACTTGAAGGGAAGGCCTATTGAACCAGAATTATGTTGTGTATGCAAGCAAATACCCTTGCATAGCATTCTACTTTTCAAAGTTTTCATTCTAACCAAATTTTGATGATAATTTCAGCAAATAGAGTGCATTTTTTGTTAAATTACTAATAGAACTTTCTGCCCGATTGTTTAATAATGTAAATTGTGTTTCAGAATTAGATCAAGTAAAAAATGATTTACTACAATCATTTGAAACTTAATACACCTTGTGCACCAATAGTCCAACTTTTTCATACAAACTCAAATTCAAGTTCTGAAGTACATGACAGAAAAACGGCACAAGAATGAAAAGCTTTACAGGAAACACTGGTTATCAAATCAAATCCAGGCCCAGGTCGAATAATCTATTGAAATTCAGGAAAGTTGGAATCTTTACCTTGAAAGACGCCAATTGCTTGTGGCGTTTGAAGGCAATTGAAGAAACAGAATCAGAACCAAAAGAAGAAACAACATCTACCCTCCTAAGCAATTCTACTTGAGTTGGGGGAAAAGCCCGTTGACAAGAATTGACAGACGAAGTGAAAGATATTAACAATGAAGAAGAAAACCTCAGAGAATTACAAGATAATTTGATCACATCAGCCATTTTCACACACACACACAGGTCTTGTGAAGAATTCGTTTGATTTCTTCTTCAACCTCTTCTTGTGCCTGTGTGTTCTACAAATTGAGCTTCTTCAGAAAAGATATTTCCGTTTCATGGGATGGTAGACAGTTTACGTAAATGGAAAACAAACGCAAAAAACCAAAAGACGAGTAGGGAGAATGTCGTTGGTCTCTCAGACAGTCACACACTTAGTGTGTGTAGTGGTAGAGTCGGGATAGACACTGAGAGCAAGCAGAGGAGAGTTGGAATGAAAATGTGTGAACGAAAATCCCGGAAGCGTTGATTCGCTAAATCAAACCAACCAAACCCAATGGAAATTTCAATGAACCCAAAATTCATATGTCAAAATACCAAGAGCAAGAGGTTTGGTGAGTTAATAAACTTTGTAAAATATTACATAAGATGTTTGAGATTTTATAATTACTACGAAATATTTGGTAATTTTTTTGAAAAATGTATAATTATATATATATATTGAAATTTGACGTAAGTATATGTAAATTTTTTATTGTTTGAAAAAATTATATCTAGTATTTTTTAATTGTGGTATATCTTCTGTTAGTTAAAACTTACTAAATTTGTTAATATTAACAAAAAAATTGGTTAAAATTTTATATTTACCTTGATTGATTTATTACTGACTTATTGCAGGTCAAATTAAATTTTCTGACTAAACTACCCTTATAATGATGAAGATGTACCTCTTCACATATATTTACGTGTGAAGATATGTAAGGATAATTTGGTCCTAAAAAATTTATTTGACCTGCAAGAAATTAATAATAAATCACTTGTGGTGAATTGATCAAAATATCTTTTTTAAATTACCAATTATATTTTTATATATAATTAAGTATTTTTGTGAACTAACATGCCCTATGATTAATTTACTGCACACCCTCAAATTTTTTAATATTTCTGCATATGTTTATTGTTACTTTTTGAAAAGTTCAATTTCGATAAAGTATTTATGTTCATTTCTCTATCTAAAGCTGTATAATTATTTCTTGTTTGAAAGAGTTATTTGTAAATTTTGAAATAACTAAAAGTATTTGTAATAATGTCAAATTTAAAAAAGTGACTATAATTTCCTGTTATTTGTTTAATAATTTTTGCTTGTGTTGATAGAATAGAATTAGGATTCTTTTTTATCCAAATATAGTTCAACCGCACACGTACATATATGCCAATGGGATGCAATATTTCAAGACGAACTGGTAAAATCAACGATATGTTGATATAAGTATCGTGAAGTTCTTCTATGTACTATTAATAAAGCACCAAGGGTCAAGGAAATTTTTACGGTGATCGAGTTTGATTAAATTTGAATCAATTATATAATAAGTATAATATATTTGTAGTGTAATTATTGTGCCGTTTAAAAAAAATGACCAAAGAGATTATAATAACAGCCAGAACGAGTATAAAACTATCCCAGACTCGGTTAGTTTCGATCATGCAATGTGACATGAGGAGGGAAGCAAGTATGGTTCAAGTTTCCACCAACACTAGAAATAATCACTTGGGTAAGGAACGTAATCTAAATGGGTGTTTGAGGCTTCAGCTTTTATGATCAAAATAAATTATAAAAATAGTTATAAATTATGCAGGTATAAAAATTGAGAATATTTGAAAATAAAAGTTAAAAGTGAAAAAAAAAAAAGAATTGGAGATTTAAATAAACAATTTACTATTTACAATTCATCAAGAAGCTGCGGAAGTCGGTAGGAAGTATAGCTTTTGGCTTAAATCAACTTAAATTTAAGCAGCTTAACGACGAAAACATAAAATAAAAAAAATTCAGCAGTAAACTGATAAAATGACTAATTTTGGCTGCAACTAACCAATGCATTTCAATCACAAAAACAAGGTTCTCAGTCAGCAATGACTGGAACACATCAGTCACAATAAGGCCTTGGATCTCTTTTCAGTGCTACGCCTTAGTTCCGCAAGGACGAAACTGCCTGAGTATTATTAGATTACAACAAGTGCAGCTTGAATGCAGTCAGATTCAGGCATAAGCTACAATGCTGAGGGCCACAAATGAGATTAGCAACAGCCGAGCATGTAGAAGGAACAACAGAATAATGTTAGACGTGAGAACTGCTAGTGGGATGATGCTCAGTTATCGTTGGCCGTTGGCACTTCACCAGCTCCACTGAAAGGGTGGGTCACAAACTCTGTGATGGTAAGTTGATGTTATACAGGTAGCACATAGAACAGACAACATTTGACAGACGGCAAACTAGTGATAACAATATCCATCTGGTTTCATAAGCTTAACTTGTTAACTGTGTCAAGTCATATTATTAGTTGCATTTACCTCTCTGCAAAACCCCATCCTACCTATCCGAACCTATCAGGCATCAAGGAAATTCATCTTTGCACAATACCATCAGTCAACGCCTGGTTCAGTTCGGAATCTGAAATACCACTTCATTTAAAAGAAAATGAGTTTCAATGTTCGGGCAAAAGAATACTCTCTGGAAATGAATCCGTCCCATTATTTGGAGCTCCATGAATGTTCAAGATGGTTGTCACCAAGTTATATATCTGAACATTCTCAAATGATGGGATTTTCCGGCCCCTAGCAAATCGAGGTCCATGAGCAACAAAAATGGTCCTCATTGAGAAAAATGCATTGTCGTATCCGTGCGCTCCTCCACATTCTTGCCTTTTCGATCTAGTCTGCTCCACTTTAAATCCTTCGTCGACCAATCCTATAATAGGTGGAATTCGATCACTAGCAGAATAATGCAGTCTGCTAAGGAGCTCCTCCTTGAGATAAACACTCAAATACTCACCATTAACCACATTCCCCGACTTTAGCCCCAAATTCATCTTAGCCACAACTTTTTCTGCTGAATAACCAGGTGGTGGACGAATTGCAAGCAATGGGCTGTAGGAGTAAACCCATTCCTTTGGTATCTGAATCCAGTCTGCTAAGTCATCTAAGAATATCAACTTTCGGTCACACGTACTGACCATCCCATGATCACCCACCAAAATGATATTCACATCCTCAAAAATCCCTCTTTCTTCCAAACCACTAATCAACCTCCCGAGCATCTTATCCACTCCAGCAACAGCTTCGGTGATCTGAGGATCATCAGGCCCAACCTTGTGACCCTGATGATCAGGGTCCTCAAAATACAATGTCATAAAGGCAGGAATCTCACTACTAGGCAAATCAAAGTACTTCAAAATGGCATCAACTCTGTCTTCGAAAGGAACCGAACTATTATATAACATACAATATCCCTTAGGACAATTCCAAGAACCCTTTTTCACCTCCGAACCAGGCCAAAAGTACGTCGAAGCATTTAAGCCATTGTTCACCACAGTCTCCCACAGCGGCTCACCGAGCCACCACTTGGGCTGATGACTAGCCATAGTGAACAAATCACCAGTTTCAGGATCGATGAAATAATTATTTACTATTCCATGATAAGCAGGGTACAAACCAGTGACAATGGAATAATGATTCGGAAAAGTCAGCGTTGGAAACACTGGAATCAAGCCCAATTCAGCTTCAGTCCCATTCTTGATCAGTCTATTGATATTCGGGGTATCCGTCTTGAATTGATACCCAAACCTGAATCCATCCAACGAAATCAACAAGACGACAGGACTTTTGAGCTTCTTGAGCGGCCTAGACACCTCACTTGCCGAACTTGAAGCTTTGAAGAACAGAAAGCCGAAAGCAATGGCTGCAGAGAGAGCAACGCAAGTGGAGATAACGAGAGAAAGGAATATAACCGTGGTCGTAGCTGGTTTTGGATGGGAGTCCAAGGAAGAAGAATCTGTGCTTAAGGGCAGAAGAGCAGCATCGGGATGATCATCGTCTTCCTTTGTTGAGATCGGCATCGGCTTGTTATCGTCGTTTGGACTCAAAATGGATACGGAATCAGACACCATTCCAGGATTCAAGATTTAACGATCTGGGTTCGTCAAGAAACACAACAAAATAGAACCCCTTTGAGGATTCTTGCTTCTCGGGACAATTTCAGAAGGCTTTCAAGAAATGAAAATATCCCTGATTTCAGAAACCCAAGTTTTGAAGAATCGGTGAGGTGATGTGAAGTTGTTGCCCTCTCCCTCTCACTCTCATTTGAGAAATGGAATCTGAGGAGAAGGGTAGTTGATATATAGCTATTACAGAAGGTAAGTGATGAATTGGAGTTCAATGGAAGGAATGTTGTTTGTTTGTCGAGAGGAAGAGAGCAAACGTGCTGCTGACAGTTAGTTCAGTTGCTGGGTCTTCTACCTCATCTTTCTTTCCTTTCTCTTTTCCCTTTTCCCTTTGACAACTCATTTTGTATTGGACTTGGGCTTAATTCTTTACTGGGCCGGACTCCCGCGGATTGAAACCCGGACCCGAGCCTGGGGCGGACTTTGAAGCTATTACATAGTTTCGGATCGGGTTGGTGTTTTAAACCCGAATCCAGCCATTTCAATATTTTATATTTGATATATTTCACATATATTTATTAAAAAATATGCGTAGATTTTATTTATATATAAAATAGTTTGTTATTTTAATGAACATATAGGTAATATATATTTTTTAATATTTTTTATACTTGTAGAGCCTAAATATACACATATAAATTTGTATACGAAATATAATCTTTCAATTATATTATCGGTTCTTATTTATAAAGTTATAGTAATATTATTTTCAAAAAAATATTAGCTTTTTTAATATTTTAAATTAAATTTATGGGATTAAACCCATTTAGTCCGAGATCTAAAACAGATGAGACACTGAGTTCAAGAATTCTTGACGGGTTGGATCCTAAATTTCGACGAGCCCAAAGGCTTATAGCCTACTCATTTACATGTCGTCCTGTAAAAAATAAATTTACTTTCTTACTAATTAATCACAATGCGGTTTAGTTCGTATTTTTTTCCGAGTATAGGAATAATATCAATATTGTAGCAATTAAAACATTTAAAATATTAGAAACTGTAACTTTTATTAGTGTTAGATCATCAAATTAATTATCTGCAAGAATAAACTCTATATCATAAATCTAAAGAACAAATTGAAAAAAGATAAATTTGAATTAAAATTATTTCAAACAAACCTCTAATAAATGATGTGCCTTAAATAGCCCAAATGTAGGGTGCACAAAATAAATAAATATATATATAAGTATACTAATCTATATATATTTATATTATATATATATAAAAAAAAAACACTCCACACTCACAAATGATGGTTAATAATATTGTCGCACCAATTTTTTGTAAAGCCAAAAATGCCATTCAACTAATAATATAACTAACTTATTCACATTTTTAAATTCTATATTAAGTAATAAATTAATTTTCTTTTATTTTCTTTTTTTTAAATGTAATATATTTATATTTTACTCTTATATAATATATTTTAAAGAGCGAAATATTATTTATTATATGCATGCAGGAGGCGTGCCACAACAATTAGTCTAAAAAAGAAAGACCCTTTATATTCATAAACGGTTATTGATGATATCACTGCACCAATTTTTTCAGAAGCCTAAAATGCCCCTCAATTGATAAGATAAACAACTTATTGAACTTTTCAAATTTTACATTAACTGACAATTTAGTTTTCTTTTCTTTCTTTATTTCTTTTTTTTAATGTAATGTATTAATGTACATAATTTACTTTTATTTATAATATATTTTAAAGTGTAAAAAATTATTTATTATATGCATGCAAGAACGACTAGTATTTATAAATCACAAGTGCTAATATCCACCACGATAAAACAAAATTAATTCAAAAACTCACGTTTTGACCACAATTAGCCAATGTTTGTTATAATTTTAGCTATAACCAATATAACTGTCATGATTTTTAGCTGTGGCTAATATTTTAATTTTATACGCGGAAACATCAGCTAATAATTGTTGGACAATTTTGAAAAATATATATATTGACTGTAATTTTTTACTCAGACCGTCGTGGAGTGGATCAATCTTACTCTCTTGAACGCACGCCACATGTACTATAAAAGCGGAGAGGGAATAAACCATGCACGTTCAAGAAAGCAATTTAAGTATTTTTAAACTTATAACTTCAAATAAATTAAGTCTATTTTTGGATTCTAAAAAAGAAAAAGTAAAAATTAAAAGCAAGCGGCAGGAGGATCCTCGTAATTGTTTATCAGTAATGATCGAATTGTATGATTCATCATAAATTATTAATTTGTCTTTGACCGAGCGATTATGGAGATCGAGTGTACTCTTAGGTCAAGTTTTAGCCGACCTAAAGAGATAGTGCACGCGGATATTAGACTTTTTTATCTAATTTGTTATTTCTAAAAA
Source organism: Sesamum indicum (assembly GCF_026168435.1). Taxonomy (NCBI): domain Eukaryota; kingdom Viridiplantae; phylum Streptophyta; class Magnoliopsida; order Lamiales; family Pedaliaceae; genus Sesamum; species Sesamum indicum. The sequence continues at coordinate 16,150,907 of NC_142661.1, forward strand.
TATAAGTGTGATTCCTCATCAAATAGTCTTTCAACATACGGAAAATTTTAGTCCGGATTCGGTTCGATCGAAACTGAATCAATCATATGACAAGTGCAATACACTTACCGTATGGTTGGTATACATTTCATAGATAGTGATTAACCACAAAATAAATATACTTCACTTATTCTGTGATTGGTTTGATTCAATCCAACTTAATTTTAGTGAAAATTTTACTTCACGTACAATTTGAACGAGGGTTTATGAATAAGAATTAGTCAGGTGAATATTTAAGAAAAATAAAAAATAACCGCTCGGTAAATGACATACCTCATCGATTACTTAATATTGTATTAATATTATATAAAAAAAGAATCTCCACTGGGGGCTGTTTGGAAGTCAAAATGAAATTACGAATTAAATTGCCACGGGAAGATAATGGAGAAGTAACCATAATCATTATTAGGCTTCTTTGTCAGTTTCACGTGAATCCCTCCATTCATCAACGAACAGCACCTTATCACATGCTTTTCCTGAGCCGAAAAAAGTCTGAATATTTTATTTTTTTTAAAATAATAAATTACATTATAATATAAGACGACATTCAAATTCTATTAGCTACATTAATGATTTTAAAACAAACAAGAAAAATATTAAGGGATCATTATAAGATTCTCTCCTGAAATTTGATATAATTATTTGTACACTTTTTATAATTTAAAAAATTATATCTAATATTTCTAACATTTATTTTTGTCCAATAAATAAATCCACCAGTTAGTCAAAATTCGTGAAATTGCTAATATTAGCAAGTTGAATTGGAATCCACATTTACAACTAATTGACTTATTACTAACTTATTGCAGGTCAAATATTTTTTTTTTAAAATCAAACTACCCTTATAAATCATTACATACTAATGTATGTAAAGAGATACATCTTCACCCCTAATAAGGTTAGTTTGGTAAGAAAAGATTTTGTTTGACTTGCAATAAGTCAATAATAAGTCAATTAATAATATGAATTTTCTTTCAATACTTTTTTGCTAATATCAACAAATTTTATAAATTTTAACTAATGAATAAATCTATTTATGAGATGAAGACAAACGTGAGAAGTACCGAATGTAAGTCTCCAACTACATAGGATATATGTGTAAGAATACAAAATCTCAAGGGAGGACGGTGTTATTATCCTAGCATTAATAATAAACTGCAGACTATTGTATAAATAGATTGATACATATATGCATAAGACTGGAGTTGGATAGATCGGCAATTTCATAACGAACAAAGCAACAATGGTGAAATCTTGTCCCTATGAAAAATAGATTAGATTACGGGTTCGAGTATATTACAAATTACTATGTAAGCAAACCAACACATATACGTGGGACTCGAATTCAATACTTCTGTCTAGTGAAAAGTTTTGGACTACGAGTGGGCGTCGGGTTGGGTCGGGTTTTGGAAATTCTGGTAGTTCAGGTCGAGTCCGAACTTTTGAGTAGCTAAAAACCTGATTTTTGTCGGATATCTGACAGTCGGGTACCCAAAACTTTCTTTTTTCTTTTTTAAAAAAAAAGTATCATTGATTTTGAGTTAATGTTACAAATTAAAATAATATAAAAAAAGAGCAGTTGAAAAATTAACTTAAAACTGTACAAAATAGAAGCTGAAACAACTTCTACAAAAACAAATATTATCAAACAGCCTCTGTTTTGTTACTTTTTGATTTTTTTTTTCAATTTCTTTGAATACACAATTTTAATTTTCATCATTCAATTTTTTTAATATACTTATTTTTAGTGTACAATAAATAAGAAATTTCAATATACAATTAACTAAACAACAAAAGAAAAAAAAAATAATACTAACTTTTTTATTTGGTATTCTAATTCTATCATCTTCTTGTGACATTTTAAAATTTTAGGGTTTGAGAGAAAGAGGAGGTATTTTTGTTGGGTTGTATGTTTTGACTTAGTATTGTTGGCTTGGGAACTTGATGAGATTTTGGAGAAGAAAAACAAGAGAGAAGAGGGAGGAAGAGAGAAGAAGGAGGAGGAGACCAAAACCCTAGGGTTAAACCTAAATAGGTAGACAACAGAAAAAAATACATAATCCTTTTGGGTACCCCAATTTGATCTTTTTAATTCGAGTATTGAGTAACCTGATACCCAAATTTTTAAGAAAAAAATTCAAAAAAGAAACCCAAACTCGATTGGATTGGGTTGGGACCCGAACGCCCACCCCTATTTTGGAGCATCATCAAACCTTATAATTGAGACAAGTTAACTTAGTAAATTTAATTTCTTTAGTTAATGTAATAAATTTATTTACAGCTTAATAGAAAAAGTAATTAATGTATTCAACAACTCGTAAAATGAATTAAGATTAATTAGCTAAATATGGGTTCATGAATCAATTAAGGTGGATGTCCAAACATGACCTTTGCGAGCTCCATGGGCCAAACAATCTTTAGATACAGCGTGCCTGTGTGTGAACATTCTACAATCAGATTTCCCCCTTTTGTTTTTAGTCTGCCAACCTAGATTTTTGGGACAGCACGGACAAAATTGGATCATCATATATTACTTAATTCGAGCTTTTCTAGTTAACAAAAAACATTAAAATTTTTGAGTAATTATATATTTTCAACTTCAAGTCGTCTTATTTTTATTTTTTTTATATAAGAGCGATCAAATATTATTAATTGAAATAAATTAATTATAATTACAATCATTTCTATCGATATCAATATATAATAAAACTATTACAATAATCATATTCTGCTCAACAACGCATACTATTACAGTAGACACCCACTTCTACTATGCAGTAAACAATGTCCCACACACATGACGGGTGTAAAACCCATGACCTCTAAAATCATAAAATCTTAATTTCGCCAGCTGAGTTAGGCTTCATTCGCAACTTCAAGTAATCTTATTGGAAAGGGTTGTATGGGCTTGCAAATAATCACATTACTTGACAAAAGTGTTAATTACATCTTCAATTAAACAAATATTTTATGTCTTTTGTAAATTTTGAAGGGTGCTAGTGTAATATTCTTCATGCATTTGTATAAAATTTCGCCAATGAATAAAGGGTGTACTTGTAATTTTGTAAAGGGTAGAGAGTGTTCGTGGAATTACGTAATCTCGATGGCGGTGGCGGTGTAATTTACTCGATAAATTTCAAGTTCGATTTAATTTGGGGTTATATCACACTCACTGAGGTTGGGTCTAATTATACAAATACTATTGTCGTCTATAGAATCATAAAAACTCCCAATTTAACTCAGGGGTTGTATTTGTAAAATTTTGCCCTTAAATAGGGGGTGTGCATGTGATCACAGCTACAACCTGATGGGGGTGTCTTATAATTTTGCAAAAGGTAAAGGTATTTGGACCTAACTTCCAAGGCACCGATGTAATTTACCCATTCAATTTTGACATATTTAAAAATTACAAGATCTGTAACAAGGGATAAAATTATATTGACACCCTTTAAAAATAGGTCTAATTACATAAAACACCCCCTGCTTTTTATAAAATTATAAATACATTTTAAAGTTGTAATTAAAATTATAAGTACACCCCCCATTAAATGTCGAAACTTTATTCAATTACCTCACAAGTACATCGATACCCCGTTAAGGAGTGTACCTATAATTTATAATTTTTTTAATATATTTATATAATTAAACCTAATATTAAGAAATCTCGATGTAATTTATCCATTATTACTATTAATCAATCGAGTTTGTGTTAAATTTGTCAGCACTGTTGGTATGTATAGAATGGATTGTGAATTCATCCGTTTCAAACTTCTCTTATTTGATTGCGTAAATTATATTGATATCCTTTAATATTAGGCTAATTATATACACATTCATGTATTTTGTGAAATTATAAGTATTCCCCCTAATAGGTTGTTAGTGTAATATACCTTAAAGGATATTTTTGTAAAATTTTATCATCGGATAGATGATTTATTTGTAATTACAATTATAATTTTAATGTATTTATAATTTTTCAAAAGATAAGAAACTTTTGTGCAATTGAACCTAATCTCATGAGGTGTGAATATAATTTACCTTATTTGATAATTGTATTGGGTAAATTACAGCTATCTTTTATGAAATTTGGCATAATCAGAAATGCCCTTTATTTATCTCTTATTTTTTGAAAAATTATAAATATCGTTGTCACACGAAAAATTATTATATAGCCATTAAGACAGTGATACGAGAGTTATGATTTTACCCTTGTTGAATCTTTTTATAAGAAAGGGATACTTGAAATATGTAAAAGAAAAAAAAAAATATACGAGGGTGTGTGAATATAGGGTATATTAGTCCATAAAAATATTTTAAAATTATAATTTATAATCTATTCTTTAGGGTTTATTACAAGCACCTGCCCTAATGTTTAACATAATTATAAATACTTTCTTATTGTTTGAAAAATTACAAATACCTCATTACTTTTAACTTTCGCCTAACAACATGCCAATTCCAGTAGCCTTGATTAAGTTTTCATCCAATTTTTTTAGTAAAAACTTATTAAAATACTCTTTTAGGTTATGAATTATAATTTAATATATATTTAGGATTTTAAAAAATATTTTTATGAACTAATATGCCCTGTGATTATTTACTATACCTCTCTATTAATAAAAAATCAACAAGGCCAAAGTTGTAACTTTTACTTTACTATTTAAGGGCTACATAATTATTTTTCAGTTGGGAGGAGGGTTCTAATTTTTCAATAAAGAAAAAAATATATATAATTATGATAAAAATTTTAGAAAAAAACTATGTAATTATATCTTCCTTTAGTTTCACAAAATAGCTTTCATGTATTTTAAAAATAGACTAAAAATATCTATTGATTTGAAAAATCTTGCACGAAAACCTTAACAGATGGTAGACGTGTGCACACGCCCTTAGCGCGATGTTGCAGTATTTTTTGTATGCTAGGACCTTTTTGCCCCTTTTTTTTTTTTTTAAATTAAAATGCCCCAATGTTGTCTATCTAAGAGATAATGTCCAAAATTCACTTATTTTAATTTTTAAGCTTGTTTTTAGTTTCTTTTTTTTTTGCATTTTTTTCTCTAAAAAATAAATAATTTTATTCTTAAATATATTTACTTAGATATTAAAAAACGAGAAAAGTATGTAATTTTTAAAAATTTTAAAATTAAATTAAAATCACAATGCAAAAATTAATATACTAAAATTCACTTTCGAATTTAAGTATCTATATATAAATATTAATCAATTATATATTATTAATTAATTTAAATTTACTTTTTCAATTTAAATATATTTTAATAAATTATTATTTACTATGCGTAGTATTTTAATTTAAATTACTGTTATATGTATTTAAAATAGAAATTTATACTTTAATTATTTTAAAATTGAAAACAAATAAACTATTTTCTTAATATATTTTAAAAATTGGGCAACGACGGTCACGGTGACACTTCACTAAAGCGGTCGCCGCTGAAGTATCGACCATATCTACAGCAATCGCCCAGACTAGGGTGGTGATGGCGACGTCGCTGATGAAAATAACTTGTAAATAAAATATGGATATATTTTGTCTCCCACATTGTGAGAATAATAAATCCAAAATAATTTATAACGAATCATATCTCCTTAAGTATCAACATCTTCAATTTAATTACGATAACGAAAGTGTGTATCGTCAATGCCTCAAATCTAATTCATTTGACTTCTTTCTTATCTTTTTTATCCCTAACAGACGCCCCTAAATTTGTGGGCATTTCCCCCTTCTGTGTTGGGCAGCATAGAGGGAGGGGTGGGCAGTCGAGCGTCGGAGGGTTTTCGAGGGGTACGCAGGGGAGGGGGATTAATTTTATTTTTTGTATAATTTTTAAAAATATATAATAAAAAATATAAAATTTGTTAAATCTAGGTCTCTAATCATTTATATAACTAAGATATAACGAATGAGATAAATTGATTAAATCCTACAGCTTTTATACTTTCCAAATAATTTAACAGTGATTAAAATAAAAAATAATATATATGAAGTAAGAGCATAGCAGTTCTTTGACGGAAAATTTAAACGAAGAGGGAAAAATGAGGTACATTAACAAAACAAAATTTGAGAAGGACGTGATATGGTGATAGTTCTGTTCTTGTGATGAAGGTTGCTATGATGGAGAAATTAAATGATTTTGCAATGCTACAAACATAGACATGTTGAATTAATCCCTTGACATGAAATAAATCTATGGTATATTATAAATTATCTTCATCTCATTTTTCTTTAATTTAATTTTCTTCCCTCTTAAATAATTTGGCATATCTCCAATATTAAATGATCATGTACATTTTTTTATTAGCTTCAATTTGTTTTAGTTTTTCTCCTAAACAAGCTTAAAATCGTGAATTTTTAGTCTGATCAAACATATATGTATTTATCTAATTTTAATTTAATTTATTTTATAATTCTATGCTATGTCGATATATTATTCAAATTAATATATTGTTTAATTTATTAAAATATTAATATAATTATGTAATAACCTATTTTATAAGATGGAATTGATTTCTTCCAAGAAATTTAAATAATTGGGAAGATGAGTCAATGGGAATTGAAGATTGTTGTGGACAATAATGGAATTGTATAATATGATATTCCAAGTAAACGCCTTGAGGAGTACCCATTCTTGGCATATCATGATAAATAAATAAGCATAGAATGATAATTGATATATACACATATATATATATACACACTTAGCGATCGTGCCACTCCATATCAATGTGTATATAATAAATAATTTTTCATACTTTGAACATATTATAAATAAATATAAACTATATAAATCAGCACATTACATTTAAAAAAAATAAAAAAGCGATAGAACAAAAGAAAAAAAAAATCAACACAAGGGCATTAAAGACATAATAAAACAAAATTGGTACAATGGTGTCACAAACGATATGTTAAAGGATCGTCGTAGCGTCGTTCTTGCGTGTATATAATAAATAATTTTTTATTTTAAATATATTATAAATAAAAATAAAATATATCAACCAACACATGACATTTAAAAAATAAATATAAAAAAAAAACTCAACAACATTATCCATATAACAAAAACATTGATGTAAGATTACCGTTTATAAATATTTTTTTATATTAATATAGAATATAAATACTAACAGTGCAATAAGTATAGGGACATAAGCTTTGCCGACCTAATTCCCAAAATAGCAAACGTTGAACCTTTCACACAAATACTCATATTTTATTAACACTATATATAAATGGACACTTGTATTAATTATGTGTGCAGAGCATTATGTATTCTGGTATAAAATGTCTTGAAAAATATCAAAAAAATTAATTTTTTTTAAAAAACATATAAGATCAAAAAAATATATCTAATTTTAAGAACTTATAAGTTTTTCAAAAAATATCTATGATCAATATTTGTTGTGTATATATTATACTAATTTACTACTTTAATTTGATTTATATTGTTCAATTAATTATTAATTACTCTTTTTAATTAAGAATATTTTTGGTTCTAGCTGAAAAATTAACATATTGATGCTAATTCAATATGCCTAAAACTTACGATATATTAGGAACAAATAAATATATATCGGATGCATAGGGGTATTTTTATCTAATAATTAAATCAAGAGATAAGTGTTACGTTTACTAATTTAGGGATAAATACGAGAGTTTAGTATACTTAAGAGAAGTAAAATGCATTTAACTTTTATTTAATTGTAACGATGGTCCCTCGTATTTATGTTCAATCACTTTCTATTAGAAAAAATTTGAATGATAAACTAAAGAGTAAAATATAGTTAATAAATTTATTTGAATTAAATTAAATCCTAATAAATGATTGACTGTGACGTACAAATATGATATACCACATTATATTAAAATTTACCTACACTTTTAAATTTTTTTTAATTAATTATCCCTTATATTTATTTTTGTCCATTTTTAATAAATCATCATGTTGTATGATAGCCCCTAATGACATTGAAAGAAGACATGGATTTCAAAAAATTGCCCAGCTTCCAAGGTAAATAGAACCCGGAATCATAAGTTACTTGTTATAAGTTATTTTAGAAGGATATATTTTTCTAATTGTACCCTTTATTAGTGGAATATTTCATCCACTTTGATTTAAATTTTTTGAATCATTAATAGTTAGTAATGTGGCTGCGGTTCAATTGAATCCCGTTGAAAGATATTATCGTATTGGCTTTGTATAAGTCTCATGATAATTTATTTTGAAAAGACGCTTCATCAGAGAGAAGAGATGTTGAGGATTATAAGCTATTTAAACTCCTCTTCTACAATCGATATGGGACGCGTGCGTACATTAGTTAGGATAATAGCAAGATATATTTAAAAGATATCATATTATAAATGTTGAAATTGAGAGATGGGGACTAAAGTGAGAGAAAAATAAAATTGAAGGGCTAACTAAAAATTTCACCTATTTGTTTTGAAAAAATGGTAGAAAAGTATCCTAAAAAAAAAAAATAAAGGAGAAATTACAAGAAGCCAATTTTAATATCTAAAAAGACCTACCAAAACCTTTTTAATTTAAAAATTCATTTTATCAACTTTTTATTCCAAAAAAATATTAATTTTTCCAATTCGCATGATGAGTTTTCCTATTAATCAATATTTAAATTTAAAAAATATTGTGTTCTTCCAATTGTATTCATTTATTCATAGTAAAATTTTACAAATATTTAATTTTTGAACTTTTAGATTATTAATCTTTTTATTAATTAGTTCAGTTTAAAAAATTAAAATTATGTCTATTACTAATAATTTTTTTCCTAATATTTTTCTCTGAAATTTTAATTTTATTAATAAAAAATGATCATGAGAAAGATACCTAATTTAATTTAGATACCTAAAGGAAAATATTCTCTTAAAATCTTGAAAAATAAATTACATTAATGGAGGTAATTTTAATTTGTTTAATTAATTTCACCAAAGAAATAAGATTTAATAAAAATTTATAACTCTTCTTCCAAACAAACGAATACGACTGAAACTACGTATACAATTAAATATAGGTACCAAAATCATAATTTTCCAAATATAAGTACTAATGAATAAGAAAACTCTGAAAAGTAGAAGATAATTTTGCCCAAATAGAAAAGAAATAATGGGATTTTTTTTAGAATTAAATTAATAAATAGATTTATTTTAAGAAAAAATTATAGTAATTTTCCAAGAGAAAAACTTTCCATTTAATAGTTTTTGTATTTTTGGGTAATTGGGTGCCATTTAAATGGTATATATAGAATGGGAGGAGGTGTGAGCGGCGTCAAAGAAAGACTTTTGTAGGATGTGAAGTGTGTGGGGACACAGAAACCCAAACTTCATCACTAAAATATTTTCCTCCTATATATCTGTCCCTGCAAGAAGCCATTATTGCCTATATATATAGGGAGTAATACTCCTCCAAGATTGATTCATAGAGAAGAAAACAATGGGGGATGCGTATGGTAATGGCGGAGGGCGGCTGCTCAGGGTGTCGATGTGCGGCGCCGGCGCTGAAGCACGTGAGATTGAGCAGTTGTCTAGAGAAGGCAGCCATTACAGCTTTTCAACTGGGATTCTTCCTTCTCTTGGCGCGAGGAGTAACCGCAGAGTCAAGCTCCGTTCTTTCATCGTTTCACCTTATGATCGCCGTTACAGGTTTATATTTTTGTCGTTTTCAAGAACCCTTTTTTGTTTGTTTGCTTAGTTGTGTACTTGAAAGTGTGTGCTCTTTCTGCATGTTCATGTAAGCATAATTTTTTGTGGTAGTGTTGTGGGTTTTTCCTGATGAATTTCGGATTCTTGGTTTTTGATGGGAAATGTTTGATGATGCTACTCCTGCATGATGTGTTTTTCAGGTGATAAGAATTGTTGTGTGATCTCAGTGATCATTCTTTATTTTTTTGGCTTTTCTGTCCATTGCGTCCAGCTTTTTAGTTTCTTTCTTGATTCAATGTTATTGCTGACTATGCTTAAAGTTCAACTACTTTGGGCAGTGGTCGGCTCTTTTTACTCTTAAAGTCACTTTTTTTCAACCCAATTCATTGTGGGTGTAATGAATCTACCAGGAAAATAACACAGGAAATCTCCATAATTGGATGTTCAGACACTTTGCTGTCCACCTTTTATTTGTTGAAATGGTTTACTGTCGTGCAAATGTTTACTTTTTTGGTATAACTGTTTTTCTGTGGGCAAAGAAAACTTGATTACTACAAACATTTGTGGTCAAAAGGAGTGCATATCTATGTTGATTCAAGTACTCTGGTTCTCTATTGACTTTCAATTCCATTTTTGGGCTGCCCTTTTGGGAGTTGAACAACCTCGTTTTCAAATCTTTCTTGATAATCACAAAGAAAGGAATTAGGCCTGTGCCACTTTTCACATGGTTGGTAGGGAACATAGTTCCTTCTAATTTGGCACCATGTTTGAATCACTTTGTACTCTGGTTATGGATTCTTTTCATTCAAATATTGCTCTGATAAAGTGCTCATTTGAGGAAGACTTTTCTTGAAGAACCTTAAAAGGTGGGGGACTTCTATATTCTATTGCAGAAAGACATTAAAAATGAATTCTTTAAATTCACTGTGTATGAGTTGCCAGGTCTTCCTGTGGAAAAGTTAGGAGGGCCAAACTAATTTTGATCTAAAGGCGCTTGTAACTGTCAGCACAAAACTGGAGCTGATATTCAGGCTCATTTTGGACACTGGATCCAATAAGAGAAAATGCTACGGACTTGGATTTGGATTCAAAGAGAATCGAGGAAATGTTGCAATTGCACAAATCTAGATTATCTTTTATTTGTTTATATGCTAATGTATGTGTTTTTTATACTCAAATAAATTTATTAGATATTGAAATTCATATTTACTTTGTGAAAAAGAAAATACTATGTGAAGTTAAGTATCAATGGATTCTCATTTTTTGTTTGTCATTCACCAAATTCTAGATCCAAATGGAGGGTTAAGCTTCTTTTGAGACATTTGACTTGGCCTGATTGGAGAATGCATGTAGTCTGTCTTTGTTCTGAATTCATTTGTGTTATTATGCTACAAGAAATTAGTGTCTTTTGCCAAAATCACCTCAGGTTGAATTGAATATTGCAGAGTATGGCAGAACTATCTGGTTGTGCTAGTCATTTACACTGCTTGGGTGTCTCCATTTGAATTTGGCTTCCTTGATAAACCTGCTAGACCTCTCGCCATCACAGACAATGTTGTTAATGGATTTTTTGCCATCGACATCATCCTTACATTCTTTGTAGCTTACCTGGATAAGACGACGTATCTTCTTGTTGATGACCGGAAGCAGATTGCTTGGAAGTATGCGAGTTCTTGGTTGGCATTTGATGTCATATCGACAATCCCTTCTGAACTTGCTCGGAAGATCTCCCCCAAACCTTTACAGACTTATGGATTGTTCAATATGCTCCGTCTTTGGCGTCTTAGAAGAGTTAGTGCCTTATTTGCCCGGTAAAAAATATTTGAATTTTTTTTACGTGGAATATTTTATGATTACTCAAGCTTAGAGGGATAATGTGTTTTCTTCTGGTATACTCCGATATTTGTCTTTATTAAAAGCAGATTGGAGAAAGATAGGCATTTCAACTACTTTTGGGTTAGGTGTGTGAAGCTCATTTGCGTAAGTTAATTTCTCACCATTTGAAAACTTTTGCGCAAATATGGTTCAGCATTTTACTGAACCATCTTGTTTTCGTGATGTAGGTAACTCTTTTTGCTGTTCATTGTGCTGGTTGCTTCAATTATCTACTTGCTGCTCATTATCCAGATCCAGATAAGACATGGATTGGAGCAGCTATAACTAATTTCAAGGAGAAGAGCCTATGGATTCGATATGTTACTTCAATGTACTGGTCCATCACTACTCTCACAACCGTTGGCTATGGAGATTTACATGCTGAAAATACAAGGGAGATGATATTTGACATTTTCTACATGCTCTTTAACTTGGGGCTGACAGCATATCTGATAGGAAATATGACAAACTTGGTTGTCCACGGGACTAGTAAGACCCGGCAATTTGTGAGTAACTTTTACTACTATAATACATTGAGCTCAAGTGAGTTGAATGTTTTCTTGTTTGCTTCTATATGCCTCAATTAATTGATTTGGTCTATGTCCTCCCACATGGCATCCAACAATAGAGAGATACCATACAAGCTGCTTCAAGTTTTGCCCAGAGGAATCAATTGCCTGCTCGCCTTCAAGACCAGATGCTTTCACATTTGTGCTTGAAGTTTCGAACTAACTCAGAGGGGCTGCAACAGCAAGAGACTCTTGATTCACTTCCAAAAGCTATACGATCAAGTATTTCCCATTTCCTTTTCTACTCTCTAGTAGATAAGGTATACTTGTTTCGCGGAGTGTCAAATGATTTACTCTTCCAGCTGGTAACTTCCTTTAGCTATTTGATTTTTCTTCCATTTTCTCATTCAGAAGCTTATGTCATTGTCATATCTCATATTTCATTCTATTGTGAAGGTCTCTGAGATGAAGGCTGAGTACTTCCCTCCCAAAGAGGACGTTATCTTACAGAATGAAGCACCAACAGACTTTTATATTCTTGTTTCGGGAACAGTGGTAAAGTTGACCTAAAACCCTTAAATCAATTCTCTCACTTCTGGCCCTACTATTATTTGAATTGTATGGTTATGCTACACTTTTGAATAGCTTCTTAAGCCTACTTTACGTATGCCGATCTCATGATGTATAAATTGCTTTGCAGGATTTGTTGGTACTGAAAAATGGAGTTGAACAGGCAAGTTTTATTCAAATTGGTGACAATGATGTTTTCTATCAAAAGCCTGAGTAGAACTACAACGATTAATTGCAGGTTGTTGGAGAAGCCAAAACGGGTGAGCTTTGTGGCGAGATTGGTGTACTTTGTTATAGACCTCAACTCTTCACAGTGCGAACGAAAAGATTAAGCCAACTATTACGACTGAATCGTACCACATTTTTTAACATTGTTCAGGCCAATGTTGGAGATGGAACAATAATCATGAATAATCTTCTGCAGGTCTGCATACCTACAAAATTGTCCTGTATTTTCAATTGTCCCTCAGCTTAATACACGTATCTGTGGTTATTTGAGTTTGCTAATACATTAATTTTCATTATCACAGCATTTGAAAGAATTAAAGGACCCAATAATGGAGGGAGTTCTGTTGGAGACGGAGAACATGCTTGCTCGGGGAAGAATGGACCTACCTCTATCTCTATGCTTTGCAGCACTTAGAGGAGACGACTTGCTATTGCATCATTTGTTGAAGAGGGGTTTGGACCCAAATGAATCTGATAATAACGGAAGAACAGCTCTGGTTCGTATATCTCAGTTTATATTAAGCAACATTAGTAGTAAACACGCGAACCTTTAGAACAAATTCCGAATTCTTTTCTTGGTCTATTTTTTTCAGCATATAGCAGCATCAAAAGGAAGCGCTAATTGCGTGCTCCTATTGCTGGATTTTGGGGCCGATGCCAACAGCAGAGGTAAATTCTAGTTTATGCCAATATTTCTTCCAATGCTACATGGTGTTATCCTTTTTCACACATACTTTTGCTTATTCTCTAAATTCGTGAGAGCAAATTCTGACCTCTACATGGTCACCACCACCTGTTGCAAGAGCTAGATGTACATTAAATAAGCTCTAATCATGTTGCCACTTGACTAAACATGCAACTTGACTTCACATTGCATGTTTCTATTTCTTTATGCTTTATTCGATAACCGACTTTCAGTGATCACGCAAAATTATTATCATCTTGACATACATGATAGCTGAGAAAGCAGTGAGTCATACAAGTTGACAGGGCATTACTATTGCTAGTTTCGACTAAGAAACAGCTGACTTCCTCTTGCATCCATCATATAATTGACCTTTTTCAGGAACTTCATCAGAGTGCTTTTTTATCACTTTACCTCTGTTTGTTTAATCCATCTTCATTTGTTTATTTCCTTGACAATTTCTTGACAGTGTCATCTTGCCAAACAACTGCCCTCTTGCTCTTTCTTGAACTAATTTATCCATCCATCCTTTCTCCCTTTCTGGTTATATTTTACTATAATTGGCAAGGATTATTTAATAAATAAGTGGTGGGAATGTCCATAGAATTCCCCGTTGACCTTTCACTTCTTATCTGCTTATCGTGATCAGATAATTGCCAGTGATTGAAGATTGCATGTCCATGGGATCTGGATCTGGTCTTGGTGGCCCCGTACTTTTTAATGCACATTTATACTCTTCAGATAAATAATTCTTGAATTTCCAGTTTCTTTATTATGTGATTAGTCCACTACCTGACTTGTGGACAGAGTAATCAGTCGAGAAGTTTTTTTTGTTTCCCATTTAATTTTTTTCGTTAGTTGACTTTATGAAGTCAACTTGTGATTAAAAATATTCATCTGCCATCAGTCATCTTGCCAGATTATATAGTGCATTAACATTACTATCAGCTTGTGGCCAATGTACAAAAATATAATATACTAGCTGGAAATTGTATTACTTGACCCTACAAACTCCATGAGGACAAATTTCAGATATCCTCTTTGTCAGTTTATTTTATTTTGTTTTATTTTTTTATTCTTTTTTTGGGGGCCTTTGCTTCTGGTGGAGTGATTGCTTTGCTGAATCCACGTAATATTTTTACATGCAGATTCCGAAGGAAGTGTACCACTTTGGGAGGCCATGTTGGGCAGGCATGAAGCAGTTGTTAAGCTATTGTCTGACAATGGTGCTAAATTAACTACCGGTGATGTTGGTCTATTTTCTTGCACAGCTGCCGAACAAAATAATTTGGAATTGCTCAAGGAAATCGTTAGTTTTGGGGGGGACGTCACCAAACCAAAAAACAATTGTTGCACTGCTCTCCATGTTGCTGTTTGTGAAGGCAACATCGAAATAGTCAAATTTCTCTTGGACCAAGGTGCTAATATCGAGTTAGGAGATGAAAATGGTTGGACGGCAAGGGACCTAGCCGAGCAGCAAGGGCACGAGGACATCAAGGAACTTTTTGATTCTTACAGAGTGAGTGAGGCTGAATCTGCTGTCATGATCCCTGAGGAGCGCCATGGTGTTCGTTTCTTGGGAAGATTTAAAAGCGAGCCAAATATCTTGCCTGTTAACCAGGACGTCTCATTTTCAGCACCCGATGGCTTGTGGGAAAGATCTCGTCCCAGACGTAGGACTAATAATTTCTATAATTCTCTATTTGGGATTATGTCAGCAGCACAAACTGGAGAGGGCAGCTCACTTTTGTCAGTAGATAATGCTACCAGTGCAGCAGCCGCTAGTAGAATTTATGCTGCTAGAGTTACTGTGAGCTGCCCTCAGAAAGGAGATCATGCAGGAAAGCTTGTACTACTTCCACATACCTTCCAAGAATTACTTGAAATTGGAGCGAACAAGTACGGGATCTTCCCTGCTAAAGTTTTGAGCAAAGACGGTGCTGATATTGACGATATACAACTGATCAGAGATGGTGATCGTTTAGTATTTGTGGGCGAGAATGAAAACTATGAAACTAACTGATGGTTGTTTAAAGTGACTGCAAAGTTGTCACTTGTTCCCTTCCACAAACATTTCTTTTGGCCGGCAATGTATATGGAATTCCAAGTTTTTTTAGCATATGATGTTTCATTATTCTCTGTACCTGAAGGCAACCATTTTATCAGGAAAAAAAAAAGATTTAACTTTATACAGAAAAAGAATATGATATAGACATGGAAGGGGAAAAGTATCAAGTTAATGAATCTGGGAGATTGCCACAGATTTAAGTTAATGTTTTCTGTTGTACATGAAACTATGCGACCAAAGATAAAGTCTCACCAAGCGGTAGATGGCTATAATTGAGCCCTCAACTTGGCGGGAAAAGCTAGAGATGACTTTCATTGTTGATGCAGCCATGGCTTCAACTGAGCCCTCAACTTGGCGGGAAAAGCTAGAGATGACTTTCATTGTTGATGCAGCCATGGCTTGAACGATCTTTCATCGATGTAATCTGGTATAGACAAGAGATTATCGTTTCCTTCTCTGTTCTTCTTCCTGTAAAAAGATTTGCTGTTACTGAACAGGGAAAAATAGGAATATCTCTGACAGTGTCTAAGCGCAGGTTTGAACAGTCCAGTATTTCTAAAAGAGAACGAAAGCTTGCACTATCGGATGTTGGACTAAATCTTAAGCAGTTCTCGGTGGTGCTTTACTTGCATGGAATAAAAGGTAGGTGAATATTAAGAATGTCTGAAGTCAAGTATGTACACTCACCGTGGTTCCTTTTGTCTGGTAAGAAAAACTAGTGCTCCAAAAGCCAAAATAACAGCAACCTTTATTACCTGATAAGTAAAAGAAATAGAATAATTCAGCAGCTGGTATCGTCTCTCCTGAAACTGATGACAGTTCATCTACTGAAGTTTATTAGGAAAATGATGATAGGAGGAAATTTAGGCTCAACACAAGCCTCTTGATCTAAACATGATCAGAGGCATAGAATTTTACCTGTCCAACGAGTCCATTAGACGAATCATCTGGAGAGCTACCACGTCCTCTTGCTGGATGCTTGGCATATTTCTTCTGATTCTTTTCATTCTTACGTCCTTTTCCGTGTATTTGATTCTGCATATACATATCTTATGTTGATATATCAATCCAGTAAAGAAATTTATGTATTAAGTGCTGCTGCTAAATTTAATCAGCTTGAAATACGACTCAGTCTGTCAGCCTAATGTAATGTAAACTTGAACTTAAATTAATCAGCTTGAGAAGCTACACCTTATCTGGCATTTCTAAGGCTGAAGAACCTTTACTTGCTTCACGGGTTTTGGCTTCACTATGTTGATGTCCTACTATTTTTATAACCTGCTTACCTGCAGTTGTGATACACAAACGTCTTGCGTTATCTGGAAATATCCACATACCAGAGCTTTGTGTGGAATAACATTCGTCGTTATAATATTCTAGTGATTTCAGTTTCGGATTTGAAGCCACTTTAATGTCAATAATTTTTGAGCTCTTCAAGCCAGTTCCTCTTCCTCTTCCACTTCCTTCTGCAACTGAAGATTGAGAAGACTTCAGCAAGTTTGAGGACTGAGTTACTTGAGATTGTTCCTCAGGCATTCTTCCAGAACTAGTTGCTGCTTTTGAAGTGGATTGCCTCATTAAATCAACTACTGATATTTCCAGTTCTTTCACAGTTGGTTCTCTTGAAGCTGCTCCAGAGCCTGATGGGATAGGTGTCACAGTTGAAGTCAACTCCTTTGATTCCCGGTTGTCCACCTGGCCAGCTTTTCTGAATCTGTTCAGCTCAGATGGCAGCGACAGTGATTTCCTCATGGATTTTCGTTCCTGCTTGGAGCCCAAACAGACCATGTCTTTGAGTTGTACAACCAATGATCAGACTGTACATTCTTTCTGTAAGCATACAATTCCGAAACCACAACAGCACCAACAGAAACTCACACAAATAAGTACCTGAAGTTGGCCATTCTCAAAGGCACTTATCATTTTCCTCACGTTGCTAGGAGTTTTCACTGAAGGTTCTTGATTCCCAGTTTTTTGAACTGAATCATCCTTGAACTTGGAGGCAACTGAGATTTTCCGGACAATGCTAGGAGTTTTCTCCACTGGTTCTTGATTTCGAGATTCTTGAATAGGATCATCTTGCAACTTGGAAACAACTAAATTTCTCTTGCCTGAGATAGCTGATTCCAACAACTCAGATGAAGCCCATTGGTGAACGTCTGATCTTATATCAGCAAGTGGTCGCATTTTGCTTTTCTCATCTGGTACTTGTTCATGTAATTGGGGAGATGAGGGAGCACCTTGACTTTGATCTGTAGTATCCTACAACAGGAACTTTCAACTGTTAGGCGAAACCAAGATATGTGTTCAGTACACATTTTTTGTCTAGAAAAAAATCGATTATCGTCCAAGTGATAATTCCTTAACTGGGAATGCAGGTTTGATGATTCCTCCTCCTTCTTTGTAGGCTGAGATCGCAGAGGAAGTAGCAGAATTCAGAGACAAACCAGCTTGAGAGGCTTCAACTTTCGGGCTCACTACATCTATGTGAACAATCCCTTCTTGGGAATCTTAAAACATGCAGCGGTCGTACAATAATCAAAATTTTTTCTGAATAAAGAAACACTTGAATAATATCAAAAGCAGATGCCATCATCGTTAATGTAATTCCCTGTCCAAAGCATGCAAAAGTTCACTGTGAAATAGGTAGTTATGAGAACTAACCTGAGACCTTCTGTTCAATTTCTCTGGATGTTTCTACAGAACCATAAGTACAACTAGTGCTTTCTGTGAGTCTAAGATTGATGTTGGGATTGGATTCAAGTTTCTTCTTCACTGCAGATTCTCTCTGGGAATTACAAAAAAACCAATGCAATTACATATTAAACCTTTTCAAGATTGAGTTCTTGATATCTGTCTACCTTCTTCACACAAGCCAGAACTAGACTGAACTAACCATGCTTACAGTCTCCATAAGGATACAAGATTACACAAGTCTTAATGCTTTTTCTATAAGACGTTAGGACGATGTCGAACAGAAGAACTAGAGCTGAACCTCTTAGCTAAATCCTATACAACGATGCAGATGCAAATAAAGAGTGATGAAACAGTACCACACTGCGAATGCGTTTGCGCTCCTCCTCACTGAGAATGAACTGCAGCTTCATGTGCACATGACCACCTCCATTGATGGAGAAAACTTCGTCCCAAGATCCCTTCTCAATGATTTGCATTGTCCGAATATCTACCGAAAATTACCTCCTTTCAAAATACTAAGACAAAGAGCATACTTACTTAATAGGAGACCAAAGAGTCAAACTTTACTTACCTGCATGAGCTATCTCATTTCCCCCGGCATCCAGGATAGCAACAACTAAATTCTCACGCAGTTTTGTAATGGGGCTGCAGAAAAATCAGTACGTTCCTGTCTGTAAAACTTCTACACCAAGTTCACACAATAAAGAATCTTGAATCTAAGACAAAGGTCAGAATCATTACAAAGAGAACTCCCCCTTGTCCCAAGTCTGATAATGTCTTTTCCCCATGGAAACTGGAGTGGAAAACAAGAACTAGGTAAAAAGAATCCGCATCAAAGAAAGGAAACCAGGATCTCTGAGTCACTTGCCTTTCAGGGATTTCGCAGAAGGCTTTGATGAAGATGAAACACCCTTGAATTCCAGAACTACAAGAGTGAATTAACAGTGTAAAATTAGAGCCAGTAATGAAGGGATTCTAGTTTAAAGCACTGCTATTCTTGGAGGGAGCTGAACATACCTGTAACCTGTATGGTTCCTGGCATCGAAAACAAGAATTATTTACTACTAAGCTAAAGCAATCTCTGAAAGCCAAAATCAAGAAATACTACTCAGGGAGTGAGGAATTTGGGTGAGAGAAGTGAAAAAAGGATTGGGTGGGAGGATATGGTTGGATGGATTTGAACATGATGGGGTCCATCACTTTGCAAGGCATTCATTAACCACCTCAAAAGGGTTCAAAGCCAAATCTTCCCTTTTGTCTGACGCTGGACAATCCATCTCTTAAAGGGTGGAACTAAAAGATGGTAGGAAGAAAACCCAGTTCTTGAAATTTGAATGAATTGGATTAATTCCAAGTTTAACTGCAGAAGAAAGCGACCAACATTGATTTCTTTGCTAAGTTGTTGTCTCCTATCGAACATTAAGATTAAGCCATGAACTCGGTTTACGATTAATTGGCAAAATGGATTGAATTTGGAGAGTTGTGAAACTCGCCTATAGTTCTAGCAATCTCAACATCAATTAGCCTTTCTTTTCTCTTTCCAGCATTCCCTCTTGCCTGTGCAGACACGTGTGCTGTTAGATAGACGAGCAAGAACCAGCATTCTCAAGGGCTTCATGTGAAGAGGAGAAAGTTATTAAGAGATAAGTATGAGAGGAAATTCCATATTTTTGGTCCCATAGTTTACGATATCTTATAATTTTCTTATCGTGATGTTTGAAGTGACCAATTTTTATACTAAAAATAGGGTTCGATTGCAGCTTTCATATCGCCATTACACACTCATGTGGCCATTAAACTACGAAGGATGGATAGTAAAAGGAATAATTTTCTCTCTTTTTTGAGAAAAATGGGAGGGTCCAGGCTTATTTCTAAGAACTTTCCCATCAATTTTCACCATTTTCACTTATTGTTTTGGTAATTTTGGTTGAAAAAGTAAAAATCATGTCTTCATCAACCAATTCAAGGCTCACTTGCTTCTGTGGAAGGTTGCTCGGTGAAAAACGTGATGGATAACAAAAAATTTAGGTAGCCGGTTCATTATTGTGCAATTTCATGACTGGTGATGGATATGAGTTCTTAGATCAGGAAGACAGGCCAATATGTGCAAGATTAAGAGCTATGACTACAAAAAATACTATGTCATAGCAGTGGAATTTTCCCACGGATTTTATGTTAAATCCTTGGCAAAACGGTTTTACTACAAAAATTTGCAATGAAAAAATATCCGTTGCAATAGATTGTAATACTATAGTTGCATTTATTTTTTTGTCCGAGGCAAATTTTATCATACATGATTGTCCGTTATAATAGTCCGTTACAATGTCTCGGGAAGAAAGAATATTTTAGAAAAAAGAAAAAAAAATCCATTTTATTGAACCTAATCCGAACAAGAAATTAGATACAATTCTATGTGATAGCACAAGAAATACATACTCAAAGGCATAAATTACCCTCCCCACTTACATCCTATACTTTTTATTTCACTCTCTAAAATATGTTTTATTTAAAATCAGTACCAAAATGATTTTTAACGATTTAAAATTTTACTCAAATTTTATAAAAAAATAATATTTAGAATTTATATCTTTTTATGTATTTACAAGCTCCATACATGCAAATATGTTTCACAAAGTAAATTATTTATGTTAAAAAGATACATGTACGTGTAAATATATAATGCATAAAATTTTATAAAAAAATATGTTATAACTTTTAACTTTTTATTCAATGACATGTATGCATAATTAAAATTTTATCATATCAAATATTCAAAAAATTATAGAATATTATAGATTTGCATATTTAACAGTGTATATATAATTCAATGTAATATATTTAAATTGTATTGATAATTTTTTTTTTCAAAAAAGTTTAATATATATAACAACACAAGCAAAAATAGATCGATAGTATTTATTTTATTTAAAATTTTTATAAAAATTCAAATTATGTTTTAAAGGAATGATTGTAATAGACATATTTTAGGTGGTGTAAATAATAAGGGTATTTTCATCATTTAAAAGAATTGGTCAATTTCATGAGGGGCATTTTGTTATATTTTATAATTTACGGAGATAAATGCACTTCATGCATAATTCAGGGACGCAAAATATATTTAACCTAAAATATATGAATTTCATTTCGTACTTCCATTCAAGTTTGCGTGTGTTTTTCTTGATTTACTTCCTTTATTAATCAAGTTACTCTAAGGTAGGATTCACAAATACTCCAAAATCAATGGGTGGGTCGAATTAAACGGGTCAAAGCGGATCCAGCAACACCCTATGACCCAACTTGAATTGGGCTTCAAACCCTATTCCGGGTTGCTGAAAGAAGAGTCGGGTTGTTTACAGAAAACACAATCATGGACATTTGTAAATATAACATTTCATTACGTGGTCTGAAAAATAAGGTTTAATTTAGCCCGGAAGGAATTACTACCAATTTTTTTTTTAATTTTAAATTACTACTATTTAAAATCATAATAAATTAATATTATTATCATAATTAAATAAAATTAATATTAAATTTAAAATTTTATTACGATTAATAATTATTCACCATAATTTTTAATTATGGGCCAACATTGGTCCTGATTTTAATTATGATAATGTGTTATGCTTCACTCTCAGAAATAATAGCTAACGGCCGTGTGAAATTACGATTAATTTATATTTATCATAATTTTTTTTAATACAAAAAAAATCGTATTTTTTCTAGTATATTTAAGTCTTACCTGATATATCGAACAATTGGGTTTTTTCTGTCCTTCTGGTCTGTTCAGAACTTTTCAATTATTTGCTAACTTGAGGGTACGCCATAAAATTTTGTTACTATAATTTAGGTCATTAGAAGACTATATAGGTATGTCATTTCCAAGAAAATATTCATAATGTCTAAAGGATTTTTGATTTTATTTTATTTTTGCAATAAATGACGTGATTAACTTTTGTAGGAGTAAACGTCTTTCCGTACGATGTAACTATTTGACGCATGTTTCATGAATTAAATTTTTTTATGCTAAAGTCGTATTTTTAATCAGTCTATATCTCTATTATCACTCGACATACATATTAGTGCTCTCATCATATTAGAATGTTGTTCTGGTTTCACGAGTCTCATACTTTTATTATAAAAAGTAACTCGTTAAAAAAAAGATTTTTAATTTATAAGTCACTCAATTTTTCTGGTCATAACGGTTATGAGATGCGTGGTGGCATCACCAGCCCACCAAATGAGAGGTTTGGGATTGCAGATGGCATGGTCTTGAGACTAGGAAAAAAATGACTATTGATTACAATTTTAATAGCTATTGGACTAAAAATCATAGTAAATAATTTTTATTAGCCACGATTAAATAAAATCGATACAAAAACGTATATTTTCCACCAAGAAAAAATTATTTGTCATGGCTAAGAGCCATGGTAAAAATATTTGCTATGACAAATATTTTAGCAACTCGCGTAGATACTATGGCCAACAACCGTTGCATGATTGTGGTCAATAACTATTTGCTACAGCTATTTATTTTTAACCATGACAATTAGCAAATATTAAATGTTGCAGTTTTTATAGTGCGGGAGACTCAGGATGAGAGCATGACATCCTTCCAATTGACGATTGCAAATGATGCAGCTTCTGATGGGACCAGTGTCCTATTGCATTAGGAATTTTACTCTGACTTCATATGAGCTTTATAATTTATCTTGAAAAGGCGTCTTATTAGAGAAAGGAGGACTTAGAGCTTGTAAGCCACTCAAACTCCAACTTCTCATTTGGAATTGATGTGAGAAGTGTGATAAGATAGTCCTTGTGGTACGTCGTCTCTACGTGTATATAATAATATTTTTTCATACTTTAAAGTATGTTATAAATAAGAATAAAATATGTAAATCAATACATCAAGTTACACAAAAAAGGAAAAAAATAAAGAAAAAAATGTACTTAGGTGTATTATCACAGAATTGTATTGCAGTGTCATAAATTGATGTTTATGAGTGAAAAATGCATTATTCCGAGGGCTCTCCAATTATTGAAAGTTTTGGAAATGAAAAACGTGTTATTTGTTGTACTATATTTATTGCATAAGATTATATATATATGATTGATATTATTATTGGTACTTTTTAGATATTGATATTTAATATTAATGATTGTAATCGAGTTATTTAAAAACGAATAATAGTTAATTGCTTTCACTTCAAATAAAGAAGAAAAAAACATGCATGTGATCGGTTTAATTGAAAACGAATTTCCAATCACTTTTTTAGTTATTTTAGTAAATTTCCATCATTTAATGTATGAAACATTTTAAAATTATAGAACAAGATTGTAAAAATTAATTTGTAGAATAGTAAAATTGTGAGGCCCATTTCTATAGGAATAGGCAATGAGAGAGTACGTGCAATAGTAACTAACTTCTCAAAATGCCTAAAAGGCGTAATTTATTTGGTATGATGAGAATCATGGCTGGGGTTAGGAAAAGGCAGTCATGTCAGTGAGGCCCTCCATTTTCTAATTTTGTCCAAATTTAACTGAATATATCTGTCCACACACACATCATATGTAGTACAATATTATCCAGAAACATACATGTTAATTATGTAAGTTATGTATTTTTTTTGGTAAATATTAAGTAATTAAATTTGGAAATTAATCGCATGATAATTTACGAGGAACAAATTGGCGATGATATTTGTACCTTGTTGATGATGATTATTTGGTGAAAACCCCTAAAAAAACTTATTTGTCTCTAAAAAATATTAAAATCATCAAACAGGATAAAAATTTGTATTTTTTTTGTACAGGTCTGGTCTAACCCGCCAACTAGAAACATTAGCTTTTGATGCTTTCTCTGTATTAGGGCTTTAGAGCCGACACTTGGATCAATACTGTCCAAATTACTTGGCATCTATAAATATTTTTTTTTTGGTAAACGTAATTTTCATTAATAAAAAAGAATACATAATAGTACAACAAAATTCTTTAGTTGGTTTCTCCCTCGACAGATCAAGAGATACGCCATAATCTAAATAAGACACATGTACTAACAGATGTGGTTAGGTTAATACTAAGGATGCGCTGTTTGACATCTTCCACAATCAAGAAGGCCAACGTGGCGGGAGTCCTCTCTTCATGCTCAAATCTCCTCAAGTTCCTTGCTCTCCAGATGTGATAAACACATGAGGCTAGTAAAGCTCGGTAAGCAAGGTTAACAATGTGTTTTCACCTCCATTTTCGTGATGCCCATTCGATATCAGTCGTCCAATCTCTATTGGGCCATAAAAAACGCAGAAATCTTTCAACCTTAGAAAGACATCGTCTGCTAAATCGGCATTGAAAAAAAAGGTGACTATGGGTCTCCGTCGCACCCACATCACACAAAACACAATCGCCGAGGTGAGAAAACCATGCTTTATCTGTTGTTGGTAGTTTGCTCAAAATTGCCATCCATAAGATAAACGTGTGACGTGTGATCTTACAGGAGCCCGAAAGTAGTGAATCCCATCCTACTTTCGACCTCGATGGATCAAATAATCGGATAAGGGCCTGTATCAAAGGTTTTCCGCTTTAAAATCGTTAGATGATACGATCTTCGCCTCCATGGATGTGGGGCAATGTGTGTAAGATCTCTAGGCATTCAGAATAAGTGAAAGGAGGCCATTGCCAAACACCCTCATTTATGACGGTGCTGAGCTTGGTCGAAAAATCCACTCCCAATAATAACGGCGCGCGGGAATCTGTCAAGGAGTGGTCCGAGAGGATGCCATGGGTCCTGCCATAAATAAAATCCATGCCCGTCACCAATGTGGTAGTCAACCATCGGTCGAAGAAAAGGTCGGAGACGTAAGAGTTTCCTCCATTCCCACGACCCTCTATCATCACGAACTGTCCAGATGGAGGTGTTAAGTAAGCGGCCATAATAAAGCCAGTCCACCTATATCGATGTCCTCTCACACTTTATCACTTCGCATAGTTGGCATCTATAAATATTGGTTGTCCCTTATTTGTAAGTTAGATATTAATTATTATGAGGTCTAGCTCTATGATCCCAATTACTTAAAAACTTGATCATGTCTTAAACACACAGGTCTAAGTTGGGGGCCACCCCCAACAAACTTGATTAATAATCTGTGGTGCAGGCTCTTCTTATTCAAGAATCACGAAGTGGTCAAACCATCACGTAAAATTCAAGGCTCTAGATAGACTGCTTCGTCTAGATTGCCAGATCATCATGGACTTTGATGGGGGTTTACCAATTAAAAAGATAAAAAAGCCCTTCATTAAGGATAAAACTGACGTTAAAGCGGGATCCGCGCGTGAGGTCGCAGGTCGGGTCACCAGGACCCGCTTGTGTGTGGACCTGTAAATATCAAGGAGATGCGGCACGATTAAAGCTGGGAGAAGCGTTGATGAAGATACATGGA
This sequence comes from Sesamum indicum, assembly GCF_026168435.1. Classification (NCBI taxonomy): domain Eukaryota; kingdom Viridiplantae; phylum Streptophyta; class Magnoliopsida; order Lamiales; family Pedaliaceae; genus Sesamum; species Sesamum indicum. The sequence goes on from NC_142661.1 coordinate 16,176,681, forward strand.
ATGATCTACAGTGTCAAATTGGACCCTATAACTATTTCAGATTTGATTCACTTGAGGTAATCGATATTTGTTGCTCTAACTATTTAACTTCTGATTGTATATTTCTACCTCGATCCAAAAACAAACTTGAGCGTCGAAGGGCTTTCGTCGGGGACGATCCCGACGAGCCTGACGTACGTGTTTTATTCCTCAAACCCATCACAGATTTGAGGAGATTACGTGGAAAGATTCAAATTGTTGATCAAGGTCGCATATTTCGACCCAGATCAGACCTCAATCCGAATCACTTGCATTAGGACAAAATAAAATTTTAAGTCATGATTAATAATATATGTGCATGAATTCCGAGACGTTTAATTATTACTTCGTTCTTTTTTTTGTCTCTATATAAGAGAAAACGCTTGATTTATAAGAGTACGTACACATTTAAATTCTTGATCTTAAGAATGTATCTATATCAATAGTTTCATTCGAGATTGTACATGTTCTGATGATTTTAATTTAAAACGTATTTACATATTTATTCGATCTTATTAATTTCCTTTAATTATCTTCATAACTAATTATAATAATTTATGCGCATGATTAGAATTTTTTTACTGAAGATTATGTATTATTGATACCATTTCCCAAGACATTAATCTGGGGTCCAATTTCAGATTATGTAGCTTCATGTAAAAAGAGAAAAATAAGAAAAACAAAAAAATATATCATTCCTCATATCATAAATCATTACGATTTAAAAATCGTAGTAAATCAATATTATTTTATTATGATCAAACAAATTAATGTCAAATTTTATGTTATGACTTAATTAATATTCGCCTTAATTTATCTAGTGCCTGAAACATTTGCCACAATTTTCAACTATAGTTAATATTTTGACCTCACTTGTAGGAACAAAAATTAATAATTGTTGCACATCCATGGTTAATTAATATCTGCTAAGATTTTTTATTTTTAGTTATGGTAATTAACTATATAAAAAGTTATATCTTTTAGGGGTTTAATGCAATTTACCCCTATGATATTGCAAATGAAAATATTACTACCAATGAAAAAAAGAACAATTTATCCCCCTGTGTTAATTAAAATAAAATAATTTACCCCCTATCTAGGGAGAACATCGGAGGGTAAATTGTTGTATTGTAAAAGATATAGGGACGTAAATTGCTATTTTTTTTTTTATAAGAGATAATTTGCTCATTTACAATATCACAGGAGTTGCTTGTATTTTTTCCTTTCTTTCAGTGAAATGATTAAGAAAACAAAAAAAGCCAAAACAAAAACTAGAAGCAACTATTAAGCAGCTGGGAATTAAAGATAAGCCGTAAATTAATGAAAGCAATGATTGAAATTCATAATATAACTGGACAAATATAAGAACAAGAGATCCATATTAGGTTATCAACTTGTCCGAAAGGTTTTACAATACTGCCACACAAATTTATTACGCATAATTCCCTTATTAAAAAGAAAAGGAAAACTAAAAACACAATAAAATCTCACTCACTTGATCTCCTACATGGTGATCGATCCATCACAAAAATTTAAGACTCTCAGACATTTTGATTAAAATTAATGCTAACCTTATCTATCTAACTCAAGAATTAATGAAACAAAATAAAAATTGAGCCTGAATTTTGAATAATAGTTAATATCAGCCATGAAGAAGGCCAGAAGATAGAGCCATGAGCAGGATTGCTGCATCCTTCTCATCCTCAGGGAACACTCTGTGGAATGCTAAGTTCTTGCTCAAATTGATCAAGAAATCCTCGAATCCGAGCTTCTTCTGCCCGTTGGATGGCGATGACGATCCAGCCGTGCTAGTCGTAGCAACCGCTGTTTTGCAGCGTTTCTTGAGCTGTGTGGCATGCCCATTTTTCCCAGTCTTCTCCTTGTGTTGCACTTTGAACTTCATTGCTGGTGGCTGATCGGTAGGGGAGCCGTTGGCGGCAGCTGCAGCGGCCGCCATGGCTCGTCTAGCCTTCCGCTGCCTAATCCCGCACGCATTACAAAGAGACTGCCAACACCAAAGGGAAAAAAAGAAAAAGAACAAAATAAGTTCGTGATCAGGTTTTGATAAATACTTTTATATGTCAGCACGGGGCGATGCACCAGGAGAAAAGAACAAAGATCCTACATTCGGACGGAAGAATTTGAATTCAAGGAAAGAATTTAAAAAAATAATTTCAAATGGCTCCATATTAGATGAATTTCAGTGCCACAAAAAATAATTTAAAAATAACAAGTTAGAAATTTGAAATCCTTTTAATATAATTATCCAAACAAATTTAGACGATTTGTTATTATAAATTTGAAAGTCCTGTCTTCAAATATCGATCCAAATACAATACAAAAAGTATTAGTTACCTTAGGGCCTTTGGGACCACTTCTCCAAAGAGGGGTCTTGGTTGTGTTGCAATCAGCACAAACCCTAATTGGGCTGTTATTGTTGCTTGGGAAACTGTTGCTGCTCAAATCAGTTTCAAGGGAAGAGGAAGGCTGCAGCTTCTGATCCTCAAGCTTGGTTGGGGCAGTAGCGCTCGACGATATCTTAAGAGCAACACGATCGGTCGTGGTAGTCGTCGTCGGGTTCTTCATCTTATGCATCAACCTCATCTTGGAAGACATCCACTTCACAGGATTTGTAGTACTCTTATCTGCTACTATGCTTTCATTATACTCTTCATCTTCTTTCTTCCATAGAGTCAATTTAAGGCCACCCTCAACCTTATTCTTGATTTCGCATGTCGATCCACCGTGGTAATTAGCGCCATAATTGTCATCCTAAGATACATCAAACATAGAAAACATCCACACATGATCACTCATGTATATGTGTGCAAGAATCGACAATTCATGTTATCCAACAGACGTACGACAAACAAACAAAACAAAAAAGAGGAAATAATTTGAACAAATTGTACTTAGGGTATACGTGGACATACCAAGTGATGCTGAGGGTGGTAAAATTGGCGACGATCATAACTATATCCGGTGTGATCTTGAGTCGCGGAGTTGAAGAAAATATGACACGAGACGGAAGGGGAAGGATTCGGGGCGAAGGGCTGGTGAGGTTGTTGTTGATGATGATGATGATGATCATCACTAATTTGCTCTATGGGAGAGGAGTTTAGGTTCATTGGAGTAGAAATAAGAAAAAAGGGGCAGGTTTTGTAGATCAAATGAACAGCCAAAAACTGCAAGTTTGAGGGATAGTGGGGGGAGACACCAACGTTAATGTGTGTGTAAAAAGGGGCTAATGAGCAGAGTTCTAAAGCTGTCTTAAAGAGAAGGGAAAATGCAAAGGCAAATGCAAGCAGGAGAGCTTAGGCATTCACGTGACTTCATGACAACCAAACAAACAACACTTAGAAAAGACAAACCAAAAGGAAGGAGCAGAATGCAACCACACGACCCTTTGACAGAACCCTATCTTTTAAAACTTTCATTCTTTAATTCTTTCTATATATATATATATATATATATATATAGCTAGTACTGCACACATCAACTATATATATCTATTATTATTAGTGATGATAGAAATTCATGATGGTTAAATGGTAAATCTCATAGCCACTCATATATACATAAGGATTCGTTCGATCAAGTCTACTTCATCGAGCGTGACTAACACACATATTTGTACGAATGCTTGTTAATTAACGAGCATGACTAACTTCATTTCTTCCTTCATTGTCTCGTATAATTTTGTCCTAAATTTCTCGTGTTAGTATCTCAGAATTAAAATCATTAAATTCTTGAATGAAAGGTCAGACTAAATCTTATAAGCTCTTTAAAACATATTCATCAGGGCCCAAATGATATCGATCCTATATACACTCTTGTTGTGCAAAATTTACGTCTCGTTTATGAAGAAATATACTACATGTACCGCGTTCTTGATCTTCTGCTGCATAAATAGAGATAGGTTTGTGTATGGCATGTCATGATGAGAAATGGGGTTGTTGCAGCAACATTTTGGTCTGATTGATTACCTTAGTATTGCCAAAAGGGCATTGAATGCCCCTGTGCAGGCTAATTAGGACAGCGACGGCCGACGGCCTCTCCCCACACCCATACTGTTCTTCACTTCTTCATTCATATCCTCTTCCCACTTCACGACCTATATTTCAATTTAATTCCATCGTCTTTATCGAATGCGTTATGTAAAATGGTCCTCATCGATGAACACCAACCCCCCCCTCCCCCCCCAAATTGATTTATCTTTCATGAATATATCAGAAATTAGCAAAAGATTAAATGATGAATTTAAGAAAAAAAATATTAATGTTGTACGGATGAGGGGAAATATCATTTTTGGTTCTGTAAGTTGGGTTTTTTTTTCTTTTTTATTTTTGGTCCAATTGATTATAGGATTCTCATTTACGATCTCATAAGTTTAAAAAAACAGAACTTTTGGTCTCATAGCACTTTTCCGTCAGATATTTAATTGAAAATGCCACGTGGTCGTTAAGTGTATAACACCAAAAGTACTATTTCTTTAAAATTATGTGACAAAAAATGAAAAGTCATAATCAATGAGATCAAAAGTATAAAGACTCTAAGGACCATATGTTAAGCACGTGGTCTTTTTTGTTAAAATATCTACAGGAATGCGTGATGGAACCAAAATATTACTTTTTAATGTTGCAAAAATTAAAAATAATAATCTCGTAACTAATAGGACCAAAAATAAAATGACCCTAAATTACTAGAGGAAAAGTGCTATTTTCCTTACTTCCAATTTAATTTGTCAAGTGGAAAAGAACTTCATTCTATAAACAAAATCGTTATGATTGCTAGTCAAAAAGTAAGTGACACTAATACATTATACAAAAGTATGATAAAAATTATATACCAAAAAAAGAATAATGTCTGGATAGGATAATCAAAAACTTACCTTAAATGAATTAATGGGTGTCTTTAATTGGACCCATTAGGGGATATCATCGTATAGTGTGATTCATATTCATGGAGACTCAATTTGAACAGGTCCATGTCATTGTTCTTTACCTGGATCGTAATCATTAAGTTTTAACTTTAGTGTCACTATAAAAAAAAAATACAACTTCTAATCATGACTTATTATACGATTAAAAATAAAATAATTATAACAAATAGTCATTAACTACCGGTATGGAACGGTTGTTGGCTGTGGTATTTCGCGAGGGTGCTAAAACATTTGTCACGACCAAATATTTTTACTATGGCTCTTAGCCATGGCAAATAACTTATTTTTGATAAAAAATCTATATTTTTGTATTGATTTTATTTAATTGTAGTCAATAGCCAATAATTATTTTTTTCTAGTGTATTATCTTTTTCAACGAAGTTAATTTCGTTGATATAGTAAAAAAAAAATGTATATCTTTTTAAATGTCTTCAAACTTTACAAATGGAATAGATTTTATACATGATATATAGAACTAGGTAATATTGCAGTTTTAATCTTGCATGTTATGGGTGGCAACTATCATCATGTAAATAAGGCATTGGTAATTCTAGTCCTAAAATTTGTGATTTTGTAGTAATTTCAATACTTTTGGCAAAAGTTAATCGAAAATTCGTTGGAACAATTGGAGGTTTCTGGTAATTAGATTTTTTTTTTTTTAAATTAATGAAAAAACGAAGCAACTTATCTAGCAACCATCTCTATTTATTTTGAAGAAGATCGAAGACATTTTTGATTGCAAATCGAATGCTGAAATTGAAGTAGAAATACCAAATAAATTCTTCTAAGTGTCCTCCAATTAAAATGGCTAGAGATGATTGTCACATAAGTTGTCGTGTGCATTTCCCGCCTATTTTGAAAATATCCGTATATAATTCCCAATTACTTCCCTGCATTTTTAATTGATTTTCATCGAAAGAATTGAAACTGTTATAAAAAATTATAATTTTAGGACTAAAATTACCAATGCCTTAATCATAGGACGACGATTGCTACCCCTCCTAACACATTCACGACTAAAATTGCATTTTAATCTATGGAAACATGACATGAAATAATCCCCTGTTTGGGGACATAGAAACATTCAAATTAATTCAACAGGTGAGCACAAGGCATGTTTGTGTGTGAAAGAAATATATAGGTTGAATTTTGTGAAAGCAAGAAGGCTGACAGGAATCTAGTCTAGATATCCACAAAATTTGCCCTAAAAGTTTTGGCCACCGCAGAAAATCTGAAAGCGACTTATACTTCATTCATTTCTATTTTTACATTAAGGTTAAAATTCAAATTTTGAACTTTTATAATTATTAGATGGTAGCAAAATAAATAATATACATTCCAAACATGAAAAATCGGTTGCAAATTGAGTAATTAACGAACACAAAAAATATGATTTTCTGCTATAGTTAATTACTACGGTAAAAAACAACCATTAGCGTTGTTTTTGCAAGTGCAGCAAAAAATTAGCCATAGCTAAAATCACAGCAAATATTGATGAACCGTTGTGAAATTTAAATTTTCGTATTGATTTTATTTGACAGTGGTTAATAATATTGATTTACCATAATTTTTAAGTCATGGTCTTTTATAGTGCAAGGAAAAAATAATTTTTTTGTACTAATTTTTTATTTTATTTTTATTTTGAAAGTTTAGGAGGATTTTGTATTTATTACAATTTTCACATAGGACAACTTGTTAATAACATGTTTATTTTGAACAAAGTGGTTAATATGACAATATATTACATATAATCATCATGTGTGAGTTGTAACCAATTGTTCCTGGTGACAATTCTTACATTGTTAGCCCATACCTGTGACAATTTGTGCATAATTATTGTATTTTTATAAATTATATTAAACAAAACAAGAAGTGTTTTAGAGATGGAGAATGAAATCAAAACTATATCACGAGGAAACATTGATGTCCAATTGCCACCAACTCTCTCTCTCCCGCTTCCCACAAACATACAAATATGCCATATTTTTTTACCCACGATCAGTATAGTAATTTTTTTTAAATGTGATTATATTATCTTCTTGTGTTATAAAAAATGAGTAATTTATTCCCTTGTAAAAATAAAATAATAATTTATCCCTCTGTGTTATTAAAAATAGAGTAAATTACCCCTTGATGCGTTCGTATACCACACACGTCTTATTTTTTTTTAATTTTTTAATTTAAAATAATATTTATATTCTTATTTAATAATCATTGGATCTTGATCAATCTAAAATTTAAATTTAACTAATAAATTTGGTGCAGATTTTATTTATTTGAAACGAATGATTTACATTTAAATAAATAAAAACAAAATAATATATTATATATAATTAAATTTGAATATATATATATATACATATTTACACTTTTATAATAAACCTATATACATATATATATGTATCTATATATAGTTTATACATATATATAGAGAGAGAGAGAAAGAGAGAGACGGCGGCCGAGGGGGAGGGAGGAGGAGGAGACGGTTACGGCGACCAAAGGGAGGGCGGAGGCGGACTGCTTGTGGGCGGGGAGAGAAGAGGCAAAGGGGAGAGGAAGAAAAGGAGGCGGAGGGGGAGGGAAAAGGCGGATCTGGGCGGCGCTGGGGGGGGGGGGAGGGCGAATCTCGGAGAGGGAGGGGGAGGAGGCTGTGATCATGGGAGGGAAGAGGTGGCGATGGCGGCGGCAGCGCGAGGGGACGGGGCTGAGGTCGGGGCGGAGCGAGGGAGATGGTGGCAGCAGGGGGGCCGACGAGTTGAGAACGAAGAAGAAGGGAAATATTTATATATATAATTTTTTATACTAATATATAATATTAATATATATATATAATATTATTTATAAATATATATAAAATAATAATTTATTGGTTAAAAAATATATCCAAATGCACGCGGAGCGCGTGTAATGCACTGCTGGACCGAAGGGGATATTTTCCTCTATGTTTGATAATATAAAAGTTTAAAATGCTGTTTTATTTTTCATAGGGAGTAAATTGTTTATTTTTCATAATATAGGGTACATTGCCTTTTTTCCTATAAAAAAAATTCAATTAATTTAAGTCACAATAATTCAAAAACCTAAATACCAAACTCCCAGAGTGCGGATACTGGTGAACGACGGTCTTCTATCTCATTTTAATATTACCTAATGGTTACACACCAACCACTGTGGTATGGATTCCTTTTCAGATCCAATTCATCCATTCATTGCATACCTAATTATGAAATACCTTTGTTTAGGATTTAGATTCATAATTTAATAACTAATTAAATTATAGTTAAATTCCAAATCCAATCTCATGTCAACTGATTACCATGGAATTTAATGACAAAAATAATTATTCTGAGGTTAAAACTTACAAATTGTAAATTTAATTTAAAAATATTTTTGGTATAATTTAATATCCCAAAAGCAATTTTAGGAAAGCGGCTATATATAAGGACCAAAAAACACGTATCAATTATATATTAGCGTGACATTAAAATGTGATAAAAGATCCGACGTACAAAAATATCAAGCACATGGAGTGGGGTACCACCCAATTGTATGAATAGCAGGGTGGTGGTAATTAATAATGGTAAAGAAAAGAAGATTAAAATGGTGGGGGTGAAATAGGAGAGAATGTGGTAGTGATACAAAGCTGCGTCGTTTCAACATCAGTGGGAGGGGTCTGAGCAGGCCCACAGCCAAATGGCGCTCAACACATAGGGGAGGTCTGGTCGGGGAGAGAGATAGCTATGTTTCTTACACTGTTACTGCCCTCCATTTTTGGTAACTCACCAACCAGATATGCTTCCATCTCATCCACATCATTCTCCAATTCTTTTTTTATTTTTATTTTTTAAATTTTAATAATATACAATTATAAAGAATTTTAGGATGGGAGGCAGAGTGGTTCCGATGAAATCAATTGTCGAAATCCTGTTGAAAATGTCCGAACATTGGACACTGCGCAGGTTGAAGCATTTAATGTGGGAATTGTCAAATATAATTTTGACCTTAGAAGTCTTGAGATTGTACAATTAAATATTATGAAGTACTATGTTTAAATTCATTATTCATATATTTTTTTTTCAAAATTTTCCTTTAATTAACTAATGCCTACACATCCCTCTGCTTGAGGATGGTACTGCAAAAATACATTAATTTTGAGAAAATTAATTGAAAATTTTTAAAATTGATTTTTGATCTGAATTAACTCATTTAAATTAGAGTAAATTACGTCTTTTTTTCTGAAATTTGGCGTAATTATGAATATCCCTTATTCTTTAAAAAATTACAAATATCCCCCCTCAAATAAAAAATAATTATGTAACTCTTAAACGGTGGGCTGATATTATTACTTTACATTTGTTGAAATTGTTTATAATATAAAATAAATACTTAAACAAAATGTTAAAAAAAAATTGAAGGTGGGTGAAGTAATGATTCATAGAGCATGTTAGTGTACCAAAATATTTTAAATTTTTTAAAAAATATGTAAAATTATAATTCATAATTTGGAAGGATATTTTGGTCAGTTCATTACAAAGATTGGATGAAAACCTAACGGATTAATGGAATTGGTTCATTATTAGACTGATGCTAAAATTAAGAGGTATTTGTAATTTTTTAAATAATAATTTCTCAAATAATATACTAAATTTCAGCGGAGGTAGCTGTAATTTGCCCTTAAATTATTTAATTTCAATCTATTAACAGTTGTTACTATCTTTATTAAAGTTAATATTTTAGTGATGAATGAGGATTATGCTATCCGAATGTGCAAGATATGCCAAAAAAGGTCGTCGGAACAACAATGGGAAAGCCCTCATAGTAGACTTTTGATGTCTAAGTTAGATAGATCGTACAAATAAAGTATTTAAAGTCATAAAAAATGTCAGAGCAATAAAAGTTGTTTATAAGGGGTGGCGGGCGATTATTTATAGACTTTTCCTAATTATGTGAGTTAACAATTTTTTAACAGAAATATTTTTTTGTTGTTGTTCAAATTAATCTTATGACTGATGATTTTATTTTTAATAAATTATATTTTCAAAAATATATTTTTCTAATTTGAATATATATATATATATACAAAGACAAATTCCATTTTAAAAAGGAAATGAACTAAACAATAAATTATATATATATATATATATATTTCAAATTTCACAAATTAAGTAGTGTAAAAATCTATTAGAATTAAAAAAAATTAATTGAATTTTAATAAATAAAAAAAATTCTTCATATTGACGAATCAAACATTGCTCACAGTACGGGAAAAAAAAATTTCCTACACTATAAATCATTACAATTTAAAAATTATGACGAAATAATACTATTTACCACGTCAAACAAAATTGATAAAAAAGCTCAAATTTTGACTATGATTATAAACTTCAGTATAATTTTACCTACAACAAAATATTAATCATAATTTTTAATTTTAGCCAATATTTTGGCATTACCTAAAAAATTAACTGCTAACAGCCGTGGCCATGTTTAGTCATCTCATCTTAAATTTGATCGGTCAGGGACAGTGAGAAGATAAAGACTGTTAATTTGTGGACCAACCTCCACATCTCCTTCTCCCATATATGCTTTTCCCAAATAAAATACTCACTCATTATTTAAATAATAATTACATATTTAGTCGGATGTAGGTCGGATGTAGGTGGTAGTTGACCAGAATGCCAAGTGTCAGTGACGTGCAATCATCCTAAAAAATTCCTTGATCTAGATTTGATAAAGATTAACCTATAACATAATTGATTTTACTCGGATGATCCGCATATAAACCTTTCGAAACCTAAATTAAACGGGGCTAAATAATTGAGATTGTAGATCTGATCTCAAAGTAATAATTACATACCTTATGAATGAGAACACCCGTTATTTATAGTGGACAATTGTACTGGCCTGTACAATTCACATGGAGTTGAGCACCTTGAGCCTTTGATAGTAATGGCATTAATGGATGTAGTGTTGTGTTCTCGGTTCGGCCGGTTGGGTCGGGTCGTGGCGTGACTCACCCTATCTTGTGATTTTTGCCTTATACAAAAGTATTAGTGTCAAAATCGAGGTTTTTATGAAATTACCCCTATCACATATATGTATCTTGATAGGGGGAATACAAAGAGTAAACCCCAAAAGATATATTTGCTCTCTAAAAATGCAGAAAACAACAATTCCAAGGGTCCACGTCCTTGAGAGCGGAATGGGTCGCATCCAACCCACATGACCCAGCAATCCGATTCATCATACATTGATTCGAAATCCATCCGAACAAGACTCTTTATTGGACATGCGATGTGTCTGATTCTTAACATAAATTTCTATAAATACATAGAGGGTCCATTTGATAGTTACATATTTATTACTATTAAACCACACTCTGAGGGTCCTATAACTTCGAGTCCAAAACTTACTTAAGTATACATTTTATGTGCATGCCAACTTAATTCATCCAAATTTGTATTCAATATCATCGACAGACCTTCATCAAATCATCCGCGCATCGCTAAAAATCCCATCCCAAATTATATATATAAAAGAATTAGATAAGATAGTTTTGACCGTACAACCTAATCCACAATGGTTGTTGATTGTCTTATGACGACAATGAGACTACTGTTCACCCTTTTTATTCTTTGATTGTGGAAAAGGGTTTTATTATTGTCCGTTTGTTTTCAAATTTGTGTTGCTTGACATCATTTTTCTTGTTTTGAACAAAAACGTTGCAAGTACCAATTTTTACAAGCAGTAGTCGATGTAGCTATCGACAGGCATCCATGTCTCAATTATTGCGGTTAAAATCGAAATTTCATAAATAAATTCGACATCACAAATTCAAATATTATTATATATATAAATATTTATTTTGTTTTATATTATTTATCATAATTTACTATAATATTCTTTATTATAATAATATATTTTTTAATATATTAAAATATTAATACAATCATATAAATATCGCACAAAATATTTATTGAAAAATATCAGACAGTAGCCATCGCAAGAGGCAAAAACGGAACTGTCGGAGGGTGCATTTTATGGCAGAGTACACGGCGCCGCCATATCTAACTTCCCATTGCAAAAATTGACTGCCACATTATCAATATCTTCCAACTGTGACATTTAAATTATTTTGTGCTACATTCGATGAAATTAAATATTTGAATTTTTTTCAAAAAATAGAAAAAAATCAAATTACTTTATATTAGATTAATTTAAAATTTATTATAATATTATAAAATATAAGGTAGATTACATTTTGTCATCTGAACTATAATAGTTTTACACTTTACCATCTAATTTTTCTTTTATTCAACCAAATGAACTATGCAAATTTTGTAGCATACCATCTATCTCTGTTTCTCGGTGGAATTTTATGCATAACTTATCATATTTTATTTATTTTATGCAACTTACCATCAATCTCGATTTTGATGGAATTAAGAATTTGCGAATAATTAATAGTAATATAAAATATCAAATAATGTAAAGAATTTATTATTATTAATTTGAAATCATTAGTTTCAAATTGTTCAATCCAAATATAACTTGAGGTATTAAATTTCAGGTGTTTTGATATGATCACGTTTTTGTGGAAATTAAATTATATGATAGATATGTAACATATTGTCAATTTTAGTAATATTAATTATGTTGGTTAATGGAGCTCTCCCATTGTAAAATCTCAATTGACAAGTACAGTTAAATTTATTTTATAATTTATATATATACCAATCAGTCAACTAGTAAATTATAAATAATAATAAATTTACATATAATTAAATAAATATTCATATATTAGTCGAATCAAGCCCATAATTTTTACAGGTTTGAATCCTGGGGGAAAATCCTGTAACTAACTTCGGACTTGTATTATTTTACTAAAAAAAATATGATTTCTCGTTACGATTAATTATTATAGTAAAAAATAAATTGTGGCAAATATAAATTAATCACGATTTTGCAATGGTTATTAGCCGTTGTTTCTGAAAGTGTGGCCAAAACATTAGTCATGGCTAAAACCACGACACATGTTTTGGTTATGGCTAAAAACCCGAATATTAATTAATTATGGTAAAAATTTAAATTTTTTACTTTGATTTTATTTAACTGTGGTTAATAATATTAATTTATCATAATTTTTAAATTGTTGTTATTTATAATATAGTAAAAAGTTAATTTTTTTTAATGTTTTAAATAATATGTGTTTTGTGAAACCATTCATATCTTTTTGAAAAGACACTTTTTCAAGAAAATTGTATTTTTGGTACCAGAGTAAAAGGGCATGGATTATATCTTTTCTTTTTCTCTTTTTTCTGTAATGAGGATTCCAAGGTTTCCCAACTTGGACCTCTTACAATTTAAGTCCATGATTTTTCTTTCACAGAAATAAGATGTCATCATTGAACCACGTCCCAAATCATATCTCATGAACATCAGATCGTCCCTTTGTAGTGTGACAAAAAGAAAAATGATATTATTATTATTATTATTATTATTATCACCATCATCATCATTATTATTATATATTATTATCATCGCCTGATTTATAGTCTGTTTATACAAATTATTCTTACTTTTTGCATAATCATAGAAATAATTCATGACAACTTAAAAGTCGAGGTAGTTTGTATAATGATGTCGACGTTTTTCTTTTGGGGAGGGTGTATATAATTTTTCAAAAAGTAAGGGTAATGTGGGTAAATGATGTAGATATTTTTAGTCGGTGTATATTGTATAATTATCTAAAATATAGGCATAATTTATATAAACAGATCGACTATAGGTAAAGGAGCATATATATATTATTAGTATTATTATATTATTTATTACAAAACGATAGTAATAATAAATGGTGTTAAATTAGTTGGATGTTTGGAGGTGTTGGAAAGCAGCTCCATTCCTTGCTAATCCTTTTCTTTCTTTTTCAACAAATTGATCTTTGTTCTTATCTACTCCACCAAAAATCAAATTTTCCGACTACATTCCCTTGTTATTTGCCACATATTCCCAATTGATAATGTTGTGATATGTTTCACATTTATTTTTTTTTTAATTTTCGGGTGTTATAATATTTGGAGTGTAACATAATAAATATGAAATAATTTTTCTTTTTAATAGTTTAAATTTTTATATGGAGTGATCATTTAATATGATATCAAAGTTAGACCAAACAAAAGGTCCTGAGTTTGAATCTTATTGCGACCCATATTATATATATAAAAAGTTTTACGTGTAGTCCTGTAGGGTTTACACGTAGATGGACGTGCCAAAATATTAATTATTAAATGATAGTTGTTAAGACTTTAAATATTAAATTATCCTATTCGCTTAGAATTTAATTTTTTTAGATGAGATAGTCATTTAACATTGAGCTACATTCAAATTCCAAAAAAAAACATTATGAGAGTATGATATGAGGGCGATAGTCAAATAATTAATGATTCTTTTGGCATCATCACGACAACGATCGCCTCTCTCTCTTTCTCTCTCTTTGGTACATTATCGACACTTTCAGGGTTAGAGACCTAATTTTATATATATATAGGTAAAATTATATTTTTGGTCCAGTAATTTTAAGTTATTAGTAATTTTAGTCCCGTAACTTATTTTATTTACACATTTAGTCATTTTTTGACGAATTTAGTCTTGTATTAACAATTTTAGTCCTAAAGACTCATAGTTACAAGACCAAAAAGGAAATGTATTATAGTGTGAAAGGGACCAAAATTGTCAATATAGGACTAAATTTGTTAAAAAAATGACCAAATGTGAGATGTAAGATTTGAAAACTAAATTCATCAAAAAAAGGACTAAATGTGTAATGAAGTAAGTTATCGGATCAAAAGTGCTAACGACCTAAAATTATAAGACAAAAAATATAGTTTTCCCTATATATATATATATATTTATAAAATTATAAATACACCCCCTGAGGGAATGTTATTAATTATGGGTTGTTCATGTAAAATTTCTCCACTAAATAAGAGACGTCCTTATATATAGTTACACTACAACCTCAAGATCATATTTATAATTTTGCCAAGGACAAAAAAACCTACTTTCAGGGAGTGTCAATGGAATGCCCCCCTTTGTTCTTCTTTGCTCTTCTTTGCTCTTTGGATATATATATTTTGGTGCATATTTTCATCACCATCACCTTATACTCGATTTTGAATCATATTATTTTTTTTTTTTTAATATGGGATTCATTATATCACTGAACACATTCAAATTGAAAGATTGGTTCAATACATATCATCGATACAAATTAATGAATATATTCACATGAGACAGAAGTATATATACACCAACATTCATAACGCTTGAACTCACAAGTTTTCTATTGTGAGATCTCAATCTTAAGTATCGAGCAAGACATCATTAACGTATTACATCATTTTTTGTTATGGTAATATTTGTTTATTATTTAAGGTTTGTGTCACTTGAATCAACGTTGTTTTTTGTTTAAACTTGATACGTACTTCAAATAAGCTTCTTGAATATACAGTAAAACCTCTATAAATTAATAACCTTGGGACCATGAAATTTTATTAATTTAAAGAGATATTAATTTATCGATAAATTAATATTTGATTAATTAAAAGAGAGACTTTTTAAATTCAACAAATTTAGTACATATATATTGAAAATAAATAAATTCATATATGTTTCATTGATTATATTCATGCAACAATTAACTATTATATTCATAGACACATGTATCAATTCATTGGAATTACTTAAATATACATGTTTACATTAATTCGTTGCACTTAAATAACTATTATAACCAATTAAATATATTCATGCATGATGAATGAAACATATACTACATAAATCTCAATATGATAATAAAATAATTCATAACACCCAACGATGTCTTCTCATCTAAAAGGCATCGCAAAATCATCCATGAATGATCAAATCCGTAAAGCATTACAGATTTCATATTTTAGTAAATTATCATAATATTTATAATTGTAATATTTATGAATTATTAATTTAGAGTTTTAATGGGACCTAATATTTATAAAGGAATTTTCCAAAAAACTATTATTTTATTATCTTATCGAATTTGATGATTTTTTACAAAGGCCTAAGTCGGGACCGGAGGATTTTATTATTTTAGAGAGTTTATTAATTTATAGAGTATTAATTTATAGAGGTTTTACTGTATATGTCAACATATGGTGGAGCAATTATTTTCTCAATCAATTTGGATTATATTTGGAAGGAATCGAGAAATTTTAAACATTCTTCCAAATATAATTTCTTATTTTTGTACCATCCTAATTTGAATTTGAACTTCGATTTCTTTATTTTCTTGAGTAGCCGCTTAAATATTTCAACCCGACCTGTTCATGCCAGTTTTTTTTCCCCAATGTAATGTTTCTTTTCTAACAAAAATGAAATAAAAATTATCAAAAAATACAATAAACTCTTGCAAGAATGTTGTATTTTATGATAAGAGAGTTACCCAAAAATTTGTGACATCTCATTTCTTTGTCATAAAATAGCACTGAATCGTATTTGAATTACTGAATTAAAAGTTAAAAATTTTAAATTTAAAAATAATAAATTCATAAAATTTGTCTTGACATTTCTATATTACAACATATATATCTCAAATCCCGAAATGCATTTTTTTAACTTGAATCACATTTACCATTGAGTATTTCATATTCATTCAACATGAAATTTTTTCTTAAAATTACGAACATCCTATATATATTCAAATGTAATATTATATTATGATATATACATACACATAAATATCCTCGTATATATTGATCAAGAAACATACTATATATATATATATGTATGTATACCATGTGTACGTAGGGTGTTGGAGATTTGCATATATATAGACAGAGAGGGGAACAATCAGGAAATTGTAATTTTGTCTGTATATAGAAGATAATAGATAAACGAAAAAAATAATAAAAAAAAGAAAAAAAGAATTTGAACGATGAGGAGATGGGCTACGTATGCAGGTTGAGAATCACTCCTGTGTGCATGTTATGGGTGGAGACAGGGATTGAGACATATATATATGGGGGAGGGAAATATTATCACCTTCGCTGTCAGAAATTTGAGGTATGTCCAAACGCAGGTTCTTTTCACAACTCTCATCAGGCCCCATTGCCCTTCTCCTACATCACAATATTGTGTGCAATCTCAACACTCAAAACCCCTCATATCTCTCTCTCTCTCTCTCTCTCTCTCTGCGATTAATATATCCATAGCTTTAGGGAAAAAAATACAATTTTAATTTCAGTCAAATTAGCTGGGAAATTATATATAACTTTCATATAACACAATTAAATTAATGGGAATTTCAGTAAAAAATGATTAAAATTGTTGGTTTTAAAGTTACAATACTAAAATGTATGATGTCCCAATTGGATTTTCTATTTTTAATCTTATTATATTTTTTTATTTTATTTTTATATATACGACATGCGTACAAAATATATTTTTTTTAGGGTAAATTACATTGACGTGTCTGATTACACAAACACTCTACGGCCTTTAGTGAAATTACAAATACACTTTTTGAGGCTGTATTAGTGAAATGTACCTCAAAGGGTGTTTGTATAAATTTTTGCCACTAAATAAGGATCGTATTTGTAATTACAGCTACAACTTTAAAAATATACTTGTAATTTAATTTATAAAAAAATTAAGAGAGTTTTTGAATTGAGTCAGGATGTCAATATAGTTTATTTTAATTTTTAGGGAAGGCCAAGATATTTAGTGCATCATATTATATATATATATATATATATATATTTGTGTGTGCATATGTTATATCTTATGACTTATGAGCAAACATATTGTCTTCACCAAAATTTAAACTTTTAATTCATGACGTCATTATTTATTTAAAATTAGGGTTGATCATACTTGGATTTTTTTTTTTTTTTTTACATCAAAGCGATGTTTCTTGTTTCTTGTTTTTTTTTTCTATATTTGGACCTTTTAAGAATGGCTTAATTACGTTTACTCTTTCGAACTTTATAAATTACACTTTCTCCCTCTCTTTGAAAATGCTCCTTTTGTATACCAAAACGGAATTGATAAAATTATTATTGTGCCCTTAATTTAAAAAAAAATAGAAAAACATTAGTTTATAATGTGTTTTACTATGTGAGGGATCGATACATAGAGGATCCCATACGATTGTGATTCTACGATACTCCACCTCATGCTGGAGCTAGATATTAATCATGCCCAACTTGTTAATTACAAAAATAATCAACACAATATTCATTTATAGCTATTTAAAATATATCTTCTGATTACTCTCCAATCTTCACATACCCGGTAGAGATCAGACCTTGTTGCATCTTCTCCAGAACAAAATGGCAGTCATGTCCGATATGTTTAGTGCGCACATGAGAAACAGGATTAACGACAATATGGATAGCAGCTTGGTTATCACGATAATTTTGCCGGGGCACAAGGTTTAAATCCAACTTCAGTTAAAAGCTGACTAAACCACATGATTTCACAAACAGATTGTTCCATAGCTCTATGTATTGAGAAATTCCGGATCCAGAAAGAATATGAGTCAGGAGGAAGGCCAGCTAAAAAAACTCATAACATCCATCTTTTCTCATTGTTCTTGCTGAACCCTGACATCTGGACTAAAAGGCAATCACCCTATTGAATTCTTTTATGGGAAAAAGAAAATTTTTGTCCTGTAACTTTGATCTCAATTTGTTTTGGTCATTTATATGTGGATATATTAGATTCGGTTTTTTATCTATCGATTTTGCTCAAATTTGATACTTTAGTCTAATTTACGACTCTTTTGTCCTTTTGATGATAAAAGTTAATAGTCTATTCTAATGCTCTAATTAGTGGAATATAAACAAATACTTTTTCAATAAACCTAAACTCTTATACCATTCTAGGCGAACATTAACTATAAGATGCAAAATGAATGGATATATATGGACTAAAATTGATCTTGAAGAGCTGTATAGGGATAAAATTCTCCAAAATTGGGTTAAAGGAATAAAATTAAACAATTTTAAAACCTAGTGGACTAAAACTAAAATAATAAATTTAAAGGACTAAACTTAATAGCAGGCAAGCTTAAAGGACTAAACAATAATTTTTCCTTCTTTTAATAATTTATTAATATATTTTTATTTGGGATGTATATAACTATTATACAAGATTATGTGTAAGTATTAAGAACTCATATATTTATTACATTATATTAAAATATTGTGGCATATGTTTTTAACACTTTTTATAATTAATATTTATATTATAATTAATGATAATATATCTTTACTAACCAAAAAACTTAAAAATAAAATACAGGTAATGAGCTCATCTCGCCAGCTTGGCCTCGAACTCGAGTTCGGTTCCTGCTCAAGCTTGGCTCATTTGCACCCCTACTCGGATTTTTTTGGCTAAATACAGCTTTGACCATAACAGCATTGGATGAAATATCATTTTTTATTGTGATTTATTATTATGGTTAAAAGTAAAAAATTACGATACATATTAATTAATAATGAGTAGTGTTCATTGTTTCTATATATAAGTGAGGTCAAAACATTGGTTATAATTAAAAATAATGATAATATTTTGACTATTAGATAAAACCACGATGAATATTGATTAATTTTAGTCAAAATTTTTAAATTTTTTAATCAATTTTGTTTGACCATAATAAATCATATTAATTTGTCTTTATTTCTAAATTATAATGATTAATAGTTTGTAGCGCAGAAAAAAAAATATTAATAATAAAATGTTGAAGAAAGACATATTTTTGTCACTACGAAAGAATGACTATTTAATAATTGCAGTGACCGGAGAGAGTCCTCCAAAATCACGAACTACATCATTTAATAATTTATATATTTACGTAGGCAATTATTTTTATATTGATAGCAGAAAATAAATTTTAACAGATTATAAGTTTCAAGACCCCCTCTCCTTAATTAAAAACAAAATTGGACAATATTATTTTACACAATAAGACATTGATCGAGTCGTAACTACATCTTTTGCTCGTCCGAAATCCCTCTTTGGCAATTTATGTCGTCTGGGGCTAATGACGTAGGCAAATAAACCACATTGGTTATAGATAATGAGCTTGAATAAGTTATAAACTCCAATTAGGCCTCCGGTCCTCTCACCAACAAAAAGCTTTTTCAGAAAAAAATCAAGAGGCTCGTACCAAAGTCAAAATGCGCAATAATTCGTTCCTACCTTCATAAAAAAAAAAAAGGGAGTCCCTAAATTATAAAATTGAAATCGGGAATTGAATTCATTATAGAATCTATTTACTTTTTTTAGGAGATGACATGCCGCCACTCGGACTCGAACCGAGATTGCTCTAGCACTGCTTTCTAAGAGCAGCGTGCCTACCAATTTCACCATAGCGGCTTGTCTTGAACTCATAATAGCCTATGAATAAGCAATCGTCTAGATTTAAGAATTCAATCGGTGCAATATTTTTTAGGAAAGATTAAAATTGATGAATAAAAATTCGTTCAAATGGGTATTTTGAATTGAATTTCAAGCTGCATTATATATCGATAAGATTCTTATTCTCTCTACAATTGTACCCAAATCCGAACAAATAACCTGATGATTTGGTAGGGATGATAATGGGTTTGATCTAATCTGGACCGGAACGGCCGCTTTGAAGCCATAATCGGTGTTTTGAACCCAGACCTCATCCGGACTGAACCAATTTTTACTAATGTTCTTTTTATATGAAGTATATATATTTACATATATGAAAAAATATGTGTACTTTATTTAAACTTACATATAATACATAAAATAATTATTTTATAAATTATGATAATGCAATAAAATCATTTTTAATTTTAATGTATATAAGTAAGATGTATTTCGAAAGTTCAATATTTTAAATCTGAAATATGCATATTTAAAAAAAAAAAAAAACTTTCAATAATACTACCATCTCATTTTTATAATATATATATCCGACCCGCTGACGCCACAATTATATAACCCATAATAGAATAAGCCCAATTGAATTGTAGCCCACGTACATGTTTGAAGCCCATATGCAGCTTCGTGGAATTGATGGTTTGGGCCCAAAATTTATTTCAAATAAAACTTCAAAGGCCCAACATGCTTTCGGAATACATACTTATCAACTTATAATCTTGTCATGCTCAAGTAATAAATTTATCACATTTAATTTATTATTTACTTGTATGAATACCTTCCAAATTGTTTCTCTAGGTATACTAGTAAATACCTCTAGGTATCCGTAAATCGTTCGTTCTCTTTACAGCATTACGCAAAATTTGACTATCAGTTGCACTACCTTCCCACCCACATAAAATATAAATGAAGTACATTTCCCGATCGCATACACCCAACATATTTATAGCAATTAAATTCTTTTCGTGTGTGGTATCTAATTTTATTCCGATCACACGTGTACATCAATGTAGGGTCATTTTGAAAATGATAAAATCCAATCTTGAACTTCGGTAGAAACCCAAACTTGTCCCTTGAGTTTAGACTGAACTGAAAAATCAAAAGAAAAACCATGTTAGCAATCCAAAAATTTAGAGGTCCGACATTGTAGCTGCTAAGGCATATTATCAAGATTTGGGAAGAAATTGCAACCTCCTCCGCTTTATCTTTTAATATTACTGTCGTTATAACTCTGATTGTTGTTATAGTTGTGCTTGATCGTATCTTTTTTGGCTCATCACTTTGAGATAAATCCCCAACAAATAATATTCAAGCTTGTCTTGCAAAGTAATCGCACCCATAGCCTAAATCAATTGCTTTTTTCCCTTATTCTAACACAAAGATGGAATTGGATGTATGGGTCATGACTACTTAGTACGCCTCAAAATTAATAAAATCCAATGTCTGTTCTGGATGAATCGAATATATATACATATGTCGTTTGTTCATACAAAGTGCCCTTATCCAATATGGACTTCAAAATGAGCTATTAAATTACATATCATCATAAAAGAGTAGGGTCCGCAGCAAAACATTATTACATGCATATGTACGTGGAAGAATAAAGCATATAATTAATTAATTAATTAATTAATTAAATAGAGCACTTCAACTTTGCAACGAAAAAGAAGTAATTATTACACTGTCCAATCAACTACTCATTCCGACCTAACCTTAACTAGATAACTACTAACTTCTTTTAGTCGCAGAACTTTTGTCTTTCATTCTGCAATATTCTATCGGAAAAAAAAATAGAATTTTAGTTCTTTGATTGGTAGCCGCAATATTTTTCATTTTGCACGAATTAATTTTAATAATTTAGTTTTATAATTTTAAGTTTTAATTTGCATATATAGCCTACTGAGATTATAATTTTAGTTCTGTAATTTAATGGTCGTTGACATTTTTAGTCCTATAACTTAAAAAAGTTGGCATTTTGATCCTGTATGAATTGATTTACAATATTAAATAGCAATTTAATTGAATTCTATGCAAGTCACATATAATTTTTCGACTAATCGGATTAAAATTACCAAAATTATACGACTAAATTGTTAAAAGTTAATTCGTACAGAATAAAAACTGTCACATTCCATAAATTATAAAAAACTAAAATTATAATATTCCCTCCCATATAAATTAAGTACTCAAAATGTATTTATTACATATTTTTTTTCTGTTATGTTGTTCATAATCGAATTTAAAGATGCATGGGGTGAGTTCAAAGACAATTTTGCATCTAACGAGTTCGCGGGCCGGAAGCGTGGCATGAAAAGAAACAATCAATTATATATGTATAGATACATGTGGTGTGTGGGTGTAGAGTGTGATGGGTGGTAGCAAGTTTAGGATAACCTTAAATCCTTGTGAACAAGGGTTTTCATGATTATAAATGGATCCAACTCACGTCGGGAGACAACACTTATCCTAAGTCTATGGTCAGAAAATGAAGTTTGTCATAACATATACAAAGTTGTTTAGCAGCTACGTTTGAAATTCCAAGAAGTGGGATGGATTTCAACTAACTACGACACTATATATTGTATTATTGGTTTTAGTTATTCTTATCCAAATATCCAAATATATTAGGTTCTTGGTGCAGGTGGCGTTTGTTAGAGAGTATAGTATAAATTTTATTGGAAATATTAGGGTAAATTACAATGAACTCTCCTAGTGTTTGGCAAAATTATGAATACCTTATCGTTATTTGGAGAATTACAAATATATTCATAAAGTTTGATGAAATTATGTAATCATTAGATTGAGATATGAATTTATCAATTTTGCATTGCCGTGTTTTTTTTTTTCTTAAGAAAAATTATAAAAACAATCGGACTAGATGGATGGAAAAATTAAAAATATATATACATAAAAATAATATTCACTCAGTTCATAATTTTTTTTAAAAAAATTAAAATTAAGTAAAATTATAATTTATAGTCTATAAGGGCATTCTGATCATATCACTACAAGAAATAGATGGAAACCTAATAGAGATTAATAGATTGGACTAGTTGTTTATGCAACAGGTAAAATCAAGGAGGTATTGGTTTTTTTCTAAAACAACATATGGGTATTTGTAATTATGTCAAATCTCATAAGAGTTTTTTAATAATTTACCTGAAAGATTAATCAATTATAAATGATTAAAAGTAAAATTTTATAATAATATATTTAAACCGTGATTGATGATATTTATTTTATAGTGCAATCATAGTTCATTTGTAGAATATAAATATGGTTGCAAACGTTACTAGTTACTTATTTAAAAAAAATATGGCCACGATTAATCAATATTTATCGTAGTTTTAGCTATGGCGAAATCAAACTGGCCTTGCCTACAGAAACAACAGTTATTAATAGCGTTGCACAATCACATTTAATTAATATTCTCCGTAATTTTCAGCATTGGCCATGATAATTAATGTAACATCCACAATTTTTTAATGCATAATTTTGGGATTAATTGGTAAATATTTATGAAATTTAGTTAATTAGTAAATTAATTATAGATTAAAATTTTGATTGTATTAAAATTTGAATGGAGTAAACTGAAATTTTATAAACATTTGGGAGGAAACTATATATAAAAAAAAAAGAAGGGATGTAATTGGTATTTTAAAAAATTATATAAAATAATTGAGAAAAAGAGTAAAAGGGCGAGGATACCCTCAATAAACACACACACATCGCTGTTCGTCGACAAATTAAGGTAAGATTTTGTTTTTTAATTAGTATTAGTTTAAATAATTATATTATTTGATTAGTACATTTATTAATTATGATTTATACTATCTAATTTAATGTTTAATTGGAAAGTAAGGTATAAATTAGTAATCGGTTAAATGTATCAATTGAATTAAATTATTTGATTTTATTCATTTACCATTATTATAGATAATTTACTTAATTTTATCGGACCTATTGACCAAATGCTTAATTATACGTACTGGTATTTAATTAAATTCTATAATAGTGAGAAATTGACAGCAAACTTATAGAAATATTCACAAATTATGTTTAAAAAGTATTAGAAAATTTTATTTGAGAAATATTAAATTTATTAAAAGGAAATATGAGATTCTTGTAATAATTCATTTTATGGATGTCATTAAGAATAGTAGTTATAAAAATACGAGGGGTTTGAGTAAGTGAATTCTTATGAATTGGTTGATAAATTAAATATATATTTGGAAAATTTAGAACGTTTAGTTAGTTAGAAAATTACGAAATGAAAATTTATACTTCGATAGAGATTAATGAGCCTTCATAGCGTGTTAAGGGAATTCACTTAAACATTGGAGAAAATACAATTTAGCCCCCTGTGATATTGCAAATGTACCAATTACCCCCTACAAAAAATTAGCAATTTATACCCTTATATTATTAAAATACAATAATTTATCTCTTATATTTTTTAAAATTAAGCAATTTAACTGTCTGGGCAGGAGTAATCATAATAGTGCTGAATGCTAATGGACAAGACAACCTAATTGACTAGAATTCTTGCAAACATCCCTTTCCTCTGGCCAAGGAACATAACCAAAGCTTGGTCTGATTGTTGGTTGTTAAAGAGTTTGGCCAACTTCTCTTGTACAAGAAATTTTAAGAGGCTGAGACAGCTTTTATGGTACACATCAAAGTGAGTTAGTTAGGGAACGAAATTAAGGGATAATCATATCTACTAACTGATTTAGAGTGTATTTATACAAATTATTAATGTTATTCACAAAAATCACCTTTAATTTTTGGAAATTCTACATACACCTCCCAAAAACGTCAATATATTACATAAACTATCCTATTTTTTTGTTCTCGGGGTGCATAATTTATGTAAATACGCAAAAAATATGGGTGGTGTATATAAATAATCTATAGATTAGGAGTGTGAATGTAATTATCCCTTATATATAGGGGTTAATTGCACTTACACCCCCTTTCAAAATGTAAAATTATAAAATTTTGAAATTACACTTACATCCCTCTAAAAATTTATTGTTTACCCCTGTTCCCATTTTATTAAGATTTGGACAAAAGATGCTTACGTGAGCAAGAACACTACATAAATTTTAAATTTTATCTCTCATTCAACATTATCATGTAATAATTTGTACTTATAAGTGGATAACTTTGCTAAATGAGGGGCAAATTAAAAATTTATGTAATATTTTTTTGCTAATTTCAGTATTTTTGGATCAAATTCCTAACAGAAAGGTGTCAAGTGTAAATAGAGATTTTTCAAAGAGGATGTAAGTATAATTTCAAAACTTCTTTAAAAAAAAAGTGTAATTTCATATTTTCATATTGGGTCTAATTGTAATTAACCCTATATCAATATAATGCATGTGAACTTGCAAATATATATGTTGCTTGAATGTGAATGTTTGAATTAGAACAGTACACATATCAAATTAAGTGGGTGGTGGTTGAAATTAAGTTTGAACAAAATTAAGGGTTTGCGTATGTATGTCAGAATATATAATTCATGCATGGTTTCATCATCAAGAAAACTGGACATATCATTATAACTAATTAGATGTTCTGATTTAGGTAGAACAAATATATATATATATATATATATATATATATGGGAGTTGATTTTAATGATTGTGGATAATAGTTTTCTTCATTAACAAGTCGTCCCTCCTACTTAATTCTGATGTTTACGTCTCATCGTCAGTGCTTTTTTGTTTTAGCCCGAAATTCACTTTATAAACAACGTAAATATTGCAGCAAAAATTATAATTTTAGTCCTATAATATTATATAGAAGGTGGGACTTTTGATCCTCTCTGATTTCAAATTTGCAACTGAAAATTATAATTTTTGCAATAATGTCACATCAATAAAACTGATCGAAAAATTAAAAATTTCCCAAATTAAGAGGTCACATGCTAAGCAATATTTTTCAGGGACATTTAGACTAAATATGTTTATTTTTTCTAATTATAGTCTCAATTGTAAATTCAAAATCGAGGAGGACTAAAATTTTCATTCTCTTATAGTTATATGACTAAAATTATATTTTTTTATCTTATATATTGAGTAAAATCATTTTACGTGTATCTATTTAAGTTTTGATATTTTATTCATGTACTAAACAAGAATTTTTTTTTTCTCTTTATAACCAAAACAAGAGACCTAATTTAGGTGGTAATTTTAATCTCACAACTGAATTTTAGCCATTATTAACTATTTATCGTGCCTTATATTTTAATATTTATTATTATTATTAAAATATAAACTATTAGAACCCAAAAAAAAAGATAGAGAAATGAATTGGTGAGGTGCAATCTTTGGAGGAGAGTAGGTCACATTATTGATTGTGGTGGGTGAGCCAAGCTAATTAATTTCCTTTTCCTCTTTGACAAATATATTAATTAAAATATTCGATCTATTTATTATTTTATTTTATTTTTCAAATATGACACTTTTTTGGATAAGAGAAGCTTCAATGTCTTGAAAACTTGTGCAAGTGTTTTACTCATTTTCAATTCAATGTCACGGCAATATTTGACTTTTTTTCTTGAATTATTGTACTACATCAATATTTAATAAATTGAAAAATACATAAACTAAATAATAAATTAAATTATAATAAACTCTTTACAAACTCATAACACGTATGACGAAATTTGAACATATATATTATCTCGAACTTGTTAATATAATTTAATTTTAATCACTAGATTAAAACATTATTAATACATCAACTTTTGACTTAGGAGAGTGAATAAACTGTGGTCCGAATCTTAGTATTATTAATTACTCACATTTTTATTTGTTTTTTTATGTAATATATAAAAGAAATATATATATTTGGTGTCATAATCATCATGACTGATGAGGAGAGAAACTCAACCATACATCTTCACATAAATCAATTATTAATTACGTAACATGTGTCCAAAAAAAAAATAATTTCTTTTTTTAATTATAATTCACCAATAATTACAATAAGACTGATAATCGTGGGCTGTTTTCTTGATTTTGCAGAAATAATATCAATTTAAGATTATTTTTTTTAATTTTTGATGGATTATCTTCATACATCATTGTGTTAGGAGTAATAATCGTGCAAAAATAATTAACAATCAATAATTTACGATCTATATAATTATTGAGATGTAGGTAAAATACGCGTACACGAATAAGGCTCCAACCTTAGATTTCTGAGCCATAGATGTCAAGAATCATTTTTGGTCAGATTACGACCTTATGTAGAAATCGCTATAAGAAATATGATTTTTTGTAATAATTAATTATCATAGTTAAAAATAAAAAAATTATTATAAAATATTAATTAATCATGATTCTGTAACGTTCATTAGTTCATTTTTCTGTAAGTGAAGTCAAAATATTAGTTATAGCTAAAAATCACGGCAAAAGTTTTGGCTAATAGGTAAAAATCATGGGAGAATTGATTAACCATGGCCGAAACTTAAATTTTTGCATCAATTTTATTTGTTCGGGTAGAGAATGTTGATTTGTTGTGGTTTTCAAGTTGTAGTGATTTATAGTGTTGGGAATAATTCATCTTTCTGTGGTGAAAAAATATAATTTTAACTCTATAACTTAGGGGTTTGTCAGTTTTGGTCTTACATAAATTGGTTTACAGGATTAAAATTGTATTATAATTGGGTCATGTACAAATCACATGTAATTTTTCGACCAAATTGACCGAAAAAAAGACTGAAATCACCAAAATTTTTATATCCAAAACTAAATTAAAAAAAAATTACAAGACCAATATTACCACTTTTTCTTTTTCTATAATGAAGTATGGAATGAAGCTAGTTTCAAAGTTTGGGGTATGGTAAATTCTCCCCATGTTCACGAGTGCTCAAAATTGGTTTATATTCGAACAATTTTCGTGTAAATTACAATAAAAAAAAAATCACCCATCAATTACTTATATTAGAAAGTCCCTAAAATATTATAAAATTATGATTTCACCCCTAAAACTATAGCTATTCTGAATTTGAATGTAATATTAATGGGCAGTATCAATACTCCAACAATAGAATCTTTCCCTCTTCAGACAACATGAAACTAATTAAAAGCATCAAATTCAATGTACTGAACATATGAACATGATACGTCAGCGTCATTCATTAGCACGACGAGAAGTAAAATATTGTGACGGATACTAATTAATCATGATTATACAATAATTATTAATCGTTGTTTTTACAAATAAAGACAAATACGTTACAACAAAAAATTATAGCAGATGATTTATCTATAGATAAATTCGATGGTAAGTATTAATTAACTGCAGTCAAAATGTAAATTTTCACATTAATTCTCTTTGACTATAGTAAATAGTATTAATTTGAGCAGGAGCTTTAAATAGTGGTGATTAAAGTGTAGGATAATTCATATTTTTTTTAATAGTGTCTGGTGGACCAAGAAAGGGGGCTAAACCAGAAGAGGGAATGTCCATTTTCCAATTATGTATGTGGCGTTCTCATCCATAAGAAAAGAGATTTTTGGTTGGGAAAAAACTCACACGCAACTCATCGATCATCAAACCTTTCTTATCGTTAGGACAATTATATATATATATATATATATATATATATATATCTGTGTGTGTGTGTTACGTTGCATGGAAGCAACTACGTGTTTCAGTGTGGGAAAAGCGAAGTTGGCAGATATAATTTGATTTAAATTTAATTCCATGTAATAATTAAGGTTGTACTCAAGTTTGTAAAAAGTCGATGATGTCTAATCTTAGATAGTTAAGGTTGAAATTATGAAATAAAGTTCGAAGTTATGATTTTATGTCTTACTGAACGTGTGGATATTTTGTCTTATATAACTCCACTATTTAAGCCATATACGGAGAAACCCGCACAGGCTTGGAGCCATCCCATTCCAATAGCGTATATTTGGAGCTCAATATGAAATTTTATTTTCTTGCAGGACTTGTTTGGGGTTTATTGTAATTTATTTCCTTATTTTTATTATATGGATGTATATTGATTGCCAAATCAATTAATATATATATATATATATATAATTTATTAAAATATGAATGCAATTATATAATTATTGGTTGTGTCAAAAAAAGAAAAAAAAAAGATTAAAGAGCTTAATTACTTTCTTGATCATTATGAGGTTTCGGGTTTGAATTATATTACAAGGGCAATTATTCATTTAATTAAGGCTGATTTAGACGTAAATATTATGTGATTATTAATAATAAAAAAGAAAACGAAAAAGTCGTTGTCTTCTATAATTCTATTGATTTATATTGGATAGAGTTGAAATTAATGACTTATCTTGATGTGATGTGACATTATTCTAAGCTTCAATTAATAAAAAGGTGATATATATAAGTTTGGATTATGATTATAAAAATAATAATATATAACCAGGCTAAAGCATTTTAAGTCTATTTTTAGACCCTAGATTCCAATTATCTGTAATAAATAAAAAATAAAAATACAAAACAATATCATTTCGAATGAGGAAAATATATATTTTGCGTAGCATTTTTCGACTAAATGTGATGCAAACATAATTTAATTTAGTTATCAGGACGCATGTCGAAAGAGGGATCGGTTTTTAATATATGCGCGTCACGTGTATTAACAAAATTTTTATACATACAATATAAACATATATATATTAAATAAAAATAGAAAATATAATATATTTTAAAGAATAAATTGCATAAAACTCCATGTGGGCATACAATATATGCCCACGATGGAGAAGAAGCTAAACAAATTGATATTAAATAATTTTATTTTTTTAATTTTTAAAACTTTAAAATTTCAAATATTAAATAATTTTAATATTTAATCTAAATAACTTATAATAAATAATATAATTTAAAATAATTGATATTATTAATTTTTATATTTAATTAGTTTATTTATAAATAAATAAAATATATTTAAATTAATAATAATTCAATTTAATTAATAATATATAATTATTATAAGTGACTTTTATATTGCATATAATTTTTTAATTTGAAAAGTGAATTTCAGTATATTAAATTTGTATTGTGTTTTTTAAATTCAAAATTTTAATTTTTAAAAAATTTATATACTTTTGGGGTATTTTTTATTAAATTAATATATTTCACAAATAAATATATAATTTCTTGTAATATATTTGGACTCAATAAATAATTTAAATTAATTAAATATATTAAAATAAAATAATAATATAAATAAATAAATTTAAAATATATCTAAATATGAAAAAAATTATCAAAATAGACATTATACACTTAAAATAATCCTAAAAAGACCAAAAAAATGAGGTCTTCTTGCACAATAGGCGAATGTCACATACTCTCCTTTAGTTTCTAATGGAGAGGGGAGGTTTTGCTGTATTTTATAAAATACAAGAGATTTTTTATCTATTTTTTTAACGCAGGGAATTTTTAATTAAAATGTGAAAACCCATAAAAGTGTTATGCAATTTATCCTAATTTAAAATAAAAAATTCAATCTGTAGCAGGGAGGATTGTTTAGTGGATAGCACTAGAGATGCCAAGAATTGATGCTTAAAAAATAAAAAAAAATCCCTTTTGAAAATTGAGAAGCAAAGTATCCCAACTTTGATGAGGTACTTTTCTTTGATTCCTTCACCTACTCTTTATTTATTTAAATTTGTGAAGATACTTTTCTTTATATATACCTTAAAAACTTACCAAACTCATGTAAGTGAGTGTTAAAACTTAAAACCATGCAATATTAATTTAGATTAGTTACTAATTTTCATCTAATCTTCAATGTTATCTTTTCAAAGAGGAAGAATTTGGCGAATAAAATTTAATTTAGTCGACGAAGCTGAGACTCCATACATAAGAGGTCATTAGTTGTCTATAGCAACAATTGTATACATAATTTTAGTTACTGAAAATAATATTATAATAAGATTAAAATTATTGTCTTTTATTTGCAATATTAATTCTAAGATTTTCATTTGGTATTATGTTTTTTTTATTATTATTTTGGTGGTGTGGGTTCGTAGCTGAAGGCTAAGAGTACAAAAGTAGAAATCTTAAATATATATATATATATATGTATATTATTACAAAATAAAAAAAATAGGGTGGGACTTCATAAATCCGTTAGGGAAGAATGAGTCTAGGGTGGCAATGGAGTGGGTATGGGGCGAGATGGGGTGGACCCAGGACCAAGTTTGCTACAAAACTCATCGGGGCAGTTCTGACCCGGTAAACCTAACTTTTTTTTTTTTTTTTTTTTGGAAGAATTTAATTGTTCCACAAGTATAAAGAGAAAAAAATCAACATATGAATTATAATTAAATTATCCAATCGCCTAACTCAAGTACTAAAGGAAAAAAGTGGGGTGCAAATTTTTTTGAATTTGGGTTCAATTATCTTTTCTAATTGTGTCCGTGACATATGCGAAGATTACAATCCTTATAACTGATTTACAGTCACTAAAATTCAAGATTTAACCATATAGGAATCAACAAGACATGAGTGACACTTCATAGATCCGTCAGATTCCTATTGTATGTATATATATATAGGAAAAAATGCAAACAATTTTCTTATGATATTGTAATGAGCAAATTACTCTATATGCAAAAAAAAATTAGTAATTTATCCCCCTGTATTTTTTAAAATGCAGCAATTTACCACCCTATATTTTTTAAAATGAAGCAATTTACCTCCCTAAAAAACGTGGTAAATTACTTCGTTTTAATTAATACGAGAGAGGGAGGAGGTACATTGTTTCTTATTTATTTTTTTTTACAGAAAAATAATCTACTCATTTATAATAATATCACATGAGATAAATTGCATTAAACACGAAGAAACATAGAAATATTGTTTGTTAAAGAAGTAAATGAGTGCAACAAAATTAGGAGGGGATTGGGAAAAGAAAGGGTTTGGCTTGGAAGCTACCATCATCATTCCTTTTACTCTCTTGTACGCGTTGCAGCACTTACACTCATAACCACCCAATTCATAACGGTATTGACAGCTTTGCTTTGCTTTTCTTTTCTTTCTGTTCCAACCTTCCCATCATATCTTTTCAAAACCTAAGAATGCTTAGGACAAATTTCATAAAAATTACCTTATACCCAATCAAATGCGCTCATAATCACATGACAAGTGTAATAAATATACAATTTAAAAATATTATTATACTTATCAAATAATTCGTGTATAATTTAGGAAGAGCGACGAACAAAAATTAATTTGATTTGATTATATATAATCGGAATATTATTTTTTTTTTCAAGAAATGAGAATTAGAGATGATACTGAATTATTATTAGACTCGATGAGTATTGAGTCTACTAATGAGTGGAAGGATGCGTCTCGAGTTGTTTTAAAAAATATATATATATGAGAAATTACTTATTAATTCACATAAAATATAAATATAATACTCTATAAATTAATTAAACCAAGGAAAAATAATTAATGACTAGTTTCTACCTTTAATTAATGTACAATTAGTGCAAATAAAATTAGAAAAACTACAAATTCTAGATAATAAAAAAAACCATGAACAACATATAAGTATGCAAATTAAAATTCAATATTTATATACTAATAACATTATTTTGTCTTACCTAAAGGGTATAATGAATTTTCAAATATAAAATGTGAATTTCTTAAATATTTTAAAAATTATAAAATAAGATTATTGTTGTATTTAATGAATTTGGGAAGGTTGAGTATGAAGTAGATTAGTCTTGATTTGTGATTCCTTCTAGGATCTCGCAATGCCCCAAAAATAAAAAGAAAAAAAAAACATTAATTTTTTACTAATACGACTCTTCCTCATCTCTAATGAAAATAAATTAAAACTAAAGGCATTTATTGCGAGATGTAAAACGCGTCTATTGCGTGACCAATTCAAACTTTCTGTCTAAACCAATACCTCTTGTTTTTTTATATTTTTTTTATTTATAATACGCATATAATCAGATAGATATGATAAAAATTTCAAAATAAATACTAATATATAATAAAAGACGGAACAAGTGATCAACATAAATAAAAAGTGTAAAATAAAAATCATAAATATCAGTGATTAATAGATAACATCGACCATTTAATTACATTGATACCTAAGTGTATAACTAATATAGATATACAAATTATATAATTTAATTTATTTTTTTAAAATAAATTATAAGTAATATCAATTAATATTCATTATAAAATAAAAAATATAATACAATTTAAAATATGCTGCTTAATCTGTCAGTCATAAGCAGTCGTAATTTTGTACATCACCTTGAGAAACAAAAATTGACTTGTGCTACGTCATTTTCTTCATAGAGAAAGACTTTCAATACAAGTCCGTCCCATCTCATATCTTATTTTACATGCCAGATTATATCGATATCTTTTGAAATTAAGTTTAAGTATAAAAAAGTGTTTATTCGTTGTAAATTACAGTTACGCTTCTCAAGCGATGGTTAATGTAATATATCTCGAAGTCGAAGGGTTGTTTTCTGTAAAATTATAAGTACACTCCTGAAGGAGGTGATAGTGTAATATATCTCAAGGCATGTTTGTGTAAGGTTTTGCCACTAAATATAGGTATACTTATAATTACAAGTACCAATGC
This sequence comes from Sesamum indicum, assembly GCF_026168435.1. Classification (NCBI taxonomy): domain Eukaryota; kingdom Viridiplantae; phylum Streptophyta; class Magnoliopsida; order Lamiales; family Pedaliaceae; genus Sesamum; species Sesamum indicum. The sequence continues at coordinate 16,210,724 of NC_142661.1, forward strand.
AAGGAGTGTAATGGGCTCTATACTCACAAATGGTGATTACTGACACTGTCGGACCAATTTTTTATAAAGGCAAAAATGCCCTTAAACTAATAAGATAACTAACTCATTCCACCTTCCAAATTATACATTAACTAATAAATTAGTTTTCTTTTCATTTTTTTTTTACTGTAATGCATTTATTTGTATATTTTATTCTTATTTATAATATATTTTCAAACGTGAATTATACGCACGTAGAAATGACGTTCCATAACGACTAATTCTACTAATGGTAAGAGTGTTTGTATAGATAGACCTATTTTCAGGGAGCAGAATGTAATTTATCCTATTTGATATATACAATTATTTTTATAATCTCTCAATTTAAATTGAAATAAATGACCCGACTTAAAATACAAGTGGTATGTCTGAATAAAAGTATACAATTATTTTTTGTTTCCTATGATGTAAAGTTTAGTACGTAGTAATATTTTAGTAAACGGGTAAGGATTCATATCATGTAAAAAAATGTGGAATGAGCTACTAACTAATATAAGCTACCCAAGATTTTTCAAACGTGACTAATAATTCCTTTAGGTTTTACGCACAAAAGATGAATTGTTAAAAGTGAAGACAAACATGCCTTCCTTTCCAAGTGGAGTATTTTCGATTTTCACGTTTTTTCAATTTCTTTTTTTTAATGGTGTAACGGTTTAAAATAAGCGTATATTATTTTATTACGAAAAATAAATTGAAAAGAATGTCTTGATTTATATTTTTTTGCTTTTAAACGGCTTATTGATACAAGTCCAAAACTATTAGTAATTTCCTCGCGAATTTTTATAGTTTATTAGTAAAATTATAAATATTAAATTATTCCACCAAATATTCTAATTTTAGTGTTTTTTTTTTTTTTCAGTTTCTACCTTTATTTTCAAATGAACGTAACTTTTACTGCTGCTTAGTTTGTAGAGGCTGTTGGTGACATAAATTTGAAGGGAATTGGAAGGGAGAAGAGAGCTGTTTTCTGGTTGAAGTGTTTATGATAAGGAAGAAGATTAAAGCTGAAAAGAGAGATAAAAATGGATGAATTCATGGGGCCCTCCTCCACTCTATATATCTATATAAAGCAGTTGGAGCTTCCCCATTTTCTCATGCACCATAACCAAACCTCCCACTTCAGCTCTGGGCATCTTTCTTTTTTTTTTTATATACACAGATTCACTCACAAACAAAACCTATTTCATTCATCAAGAAACACATACATATATTTGAGTAATAGCTTATTTTCAAGAAGACAAAAGACAGGAACCCCCCACCCCACACCACACCACCACCAGAATATATATATATATATATATGTATGTATGTATGTATGTGTTGCTTGGAGACTCTGAATGAGTGATGGGTTCAATGTGGAAAGTATTAAAAATCAAAACTTTGGTGTTGGTAGTCTTGTTTTCGTTGGCTTGCTCTTCGGTTAGAGCCACTGTTTCATATGATGACAAAGCCTTCATCATCAATGGGAAGAGAAGGATTCTCATTTCTGGGTCCATTCACTACCCAAGAAGCACTCCTGAGGTACAACTTTTCAATGCTGTGTTTGTTTCTTCCTTTTGATTTTTGTGGGGATTGTTTTAGTATTAACTGTTAACTTTGTCCAATGGTTTTTGTTGGGAAATAGATGTGGCCTGATCTTATACAGAAGGCTAAAGATGGAGGCTTAGATGTTATACAGACTTATGTGTTTTGGAATGGGCATGAGGCATCTCCTGGAAAAGTAATGCAACAGTTCTTCTCTCTGTGTGTGTGTTTGAATTTTTGCAATTTCAAGAAACCAATCTGTTTTTCTTTTTTGTGTTTTTTTAATTTCTTGTTTTCGTTCGTCCAGTATAATTTTGAGGGGCGGTTTGATCTTGTCAAGTTCATCAAACTGGTACAGCAGGCTGGCCTTTATGTTCATCTCCGCATTGGGCCCTATGTTTGTGCAGAATGGAATTTTGGGTAATACTTATATTCTCACAAACATGCAATTAGCCCAGAATATGTTTCTTGATCATTTGCAGCCCTTTGAAGTTTGTAGTAGTCGTTCCTCGAGGCAAATAACTAATCAATACGATTGAGAAATGATATTAATCATCGTTTCATTCTGTCGAACTTTGAACCAGAAGGCATGTTTCTCCATGTGCCCTGTTTTAATGCTCTGTTTTGATGCAGGGGATTCCCAGTTTGGCTAAAATATGTACCAGGAATAGAGTTCAGAACAGACAATCAGCCTTTCAAGGTTCTATTTCCAGTAGCTTATTTGACTTTGTTAACTCCGTTTATGTGGACCTAATTTTCAACTGACTATTTTGGCATTTATTGGTGGGCTATGATGAAGGTGGCAATGCAAGGGTTTGTTGAAAAAATCGTCAACATGATGAAGTCGGAAAAGTTGTTCGAGTCACAGGGAGGACCGATCATTATGTCACAGGTTGAAAATAGTTCTCTCTTCATTTTTTCTACATCTATGAATTGTTCACTTTGTTATAATCAATTCTATTAATTGAATAATATTTGCAGATAGAAAATGAATACGGACCGGTGGAGTGGGAAATTGGTGCTCCTGGGAAAGCTTACACAGCTTGGGCTGCAAAAATGGCTGTTGGACTTAACACTGGTGTTCCATGGATCATGTGCAAACAAGAAACTGCCCCTGATCCCATCGTACGAATTGTCCTACTTTCTTTTATTTAGAGCTAGCACCCTCATTAAATGTGACATATATTTTTAGAGAATTTATTCGGCAGAAGTTGACTATTTCAGTTGATATTAATGTTTGATCATAATTTCAATAGCTGCAACACAAATTAGTTAAGATGGGGTCCCACGACTTGTTGAGTTTATCTTATTTATTAAGGAAATCTACACAACTTTGTCAACAAACTTGTCAATTTCTTGAAGGTGACAGGAATAAAGTTTTCTGATATATATTTTCTTCATTGTGTGGCTATTACAGATAGATACATGCAATGGTTTCTATTGCGAAGGCTTCCGTCCAAACAAGCCCTGGAAACCAAAAATGTGGACTGAAGTCTGGACCGGCTGGTGAGTGACTGAAATATCAGCTACGTGCTTAAACTTTCTTTCTCATGTTGAGATTTCTCTGTTTGATGATATTCCTTGTTTGTCTTGTGTGTTCCTAAGGTACACGCAATATGGTGGCCCGGTTCCTCGCAGACCTGCTGAAGACTTGGCTTTTGCAATAGCCAGGTTTGTCCAGAATAATGGTTCGTTCTTCAATTATTACATGGTAGGTCTATTCTCCTTTCTGTTTAATTTGATGCTTTATTTCTGGGATGAGAAAATCTTCACATTTTCTCACTTGTTTGCTCTACAGTACCACGGAGGAACCAACTTTGGTCGGACGGCAGCTGGGCTTTTTATTGCCACCAGCTATGATTATGATGCTCCATTAGATGAATATGGTAAGGAAGAATACACCTATGATCGTTGTGTCCAACTTATGTTTGTTAAAAATAAGTAGTTTATGCATTATAGTCATCTGTCTCTTACTGATACTATGTGTAGGGCTTCCAAATGAGCCGAAATACGGGCACTTGACTAATTTACACAAAGCAATTAAGCAATGTGAACCAGCTTTAGTTTCATCGTATCCCACCATCACTTGGCCTGGTAAAAATCAAGAGGTAAATCATACAGTATGTTACTGTATAAAACCAACTGAGTGTTGTGTGTGTGTCTCAGTACACTGGCATCTGAAATAGCTACTTTCTGATATATCTCTAGGTTCACGTCTTCAGATCAAAATCGGGGGCTTGTGCTGCATTTCTTTCCAACTATGATCCCACGTATTCCACGAAATTGACATTTCAGAATAGGCAATACGAATTGCCTCCTTGGTCAATCAGCATTCTGCCCGACTGCAAAACGGAAGTATACAACACTGCCCGAGTAAGGAAAAAGTTTGTTCAGTATGGATTTTGCAACACAGTGTGTGCATAGAAGTAAATGAAATCCAAGTCCAGATTTTAATGCGTATAGTGTGGATGCAGATTAGCTCCAAAGGCTCAACGGCAAAGATGGTACCCGTGAGTGGTGGATTGTCTTGGCAGTCGTATAGTGAGGAGACACCTTCCGCTGATGACCGTGACACACTTGCAATGCAAGGTCTATGGGAGCAAGTCAATGTTACCAGAGACTCCTCTGATTATTTATGGTACCTTACTCAGTAAGTGAACAAGCAAAAGAATATTTGTCGATCTTTTGTCTATTTTTAGGCAAACAGTACTAGTAGTTACTGATCTTTTTCTGTTCATAAACTACAACTACAGAGTTAATATAGCTCCTAATGAGGGATTTCTGAAGAGTGGGCAATGGCCTGTTCTCACAGCCATGTCTGCAGGGCATGCCTTGCATGTTTTCGTCAATGGCAAGTTATCAGGTGATTAGTCCTAAGCACTTTTGCTTATAACATTATGCGTTTTCTTTAGAGTTTTATCGAGTTTGACTCATGTGTTTTGTCGTTCTTGTGATAGGAACTGTGTATGGGGGCCTGGATAATCCCAAACTGACATATACCGGCTATGTGAATCTAAGAGCCGGAGTTAACAAAATCTCTTTACTGAGCGTTGCTGTGGGGCTTCCGGTTAGTTTGCCCTCTCTCACCTCTGTCTTCTTTGGCATTACTAGTGTGTGCATTAAGCTTTTCTTGTAATAATCCTTTTCAATCCGGTTTAGAATGTTGGCTTGCACTATGAGAGGTGGAACGCAGGAGTTCTTGGGCCCGTGACCTTAAAGGGTCTCAATGAGGGGACTAGAGACTTGACAAAGCAGAGTTGGTCATACAAGGTTCTTCACATATGCAATTGTTATCTCACAGCAAGTCTTAATTTAGATCATGAGTTTTAAGCTCACGTTTTATGTATTCAAATGACTATAGGTTGGCCTGAAAGGCGAAGCACTCACCCTTGATAATGTCACTGGAAGTTCGTCAGTGGAATGGGTCGAGGGATCCCTCTTGGCTCAAAAGCAACCTCTAACGTGGTACAAGGTAAACTCCTTTTTCCCGACTCCAAGAAGAGATTAACTTAATTTGTCTACCTTGTATCCTTGTAATACCGTTTGTCTTTCCAGACTACATTTAATGCACCACAAGGGAACGACCCGGTGGCGTTGGACATGATCAGCATGGGAAAAGGTGAAATATGGGTTAACGGTGAAAGCATAGGCAGACACTGGCCAGGATACACAGCAAAAGGCAGCTGCGGTGGCTGTAACTATGCAGGCACATTCACAGAGAAGAAATGCCAAAGCGGCTGCGGCCAGCCCTCTCAAAGATGGTGAGACTGACTTTCATGCTTACTCTTTCTTTAAGCAAATCATGTAGTAGTATCTGATCAAACTGTAAACTCCAGGTATCATATCCCACGTTCATGGCTGAAACCAAGTGGGAACCTGTTAGTAGTGTTTGAGGAGTGGGGCGGCGACCCGACTAAAATTTCTCTGGTTACAAGAACAGCATAACAAAGCATGCAGAAAACATCAGCATATTAGCTACTGAATAAATACACACCGGACAGCTTTCCGATCAAGGAGTTTTATACCTTTGGAAGGAACTTCTGTTCAAGATTTACACATAGTTGAAGAAAGTTCGACAAGCCCGCTAATTGATTTCTGCGGATAAATACTTGTACAGTCATATAATACTCCAGTCAGGAATATAGAAAATGCAATTGCATAAAAGTAGAAGGCATCTCTGTATTTGGAAGTAGTTTGCTGTGAAAGATGAAAGTATTTGCTATCCAAAGTGTTATTGTGAAAGTTATTGTCCTCAGAAATCAGTTCTTTTTACATGAATTGTTGTTTCTGCATGGAATGCAAAACTTTGAGTCAAACTGCATAGGATCTAAAACATTTAAGGCCATATTTGGACTGAAATATTTAAAGAAAGGATTTCAAATGATTCAATATCAAAGGGACATATTGTTATGTGCAGAATAATATTTAATGTAAAATTCAAGAAATTGAGAAATATTTTAATTATTTACTCTGTTTTTACATATAGAAATTTCTGGATTATCCCATTATAATCCAGAAAGTTCTTGATGTTCTTGAGTCATGCATACAAGTATAGAACCTTACTAATTTAGAGTGTTCTAGACATAGGTAGAATCTTGTATAAAATTCTTGAATAACTTGAATTTGGAACAAAGTAGATTTCTCTATGAAAAATAGATAGCTAATGTAATTTCTAAAAATGTCTCATTTTGTGAACATCTTTGGAATGCTATAGGAAGTTCATGGAGAGCTCTGAATTGCCTCTCTCCAACCTCTTAATGCTTTTGTTCCTCACTGCCCATTTCTGTCTCTATATCCGTCTCTATTAGAGACGGAACAAATTTTGTCTTTAAATTTCGTCACCGATATCCTATTTTCTTTTAGTGAATATGGATAATACAGAAAGAACTAACGCCTCAATCGGAAAAAAAGTCGATTAAATGAAGGGTAAAAGTGAAATACTAATAAAGTTATGGGTGTGTTTTTGTTTATTGGATATTAAGATTAAATAACTTATAAGATGTTTTAAAAAAAGTGGGTTGAAATTATTTTTCTTTTTAAAAAAGCTTATACAGTCCAAACATTATATTTTAGGACCTTATATAAAATAAATTTGTCAAATGATTTTCAAAAGCTTATAAAATCTCAAACGCCTTATAAGATGCTTTGAGAAGCTCCTATAATTGATGAACTCTTGGATGAATTGAATGGGACATGAGACTTCTCCAAATAAGATTTGGCATCAGGATATTTGAAACTCGAGGATGTGTTCAGAACTACCATTCTCACTCATCAAGGACATTATGAGTTTCTTGTTGTGTATTTTGGTCTATATAACACTTCCACTTTCCAACTTCTTATGAATCAAGTATTAGCAAAACATATGAGGAAATTGTACTTGTATTGTTTTGAAGATATACTAATTTGTTATAGATCTTGGGCTGATCAGATGACACACTTGCAAATTACCCTTGATTTGTGAAAACTAACCAGCTCTAGGCTAAATGAGCAAGTGTAGCTTTGGGAAGGATTTTGAAGAAAGGTAAAAAGATTTGTGTGGAGAGCAATACTGAGCTGAGCCAGAAAATCATTAAAATACTCCATAGCTCATCTCTTGGAGGTGATTAACACTTTATCAGAGGGTCAGAAGCATGTTTTATTGGCCCAGGTTAAAAATTTACATGACTAAATTACCAGCGCTTTAAGTTAAAAGATTAAAATGCCATTCACCCTAAATTAGGGGATTAATTTTGCAATTAGCCCATTTACTATTACCTACACAAAGTAAGAACCTATTTTACTTAAAACTTTTCATAGAAAAGTCAAAGTTAGAACTATATTTCTCAATAATTGCAACAAAAGAATTGATATTTTTACAAAATAATTATTACTAATGATATTTTTTCAAAATAATTTAAAGTTTATAACATGTTTATAATTTTTATAACTATCTTTTAAACAAATAATAAAAAAATAAGATAGATATTGATTGTTCACTCGCACATGGGTGCACCTAAAAAAAAATAGATACGTTCCCTTTTATAAAAGGAAAAAGAAAATAAAACATCAATTAACTCACTTAAATTTTGATTGGTTCAAAATTTCAAGTAAAATTGATAAAGTAAATGCAGCAAATTGATAAGAAACATAATGTAATATCTTTGAGAAAATAATGAAAAATAGTAAATAATGAATAAGAAAGATGACATTGAAAATCAAACGGCAGCAGTAGGTAACAATAAATAATTTCATCAAGAAAACTCAATAAATTGATGAAGTCAAGCAAGACGCTTTATCCGGCCAACAAAATCGGACGAGCAAATGATACAAAACCATGTATTTACATAACAACTTACTTAATTATATTGTTATTTAATTTTTAAATTTTCATTGAATATAAAGCTTTTACAATAAGTTCTAAAAGTTCAAATTCATTAATCAAGATGAATAAGATTTTTTCATTTATAAATTACTTATTAAATTTCGAATTAATATTTATTAATTTATGAAATATTATATATATTTGCTTAATTAAAATTTTAAATATATAAATATTTTGTCAATTTATAATGTGATAAATATCACATGCAATGCACGTGGTTGCTACTAGTCCATTAAAAAGTATATTAAAAATATTTTAGCGTAATGCATCTATTAATTCAAAATGAATAGAATTAAAATTTAAGAAAATTCAAAATAAGATCTTGTTTTTAGATAAAATAAAAGGTTCTGATTTGCTTCCATCCATTTGTGGGAAGGATTTCAGCCGAAACTTGCTCATGTTCTCATGCAAATAACCAAACTACATGAGTGTGTGCGTGTATATATATACACACTCTCACAACTCATTCTCTGAAGAAGAAATAAAACAAAGAGGGTTAAGACATTTGGCTTGATTGTGCTAGAAAATTTCTCTGAATTGGAGGACTCAATAAGACAGCAGAAAGAAGCAAAAGCCCCACAACCAAGGCGAATGAGTGATGGGTTCAGTATGGGAAATGTTGGTGTCCTTGATCGTGTTCTTGTCAGTGGCTTGTGTTTCAGTTAGAGCCACTGTTACATATGATGAAAAATCCTTCATGATTAATGGGGTGAGAAAGATTCTCGTTTCTGGTTCCATTCACTATCCAAGAAGCACTCCTGAGGTACCATGCATTACGTGCAATCTTCGCTTTGATTTGTGTCTGATTCTTTTAGTATTGATGTGTTGATAGATTTACTGTTTGCTGGATATGTAGATGTGGCCTCAACTCATACAGAAGGCTAAAGAAGGCGGTTTAGATATTGTGGAGACTTATGTGTTCTGGAACGGGCACGAACCGTCTCCTGGAAAAGTAATGCAAATCTGTCATGTCTTTTAACCCCATTAGTCCCTCTTCCAGTAATGAGTTTTTTGCTATTTCAAGAAATCAACAAAATTTACATTTTTCTCGTTGCTTATTCAGTTTAACTATGAGGGGCGGTTTGATCTTGTCAAGTTCATCAAACTGGTACAGCAAGCTGGCCTCTACGTTCACCTCCGCATTGGGCCTTATGTTTGTGCAGAGTGGAATTATGGGTAATGCATGGATTCATTTAAAGATGACATTATGCAAAACTATAACATTTATGGATGTTTTATCTTAAAGTACTGTGGCTTAGCCTAGAAAAAGTTTCTTGATCATTCGCCCAAGTTTGAAGTATTCGTTGCTAGAGTACTTATTATGTGATTAGTTTGGCACTCTTGAACTTAGAGTAGGTTGATGATGATGGGCTTTACGTCCTCTGCTTTTATCCTCTATTTTGATGCAGGGGACTCCCGGTTTGGCTAAAATATGTACCAGGAATGGAATTCAGAACGGACAACCAGCCTTTCGAGGTTTGCCATTTCTAGCAGCTTATTCACATTCTGAACTTTCATTTATCTACCACCAATTTTCAACTGATTATGTTGGTATTTACTGATGGACTATGACTAAGTTGGCAATGAAAGGATTTGTCGAAAGCATTGTCTATATGATGAAGTCAGAAAAATTGTTTGAGCCTCAGGGAGGACCGATCATTATGGCACAGGTCGGAAGATCTTTCTCTTTCTTCTTCCTTTCCATCCATAACTTGGCAACTTGTTATAATCAATTGAATGAATTGAATAATATGTGCAGATAGAAAATGAATATGGACCGGTGGAGTGGGAAATTGGTGCTCCTGGTGTAGCTTACACAGCTTGGTTTACAAAAATGGCTGTTGCACTTGATATTGGTGTTCCATGGATCATGTGCAAACAAGAAACCGCCCCTGCACCGATGGTACAATTTTCCTACATTTTCCATAACAACTATCAAATTCCTATTTTCTTTTGTTCAGTGCTAGTACCCTCAATTTCTTGAAGGCGGCTGGTCGAAATTATTGCGAATTTTACTTCCACAAGATACAATGTTATGCTTATCACTCTGTTGTTGTTACAGATTGATGCCTGCAATGGTTTCTATTGTGATGGCTTCAAACCTAGCAAGCCTAATGAACCCAAAATGTGGACTGAAGTCTGGAGTGGCTGGTAAATAACCAAAATATCAACTGTGTAACTAAATTACTTTCTCATGTTCCATTGCATTTTCGATTCATCTTCTGATAATCTATTCCAGGGAGATTTCGATATTCCTTATTTCTATTATATGTTTTCTTAGGTATACACCATTTGGTGGTCCGCTTCCTTACAGACCTGTCGAAGACTTGGCTTTTTCAATCGCAAAGTTTGTCCAAAGTAACGGCACGTTCTTCAATTATTACATGGTAAGTCTACTTTCCTTTCTGTTTCTGGTTTGGTGTTGTGTTCTTTGATGTACTTCGGTTCAAGTCTTTGCAGAGAAAAAATCTTACATATTTTAGCTTGTTTTGTTCTCTAGTACCATGGAGGTACCAACTTCGGTCGATCATCTGGTCTTTTTGTTACCACCAGCTATGATTTTGATGCCCCCTTGGACGAATATGGTAATGTCTGGAATTCAGTTTTATCTTCTAATATCGTGCAGCACGAATATCGTGAAGAAAATAGTTGTTTATGCTTAATAGTCATCAAGCTCAAATATCATCAGTAATCTAAAACCAATGGCTTACTAATACTATGTACTAGGACTTCCAAATGAGCCGAAATGGGGGCACTTGACTGATTTACACAGTGCAATTAAGAAATCTGAAGAAGCTTTACTTTCATCATATCCCACCATCACCTGGCCCGGTAATAATCAAGAGGTAAACCAAAACAAAGCGTGTGTGTGTGTGTGTTTGTTTGTTTCAGGCTGGCATCTAAACTAGCTTCTTTATAATGAATCTCCAGGTTCGTGTCTTCAAATCAGATTCAGGGGCTTGTGCTGCATTTCTTGCCAACTACGACACTGCGGACTGGACGAAATTGACATTCCAGAATTTCCCATATGATTTGCCTCCTTGGTCAATCAGCATTCTGCCTGACTGCAAAACTGAAGTTTACAACACGGCCAAAATAAAGAGAAAGGTTCTTTATAGTGAAAGATGATCTCTTTTTATGTCATTCTAGTTTGATATGTTTTTCATTTGGTCTGAAAGGTGTCGTTCTCTCAAATAACTATGTCTATTGCAGATCGGCCCCACACGTAAGATGAGACCCGCGATCAGTACATTTTCTTGGCAATCCTACAACGATCACATTCCTTCTGCTGGCGATCAAGATACATATCCAATGCAAGGTCTTTGGGAGCAAGTCAACGTTACGAGAGACTACTCTGATTATTTATGGTACCTGACTGAGTAAGTGTAACCAACGAGATGATCATTATTGATCTTTTTCAAGCCAAACAGTAACAAACATTATTGATCATTTTCCTCTCCATGAACGGTGACTACAGAGTCGATATAGATCCTAATGAGGGATTTCTGAAGAGCGGAAAATGGCCTCAGCTCACCGTCATGTCAGCAGGGCATGCCTTGAATGTTTATGTCAACGGACAGTTATCAGGTGATAATCTTATAACAACATGCTCTTTCTTCGTCGTCTTATAGAACTTTTCACTAATGTGTTCTGCCTGTGTGATAGGAAATGTGTATGGGACCCTGGAGAAACCCCAGTTGACATTTACCAGCAATGTGAATTTAAAAGCCGGCATTAACAAAATCGCTTTGCTTAGTGTTTCTGTGGGGCTAGCGGTTAGTTTCACCCGTTCTCACCTCTGTCTTTCTTTGCATTAGCAGAGTTGTGTGATCTAAATCAGTTCGTCTAATCCATCTCAGAATGTCGGGGTGCACTATGAGAAGTGGAATGTAGGAGTTCTCGGCCCTATCACTCTCGATGGTCTCAATGAAGGTACAAGAGACTTGACAAAGCAGAGCTGGTCATTTAAGGTTTGTGCCATTATCAGTTCTGTCAAGAATGCTGGCAGAAATTTTCTCTCCACTTAACATCGTAGGCAACAAAGATCGAAACATTGTTCTTATTCTCTACAATATCTCATAGCAAGCCTTAGTTTATCTACGAAACAGAAGATTTCTTGACTGACATTCTATGCATTTGTACATGGATAGGTTGGGTTGATAGGCGAAAGACTCAAACTTGACACCACGGCTGGAAGTTCTGCAGCGCAATGGGCTCAAGGATCGCAGGTTTCTCTAAAGCAACCTCTAACATGGTATAAGGTGAGTCCATTTCTCATACACCCGACTCTTCCCAAATCCAAGAAAAGGACACTAACTTAATCTGCCACGTATATTTTTGTGATACCGTCTCGTTTAATATGTTATGGTCTCGCCAGACGACATTTGATGCACCAGATGGGAACGATCCGTTGGGGTTGGACATGTACAGCATGGGAAAAGGTGAAATGTGGATAAACGACCAAGGCATAGGCAGACACTGGCCTGGAAATACAGCAAAAGGCAACTGCAGTAACTGTAACTATGCAGGCATATTCGCAGAGAAAAAATGCCTAGGCAACTGTGGCGAGCCCTCTCAAAGATGGTGAGACTTCTGTCCATGTTTACTCAGCCAACTTCGTTATCACTGTTTTCGTTTCTAAACAAACCGATCAAGAATGTGAGCAAACTGTAAATTTTTCAGGTATCACGTACCACGTTCATGGCTGAAACCAACGGGGAATGTTTTAGTCGTGTTCGAAGAATGGGGTGGCGATCCGACTAAGATTTCTATGGTTAAGAGAACGTTGTTGTAACGAAGCATCGGCTGCCCGATTTTGTGACTAGCCACTCCATGAACAAACTCCTGATTAGCTTTTGTAGAATGTTTGAGGTTTGGTACAGTTACACTGTACTACTCCAGCTATAGAGTCTTTTTCTTATTAAGTTTGAGTGGTTCGACTTCGATCCTCATCACGAGTCAGGACAAGCTCTAGGAGGATAGAGCAACTCAAATTTGCACCGAGTATTTATATATACTAGAAAGTATCACGTGCGAATAAGAACATGTATTTGAAAATGAATACGTTATTTATTAGTGATGTACACAAAATTTCAGTTTAATAAGATCCGTCATTTTTCATTTGAAGTTCATTTTTGCCTTGTAATATTATCCCTCTATACAATATTTCTATTACAATGATACTTTAAGGGTGATTGACGGATTTGGATTTGAAAAAAAAAATTGAAGAAAAAATTTCAAACGACTCCATTTAAAAAAAAATAAAATTAAAATCATTTTAATTTAATCATCTACTCACATTCAAATGATTTATTATTAAAAACTTAAAATCCATAATTCCAAATTCTTCAAGCTATTTATATTCAATTTTTAAAGTTATTGATAATTAAAAAATCAATCTAATTGAACATATTTGTAGTGTCAATACTTCTATTGTGTGGTTCTACAATTATAGTAGTGATATTTCAGGATCAAGTTATTAAATATATTTTAAGCTTATACTTATTATGATATTATTTAAATTTTTGTTTAAGTATTTACTTTGAAATATTATTCTATAAAGATGCTTTTTTGCATTTGCCTTGAAATTTTTTATTTCATATTTTTAGTAATAACTTTTCAATTTTATTTATATCAATCTAAATTGTATTCTCTACTTTTTATCCTATATTTACAACTTAATTTTTCATGATGTATTTGTTGTTATCATACACATATGGTGTTATATTAGAAACAACTGGCGTAGAAGTAAAAGTAACAACGTGCATAAAAAAATATTTAATTTTTTTCTCCAGAAAAAATCGAATGGTATTATAACCAACTCAGTCTAAGGCTCAAAAAATATTCATACAACTGAAAAACAGCATACGAAAAAAACCACGCTGAACCCAGCCTAAAAACCACAACCCAAGCTCCTCAACTAGTCAACTGATACAAACGAAGAACTTAGGTGATGAGTCGTGATTATGCATAATATACAATTCAATCATGTATAATCAGACGAACCAAACGACCTGTTTATAATAAATTCCGATGTAATCAGGCTTGATATATGCTAGTATATATACATATATATGTATGTATATATAGTCAGATTGTTGGCCTAATGACTAAAATATCTGAACTACCTCTTCCTTGGTGGAGAATAATGTCAAGTACAAGTACCGGGGCATCCCATTTTGTTCTTGACTTTATGTTTGCTGAATTGGCCCCTGGTACTTTGCCATGGGCCTGTCGGGCCTTTAATTGGAAATAATAAATGCTTAAGCAGTAACAGTACGGGCCAGGTGATTACTGGACAGGGACTCCCGGCCCGGCCTATTCGACAATTATAGTAAGGGGTAAATAGTACTAATGTTCCTTGAAGTTTGGCTCAATGATACAAACACTCCTTGTTTATTACAAAGTTATAAATACAACTCTTGATATTGTAATTACAAGTATACTTATATTCAGTAGCAAAATTTTACGTAAACATTCCTTTAAGGGGTGTACCTGTAATTTTATAAAGGACATAAAGTATTTATGTAATTAAACATAATCTCAGGGATGTCCGTGTATTTTACCTCGTAGTAATTTCAACTGAAAAGAAAATAGGAATTTGTTAACCCGAAAATAAATTTGAAAGAATTGAGAGTTATAATGTGGAGATGCATTAATGCATAACCCAAACAACAATCGAAAGTAACTATGTATCCATATTCCAATTTTTTTATTAATACCAGTATATTTGAAAATTTTGATTATTGAAGGGATCTATGTGTTAGATGAAAATAAAATTCAGGGCTATTAGATGTAATTTGTCAAATTATGGGAATCTACATGTAATTACATCAAATCTCAGGGAAGGAGAGTATAATTATCCCAAGATTTTATTAGGAAAATAATGTTTTCGGATAGTACACTCCCCTTTTCCTAAGGTTTGGTGTAATTATACGTAGACCCCCTATAATTTGAAAAATTATATCTAATTTTCTTAAGGTTTGCTTCTGTTTAACAAATAAATCCCTCTGTTAGTTAAAATCCACTGATTTATTGATATTAACAAAAAATTAGATGAATTATATTCATTTATTCTCAATTGACTTATTAGTGACTTATTATAAGTCAAACAATTTTTTGTAACAAAACTACCCTTATAATAGTAATGATATACCTCGTTACATTCATTAACGTGTGAAGATGTAGAAGGATATTTTAATCATGATAAAGTTTATTTGACCTACAATAAATTAGTAATAAGTCAATTGGTGGTAAATATGAATTTTTATCCTCTTTTTTTTTCAATATCATCAAATTCGATGATTAAGACTTTGTGTGTCCGTCTTTTTTTCTTTTTAAGTGAAAGTGATAAACTATGATTTATTGAATAAATCGATTACAATCACCAATATCAAATATCTATATCTAACAACGATCAAAAACTATATCAATCATCAGTAACATATAACTACATTTAATCAATAATTACTATTTAAGTAGACCAACAACTACTATTAAAGTAGAATAACATCTCCACAAGTTGACGGGGTTTGAACATATGACCTTAAAGTCATAGGGCCTCAACTTCGTCAATTCAATTAGACCATATTGGCGTGTTGTGTCGAGTTCAGTAGTTGTGATTTGGGACGTCTTACTTGACCCTATTTATAAATCGTTCTGTTACACAATTGTAATAATAACATTATCAGCGTAGATAAATATTTGAAATGGACATTAACACAATCGTAATAATAACTGACGAGGCTTCCCCAGGTTTCTCATCAAAGGGCTTAAGATAGTAGTAAATGGAGATGAAGAATATCAAGAGATCAGAAAAACACATTGAACAAAAAAAAAAGTTTCGAATAAACTCAACAATCATCAGATCAACCAATACGTTAATATAATAAAGAACAATGAATAAAACTGCAATAATCTTATATTAAGTAAGACAAATACCTACACATTCAGTAAAGTTCGGACTCATTGCATCGATCTTATTCACAAAACTTTAGCCTTATGCAAATTCCTTTTTTATCCGGAAAAAAAAAAAAATTCTGAACTTTAAAGTAGGAATGATCCCAAGAGAAAATATAGATAATATATAAAAGGAAATTTTTTACTCAAATCAGGTTTGACCAGACGAAACTAATCACATGACAAATATGATATATGATTAGTTAATTTTCTTGAACTGCATTCGTCACATATATCATATAATTGATTCAAATCCCACTAAACTCGATGGATATCCGGGGTGTAGAGGGGGAGGAAAGAGGTAAAAGGTAGTGGATAATTGGGGAATGATTGGGGCAGTAAATCTGAAATGAATGAGCAAGAGTAGGGGTAGGCATGGAATGGAGTAAATGATAGTCGGGAGGGTGAAGTGAAAGAAAGGGGGACATTTTTGTGGCTCAAGGATCCCACCTTTTATGATTCAATTATTGAATCATGTGCACTCCCATTACAACACTTTCTTCCACCAATTTCACTAACATCAAATTTTGACGTACTTTGAATTTTTCAAATCAGGAGATGATGAATAATTAAGTTACTGTATAGATTTTATTATTAATTAATTAAAGCTCGTACGATTTGATTTCTTCTATAAATGCTACTCATATATATATATATAGGGATTTTATTATTTCATTGGATGATCCACCTATTTATACAATTCATTAATGCATGTCCGAAATGTTTAACAATAATGATAGTTTTGTAATATACAATTTTTTAAGACGTTCAAATTAATAACTATTCATCTCGATCACAACCAAGTAAGTTTAAGTTATTTTTTTTTAAGTCGATTACGATTACATTTTAATATACGTTAATTATTAATGTTAAATATGTATCACTAACCATTAATTATTATTACAATAAATTAATAAATATTATTAAAATAGATCAATACAGATAAATTTGTGGGCCTCAAACAGTTCGTTACGATCAAGTAACTATATATACAAAATGAAAGAATATATCTATATTATATACTATTTATTAAGGAAAGACTGTTGTAATAACTACTTTGGTTTCGCAAAATGTGAATGGATTCAAATGACCTCAAATATATTTATTTCTTTTAGAATAATCACCATTTTATCCTTTCGTAAGTTTTTATCGTACGCATTTAAAGTTGATTCGTTTTATTGGTTTTGATTAGTTTTTTATTTTATCTTCATTCTGATCTTTCATTTAATTACACAAATATAATGAACTTTTAGAGTCTACGCCTGGATCAAGCGTGTTTTGATTGTTAGTTCATACTATGTATATACATATATATGTGTGTGTGTGTGAATATATATATATATAGATGTACGTACACTAGAAAAAAATTTACTATTACCTACATTTTAATGGCTATGGGCCAAAAGCCGTAAAAATGGACTATTATGATCTCGATTAAATAAAATTAACGTAAAGATTAAGTTTATCCACCATGGCAAAAATATTTGCAATGACTCTTAGCTATGAGAAAAGCTTTAGTTACATTCGCACAACCCACGTCCAACAAACGGTTGTGGTCTAGTTAATAATTATTTACTACGACTATTTATTTTTAACCTCACACGCATGTAAAATGAAGTTTCACACTTTTCACAATATATATATATATATATAGTCTCCCAAATATTAAAATTGGGTCGAAATTTTCATCACTCACAACAACGAAAACAATCATATAAAAATATAGAGAAACTACATCGAGTTCTCTTATAATTTGATAAAATTATAAATACATCTTTATGTTTTAAAAATTACCCAATTAAATTATTGAATAAATTATGACAAGGTTTTCTGAGGTGTGACATAACTAAGAACACCCTCTTGATATTTGACGAAATTATGTAATCATTGGATATAGTTTTGAAATTGTCAACTTTATCTTTACTGTAATTTTTTTTAGAAAAAATATTAAAAAAAAACAAGAATCGGACTAGGTGGATGGAAAAAATTGAAAATTATAAAAAAAAAAAATTATCTACTTAGTCTATAAAATAAATTCAAAAAATTTTAAAAAAATAAGTAAAATTATAGTTCATAGTCCACTAGAACATTAAGATCAGTTCACCAGAAAAAATGAAAATCTAACGAAAACTAACAGATTGAGCTAATTGATGTACGACCGTTAAACTCAGGGAGGTATTGATATTTTTTCAAATTACAGAAGGTATCTATAATTATGTCAAATATTAGAAAAGCCTGCTGTAATTTATCTTAAATTATTTAAAAAGAGAAAAGTTAAAACCCTAGAAATAGTTAAATTAAAGATATTAACAAGAAAAGGTGAAATTGAAGGGTAGAGATAAGAAATGATGGGGAGAAAGGTGAAAAACATGAAACAATAATGAGGACAAGAAGACATTAATGCAATGCTAAGTTAGCTCATCTCCCATCCTTTCAACCCTATCCCACCATTCATTCATTTGCACACACATCCATCCTTTTATCTCTTTTTAGCCCAACCTCAAACATTGTTCGGACAAATAAAATCCACCAAATTACAATTTGTCTACTACCTAACAAAAAAACAAAATACATTTTTAATCATATAAAACCCAGAGCGTACACTACCCAAAAAAATAAATAAAAGATAAATTATTTCTAACGCAAATTAGTCACTACGATTTAAAAACTATTATAAATCAATACTATCTGTCAAGATCAACAGAATCGATCCTAAAACTTAAGTTTTAACATCAGTTAATCAATATTCGCCATCGTTCACCTAATGGATAAAACATTTGATGTTATTTTTAGTTGTAGCTAATATTTTGTGTCATTTTAGTCGGGAAATTAATAATAATTAAATTGAAAATGACATCGTTCTAATGTACCCTAATTTACACGTATCACAAAGTACACTTCAATAATCATCGGTTCGAACTAATTAGGATAGAAAATTCAAGACCGGCAATCTTATTTTGATTGAACAGAAATTAGTCGGGACGATTGCAACTTTTGTCTGGTAATGACAAGGTGATAATTTTAGTTTTGTATAAATTCATTTTATAATTTGAAAACAAAGTCGTACGTTTAGGACAAAAAGAGTTAAAATTTGCTAAAATAATCGGGAAGTCATTAGAATAAAATTTACTATTGGCTACAATTTTATTGGTTGTGGACTAACGTTATGGTAAATAAATATTATTAATTATAATTAAATAAAAATCAATGCAAAAACTTAAATTATCCATCGTGAAAAGCTATTCTTTTTATGATTATAAGTCATTACAAATGTATTTTACCATGAAGTTTAGTATGAAAAATATTTTAGCCACACTCGCAAATATCACTGTCGACAGCCATCACGTGATCGTAGTCAATGACTATTTATTTTTAACCATGATAATAACTATAGCTTCTTGTGAGTGCACCTAATTAAGGTGGTCGGAATCGCAACGTCTGTAATTAGTCAGTAAAAGTCATCTATTAATCCACACAGCTAACAGTGATTTGCGAGAATGTACGTGTCAGTGGGAAAAATTAGAAGTTTCTGAACAAATAATCTAAATGAAACTATCATGATTAACATTGTGGGGAAAAACAGTAAAAAGCTTAATTAGCAGACAAAAATTATGAAAAGAAAAAATTATCACGACAAAAACATGGATCGGTCTGATAGATTTTTTTCTAGTACTACACAGACAAACTTAATTAATTCGTGGGCACGATGGGAGATGTTGTTCCCATGATTGAAAATCTTGATTGTTATATTTTTCAATCAATATCATTTAATGAAAATTTGAATGTAGAAAACATTTATTATTTTTTCTGCTTTATTTAAAGGGATTCCTGCACAGAAATTTACTATAATTATATATAAACTCCTTACAATTTAAAAAATTAAATTTAGTATTCCTGAAGTTTTGTGATCGTCTGATAAATAGGTCCCTTCATTAATCAGAATTGACCGAATTTGTTGGAATTAATAAAAAATCTGAATAAAAATTAATATTTACATTCCATTGACTTATTACATATTAAACAAATCTTTTGTAACTAAATTATACTTATAACGATAGAATTATATCTCGTCACGTGCATTAACATAATCAAAACAAGAGGCATGTCTTGTGTAATGCAAACACCGATTTCTAGGTGATATATAGCATAAATTAGGGTTAGTAACAAGATGGGCTGATTCATAAAATGGAGTTAATGTAGATGAATAAGCATTGATAATGATGCATCAACTTATGGTCATACAAGTAATGCTAATTAATGATGCTTTGGTGGATCCATCCCAGCAAATTAAGTTTAATAATAATAATCATAATAATTATGTTATCTGAAGCTATGATCATTATTAACAACTCCTAATCCCACTCATCATCACTTTCATTTCTTTTCTCATCATTTCCTCTTTTTAAATTTATGCCCCATCCATCCATCCATCCATCAATTATTGTCTTCCCCCATCACTCCATTCATCCTATTTTTGGCTCATTATTCTCTCCCAACATCACCACAAAATAAATAATTACTTTTTTTTATAATTAATTATCAATCATGGCTACGCAACGATTATTAACCGCTATTCTACAAATAAAGCCAAAATATTAGTTACAATTACAAATTATTATAAATATATCGCCTATAAGTAGAATTTTGAATTTACGTATCAATTTTGTCAAATAATATTAGTTTATCATATTCTTAAACTACAGTGATTTATAGTGTAGAATATTATTTTTGTTCTCTTTGTAGTTTTTGCCGATCGATTCATCAATGTGGTTTATTTCGTTTGTTGCATGTTTATTAAGTCATTATCTCGTTGAGTTTGAATTGGTCGTTGTTAATTAAATTTTAATTATTGCGAACTATCTATTCATGTATGTTTAATGAGTCGTATTTTTTTATCTAGTAGTTAAACCGGTTGAGCTAAGTAGTAGATATTAATTGTTAATTATTACTTAATTAATAACTTAATGTTGAAAGTTAAGCCGCATTGGACTCGTTTTAGTAATCTAAATGGAATTATGGCAATAATCAATTATTAGGAGAAATAGCATTAGGGTTGATATATTCTATGATTTATTAATTACGGAATTCTCATCGACAAATAGGATTCGCGTACAAAAAAAAATACATATGTATTTCAAAAAATATAAATCTCATCTAAGAAATATTTCAGTCAATCAATATTATAACAATAAAAAAATAGTTATTATAAGGAAAACGGAAGAAGAAAAGTGTAGGTTGGTTGAGAAAGTTGGAGATGGTCCATAGTGGGAAAAAGAGATGAAGAGATCATATTGATAGCAAATCTTGTTTGATGGAGTGCAGCTTTAAAGCATGCAATTATATATATATATATATATATATATATATCATTTTTTATTTTTTTATTTTATTTTATTTAAAATAAATAAATAATTACAACTATTTTTTCCGAGATTTGACATAATTATAAATATTTATCGTTCTTTAAAAAATTACAAATGTCATTTTGGTTTTAACACTACCGCTTCCGTTAGCACCTTATAGGTTTTCGTCTAATTTTTTATAGAGAATTTGACTAAAATATGTTTTTATTTTTATGATCTAATATTCTCTAAAGATTATTCATTTTTTCCACCCTCAATTTTTTTCTTAATTTTTTGAAATATTTTTTTTTATTTTTTATTGTCAAGGAGCTACATAATTATTTTTTATTTGAGGGGAATATTTATAATTTTTAAAACAACGAAAAGAAATTCTTAATCATACCAATGTCATATAAAGGAGCTCTAATTTAGAAAAAAAAAAAAAAAAAGAAAAAACAAAAGAAATTCGTATATTTTAATGTATTTGAGGATGGTCAAATATCTTCACAGCGTTCTATGAAGATTTAGATTAACATTGATTTGCGGGAGGATTGTACTTGATCTAAAGCTTAATTTACTCCTAATTATTTTTAATTACGTAGTTGCAACTACTGTTCTTCAATCCACATTAATTACAATTTTAATTTAATTCAAGATTAATGCGTACACGTAAACCTGCCACCCACCTACATTTATTGTTAACTTCACCTCCTTAATTTGTTATTAATCATCCACATTTTTTAGCTTAATAAATAAATGGGGATAATTAGGCCGTCCTCCCCTGTGATTATATGTCCACTGTGGGATTTGAAAAATTATATTTAATATGATTAATGTTTGTTTTCGTCTGATAAATATGTCTGTTTCTAACTCAAAATTTATTAAACTTGCTGATATACATAAAAGAATTTAATGAAAATCAATGTTTACCATCGATTAATTTATTACTAATTTATTACAGGTCAAATGTAATTTTTAAATAACTAAGCTACAATTATGCATCTTCACACGCTGATGTATGTAAGGAGGTATATCTTCAGTCATATAAGGGTAATTCGCTTAAAAATAATTTGTTTGACCTACAAAAAATATGTAAGTCAATTGAGGACAAATATGAATTCTCATTCAAATCTTTTTGCTGAAGTCAACAAATTCAGTAAATTTTACTAACATATGAATTTATTTGTTAGACGGAAACAAATGTTCGGCGTACCAGATGTAATTTTTTCAATCACGGGAGTTTACGTATAATTACACAAAAACCTCTTGAGAAGAGGGTGTAAATATCCATAATAAATATATACAACCATTACCCGAAAAATAATTAAAATTATTCCCCATATTGCAATAACGAATAAAAATTATAGTAAATCAATATTATCCGATACAGTCAAACAAAATCTATACAAAAAACTAAATTTTGACCACGATTAATAAACGTTTGCCAGGTTCTAACTACAGTCAAAATATTTATTACATTTTATAACTATAACTAATATTTTGACCTTATTTGCACAAGAATCATTACAGAATCATAGTTAATTAATTTTTCTCATATTTTTTCTATTGTAAACAATAGCAATTAATTATTATCAAAAGTAATATTTCTTTTAATGAGAACAAAAAATTATACTCTTCTCCCAAAAAGACATTGAGTGAGATTTTGATGACAAGTAAAATCCAATATTTGGCATCAGAGTGATTCATTCATGTACATCCAAAAATGAAATGGGGCATCCCCAACCTCAACTTGTCAACATTAATAAGCAATGAAAAGGATTTGTTATCCAGATGTTGCACTTCATTTCTAGACTCACTAAAAATAAAAAATTAATAAAAGTTAAATAAAAAATAATTTTAATATTATCACTAAATATGTATATATGTATAAAATGCTCGAATTTTTATTTTTGTCACAATAGTTCTATAATAATAAGATCAGAATTTTTGTCATTCGATATATATTTTTACTGTTACTTATCGAGTATACATCACGTCACTAACATTATATTTTGCTGCAGTGACTAGCATCGGCCAGTCCTGCTCTACAAAAATACTTTTCCAATGACGTCATAAGGGGTGTTTGCAACGGCTCAAAATAAAGTGTTTATCAATTTATTATTAAAATTCTTATTTTGAATTGTTTAAATTAAGTTGATGTAATAATTGATTAAAGTTCAACTGATTTTCTTTTAATTTTTCACTTTTATTTTAAAAAACTTTCAATAATTACTGCAGCTTAATTTATACGACGTAATTTTAATCGGAGGTCGTAATCTCTCGACACGACTTACGATATATATATATATATGTTTGTCAATATAAGTAAACAGGAGTGAGGCCAGATTGGGAAAGATTAACACAAAAAAAGAAAGGGGTGTTAGAAGTGGAGTTGTTGCATCTTTGTTAGTTTGATGAGTGATTAATATTTTAAGAAGTTGAAGAAGAAGAAGAAGAAGTGATTATTGATTGCGGAAGCTCATTGACTAATGAGGACCATTCAGAGTGTTGCTGTTTGGTGGGCCGTCGTTTACCAATTCACATGTGAGGTTGGTGACGGGCATCATCAACCTATTATTATTTCTACTCCCCCCACTTTTTCCTATTTTTTCATACTTCTCATTTCAACACAATATATTTATATATTTATATGCACATTGTATAGATTAATGTGCCGCCGTGAAATATCAATTTTGTGGATCTTATATGACTGTCGTTTATAATAATTGTTTTTTTCAAATACATTTTAGAATACCAACGGAACTAACATTTGCAAATGGATATTGGTATCGGTGACTTCTTCAACGTCCACAACTCTGTATTCGGTGAATATCTATCTCATCAACCGATAATAAGATCAACCTAATTATATAGTTATTTCTAATTTGCTGATATACATTCAACATAATTATGTATTTATACCATTTTATATTAAGAAACACAGATTGCTGCTAGAATAGTGGATTATTAAAAAGGAAAAAAATGCAAACAACCCCCTCGTAATATTATAAAATGAGCAAATTATCCCTCTATGAAACCAAAAAAAAGAACAATTGACCTCATTATGTTTTTTTGAAAAATGCAGCAATATTTACTCCTATATTTTTTAAAATGAAGCAATTTACCTCTTTAGACAAGGAGGTAAATTTTGCTTCATTGTAAAAAACACCAGGGTAAATTGTTATTGTTTTTTTATAAGAACGAAATTTGCTCATTTGCAATATCATAGGGGTAAATAACATTAAACTCTTTTTGGAAATACTAATAATACAGATTATATCATGTTATCGTAATACAAAATCGTCTTAGAGATAGTTAGAATAATTTGTTATTATTGCCAAATATTTATGTCAACAAAACTATTATGTAAAGGGTAAACACATGAATACAACCCATTAAAATGCCATTTAAATTAGAATGACGTTACTATTGTATTAGAACCTATGAACTCATTTTAGAAAATAATGAATCAATCAATTAGATTACCAAATTTGGTGATTACCTCACTCAAAATAACATACCCACACACTTTAATTATTGCATGGTTACTTTAATTATTGCATGATTATGCATTAAAAGATCTTTTATTATACATTCATTTCGTACATTGATGTCATATTCATATGTGTATTATATGCAATTTTATTTTAAAATTGTTATTAAAAAAATATATATCAATAACTTATTGATGTGGCACAAAAATACGATAAATAAAATCCCCGTTGCAGATACACTACTATATTTTTCGTCTTGTATCTTAGGGTGTTTATACTTTTGGTCCCATTAATTACAAAATTTTCCTTTTTGGTCCCCATAAGTTTTGAAAAATTCCACTTTTAGATTCGCATCGTTCTTCTATTAGATATTTATTGAAAAAAGCATGTGCTTAGCACGTTAATGCTAAGTCCTTAGCCTGAAACTAACGGCTATATGTGCATTCTCCACGTTAACGCTAATTGCTTAGCCTGAAAACTAACAACCATATGTACATTTTTCGTGAAATACTTAAGGAAAATATATCATGAAATAAAAAATATGAGATCAAACATAAAAATCTCTTAACTAATAGGATAAAAAATATAAAAAAATTTAAATTATGAGACGAAAAATATTATTTTCTTAAAGTTTAACAAGGCACAAAAATATGTTTAAAGATAATGTCCACAAGAATGAAGTGCTCCATATATACAAGGAATATTTACATCTCCTTCCATGAGGTTTGTTGTGATTATACGTAAATCCCCTATGGTTTGAAAAATTATATCTGGCATCCTTGAGGTTTATTTTGGTCTAACAAATAAGTTCATTCATCAGTCAAAATTCATTGAATTTGTTGATATTAACAAAAAAATTATAAAAAGTTATATTAACCTCCCTTGACTTATTACTAACTTATTGCAGGCCAAATAAATCTTTTTATGACTAAATTACCTTCATATGCATTTACGAGTTAATGCATATAAAGAGGTACATTTTCACCGTTATAAGGGTAGTTTAGTCCCAAAAATTATTTGACCTAAAATAATTTAATAATCAATCTATCGATGGTACAATATCAATTCTCATTCAGTTTTTTGTTAATATCAACAAGTTCAATATATTTTGACTAAGGAACGGACTTATATATTAGACGGAAATAAACTTTAAAGGTGCTATATGTAATTTTTCAAACTGTAAAAAATTTTACGTGTAACTACACCAAACCTGTGAGTGGAGGAATTATCCTATATATAAATATAGCATAGTAATAGCAAGTGGTAGAGTTCAAGAAAAGTAGAGCCATGTCTTTATTAGCTAAATAAACTATGTCAGGGGGCCAAAAAAATAAAGTAAAAATGAAAATGAAAGATCCCTTCTAGGCAAACACAATGCTAAATAGACCTTATATATCCTCTCCAGTAACTCATCCTCACCTCACAAACCATCACACACAAAATTTTCCTTCACTTCACTGCCAATCTCCCCCTGTTTTTTTGTTTTTTTTTTTAAAAATTTTATCTTTAAATTTGTCTCAGTAGCATTTTCACTCTGCCTTTTTCTGACAGTGATAAGCAAAATTAAGGCAGCAGAAACAGAAACAGGGAAGAAAAATGGTGAGCAAGAAGCCCAGGATTGTGATAATCGGTGCGGGAATGGCGGGGCTCACCGCTGCTAACAAGCTGTATACATCTGCGAACTCGAAGCAGGCCTTCGAGCTCTCAGTTGTGGAAGGTGGGAGCAGGATTGGCGGACGGATTAGCTCGTCGGAGTTCTGCGGCGACCGGATTGAGACGGGGGCAACCTGGATCCACGGAATTGAAGGGAGCCCTGTTTACAAAATTGCCCAAGAAACCAGCTCGCTCCACTCCGACCAGCCATGGGAGTGCATGGACGGCATTCCTGAACATCCCGTCACCGTGGCGGAAGGAGGCCATGAGCTGAATCCGTCTTTCGTTGAGCCCATTTCGAAAATTTTCAAGAATCTGATGGATTTCATTCAGGGCAACGCCATTGATTCAGATGGTTTCTCCACTGAAATATTGGAGCATTGTGCCAGGAGTTGTGGCCCTGGAAATCTCAGCGTTGGTTATTTTCTCAGGAAAGGCCTGGAGGCCTACTGGGGGGTTGTGGATGATCAGAAGGGGTTTAAAGGGGTGGGGAATTGGAGCAGGAAATCGCTCCAGGAGGCGGTTTTCGCGATGCACGAGAGCACGCAGAGGACTTTCACGTCGGCCGACGATTTGTGCACTCTTGACTACAATGCGGAGAGAGAGTACATTATGTTTCCAGGTGAAGAGATTACCATAGCGAGAGGCTACTCGAGCGTGATTGAGTCGTTGGCGTCTGTTTTGCCCGTCGGTATGATTCAATTAGGCCGTAGAGTGGAGAAAATCGAGTGGCAGGCGGATGGACTAGAAGGGATTCACATGGAAAACGGCCACCGCGACAGCAGCAGGCCCGTGAAGCTGCACTTTTGCGATGGATCGACGATGTCGGCCGATCACGTCATAGTAACGGTTTCGCTCGGCGTTCTTAAACGAGGAATTAGCCAAGATTCGGGGATGTTCAATCCCCCTCTTCCCAGTTTCAAGACTGGAGCAATTTCAAGGCTAGGTTACGGTGTTGTGAACAAGGTTTTCTTGCAATTAAGCCAAGAAACCACTGATTTCCCCTTCTTGCAAATGGTGTTCCACCCTCAAGATTCCGAGTTAAGGCACCCCAAAATCCCACACTGGATCAGGAGAACATCTTTCCTGTGCCCAATTTACAGCAATTCAAGAATCGTTCTGTCGTGGTTCACAGGGCAAGAAGCCCTGGAACTTGAATCCTTGACGGAGGAAGAGATCGTTTCCGGGTTCTCAGCAACAGTCTCAAACCTGTTACCATCAAAACCAACCCAGAACTCATGCAATGGAACAACAGACAACACCGGAACCACAATCCCGGAAGGCAAACAAGTGAAATTTGAGAAAGCATTGAGGACCCAATGGGGCACCAATCCTCTCTTCTTGGGATCATACAGCTACATCGCAGTCGGATCAAGCATAGATGACATGGACACACTGGCCGAGCCATTGCCGCAAAACAGCACATCTCCCGGCACACAAACTCCACCACCACTGCAAATTCTATTTGCAGGAGAAGCAACGCACAGAACACACTATTCAACTACCCATGGAGCATACTTTAGTGGGCTCAGAGAAGCCAACAGGCTTCTCAAACACTACAATCATATTGGTGTATGAATATTATTTTCTTGATTGCAGTATTAGAGAGATTTTAGTCAGTGTTTTTCCACCTTTTTTTTTTTTTAATTTTCTTGGATGAGAACATGCTTTATTATTATAATTATTACTATTATTTTCTACATTCATTTTGAAGGGGAAAAAAAAAAAAAAGAGATCTTTGTTAAGGTTATTGATTCTCTCCCTCTTCAGTAAAGAGTTAAAAGGGTGATGAAACAATGAAAGGGAGAGAGATGGGGACAATGTTTCTCATGACGTCGTGATGAATGAAAATGAAAGAAGCTTCTTTTTTCAATTTTTTGGGTTTCTTTTCCTTTGATTGTTGGTTTAAATGTGTTGATCTTGATTGTTGAGAAGCAAACAAATTAAACTAGTTTTTGACTGTATTGATATAATTGTTCAAACAGATAAAGGCAAAAATAAAGAAGCTTTGGATCTCATTTTTGAGGTTTTGAGAGCCTCTTTTTCCAGCACGGTCGCTGGACAGGATCCGCGAAACCCGGCTATCTCCTGCCACCATTTTTCGTCTACATTCTCCATTTTGCACTTTTCAATGGCTGGAAAACTATTCAAAGGGAAGGAATTAAAGAAAACCAGGAAATAAATCAGGCGTGTGAACAACGTTGATGGATAATCTGTAACTAATCATGTAAAAGCCAATTCTAAGTTCATCATCCTGAATTTTATGGACTTGATGGAATAGCATTCTCCTTATTTTCCAGCCAAAACACACCATAATCAAGAAAAAGCCATAAAAAAAAAACCACCAAGAAATGAGGAAATGGCCATGGCCTAAACCAACTACCGATTATCAAGGCGGGAAAATCGCCAACTTTCCCACCCCAAACTGGCCTATATATGTGTGTTTCACGTGGGGTTGATGTTAAGTTAAACGCCCAAACTAACTACCAAAATCGAATTAGTGCAAATATATAGGAACAAAAGATGTATAATGGAGTGAAAGATCAAATTTTTTGTATTTAAAAAGATGAGTTTTATTTATAACATAAAACCTTGATACGCTCCGAAATATATTAAATAATTATTTCTCATATGGGATAATCTATAATGGATTAAAAATGTAATGCGTCTAAAAGTTGGCACAATCGTATCAAAATATAATTACGACATTCATTTTCTATGTACTTATTGCAAACTACAAAATAATATTTTATTAAATAATAAGTAGTCTTATTTATTTTCACACACAATTGAAACCAAAAAAAAAAAAAGTTAAAAATACTATTTTTTAAAGAAACTTTTGAACCACTCAAGTAAATAGTACCACAAAGATGACATGAATCCTACCTTGTCCCATTGCTGGGGTCCAAAAATGCTTTTACTTTGATGTGCCAAATGAGAGCCAACTAAAACCTCTTTAGGACATTAACATTTGTCCTGTAATTAATAGGACATTATATGTTAAGTCTCACATGCTTAAAATGTTGTGATTCTATTGAGTTGTGTCGAATTCGAGAGCCCATGAATATCAGATCGTGAATTCGAATTTCATTTATATACTATAAGATAATAGCTCAATAGTTACAAAAGAATTTAATGCTAACATTATCGTCGAGTTAATTAATAAGTAAATTTTTGTTGCTAATTTACACTATTTAATATATATTATAAACAATTCAATATTCATTAGCAAGTAAATTCTTGTATAATAATGTGATTTTTAGTTGTTAATTATTTCGACGCTATTTTTTTTTTTTTTGCTGCTATCAAATTGTTTTCTTATAGTGATACATTAGTGTTGATTAATTATAGATATTTATTATTAATAATTAATTTATTAAAATTTATAATATAAATATAATCGATTTACTGGAATAAATAAAAAGTTTGTCTTGTCTTATCCATGTCTACAATCTACTTTTCGAATCAAGACACATTAAAATGAAAATGTGAGTTTTCTACTATCTATTTCAACTTAAAAAAAATATAGCATTATTTTATTATGACAAAAATATCGATTCCATCAATAAATTGACAAATATATCGATTCCAGCAATAAACACATAATACAATAAAGAGATAATTATACTCCCTTTTCTTGAGGTTTTGTGCAATTACACATAAACCCCATGTGGTTTGGGAAATTACATCTATCACCCTTGAGGTTTGTTTTTGTCTAACAAATAGATCCCTCATTAGTCAAAATTAACTAAATTTGATGATATTAACAAAAAAAAAAAAAACTTAATAAAATTGATATTTACCCTTGATTGACTTAAAACTAACTTATTGCAGGTCAAACAATTTTTTTCGGACTAAACAACCATTATAACAGTGAAGAAATACCTCCTCACATGTATTAACGTATGAAGACATGTGAAAGTAATTTGTTCATAAAAATATTTATTTGACCTGCTATAAGTGTAGTAAGTCAATTAGGGGTAAAAATACAGAGTTTTTCTAATTTTTTTAATTAATAATCAGCAAATTTGGTGAATTTTGACTAACAGATAAACTTATTTGTTAGGCAAAATCAAACCTCAGAGGTATTAGATATAATTTTTCAAATTACATAGAGTCTATATATAATTACATCAAACATTAATGGATGGAAGTGTAATTATCCCTACAATAAATTGATATTACAATTAATGAACTTACATTAAGTATTGATGAACGTCCGACGGTACTCGTACACATGACCTTGAACAGAACTTGAGTTGGCATTACTTTATTAAGATAAATAGTCAATTACATCAACAAGGGACAATCTAACAAAATCACTAGCAATAACAACAATAGAAAACAAAATCTGTAATATCACCTAAAGCACCAAATTTGGCCAAAAGATCTGAACCTGTTGGACACAGTCGAACCTAATCAAGAAGAGTGTATTGCGAGTTGGGGGACATGGAGATAATCAGCCAGCGGATCCCACATTTTTCATTTCAAATCCTATTGCATATTCTGTTTTATTTAATATATACACGTCACGTATATAAAATTTTTCTTTAAAAATAAATGACATAATCCAGATATATACAACGCGTATGTATTAAATAAAATATATATATATATATAATAAAATTTGAAACAGAAAATTCAATCGGGGACCGTTGATGAGCTGGAAGTGAGTGTGAGTTATTCAGAGGACAGAAGGAAATGGAGGAATCATACCATCTCTCCTGCGAATAATTTCAGGCGTTGGAATTGCTTCCAAGATGTCCTTTTAAGTATGAGACAGTAAGCAGAGTTGCAGTTTTGATGAGTTGATGATTTTGATCTTTTGTGCAGAATGCTTTGTTTGTGTTTGGACACCCCAAATTGATAGGTCCTCTTCCATCCCACCCCTCACACCTACCCCTTTACTGCTCCTGTCCATCCACTTCCTCTCTATGTTTTGAAAATCTGAATTGGTGATTGAGTCGAATAAATTATTAAATTATTGATTCGATTGATCAGATCGAATTGAAAAAATTAATTGGCTTAAAACATGTATATATATTTGTAGCATGTCGATACATTATATACTAATGGAGAAGATAAATACAATTCATAACAATAATTTATATAAATGATACGATTCATAAATGAATATAATCTATAACTACTTAATAATGAAAAACCAACCTCTTAGAGGAAGCAAATCAAATCGAAAATCAAACTAGCAAAAAGTTAAAATTTAAAATTATTTAAAATTCTTGAAGTTTGAATTCTTTGTTGCTTCGTCTTTTGAATCAAATAAATGTAGAAGCCGTTGCCTCCGTATAATAAATTTTTTTAAAGAAAAAGCTAAGAAAAAAAATTAAAAAAGCATGGAGAAAATAATAAAGAAGTACATGAAGAAGAAGAAGGGAAGAAAAGCCGGCTCTCATTGTCCCACATTAAAAAAACATAGGCCAAGTTCCTGAATGAATCGGGCAAACCCGTCGATCTGTTCTGATTTTGAAAACTTTGCTTGCTCTTTAATCCATTTCTCCTATGGCCAAAATATTTTGTCATGATTTTAGCTACGGCTAATGTTTTGGCCTCACGTGCAGAAACAACTTATTGATGACTGTTGCGAAGTCGTGGTTAATTTATATTCACCATAATATTTTTTTCTATTACCATAGTAATTAACTACAACAAAAAGGTCATACTTCTTCTAGTCCTAAAACATTTGCCAAACATAGCTAAAACTATGAAAAATATTAATCATAACCCGTGATCAAAATTTAAGTTTCTGCATTAATATCGTAAACAACAAAAACATTCCCATGAAGTGGAACGGATTAGATTTTCTACTGCAATTTTTGTTGCATTTTCTATTTCATTCCACATATACATGCAACGTGTATAAAAATTCACTATCAAATTTATTTAAAAAAATTCTATACACGTGATATATATATATATAATATAATAGAAGAGGCAACAAAAATTGCTATATTTAAGGATGCAAGCATTAGAATGTGAATGAGGTGTAGCATAGTTTTACCTGATATATACAAGAAGTAGTTTTCCTTTTCACAAGTGTGTATCTAAACAAGATTTTTGTTTGTAGGCCATCTTTTGGGGTGACAATTGACATTGAATGGTCTATATCAATAGAGCTGTTCATCAATACTCTATTATTGTGTCAAATTAAATAAATAAATATTTTTTTTTTTAAAAAGAAAAAGGAATTTGAATGGCCCACTTGATGTCTCTTTTTGCCTCATGTGGGTTTCAACCTCTCAATCACTCTTTCATGATTGAATTTCAGCATTTACCCAAATATAAATAAATCAAAACAAATTTGT
This sequence comes from Sesamum indicum, assembly GCF_026168435.1. NCBI lineage: Eukaryota > Viridiplantae > Streptophyta > Magnoliopsida > Lamiales > Pedaliaceae > Sesamum > Sesamum indicum. The sequence goes on from NC_142661.1 coordinate 16,243,419, forward strand.
CGATCAATTTTGGTTTGACGTATATGTATTTTTTCAAATCGTACTATTATATTAATATTTTAATAAATTGATTAATGCATCAATTATATTAATATATTTATATTGAAAAAAATAAAATAAATTTTACTAAATTTATATAAAATAAAATAAATACACACGATTTAAATATATAATTTTAAAATTATTTAGGTTCGGACGTCAACTTCAACGAGGTAGGTATTTTTTTAACCCGTTTTGGTCCATACAAATAAACAAAATTTGAAGAGTCTTTTCACCTCCCACTTACATCTTAATCCAACATATTTATGACCCAATTTGATTCGTTTTCTGCTCTTTTTCTTGTTTTTCTATACTTTAGCAAGCAGACATTTTTAACTTATCAGGCGATCAATTTTCAGTAATATTTAGGGTTAGGACTTTTACTATACACAAGTAGAAATTCAACATTTAATCATAAATAATTGATATAATTAAAAAAATAAATAGTCTTGATAAATAATTATTGACTACAACCAATGTGAATTTGTCGGTCGTAATTTTTGTAAGTATGGTTAAAATATTTATTATGACAGTCATAGCAAAAATAATTTTTCTTTCTTTTTTTCTTTTTCAGGACAACTTATAACGATTGATGATACATAAAATTTTTTACAGTTTGACAGAAAATAAAAAAAAATAATAAAGAACTTGAATTTATTATTATTATTATTATAATTTAATAATAACCCACACTAGGTGAAAAAAATTACTATAGACTAAAATATTAATAATTATGGTTAAAAATCATGAAAAATAAATAATATTAAACACAGTTAAATAAAATTAATCCAAAAAAATTACTAGCTAGCTTTTCTACTATGAAAAAATTATTTACTATAATTAAGAGCCATAATAAAATATTTGTCATGAATTTTAATCACCCTCGCAAAAATTCAACCAACAATCGTTGGTGACCGTAGTTAATAATTATTTACTATAAAATTTAAAATTATTTATTATAAACTATGACAATTAATTATAATTAAATATAATATTTTTTACCGTGCCATATAATATATGATTTGAATCCACGACCATATAGTTAGGTCAAATCCATTAGTCAAATATAATTAGAGGTGTCATGTAAGAAGGGGTACTTTTTGCAATAATCATAACATAGTATCAAATCAACCAATTAACATAAAGTTTTAAATTACCTTTTTAATTATTGGTAGATTGACGTTTAAATCTTCTTTGGAGTGACCATTGTTCCATCGACACGTAATGTGTGTGTTTGCTGCAAGCATGAATGCTTTTATTCCTTAGGTTGTAAGCATTGTGTGTATATATATGACTTTTTTTCTTTGTAATAAAATAAGAAAAAGATAGGAAAACAAATCAACCACAAATCTTCGTACAAGTCATACCTATTTATTATATTTATTTCTTTTACGAATGTATGATAAATGATCGTACCACCTCATTTAAAAGTTTAAACTGTTAAAATAGATAATAATTCAATATTATTATCGAACACGCCCATATGATATTATGTTAAATGAATATCTCATCTAAAAATTTAACCTATTAGATAAAAGAATCATTTAATATTAGTGTTGGGAATTTATCCTCAACAATAAGCCCAAAAATTAGAAGTCTAATTCAACTATTACAAGAATCGTGATGGGTTACAAAATCCTTAATATTATAAATCCAAAATTACAGAAAAGTTAAGAAAACTCTACAGATTTAGGATAACAGAATATATGCAAAATATATACAGATTTATGAATGCAATAAAATATAAGAACAATGAACAAGAATAGATTGACTCAGGGAGTCGTATCCGAGAAGGGGGAGCCTGCAGCCTCAAAGGCCAGCAACCACATACACACGTTGCTACACACCCAGATCCACAAAGGAACTCGTCCAGAAAGGTTCACTTAGACCCCAATCCAAAGCCAATCAGGTTTCTCAGTAAGAATCACGTAGAAAATTCCACTCAGGAATTTTTTCACGAAGAATAGATTAATCAGAGAAGAAAGAGGGGTTTTTCTTTTCCTTTTTGTTCGATTATTTTCACTTTAGAAAACCCTTGGAGGGTTAAATAGATGCAGGATATTATTATCGGAGAAGGGAGCATTGATTATCGAAGAGAGAGGAAGACGACGATGAAGGAACAAAGGGGGAGAAAAATATGCAAAGAAGAAAACGAGGGGATAAACTAAGTGAAGTAGGGTTAGGGTTCCACAGCTTAAGTGGAAACCGGGTCAGGGGAATTGTGTGGGTCGAGTTAGAGGGTCAAGCCATCCGGGTGTGTGGGGGTTGGGGTGTGGGCTGTCTTAAATTCATAAAGATAGATTGACCTGCAACACAATTTATTAGGTTTGTTAGGGGCAGTTCCTGATTAAAATTCTTCAATCCCTAAGTCAAAATTTGTGTAAGAAAAATTATATTATAGAAATGAAGAGCTAAATCTCAGTGTTTTAAATGCGTATTTGTCTGATGAGGTCAACCGACATTTATAAAGGCCGATTATGAAAGGATGTTCGAAGCCACATATCAAATCAAGAGTCCTCTAAAAATAAAAGCATCAACGACTATTATTTTAGATTTTTGGGTTCGCCATTACCCGAATCCTTGTCCTATTATTCATGTTTTGGGTTCAAAATCTAATTAATAAAATCTCTAAAGTAAAAGAGTTCAAAAAATTTATACAAATTTCACTTTACTTGGAATGATAAGTTTTCAATTTGCTACACCGAAAGTGTTTGTCTAATTAAGTAGATGGGCATGCCATGCAGGGACCTGTCGCCTTCTTCTGCTTTCAACAGACCAATCGTCTTATGAAAATCTTAGGGAATGTTTTGTTTTGTTTTGGATGTTTTCGGACAAATATATTTTGGGGAAAAAAGTAATATAATTATGGAAAAAGTTGTTAGTGAATGCGACATATGCTAAAAACATTAATATTAAATAATTCTCCATTTTAAAGATTGAATAGTCATTCAACATGATATTAAAACAGGACCAAACAAGTGGACCTAGGTTCAGATCTTATTGCCACTCATTCATAAAAAAAATACGAATGTAATGAGATTGTGTTAAGATATTAATATTAAATGATTCTCCTCCCTAATCGTACAATATACATTTAATATTATAATGTGGATATTTTAATATATAATTACAAATATAATGTTTTATGCTTTATACATAAAATTAATAATTATATTTTTATATATCAAATATATATATATATAAAGATGTATTGGTTTGAATCCATGGTTCCAGTCTATAATGGTTGGAAGTGTCCCCAAAAGCATTATGCATGGTGCCTACCTTTCTCTAGTTTTCTTTATCTTTATGCTAACTATAATAAGAAAAGTGATGCAAAGAAAAAGGTATGGCCCAAAGATTAAAGAACCTAATTATGTCTTCTTGGTATAACTATAAATGTGGGATGAAAAAAAAAGGGATAATATATGGGTTCCACATCAATCGAGAATCATCATACCCACTCAAAAATAAGTTTATTGGGATTCAAACACAATAACTCATGTATGAGATGACAAATCTCGAAATTACTGAATATTTTTTGATATATCGATTGCTTAAATTTTTTTAAACTATTTTATTTGGTTTTTAATTCATATTGTGTTCATCGATCAATTTGATCATTATAATGTTCTTTTGTTTCTTTTCTAAATGAATGAGAAGAGAAAAGTTAATATTGTATATTAATTGACGTGAATTATATTAAAAACTTAAAGTTGAATTATTCTTTTACAAACTTAGGAATTGTACTGAAAGTGAATTTTCCACTCGACCCTTTTATGACAGTGGTAGATGTTTTTTTAGTCCCATAAAATAAGGTAAAAATTTTTTTGGTACCACAATTATTGTATATGACGTTTTTAGTCCCATAAAACTCTATCACACATTTTTAGTCCAAAAAAATGTGATTTGGGGTCTAAGAAGTCCCAAAATCAAAATGCCTTTTTAGACCCAAACAACACCTTTTTAATCTCAAAACCACAACAGACATAACTTTTTCTAGACTAAAAATATGTGATTATGAGTTTTATGGAGCTAAAAGCGACACATGCCATAGTTATGGTATAAAAAAAAATTATGTCCTTATTATATGGGACTAAAAAGCATTTTGCCCTTTATGATGTGTCTTTGGACGACCAAAAACTTAAACAAATATAAATAGTTCATATGTTGCGATTTGCAAATCCCGAATTGGTTTCATGATCGGCATCATATTCGAAAATGATTACTTTTTCTAAGTCTCTCTTTTTCTTATAGAAATAAAAAAGGAAAAAAAGAAGAAGAAAGGTAGCTTTAGTCTTACCTAATATAAGAATGACATTCCATCCTCATTAGGCCAATGGTGTTAATTGTGAGCTATAGATAACACAAAGTGATTAAAGTATGTTATCATATTGGCATCAAACACTTGCTTTTAAAAGCTTCCCAAACAAAGAAACATAGATACCCCTTTTCTCAATAATTAACGTGGAGGGTCTAGTGGTCTATATAATCATATATAGGGTCTCTTTTTTTTATTTTTTTTTTGGATTTCGTCGTAAATTCGTCGTCTCACACTTAACATGAAATTAATCATAATTATGATAGGAGAGAAAGAGCTAAACTCCTCTAAATAAGTATTTTCGCAAATTCTATTTATTAACAAGAATTGGTCTTATAATTCAATTCGTTTACAACTGAACCAACCATTTTTTATTTATAGGATCAAAATAGATCCTCATTTTTTCTTTTTTCTTTTTTTTTATACTCACTATTGTTTAAGATTTTTACTAATGAGTTCACCATATATATAACAAGTATATTATTCATATCGGAATAAGTATTCAAGAATCAATACTTATAATAAATATATTATTCATGTCGAAATAAGCATTCAAGAATCAGTATATATAATGAATATATTATCCATATCGGAGTAAGCATCCAAGAATCAAGACGTCAACTGTTTCAGGGATCTCTATATAAAATCGATGAGCACGATTGATGTATTCACATTAAATAAAGGGGAGTTAACTTATCAAAGCTAAAACAATGTTTTAATTCTAAAAGTCATAACTAGAAAATTATTAATAAAATGAAGCGATCAAATAACAAAAAATCATGTATTTAAGGGCAATCACACTAAATAAATAGTATAAATATGTGTGTGTTTACCCATCCCCATCCCCACCCCCACATACACACAAGAGGGCATCTACAAATGGGAAGAAAACCCAATTTATTATGTACGCATATGTTGTGCAAAAGTTTAATTTAAATTGAATTTTACAACAAAATCAATTAGATCCAAAAGTACTTCAACAAATTATTTGCTTTGGAGCTATGATACAAATACTGAGTCCTCTATTATATTTTTCCCACTTATCTAAATATAAAACTATATATTCGAGTCTCACCAAACGTATAAATATTTGATTCACTTTATATGAATTTATTATAATTTATTTTATTATTTTTAATCATATTGATGTATTGATCGTATATTGATGCTGATGTCCCTAAGAACACAAAAGGCCAGTCAGGGACCCAAGCGCCCCACAAGGAGTCCCATGGGAGGATAAGGAATTCACAACCTCGATCGACCCCAAACTAGTTCCACACAAACACCACATGGGAGGCACTTTCCAGACGGCGCGAGCAGCCCTAACACCTTAGCTAGGATCTTTAGAGAAGACCCTATTCGCTGAAGAAGATTTTCTCATCAAAGAGACAACAAACTCGCCCCAAGTGAGGGGAATTCAGGCAGCTGAGGCGTAACCACTCCCCTGAGTCCAAATAAGGCTAGCCTCCTCCCAACAAGTTGGAGGGATCCACTATAAATACTAAGGCCCCTTGTTCAATAAATGGGTCATTTTTCAATTACATTCACACACAATAAATCTAAATACACAATGGTTTGCTCTTATTCTACTACTATATTATCGCTTTTAATTATTTTCAGTTACATTTTTCTATTTTAACATTTATGTGTTTGAGTGCTAATAGTTTTTTTTTTTTTTCCAAGCCCTGTTCTAGAGCTTGCAAAATCAAAGTCCAAGATCACAAGTTGGACCGTACCAAACGAGCATTTTTTGCTCGCATCAAATGTATTGATTGGGTATTGTTCGATTTATTGAGATATTGACTAATTCATGTAATTACAGCTGAAGAAGACAAAATTAAAAGAAATATTACCCTAAAAGAATTGGTTAAGTAGAATGAACCAGTAATGGTAAATTGCAATTGTCACAGAACATCAGCTGAAGAAAACTAAAGGGTTTGTATTGGGCTGCAAATAATAAGTTACAAATAAGAATAATTAACTTCTGAATGGGCTTCCGTTACAGGGAATCCAAAGTTGAGATCACTTTAATGGGCTTGGAACATGTGTATATTTGCAATTTGGTTTCTCCTGGCCCATCTCTATTCTATACTTGTATGTATAGCATGTAACTATTTGGCTGTAATTAAATTAATTTCGCTAGTATAACTTTTTGATATTTTATATTTGTTTAATTATAATTCAAATCTAAGTTCAATTAGGTAACTACAATGAAGATATGTGTTGTTCCAGAAAATATGGAACAATTTTATTGGTAGTCCCATTTCAATAGGTATGCTTTGAATCTCCAGTATAAGACCAGCAAAATAAATAATTGTTAGAACCACTCTGGAAGAATTCTGGTGGTGGCCCTCCAATGCTTAAGTTAGTTCATAATTGGAAAAAATAAAGAAGATAAATAATAAGAGTAGGGAGCTTATACTTACAATATGGAGGGGCAATATATATAAAAGGTCATAATTGTACGACTTCACGTGTGCCGTAAATGTTAAAATAATCTAACAGTTACCGTGCGAGTCTTACATATCGGGCTCATAACAGTAAAAAATGTGATACAAACAAACAAAGACTAGAATTCTGTCAGTAAAAGAGGGACGTCTTTTTCACTAAGTATGAAAGTCCCACAAATACCTTGGTACTTAAACAATACTACGGGTATACTTAGAATGTTGTGTTCTCATAAGCGGATTTCTATGGAGACCTTAAATATACCCTGATAAAATTTTCCCATAAAATCCTTTTTCAAATAACCATATCAATCCATCAGGCCTGGAAAATTGCGGGATTGGGTCAAATAAGTAATCCAGCTTGAATCTGAGTTGGATTATTCAATCCGGCCCAATCCGTTGTTTTTTCTTTAATAGGTGAAATATCCAACAAAATACATATAAAAAAAATGCGTTAAGGGCATAACAGTAACTATACTCATTTATCCGAAAATTTGTCATACAAAGTGAACATAACATAGTATTTTACAAAATATTCATATCAATCATTTAATATAGAAGTAAATACTTGATAAACTTTATTAAATTATCATACTCCATAAATAAGTCATTTGAGCTCAAGCATTCATAAAAGGATAAAAGATGATGGATTTGAGAGCACAGAAAGAAAGAAGCATCATCATCTAAGAATATTGAAAAAGAAAGAAAGAAAGAAAGAGCAAAGTGGAATTTATCCTAAAATTTTTAATATTTAAATGAAGTAATTCATTATATCGTTTTTATGATAGAAGCAGGCATTGACATAAATTTGAATATGTAAATATGTTATGGTACAGGAGAAATACAATTTCTGCACTAGAAACTAGTTAGGCAGCGAGAATCAGATAATGTGAAATGTCTTGAGAGATGGCTGAATCAAATCAAAGCAAATCCAGGTTTTTCAGCATCACAACTAGTTAGGTAAACCATCACGAAGCAACATGTTACCTCAGTATTCATCCCGCCCTTCCTACCTCATTCAACACGTTTCACGCAACTACTACAGCACACATCAATAATTCCTGCCTCAACTAACCAACTCCTCTTTCAGTACATTAAACAGAAACAAGTTCCTTCCTACCTCATCATCATCTAACAACTTCTATGCCACACCAGTAAATTAACGATAGGCGCAATAATTTCATGCAAATGAGACCTGAACCATGATTTAGTCAAGAAGTCTTGGAGCACTCAATCACATGGTCTTTGAATTTTTGAAGCTCAGCCAAAACTTCCTCCTTTGGCCTGTATAACAGGTCAGTCATACGCCAAAGCTGCAAAACATAATAAAATCATCCATGTCAGAATATTAAAAACCAAGCTTTCAGCTTCATATTCCCGTAATTGGAGAACATCATAATACCTGCAAGGTACCACCGCCACCAGAAAATTCTCCATCATCGGAGACACTAACGATTGTCCATGGATCATATGCATTCCAGTGGAAGTCGACAACCTTATCCCTGGAACCAAAAACAACCGTTACAAAGCAAAAATTCAGCTAGCAGTTGTTCACAAGCAATTTAAAGATGCCAGCAGTCAAGACTCAAAGAGTAACATTTCAGAAAGACTAAAAAGAAAGGGGAAATAGTGAACAGCAAGAAATATACGTGGAAGATTTTCATGCAAGGTATCTTGTTTATGACCTAATTTCACAAGAAACATAATCTCCACCAATTGTGTATCAAACAAAAGAAAGTAAATACTTGGCTAGATACATAGAAAAATTGAGGAAATGCCTTATATGATTATGCATTGATAATCAAACCCTTGGAAACCATATCAAATAAAGAAGTCATAACCAGACAGTAACAACTAAAATGCGGCGAGGCTAGAACAAGCATCTACCTGTGCCCAGCATGTTGGAAAAACAACCCTGCTGGAGTACTAGGAGACTTGGACCCCATTTCTTCCTTCTGCCCAATCTGCAGCAACACAGCAGAGCATGTGATTATCAATTAGTTGGAGAGATAAAATCAAGAGGCACTCCTATGGTCTAGTCTCTTTTTATTGATAGTTTACTGGCTCTATCAATTTACACCCGACGCACATTACACTGAATTTCCACAGGGCAATCTCAGAAATTGATCCTTTGGGTAGCAGTTCAGACCACAATGACAACATGCTTTTAAGAAAAAGTAAGAGCTTTCTCACCTTCTCATAGTCCCAGATGTTCAACAAACCATCTTCTGCTGAGCTCCCAAACACAGAGCGCTTGTCAGGAGACCACTGTGATTATATAGACTTAGTTAACATATCTAATGCAGAAAAATACCTTTATGCATGGTGGGCAGTAGGGGGGTGGAATACAGTCAGCACAAACAAATGAAATACCTGGACACAGAGAACCGCAGCCTTATGACCTTCAAATTTATGGACAGGCAATCCAACTCCATTGGAGGTTAGATTCCGGCGATCAAACATGCAGACTGTATGATCCGCAGAACTGAAGTATGAGGTTTGGGAAGCATCACAATAAGTAACAAGGTCAAGTGGCAAATAGGATAATATATGTAATTAAGCATTACACAAAGTCTTAGCAATCATCACAAGGGTATCAGAGTCTAGACATACCCAGTCAAAATATAATTTTCATCATGAGAATTCCAATCTACACAATGAAGATCCGCGTTATGTGCCTTTTCAACCTACAATTCAAGCAAAATCCCAGGTGAGGGAAAAGCAACTAAATCACAATGTGAAATTGCTTTACATTGAAACACCTTCAAAGAATGCAACTCATCATAGAAGAACAGATCAACAGATGCATCAGAAAAGAATATTATGTTAAAACACAAACATTTAAACCACATTGCTCAACTACAATACATGTTTCGTGTCTGTTAGCATATCAAAAAAGAGCAAAGGCCTTAGCAAGCCTGAAAAGTGAAATAATAAGATGGTCAAACAAAGTGAATTCCAATAAAAAAATATTGTAAACATTTTAGGGGAGCATTTTCTTTATGTACACCATAAGAACATAAATATGGAACAAGATCATAATCCAGGCAGTATATACAACATTAGCAACAGCTAAAAAATGATTTTGACACATTTCAAATCTAGATACCAAGGTATCCAACGGAAATTGAACATAACCATCAGCAAAGCTCAAGACATACAGACAAATATGGTATAGTTCAAAGAAAATATAGCTTCTTACTGAATGTAATTATAGATTAATGCTAGACAGCTAGCGCCTCAATGCAACATTGACTCCCAATTAGTTCATGTTCAAAGACTATGCGTGTGTTATATACAGGATAGCAGTAAGTACACAGGAACCAAAGCAATCAATAAAAGGTTCATCCAACCTTTACAACTGGATTGTTTCCGATCCTGGCATCCCATAGTATCAAGCAAGAATCATCTCCAACACTACAAAATTGCTGTGAACTGCATATGCAATAAATATGTCAGATTGGAAAGGAGACGTCAAAAAGCAATTAGGATCAATTACATGTTAAGGAATGGACAAAGCAAAGTGAAAGAAACATGAAATCAAGTCAACAAATTTGAATAAAAAAACATAATAGATAAGTACAAAAGGAAAAGCAATGATAACAAACACAAGCGACCTTCGAGCATGGTTTCTATTAGTAATAGTAATATACGTTAGATTGAAAGAATTTGACAGCAATTATCCTATCAGTAGAACAGTGGGACTAAGTTACCTTGATGGGCAAAATTGCACATCCTCAACAGTATCACTGTGGCCTTCAAAAACTCCACGTGGGCCAACAGTAGAATTATCAGCAGCTTTTACAATTGAACTAGCAGCTTCTGCAGATTGCGTTGTATCTGCAGCCAGTGTTGAAACATGATCCTGAATACTCCATAAAACCACAGATTTATCCTTCCCTGAAAGAAAACTCATCATTATAAGCTTTACAAGGCAAAATTCCAACATAAACAGCAGTCGAAGGAGGGAGAGGGAGGGAGGGAGAGAGAGAGAGAGAGAGAGAGAGAGAGAGAGCAAAAGCAAAATACATGACAAATTTCAGACCTCCAGAAAGCACAAAAGGTTCAGCTGGGCACATTGCAAGGGCAAATTCTGCATTATCTTGGTGTCCAGTTAAAACCTGGCAAATATTAGCAATTAATTTCAAATGCACTTAACCACATAAAGTGCACAAGTACTGTATGACTAAAAATAAACACCATAGTTAACTTGAATGCTAATAAACAGCATAAACTTTTTAAGGGGACGGGAGGGTGAAGGAAAGGGAAGAAGTAATTAAAGGACTTGAGAGTCCAAGAGGAAATATTAACTACTGTAGAGCATAGTGTATAAAACGTTCAGCATTTCCTTTCTTCCATTCATCAGAAAAAAAGAATTATAGACTTTCTATTCTAGGACCTCATGTTCCACTGAAGACGATGGGGGTGGGTTGGCCATGGAGGGGCCAGTTGCAAGGTAAAACCTGGATAAGAGACCACTTAAATTCAGAAAGAAGCAGAAAGGAGGAGAAAATGAGAATTTGATATTAATAAGGTGATCAAAGAAACAATTGGGGTTAAACAAGTGCCAAACAAGCAGGTGTTAAAATAAGTCCTGGATGACTACCAACAGGAAAACCTTTATAGGCTTTTGTTTTCCAGCACGTTTTGACTATTGAATCAGTTATGTACATGCACTCCCAGCATAGTGCATATTTAAAGCACAAAGCATTCCTTGGCTATGAAAGACCCTCTTATCCTAGACTAGTAATTTTCGAACCTTAGTACAACCTATAGGAACAGCACCTATTCTGAAGATAACATTTAATTTCAACTTTCTTTATTGAGTGCAGTAAATCTTCAAAAAAATCAACTAATTTTGGAATGGCATATGTTAAGCCTGACTAACCCAGACTACGGTAAATGGGGTGTCTTTGGTTTCATTAGTTACGCTAAAATAAACTACTTGAGTCACCAATGGAAAAAAGTTTTCCCCACAAACGTGAACATCCTAGAAACTTATGGAACAAGAGACTGCATAAATAAATAAAAGAAATGAGATCCCTAAAGATGAACCCACTTAATGTGTGTACACTTCAAGTATTAAAGCAAGTTGCAAGGTTAATACCCACTTCAAGAAACAGGAAATATGAGTCAAATGCAAGATTCAAACGGAAGCTGGCTACAGAATCTTTAAAAGAATGATCATTTTTCCATTTCAGATATCTCTCATTCAGGAGAATATAGGCAATATGGTCTAATTGTAAACATCTCAGAGTCTTGAAAAAGCTGCAAGCTACGGGTGAAGTTATTTTACCAAAATGAAAATGCAATTTGAATAAAGAACATAATTAACACAATATAAGAAAATCAAAAAAAGGGATAACATAATCAACTTAGATGGAATTCTAAAAGAACAAGAAAGCACCAAATCTGGACGAGAATCTGCAGCTCCAAGAAGAGCATGTCGGTTGGGTTGTGCCTCAACATCCCAAATAAGAACCTAAGATGACAACCATCAAACTAGTTAATGCAATTATTTCAAACTAAATAAATCATATAGACAAACTAAAAGTGAAGGTAAACCTTGGATCAATCACTTACTTCAGGACAGTCGGTGTGTGTTGCCACTATATTCTTATTCTGAGGCAATTCCCTGATTCTGTTGACCTACAAAGTTATCAAGAAAGTAGTGGCAATGACAAAACCAACAACAATAAGAACAAGAGCATTAGCAATAATAGCAGTAATGATATTTATAAAAGAATAGCAAGGTTCGCCTTCTAGAATATAGCAAAAAGTTTGCAAGCAAGAAATAAGACAAAAAACCAGATGTAAATGGAACCTACTCTCAAAGCTACTTTTTCTGGAATGAAAAAATTTTGGCAAGACAAAAGCAGTAGCATCATCACCATATCATCAATACATGAATTCAAATTGAGCAATCAATAAGTTCTTGCAACCAATATATGCAATGACAAGGCACAAGATAAACTGATAAAGTTAAATAACACTCTATAGCCCAATGGCTGATTGACAAACAAATAAATTTCAACATATGTTTCCATTTGGGCAGTCCAGCCATGCATCTTCTATTACGTGTTGCAGAACTGAAGGAATAGCATTTGGGGTGACAAGCAGCACATAATTCCATGGCATGGAGATTGCGCTATTTATCAACAACGATATGTCCTTACCACAAAGCTTGTTTGCGTTTTACAGAATCCTATCTCATCTTAGTTCTTCAGTTATAGGAAATATTATGATGATGAACGAGAATTTTGAGAAATTCTCGCTCAAATGATATCTCAAGTAACAAAACAAAATTGTAATATCTGAGGTGAATAATAGGTAAGCCCAGACCACAACTACCCTGTTTTTGGATTGTGAATTTGCTAAACTAGTTAGTCATAAATTCCTTGAAAATGGGTAGATTATGTTGGTTTTCCCCAGAAAAGAGTTCTAAATTCTTGACATAAATTCCTCAAACGAATACAATAAAATAAAATAATCACCAGGAAATATATATTCCATGCACCCACACATATGCAAAGCTTTACACTTTACTAATATTAACAGAAATATATAAATGAGAAACAATGTCAGCTTTTCCAAGAATGTAGCTCTTTACCTCTCCTGGGTGTAAGATAGTTTTGTACTTCTTGACATATGGCGAACGAGCATCTTCATTGAACTAGTAATCAGAATTATATGAAATAGGATCAATATAAAACTGGATGATGCGAGTGACTGCTTTTACAAAATTCAATAAGGGCACAAGAACTATCTTACATTAGCAATATGATTTTCTGCAGCAACCCGCGGCTTGACAACCTCGCAATTTGCTATAATCAAAGTGTTTGGCTGAGTATGATCAGTCTGGTTACACCAAGGAAGTGAGCGATTAGCTCAATAGCATCAAATAAAACGTAGAAGAAGACACTGACAGAAAATTGAAATGTTACAACAGATATACAAATAAAAAAGCTTACAGAAAATAACAGACATCGCTAAACCTTCAAATACCTTCACAATCTTAGAAAATAACCTAACAAATGAAACTCTCTATCAATCTACCAAAGATCACACAAAAGAACTACTGCAAGAAGAATAAAGCAGGAACCTAGAAACAAATAAAGAGTACAACAACAAGATTTTCTTACTCTTTTAATGGCATAAAGTAATGAAACTCTAATTTTGCATTTCTGCAATGCAAAGGAAAGCAAGTATGCCTCCTTCATTTCTGGTCAACAAAGAGAAAGAGCTATAATCTTATATTACACAGCATTAATTTTGAGAATGTAAATCAAGAGGCAGAAGTAGGAGAGACGAGAACCATGTATAAGTATGTTTCCAGAAAGATCTAGACCAAAAAGGAAATAGGTTAAAAACTGTCAACTCAAATGCTGAGAGCAATGGATGAAACCAGTGCCAATGGCTATCTTGAGTAAGGTCAGGACGAAAAGGAAAGACCAGTTAGATAGCAATCTCATAATGGCATGTGGAACCACACAACTATGAAGACCAAAAAGGAAGAAATGCATCTAAGCAAAGTTAATTACAGCCAAACACTTTGAACTTTAACTTATGCTACAAAATATAACAAGCAAGTTTTAGCAAATAATTGAACACAAGCAAATAAAATTATTGAAAAAATAGAAAACTTACCTGCTCAGAAAGGTAAAGCCGTTGTTTGTTCTTGTAAGTTCCTCTCTCAAGAACTGGACCCCAACTGCAGCCACATAAATGACAACAGTACACAAAAATATATTTTCAAATCAATGAATGTTTTCATAAAAATACCACCACATCAATAACACTGCATAATTGCGTCTAACTGAACCTGATTCATGATTTAAAAGTGAGGCAACACCTTTTCCCCGAGATTATTGCATTTTAATTCGTTACTTAGTAGAGAAAACTAATATTTCAATGTAGCAGAAAGCCACGGAAAGCAAGAGACAGCATAAAACATCATAGGGCAACCAAAAAGGTCGACAGAACCAAAACTCCGAGGTTTGGGGAAGAAAGAAGAAACTACAAAAACCAACTCTCTCAAGAATCTTTACTCGTGATGTTGACAGTTCAGTCCCAGAAAAGCTCTATGCACAAAGATTCCAGACATGTAACTTGTTAAGCGTCAGCTTCACTAAAACCCCAAGCTATACAGCAGATACAAGAACATTTCCACCGAGGTCTCTTCTCTTCATTTAAACCTCCGGTCCTAGATTTCAAATAAAACCCTAACAAAAACCCTAACCAGGAACAGGTAAAAACTAAAAAACACGAAAAGAACAGAGCGTGCGTGAGGAGCCGTACCGACAAGAGAGAGACGGCCAAACCAAGTTATGAGAAGCAAGCCAGTCGTAAAGCACGGGCACTAGCTGCTTCCAGTGCGCGTAACTCTCGTCAGTAGCTGTGTTCCTCCTCTCGCCCCCAGAACCTCTCATTTTGGAGGAAGCTCCGCCGCCGCCGGGCTCTTTGTCCTTGTCGGCTTTTGCCTTGGTGGATCCCTTCGGCCTGCCACGCTTCCTTGGTTCGCTCGGTGGTGGAGTCGTCTCCATTTCCCTTCCCTTTTTCTCCTTTTCCTTTCCCCCCCTTTTTTTCAAGTTTTACTTTACTGAGTGAGTGGTGAGAATTTAAAAGCAGCAACTGAAGAGTGAGAGTGACGCCAGCAAAGTTCTGTTTGGCAGATTATTACCATGCCTCCTAAAAACTCATTTGTGGGCTTTATTTTCTTATTACACATTATTATGTAAATACTATTTTGGTGCAATTAAACAAATTTAAATAAAATTTAAAATTCACAATTTTAGTTCCAAAGACTTTTATTGCATCATATTATTATTAGTCTTATAAAATGCACATAATATAATTTATTTGAAATATTAATTTTTTAATCAATCATTTTTTTCGCAGCATTGTGTTTAGAGTTAACGATTTCAAATTCGTAACAACCAAATCAGCGTATTGTTTAAAATGATTATGTATAAAAGAATTTCAAGTCATTCAATCTGAATTGCATTTAATAACGTTGATGAATTTTAAATTAATTTAATATGTACATTTAAAATTTATTTTTTCTAACCACTCCACTTAAATCCAAAAATGTGTACATCCAAATAAAATTTTAGAGTGCATTTGGATTGATAAATTTGGATTTAATAAAAATAATTTAAAATAACTCCATTTAAAAGAAATTAAAATTTATAAATATTCAACAAAATGTAATTAAAAATTAGAATTGAATAATTTAATATTCTTTAAATTTAGAGCTATCCAAATAAATTTAAATAATTTCTTATTAAGAATTTGAAGTTGATAATTTCAAATGATCCAATCTAAATGCAACCTTTGTGATGAAATAGGGTAAGAAATACTAGTAATTTGAAAGATGGTCTCACACATTCACCACAAGACAAACAAGGCCTTGAGCATGAATGGAAACATTATTGACTTGATTGCTCCAATTCCATGATTATGTACTCTATGAGGGATTTGAGATTCCAGTGATCCAACCCTCTGCTGACCTTTATTTGTTGGACACTTGCAACAATATTAATCAAACATCGTTTTTTATGAAATCAGAATCCAACAGCTTAGGCATTTGCACTGATAAAACATATAACAACTGAAACAATTTGTGGATCACTGATTATAACTCCATTAATCTATTACAGACATGTTTAGATACATATTATACCAATAACCAGGTTTTTAAATTATTGGGCTATGAGAGTGTAGTGATTATAACCCGATTAGTAAATTGTCGTTGCAGATTTGTCTATTTGATGTGATTGGTTGTGTTTTTTTTTTTCATTTCCTTTTATCTCAATAAGAGAAAATGAGATGGAAAGAGTTCGGATGAGATTAGATATTTTTATTGAGTATGTGGGTGGATATGAAATAAGAATGTAATTGCGATAGCAAAAGTGATGTGTGAATAGTATTAGGCTAGGTAATGTAATATGTTAAGAAAAGTAAGATGGATTTTTGAGATAATTGTCGGAAGGAGTGAAATGAGATGTATATTGCAAGCAAGCGCAACCTAAATATCTTCAATGCTTCAACCAATAACCCTAACGCAAGCACATGTACATTGTAATTTCCAAAATTAGATGGTAAAACTTTGAACTTCAGAAACTTCACTGGATCAAAACTTTTAGGATTCCAAGTTAAAGGGCAAGATATTGATATTTCAATTCTTCTAGCATCAGTCTAAGTCCCATAAATTACTTAATGAAAGTTGGCATCAATACTTTGGATCCAAGCTCAGTTTAGGCTCACAAAGGGTACGAGCATGTTAAACTCGACCAATCTTGCCCTATTTGACAGTAAGAACTCAAACATAGACGCCAGAGGAGAGTAGCAAGAATAAAGATCCAAAACCCTGCGGAAAGGACAAAAGAGTTGTCACTTACCAGTCAAAATGATAAACTAACGGGCGAAATCAGGATGTAAACAATTAGCGTACCAAGAATACAGATGCAACAGCACCGGTAGTCAGTTCCTTTGCAAGACTGCGGTTTTTCCTGGAGGAAGTAGCTTCATAGCTGCAGCAACAAAGCATAAATAAGCACAATACTTATGAACATTATCATGCAATCTTTACTGTAACATCATCGTCAAATATGTTTGAACGCCATATTCAGTTTACTGTATGGGAAGTTAAGAACTTGAGGTGGATGCAAAAAGCTCCAGGTATATTTTTACTTGAATACTACTAAGTATGGCTAATTTGGTTGGATATGAACACAGGACTTACCACAATGCTCATACCTAATTGGTCATGTTCAAGGATCATGTTTCACAAACCTCAAGGTCTAGATGATCCCATTTCATAGTGCACTCAGTGATGTCTTAGCCACTGATTTATGGAGTTAGATCATGATTTAATTGCCAATGCATGTAAAGATATTACTGCATCCACTATTTAAACTATGTGGATAAACAGATAAGTTGAGATAACCAAAACTTTGCATATAGTCGTAAACACAGAATTTAGGTCAAAGATAAAAAGTGGAAAAGTGTAGACATTATCTCACATAGGCAAATTAAACACAGTAAACATGGTTCTTATATGTCTCAAAACGTCGAGCACATGGGGCACGAGTTGCAGCCACGCTGAGAACTTCCCACATCAACAGAAAAGGACTTAGAATATTTCCTAGTTCCAGTTCTTTTCTATGACTTTAGAGTGGCTTCTCCAAACACAACAATTTGGGCAGGTGCTCAAATTGACGAGTGAATGACATTAAATTGATTCTGTCATATCCAATGCAATTAAATTTGCTGCAATAACTCTACCCTCCATCCAACAATATTTCCAATCTTCTTTCACACCCTCCAAAGAAAAAGTTTTTCCCACAAACAATACACCAATACCTAAAGTAGCAGATTAGGTTCTGGTGATTGGTGGGATAGGAAAGTGGAGACATATCCTCTCAAATATATTACCCGGTAACAATCTTTAGTATCTCAAATCAATTAAAAGTTGAGAGCGTGGTGGAACAGGGAATGCAACAATAATTTGTGGTAGCTTCTTGCTGCCAGATAGTAGAGCATCAATAGGCAGAGAAGCAACCTTGCACAAATGAATACTCTTGCTTAAGTTGGAGAAAAGGGTGAAGGTGAGAGAAAGCGCTGATGAAGGATGGCGATGATGGGATAATCAATGGGGCAGATAAGGATAAGAAGCAAGAGAACATTTGGAAAAATTAGAATGGCTAGTTAATGATCATATTTTAGAGTCTTTTTTCTCCCTTCCAAAACTTTTGCCGCCAGGGAAAGAGAAATTTTCAAGAATGTTGTACTGCCAAGGTAGAAGCTTTGCTAATTTGTATTATTATTGCATGTCTTACCATGAGGACAAGAATGTGTTATCTTTTCCTGCCTGTCAAGTACTATATCTATCTTATATCCATTTCTGAACATGGACTTAGAGCATCTCAAACAAATAAAGGAAAAGGAAAAATCCAATTTCCCTGCCCTTCCGGCCAGTATACTTCTAAACAGTTAATTACTTAAAACAAAAGGCTCAACAAATGGTAGCTTTTGTCCTGAATAGCTGAATTCAATCCAGGTAGAGAAGCAGATGATGAAACATGTTTCAAAAGAACTTGTAACTGGCAGAGACTAAGCTGCAAACATCAGCTCAATCAACATAATATGCTGACAACTTTATGATAAACAAAGTTCTTTAACCACTGGAAATTGAAAGGTCCGAAACAGAACCTTTTTCTGTTAGGATTCCCTTCGCATAGATTTTACTCAGAGCCACAAAAGGCAAAAGGACACACGAAAACTCTTGTTCACACTTCCCAAAAGGAATTTGTTATTACTCTGTTTCAACAGAAGATTATTCACAGAATTACAATCAAATGACAATAACAATACGGGTCCCAACTCCTAAGAGACCCCTGCTAACAAGTTTTTTGGTTTCTGGAGCTATTGTATAATAGGACCCAACTGACATAATATTTCATTTCCTTTATCAGCAATCACATAACAAAAGAAGGGAAAGATGAAATCAAATCATTATTGGACATGCTGAAATCAAGCATCCAGAGCATGAAACTGTGATCTCAATTCTAACAGCAACGGTTAGAATGAATTCAAAAAGTTCCTAACACTATCAGAAGTCAGAACAGAAAAAAACAGCATTACCTATGATACACCCATCCCATCACCAATGCTTAAGAGGAACACATAGGCTATAAAATTCCTCGTATAAACTGGAAAAAATTCATGTTTCAAAGAAACTTTACAGTTACAATCAAATCCTGCATCACTTAATTCCTTTATCCACATCACTGAAGTGGGCCTCTAACTGATCATCGTTCCACTTATTTGCAATCAGGAATTAAGTCCTTATAGCCTACTCTTTTAGATCCAAATTCGATAAGCAATGAGATAACACACAAAATCAATCACAATTGGAGCAATTAATACTTAGAAAATAACTTACATGAAGAATGAAGCGGTGACAATGAGGCCGATGGCGAGCATGAACACGGCGAGGGTCGGGTACCACGAATCTGGAACTGGGCTTGAGATCGGTTTCACTGACTGAGCCTATTTGGAAAAAAAATCAAAAATCAAAAATAAATGAGAGATTTCAAACAGTTACATTAAACCAACATACATAATAAATGTTAAAGAAAAATCAAAATCGAGATCAAAAGGGAAGAACTTGTTGGTACCATTTCTCGTGAGGGTTTACGAGAGTAGATCTTCAGCTCTTCCGTTTACTCTGTTTCTGAGTTCTTAGGTATCCAACCCTTCGGTAAAGGCAAAGACGGCAGTGTTTGGAAACTGAAAACGGGTTTTATGGAGAACGTTTTCATGGGACTTTGATAATCTTTAATTAATGTGGAAATTTGTTGCACATGCCCCTCTTAAATGTATTATTTATACTATTTATTAAAGTTTAAAATCTTAATTTGATTGACAAAATGTGGACTAATTAAAGTAAATTTAAATATATTTATTATTTTTTTATATCTATAAAATAGGATGATTCAAAGAAGTTCAAATCGTTCAACATGAAAAAGAAAGTAAAATCGCAAAAAGTATAGAGTAACGCAAGGCTCGAAAGTGCTCCCACGAAGAGCAGTTTGGAAAAGGGCTTAGGATGCCTTAAAAAGCCCATCTGAGTAGAGCCCCTAGATAATCTCACAGAAAGTATCGCTAATAAATCCGCCTAAAAAGACTAACCAACCAAAATCCAAGGGTCTCGCAACCCCACAAGGAAGCTTAGGGTTTAGAACTTCCCATCCAAAATCAAAGCCCATGTCATGTGAGGCCACAGGTAGCTTAGATGGCATCCATATATGACCTATGAAAACACACCTCCTAAAATCAAATAATGACTATGCAAGTACATGTGGCGCCTCCAAAAGAAAGTAACCTTTAAATCCTAAAAATTTAGATTACAGCGGAGGAAAGATATTTTTTCAACTACCTTATCAAAATTTGCGAAGATATCTTCTACAAAATATACTGTCATTCGCAGCGAACTCCAACAACCCCTGAGCATTATTGGTCTCTAACCGTCAATAGATAACCTTCCATCGACAAATCCGTGTAATCCTCCACCAACTTCGTGGGGATTCGATTTTTTCCAACAGGCTGAAAGCTGCCTATAATTAAGAACTCCTGTAGCTGGAGAAGCCAAGTTTCACTTTTATACTATAACTTGCACCTTCATGCTATAATTTTGGTAGAATAACAAATTCATTTTCTTACTTGAAGTTTTACACTTTAAACATTCAATTGCAAATTCTCATTTATACTCAAGAAATGAGTAATTCCACTTTGTATTGTTCATTTGCAGTCTCTTAAATTCCTAGCACTTTATTTTAATATTTTTTAACCCAACAGGACTAGAATACCAATACTATCCATTTTCATTTTATTACAACTTTCAACTTTTTATACAAAAATTACTTGTCTAAAAACAGAAATATTTGCAAACACACCCAAGATTAGATCATAGAGCTTAAAAACAACAAATTCATAATTAATTTGAAAAAAATAGAACTATTAATTAAGTGCTTAAAAATAGATTGACAATTCTTTACTTCTTTTTAGCGAAAAGTTTACCAAACACTATGCAACATCTTCTCGGTAGTCTTATAAGCTCAAACACTTTGTAAGCTCATCTACTTGGTAGGCTTATAAGCTCTCAAACACTTTGTAAGCTCAGTTGAACCCCATCTAAATCACAAACTCAATAGAAAAGAATCCGAAAAGAAAAAAGAGAGAAAAATTGGTTTGCATACATGTTTTATAATTTATATTCAATGATCTAAGTGATACATCTGCAGACATGTTCTATAATTTATATTCAATGATCTAAGTGACACATCTGCAATCCTTTAGTAAGCAATATAAGAACAGCATATCAACAAGATTCATAGCATAACTATAAAAATGGCTCATAATGGAATTACATTGGGAGCTCCCACTTCCATTGCAGGTATTCGCCGGAACTCTAGAACTATTTTAGTAATGATCATGATCAAAGGCATTCTCCGCTTTCCAAAAGTTCCCCGCCATATCATATTGTGATATAATATACACCATCACCTATCAATACTCCCAAGCTTTAAATTTCTTACGACCGGTTACTTTACATAATACAATATCACCAGAGGTTGGCTTCAATTACCTACATGAGATGCATGTTAGTAGAGAAGCCGTTGCAAGAAACCAGAGATGATACTGATGAGTGCTCTGAATCTCTCATAATATGTTAACATATTCAGGGCTTAGATCAGTAGATCATTGAATCGAATCTTGGCTCATAGAAACAGACCTGGCTGTTGTACGATTGAAGAGCGCATCCAGCAATCCAAGACCACACCTTCTTATCCACGTCATATAGAAGGCCTTTCCCTTGGTTCCAAGAAGTGAAACATATCAAATTATCCTGTCCGAAGCATTCAAATCTTTCGGCTGATAGTCTTAAAAGGGCTCGAAAATATCTTGGTGGCATCCTGCTAACCTCAATCCAAACGAATTTCGTATGGTCGAGCTCCCAAATCTTCATACTTTGAAGTGTACTATAAAGGCCAATTCTCCCGACTAGAAACAGGCGTTTCTGGGTCCCGGCTATTAAATATCCATCCAACAGAGAGCGGGGGAACTTTGCAGGTATGTGTTCCCACTGCCCTGTGTCCAGTCGGTACATCATTAAACCAAGTGGTGAAAGAGTTTCCAAATACAACCTCGAGTCGCAAAATGCCATTTTTGAGGAGCAGAGATTTACAGCAGGCATAGTTTGGTGAAGTGACCATTTGTCGACCTTCGAGTCGTACACTTCTGTGGGCAAAGACTTGTCACCATATATATCACTAGTGGCTATAACTTTAAAAGACCGATCCTTCCGATCAACCACCATGATCAATTGTCTCTGCTGGTTATAATGCAAACTTGGCAAAGTCCTCCAAGATTGCGTTAGTGGATTACAAACTAATGTTTTAAATGTTAATCCATCCAGTCCCGAGAAACACACCAGACCCCTTGAAGAACCTACCAACCAGAAAGCCCACTGTGGTAGGAACGTGCATGGAATTCTAAACCACTGCTTCAGCGGCAAGCTAAACACAGAACATTGAGGAGTCTGTGAATTTTTCCAATATGTGAGAAGGCACGGTCCATGGGACGGCACTTGTGAATGAAACTTCAAAAAGCTATTGTCTTGCAAAATTGAATTCCATCGTTTGCAGACAGAGCGGAGCCTAAATATCATGAATGGCGGAACTCTTGCCAAGATTTCATTCAACAAATCCTCAGGCAACATGGCCCATATATTATCCTCCATATGAATATCCGGTTGGACATATTTAGTAAATGTCGCCACAGTTTCTTCATCTAAACCCCGTGGTTTGGTTTTAATTACCTTCTGCCTGGAAGGGCTTGTATTCCTCGAGCCCATTCGACCAAGTGGACTAGTATTCCTAGATCCACCACCCCCAAAACTCGCTTGCCGGTGAAAATTTTCCTCCTCAGAAAAAGAACCACTTCTTACCATACTGGATATCAATGTTCTAGACCCAGATTCAGAAGCTTACCCCATTTCAACCATTGTTTAACACTGAAAACCCAATGCCAATTCTTACTCTAAGATCAGGCAAACCGTAGTTAGTCCCATTGCAACCAAGATAATTGGAATCTTTGGGAAATTATTCAAGCTTACTCACATGAAAACCCCATCTCTATAATCAGAGAATTTCATAACCCGATACTATTTTTAGACCCAACAATCAACTGCAACCTCCTGTTACATGTAAAAATAAGCCAATAGATTAGAAAATCAACCTATTCAAGAAGTATGCAATCAGATGAACCAAAAAAAAAACCCATCTACTTGGACAATGTAAATCATCAAAACCAAATGGGCAGATACTTCTCAAAACTTCCAAGTCGACAGATTACTCTCTTACCACCCGGATCCAATTCCAATACTTCCCAAGTGGCTAACAAAACCAGTTGAGCAAGAAAGACTGAATCCTTGATGCAAAAACCAACAAGAAAAAACCCAAAAAAAATCAAAACAAGGCGCAATGAGTCCGAGATGGGTTACCTTATCTACTGAATTGCTAGAACTCAGGATAGCAGATTTCTTCACAATCACAAAATTTCCTTCTTCTCGATATGGGTTCTTGGAGCTCAATCCTCAAACACAACCCGCCACTTGCTCTGACTTGTCTATTGTTTGTTCTACACACTCATTCTCGAATCAAACTGCGTACGGACATGGGCATCTATCCTTCTTCGGGAGTAGTTCTCACCCGCATTTGCTTACTTGTGTTTCAATCTTTTGCCGGTGAGAAGAGCAAATGGTTTGTTCGCAAGAAAAGACAAAAAGAAGAAAATGGTGTAGAGAGAGAGAGAGAGGAAGACACGGAGACGGAGGGAGCGATTCGATGAGACTTAGTGGGCCTGCACTCGGACCTTATTAACCAATT
Source organism: Sesamum indicum (assembly GCF_026168435.1). Lineage (NCBI taxonomy): Eukaryota > Viridiplantae > Streptophyta > Magnoliopsida > Lamiales > Pedaliaceae > Sesamum > Sesamum indicum. The sequence goes on from NC_142661.1 coordinate 16,267,676, forward strand.
GTTGTTTTCCAATTTTATATATTTAATAAAAAATAACTGTAAAACATTAATATATTACCCATCGAATTGAAATTTTTATTTTAAATTATATTGCATCTCTCACTTATATATCATATATATATTTTATATGTATAGAAATTACAATATATATTTTAAGATAAACTATAGAGAGTTCTCTGAATATTTATCATAATTATAAATACCATCTTATTTTATGAGAAATTATAAGTACTTTCTAAAAAAATAGGTTGTTACGACAATGAGATATTTGTTACGACCATTAATTTCAAATAGTACTTATAATTTTTCAACAATGAGGAACATTTATAATTTATAATAAATTTTAGAGAAGCTCGTTGTAATTTCTTCTAAAAAAAATTATATACGTAATATATAAATTTTAAATAAAATAGAAAATACAATAAAATTTAGAATAAAAAATCCAATCCCTAATAACATGGGATTTTATACTCATAATCTCATATTTTGTGCGTTAAAATTAACTAATAACAGAGTGTTTGAGTGAGCTTACAAGCTCTTAAAAATATGTTATAAGATGTTTAAAAGTTTATAAGATTTTCAAAAGTGTTTAGAGTTTTATATAACTTAAAAATAAGATGTTATGATCTTATAATTTTTTTTTTAAAAAAAGAAAATTTCCGACTATTGATTGCAAAATTGTCGTTACTAATATCTTTTAAACTTCATAATTTTTCTGTTATTCAAATATTTTAAAAATTCATATTTAAAACAAAATTTGATATTTTATAAATTTTAAAAAATATTTTACCAAATATACGAATGAGTTTGAAAATCAAACCACACATGGGATTCTTAGATGGGAATGAAATATTTCCAAATAAACTTTTTGATATTTGACGTAATTATACGTAATTTTCTTGAAGTTTAGTATAATTAAAGATAGATCCTATTGGATTTGAAAAATTACATCTAGCACACTTTTAGTTAGTCAAAATACTGAATTTATTAATATTAACAAAAATACCTCGCAAAAAATTTTGAGCCCAAACCGTCGGGCAGTCGCGATGAAACATCAAAATTAAATCAAAAGAGCTACATGTTACATGGGATAATCAAATGCAATGAAAAAACAGTAGTATATGTTATTATTATCTTATCATCAAGACATCTTAGCATTACATAGGCAAATCCCATCGTAATTAATTGAAAGTAAACGGATAAGAACGTAAAATCAATTGCGCGTATTTGAATAAAGATGAAGACAATGAGAGTTAATACAACCCAGAAATAGTTTGATCATACATATATAGTAGTTTCCGCATTTTGCCCTACGATGTTAGGGCATTCCGACTCAGTGTTTCACAAGTACTTACGTAGATATCGTAAAATTTCTCGCTACAGATATGCGTACGTAATAGTTTTGCAATGAGGAATGCATCTTTGCATGAGTTGCATATCCTCCTTTCTAGAAATGGATAATAGGTACAATATTTTCTGTACATTTAGATTACACAAAGAATACAATCAATCAACAACTTGCGCGAAATTGAGGTAGCAGAGGGATTGTACGTCGAAGCATACCTTCTACTGCAATCTGGGCAACGGTAGCCCAATTCAGCATCTTCCCCAACAACTCTCGGCTGAGCATGCTCGTGTACTAGCAACTGTGCTCACCTGCTTAGACCTCATCCGCGTTCCCAACTCTAAGTGTAGAACGATCTTACCGGTTGGCAATATTTCACTGTTTTCTTGCACTAACAACATCCAGAAAACTGCAAGATTTAAGCATCCATGCTAATGAGATCCAGGCCAGAGTTTGAACAGCACCCCATGCTCACTCACGCTGCCCCCAGATAACCGTCTCATCTTCTTCCATAGTGGCTTTGCTCTGGCCGTTCTCAAAGGTCCCGAGCTAGAATGCCTCCTAAAAGACTCAGAGTCTTGTGTGCCGAATTTTGCAGAGGAACTCAATAGCTCAGACATAGAAAGATCTCTCTCAATGTCGAGCTGATAATCATAGTCAGAGACTGTCGATGGAGATAGTAAAGGAGCTGGCAGCTGGTCTGAGTCTCTATTATTCTTAGCTTCCACAACTATAGACAAATTCTCATGGCTAGAACTTCTAGACAGCAGTTCTTTCGTTTCATCACTCTCGCTACACACCAGTTTTAAGGCCTGAACCACCTCACCCATAAACGGCCTCTGTGATACCTCTGGCTGAACGCACATTGAAGCAATAGCAGCTACTTTTGCTATACTATCATAAGGGAAATCAGGTCCCAAGGATTGGTCAATGATCGACTCCAAACCTTCCCTACTTGTTAGGAGCGGACGTGCCCAAGAAACTAAATTTTCTTGACCAGGTGGCTGAGACATGTCTACTGGTTTCCTTCCAGTGAGGAGTTCCAGAAGGACTACGCCGTAGCTGTAAACATCACTTTTCACGAGAAGATGTCCGGTCATTGCATATTCTGGAGCCACATACCTTGTATGATAGTTGAGGACAAAGATTGGAAAATGAGTGATTCATTAGAAAGCATCACATGCGTTGCACGTGTAATAACATGAGTCTCGAGGAGAATATAACAATTATTAATTATGCTCTCGGATTTTAACTTTATACATACTTCTAATATTTAACCATTCTTGACATAATTATATTGTTGAAAATATTTATCTCCTTATCTTACGTATATTGACCTTCTTAACGTTCTTTTCAGTAATGTTGACACTTGTTGGGATGTTTACAGTAAGCTTCTAGTGAACTAAAAATTCCCTTAAAAACGTTTAAAGTCTCTTCAAGCAATATTAATTTTGGTGAAATATTATTTGCCGTCAAGGTTAGAAAAAGAAGAAGAGATGCTAATTGTAAGGAAAGGAAATTTATTGTAAGCTTAGGTAACAGCAAAATTCAATAACTAGCTATGAGAGAGGAAAGAGGTCTACCCGAAGGTTCCCATGACGCGGGTTGAGATATGTCTGTTCTCCTCATCCAATGCGGCACGTGCTAAACCGAAATCAGATACTTTTGGCGTAAAATCATCTTCTAATAAGATGTTGCTGGCCTTGAAGTCTCTGTGGATGACACGGGGGCTTGAATCTTCATGCAGATAGGCCAGAGCTCTAGCTGCTCCGAGTGCAATCTTTAGCCGAGCACTCCAGTCAAGCGGAGATCTTTCTTTGTCAGAGCCTGAAGACAAGTAGACGAATATCATGTATTTGCAGGGGAGTGGGGGTGGCAGGCAGTAACCGAAGAGCCAAAAGTTCTTACCATGTAAATGAGATTCTACGCTACCATTTGGTATTAGTTCATAAACTAAGCAGCGTGTGCGATCCTCTACGCATATACCAATAAGCTTGACCAAATTTCTGTGATGAAGTCGGCTGAGCATCTCAACTTCAGCCAAGAATTCACGACCACCTTGTTGGTCATATCTTTTGAGTAGCTTCACTGCAACTTTAGTCCCATCTTCAAGCACACCACTAAAAACACGGCCAAAGCCACCTTCGCCAAGTATTCTTGTCTCGTTGAAGAAATCAGTTGCTCTCTCTATATCACTTGAACTAAATGTCTTTGCAGAGCCCGTATAAGCTGCAATGCTTGAACCTAAGGAGAATGAAGGAGAACTAGGCCCGCTTCCAACCATAGACACTGGTATCCCTGCATCATATGCATTATGTTTTCTTTTCAGCAAAGTTTTGAATTTCGAGAAATTGATATACGATTTCTAAAGGATATGAAGTAGACCTTATTGTGTCTTTGACATGTTAGAGCTGTACTAGCAATGATATTCTATTAATTTCTCTAATTTATTTTCATCTTCAGCATGAATCCTAGTGAAGCTAAATCATTTAAGCACTTCACTAGGAAGATTTCTGGATTCTGTCCTCATCAATGATTGAGTCAAATCTTAATTTTTTACAATGAAAAAAGCTTAAACTGTTTACTTATATTCGACATAGGAATATAAAATACTCTTAACATAAGAACTGTTCACGGAGCTGACCTGCATCACAGGAAGCAAAAAACAAGGAAAAAAAAACTGAAAAAGCAAAGAAGATTTTACCTGATGACTTTGCGAGGGAACCGATCATAGTGGTTGGAGTAGGGTCTGGTTGGAAACCACAGTGTCTATATCTGAAGAGCAAAAGCCATGCGACAGCAGACAGTAACAATACACCTACTAAACAAGATAAGATTATGGTGGCTAGTATGCTTCCGCTAGGCCCATGGTTATGCTGCTTCTGACTTATGTCGACCCCGAGGGGCTGCATTGTCCTTGCATTATTGTCATGACCAGGATATGGCTTACTTGATATGATGCCAATGGTCGACGGAGGTAAAGGTGGAGATGGGGGGAGACCTACCATTTGCGATATGTCAACTCGAGAAGTTGGATCAAGCTATAAACAAAAAGGTGATTTGACTTAAATAAGCCCGATCTTATTACCTGGGTATCGCACATATAATACATCATAAACACCAAACAATGAAGTTTTGATAAGCACTTGTTTATGCCAAAATCTCTGAAATGTTAAATATGCTGTAGTATCATCAAATTTTTCTCCAAGGGGCAACAAATCAATAAGGACAATGGTCTTCTCTGGATTATCTCCGGCTGCATTTGCTCCCATGATGCGAACTTGGCTTTGCTTCATAAATACTCCAGCAGCAATTTCAGCTGCTAGTTCCGTAACCAAAGGAAAGAAGGTATACAATGCTACAGTTAGGCGGAGGCCCACTTGTATTGGCAACACGCAGAGACAAAGAGATTCAGCCGGACCATACGTTAATGGCTCGGTGCATGTTAGGGGGGCGCAATCTGTCAAATTACATAAAAAAGTTGATTTTACATAATCAAATCGAAAGACATATAGCAGAGAATTATGTATATCGACCTTTATGTGGAGGTGGAGGTGGTAGTGCTTGCAACGGAGGCGACAGCGGCATTTTGGGACTTCTTGGTGATGACCCAGAGGGAAACTTTTTGGGGGAGAGAGGGGGAACTTGCAGGGCAAAAAATGTTCATGTGTAAGTACAAAGAACTAAACTGAAAATAAAACTTGAAGGCATTTCTCTACTTCATTGCTCCTGGACAGAAAGAAGAGATACACTCTTACTTTTAGCTTGCCAAGATGGAGGTACTGGAGGTGGAGCTGGTACAGGAGGATAATTATTATCTGAAGAAGGAATTGGGGAAGCAATCGGGGATGCAGATGCAGATGAGCCTGTCAAGTATTAAAAACATTATAGTAAAAATACATCGAATAAAAACAGATGCATGCACCCACGGACTGCACATCATTTTATACAAGATTAGCCTTTTGTATCTGATTTGTACAACAAAAAGTAGCTCAAAGGAATGAAGGATGGAATATTGAAAGTAAAGCAGGAATGATATGTTTATTTATGCAACTTCCTTAAACAATCAGATAAAAGATGAACTTTCAAGAGAGAAAAAACCTGTGGTTGGAGGAATCACATGTGACAATGGGGCAGGAGTAATCATATAGACCTTTGCATGATGCTGCTTTATTGGGGAATGAAACTCTGGAGTTGACTTTGAAAATCGATGAGGAGGGGGAGCATTATCAGGGTGCCCCAAGGAGTTGCTTGCAGTAGGAGCTGAAGCAGCAGAAAGCATAACAACGTTACTCATGTCTCTATTGCTTTATGACAGCATATGGTGAGGAATGTAACATAAAAGTTTCCAACAAACCTTCGGTTGGGGACTGGCTTACAGGTGCAGAATGATGGGCAGTTTTATTTGCCGGTGCTGCAACTGGCGTAGCAGCTGTTTTCTTACTTATGCTTGGAGGACGTGCCAACACAGGAGAAGCATTTCGTTCTACCAGAAAACAACAGGATACATAGAACGATCAGAAACATTGGCATAATAAATGCATTATATCTCTTAGAAAAGAATTTCAGTAGCTACAATGATAAGGTCAATACACAATCACAGAATTTGCGACATGCAGTATTGGAAAACATTTTTGTGGCAACTGTTCATCGTAGTGAAGAGAGGGAAAGCTTCATCATTTATATATTCCAATCTCACTATCCTATCAACTATTCTCATCCAAGATGCTCTATCTGATACTATCAGAGAATTGCACTTCACATAGATAAATGACAACGAAGGGTTATTGTTCTAAATAAAATCAAGCAAACATTTCTCGGACATCAACACTTCTTCAACCAAATCAAGCATCCTTTGAAGCATCACCTGGAGGACTGGCTGGAGGTTCATTTAGAATTGGTGTGACAGGTGGAAAATTTCCGGGCAATGCTGGACGTGTAGACCCATCTGGCATGATAAAACCAACACAGAGAGATGGTCATGATCTGGTAGTTGTTGCCTGAACATTTAGTCAAATGACATTTACTATGCAAATACAAGGGAAAAGGCATACCAGGAGGAAGAGAAGGTGGTTGGTCTGCCAAAACTGAGTGAGAGGGTGGTGGAGATTCCGGCTTTCCCATAGGAGCATGCAGATTTGGTGCTGCATTTCAAATTGTTTTACTTCAGAGATGAACCTGACATGAGAGAAACAAAAAGAAAAGAAGAAAACAAAGAAAATTCTCAGTAAGATCAGGACAGAGTTCTCAACTTTCAACTACCTGGGGCAATTTCAGATTGAGGAGGACTATTAACAGGTGCTTTAGTTTGATGAGATTTTGGCGGCATCAATTCCGGCATTCTTGGGTGCGTTTGCTTGCTTGATGATGAGCTGCTTGAAGGTGATGTGAGAGATGCTGCGTACTGAAAATCTAAGTCAATTTGAACTATTTATATGCTGATAGAGACGACGTACCCATTCTTGTTACAACGACCTACCCGGAGCTTGTGCTGTAAATGGAGGGTGGTCAGAATGCTGAGGCCCCTCTGGAGAAGGAATGGGTGGCCTTGATGGAGCAGAGTTCTGAGTAGGTGTTGGTAGTGGAACAGAAAGATTTGGAGGTGATGTTAAAGGACTGGGAGACGTGGAAGACGGGAGATCATTTGGTGTTTGAGGAACTGGTGCAGATGTGAATGGAGCCATCACGATTGGAGGCTGCAAACCTGTCCATAATCACTAACCAATTAACATAAACTCAATTACGAAATTAAAATAACTGTATCCAATGAACCCTGGCACAGTACCATTGGGTTGAGGTACTGGAGTAGGCGCAGCAGTGATGAACACATCAAAGTTATACATATGGCCTGGTATTCCTACTCCGGTAGGAGGAACTGCAGAAACAGAAGACAGAGATGGGGATAAGCTGTGCCCAGAATTGGTAGATTACTTAAAGAATCTTCACAAAAAATACAATTATACAATAGTTGCGATCAGAAGCAACAAATTTAGTGATAGCTATCATTGGACAACTAGTAATCAATTTACTTGACGGCCTCTTTAGTTCATAACATAAGCATATCTAATAAGAAGCAGATTTTTATTGCCTTACGAGAAGCAGACTTCAGTTGTCAACTTGGAAATGGACTAGCGGCAAACCTTTTGCACCGGGGAGGAGATAAAATAAACAGCTCATATATAGACACCAATACAGCATTTTTTATCTCAAAACTTAGTAACTGATTAGGAATAAACAAACATCTGCCGGTCATAGGAGCCATATGATAAATTCAAGTCCCCAACTAGCCAATGAACAATGCAGCCCAGTAGAATCTTTCATTTGTTAGATAGAGCTTAAGCTAATGAAAATCCGTCAGAAATCAACGGCATAGTTACTACACTAGTTCAAATCCTGTCTAATCATTTGTTTGGATCTTAACCTATGAATAATTCTAACATGAAACTTAAGCAAAACTCCAATTTTGCAGAAGAGTCTAGAAAGTTCATATTCTTGTAGATTAACAAACCTGGGAAACAAGAAAGTTTCAACCCAGTATAATAATTAGTATTAACTGTTGCATTGCATCAGTTGATTAGCTTATTGACTTCACAAATCTGCTAATTCACAAATCATAGTTCGTCCCGTCGTCCTAACAATTTCAGCTGAACAAGAACCATTCTCATTTACTTACATGAGCACCTTAACATTGCCTACATTCAAATTCTAACAGCCACCAGCTTTAAAAAACTGGAACAGCTGCTGATTTGTCTGTAAATCAAACAGTATATTTACATCCAAGAACAAAATCCAAAGCAAAGAATTACCAGCAGATCCTTGAACCAGCAACGAACAAACAACGGCGCAGACATTAAGCACCAATCCAAGAACTTGCAGCATCATCACTTCCATCCCACATAAAACAGAAACCAATCTCAAGAAACCCCTCAACTCAGTCTCAGTGCGGACATTGTAGATCACAGAATCAAAACAAGCAAAAGAAAAAGAAGAGGAGGACCCAGAAATCCTTCCTTTACAGTGACTCAAATCACTCAGACAAATTCAAGAAAAGGGGTTAGATCAAAGACGGAGACCCAACAAACAGAAAGAGTGAGAGGCAAGCAATAAACAAGAAATAAGGACATTGGTTCCTTAAAAAGCCCAAAAATGAGGTTGGTGCCATGAAACGAAGCATGCGTGAAGGAAGAAAGATCAATCTTTTTCCTCTGATGAAAGGGGTAGAAAGAATAAGAGAACAAGAACAATAATAATAAGTTGTGTGAATAATTCTGGCAGAAGTGAGAGTGAGAGATTGGCATGTTCTTGCAGTTGTACATTACTGATTACACAACACAACAAACAACCCGTTTCCACTGACATGTGAGCAATTAAGCACTGGTTTGGTGTGTGTATTAAAAGCTAAGCAGCTATCTTTTGCTGTCCGAAAAGAACAACAAAACAAAAACAATTCTTACAACTAGAAAGTGCTAACAACTGGTAAAACAAAACAGCAACAGACAGCCAACTTCCTTTGTTTTTTCATATTTTCAATGTTCAAGAATCTGCCAAAAGTACCTCATTTTTTGCATATATTTTCACAAAACACACCGTTCAACGTATCTCAACTTAATTTTATTTATCTATACAAAATATAAAATCAAACATACTGAAAACACTCAAACACACGGATAAATTTTGTTAATTTTTCTTTCTCTATATCTACAAAAACAAAGAAAAATAGGTAAAAATTAAAACAAAAAAAGCCCATTTTTGTGTTTGCATCTAAAAGTGTATCCCCCTCTTTTTCACCTTATAATTATTTTATTATATATATATGTATATATTTCTTTAGGGTTGATAGAATCAGAGAGGACATTTCATTAACAAATGTTGTGGCAAATGCAATTAATCAGCATTCAATGAGATAGGGGCCTGAAGCTACAAGCCACATTTAATTCTTTTGAAATAATATTTTCTTTTCCTATTGGTTTATGCAATTTTTATTGCAAGAAATCAAATTGGTATTTCAATTCTTTTAATTTATATATACCACTATTATATTCTTGTGTTTGATACTAATTTATTGTTTTCCTCAAAATATAATTTGCATGTCACTATATTTATTTATTTATCAATTAAAATTATAACAAATAAATGTACGTCTATTTAATTTATTAATGAAAAAATGTTGATGAAATTGGAAAAGAAGAATTTCGTGCGTAATTGAAAACTGACATAATAACGCTCGAGTTGAAAATCACATATTATTTTTTTAAATAAATTAATTACAATCAAATCATAATCTAAATTACTGCCAACTGTAATAATAATATATCAAGTATCCGTATCTTCATAACTAATCAACAACTATTTTTAAAAATAGACTGATAATTATAAAATAACAAATTTTATATTAATAAAATTTAAAACCCACAATACTTTATAGTCGTGAATCTCAATTTTATCAACTAAATTAGATTTACAGACGGACAAAGTTCCCACACCAATTATATAACCGGCCACGATTTCTTTTTATCTAGAATTAAAAAAAAATCATAATATAGATAGAAAAATAGGAAGTTAATTTTTTAGTAGTTAAGTGGGGAATCAATCACTTTTTGTCGAGAGAGAATACATACTTTTTTTTTTTAAAAAAAAGGAGTACTTTTTTAATTATATATTATTGGTATATATATATATATATATAATTAAAATATAAAAGTTGTCTGCTCCGCTGATCCCATAAATTTAGATGTTGATGTGTTGCACGTGTCCACTGGAATTTGACAACTCACCCAATTTTTTTAATACTAAATTACATAACCATCCCTTAAAATTAGGGTAATTATATTTGTACCATTTTATCTTTTATAAAATTATAAGAGGGCGTTGGTAAGCTTTTCGATAAATTACAGCTATTTTTTCCAATATTTAACATAATTATAAATATTTTATTATTATTTAAAAAATTATAAAATCTTTTTTAAATAAAAAATAATTATGCAACTCATAAAATGGTGAAATGAAACTACTACTTTACCCTTGTTGAGTTTTTTATTTTTCTAAAATATTTTTAAAAAATATAAGAGCAAGTAAAGTAAACAATCCATTCAAGCATATTAGTCCGTAAGAATATTTTAGAAAGTTTTAGAAAATACATAAAATTATAATTCATAATGGCACTTTGGTCCGTTTACCATAAAATTTGGACGAAAACCTGACGAGAACTAATGAAATGAACACATTATTAGACGGACATTAAAATAAGAAAAATATTTAAAAGTTTTTTAATAACGAAAAAATACTTATAATTATGTCAAACATCGTATGAGGTGGTTGCAATTTACGCTGTAAGTCGACTAAAGGGGTGTTTGAGTAAGTTATTGTTCTTGAAGAGGTGTTGATATAAATCACAACTACAATTTTAGTAGGTGCATTGTAATTTTTTAAAGAATAGGGTATAGTTATATATTTAAATTTAGAGTCCGTTTGTCTAAACTTATTTAAAATATTTTATAAATTTGTACATCTTATAAGATGTTTTAAGAACTTAAAAATTATTGAATTTTATTTTAAAAAATAAGCTCTTAAAGTATTTTGATAAATAATATTTCAGAACTTATAAAATTTTAGAGTGTTTTACATAATAAGCTTTTCACAATGTAATAATGACCGCAAAAAATAATCAACTTAGAATCCGAGACCATATAAATACACATTCTTGCTTTGAAGGGAGAAACATCGATTACGCGCAAGGGTAAAAATGAAATCTTACTATATATAATTGAAAAAGGGTGAATTGCACGTAAAAAGAGATGGATTCACTTTACTTTTTCTTTAAGAAAAAAAACAAATGTTTATAAGATCCTAATATTTTATTTTATGATTTGTAAATTCATTAAAAAAATATCATACAATTTAAAAAAAATTATAAACTTTCAAATATTTCAAAAATAATTTGAAAAGTTTATAAATTTAGTACCCTTGTATCTAATATCAGATAAAATTGATGTAATTTATTTATTTTTTTAAAATTTAAAAATGTTGATTATGACAAAAAATTGGCAACATAGGTCTTGGACCCCTACATCTTGCAGACTTGTAGCTATTAATGCGACAGCTCAAACTAAGTAGAGTTGATGCTCAGTTTGAAGCTTTACGGGCTTCCAAGATTTTCGAGATCTCATAATTAAAAAATTATAAATTTAGATATAATTATATAAATATATATATTTTTTATAATATTTCTTTTTGTTGCCATTCAAAAAAAAAAGAAAGAATCTTATTTTATTTTTTTTTATTTTATGAAATTATTTAATTTAAAATTATTAATATACTTAATCGATATTTAGCATATATTTAAAAAAAAAACAAGAAAAAAGGTTTGAAACTTTACTCGGAATTTAAACATTACAAAGGATGGATTTTATTTAGTAAAAAATTTCGGAAGATTACTGTAAACCCTTCAGCGATGTACTCTGCTTAATTTGAAAAAACGATTCATGAAATGAAAACGAACCCTAATATTATATGAGATTTGGGTCAAAATCTTGAATTTTTGTAGGTAGTTTGTGGTCATAATAATCAAATTCTTGTTAGGTAGAAAGATTTAGAGAGAAAACACACACACACACACATACAGAGATGAAATTGGACGAATTTAACCTTCACTTTTATTTCTATTCGATTTTTGATGATCTTTGAAGCTACTCAACCTACCAAGCAAGTGGTAGCCACTCAAGTCCCCACCATATGTGGGGTTAACAAATAAATATTGGGTTAATTACATTTAAGATCCCCTTTAAAAAATATAAAATTATACATCTTTCTATTTTTTTAAAACTATACTTAATCTTCTTTGAAAGTTCTTTATTTACATTTTACCTCCTTTTATTAAAATTCGTACTGAAAAAACTGATATTAACAAAAAAATTTACATATCTAATTTTATCCCTTATTTGTGAAGAAAAAAATATAATAATGTTAACTTAACTTTATATATATATATTATATTATATATAATCTTTATAAGTCCAAAATGAAAATGTAATTTTTTTACTTATGTTAGCATTTTCCATCCAAATCTTAATTACAGAAGGGAATGGGGTATAAATCGAGAATTTTTAAAAAAGATGTAAGTGTTTCAAAACTTTTTTCTGAAATGATCATTTCTGAAATCAAGAGTTTTTTTTTTTTTTTTTTTTCTTTTTTGGGTTCTTGACTTTTACTCATAAACCCTAAGGTATATATTATAAGTTGTTGTTAATTATAGGAATGTTGGGTGAAATGATAAGAAAAGAAACTAGCTTTTATCAAATAAAGTGAAGCAATCGTAGAAATTGAAGACGTGTAAAATTCGTTCGAAGAAATGAAAAGCAACGGTTCAAAGGGATTATCATCATTGAAGATCGTATTGTGGCTGTGTTAAAATCGATTTTGGTGAGTGATAGAAAAAGACGTGTTTAGTAGCATTAATTAATGATGAGCGCATTATTATATATGTGACGCTTTCAAAACCTCACAAATCGTAAAGTTACGTTCACAAATAACTTTCATACTTATTATATGTATTTAAGAAGAAATACAAACAATCCTTTGTGACATGGAATATGTATAAAATAATATCCTCATATTAAAAAATATAAAAATCAATTTTCTTTTTATTTTTTAAAAAATAAAATAATTTATTTCATTAATAGGGTGGTGTATTACACTGGCCTTGTATACGATTTTAATTAAATTTTAAGAATTAAAACATTATCTTATATATAATCAATAATAATACATAACGGCCAAATGGATCAAATAGAAACAAAAATTAAAATTAAAAAAGATTGTCTTACTATATGAAGAATCCTCTACTTAGGGATCCCCGGGATTTGTTATAGGAAATCTTACAATTTTTTGCTCAAATATTTCTGAATCCTTCAACATACCTCCCTTGAATTTTGATAAACATTACCATTAATTTCGTCCAAGTAAATAATAACAATGAATTAAGTGAGAAAAACAGACCAAAAATGCATAACACTGTTCCAACCTAAAGTATTCATACAATCTAGGAGATGCCAAGTTAAAAATAGACATGAAAAGATACGCCCAATCACGTCTATGTCTATGATAGATTTCTGGGGTCCCTAATTGGTTGCGACAGATCTCGATATAGAAATCATTGTCCCCTTCCGTTCAGAAACCTTGTTTTGATTCTGTATGGTTCCTCCCCCCCATTCACATTTCCGTATCATTTCTGAGATTTGTGCTCATCGACCCAAACTTGTTCACCCCTGTCCCCTCTATTACAGCATCCCCACCCCTTGAGAGATGCTGATTTATTTTACTATGTAGCTTTTGCCTAAGTTAATACTGTCTCTCACATGTTTTTCAAGAGATTCCTATTTTATCATTACTGCAGTTATCTTTGAATTTACCATCAACCTTCATGCTTACCTTTTGCTGATCCTATCCCCTCTATCATCATAGAATTATTTCGGGGAGAAGCAATAACTGCAGGCCCTTTATGTTCTTGGTATATGGATTTCTTAGAATCTGCAAAAATCAATAACAAAATAAAAGTATGTTGTTACAAAGGTGGTTTTGGATGATTTGGTGGTGAAAACCAAATAAACAACCGCAGAAATTTATGAGCCGGTGTATTCATCTTTGGGGGCCAAGGACGTGGGCATGAGAAGAATAATAGGACAAGAAGAGAACACACGCTTGCACTTGAGAACAGCTCATAGTTGCATAAACTGGTAACTTCGTCCCTTTTGACTGTATGTTGTGAATGGCCGCTGAAAGATTCGACAAAGTTCTGTCTCAATGTTGGGATCAATGCATTTTGATATTAGGATGCCACCAAGCAGGCGTTAGCTCCTTACTAGATGAGATAAACTGTTGCCCCCTGGGTCAACCACAAACTGACGCAATATAGATGTTAAGTGAATATTGTATGCTTGTCCAACTCGTTTACCGCAACAGTTACACAAAGTAACACGGCAACAGCCACCAGCGCCAAGCTAAAGGTAACAAACATAGTGGGATACCATGAAAGCAACATTCAGAGTTCTGGTACACCGTACCTGCACTTATTAATTATCAGCTATTTGGATCATACTCAGTGAATCGACTCTTGAAATCATCAGCCATTTTTGTTTCTTCCTCTTTACTAAGCTGGCAATTCCTCCAATCAGCTTTATCAGCAATATTCAATAACCCAGCCAGAACCTACAATGATCTTTTCCATCAATTAAGAAGGTCACAAACAAATGAAAAGCCAGGCAAGGCAACATGACATTACGAAGTAATACATACATGCACGATATCAACCAGATACAGTATGTATTTGGTTGATACTGTTGAAGAAGATAACAGTGACACAGTTCACAGAGACAAAATGAAACACATAAGTTAAAATTGAAGTCCATTTCTCAAGGGAAAACGGATAAATGCCATCAAACTATGGTCAATCCTCTATATTCCTCTTTGTGCTACAGTAGACTGTCATAAGATTCAGAGGTTCCCAAGTTCATCTGTTCTTCTCATTTTATCATCTAGATGTTTCATTTTAGAGACTGATTAATTTGAGAAGAGTCAAAGGGTACAACCGTACAAAAGATGGTCAGTAGTTTACTTAATGTATTTTTGCAGCTGAATAAACATTGTTGATGGAGGGTAACTAATGTTAACTTATCTACACTTTCAAGTATAAGAGTTCACATCAGAAACTACCTTTAAGACTTTAAAACGACAAGATGGTGAGGGATATAAAGCCCCAAACTCTGTTCTTTACATTACACAAGTCAAGCATTACCAGGCTAATCAATTATATTAAAGGAAAAACATCCAAAGAGGT
Organism: Sesamum indicum; assembly: GCF_026168435.1. NCBI lineage: Eukaryota > Viridiplantae > Streptophyta > Magnoliopsida > Lamiales > Pedaliaceae > Sesamum > Sesamum indicum. The sequence goes on from NC_142661.1 coordinate 16,282,852, forward strand.
ACCTCGGCCTCGACTCATTTTCTTAATAACTCATGGTTGTAATCACAACCTTAGAGAGCCTTGCAGTAAATGTTTAAATTTAGTTTGCAGTAAGATTGGGGGGTTGTTTAATGTCCTAATGCATGAAAAGTGTATGATAAGGTACCATTGTAAAGACGTAACATCATCTAGTTTCTTATTCTTAAAGAAAAGGGATAATTTGGCCTAGCCCTTCTGAGTATCAAATTAACAAAACAAATCCTGTAGTTTGAATTTAATTACAATGACACCCTTGTCAATACACTTCGACCAAAAAAACATCCAAACAGGATGATATGTCATTTTTTTTTTCTGTAAACAAATGTCCTCTCCAAGTAAACAATTGGATAAAAATTAAAATCTCACATGCATAAAATTACCCTTCGGGCTAAATTTTCCAAATTTAAACAACTCTCACCAGGGCTGTCAGTGAAATTACAGAAGATGGGTTTCTTAACTTCACCAAACCTCAAAGGTCTATGTGTAATTATCTCAACAAAAAGGCATGAAAAATCGAGTATCAGTATATTGAATGAGATTCACCCTTGTTAGGACCCACGAGAAAGGAGCTATGAACCTTGATTTTTATATAAGTGTCATATTCTTACCTCACGACCAAATTGAACAGGAAACTTTTCATTCTCGTCAACGACATGTGACAGGATTGTTCCTCCAGGAACTTCCACATAAAATAAATTCTGATTTCTATCAAGATGCATTCCCAACACTTTTCGTCCATCCAAACTGTTATCACCTGCAACAATCAGAAAATCAGAACATGACCATGGAATTGTTTGTGACAAAATACAATCAGTCTTAGACACTGAGTGGAGAATTGCAATTGGCAGCCACGGTTGAACTCAGGCATGAACAGATATTGGCAACACCTATTATGGAAACAGACATTCTTACAGATTATGGACAGAGCTAAAATTAAGCATCTATAACAGGATGGAGATTGCTATCCACTGTGAACGCTGCACAAGTCTTAATGAGTAAAAACTATAAGTAGAGGTTTACTTTTTCCAATATTTAGTATTTAAGAAGACAGATGCTGGTAGTGGTAGATGATCAATCTAAACATCCAAATAATGGAGATGGCAAAACTTTGCATTGTGTTTGCTGCTATTGAAGTTGAACTTTCACTTATTAAGGATTTGTGTTATATGTGAAGGAAAAAAATAATAAAAGCAGCAAAAGATTTTGGTACAGGTAACATCTATGGAATACTTCGTTTGAGGACTGAAGAATAATATGTAACAAATACAAGTTTTTAAGAACTCAGAAACAATGACTATAACCAGTTATACAGACTTCACTCAAGCCCCATGTCCATATGGAAAAAGCCAACCACACCCAGAACTCTTTGAGCATACGACAGAAGGGAAAAAGGAACAATCAGGAGGAAAATTTATGAACTTAAATCACCAGGATCCTAACTCCTAACAACCAATTACTTGGTCCAGACACAAAGATACAAATAAAAGTCAAACTTATGAACAATGATTTCTTGAACAAAATCAAGCCATACCTTAAGCAGAGTGAAATCAAGACCACTGCAATTTCCAGATGACCTATACATCCCCCTTCTACTCATTACATACTCAGGGATCAAATATTCTCTATGTATATATCCAAAGTACATAAACTACTTTGACCACTGGCATATCAGCATATCACCCTTCACATAGAGATTCCCTTTATACCTCTGCATATCATTAGGTTACCTTTTTATAAGAATTTTATGATTTTCCTTTCTCATAATACATACATTACACTTTTACAGCAGCTCACACAGATAATTAACATATTGTTAATCTAGGAGAATTTAATATCTGAATACATATTACAAATATAAACAGCTACCTAATGATTCTCTTCAGTCAAATGTATCCAAACTTTCATTTGTTTGAACCCTGTTGAAAGGAATTATATAACTACTAAATTTGTTTAGAACTCAAACTGTTTACTGAATTTCCTCTTGTCAAAGATGTACTCTATTGACTACTTAGTTGCATTTGATTATTACTCAAGATAAATCAATTACCACAAGCTAAAGTTCTTCACAATAATGTAACACAAACTCTTAAGCAGATAAGTTCACAAAAGGTGAAGTATTGCCCCTTTGTGGACGAACATCTAAGTATTTCAAGGGTTAAGTTAACCATTAATTTCAATGAATTTTCTAGATCAAATTCTATTGGTGGATATAAGCATTAAATTTGAATTGTCAGTCTTTAAGGTACATAAGTTTTTTGGTGGATTGTACTCAAGAAGACGATGTTACAATTCAAAGACAAGACTATTGAATAATTATTACCTTTTCTATTTCCTACATTTGTGGCATCAGCCTTTTGACATATTCTCCAAGACTATCTCCTCCATCTTATAAAGTCCAGGCATAATGAAAATGAGTAGGCTGGTGGAGGCTAATTGTATGGCATTAGTGGTATCATCACAGTTATCAAAATAATACTTTAGACAGGTTTGTTGTCTTCACTAGAAACGGTCGACTACATGCAAAAAATAAAGTTGGAAAATACACCAAATTCAATTTTTTGTAAACAATTTAGGTTGTATTCTCCAATGAGATGCCACCATTCGGCAGAAATTGATGCTCACTCATTGTTTCCCAATCATCAGGTACACATGTGACAATGTTCTTCGTGATCATACACATTGAAGAATATTCCGATATTTTCTGATCAAAAAGAAGTATGAACAAAATATCACCCCCTTCTGCAATATTTATGATATCATAAAAACCTATATATTACAATATGTTTGAAGGTATTTATGACTCAAATGAGTTATTTTCTTTTCTATGCAAAGTACTCATCTAGCCCTCTTCAAATCTTTCTTTGACGTATCATCATCAATTTTTTTTTTTGGACAATCAAAAAGTAATAATATGCATATTTTGGTTCTAATGGAGGTAACTAAATTAAGTTTTCTACCATCTCGTATTTTCCAACTAACAAATGATTCATAGAGTAAAGTTTTCTATCACTGCCACCTTCATGCCCTATGGTAAAGGATTGCTTAAAAAACTTGAAACAGTATCTTTATACTGATTTAATAAATAAATATAAGATATACATGCACATAACATATCAAACTTAAGTGCGTCTATAAACTGCACACACATGAAAATTAATCTTAATCATAGGTAATAGAAGAGGTGGAAGCAAAAAAAAATGCATTGCATCTCTAAAGTTAGACAATAAGAAATTATGCATTCGAAATACCAAGACTGGGAAATGAGAGACTTCTGATCCTAGCAATATGGGCCATAGACAAACCTAAATATGTTTGTTTCAATATCACATCATCTGAAAATTTGTGATATTAGACTGGGAAATTTGTTCTTAATTTAGGAAAATTGCACACACCCATTGCCGTTGCAAACAAAGTTTTTAACATTAACATTCAACAATCAGTGGAAGAGATCAGAGTACAAAGTATATGATCATTGTAAATTGCACACTACAGAAACTATATATTTAAATTTCAGGGGAGCAATAAAGAAGACGACCAATGTTGCGTAAGCAAGCTGGCTTCCAGTGAATATAATGTAAAGGGTCAAAAAGAGATATTTGTACTTAGAGGGTAGAGCCTCAATGGGGCAACACGAATTGAAAGATCTAACAGTAACTATCTTTTGTAGTTTTATAGTCTCAAACTTCCCCATACTTGCATGTTACACTTATGAGTAAAAGCATTGGGTCATCCAATGAGAGATTATACTAACAATCTAACAGGTTCAAAAAGTAAACCCTCGTGCTTATCCAGGAAACAAGAAGCTCCACTGTGGCAACCATTTTTCACATGATAACAGAAGTGTTCAACCCATTATAGTTGATACAAATCTGTAAACAAAACTTGAACATCTTTCTTACGTAATGTGCAGAAGAATAAACATCAATTTCCCCAGTTAAGAGGTGCATTAATGTGAGTTTCTCCCATATTTAAAGTACCGTGTTCACTCTCAACTATTTACTAGTTGCACTTCTTCACTAAGTAACAGCCAAGATGCACAATGCCCAAAGACTTCTCCAGCAAAACCACTTCATCATTTACATCATCTTCAGTTATGTAACAGAAACTGCGTGTCTCAAATTGAAGTGCTTAACTGCTTATCAGGTCAGAACTGCTTGTTCTAGAGATTAGGTAATAGCCATTCAGTCTCAAGGTTTAGACATAGCATAATCACAGGCTAACCAAAAGCCAAAGATCGTATAGATTATCTGAAGCACTTATTCATTGGTCAATTAATAGTTAGTCCACATATGCAGTAGGTCAAGATAGAAAAGCTTACTCTTAACTGTTGAAAATGTGAACCCCAATTTTTTGGCAGCCAAATTGAAAATATGTTCAACAGAAGATGCTCTGGATGATGGGATAGGAACAGCCTGCACAAGTATACGTTGATAAAGCCTTCAAAATCATAAAGACCGTACAGGAAACAGCAAAAGATATTGTATAATAGAAGGGAATCTGGATTCAGACACGGCACATTCATAATGGCTCATCAGCTGTGGATGGCAATACTCAAGACCATAGTATTGCACATCATATAGCAGGAAAAAATTGATTTCCAGTTATTGTAACAGGAGTAGCATGCACAACTTGAAAATGGAACCAAGAAAACAAGGAAATAAGTAAAACAATACTACAGAAACTAAAGGCAGTATCAACTTTATATGTTGGAGACAAACCAAACTTGAAACACATTTTAATGTAGTAAAGCATAACCACAAAAAATAAATAAACAAATATGGTTTTTTTTTTCAACCTGAAGATTGGCATGAGTTCCACGTTTAGAAACCCACTCAAAGAAAACTACTTCCTTCCCTTGTCTCCTGAAATAAGCTTGAAGGCTGCTTTGGAGTCTATATAAGTCTTTTTCACATTCTGGTGGGAGAGACAGGGTGTTAGGCAAATGTTCAATGGGTATTATCAGCACATGATCTTGGACTAATGGTCCTTTAGCTAGTGCACAATAGCAGTATTCCCCTATGCTAGTGATTAGATGTGACTCCACACTGGGGCTCGACAAACAAAACCAGCATTCCTTGGACCTGAAACACAAAACCTTAAGTAAAACGGATGTATCCAATGAATTTTAATTTAAATGTTGGTTCACTGAAGTTAAAGCCTAATATCATATCCCAGATACTAAGATATAATGAGAAATTAATTTATCTTTGACCTGTTCGAGCTTCCAGCACTCCTGCTAGAAAATCCTTGACCTTCTTCCTGTATACTATGCTTAAATTTGCAATCTGGGCCTCTTTCACATTTTCCTTTGTTTAAAAAGTCAAAACATACACCCCTAATGGATTGTTCCCTTGCATCTGCATCATGCCGGAAACGGCACTTCTCGCCTCTTGGACAAGACCCTGAAGATACAAATTTAAAGCACAACCCACCACCTTCTCCATCACCATGTTTCTGCCTTTTCTGAGAGACATCATAGCGCCAATACTGTGTATCAGAAACACTGTCACCGGATCTTTTTATGGCTCCATCGCCAGATCCCGTTTCCTCTGCAAATGAATAGGGAGATGAAGTAGTATTTGATGGTTTTGTGCAGAGCTCAGCACTGGACATTTTGGATGCTGGAGTGGGTGAAAGTGCATGAATGAATTTCTGGAATAAAAAATAGAAATGATAGGTTATGGCATGATTTGAATAGATTTTCAAAAAAGAAAATGAAGCAGCAGAAGATTTTAAATGGAACATACAAAATAGCATGTTCTCCATGCATGCATAAAATCCAGAACCTTTAGTGCTGTTCATAAGAGGAACATATAAAAATTAAACATATTCTTCATGCATGCAAATTCGAGAACCTGTAGTGCCGCAAGTAGGACCATACATGGCATACAAAGCACGAACTCAAACTTCAGGAATCATTGAAAATAAAATTAGAAAAATCACTAAACCTGTTTGTCTTTATTTCCAACTGGAGCAAGAGCTATAAAACGAGTCACATGGACAGCACCAACATTAGCATAGGGCTCACGGTCATAGTAGATACCCATACCGCCTGCAATATGGTAACTATGACAGAAAAACTTCATAAGCAATAAGATTGTAGCATGCTACAGGAAGGCTGAAAAAGGGAAGGCAAAAACAAGAATTCCTATCAACTAGTGTTTCTATTGCTTGGTCAACTAGCAGGAAAAGCATATATAACTTGACTAAATTTTCAAATTTCTAAAGCAATTTTGGAGATCTCACTTCCAAGGAAGTCTTTTTCAAATATACGTTATCCCTAAAACAAGTCTATGACAAGCCTGCCTTAGAGTCTCTATCGATCAGATTCAGATTTGCTATCAGTTACTTTTAGGTCAGACGTATTAATGTAATTTCCCAGATGAGTGAGTTTTGGTCCTTCAAAAGTCTTAATTGAGAATTTATTTTTAGGTTTCACCTATTCTTTGGAATCTTTTGTCCAGAATGTAGTCTTACAATTAAATATTAGTAGTTCCATAAATGAGATTCTATTCTTGTTCTATTGCGTTGGGGAAAGTCTTACATTCAAATACCCTTTAACAGAATTGATCAGAAACATTTCGGGGAATGCCAGAATCTGTCATTTTCCCTGCCAAGGGTTAAGTACCTTCTCCTCCTCTTCTTCTATTCTCTATCTTTTCTCTTCCCTTCCCTTAATTTCTTCTAGATCTTTCATAGCAACATAGGACAAACTCCATATCAGTTTCAATACTAATAAACACCCCCAAGGTTGGTTGTTCTACATCACTACACATGATTGCAGAAGTAATGCTAAGTCTACTTCTCAAACACCAAAACAAAAACCACTCAAAATGCTTATATGTTTTCTTGTACTCCCTTTCATTTGCATTGAGAATCTTACCATCTTAGATCAAACTGCAAATTCATTTATAGTTATATCATAATTTTATGGAACAAAAGTTCGCACCCTAGTGAACTAAGAAATCCTCACCGTGGTTTGATTTCTGCTACTAATTCTGATATGGTTGAGTCCCCAATAGATGGATCTGACATTCCAGGAGGAACACCAGATGAAGCAGCTCTATTCGTGACCCCAGTGGGCCACTCGTTAGTGAAATCCAGTCAAGGAAATGAATAAGCCATAAATTGCATAAAAACAAGGGAAAATGAGTCTAGGATGGAGGAGAAAGAGAAGGGAGTATTTATTTACAACTTAAAGTTTATAACAAGGATATGTCAAGAATATATCGACAATTCCTTGCTCTTCAGATAATGCCCTCAATGAATCAACATCATCTTCACTGTATGCCCCAAATTGTTGGCTACTTGCAGACCGCTTACCAGATAAGTACGCCACAGACAGCCCTATATATGACCATTTCATATCAGTGTTAGGATATACAATGGTGGATATGCAGGATATCATCTTCCAATGCCCACAGATTATAATCACAAAATAATTAACCAGCTTTCAGAAAGACGGTAAAAGCATATGAACTGGCAACATATGCAGTAGCCACGTGTCTGGAAACCTGTATATAGTGAAATAGCATGACCCTCGCCCAAGGTACCAAAGCCTTTTTTCATAAAAGAATATATCCTTGAGGTTTTAATGAAGTCAAACTCCCTTGCTAAAACTGAAAACACTACCTAGATTCCTGCATAGTGCTATATTTTCTTCTAGTGCTTTTAACCCAAGGAAAAAAAAGTGATGGCATCAACATGTGATTATATAATGTGTAAAACTACTTGGAGCAGGACAGAGTAGAAAAAGCTAGTATAGGTACCTCGTCTTTTCTAAAATGCCAGATTACTAAATCACATAAAGCTCAACTCAAAGAAGCCTGGTCAAATAACCTTCTAGGATCAAGTAACTCATGTCCATGCCATGTTCAATTTTTGTCAATACTCACAATAGTTACATTTCTCTAACGAAAGAAGATTTTTATGCGAATATCAGGGAAAATCATCAGTTGTCACAGAAGAAAGAAGCAAATACCAATTGGCAGAAACTATTTAGTGTAACAAAGAAAATACAAAACAAGTTTGAAAACTGCTCAATTCAGAAACCTATTGAACATTATTTTGCTTGAATAGCCTCATTCGAACTTATCTCATACCAATGGATGCAAAAGATAAAATACTCTCTGCCAAAATATATTGAATCAATTAGCCTAAACTAACCTGACATCAAGTAATTCATCCAGTTGAATAGCATCTTTAGTTCTTCAATAATCAATCTCTAACTATCATCAATTACGGAAATGTATCAGCGCCTAGAAACCCAGAATAGCAGTTTATTAATCTCAAGTTATCATAAATTACAGAAATGTATCAGCACCTAGAAGGCCAGAATAGCGGCTTCCTCGTCTGTCCTATAAGTTTGAATATTACAGGTGCTTGCAAATACGAAAGGTGTGATTAGAATGCAAAAGACTGTCAGATCCAAGGATCAAAATTTCAAACAACATGAGGATAGAGCAACATGATGGTTACTCAGCCTTTGATCTGCTCATTTGGATATTACTATAAAGGAAGTTGAAGAATTTTTAGTTTTCATATCTCCCCTCCAGGGAAGAATATGATCAACTATGGACGTATGGAAATATACAAAGTACAAAAAGAAATTATAAAGGAACTCAAGAGATGTTTCTGCAATTCCAAAACTATGCCTAATTTCATTTTAAATGTTAATTTTAAATTTCTTAGAAATAATCAAAAGTAAAACTTCAAGTGGCCCTCTGTTACACTCAGTAGAAAACCTAGCAAATAATGAATATTTCTACTACATGTCTGGGCTAGCATGGACCATTGATGGAGATCATATATACCGGAAATCCATAATGTGTTTCAAGGTAAGCTGATGCTAAGTCAAACCAAATGCCAGAACATGAAGGCCCGTGTCTTGGTTGCATATACTCTGTTAAGCTTCTGAACCAAATTACAGTAACCCTGAGAACATTGAGTACAATTTGCTCTCACTTACTAATTCTGAAGGTCCTTAGGGAACAAACTAAGTCCGGAACATAAAACCATATACCAATCAACTATGTTGAATCTATAGAGTAACCATTCTTTAGTATTTCTCTTATTCTTTAGCAATCCATGTATGGCCAATTGGTAAACAGTTCAAATAATCAGGATAAAAAGCAAAAGATAACTAAATAAGAAACAAAAGACCACCCAAGCTACAGAATTTGTCAACATGAAAGGTCCAAATCAAGTTCTTTATGCAATATGAACTATGGTAGTAGTAAGCAGTTTACATGGGCCTTGGGCCAGAAACCAACAACTACAGGCTCAACCATTCTTAAACATTGCCAAGTCATAATCACAAGCTGCATTAATCAACTGAAATAACCCAGGCCGTTCATCAACCTACATATTCTATGAAATGATTTAGCATCTGCAAATAACACTGTGAAGTCAAATAAAGAAACAACAAATTTATCGCGACACACGGAGTTAGTAATGAAACAGAACACATTTCAAACCTGAAACAAAGAATTCTCTAAACCAAATTGGAAAACAGCTCGTCAGAAACAAGTAACCGAAAAAAAAAAAAAAAAAGAAACTCCGAACTTTCTGGAGTAATTTAATGAAATACCGTGGAGCATGAACTTTCCGCTGCCTCTCAACCAGAACAAATTCTCACAGACTTTTAAGCCATCCATCTTAAACCCTAGGTTCGCCGAATCCTTGGCCACTGCAGATAAAACTTTCACGACCCCGACGCCGTAATCCCCGATGAAGTAAGTGGGAATGGGGATTTTGGAGCGGCCTTCGATGTAGTCATTGAACTCCTCCAGCTGGTCCGCAGAGTCGGGGAAGAACTGCCCCACGCAGAGCAGCGCGTCGAACGGCCCCGCCGATTTGTTCACCTGAAAATTTGCAGATAATTGAACTATAGCGTAGGTGCATTTTAATTCATAGAACGAGTGTTTGTATGTGTGTTGGAACGTAAAGCATACGGAGGAAACGCGCTTGAAGAGCTGGGGTAGGCGGCCGAGGGCGTCGCCGCAGAGGAGGATTCGTGGAGCTGCCATGAGAGTGATGAAGTAAATGGGCTATTCTTGTAATACGCCATATTTACTGACTAAGATGGGATGAATTTAAGATAGAAAAGTAATTCCACATTTACTTAAATGGATAAATTTAAGATATTAAAATTATGATTATAAATTGATAAAAATAAAAGCACATTTATCTAAGTATGCCTTTTTTGTTTGAAGAATTTGAATTTGATGTAAAAATATGTAGAAATTTGGACAAATAATTTCAGACGACTCAATTTGAATATACTTTGAAATTTATCGATATTCTGCATAAATTAAAATTTGAATTGATTTATTTAAAAATTTTAAATTATCTAAACAAATTCAAACATTATTATTAAGTATTTAAAAATTATTAATTTCAAATACTTCCATCCAAATACAATATAAATAGAATGGAGAGATAATTGTTTAGAGCTTTTACTAAATACTAAAAAATCAGACAAAAATTCACGAATATTCTATAGGGTTTAATACAATTTAGCCCTCATGTGAAATTACCCCATATAAAAAAACAACAGCAATTTACCCCTATATTTTTTAAAATTAAATATTTTACCCTTGTCTAGGGAGATAAAGTGCTTAATTTTTAAAAATATAAAATAATAAATTGCTATTTTTTTAACTATAAAAAGTAATTTACATATCTATAAAATCACATTGGGCTAAATTGTGTATTTTTCCCATATTCTACATAGGCCATTTAATTGTGGCAAATAATGTCATAGAGTAAGAGGATGTAAATTCCTAAGTTTCGAATTAAATAAAAGAGAGCAGTGCTTCTTATTTATTTATTTATGAATATACTTACTGGGTGTTTAGATGATTGGTATTATATTTTTCCAAAAATGAAAGATATATAATTATTATTTATACAATTACTTTTGAAAAAATTGTATTTTTAGTTGCATAAATCAAGTTTATTTTTAATTTTAATTCTATTTAACCTTTTTTATATTGCATCTTATAATAATTAACAAAAAGTCATCAGTCATTAGTCCAACGCTTGGTTGATGCAACGGTCTAGTGACTTCTCTATTAAACAAAAAAATCACGTAAAAATTTAAAATAATAAAAATTCTAACTTATAAGATCAATATGTAAATATCGAAACAAACAAAATTATATAATAAAACATCAAAAGATATGGGACAAAAAGTGCAATTTTTCACAGGGAAAACTGAATTTAATCGCGTGAAGCTGAATATCGTCGCTTTATTTTATTCTCTAGAAAGTAAATTACATAAACACCCTTAATTGCCTCTCCCTGTTGGCATTGTGAGGACTGAGGAGGAATAATATTTGTTCACCTCCCTTTTTTCTTGTCCTGTATTCCACACCCACCGAAACGCCGTCGTCCGAGGGACCCTGAAAAACTTCGTTACACGCACAAAAGATACGCTCACAAGCACCCAGTGTGTGCGAGTTCATCTGTAATGGCGGAGAAACCCCAACCCGTGCAAGTTCTCTACTGCGGCGTCTGCGGCTTGCCTGCTGAATACTGCGAATTCGGTCCCGATTTCGAGAAATGCAAACCCTGGTTGATCCAGAACGCTCCCGATCTTTACCCGGATCTTCTCAAAGGTTCCTCCGCCGAAACCCTATCATAAACATATGAACTTGTTTTGGTGATGAGCACTGATTTGAGAATCTCGGTGCTTTTTGACATTTTGTTTTTTGAGCTATATTTCAGGGGCTGGTGCGGGGGATGCTGATAAGGTATCTGATCAACTTCAGTCCACTTCTATCTCCTCCGATGGTACAGCACTCACGTATATCAATATTTATATGTATTATTTTTTTTGGCGTTTCTATTTTAATGCGGTTTACCGGTGGTTTTTGTATGCTGTACTTGAGTATTTGGCTTATTCTCTGTTAACATTACAACAACGACGAAAGTATTTGACCCTCCGCTGGCGTACTGAGAATTATGTAAACACGCTCTATTTGTGTTACGCCTTCTTCTTTTTATTGTTGAGGGTAATTCTGTTTGCTAATTGATGACATTATATGCCAGTGCAGGTTTGTGAAATTTTGTTAACCATTGTGCTAGTTGGTGTCTGTTATAGATATTTTGTGACACCTACCATTCTGATTGGCAGTTGATTGTTTCTTTGACTTTGTTAATGAGTTCACTCAACGTGTGAGTACAAGTCAAAATTGAAGAAGAATAAGGCCATTTGGTTCTTGTGTTTGGAACTTAATCTATTTCTGTATTTTGTTTCTGGTTGGCAGTTCTCTTACCTCGGAATATACACCATTATCCCATGGAGTGTTATCCAAACACATGGATAAATAATATAACACCTTATTTATTTTCTTAATTTTATGGATGAAAATGAAGTCACTATGTCTTGTATCTTAAGTGACTCACATTGGCCGCAGCAGGTTCATCGAAGCCCAAGGAAGAAGTCAAACGTCTCCCAGGTGGGAAGATTAAGAAAAAGGTAAACTTTGAGAGAATGTATTTTTTGTTGCAGAAGTTAGAATATTGCTTCATAGTGTTTTTTGTACGATGCATGGAAACTCATGCAACTGTATAACACATTGATATGTGCTTCTATGCATTTTCTGAAACTCCAACCCCGAAAGTCAGGATTGATGCAATGGATTCAAAGCTCTCGACCTTCTTTTACCTTTTTCCCATGACCATATTTCTGATTTTCCTATTGTATGAAAATAAGTGGTGAATAGTGTTCAGGAGCCAAAACGATCACAGTCAAATGTTGGCTTAGGTTGGTTTTTGCCTACATATGAATAGAATTTCAATGTAATTGAGTAACCAACTGCATATCAATATGAGACATCAAATACATATGTCATGAGGTGGGTGAATCAACCAAATGAGAGGCATGTAGCAGTCTCTAATTTTCAGCTCCTATGTCGAGTGGTGCTGTTGTTTATTTCCTCAGCTGTAGTTTGCTTTTTCTGCTGTACTATTATTAGAACTAGGAGTACGCCCAACAAACAGATGTTTTAAGCATAACTTGAGAGTTAAGAACTAAGAATAGGCTATTACTGGCATTCACATTGTTAATAGAGATTCTTCTGCTGGCTGAGCTAAATGCACTACTTGACGGGAAAGCCGTACCCAAATTTTAGGGGACACATTATGTACTGGAAGCAATATCTTAGTGCGTACATTTGAAGGTTGAAGTTTCCTTCTTGCTAAGAAATAAATTCTCCAAGTTCTCTTTAAGTTATTCTTCATAGACATTGGAAGATGTTTCAGCTTATTCCTTGATACATGGTAGGAAGAATGGCAGAGCTTTTCTATTGAGTATTATGTGCACAAGTGAAGAGCAACACACACAAAACCATCTCCTTGATCGCATGTGTTTTTCTACATTTTGGTCTTTAGTCGTTATTCCTTTTTTTTTTTTAAAAATTAACTCTCTTTGTCTCTATTGTTTCCTTCTGTTCTATATATATTATTCTATTTTTGGTGTTGCAACTTCTGCTGTTATGTGCAAGAGCTGATAGCATTTAATGGAATTATTGTTGATTTGTCATGTTGCAAATGATAATTCTGAAAATAAATAGTAGTTTCATAAACTATGTTAAATTCATTATCTTCATATTAGCTTGAAGTTTAATTTATATCTGCATGCATGCTGAGTTTGAATGAGTAGTTGTTGTTGATTTGGGTGTGTGGGTTTTGCAGATCTGTCGAATCCGGACGTGGTTTGTCTACAAGTCGTCGTTAGTTAGACGGGATCATAGCTATATTTATTTAATTTTAGTTCTAATAAATGTTGTTATTCGTGACTTTATTAGTAACTTTGTTGAGGGGTGTAATATTCATGTTGAATTAACTTTATGTTAAATCAAAGTTTGAGTTTAGTTGGATATCGGACGCATTTTGGATCCACAAAATTAAATAATCTTTTAGGATCCAACCGATTTGATGCAGTCATAAAGATTGAAATCCAATTAGTGAATCCAATAATAGGTTGTAAGCGGTCCATGGTTTCCTGATCAAGTACTGCACTATGTAAACTTGATCACCTTTCTATAGTGCACTTGTATTAAATACTATGAAGAGAACCCCAACAGAGGTTATTTTATAAATTTGATTTCTCTGAAATTCATTATACATTTCAGCATATAATTGTATTTTGTGAAGTAGTTTAATAGCATACTTGTCATTGTGCTGGTAAAATAGGGATGATTATGGCAGTATTGGCATTGAGACTTCTGTTTTTCAGGAGAAGCAGGAAGTTATCATCGAAAAGGTGACTCGTAACAAGCGGAAATGTATAACCACTGTGAAAGGACTAGACCTTTTCGGTAAGGATGTCTTGTACCTACTTCTATATTTCATACATTGTGCTTCTTTGATATTCTTGTCTTTCTAAATTTTAGCACAACTCACTTGTCTTACATCAACTTTCAGGGATTAAACTAAATGATGCATCAAAGAAGCTTGGTAAAAAGTTTGCTACTGGAGCTTCTGTTGTTAAGGTACATTCTTATGTTGGTATTAAGAACCCTTCTGATACAAAATATCCCGAGCTATAAACTGATTATGTCTCTTCCTCTGTTTTTCCTGCCAGGGACCCACCGAGAAGGAGCAAATTGATGTCCAAGGAGACATTGCCTATGACATAGTGGAGTTCATCACGGACACATGGCCAGATGTAATATCATACTTTTCAGTCTTAATTTTGGTTAATATGTTGTTTGTGTGATTCTAAATCTTTGTCCTCTGGGTTTACCTCACATGTTTATGGTTAACTTGGTTACTGATTAGTGAAATGCAGGCATTGTCTTAAATTTGGCAACTTCAGCTGAAAATATAGGGCTTCACATTTAATGAGGCAGATGAATCCTATATATTTATATGCTTGCTCATCTATCAATGGGCATTATATTATTTGGACATTTTTATATTTTCTTGATAAAACTGCTACATCATTTACGACATATCTTTTTATTATACTGAGGAATCAAAAGTTCCATTCTATAGCATTTGCAGAGAGAATTCAAACTCTGCCAAATGAATGCTGGCAGTATGGCCTATTTTATTTTATATTTTGTTGATCGTTAAGTAGGAGATAGCTGATGCTTGTCCCTAGGGCAGTTGTGTACGGGTTCCTTTGACATTGGTCATGTTGTTTGACATTCTGCCTTTCTAATCTTTAATTCCTGCAAGTTCGTGAGCAATGTTTACATGGCAGATTTTTATGGTGTGCACCTTAATTCTTGCCCGTTGCAGCAAGGGTGGATAACTGTATACATGTTGAATTAAGACTTTCAGTGTAGAGTACATCAGAGCTTATTGTTGTATGATTCTACTGTCTGTTCGAATTGATGAAAGATTTTGGAAAGTTAGGCTCATTACTGAGGAAAAATTCCATGGCCAACTTAGCTAGTTGAGAATTATTATCATGTGATATAGCTTCTATCAGATAAAAATCCTAAACATCTGACAAACATATTCTGTATTAGTGGCAAATTGCATGTTCTGGTGATTGAGCTATTTTGAAACCGATTTTCTTAGTTGTTTCTTTGATTTTTTTTATACTGAAATTGCTGCAAGGCACTTCTGAGGCCTCTGATTACTTGTTGCTGTAGATATGCTTCGTGCTACTTACATGCATTTCTCATTGTACTTGTATGTTGTAATCCCAATTGGTTATGAATAACAGGCTTATTTCCCACCTTTTCTCCTTTGGGTTTCTAGGTCCCAGAGAGTGCAATTTTCTTTATCGAGGATGGGAAGAAGGTCTCAGCTTCTTAAATGTGGAATAACTTTCTCTTGGTGGCAATGAAAATCACCAAAGGAGAGAGGCTCAAATTACGACAGCTTTAGTCAAAAGTTTTGAGCGATGTAGAATGTGCATGCTATAAACATTTCATGCTCAATGTATATGAGCAAAATATATGATGTGGTCTTGTAGTCCAAGATCGTCTTGAGGTGTTTACTGATATGTATAGTGGCCTCGTTGATGTTTCGATTCTGCAAGTAGACAAGATATAGGTAAAAAGATTCGAGCCTAGATGGGTTTTAATTCATATTCTAGACTAGGCTGCTTACCTGAATTTCATGCTTATATTTGTGTTCTGCATTTGTATGGATAAAAAGCAAATTTACCTCTTTTTGAGCAGAAACTGAAGGCATGTGTCTACGGACTTGCCCATGGATTAAACTGCCCTTGAGCTTCTGTCATGAGAATTGACTTGGGTTATGGAACATTTTTGGTCGCTTGTGCTCCTCTTGTCTTATGTGATCTGCTATTGTGGTTTTGACATGGATTTTCAGAGCATAGGTCTCTTGTTTGTTTCTAGCTTTAACTCATTCGGGACGATAGTTACTCCCTATTATTTCATAATTGATTAAGATATAGTACTATTGCTATCCTATTACCTTGTGATGTGTTGGGGGAATTCAGTCTGAATGTTAATTAGATTTGTGGTTTTTAGCAAAAGAATCATCCTTTATAGAGTTGGCCCTTCTCCTAGATCCAGCAAAAAGTAACATTGGAATCGACTCTTTCTTTCCTTTCTGCCTTTAATTTCCTAATTTGAATAATTCAAATAGAACGTTCAAACTCAACTGCTTGTTATACCTATTTTGTAATTGTTATCCTTTTTTTTTTTTTGCAAAAGTACTTGCAATATTGTATGTTTGACTATGCACTTAGCATTTTGTGTTCAAAATTTCTCCTAACCATGACATAATTTGAACTCTGAAGTTTCAAATGAGAAATTAGGAAAATTATGAGTTAGCTAATAGTGATTAGGCATAAAAGCACAAAGATATTATGTAATGCAATCAGAAGCTCACTCGTTGACTAGCACCAAATTGTTGTCACCCTTTCATCTCATGCAATCTTAACTTCATTTGCCTGTAAATCACTTTTTCAACTGTACCAACCAATTCATCACTAACCTTCACAACAAATGGATGTTTGGAATTCCTCTTCTCTGCCCAAGAAAATATTTAAAGTAAATTCTATCAACACCTCTCAAAATTGAATCCAATAGTATATATATATAAATATTTTTTATTATTTATAAAATTATAAATATACCAGAGTACAGAGGCCACAATCTTGTGGCTAGATTTTGTGGTGATTGATGGGATAGTTTCTTCACCACCGTTCAATTTTGTGGGCTACCTCTGCAGATTCCCTATTAAGATATCCCAACTATCTGTTCATTACATCATCATCATAATATATATTTTGAAATTGACTTGTCTTCTTTCATATCTTTTTTTTTTCTTTAAATACGCGTTGAATTAATTTTTTCTATAAAGATATAAACAAACATTTAAAACGTTTCTGGCTATCTTCTAGAATAATGAGAACAAGCAAAATCATATATTTCTATGACTAGAATTAAGAAATATGACTTTTGTTATTGTTAATTAGTATGGTTAAAAATTAAAAAATTATGATAAATATTAATTAATTATGATTATTAATAAGTGTTTATGCAAACAAGTTCAAGACATTAAACATAACTAAAAGTCACAATGAATGTTTTTATGACAGCTAAAATCATGATAAATGTTGATTAATTACAGCCAAAATTTAATATTTTGTATTGATTCTGTTTGATTGTTTAAATAGTTTTGATTTGCTGCAATTTTTCAACTACAGTAATTTATTATACAAAACATGATAAATATATGTATTGCGTAGAAAATAATTCTACGAAACCCCCCATCACATATAAGCATTCAAGGACTACAATTTACATAGTATACACATTCGACACGAATACACAAGAAAATCGAATCTAACCAAAATCAAACACGCACCAGGATTTTCAATATTGATATCATGTTTGCTTTAATTAGACAAAACAACAATAGTTCGTAAAGTTCATTTGACCTAAATTTACCCAAAAAGAAAAAACCCCCCCTCTTATATCTAACTTTGTCTTGGAGCTAATGACCAAAACTAAAATGAGATAAAAAAAGATCTCTGGAATTGACTTGTAATATGCAATGTTGTCACATAGAGATTTGATGGTTGAGTGAGTGAGAGATTCTTGATTCTTGGTAGTTTTGACATTATCTGCAATGAAACAGCTGACCACTGCAATCTTCTTGGACATGATTTTGTTTTAGTATGCAAAGATTTTCTTGGTACAATGTGGGAGAAATGGAATCAATTGTTGATGCATATATGCCCTTTTTCTTGCTGTCTTCCTCTTTAGGTTGGCGGACACCTAAACCATCATTCTTTTACTTCACCCATACAAGTCCAGTCAAAGGTTATATGATATTTTAAGACATATATTTTGAATAGGATATATTACAATGTACTTTTTGATTCATTTAGTAGATTAAAAAAATATTAACAACTCGAAAAGATGATATAGTATTTAACAAATTACAACGAGTTTTTTTAAAATTTGTCATAATTATAAATATTTTTTTAAAATTAACGGTCGTCTAACAAATATTCCCCATGATATTCCATTGTAAGCGCTAGTTATTAGATAACAGTTAATTTTAAGGAAGTATTTTTAATTTTTCAAACAATAATGAGGTATTTATGATTATGAGAAATCTCGAGGAAACCTTTTGTAATTTTACTCCTTGGCAAGTGCGCCTCAAGTAAACCCCACAAATGTTTTTTATTTTTCGAAACATATATTTTGAGGGGCACATGCTAAATTCTAATCAGATTTTAAAACGGGCTCTTTTGAGATTTGCCATAATATGACATAAATTTTTAAATACTCAAATTCTTTCAAATTATGATAACAATAATTACAATAAAAATAATAAAACCCTAATATGATGCAGTTGTGGAGGCATACTCTTCGGGAAGATTACAATTTTGGTCTCATAATTTGATAATAATAATAATTACAATAAAAATAATAAAATCCTGAGTTAGTACAGCTGTGGAGGCATGTTGATCGAGAAAATTATAATTTTGGTCTCATAATTATACAGGATTAAAATTTTAGTCCCGTTAGAACTCCATTTGGTTATTAAACTCCACAATTTAAACAATTTAAAAAAATTGTAGAGCTTACTTCCCAGAATGAATTCCAACAAGATCAAACCCCTATAGTTATTAGATTAAACTTGTAGTTTTTCTTGACTTAATCAACCTAAGGTCCTAGTGAAACACATTAAGGAGAATTATGAATTTGGTCCCATAACTATACGAGACGACAATTTTAATCATGTTGAGTTTGATTTAAAAAATTAGGCTATGCAATTTAAAAAATTAATACATTAAGATAAAATTCATCGAAAATTATAAATTTAGCCAGATTTCAGCATGTGCCCCTCAAATTTCGACTAAATTGCAATTCTAACAAATTTTGTTCTTAATGTACCATTTTTAAGGTTATGAGTTAATTGTCAAATTGAATACCAATAAAATTAAAATTTTTATTTCTTATAATTATAAAACTAAAATTATAATTTTTCCACACTCGCGGATCGCCATCCTTGTGAGATGCATGTAGATGATGAGGGAGATGGTGTGGAGAAGCAAGAGTGGGTGGAGTAGGCCAGATCCAGAGAGATACTGCCTCAGCATGATTCAACTTCTTTACCAGGATATGATCAAGTGCTTTCACCACTGTGATTCAACTATTCCTTCCACACCGTTGATCCTCACTTCCGTATCTCGCCCTCACATGCACCAAGCGTTGAATTGGAGTCAAGAGGGAGATCCCTTTTCTATATATATTAATATCTATACTAATATAAAAAGAAAAGAGACTTCATACTCACTAATAACGGTTAATGACACCGTTACACTAATTTTTATAAAGCCAAAAATACCCTTCAACTAATAAAATAACTGACTTATTCAACTTTTTAATATTATATATTAACTAATAAATTTATTTTTTTTTAATTTTATTTTTTCAATATAATTTATTGATTTGTGTAACTCTTATTTATAATATATTTCAAAGCGTGAAAAATTATTTATTATATGCACGCAGAAAATGCTTGCCACAGTAGCTAGTATATTAAAAAAAAACCCTCCGCAATCACAATTGACAGTTAATGAAATTGTCGTACCAATTTTTTGTAAAGCCAAAAATATCATTCGATTGATAAAAATAACTAACTTATTTAACTTTTTAAATTTTACATTAACTCATAAATTAATTTTCTTTTCTTTCTTTCTTTAAAAATGTAATGTAATGGATTTTATATTTTGCTTTTATATATAATATATTTTAAAACATGAAAATTTATTTATTATATATACGCAAGAACAACGTACTAACATCAAATAATATATAAAAAAAAGTCACTTCTCTCTCGCAACTAGCGATTTGTGGCACTGCAACACCAAAATTCAAAATACCAACTATACCCTTAAATAATTGTACCACATAATTTACTTATTTATTTCAAATGATCAATGCAGTCTTTTAACCGCCAATCGTAATTACTAATTAATCATGACTGTGCAACTATTATTAGTCATTTTTACAAGCGAGGCCATAAGATCAATCACAACTGAAAATCATGACCAGATATTACTTAACCGTGGTCAAGAATTTAAAGTTTTCGTATTAATTTTATTTAATCATGATAGATAGTATTTATTTGATATGATTTTTAAATTATAGAGACTTATAGTGTTTGAAATAATTCATTTTTTCTTTTATAGTGATGGACATTATTGTTGATGATAAAAAATATTTTCTTATAATTCTTATAATAACAGTCATAAATTTACAACATTTATCGCCAATCTCAATTTGCAACAATTTTCATATCTAGTGTTAAATTTTCAATAATAATAATAATAAAAATAATAATAATAATAATAATAATAATAATAATAATAATAATAAATAGGTTTTAAAATTTTTAATTATGCTGCAAATGAAACCTTAATTATATATTCAAATTTTATTTTATCTTCGATTCTATGTAATATATATACATATTTTTTATTAAAAAATACATTAATATATATACACATGCAACGTGTGCATAAAATCTTTTTTTAAGAAAAATAAATAACTTAATTTTGTGCATGCATAATAATATATATTAAATAAAATAAAGAAAATCCAACATAAAATTAAAATAAAAATTCAGTCCGCAGATCATACCATGAACAACATCTTCTTAGGTTTGACACAGTTACAAATACCTTTTAGTAGTTTGAAAAATTACAAATATATATTCTAATTTTAACGTCCGTCTAATAACAAATCTATTCAATTAATTTTCATTAGATTCCGATCTAATTTTTATGGTGAACTGACCATAATGTCATTTTGAATTATGAATTATAATATTGTATTATTTCAAAAAGAATTTAAAATATTTGTATGAACTGATATGCTTTATGAATTATTTATTTTACCCATCCTCGTTTTTTCAAATATTTTTTATAAATTTTTTTAACTAGGATAAAGTAGTGATGTCTGACCCAACTTTTAGAGACTATATATTTTTTATTTAAGAGGAGTATCTGTAATTTTCAAATAATAAGAATGTAATAATGTCAAATTTTATAAAAAATAACTGTAATTCACCGATTGAATTGTTGTTATACATACTTCAAACAAGAACAAGAATAACAAGGACATGTTGTTCCATCGAGAAGAAAATGACTTATGTTGTGTTCACACACACACACACACAACATACACTAGTGTGCGTATGTGTGTGTGTATATATATATACACATATATTCCATGAAGTCCACCTAGTTTCTTGGCCTTGTGATCTTTGGGGTCAATTTGTCAAAGATCTTGAGTTGAAAATTATTACATTACATGGAGAAACTATTCACGCGCATGCTGTCCAAATCCGGACCAAAATCTTGTCCAGGGACCTCAGATTATATGCATGCCTGGTTTATTTTCTGAATAAAACATACAGGTGTCAATCGTGTGCTTTTATATTATGAAATAAATAATTGTTACGATCTGATTAGATAAAAAAAATTAATAATTTTTGTTAAGTATTTATTTAGCCGGATAGAATATGAACTGGGGTTGCATTATATCACACATTTAGGATACGATAAAGATTTAATGATTTATTGACGAGCCAATATATTTTATATTAAGCTAAGAATAAGAATGGATTGGCCCGACTAATTGACGGGCTGCTATTTTTTTTTTTTATTATTATTATTATAATAAATCATGTATAAGGGTGAATTAATCGTTGAATCCACTTTTATCATGCCTTGTAAATGTCGGGTACAGAAATATGAAGAATTTATGAATGTAATATCAGTGCACAAGATTTCCTAGTCTATATTGCTAGATTCCCTCTACCCCACCTAATAGATTCTTGTCAATGCATATCATACAGCTCATGAGTTGACCTTGACCTCCCCAACAATTTTATGAGTACTCAGTGCATGTATGTATGGTAGCTTGAGCATTTATGTTTCAATAGATATGATTTGGATCGAAATCTGCATGATCTCCTTGTTCGGATGAACTGGTCCTTCAAGCGGTTCGAGGTTGCTACTTCTCTCAAACTGATGTAAAGGCCTTGAGAGAGAGAAACAGATCGTTAGGCTTGTTGGAGTGGCCCTCAACTAAGACCCTATGATACTTAAGTCAGTGTGATTTCGAAGTGGTAAAAGCAGGTCGCTTGACAAGTTAGCGAACCTGAGCGGCCAGAAAGTAAAGAGTACTAGAGTGGACGTACAAAAAATGAATTGACTATGAAGTATTTATAGTATAAGAATGAGGGTCTTGTTGGTCCAATGGATGTCTTCCGCTTAGAAATGCGCGGATTTTTCAGGTAAAATTATAACTTTGTATCCCTTCAGAGACAAATCAGTCTTTTTTAGATAAAATTAGAATTTTTTCTATTAAGACGAAATTATGATCAATGGCAATTGTTTGGAGTTTCATTGGATGTCCTACAACATTGACAAAATTGAGGGTTTTCAAAGTGATGTTGCTAGGACAACATGGGTTTGGCAATTACAGTTCCCAACTTGACTTTTTTTTGTTGTTGTCTTCTTTACCTACAAATTCAATCTCACAATTAAGACCACACAGATGTATATAATTTCCCTTTCATTTCCAACACATTTCCCATATGACTCTCGTAAATATTTCTAAACTGAGAAATTTGGATTAGGTCATGTTCAACACATTTTAATTATCTGACAATTGGATTAAAAGAAATGAGTTGCATAGATCAGGTTTTCGTACGCAGAAACCATTTAAAAGTTTGGGTATATTACACCAAACTCTACTGAAATTTGTCATAATTATAAATATTATTTTATTACTTGAAAAAAATTACAAATACCCCTTTGAATTTAATGATCGTTTAACGAACACTCGCTCGTCACATCCTATTGTAAGGAGTATATGTTAGACGGTCGTTAATTTCAATGATATTTATTATATAACCTTCGATTTTGAAAGATATTTGTAATAGTAATATATATCAAAAGAGTCCGTCGTAATTTATTTAAATTTTTTTAAAAAAAATTATTTTTACATTTTTTGTATAGCGTTTGTGGAGCATTTCTCAAGACAGGACTAGTGGACTAGGTGGTTGTGTGGGCAGGCGGACACTGAATTAATACACATACATCATCGTATCTAAGCTGGCTAGTTTCAAAGATTCTTGAACACCTACCTAATTATGACCATCATAACTGCACCTCATCAGGAAAAAAGAAAAAAAAGAAAAAAACAAAGTAAACATGTCTATATATATATGTATATATAGTTGGTTTGATTTATATTATTCATTGAATTGTCAGTTCTTGAACAGTTTAACTCTACACCCTTAAAAGCCCACCAGAATCACAAGTCTGTGGGTACCATTGGAATCTACTTGGCAGGCTTTAGACCAATATAATATACATTTTTGTGGTAAAAAGAACAATTAATTAATGTATGTATATATATATAAAAGGATAATTACACTTTATTTCTTTAAAATTTGATGTAATTATACATAAATTTTCTATAATTTGAAAGTTACATCTTACATTTTTTAAGTATGCTTCGATCTAACAAATAAATTCATTCGTTAGTCAAAATTTATTAAATTTAGTGATATCACCGACTTTTAGCAAGTTAAATATATTTTATATTTTTTTTATCAAATTATCCTCATAATTTCAAGTATTAATGCATGTGAGGACTGAGGAGGTATATCTTAACATGTTATAAGGGTAGTTTAGTACAATTTTTTTTTTACTTGCAATAAGTCAGTTTTAAGTCAATAAAGGGTAAATATCAATTTTCATTCAATTTTTTTTATGAATATCAGCAAATTCAGTGAATTTTGACTCAAATTTTAGGTATGCTAGATGTAATTTTTCAAACCAAATGAGCATACGTGTAATTACACAAAACTTCAGGAAGGAAGACGTAATTATATAAATTTTCAAACATCTTACAAGATGCATGAGAATTTATAAATTTTATAATACGAAAATACTGTTTAGTAATTGTTTTAATTAGCTTACAATCAAGATCTTAAAATAAGATTTTGCGAATCTTATAAGTTGTTTAAAGAAAAAATAAGTTCAATTTATTTTTTTTATATAAGATTTTCTAAACTTTTTAATCTTAAGATCTAATTAGAAAGACAAAAATGCTCTCATAATTTTGTTCGTATTTTACTTTTACCCTTCATATAGTTGATGTTTTTCCTCTAGAAGCAAAAATATATGTTTATTGATTTTAAATTATTATAGTTTAATCGATGGCTTTTCTTTATAATAATTATTAATATATTAAGTGAAAAATTATTATGCCAAGCACTCTAACATCTTATTTAACAACCATCCCTCGGACTTTTAGCTGTACTATGGCTTGATTGTATAGATGGGATTAATTAATAATCCCACAAGTCCCACTTTATGATAAAATTTTCTTTGGCTAAAATCTTCTCAAAAATGGCTAGAAATGGTCCAAATTGTCATATTTTTTGAAATATTGATATGCATTATTAATATATTCTATCACATTTTTTGACATTTTCGTATGATTAGATTTCTCTCTCTTTAATTATTAATACACCATCCATCCACACTTTCCTACCTTCAAATAAACGAAATATCAAAAACATTATCATGGCTTATTGTCAATCCGGTCGAACATTAATTCGTAGGGTTGAATTATATATATCTGCAATATTGAAATTTAATATAATTATAAATACATTTTTATTAAATAAAAATTACAACCATTTTAATTATTTATTCGAGATTTTTGTTCTTTCTTACATATAATTTCATCTCATGGGGTTATGGTGATCGTACCTGATTTTTTTAAAATCATGCCATAAATTTTAACTATATACATCTTCACATTTTAATTGTATTGTCGCTCTGACTTCGTATGAGCCTCATGAATTTATTCTAAAAAGGTGTCTCACCAGGGAGAGGAGGCCTTGGTTGTTGGAGTTTATAAACCATTGAAACTCTTGATCCGCAACCAATATGGGATGCTTGCCTATAATATTTATATTTGTAGACTTTATTCGGTTGTATTAGAAAAAAATGATTTATTCCCTATAATGATCATGGTTAAACAATTATGATAAATCAATATTATCTGCCACATAAATCAAATAAAATTGATACAAAAGATTAAGTTGCGACTGATTAACGAATATTTATCATGATTTTAGCCATAGCCATTGGTCTTGTTTATAAAAACAACTAATAACTGTTACGAAATTATAGTTAATTAGTAATTACTGTATTTTTTTTTATTTTTTAAATCGTATTACCAAAATTAAGTAATTATATTTTTTTGTAGTGTTATGTTCGTAATATTTTGCAAAATTCAGGAAAAACAATTGTAATTTCAATCTAATGAAAATGTAAAAATAATAATAATAATAATAATAATTAGACCAAATCTTAAAAAATTGAAGTATAATTTACGCATTAATTAACATAGCATAGACCAGTAGCTTAATTAAGAATT
Source organism: Sesamum indicum (assembly GCF_026168435.1). NCBI lineage: Eukaryota > Viridiplantae > Streptophyta > Magnoliopsida > Lamiales > Pedaliaceae > Sesamum > Sesamum indicum. The sequence goes on from NC_142661.1 coordinate 16,308,798, forward strand.
AATTCAGCTCTCCTCCTTTTTTCTTAATTAATTAATTTGGCTATGCAATATTATTGTCCTACCATATCTTCCACATCAATTCACGCACCATATGTCAAAGATTTCACCCCCACTACCTAAGATTCACAATATATCTCCACCTCCTCCTCCAAATATCATATATATTAATATTTACATTAATAAATAATTGATATATATTTTTAATTAAATTATAAAAGTGAAAAGAATACAATTTTAGTTCTGTAAATTAGAAGGAATGATATTTTTGGTTCTATTCAAAATAAAGTTTATAATTTGATCCTATAATTTTAATATTTGTGGTCTTTTACCATCAATTTGATCGAAAAATTCTGCGCCATCAACCATGGCAATATATAAATCAAGGCTTCCGACGACTTTGATGACTTGGCAATCCAATATTTTTTTTTAAAAAATGATTTAATGATATTACAAAATTTTCAAATTATAATTTTCTTTTTGACAAGCTAAAAAAAAAAAGAAATTGGACTACCACATTATAAAATTCACCGAAAGCTCCAATTTAGAAGTTAATATGACTAATGATATTAATTCTTTCGACCAAATTAATCGAAAAGAACTAAAATTAATTGTCATATATTTAAAAATTACAAAATTAAATTATAAATTTTAATTTGAATAAAATCAAAATTACCAAATAACACTAATTACGTAGAGAACTAAAATTTATAATTTTTCCTTTAAAAATAAAATCACAAACGATAAACATATGAATATGGCATGAGTGCATGTGACACAAAAGTGTGACCGCCTCTCTATAAATACACACCCTTTCTTCTTCATAACCAATAAACCCTGCAAGCTAACACTTGTCATTGATTCATTTCCACTACTCAATTCTCATATGAAATGGTATACTCGTTTTCCAACATTTCTCCACAATTCATTCTTCTTCTCATGATAAGCTTTCCAATCTGCAGTTTTTCATGGCCATGGACTAGCAGCGCACTTCCATCATGTGATCTCCCGATTCGGCTCAGAACCGATCCTGACGCCGTTACGGCAGCCTCTAATGACTACGGAAACCTCGTCCACGAAGCTCCTGCTGCAGTTCTTTACCCTTCCTCCATTCAAGAAATCGTTGATCTCATCAAGCTGTCAAACAACTGTTCCACCCCATTCACTGTTGCTGCGAGAGGGCGCGGGCATTCCGTGAGAGGGCAGGCCATGGCGGGCGGAGGGGTGGTGGTGGAGATGGCTGCTTTGAGCAGAAATGGTGGTGGGATTAGGGTTTCTTGGAGCCCCTCATTAGGGTATTATGCAGATGTTGGAGGGGAGGAGATGTGGGCCGATGTTCTGCGGGTGGGGCTTGAACACGGTCTGGCCCCCGTTTCGTGGACTGATTACTTGTACTTGACTGTCGGCGGAACGCTCTCTAATGCCGGAATCAGTGGGCAGTCGTTCCGACATGGTCCTCAGATCAGCAACGTTCTTGAACTCGACGTTATTACTGTTAGGAAATGGATCGGGTTAAGATGGATAACAGGTGGAATATGAAGGCAGTAAAAGACACACGAATTTGTTAACCCAGTTTGGATATAAATCCTACGTCTGGGGGCGATACCAAGCCAGGAGAAAACACTCAAAGAGGAGAAAAATTGAGGAGTACAACACACACACACTTGTATGCAAGTCTTCACCACACGTGAAAGACAACACTCACCCTCGTCTCAACTCTTTCTTTTCTCTCTACTCTATTCTACTTTGCTCTATTAAAACAATGCTAATAAGAGTAGTATATATAGCCATGACTTATCCTTTTTCCAACTCAACTTGGGAATTCTAAGTTGAATCAGGTTATCCTTTTCTTCTTCAAATCAATCTTCACAACTTAACAATCTCCCACTTGAAGATTGATTAGCTTTTCTCCACTTCTTTCTTGGTACCGCCGGGTTTGTCCACTCTAGTCATCAAGGCCAGTCGAAGCCGTACACAGCTTCAACTTCGCCATCGCAACCGCCTTGGTCAGCATGTCCGCAGGATTCTTTTCTCCTTGGATCTTCTCCAGCTGCAGTGCCTTCTTCTCCAGAAGTTGTCGGATGAAATGGTACTTGATCTCGATGTGCTTTGTCCGCGAATGGAACGCGGGATTCTTTGCCAGATGGATCGCACTCTGGCTATCGCTATGAAGAATCACATCTGCCTGAGGTTTCCCTAATTCACCCAACAAGTGTTGCAGCCAAATGAGCTCCTTAGCTGCCTCAGTAACTGCCACGTACTCAGCTTCCGTCGTGGACAGTGTGACAACCTTCTGCAACTTTGAGACCCAGGATACGGCTGTACCGCCATATGTGAACACGTACCCTGTAGTGCTCCTCCTTTTGTCATAGTCACTCCCTGCAAAATCAGCGTCAACAAACCCAAACAAGGTAAGCTTGCCCTTACCAAACACCAATGCTCGGTCCTTAGTACCCCTCAGGTACCTAAGAATCCATTTCACAGCTTCCCAGTGCATCACTCCTGGATTGCTCATAAAACGGCTAACTACTCCCACTGCATGTGCTATATCCGGTCGAGTACAGATCATAGCATACATCAGGCTCCCAATTGCTGAGGCATACGGTGTGACTCTCATCTTTGCACGTTCGGAGTCAGTCTGGGGCGAATCACTGTTGGATAGTTTGAACTGATTTCCCAATGGCGTTCCAACCGGTTTTGCATTTTCCATCTTGAATCTGCATAATACCTTCTCAATATAATCAGATTGAGATAACCATAATTTACCAATACCTTTGTCCCTTGTGATTTTCATGCCCAATATCTGTCTTGCTTCGCCAAGATCTTTCATGTCAAACTTCCTCGATAACTGATCCTTGAGCCTATTGATCTCCTTGACATTTGATCCTGCTATCAACATGTCATCAACATACAGGAGTAGAATGATAAAAAACTCATCGAACCTCTTCACGTAGCAGCAATGATCAGCATTGCATCTAGAGAAACCTATCTCTAGCATGAAGTTGTCAAACTTCCTGTACCACTGCCGCGGAGCCTGTTTCAATCCATACAGGCTTTTCTTCAGGCGACACACCTGCTGATCATCTCCATTATACCCCTCTGGTTGTACCATGTATATCTCCTCCTCAAGATCCCCGTGTAGGAAGGCTGTCTTTACATCCATCTGTTGTAACTCCAAGTTCTCTGCCGCTACCATGCTCAACACAAGACGAATAGTAGTTAACTTGACAACAGGTGTAAAAACATCAGTAAAGTCAATACCGTATCTTTGTTGGAATCCCTTTACTACGAGTCTTGCCTTGTACCGCTTCTTCCCGTCTGATTCTTCCTTAACCCGATAGACCCATCTGTTCTGTAGGGCCTTCTTTCCTTTTGGGAGCTGACACAATTCCCATGTGTTGTTTTTCTTCAACGAGTTCATCTCGTCGTTCATCGCAAGCTCCCACTTGCTCTTGTGGACATCATTGACTGCCTCTGCGTAACATTCGGGTTCTCCACAATCAGACAAAAGCAAGTAATAAAGAGAGGGGGAGTACCTATCTGGGGCCCTTCTCAGCCTCGGTTCTCGACCTAGTGCCAAGGGTGTGCTGCTTTCAGTAATCGGTTCCTCCGATACTGGTTCTGGCTCTATCTCCGTTTGTTCGGTTTCGTCCGTCTGAACTCCCACTGAATCCGTATCTGCTGGTCTCATGATCCCGGAATTTGAAATATCGAGATCAACAAATTCCCTTTCCTTCTTGTCATCGTCCGGGCTTACCTTCCTGTCGTTGTACATTACATCCTCATTGAATATAACATTCCTGCTACGAATTATTTTCCGGTTTTGATCATCCCAGAATCTATACCCAAATTCGTCAGTCCCATACCCAATGAATGTACATTTAATCGACTTAGCATCCAGCTTAGTCCGATCATCGTTCAAAATATAGGCTGAACAACCAAACGTACGTAAGAAAGAAAGATCCACTTTCTTACCACTCCATACCTCTTCTGGTATCCTGTTGTTCAACGGGACAGAAGGCCCTCGATTGATCAAGAAAGCAGCCGTGTTGACTGCATCTGCCCAAAACATCTTTGGTAGTCCGCTCTTCAATCGCATGCATCTCGCACGCTCATTCAGTGTTCTGTTCATCCTCTCAGCAACGCCATTTTGCTGAGGTGTCCCCGGGATTGTTTTCTGCATTCGGATTCCATGGTCGGCGCAGTAATTCTTGATACCTTCACTGTTGTACTCGCCACCGTTATCCGATCTGAGACATTTCACTTGTAGACCTGTCTCATTTTCCACTAGTGCCCTCCATCTCCTGAATGTATCAAAGGCATCAGATTTTCTTTTTAAGAAATACACCCATACCTTTCTAGTGGAATCATCGACGAATGTCATGTAGTACGTTGATCCACCAAGAGATGACACTGGTGCTGGCCCCCACAAATCGGTGTGAACAAGCTCCAACTTTTCTTTCCTCGGAGTTCTTCCTGTGGTCAAGAAGCTCACCCGCTTCTGCTTTCCGAACACGCAGTGTTCACAATGACCCACCTCCACCGATTTTAACTCGGGCAACCGTCCTTTCGACTTCAGCACGTTCATTCCTTTCTCGCTCATGTGGCCCAAGCGATTGTGCCACAGGTTAGCCTGCGATACAGTTCCTGCAAAGGGAATGTTTGAACTAGATCCTCCCGCCATGTAGAGCGTTCCCGACTTTAGTCCTCGAGCCAAAGTCATTGCTCCCCGACTGATCTTCCACTTCGCGTCTCCAAACGTCGTGTGGAATCCATCACTATCCAGCTGTCCGACTGAGATCAAGTTCCTTTTCAGTCCTGGTATGTGTCTCACATCATGTAGGGTCCAGCATGACCCATTCGTTGATTTGATCCGCACATCTCCCTTTCCTACAATCTTGAGGGGTTTGTTATCTGCAAGATAAACTAAGCCAAAATCACCTGAGGTGTATGGCTCCATGATGTCTTTGTTGCTGCATGAGTGGAATGAGGCCCCTGAATCCACAACCCAATCATCGGAAGAACTGCTCACACTCAACAAGAGTGCATCCGTGATCTCCTCCGTCGCGGCATTCGCTGTTCGGCCCTCCTTTTCCTTCTTTGGCGCCCGACATTCGCTTTTCATGTGTCCGGGCTTCTCGCAGTTCCAGCACACCATCTCCTTCTTGCCCTTGTTCTTCCCCCTGGACCTTGACCTTGACCTTCCACGGTATTTACCCCGTGTGTCAGGTCTCCCTCTGGACTCTGTATGTAGCGCAGAGCCAGATGATCCACCCGTTTGCTTTCTACGGGTTTCCTCGTTCAACATCATGTCTCTGATGTTGTCGAACTTCATCTTCTCCTTCCCAGACGAAGTGCTCACTGAAGTAACAACCACATCCCAACTGTCAGGTAAAGATGAAAGCAAAATTAACGCTTTTACCTCATCGTCAAACACGATATCCACAGACGCCAGCTGTGTCGTGAGTTGGTTGAAGTCATTGAGGTGATCGGCCACCGACTTCCTCTCCTCCATCTGCAACCTGAATAGTTTTTTCATCAGCATAACCTTGTTCATTGCTGAGGGTTTCTCGTACATATCGGCAAGAGTCTGTAGAACTTCCTTCGTGCTCTTTGCTCCCTTCACATGATAGGCGACATTCCGAGAGAGCGACAGGATTATTGCGCTCATCGCCTTTCGATCGAGCACCTTCCATTCTTCATCACTCGTCTTCTCGGACTTCTCTGCAAGTGGTTCGTACAGGTCCTTCCCGTACAGGTAGGCCTCCATCTGCATACGCCAAAACCCAAAGTCGGAACCATTGAACCGTTCGACTGGAAACTTTCCCTCCATCTTAACTCCTTGAACCAGGCTCTGATACCAGTTGTTAGGAAATGGATCGGGTTAAGATGGATAACAGGTGGAATATGAAGGCAGTAAAAGACACACGAATTTGTTAACCCAGTTTGGATATAAATCCTACGTCTGGGGGGCGATACCAAGCCAGGAGAAAACACTCAAAGAGGAGAAAAATTGAGGAGTACAACACACACACACTTGTATGCAAGTCTTCACCACACGTGAAAGACAACACTCACCCTCGTCTCAACTCTTTCTTTTCTCTCTACTCTATTCTACTTTGCTCTATTAAAACAATGCTAATAAGAGTAGTATATATAGCCATGACTTATCCTTTTTCCAACTCAACTTGGGAATTCTAAGTTGAATCAGGTTATCCTTTTCTTCTTCAAATCAATCTTCACAACTTAACAATTACTGGTACACACCAGGGTTTTTGTCATATATTACCTCTTTATATGTTGTATGAATTAATATAGAAAATACGGGATGCAGATCAGATGATCTAAGGAGATCGAAAATCTTTCAGAATATAGACTAAAATTTTAGTAAATAATTATTATTGGTTAAAAATCAATATAATAATTTAATTTATTCAGAACGAAAACTATTTTTTACAAATATATTAATCATACTAACTAAAACCACGATCAACAATTATTGCGTGACTGTAATCATTGAACTTTACTATGATTATTTATTTTTAATCATCATAATCAATTATGATCAAATGATATATTTCTTTTAATCAATATGAGATATGACCACCTACAAGGCATGATTTCATGTAGATTGGCAACTTTCGGGCACTCTTTTTCTCTAAAATTATAATTAAATTTGATTGTATATTTTAGTATTAATCACACATTTAATATATGTTCATAAAATGTGATTGAAGATCGTTACCATTTTCCCTAAGCAAAACTTAGAAGAGTCGTCAAATTGAGAATTATAATGTGAGTATATTTAACTGAAATCTTGATTATGGGTCGTTTCTTTATTATATATTTCACGTTTGATTGACAATTTTAACATGGCATGGATTTGATATAGGCAAAGGGGACTTTCTCACTTGCTCCAAAGACATGAACTCCGACCTATTTTTTGCAGTTCTGGGGGGCCTTGGACAGTTCGGAATCATAACCAGAGCAAGAATTGTCTTACAGAAAGCACCAACAAGAGTATAAATATATATATATATATATATGATTATTTAAAAATATTTTTTTATTAATATATAAAATATATTTACTATAAATTCAATGAATTACTACACTTGCGTTAACTTTTTCTTTTTAATTAATGGTCAGGCAAAATGGGTGAGATTGATTTACAATGACTTCACCATGTTCACGAGAGACCAAGAACATCTCATCTCAACCAATATCAACGGCCCAAACTACGTGGAAGGTTCCCTCATCACAGATCAGAGCCCTCCAAACAACTGGAGATCTTCATTCTACTCCCCTTCCGACCAATCCAAGATTCTCTCTTTGTTGCGATCCAAACAAGGCCTACTCTACTCTATAGAAGTAGTCAAATACTACCACGATACCAACATCGATACCATTGACCAGGTACAGTTTATTCAATCGGGCTCTATCAACCGTTTATCTCAGACACAAAAGCAAGTAGTGGTCCTCCACGTTCTAACATTCCCATGTAATGATGAATGCAGGAAGTTAAATTGTTGGTGAAAGATTTGAACTTCATTCCTGGTTTTGTTTTCAACAAGGATGTTTCCTTGGTAGATTTCTTGACAAGAGTTGGAAGCGGCAGAGACAAGGAGGAGGAGAAAAGCTCAGACAGGGAGTTGGAAACACATCCATGGCTGAATCTCTTCTTACCAAAGTCGAGCATCATGGATTTTAATGATGCTGTTTTTGTCAACGTCATTCGCAGACATAACCACACATCAGGCCCCATTCTTTTCTACCCTTTTAACAGGCAAAAGTACTTTCTCCACACCCAATTTGTCTATTTTTTTTATTTTTTATTTTGGAATAATTTTTTATGAATTTTCTAAAATTTATCATATATATAAATATATTTCAAAATTAATAATTTTTAGTGGATATTCATATAATTAAAATATAATATTAAAAAGTGTACTTATATAATTTGCCATATTTTTATTACAAGAATTACCATCTATGGATGAAAAGGTACAATCAGGTGTTTGTACATTAATTATTTAAATATTTATATAGATTGAATAAATAATGAAGGGATATTATTACTTTATATAATCATTTTATGTTTTGATTGTCCTATTTAGATCCATTACTAAATAAGGTAAATTAGCACTAATTAATTAATTACTACACTGATGACTAATGTGCAGGTGGGATGATCGAATGTCTGCTGTCACACCAGATGAGGACATATTCTACACCCTAGGACTGCTGCACACAAGTAGGCCCCACCAATCAGACGTCTACGATAATCTGAACAGTGAAATACTGGATTGCTGCGAAAAGGCTGACATCGACGTCAAGCAGTACCTTCCACACTACATATCCAAGGAAGATTGGATGAAGCATTTTGGTCCGAAATGGGACACTTTTCAAGAAAGGAAAACAAAGTTCGACCCAAGAATGATACTTTCTCCTGGCCAAAGAATTTTCACTTCTGTTATGGACTATGCTCATATGTAGACTATTTTGTAGAATAGCAACCTAGGTTTTAATTAATTTTGATGGATTTTAATATTAATATTCTCGGGAGGAAATATTATTTTTCATAATGATCAATTATTGTGGTTAAAAGTGAAAAAGTGTTGCAGATACTGATTAATTATTATCATGCAATGATTATTAGCTGTTGTTTTTTGCAAGTGAGATAACAACATTGGTCACGTTTAAAAATTGTAGGAAATCTTTCGATTACAGTTAAATTTATAACAAATGTTAATTAACCGTGATTAGAACTTTTTTTTAAAAAAAATATAGTATCGATTTTGCTAGCTTGACTGTGGTGGACAATATCGATTTATCATGGTTTATAAGACGTGGTCATTTGCAATGTAGAGAATAATTTTTTTTTTTTGTAATGATTAAGGATACATTATATTCACACCCCGTGTGATTAAATTTAAATACAAAAATACCCCTATTTTTACAAAATTACAGGCACACTCTCATGACGAGCGTCTTTACAAATTTTTGCCCACTATATATATGGTGTACTTGTTATACAATTACAATCTCAAGGGATGTAATTGTAATTCCGCACAAGGTAGAAAGTGATTATTTATTTAGACTCAACCTCATAAAATTTCAATATAATTTACCATGATACTAAAATAAGATGTTCTTTGAATATATATCAGAATAAGGTTAAAGAAAATATTATTTATTTGAATTTTGATGTGGTTGAGGTTTTTTTGCTAAAGAATAAATCGGGATTTTACCACGAAGGAATTTCACACCAAGTGAAATGCAATTTCCGCCAAATGTTTAATTTTCAAGATAATGGAGTCTTGTCAATGAATAGTAGCTTGGATTAAAAAATTAGTATTTTGGTATTTATAGTAGTAGGGGAAATTATATGGTGTGGTGGGTTGCATTTACTTAAGGTGTGCCTCATACCTATAAAATTACATTTTTACCCTTAGAAATTAATATTTTTTACTAATATACATCAAATTTCATCACTGCCCATTTATAAAAAGAAATGTTTCATATACCTACAGAGTTTGAAAGTGAAGAGGATAATAAAAGTCACAACTAGATTCGTCATGTTTTGATCATTTATATCTAGCCCTGATCCATTAATTTTCTCCGACAATTTGCCTTATAAATTATGAGTTCGAGTTTTATTAAAATGTGAACATTTAATTGACCTTAGGAGGTTTTATGCAAATATTTATGTTTTTTCACGAATGCTTATTTTTAAAAAAAAATGATATAGAAGTTTTTGGATTATTTGTGAATAAAATTACCTTTCTTAGTAGAGGGTAGATTTTATCCATTATGAGGAGCAGTTATTTCGAAATATGTATAGAAAAGTAATCAATGCATGCAAAAAAGTTCAACGTATTTACATAGTCACTAGGATTAAAAATATTATTAGCTATATTGTTAATAGTTATGGATTAAAAATCATAATAAATAATTTTTATTAACTATAATTAAATAAAATTGATGCAAAAACATAAATTTTTCATCAAAAAAAGGTTATTTGTCACGGCTAAGAGCCATGGTAGAAATATATGTCATGTTTTTTAACCATGACAAATATTTTAGCCACTTTTGTAGATACCGTTGCATAACCGTGGTTAATAACTATTTGTTACGATTACTTTTTTTAACCATGATTAAATGTTGCATTTATTGTAGTGAGTCTTAATCTATTATAAATACCTTCTTACAAATTTATAACTTTTACTTTAAGTATAAGCAAAAATTATATTTCCGAACACTGTTCAAACACCCCTTTTAATTTAAATTGTGAATTTATTTACTAATTGATTGTCATATATATATATATATATATTCACATATATATATATATATAATGGCAAAAACAGTAAATAATTGCTTTTATTTTCAAATTTCAATGTGTTAACAATTTTCTTGTCATCTAATATTAATACACACAAACAATTATAACATATTGGTGCATGGAATATGAATTAATTAGGGGCATAATGTCCCAATCTTTAGAACAATGATTTCTTGTCTGAGTGGTAAGATTGATATCTCATAATTAAGTAGGTCGTGAATTTTAATTCTGCGGATATTAATATTTAGTATATTTCAAATAGTAGTATATTATTTTTTTGTTTGTTTTAAGTTGTTGATTGATTTAGAAATATTAATGCATAACATATTAAATATTACAATAGTATGCTGATTGATTGAAAAATATCGATTTTGTTTGTTTTTTAAAAAAAAAAAAAATCCCAATCTTCGGATTAAGTGGAAATTAGATGGGTCTGAGCCGGGCCATGGTTTCTTATTTTTCCAATTTCAGCCTTCAAAATTTTAATTTTTGTAAAAGTCTATAAATTAACATATTGTTAACACTGAAATTTAATTTTATTTCATATTATGGTGGGTGGGTCAGAATATATCTGTAATTATCTTATACAAACAATAAATAAGAAGATATAAAAATTAATAGTGAAATTTATTAATTTTCGGGAAATGGATAAATTTGTTATTAAGAGACCACTAAACTTATAAGATACGCATCTTGCTAAGATTGATCCTGATGATATCTCTTCCTGTAATATTATTTTATTAAAAGACTAACTCGAAACATACATTTTCAATATATTAATTAGGTGAAAGTTTTGAGTTCCTGTCAAGATTGTTAAATGATTTTTCCATTCATATATCGTCTTATTGAACTGACATTGACATTATCTGCAGCAACAATATATGTAAAAAGAGGTTTTTCAGCAATGTATTCCGTCAAAATCGAATTGCGAAATAAGATAGGTGTTGAATAAGTGAATGAGTTGATAATTTGAGAACAAAAATTCATTCCTTACATAACCCAAAATCCAACAAAATCTTTGGATGAATTTCAAATTTTGGAGTGATGATGGTATCATAAGAAGATTTGATGATATGTACCAAATCTTGAAATTTTTGTCATTTCTATAGATTCAATGCAACCCAATGTATTGGATTTGATATTTCATTTTCTCTAATAATTCTTAATTTGATGAAAACTTCTGAATTTGGTCAAAAGCAATGAGAATCCAAAGTGTTAATTGCCCGCAAGCAAAAAATGTGCAATTTCTAGAAATTTTAGTAGATGAAGACTCTTTTACAACGATTTGGTACTGTCGCATGATCACATCCATGCATCTTGACCCGTATAATTTAGTAAATTATATTTAATACTCTTGACGTTTGTTTCTATCTAATAAATAAATGTCTCTGTTAGTCAAATTCATAAAATTTGCTGATATTAACAAAAAAGTTTAACGAAATTCCATACTTACCCCACATTTACTTATTAACAGTTGCAAGTTAATAAATAGTTTTGATAAGACTATCTTTATACATATTCTCACGAGCTAATGCGTGCGAGAAAGTATTTTTTCACTTTGATAGGAGTAATTTGGTTTAGTAGTAAGTTAATTAATCGGGGGTAAATATGAACTTTTGTTTATTTCTTTTCTTAATATGAACAAATTTTGTGAATTTTAATTAAGAAAGAATTTATTTGTTGGACAGAAACATACGTCGGAAATATTAAATGTAATTTTTAAAATTATATAAATGTACTTATAATTATATTAAATTTCAAATGAAAATGATGTAATTATGAGATAGTGAGTGTGAAGGTAATTGTTATATTTGGGACAACATGGGCCTAATCCTATTTCAAACTTAGACTGATCATTCAAAATTCCTATTTTTTGCACAAACAATATCTGAACAATCAAGAAGAAGATCTGTCATGATGTACATTGTTTCTCATAAATTTCAATCAAATCTTTGACCCTTTCATATGTCCGAAATTCATCAAAGTGAATGATAATTCTGAGTTGACAAAGTGAAGACAATATTTCCTTTTAGAAAAATAAGTTTTCAAATTACGAAAGTGTTTACGTCTAATTACATCAAAATTTAAGGAAAAAAATTATAACTACTATATATGTATGCAGTCTTACTATAAAATAATCTACGAAAAATGAAATACTTACAAAATCCGCTAAATTAGAAAAACAAAGAGTAAAAAGTCGTACTAATCTATATTATCATAAAAAAAAAAAAATTATTAATCGTATCAATTTTTTATTGACCTATTTTATCCTTACATTCATTTTATTCTTTAAAAAATAAATGCTCATAATAGTAATTTTAATATTTTATAATTATTTTAAAATTATAATTTTTTTCTCTCAACCCACTACTCTATTTTTCTCTCATGTTTTTCATATTTTTTGCTCTCACAAACTTATATAATATTAAATTCTATTACAGTAAATTTTTTGTCTCATATTTTTAATAAACCCACAATTATAATTTTAATATTTTTTCTTTTTCATCACCTCATCAAGTTTTGTGTTGTTCTATAATTTTTTTTTTCTTCATCTCAAACTATAATTTTCGTATGTTCGCAGAAACCGCGTACAACAACAATTAGTATTTTAAAAAAGAAGAATTTAATCGAATATCCCAATTCAACAATACTTTAATATGACTAACAACGATAAATAAATTATAATATCTCACGTAAAGTGGGACGCACACCCCGCATGTCCAGTAAAGCTTGAATTTATGACCTCGGACTTGTTCATAAAAACTCAACTTTAACCTTAACCGTTAGGCTAAGACATCCTTAGTATGCATGCAATTTACAATTAGTTCACATTTTTTGACTTGTATATTATCTATTTTGTCCTTATTTACTAACAACAAAAACTAAATTAATACGTCGCACTTAATTTTATGGCCGTGTATGGTAGCAATTTTGACTAAACATGGCAGCATTTATTATATGCTTAATTATGATCAAACTCATCCCACTAAATTTCAAAAGTAATAAAAACACAGTTGAATTTAGTAATTTGTTTCAATATGAACATAAACATTAGGGATAATTACATTCTCGTTATCTGAGGTTTGGTGTAATTATTACACATAAACCTCATGTGGTTTGGATAATTATATCTAACACCCTTGAGATTTACTTTCGTATTATAAATAAATTTCTCCGTTACTCAAATTTCACTAAATTTCCTGATATAACAAAAAAATTGAATGAAAATTGATATTTATTTTCGATTGACTTATTACTGAATTATTGCACATCAAATAATTTTTCAATAAGTACTCCATAGCTAACTTTTTCAATGCACGACGTGCATGAATATTGTATGACAATTCGAAAAGAACTTTCGCCTGCGAATTAATCATCGGAAAAATTATAATTTTAATCCTAGAATTTAGAGGTGGTATTTTCGGTTCTGTATAAATTATTATTCGCAATTTAGTTATGTAACTTTATAATTTTGGTAATTTTGATTTCTTTTTCTAATCAATTTGACCAGAACATTATATACGACTAGTACATGACCCATTTAAATTATAATTTTTATCCTATGAATCAATTCATATAGGACAAAAAATTACCAACTCTTCTAAGTTACATGACTAAAAAGCCAACGCGCTACAAATTATAAGACTAAATAGATATCTAATTGAATCATACGCAATTTACATGCAGTTTTCGGGACCAAATTGGTCAAAAAAAGGATGATATGGCCAAAATTTTAAAGTTATACAACCAATAAAGAGAGCTTATAAAGATAATAAGACAAGGAAACTAGAATAAATTAGATAAAATCCCATACATAAATGCTGAGCGAGCTCTATATATCACCTTTCTTATACTTGGAGGTCTGGATTATTAAGATTATCCACAATTTATTTTTCTATTCAAATAATAAAATTATTTCTCAACGCCCCATCCCTCGAAAAAAAAATAATTCCTATTATATGGCTAGTGATGATTTGTTACAAAATTGTCTGAAAAATTACATATTTCAGACAGATTTAATTTATTACTTTAGGAAAACATATAACGTCAACTTTAATAATTCATGTTATCTCTTACTTCATATATACTTTTAACATATTACATCAAACATCTTTATTACATTTTTATCCCATATACATTAATTAATTCAAAAGGTATTTTCATATATCTCAAGTAATAGTTTTATTTAATTTTGAAATCTGATGAGATGTAAGCAATTATTTCTCCTCACTTATTCTATGTATTATTATAAAGTCAAAATAATATCATTTATACACTCTGCATCATATGTCAAATTAGCTCTCTTGCTTTCTACCCAGAACTTCACTCTCCAGTTCGAATTGAATTTTCATTACCAAATCTTATGGCATCTTTTACTCTATTTAACAGGATGAACAACAATTGACTCCATGTGATATTGTAAATGAGCAAATTATTCATTTATGAAAAAAAAATAAAAGTAATTTATCTCCATGTCTAAGGAAGTAAAGTGTTTTATTTAAAAAATATAGGGAGGTAAATTGATGTGTTTTAGAAAACACAGGGAGCTAAATTGCGCTATTTTTTCCATATAGGGGAAATTGTTCATTTGCAATATCATAGGGAGATTGCTCACATTTTCCCCTCATTTAATATATACATTCTACATGTAACAAAATGACAATATCATATAAAAAAAAATTTATACGTGTGATGTATATATATATAAATGGTCGAGGAGAAGATGCAACAAGATTTATAATAAAAGATCTGATCCGTCTCCAACCATGCAAATCCCTTGATATATATATATAAGAAAACCCTCTCCTAACCATCACCATACCACATCAATCTTTCTAACACATAACTACTCAATCTCTACACCTTCTTCTAAAATGCCAAACATTCTCATCCTCTCATCCATTCTTTCGTTGCTCATCACAGCCTATCCAAATGCACTTCCCACTGATATCACGAACGGCATCCGGACCGATCCGGATGCCATTAGAGCAGCCTCTAATGACTATGGAAACCTTGTTCATCAAGTCCCTTCTGCAGTTCTCTATCCTTCATCCATTAACGATATTGTTGAGCTTATTAAGGCGTCGTGTTGTAACTATTCCACCCCGTTCACCATTGCTGCAAGAGGGCGCGGGCATTCCGTGAGAGGGCAGGCCATGGCGGGCGGAGGGGTGGTGGTGGAGATGGCTGCTTTGAGCAGAAATGGTGGTGGGATTAGGGTTTCTTGGAGCCGCTCATTAGGGTATTATGCAGATGTTGGAGGGGAGGAGATGTGGGCCGATGTTCTGCGGGTGGGGCTTGAACACGGTCTGGCCCCCGTTTCGTGGACTGATTACTTGTACTTGACTGTCGGCGGAACGCTCTCTAATGCCGGAATCAGTGGGCAGTCGTTCCGACATGGTCCTCAGATCAGCAACGTTCTGGAACTTGATGTTGTTACTGGTAAATATATATATATTTTAATTTTTCTTTCTCATCATCACTCCCCATATATGTTGATGAATTTGGATATAAATGCTAGCTACACCTAATTCATTCAAGAATCTCATGTGTGAATTGTGATACCTCATTAATTATAATAATATGGATTAGAGATTGATAGAAACTATCTTAATTGGGTTAGGGTGAAAAGTGGGTCTATAAGAAAAGTAAAAGTAAAAAATAGATGCATAAGAAAATGTTGTATTTGATTAGGGATAATAGAATTGGATTGGGAAAGTAAAACTGGATTCAATTTCGTTTTCATCCAAAATTGAATGAAAAAGTGAAAGTAGAAACCTAAAAACACAAAAAAAATATATTTTTTATTTTTATTTACTCTATTACTCGTATATGATTTTTCTCCATTCTTTTTTCTTTCACTGATAATACTTTTATATAATTTTTGAGAAAATATAACCAAATCGATAGAAAAATTACTGCATGCATAGTAATTATTTATTTAAATTGAATACTTTAGAATAAATGCATAATACTCATTTTGATGAATATTTTTATTAATAAAAATAGTTTTGTACTTGTTTAACGAATATTTTCACTAATAAGATTTTTAAATTTTTTATATACTAAAATTATTTTAGTATAACATTAATTTATTTATTTTATAATATAAAATAAAGAGAAATGGTTAATTAATAAAAATTTATAAAAAATTATCACTCAATCTATTTTTTTCCTACAAAATATTTTGAGATTTACCCCTCATTCAACTATACCAAACCGAAGGAAAACTATTATTATTTTTCCTTTACTTGTCGTTTCACTTCTTCTTCTCCTTTCACTTTCCTTTTTTTCTTATTTAAACCAACAAACCTCGGAGTGTTTTACACAATATTGTATAAGTATTGGCTAAAGACTTCATGTCTGTCAATTCTGTAACACTTTATCAATGCATATATATTCGCTGCATATATATACGTAGTTTTGGGCAAGTTTGTGCAATAATCAAATATTTCAGATGCACGCAATGATCTGAAAGCAATGAACTCGTGGGCTCGGGGGGGGGGGGGTGACATTTGACTATATATACTAGATTGTTTGTGAAGTACCAAGTCTAGTGATCTTTTCCTTTTCCCGGACAAGGGAAACTTTAGCATTGGGCCATGATTTACTCCATGTTTGATGATACAATCACCACACAAACATAAATACCTGCAACATACTCATGAAAAATTTCTAACCTAAATTGAATTTGATCGAACTTAAGTCAATTATATAGTAAGTGCAATACACGTATTTATAATTGATATGCAATTCAAAAAAACTGACTAATCATATGTGATTAGTTTAGTTCGATCAAACTTGATTACGATAAGAGTTTTTCTGTACCCATAGATGCATGCAAATAGCCAGCTTATGGATTTTGTCTTATGTTTGATGTACAGGTAAAGGGGAGTTGATTACTTGCTCAAGAAACATGAACTCCGAACTGTTCTTCGGAGCACTAGGAGGTCTGGGACAGTTTGGCATCATCACAAGAGCAAGAATTGTCCTAGACAAAGCACCAGCAAGAGTAAGTTAACTGAATATATGCCACTACTATCAACCCAACTTGGAACAACCTTACATATGTTATATATTATGCTGTAATAACTATGACTTCTCTTTCATGTTAAAAAAAAACTGTCCTTAGGCAAGATGGGCTAGGTTGATTTACAGTAATTTCTCGGAGTTCACAAGAGACCAAGAGCGTCTCATCTTGACCAACGCCTCAAACTACGTCGAGGGTTTCCTAATCACAAATGAAAGAACTACGAAACAATGGCGATCTTCCTTCTCTTCACCTTCTCATCAGTCTGACGTTGCTTCATTGTGGAAGAAGCATCGCCTCCTCTACTCCATAGAACTCGTCAAGTACTACGACAATCTAACTGCTAGTACCATTGACAAGGTACAACTTGTAAATGCACATTTATATAACACACACACACACACATTGTTAAGATTGAGTTTCGTGTTTATACTTTCCTCTTTGGTTGGCTTATTGTCAGGAGTTTGGTGTGATTCTTGAAGAGTTGAACTTCATTCCAGGGTTCATTTTCAGGAGAGATGTCCCTCTTGTTGATTTCTTGAACCGAGCTGGAAATTTGGATGATGGGAGAGAAGAATTGGAGGCTCATCCATGGCTCAATCTCTTCATACCAAAGTCTCGCATCCACGACTTCTATGATGGTGTTCTTGAAAACATGATTCCCAAACTTAGAAAGACTCCTGGACTATTCATCTTCTACCCACTTAACACAAAAAAGTATTTTCTTCTACATCTCATTTTTCTCTCAAATTTATTTCATGCAATCCAAACTTCTCATATTGTTAAATGTATAAATATATTAAGAAAAAAGTTTCTAAGGAAAATATATTTTATGATATTTTGGAGAAATTTTTGTTGTCCTTTTCCTCTCAGAGGGGTATGAAAAGCAAGAGTTGAGCCTGAGACAGGAATTATTTGTTCAAATTTCTTGAGCTTTGGGTAAATTACAGTGGATACACCTCATATTTGTCATATTACAAGTATCTTTTCGTTGTTTGAAATATTACCTTTTTGGGATTAACGATTTATTCCCTCATGAAAGCCCATTATAAGTAGTATCTATTAGACAACCGTTAATTTCAAAAGAATATTCAAGTAGTATCTATTGTAATTTACTCTTATTTTTTTCCTATACTCCTCAAAACTCTTGAATTTAAACAATATGTTAAACTAGTGTTGATTGCATCTTACTCCCTGCAGAAACACCTAACAGATATCGAACTTCCCTGAACAAAGAGAAACAAATCACGTCCCACATCGCATCAGAAGAGTTGTTTTTTTTTTCTTTTAGAGAAGGTTTTTGTCTATTAGTATTTTGACATGGGACCTGCTGCAATATATAATTATGTTAAACTAACTACATCATTAACTAATCCTACAGATGGGACAGTCGCATGTCTGCTGTTACACCAGATGAGGACGTGTTCTACAATCTGGGATTGCTCCATTCGGGTCGGCCCAATGAGTCGGATGTTTTTGAGCTGTTCAACAATCAGGTGCTGGGATTCTGCGAGAAGGCTGGAATCAAAGTGAAGCAGTATCTTCCCTACCACAAATCCAGAGAGGATTGGATAAAGCATTTTGGTTCCAAGTGGAGCATTTTTCAACAAAGGAAAATGGAGTTCGACCCCAAAATGATATTATCACCAGGACAGAGGATTTTCAATTAGATCTGTGGCTGTCTAATAACTCATATTTATATTTATATGGTACAAAATGCATAAAACCCCTATATTTTAAAAAATTTGTAAAATAAATTCTCTTGTTATGAAAATTGGCTACAAGCCCCCCTGTGTTTTGTAAAACTCAGCTCAATCGCCCCCCTCTTCGTTAAATCCAATCAACGGTATTAATTTTCTAAAAAATAACCGTAATACCCTTACTTATTATATATTATTTCTTATATTAATGACCGTTGGATCTTTTTGGATCAAATACTGATCGTTAGATCTAATCAATTAATCTCAATTGTTGATTTTAAAAAATAAAAAGTCTAGATTCAACAAATTACTTATTTTATATATAAATAATTTAAAATTTTAAAAATATATTATTATTATATATTTAAAAAAAAAAACTAACTACCCACCCTACCCCCATAAGCCCCCCCAACCCCCACCCCCACACCCTCGGCTTCCCCCCAATTCTCGTCGTCGACGACTAATATTTATTAAAATCGTCGTATCTCTATAAATTTTTTACCAAATTGAGTGAGGCCGATCTCGTTAGAATCGTCTTGAAGAGCCGAATCTAATGGTGGTGGTTTGAGACTGAAATTCGACCGAACAGAGACGAATCGACAGCAAATACGTTCGGAGGTCATGACTTGAGTCCACTCTCTATGATTGACAAAAACTCAAATTGAAGGTATGGAAATGTTCGTCTTAAAGAGAGGATTCGAATGGTGCCATTGCCCGTCGAAAATTCGTCCGAACAGCACCAAAAACTTAGAATATTTTAAATAATTATAATAATTAAATATTTTGGCTAATTAATAATAATTATTGTAATTAAATATATATTTTAATTAATTAAAAATAATAGTTAGATTTAATAATTAACAATTATAAAATTACTTGAATTAAATATAATTTAATTTAATATTTAAATTTAAATTTAAATGATAAAATTTAATTTATTTTTTAAGGTAAGAAATGACAAAAGTAACATACAAAACAAACCCAAATGCCCTTTATATGTTATATAGACCCATAGAGGGGTATTTTAGTCCAAAGTGTCATTAAATATGAACCAAAACGCAGAAAATGACTATCAAACGCAGTAGAAGCGCGTCTCCTCCACTTCCCGTTAGTTCTTAACAGAATAGGGAGTTTTTTGCTGACAAAAACAAAACAGGAGGGGAATTTTAGCCTATTCTGAAAACAGTAAGGTGTTTTTTTGCATATTTTCTAAAACACAGAGGGGGTTTTATACATTTTGTCCTATTTATATATATATTGATAAATATATGCTGCTTCTTTTTTTATATATACATATAGTAGTAAGGTGCATATGTGTTGTGCGTGGATGATAAATATTTATTTTTATTTTTCAAACTTACCTGAAGCAGAGCTAAGAGTCGGTTCAGGAACAATCAACTGGCTACCGGTAGCAATATTCAGTACGGTCTTATAATTCCAAAAGTTGGGGAAGCCAAACAGCTAGAAATAATTCTGTATGAATCGAATATGACATGGAGGTCTGGCTAATAGCAATCAATAACAACATGATTGATCCGAGTCTGAGGTAAAGTTAACAATTGCCTTTGAAGCAAAGATCTTTTTTTCAAGGGACAAACTTATAACAGACAAGAGACTTGGTGAGAATACAATGACTAGTAAAGACATTCTTGTAGTAATCCTCTGAATCTTGCAGCATAGCCTTATCAGCTAAGCAGTGATCATAAAATGGCATAAATGATGAATGGAAGAAGACCATTGTTCGTCCAATTTGGAAACAACTTCATCCCAAAAAATAATGTCTAATTTGCAGAGAATACTTCTGAGTAGTTGTGAAAATAAGACACAGATTTATTGGTGGTGAATTTATTAACATACCAGTATTTGATCACACTCAGATACAACTTTTCAATCAGCTGGTTTATGGTTGAGCAAATTATTCCTGACAATAAACTTAATGCGTCAGGCATAATCTGTCCACTACTTGGAAAGTAATAGCAGCATAATCATAACATACTTTCAAGTATATAAGTGCAGTGATTAACCGACCTAAATGGAGACATCTTCACCGTGTTGCATGCATTCCTTTACGAATGGCAAAATGGCTGAGGCTAATTCATCTTGATGTGAAGAATATCCATGATTAGCTCCTTCTACAAGTTGCAATTTGTGGTTTGGTATGATCTTGGCAAACTCCCGTGCATCTTCTACTGGAATAACTTCATCGGCCGTTCCGTGTACTGTCAATACCCTGAATATACATTTCACCGAAGTTAGAGCCAATTTGCAGTAAATATTTCTCTTGATGTCTCCCAAGTAGAGAAAACACAGAAGGGAGAAAGACAAAGCTGGCACACCAGAACTGTGGCTTTCTCAACTATTGGACAAAACAAAACACTATAGCGAGATAACAACATATATCATTTACGTAGAGCAATTGCAATCAAAGATATCATATACCACTAAACTTGTATTCTAAGTTGGAACCTCTGTTTAAGAATATTTTCTATTTAGTGAAAGAGATGGCTGAAGGAATCCATCAACAACCAGGAGAAAATAGAGCAACTCTTAACTCGTGAAAATTCAAATTACAAACTTACAGTTGACTCCAAATATTTGAAGATACAGACATGGAATATTGCCAGTATTGAATTGTCAGGATTTCATCCAAGCTTGGAAAATACTGGAACTTTACGATTCTAGGACAATCTTCTGTGAGTAGCAATGGGTGAGGGACTTCATCTGAATTTTGCCACCATTCAGATGCCTTTTCTTATGTTTATCCTCCATTTTATTAGCTATAATTCGTAAACACTGGACCGGAGGTAAGATTTTTGAACTCTTTCATCTTACAATTAGTCAGTAGGACCAATATTAATGTCCAACAAAGCCATAACCTTCCATATAGCTGTGGCATAAAAATAATATACAAAGGAAAAGAAAAAGAAGAACTTTATCCTACAAGGTACCTGATCACATACAGAGCCATTGTTTTTGGAAAATCACATGATATGGTTGCCTAACATGATAAACTAGGCGTGTTCATTAATTCAATAAACCGACTAGACCGAACCGAATTGAACCGAAAATTCCGTACTAAATGAAACCGAACCGAAAAATTCGGTTCAGTACTCTAGTTTTTTTTTTAAAATTCAAATACCAAAATGTTATTTATATATTTAATTTTTACATACACATTTTTATATATTATTATTTTTGTTCTTTTATATATTAAAAATTCAAAAAATAAATAAAGAGTGTAATTATTATTTATACTATTTTACTTTTAATTAATTTTTATGTTTTTAACGAAATTTTCGGTTTACCGGATACCGAAAAAAATTCAGTATTACGGAAATCGAACTGACTAATTCGATGCGGTATTCGGTATAGCATTTTGGTGTACCAGGACAAATGCACACGTCAAATTTTGGACATGACATGAAAAGGGACCCCCATCAAATGCAGAAACAAGTTTTACAGATTCCAGTATGGCCATTTAAAAGTTTACAAGAGAAAGATTAAGGAGAAAATTGAGAAATAAATGAAACTTTTTGGCTGATAGGATATATTTAAATAGGGTTGGTAAACATAGAAGTGATTTCTTTAACATTTTTCCTGCAGAAGCTCATGAAATAACACGAGACAGCTATTATTTGATGAAGTTGGCATCATGCTTACCTGCATCTCTTATCAATTGAAAGGCATGCGTCATGCATGTTTGTATTGAGTCGCTCCATCATACTTTCCTCAGTAACTTGATAACCTCCTTCTCCTATGAAAAAGTGCAAGTAGAATTAATTTACCGAGGAAGACCTTTTGAACTTGATGCTATCCAACATAAAAAAACCAAGAAGAAAGATTTATATTGTGCATATAGTACAGTATTGCGATTCTCAATGGAACATTTATCTATTAGAGGTGTATTGTTTACAACTGAAGGCAATGGGGAAAAAAAATGCTCTGCTCAAAATCAACAGAAAGATGAACTGATAAAATACTGCTAACTCCGGAAAGTTACAAAAGAATCATTTTTCTACTTATGTGTAGTAGAAGTTGGCCACAAGGAAATCCTTTAGAAAGACATGTGATATTCCAAAGTGATCATTTTAAATAGCTACGAAAACCATGATTTAGATTGCATATTTCTGTGTACAAGCTAAGTTGAACAGATCTAGAAGAAGCTTTGTAGCAGATATGAAATTAACAAATTGGGTTGAACTCCAATGATGAAGTTCACAAAAAAAGTTATCCTCCCTAATTATAACATGAACAACTTGGTTTCCTCTGGATCCAACGTGGACTTAAATATTTTAATTTTCTCGTGCCAGGCTGCACCAGATCTTGCAGCAAAGATTCCCCAAATGGAGTGAAGTTCCACCTTGGAATTTCTCGCTGTATGAAGACAGCCATAAAGGATAGGAAGGCTGTAAAATTAAAAATAAGAATATTTACAAGAGAAAAATGAAGGTGAAAAACTTTAGGTCGCTCATGTGTGACAAAGAACTTCTGACGGCACCTTTGTTTCCTTAGTCCAAAGCAATTCAGAAGGATCAACATACTATTAGAAAACAAACATTCTTATATCACATCATAAATAGTAAAAAGTTGGCAGGATGTTGCTAGAAGAACACAAGTCCCAGACAGCACAGAATCTGAAGTCATAATTTTTAATGCGAAATTACCCCTCCTGAAAAATTCAACAGCAGTTGCAACCAAAGAAACCAATAATTACCTCTCCTAGTTTTAACATCAATATGGCCATCCTTCTTGAGTCTTTCCAAGAAATTCTTACCCAACCGCTCTTCAATCCCTCTTTTGAGATCATAACGACCAGAGACATTTATCACGGCATGTGTATCATGATATCTAGATGCATACAGGAGAACAACATCCCCACCTGAAATATGTGGAAACAAGAATCCAAGCAAAAATAAGTTTTCAACAGAGTTAACTGTATAAGAAATATATACTATGATAACAGAACTAAATATCTAAAGTGGGGAAGCTAATTGCCTCTGGGATGTGTTATGTTCTAGTTTTATGAGTAAAAAAGGGCAACTTGCAAACAGGGAATCTAATTGTGCACATCTGGAAAAAAATGTGACTTTGTCTCACACCAAACACAATTAGAGAAAAACGTGAACCCCTTGCAGATACAGAAATGAGGGCGAACAAAGAACCTCCAGAAGAATGTTTTATGCTAACAAACTAAAACAGCACAGAAATCCCTCCCTGAAGTCAATTAAGTGCTCAATTACATCATGTTGTCTGAATTTGTACAAGCACATTATTGGGTCATACCAGCTTGTCAAAATTAAATCCCCAAAACCAGAAAAATTGCGAAATATGACAACTTCAAGAATCATGTGATATCTCCAGACTCGCTAAGAATGACCACAACGCTTACCTCCGAAGTAAATTTAGCATGCTAAGTCATATCATATTACAGGTCACAGAAGATGGTCAAACAAAATTAGTAGAATATATCAGAATTAGTAGCTAACAATATTTTGTCACAAGGTAGAATAGATTTTCTTTGGATTGCATGATTAAGAAAATAATAATGCAGAATTCATGCATGCATACATGACATCTACACGTACACACACAAAAGCATGTGTCTGTAAATAACCTACAGGCACACACAAAGCATATTACCAACATGTGTTTCTGTACTACCTGTGTTATAAAGAACAAAGGGTAAACTTGATGGTGTTGAAGGCTAGAATTGAATGAAGACTGAGTCACATGGCAATTATAAGATTGATCAGAATAGGTGAATAGCGATTTAATTTCAGACCAGACTGGAAATCATTTGAGGGAAGAGGTTGTTTAAGAATTTTGGCTATCTGGTTGTGTAACATTCTGCAAGGAAGTTATTTTCGATCTACCTAGTGTTCATTGCAGCATTATAAGATGTTCAGATATAAATAGTTGGTATACCTTTACTGTGCCCAAGAACCGCAACTGTCCAGCGGTTTATTCCTCTTAAATATTCAACCACAGATCTCAAATCTTCAGTCTCACTAATGTAGTTACCAAACTGAAATGAGCCTTCACTTTCCCTGTAGATCAACTAAAACATGATAGCAACAAATAAAAATAAAATTTGCCAAAGAATTGAGCGACAAACAAATTTCAGATCTTTATAGAAGGATAAACTGTGGAATGCTGAAGGAAGTGTGATTGTATAATGAAAAGGGAAAATGTAAAAGGAAAAAGAATTCTTGTCCAACCAACATTAAGCACAGGCAATAACTCCAGCCTTCTCAGGTTAGTTACTTGCCAACCCATAGTATTTCACATTACATAATCTTATGGAATGGAGCATGCATTTGGTAACACACATCCAGAAACTTTCTGCACCAACTTTAGTTATGCCTAAGAACAATGAACTTACATTACGAGACTTACACAGAGTAAGCAAACAAATATAGACTGAATAGAGTATTACCAAGAGCTTAAATTGTTGCCATAGCCACTGGCTTTGATGCCCCACAATTCATGTGTGCTAGCAGAAAAGTGTTTGGATGGACATGGTAATGGAAAGAAACATCTATTTTGAATTTGTCATGGCTCACCAGAATAAATAACAGAAAAGGGGAGTCCACACTTTGCACTTAAAATTTTTTAAATTTCTTCACAAATTTAATAGGGTGCACTTCCACCACTGCACTAGACGAACAGGATTACCAATTATGGGTTGCCACCCTAGAGCTTTTCAAAGAGATAGAGAAAAAGCACAAATGAGAAAAGATGTGCCTTCTATGAGAAAACTTTCAGCTGGACATGATAAATATCCTATGTTTCCAAGTTTCAGGTATTCATGAAAATAATAAACAAAAAATTTCCCAACTTGATGTCTACTCCACTTCAAAATATTTTGCATTCTTCAATTCGGGGAAAACCCTTACAAAATAATCACATTGTGCATCTCTCTTTCCAAATTTGTGGTTTTATGGAAAGAACAATTTTTTCCTCACAAAGATTAGTTAAAAATGTATACTGTTTGTCCCTTGGACAAAAACTCAGGTTTCAATTAGGCGCCTATTAAAAAACAGTTTCTTGGTAAACATGGCTTGTTGAATATGAAACTACATTCTGCATCAAGTAGACCAAGTCTTTTTTCATTTTCTAGCACAATGAATTATCAATTCTGATGTCTGTAAGTCAAATACTGATAAACTAAGAGATGTAATGTACTCAGTTGGTCATTCTTTTCCCCATTGAAAGTTTCACATCTTTCCTGAAATATCAAACTTAACTTCCGTCAGATGAATTACTAAAGTGGAGATGAAAGTAAAAATTCAAGTTCACCAAAGCTGTATATTCACCATGGTTAGGCAAGCAATAGCATGGCATGACTCAGTCAAGGAGAATATGATATCTAGGGCATGCATCTTCATGCACCTTAGGAATGTGTCATGAACACCACAAAAAATGGCAAAAAGGGTAAAGGTGGATCATTTTGTCACGATTAAACTACTGATACAATCCCATAGTGATAATATAGAAAGAAGGCAGATGAAGTATATGCAACTATATTGTTCTCAAACAATGCCAAAAGTTAATTTCACATATTTTCTGTCAGAGGGAAAAACAAAGTGCATAACCCAAGTTCTTAACCTTACCCATTTCCGGAGAAATCAAAGCGGAACACAGAGATTCCCTCAGTTTCTAAAGCAACAGCAAGGTTGAGCATGATGTTGTCATCCTGCAGATTGAAGGATTCAAGCAATGAATTGAATGCATGCACTGACAACCAGATGCCGCTCTGAGCTAATTGGAGAACTCAGAAACAGTTCTTCCCAGGTCAAGATTTAAATCTTTGGGACAAAAATCTAAATATAGAGTGGGGGGAAATTTCACTTACAGAAGCAAGGTGATGACTTCATCATTAGCATTATGATTAGTCGACAATAAATGTTGTTTTCAGTTCCCTAAATTACATATACTCTCTTTTGCCTGAATGTCTACAGTTTGTGGTGTCACTAATTTGGATGGTCAAATGCTTGTGGAACATGACCTTATATTGGTTTCTCTTTTAGTTAAAACTCCAAATCTCATACCTTTCAATCTAAAACTCTTCCTTTTGCAATTAATTTCCTTTTTCTTTCAAGAAACCCTACCAATAAAATATATCCAGGCTGTTGATAGTTGCTAGTAATTTAGACACTTGAAAAAGAATGCAAATGAACATAAAAGTCAAAACCAGGTTAACGCTGTTATGCTCAGACCAGTATCTAAATGTAGCTGTTATGTGAAGCCAATTGGGCATCTATATATTTGAATGAGCTGCTACGCCTTCCCTTACATACCAATGCTACGTTATTGGTTTCAACAACATAGCCACTTAAATTAAACATAACATTGCTACAGCAATTAAGGGGTCTAAGACAAATCTCTCTGTGAAAATTGAACATTCTTCCTAAGGTTAAAAAGACCATAGGACCACTCATCAGGTTCCCAGGTTGAGTCAGAGACGGAGATGAATTATAAGACAATAGGACCTTTCCTCAAGATTGAAAGGAAGAAAGAAAATCAAATCAAATCAACAAAAAAAAAAAGCCAAACAAAAAAGTGAGAAAGAATTGTGCACTTCTGTGAAACACAGACTTAGACCAGCCATAGGTGTAGGACATATATCTGCAAGTGTATAGATTAAAAGTTGAATGCATCTGTGCTCAACATTACAAACACAAGCTCTCACCAAAAAACCACACCAGCATTTCCGTTTCGCACTTAAATTTATCTGCATGCATATCAAGTCTAAGATTCAACCATGCACAAATTTTAGAATTTTTAGGATCCATTTGTTCCATGCAAAAATCAGTAAATAAAATTCAATTTGAATGATCTTTTAACTACATGAAATTTCCGACAGTTTGACATAATACAATTACACATACGATGATTACATTACGAATCTGCAGTTTAGACTTTAGAACAAGAAAGGGAGCACACTGTGGTAGAAACTGTCACTCTTTCATTTATACAAGGAGGAAAAGGAAAAATTATGGTCTCATGACATCAAACTAGCATGTGAATGAACGTCTAAAATTCTGGAAGTTGAATCACAATGTAATCAAACCAAAGGATGTCACAAACCTTTGAGGACCGAAATCCATGGCACAGAACTACAAGGTTCGCCGAACCCGTCTCGTGCAATATACCAACAAGTTTTTCACCACGCTTATTCTGTATTGTTATTTTCTGCTGCATTGCTGCTGAAACATTGTAATTAACGAGCTTTAGTAACCACCAAAGAGCTATGGGTGACCAAACTCTAGAATTTACTGCCAAGAGAGAGTTAGAATTTGTAGCTCTTTCTGGCTGGATTTCAAGTCAAGGGAATGGTTGTTCCCTGTTTCAGAATTTGAATACTCAAATGCTTTATTGAGACATTATTAAGTAAATCTCCACCATCCAAGTCAATATCCACCAATCATAGGACAAGTATAACAGAAAGCTATGGAGTTTATGCCAGTTAGCAACGGCCTACGATGATGTCGTTCAAAGATTTTGCACGTTATTTGAAAGAATTTGCAAGGTTATTCAAGGACATTGCAAATTTATTCAAACAAACTTCCCTTTAAATAATATGGATTTAGTACTCAATTCCAGTTAACACAATAACTATCTAGGAAGAGATCGCTCAGACTCAGTCCTCCAAAGGATTGTTAACCAAGTATAGAGACAATTAGCTTACATTCACATCTTGTGTATTTAATGTGGGTAGGCGTAATATCGGACTAATAGAGGAGGAAATACAGGCAAAGTCCTGCTTTTTGCCTATGTTCAGAGTGCTCATAATTGTCCTAGTAAATGGTAGGTTAGACTACATACACAACCAATGAAGGCATTGGGACATCAATGGCGAGTAAAGGCACATGTCACAAAATAGCCTCCCACCCCACCCCCAGCATATGCAGTAAAGAGGCAGTCCCAAAACATACCATTTTCCACACAACATAAAAAAATATGGAGTTTTATGACGAGAACATCATCCAATATTGCCATTTCACCGTTAATTAAGACATGTCTTGACCTAGTGACAGAAGTAACAGATTCCAATATTCACAATCCTTTTAACATGACCGACATAACACAATACCCCTAGTTAAAGCAGCACCACTTGAGCCCAACAGCAGCCGTGTTCCTAAAAAACCGATCCGACTCAACAAGTTATGTAAACATTTGGCTGTTGGATAACTTCCCACTCGTACTTAAACTTTAGGAAGTAAAAGCACTAGTCAATCAGGTTAGCTACCTACATCCCTCTCAATCTTGGACTACTCGTACCTCAGACCGAAAATGCATTTAAAAAAAAAAAACCCATAAAAGAAAAGGGAAGACTAGTGCTGAGAAAGTCGCAATCTTTCACGGTCATCAGTCTTCACTTCACCAAAAACAATCGGCTTTTTGTACATTAAATACAGTAGCAATCACTCATTTTAGGCCACAGGACTTCTCCTTACCTGGGACTTGAGCAATGACGAAATGTCTTCCGAATTTATTCGTGTGGCTGCCTGAAGAAGAAGGAGAAGAAGAGTAAGGTATCGTATAAGGGCGTTGAAATTCGTACTAAGTTATTTATTTTTCCTTTATCCGCGTTCGTTTTAATCTCATAATTTATAAAAATTAATATTTTTTATTCTTATTCACATTTCGAACAATAATTTAACGATTTTAAATAATTTTGATTGAAAGAAAAATTGATCTTTTTTTTTGCAGTGAAATATAAATATTTTGATTCACTTTACCTATTTGATTCACTTATAAAAATAAATTTTTTTGCATTATTTATATTTTGCTTCAACTTACAAAAAATATGAAAAGGATTCAACTAAATTTTTGCTCTTTCTTCAAGATTTGTGTTTTTTTTTTTCCTAAAATATAGTTGTAATTCTCTCCAGAACTGGTCCTGAGATGGATATCATGCAACTTTTTTCCTTCAATTAAAAAATTCTTAACGATCACATTTCTTGTGCTGTTGAATAATAGATGAAAGGTAAATAAGAACGAAAAAGTGCTAATACTTTTAAATTATGGAACTAAAAAATATAAATTTCAAAATTAACAAGACTAAAAGTAAAATAAATCTAACTTATTAAATCAAAAATAAAATGAATTTAATTTATGAGACAAAAAAATATCATTTCCCAAGAAGAGGACAAACAGATTAGTGGTGACGACTTGTGTGGACTTTGGACTAATTGGGGTTTCCACAAAACAATAATTTTGATCCCTCAGATATTTATAAACGTAATCCGTCTCTAATTTATCTTCAGCTTTAGCTTGCATTTTTTATACCACTTACTTGGACCATAAAATAAATTAATAAATTATAATTTAAAATTGACGTCCCTGAAGTGAGCCGCCAAATAGATCCAAATTATCCAGACGAAAAAAAATATATAAGGAATGCAGAGGAAAGGTGCAAAAAAACCCCTATAAGAGAACCTAAATTAATTAATATCAACATATTTGATAAATTTTAACTAATAGAAAAAATTATTATTAGACAGAAATAAATGTTATATATAATTTTTCAGATCACAAGAAATTTATATAAAAATTTATAGTAATTATAAGAAACCTCGTGGAAAAAGAATGTAATTATCCCTATCATAAATCACGAGGTCGAAATGTGTACTTAGACCACAGTAATTTGAAAGTTCCAACACTCTCTCTCCAAAGTCAAGAAGTTGTAAACAGAAAGGAAATCAAAGCAAAACTATCTCATAACCAAGCATAGTTATATTTTCTTTAGTTGTGGGCTTCATCTCTAACATTCTGTTGCATCTCAGTTTCATGTTTGCCTTTACCCTCGATATATCTAGAAACATGAAGCAACATGGTATACCCTTTTATCTACGGTTAGAACAGACTCTGCTTGCAAATGATCTGCTGCAATCTCGATCAGCATGCCCTTTTATATATATCTTAGCTGAGGGAGAGATGTCTTAAATAGCTGTCATCACAAATGAAATGTTTTAGCAGGATTAGACATTTATCTATTCTGTAGTGCAGGCTTAGCTTAGACTACGGCAGATTTGAGAGTTCAAGTATGCAAGATGAAACAACGGCCGTCCAACACCAGCATCATCTGCAGCACACTATGCTTCCAAATAGCACGTTCAACAGCAAAATGCCCTGGATCATATGTGCTGCATGGCAATACACCCGCCATCAAGATTACACTCCATAGTTCCTTGCAGAGAACAAATAGAACAAACCCAAGGCAGTTTTTTTACTGCAAAGCAACAAACTTTCAACACAAGAATATTAGGTCCAAAAGTGAAACCAGAAGGATACCATATCGTGACGTTTTAAGCATCTATTCGGTATCAAGAGAACTTTCATTCTAAAGCATGTTTAGCGAATTGGAGATTCCTAGACTGATAACTAGACAAATGAATGGAATATATAACCAGTATCAGTGAAGCAGTTTTTTATTTGATAAGGAGAATGTTATACAAAGTAACAACGGAAATTATCATAGCTGAACACAACCAAACAATTGGAAACACTAACCTATACCCTTCAAACTTACCTCTTCTTCTGGAACTGAATAAACTTGTAAACAATCCAAAAATCATGATAAAGATAGGAACCAGTAACCGTTGAAGCTAAGAGACATGTTCTTGACTAATCACAAGGAGTTCAAAACCAAGTGATAAGGTCTATGCAGGATCTTCTAATGATGGAATCAATTTAATTTATTTTGCAATATGATAATGATCAACTTCTGCAGATCCCAAGCAAAATAACATCTAAAACCGTCTGAAAAAGCTAGTTACATATGTTAAGAAAAAGAGGCAAAAGATGTTGTAGAAAGGAACCCAGAATTAATAGTCTTTCTCATTTGCATGAAAATTGAATGACAAGGAAAGACTGGTTAGGCGAAAATTAAAGTTCCACGGTGATATACCAAAATGAGAGAAATACCAAATAAAAACCTCTCAGATGAATCTGTAATGCTTCTACTAAACAAACAAATAAATGAAAATTGAAAAAGAATAAAAGTTAACCAGCTCACAATTGTTAAGGGTGAAGACAAGCACATTCTACTACTACAATTATATATAGTAGATAGATACTGACCTCCCCACTACTACAAAGAATTTCCTCCAGTTAACATTGACATTATAGATACCCACCTCTAACTAATGTTAGTCAACTCAACTTGACGAAAGTTGGTGAAATGATTATTTCAGTCTTGCGTAAAATAGTCAAAAACTAAAAATCAAAATACTTATGAACCAAATAACAAAAATACCCCTCAGCCCCCAATATCCCTTTCTCCACCCGCTGCACAATTTGGGATGGCCTGGCAGGGGGTTGCAGGGGCTTACTTTAGGGCCATGAATTTGAATGGTAATATCCTTCCAAGGATGAACAGCAGAGCTCACATTAGTCACTACATAATTGAATATACTCAATTTTACTACCAGAATAGGAAAAGATAATAACAATATATAAGTATGGTTTTACTTTTTTGTTTTTTAACTATTTCACATTTTTTTAAAAAGAAAATCTTTATAACAAAAATTACCAAACCAGAAAACTAAAAAGAATTCTGGCAATAACCAAACTAAATGGTTAATTCAGTTCAGTATTAAATTTGGCATTTTGACATAGGAAGATTTCCAATTAAAAATGACAGATCATACTCATCTAGAATTGAAGAATGTACATTTGCAGCAGAAACCAAAAAGAAAAGAGCCCCAAAACTGACCAGTAACCAACTAGGCAACGCTAAGCACGCCGTTTGCTTAAGCGCCAAGAGTTGGGTTCATGGTATCTATCATAGAGTGGTTCAATGCGCTCTTGTCTCTTGCGCTTGCTCATTTTTGTAGGATCTGCAACTTTGAAGAATCTTGGAGCCAGTTCAACAAGCCACTTGGGGTCTATGACAGTGACCTCACGCATATACTCCTTGGTGGTCATGACAAGTTCATGATAGATAACCAAGTCAGGTTGTCTCTGGAAAAGTGCACTGCTTGGATGTATGTACACTGGTTGATTCTCCACTAGCGTTCTGTAACCTTCCTGTGGATCCTTCCTAGCTGCATGGAAAAAGAAACCAGCAGCTATAGCTTTTCTTATCTTTGTAAAGTTCTTACCAGCACTCACAACATCCAATTTGTACCTGTTCACATACAGCAAGATTTAGAAACTTGTCAACATGAAGGAAAATCTTGCATCTTAATATCATTAAATGGAATAAAAAATACAATAACTTTTAATTAATATACTAAAGTCTTTCACGTAGAAACACATGATCGTTTAGGAGTTAGGAGAGAATAAGAAAATGAACTATTTAAACTAAGTGGTTAAAGAAGAAAGTGAAAGTAATACTTTTTAAGTTTAAAATAAAGGGCTTCAAACTGAACAGCAATTACTTTTGGGATAGATGTTGACCAGAAGTAAATCTCAAAACTTATCACAGGTATAAGAAAGAGAGTCAATTTTTGGGAAGGAGACAGCAAATAAAAAATCCTCTCTGTGAGAGAAGGCAGGGAATGGGATCATGTTTTAAGAGTCATGGTTCCACCAGAGATGATAAGTCCAAGAGCTAACTTCCTTAGCACCCCAAAAGGACAACTAATTGGTCCGCATAAGTTCAGTAAAGGGTGAAGTCATGAAGCAGGATCAGATTCAACAAACTAACAAAACTCAGCAATTCAACCAGCAAAAAAGATATGATAATCGACGTTTTCTCAGGACCACCAAAGCATAATATCAACCAAAAAATTATTATAGAAACAGGACATGAAGGCAACAGGAAGTCATGAAGTACCAAGACATACTTGTCCATGATAGAAAGAAGTTGTTTCCTAACATCTTGTGCCCTCCTCAATGATCGAGCTTGAACGAAATTCTCAAAGCACCATGGACCTGAAAAATTTTTAGCTTTCCAGGCCTCATAGACAGCAAGTAGTGTCAAATGGTCTCCCTCAGGCTGAAAAAACTTTGCTCTTTTTTCGTCTGCTTGCGCTTGTTTTTCCCTAGGTCTGTAGAAGATGTTTCCAGTCTGAATCATTGCAATGATGGTCAAAATCTCATCACTACAACCAAGATCTACACTGGCAAGAAGCATTTTGGACAGTGGAGGATCCAGAGGAAATTCAGCCATTTTCCTACCCAACTTTGTAAGAAGCCCCTCTTCATCCAGAGCTCCTAAACTGTATAGCTGTTCCATTGCAGAAATGAGGGCCTGGGGTGATGGGGGGTCCATAAAATCAAAAGACAAAAGATCATTAATACCCATAGCTTTCAGGGTAAGAGTAGTCATCCCCAGATTTATCCTCTGAATCTCCGGAATTGTCGTGGGAGACATCTCATTGTGGAATGCACTCTCTGTATAGAGGCGATAGCACTTCCCTGGGCCTGTACGTCCTGCTCGCCCTGCTCGTTGCTTTGCAGATGCTTGTGATATTGGAGTTATCACCAATGAATCAAGCCCCTGTTTAGGATTGTACACATTTTGTTTGGCGAAACCCGGATCAATGACATAAAATATGCCATCAATAGTCAGAGAAGCTTCAGCAATATTTGTAGCGACTACTACTTTTCTCTTTCCTGGAGGAGCAGGTTCAAAAATCCTGGACTGCATTTCACTGGGTAGGGCGCTGTACACAGGTAAAATAATCAGCTCAGGAACATTTTTACCTAAACCTTTCATCCTCTCATAAAGACACTGACATGCATAATCTATCTCTTCCTGACCAGTCAAGAACAGAAGTATATCACCTTCAGGTTCGGTCAAGTGAATCTGTAAGACAGTAATCAGCGCTGCATCGAGGTAGTCACTTTCTGGCTGCTTCGTGTAGAGAATTTCTACGGGGAATGTTCTTCCAGGAATAGTAAAGATATTGCAATTAAAGAAATATCCAGAAAACTTCTCTGCATCTAGAGTCGCAGACGTGACAATCAAACGAAGGTCAGGTCTCCGTTTCACAAGTTGCTTCAGCAATCCAAAAAGGACATCTGTGTTAATTGTCCTCTCATGAGCCTCATCAAGCATTATCACAGAGTACTGTGACAAACTTTCATCAATCAGAATCTCCCTAAGAAGCATACCATCTGTCATATACTTGATCACGGTCTCTGGACCCGTGCAATCCTCAAAACGGATGGCATATCCAACTTCTTCCCCTAAACGACAACCAAATTCCTCAGCAACTCGTTTGGCCACAGACATCGCAGCCACCCTACGAGGCTGAGTACATCCGATTTTTCCCTTTGTAGTGTATCCTGCCTCAGCCAGATACTGTGTGACTTGTGTTGTCTTGCCTGAGCCCGTCTCACCAATGACAACTAGGACCTGGTTATCATGGACAGCCTGAACTAATTCATTCTTCAACTTGTAGATGGGCAAACTTTGTCTCTGTTCCTGGATTGAGAGCTTTGATCTTTGTCCAAAAGTCAGAGCTTTGCCATATGCATCCTTTTTCCACTCCGGCATGTCATATGCAGACAAACCAACACCTCTCAGCTCCTGAGCAAGATGCCTCTCGCCTGTTTCTGGCATTGGATCTTCCCATGGCCGGTTCAGATCCTTCGGAATAGAATCCAACATTGTCCTTTGTTGTTGTTCCCGAACTTCCCTCCTCTCCTTTATCAGAGCAGATTGAAGTGCTGCTGCACGGCTCAAAGATCCCTCGGGGTTCTTGAATATCTTAACAGGGGACATGTCAACAGAGTACCGACTCTGGCCCTGCAAAAAAGCAGGCTCATCTTCATTCAACTCAATCTCAAGCTCCTCTTCTGCACCCTCCTCCTGGTAAAGCAACCCATCTCCCTCTTCATCAAACATCGGACACTCCTTTACGCTCAAAACACCTGAAGCAATCAGTTGTTTAGCCTCCCACCTCTCAGGTGAACTCATTTTCTTCAGTGGCCTACATGAAGGAACACCATCATCATCATCTTCAGTGATCTTGATCCCAGAGAGACCAAGTCTAGTCCCTGTCCCTCCACCATCGTTCCTCCCAGAAGGATTTGTTCTGAACACATCATCCTCCTCATTCCTCTTCAATGGCAACAAATCCGTTCCACTATTCTGATCCACATCCCTCATTGACAAACTCAATTTATTCCCACTAACAGAGATAACTTTGACATAGACCTCCTGGTCTCGCTTCACTACATCCTTGGCATTCACAATCCTCCTATTAGCCATCTGTGATACATGCACCAATCCTTCTTTTCCTCTAAACGCATCAAGCTGAACAAAACATCCTGCATCCATTACCCTCGAAACCCTCCCTTTATAAACTTTGTACAGCTCTGGCTCCCCGAATCGCCCATGCCTCTCATCCCGATCTTCGTTGGACCCATTTCTCCTGTTCCCCTCATCTCTATTCATGTCCCTATCCCTGTCAGTGTGCCTTCGTCTACCTCTATCATCATCATAACCATTCCTACCCGTGTGTCTGTCTCTTTCCCTTTCCCTTCTCTTCTCTCTTATGCCATTACCCCGATCACTGCCATTCTCTTCCTCATCCTGTCCCTCTCTCTTCACATCCTCCTCAATCTCCTTCTCCAACTCCTTTACCCTCTCTTTATTATCCTTAATCTTCAAAGCTGAAAACGCAGAGTTTTCCCCCTCCTTCGCCCCCTTCTCCGGTTCGGATTTCTGGGTTGGCGGCAAAATAGCATGAATAATGGTGAGTAGAGTCCGCACAAAATAATCAGGCATCTCAGCGCCATTCTCTTTCAGCTTCGCGTCGAATTCGTCTACAGTCTGGCAACTCCGCCCCATCTCCGTTATGAACTCCGCCAACACCTTATCCCCAAACCCAAGATGAGTCTCCAGTTCCATACATACTTTGGAGACCAACGACAAGTACTCCAATTTCTTCAACCCATTGTCATCATCATCTGCTCCCATCTTCTCCACTTTCACTTAAAGAAAACGCTGAAATTTGTGTATTAACAACAGAATCTCGAATGCGTGCCTGCGCCTGTGAATGTATGAATATTCGTTCTGCAGTAACCCAAGAGCAACTTCCTTCTTGGTTAGAATGGTGAACACGCTTCCCCACTCTCGCCACGTGGAGCTCTGGATATTTCTCGGTTCTGGACTTCGGAGTCATTGGAAACTTCTAGGATTCAATTATTTTAATATTGATAAAAGAATAAAATAATAAAAATATATCAAATGGTGCACAGTGATCCCGACTT
Organism: Sesamum indicum; assembly: GCF_026168435.1. Lineage (NCBI taxonomy): Eukaryota > Viridiplantae > Streptophyta > Magnoliopsida > Lamiales > Pedaliaceae > Sesamum > Sesamum indicum. Next base: position 16,346,047 of record NC_142661.1, read on the forward strand.
GATGAAAAAAAAAATAAAAACAACGATTTGTAAAAAGGGACACCATCCACGACACAAGACAAATTGTGAAATATCATATAAACTTGACATAACAAAGGAATTCATATGGGAAAATTGAACTGTGAAGAAGAATTTCTTCATTTCCGTAAACTTGTATCTAGAATGTAGAGAAGATGTACAGAGGAGCTTATATACAGAGGAAGAAAAATTATAGGCTAACTAACTCTTAACAACTCTAATTATAAGAAAACGTTTCTAACTAATAAAAGTATGTATATGAAAAAGGCGAAAATACAAGAGAAATAAACAAATGACTGGTGGCTCCATTTCATCTCCACGTCATCGTCCAACTCAACAACTGGTCGTCTAGTCAACGCCTCCAACCTCCACTTTGCTACATTCCCCTTCAAGGTGGAGCTTGGGGTGCCAAGCCCAGCTTGACGAACAGACGCGAAAAATATCCAATCAAAGGAGTTTTTGTGAACAAATCAGCCAACTACTCACGGCTAGGGATATGAGAAGGTTTGATGAATCCCAATTTGAATTGATCACGGACAAGATGACAATCGATGTCCAAATATTTCTTCCGTTCGTGAAAAAATGGATTTGCAGTGATGTGGATGGTCGCCCTGTTATCACACCAAAAAGGAACAGAGGTTATGATGGGAACACAGAGAAAGTAAATAAGATAACCACAAAAGCTCGCATACAGCAGCTCCCATATTGCAATACTCAGCTTCGGCGGAAGACCGGGACACAGTGGGATGTTTCTTTGTTTTCCAGGAAACGATGGAACCTAGGAAGATGCAGAAATCTATGATTGAGCGTTGAGAGTCAGGACAAGACGCCCAAGAAGCATCAATGTAAACAGAGGGCCGAAGATTGTTGTTGGAAGGAAAGAAGAGACCATATAGAAGATGTGCCCTTGAGATAACGAAGGACATGAACGGCAGCATCCAATGGAAGGATTCGAGATACTGGAGGAATTGGCTTAATTGTTGGATCGCAAAAGAGACATCAGGACTGGTAAACCAAGGTAGAGAAGACGCCGGATAAGGTAAGAGAGACACAATGTCCGAGGTAAGTTTAAGGCCAGGAGGCAGAGGCATAGAAGTAACCTTTTCATCAAGAAGGTTGGCATCCTTGGGAACGTTAGTCAAATAAATTATCCCTTTTTATTTTTCACTTGCATTTATTGCCCAACACTTCACTCAGATTATCAGATTAAATTTTCTATTGCAACTTCATGTTGTATCTTCTATTTCATTCCTCTCGAGGGATGCCTCCAGCAATGTGGGAAAAAGGACATCGTGTGGCTAATAGTCCGACAGTAAATGACTAAATTCATGCCAACACTTGCACAGGGTGCTGACACGAACAACACGGAATGCGATATCAGCACCACAGACAAGCAAGGTGTAGCACAAAATTAGTATACCGGGCACAATTTCAAATGTGGATTTCATTAACAGTGGAAAGGAAATAAACATTGTACAATGAAGCTAACAAGGGGTTCGCCTTGAGAGGGCACTCACATGCAACACTGAGCTTCAAATACACATTTTTCTATAATAGTCTTAAAAAGATGTTTTCAATTTACAACACTACATACTGAAAATGTTGAAAATCGCACCTCCGGAGGCACAAAGTCCCCCATGAGTAAACATAGGCAAAATTATTTAAATAATATAAAAAAAATACAAAAGTAATGTTGTTTTGAGATTATTAAAGAATTAGGCGGCACCGCGGTTTGGAAAAATCGCGGTGCTTGCCATTTTATTAAAAAAAATAAAATAAAATTTTTGAGGCACCGCGATTTCGTACCGCGCGGTGCCTTTTTTTATTTTAAAAAAAAAAACAAAAATTCAATGCCATTATATATATATATATATATATATAAATTGGATGCTTTTTATTATGACTATTTCATTTTCAAATTAATAATACACATGATTTATCAATTAATATAATTCAAATGATATATCAATTTAGATAGTTAAAATATGGGTAAATTACATTAATATTTTTCGAGATTAGATTAAATTACACAAATACTATTTGTATTTTTTTATTAAATTAAAATTATTTTTTTTCTATAAAAATATATTCTAATAATAATAATAATTTTTTGCTCGGTATCGTTACTTCAATTAAGTCACACGATATAATTGCTGTAAGTTTGAATTTTATTTCTTTTAAAATATAAGTTACGAATAAATTGGCTCTTAAATGTTTTAGTTGGTCATTTACCTTCTTATTATATTACGTCGTTTCGAATAACAATTTAATTGTGTATGTATATTATCATCTTTCATTTCTTCTTTTGTTTTTTTTTTTAGTAAATTACAACGAGTTCTATTAAAATTTGGTATAATTATAAATACCCTTTTATTATTTGAAAATTGTCACTAATACCCCCTAATTTTAACAGCCGTATAACAATTAGCTCAATTCATTATTTTTCAAAACGATGTAATATAATAAGAATGTAAATGACCAATTAAAACATATAGGAGTCAATTTATTCCTATTTATATTTTAAAAGAAATAAAATTAAAACTGACAGCAATTATATCGCGTAACTTAATTGGAGTAATGATACCAGAATTATTATTATTATCAAAATATATTTTTATAGAAAAAAATAATTTTAATTTAATAAAAAAAATACAAACGGTATTTGTGTAATTTGATCTAATCTCAAAAAATATTAATATAATTTACCCATATTATTAACCATTTAAATTGATAAACCATCTCAATTAATTGATAAATCATGTGTATTATTAATTTCAAGATGAAATAGACACAATTTTTAGGGACAATAGCATTCAAAAAAATTATATATATATAGAAAATGACAACTGAATTTTTGTTTTTTTTTAAATAAAAAAAGGCACCACGGTACGAAATCGCGGTGCCTCTAAAATTTTGTTTTTTTTTTAATAAAATGGCAGGCACCGCGATTCCAAACCGCGGTGCCGCCTAATTCTTTAAAAATCTCAAAACAACATTACTTTTGTATTTTTATTTTGATATTATTTAAATAATTTTTCCGTAAACATAAGTATTTACACATGTACAAGACAAAGACCTACAGCAAAAACTCTAAGACTGTGGAGCCCAACATGTGTCTATGAAGGTTGTTGGTCGGCCTAATTGAGCAGTTGCGTGGCTGAATGTACGTTAAAGGGGCCTAGAATCCAGGCGGCCCTTGACAACAGATACACAACGTGTGTAATAAATATTTTTCTTTAATATAATAACTGACATAATTTTTATATAGATGATCGTCTATATATTGAAAATAAAACAAAAAATGCAACAAAAATTATAATAAAATTTTCAATCCCTACCTCACCTTGTATGAAACGCTGTGTGAACGCAATACAATAGAAGACCAAAATCAGGAGCTTCTTACTCATTTTCCTGCTTTTTGGGACTTTCGTGGCCATCTCAAGTGAAAGCTAATCCACCGAAGCTTCCTCTCCACACAGCGTTAAAAATGGCCACTAATTTATAGCAAAATGAGAATGGATGTTTAAAGTCAACCATCCTAAGTTAATTGATGACATTGAGGTTTGATGATCAACACGTTATGGGTTTGAATCCGATCAATACGTGTATATTCGTTTATTTTGATAATAGTTGTTAAGTTATTATAATAGTAATTATTGATTAGTCATACATAATTAACATCGATACTTGATTTGTATTGATTGTTGACGGTTGAAGTTCATAATGTAATAATTATAACCGATACAATTAAAAAAAAAAGATAAATTACAATTAATTCCCATGAGGTTTCACATAATTATAAATACCTCTTGGTTTTTTTAAAAAATTATAGACAACTCTCTGATTTTTCAATTTTTTCATCCACCACATTCTATTATTTTATAATTTTTAATTTTTTTATAAAAAAATATAATAAGGACAAAATTGATAATTATATACCTCCATCCAAGGATGATATGATTTCATCAAACATCGAAAAAATATTTATAATTTTTTCAAGCAACAAAAAAGTATTCATAATTATACCATATTTTAAAAGAGCTCGTCGTAATTTAAGGAAAAAAAAAAAGAGAGAGTGGAAGAAGAAAGAAGGTGGTGTTGATCAAAATAAAACAATCTAGCCAATCCTACGTCATTAATCAATTTAATTTGTTATTATTTAATCGTGTGAAGTCGATTTGTTGATTACGACGTATGTGTGTTCCACGAGCATTTCACGATGATTCCAATTCCGTTCGGTCAATAGCTTTATACGCCAAGTAATTAATATATATATTATTATATATATATATATTCAAAAATAGGATAATTACACTCTATTTTTTTTTAAATTTGGTGTAATCACACATAAATTTCCTGTAATTTGAAAAATTATATCTAGCACTACTGAGATTTGCTTTCTTGTAACAAATAAGTCCTTCCGTTGGTCAAATTTATTAAATTTGCTGATGTTAACAAAAAAAAAAGTAGAAATTGATATTTACCATCGATTGACTTATTGTAAGTCAAACAAATTTTTTTGAACTAAAGTACTCTTATAATGGTGAAAATATACGTCCCCACATACATTTAAACGTGAATACATATAAGGATAATTTGATTATAAAAAAAAATTATTTGACATGCAATAAGTCAATAATAGGTAAATATAAATTTTTTTATTTTTTTATTAATATCAGCAAATTCAATAAATCTTGACCAACAGAAGGACTTGTTTGTTAGACAGAAGCAAACTTTGAGAGTATTAGATGTAATTTTCAAATCATAAAAAGTTTACATATAATTATATCAAATCTCATGGTAGGAGAGTGTAATTATCTCTTAAAAATATAATATGTCTATTTTATCTTTCAAAAATTGAAATCAAATACTTGCATTTTTTTTTCCCTAATGAAAATGTGGTAATGTACGTGGGGCAGAGCAAGAGCGTTGAGATGGAAACTTGTGTTGTTCCCCTATCGCACTATGGAACCGGTGGCTGTGCCCTCTTCTCCCATCACCATCCCGGTGGCTGGGGGGCACGAAATGTGTTCATGTCAGCTTGCTTGTCCACACGTGCGTAGTAGTTTCTACACAACTTGTTAGATATAATTATAAATACCCAGTCCTCTTCTCATATCACCAACCCGGTGAGTGGGGGAGGAACGAAATGTGTTCATACCAGCTTGTTTGACCATACTTGCGTAGTAGCTTCAACGCAACTTGTTAGATATGATTATGGTAATTCATTGTTATTTAAAAAATTATAAATAGCCTCTTAATATTTAATAAAATTATGTAATTTTTTTATATAGGTTTGAAATTATCTATGTTGTACTTAATGTAACTTTTTCTTTTTTTCTAAAAACAAAATAAAAATTTGTAGGGAAAAAAACGAACGAGGTAGATAGAAAATTTTAAAAAAAAATATAAAAAAGTTATTCACTCAATCCATAAAAAAAATTATAAAATTAAAATTCTTAGTCAATAAGGACATTTTTTATTAGTTTACCACATAAAATAGATGGAAATGTATATGAGGCTAACATATTGGGTTAATTATAAGATGATGAATATTGGTAAATTTTCAAACAACGAGCGAATATTTATAATTATGTCAAACTTTAAAAGAGCTCATTGTAATATAGTAATTTTAATGAAATTGTTATTAAATACAAAAATTAGTTTAAATTATATTTTTTTATTGATTTTCGGTTAAGCTTTATTATAAATAAAAAGGGTTAAATTACACACAACCCCCCTTGGAATGCAACAAGTTTAGCAATAAATTCACCAGCAAGGCACACTAATTTGTACCCTCGAGAAAAAGAAAAGAAAAGATAAAAAAGCAAGGGACATTAATATAAAATTCTTGAATCCACGAATTCCTCCATGCAATTTCCCAAAATACATGGGAGGTAAGTGTAATTAATTTTAGGGTGAATTACTATGAGAGGTTTAGCATAATTATAAATGTCCTTTGTTGTTTGAAAAATTATAAATATCCTCCTGATGTTTGATAAAATTATGTAATACTTGGATGAACTCCGAAATTATCAACTTTGCCTTACTGTATTTTTTAAAAAAAAATGAACAAGGTGGATGGAGAATTTTGAAAAATTATAAGAAAAATTATCCACTTAGTCCATAAAATATTAAAAAAAATTAAAAATATAATTTATAGTCCATAAGGACATTTTGGTCAGTTCACCACAAAAAATAGATAGAAACGTAACAGAAACAACATATTGAACTAATTGTTAGGCAACCATTAAAATTAAGAAATATTAATAATTTTTCAAATAATAAAAAATATTTATAAGTACATTAAGTTTCAAAAGAACTCCTCGTAACTTACCCTAATTTTAATTAACAAATAAGTTCCATGTCCTCACAAATGAACCACACGCTCGGTAACAAATCACTTCTTCCAGCCCGCGCCCCATTCGTTCTGCTCGCAACAATCCAATTAGTTCTCCGAATGAAAGAACATTAGATATCCCATCTTATGAAATCAAGACCTTTGATGTTATTTGACGTACAATAATTTTTATATGCCTATTATGAATCTGCACCCTTAGAATCGATAAATCTTTTGGATCTTATTAACCAATGAGATACAACTTTGCACTATAGTTAACTCAGCACCAATCAAGAATGGCCTCGACATTCCAAGAATTCTTGTTATAAATTCGTTACAACCCTCAGACAAGGCAAGGCAAGGACCCCCTTGCCTTCCCACCCTGAATAAATTCAAAATATTAGACTTTGACCAATAATACTTTTCTCCCCTTTGGCATATCCCCCCCCCCCCCCCGCCCCCCACCCCCATACTTTTCATATTCTACTTTCTTGAATAATCCCATCTCCTTTTTCCACTACTTTTCAATAGCCATCCTCACAACCTCTGCTCTGCCCCCTCTACCTGATACTTCTGTCAACCTCTGCTCTCCACTAATCATGCATAATTTTCAAATCCCTAATCAGCTATAAATTGCTTCTTTTTTAGAGTTTGATTTATGCTGGATGCAGAAACATGGCATGGACATATTGCACCTAAGGTTAGATGAGTGTTTGTAGAAACATCGGCCCAACGGCGACATGTCAGCAAGCTTGCACAGTGCTCTCAGTCACCTAGCAACCCTTAAACTCACAGAACAGGCTTTCATGGACTCAATCTTCCTCCTCGGCCAAGCACACCGTGCCGCCTTTCTCCAACATATGACACAGTCCTTTGGATGTAGTTACATTTGTCTCTGGTCTAATTTGCCCCTACCATCCAAGTGAGATTACATTCATTCATGTTCTGTGTATTCATACACACACATAGAAAGCTTGTGTCTGCATGTAGATATTGGCCTAATTGATCATAAAACTTTGCAAAACTTCCAATTTTGTGTCCACAGCTGCTTGCTGTTTTTGGATGGAATCTACCAAGAAGAAAGCAGCCAGCAGCCAGGGCCGTCGTCTGGAAGCCTGGTCAGACGGCTTTTCAATGCATATTGTGAATCAGTGAACTATGTTGACGATCAAGGGTACATATATATGGCATTCGACGGGATGTTTTCGTTGATTCAAACTGAACTTAAAGTTCATTGCTTTTTCACTTTCAGGCGAGTGCCGGGCTTTGCTTTCAAGAACAATATCCCTTACATGGAGGTGAAGTTACACGGCCTTGAGAGGCGGTTGTCGAGTGAAATGCAGATGCAGTTCTATCAGGTAACACATTCTAACAGTACTTGAACGGAATATTAGTACCTCCTCGGATTGTTTGAGGACTATGTTAACTTTTGAGTACTCATTGTGATCTGATAATGCAGGAAGCTGGGATTAAGGTTTGTCCTATGCTAAGAACCACAAGATTCTTGAATTCATCTATGAAATAATTACATTCAGCATTGTAAGTTATTGCCTTTCTTCGTGTTTAACCATAGACTGTCGTGTTCATGGGGTGCGCCTCGGGAGAGATTGAGCTAGGTATATCAAGTGAGCCTCGGGTAGACTTGGAAATGGAGCTAAAAAGCTGGTTCCCTGTCGATTTCTCTAGACAAAAAGCTCCCACAGAACTCCCTCAGCCCACCAGCCAAGACCGGCCCTCAACATCGTCTTCATTGCTAAGGTCGTTATCGGTTGACAGCAGCGAATACTCACTTCTATTCAATGTACAAACCTCGTCGTTCATCACAAAGACCCCACAAGCAGTACCGGCACTGATCAGCACTAGTCCACACCATCATTCGCAAGCCGAAAACGCCTTAAGCCAAATCCGCAACATCCAATTCCCAACAATAGAGAGCGAAAATGCTGCAATGACGAAAGCCATTCTTGCTGTCTTATCTTCTCCCTCCACTTCCTCCTCTTCCAACACAAACTTGCCTCCTGTTAGCCCTGCAGGCGACCATGGGCCGGCTGCATTTAGACGTTACCGATCAGGTCTAGCGCCCGTTGCAGCAACATCTCAGAAGCACAACATGTTTAAAAGATCGATATCATTCTTCAGAAACTTAAACATGAGAAGAAGACAGGAATTCCTGATTCAGGACCGGCCAACATCGACACAGATGCACCACATGATATCAGAGAGAAGACGACGAGAGAAGCTGAACGAAAGCTTCCAAGTTCTGCGATCATTACTCCCTCCAGGATCAAAGGTACACAAACTCTCAAAACCATCACGCCGCATATCAAATCTTGAACTCTGATCCCTTATCAGGTTTTGTTGTACACAGAAGGATAAGGCATCAGTTCTAAGCAGCACAACTGAGTACATAAGTTCACTGAAATCCCAAGTGGAGGAACTCAGCAAGAGAAATCAGGAACTGCAATCTGAGCTCTCGACGACCGCCCGAAAAGAAGGTGGCGGGGAAGAAGTAGGGTGGCTGTCTTCTTCAAGTGAAACGGTGAGTGTAGAGATTGCACAGGTTTCATCAGCATCAGCATCAACCTTAGAAGAAGCAAGATTCTTGGACTTGAGAGTGAGGTTAAGATCAGGAGAATGCAGCTTGCTGGATTTGGTTATTCGGGTTCTAGAGTTCTTGAATCAGCATAGCAATCTCAGGTTGTTGTCTGTGCAATCCAACACCAGGCTGGTGGAATCAGTTCCTGTTCATGGGCTAGTTTTGAGGTTGAGAGTCAAGGTACGTAATCTAATTAATTTATTATTCATATCTGGTTTAGTGAGATATCAACTAATCATACCAAAGCTATAATACAAGGAAAGCTATAATACAAGGGATAATTGCATTTACATCACTTAATATATAGTTTAACACAAATTATTTATATTTTTTTTATAATTTCACATATACCATAGAAAACGTTAACATCATTTACATAAATTATCTCTACTTCTAAAAAATTATATATGCATCTCCACAAACGTCAATATTAATACATCAAATATCCTATTTTTTTACTATTACGAGTTGTTTCTGTAATTATATCTAAGACATAGAGGTTTAGATAATAGATGATAAGTTAGGAAATTTAAATTATTGTTCAATATATAATTATCTTGTGATTTGTGCATAATACAGTGAGATTGACCAACATTAATGATTACATAAGACAACATTAATGATTGATGTTTGATTTTGATTTGTGTGCAGGGAGACGAATTTGAGGAGCGTGGTTTCCAAGAAGCTGTGAGGAGAGTTGTTGATCACCTACCACATTCACACTAACACCAACCACATGTACACCATTTATATATATTTTCGGATAAAATAACAACTATTTATCATAATTATAAATATTTTTTATTATTTAAAAAATTATAAATACTCCTCTAATATTGATAAAATTATATAATTCTCAAATGGAGGCATGAAATTGTCAACTTTGCCCTTATTGTATTTTTTTATTTTTTTAAAAAATTTAAAATTTAATAAAAAAATAAAACAGAATGAATGAAAAAGTTTTAAAAATTATAAAAAATTTATATATTTAATTCATAAAAAATTAAAAAATAAATAAAATTATAAATTTTAATCCACAATGGCATTTTGGTCAGTTTTCCACATAAAATGAATGAAAACCTAACGGATTAGACTAATAGTTATATGGCCATTAATTTTCTGGTTCGAGTTTATTCATTTTCATCTTTTATAAAGTTACTTAAAATAAAAGTAAAAACATCTTTCAAAAGTATTTGCCTACGAAGCCTTTGTTGGTTTTGAAGAAAAATTATCCTTGAAATCAAACATTTTGTCAAAATTAACAAGAATGCGACGCATGTAGACATAAGTTAACAAGAATTTCGTAGAATACTTGTAATAAAATCAAATGGGATACATGATATTGAGAGATGAATGGAGATAGTATTTTGTATTCATTGAAGAATATTAATTTATTTTTGCTGTGGTCATTTTAGAATGTGATCTGCATTATATTATTAATAATGTGCTGCCGATCTTGACTGGGGTAGATTTTTGTGTAGACCAAATAGGCATCACCATCAACTGCATATACATCCAGCAAACTTTTAATTCTTTGTTGGTTCATTCTTTTTTATCATTATTATTTTATTTATAAACATTTCATTAGAATAAATTACAAAAAAAGGTTAACGAAGTCAAAATTTTAAGAGTCAATACTCCGAATATTCAAAATCAATAAATCCATCCCAATTTGAATGGAAAACCCACTTAGAAAGTGCATAAGCTCTTGCATTTGCTCGTCTACCGATATGGCAAATTTTTCATGATAATCTTCTCGTGAAGATGTATGTAATTTTCTCCGCACATGATTTGGCTGCACAATTTGCTGTTTCAATTGGCCCCATAATCATTTGATGGCACAGAGAGAATCAAACTCAAAAATAGCCTTCTCAATTTGCTAAAAGTCTGCATTCAATTAGGATCAGAATGTGAAATAATCAGTATGCTTTCTCCCATAAAATTCTTCCATTGGATTCATATACGTGGGGGGGAGTGGGGGGGGTGTCAATCAATAGCAGCCTCAATTCCTGCACAGTTTTAAGTACTAAGAATGAGAAAGATACAGTCTGTTAGAAGATAAAGGTGGCTTTCCCCATAAATCACCATTGATGATCTTTCTTAATAGATTTAACATTTCTGAATATACAGAGTTTGTCTTCTAACACATACAATACAGCTGAACAACACACATCACCAACGCATGACTAAGGAAAAATCGGGCAACCACCTCTTCTTTGGAATCACAATTTTCTTGATCTACATCACCTGACACATGTATCTGGAAAAGGATTTTGCAAGCAAGGCCATAATTTGAAGAAAACTGCGTGCAAATAGGTACCAAGACTGTGCTGGAGAACTCCACATCAATTTGGTTTGTCGATGTCTATCGATATACAGCAACAGGTTAGAAGTCAATCGCAGATATCATGCAGCAATGTAAGCGGCTCTCACAATGAAGAGGACAATAACATCTGATACCTTCTTGATGGAAGTAACTGCATTGTATTATGCCTCAGCGGCAGTAACGACTTCTTCATCAGTCGTGTCAGATGCAGCAACCTCCTCAATGGTATCTCTGTCTATAGCCCCAATAATAGACTCCTTTTCATTTTCTGGCTCAACGTCTATAAGCTTCTGTCTGAGCTTCTCCGTGAGACCGTCTCTTGCACTTACATTGTCAGCCAGGAATCGTTTAAGAGCATCCTTACCTTGAAAGCTCTGATTGTCCATATAGAAGTATGCGCCAGCCTTTGTGATGAACTTGTGTTTGCATCCCAAGTCTATGAGCTCAGCCTCCCGACAAATCCCTCTACCAAACTCAAGCTCAAATTCTGCAGTTTTAAATGGAGGTGCGTGCTTGTTCTTTACAATCTTCACAACGACTTGGCTTCCGACAGTCTGCAGAACACACAGATTAATTTATTTTAATAGGAATCTCCCCAGTTTATTATAATCAACAATATCAAATGAGACCTTTCTTTTGAAAAATAAATGTCAATAAGCCAGAATAGAACGATGCAAAGGAGTAAAAAAGAACATAAAACTAAATGTCATTCTCATAAGTTTCTCATTGAGTTTGACTTGCAAAGTCAACATCACATTTGATAATTATGGATTGAAAGCACCCGGAAGTGCTGATGATGTTGATCCAAGATATTCCAAATTTTTATGTGTATTAATTTTTTTCCAGAAACATGGAGAATAATTTTGCAAAATGATCATTATTAATACAATTTCATTAAAGAATCCATATTCCAAAAGAGAAGAGCAACCTGTCCTTTGACTTGAAATAAATTTTGAGAAACAGAATAATAAATATTGAACGAAATCAATAAAAAGTGAAGTGGTTCTATGTTGGCTATGTGAGACCATACCAAAAGAAGCATTGTACAATTCGACCAGATCTAGGATCCATTCACATGCAACCCAAATATTGCTGCTATCTTATATCAATAAAATTCGGCATGAACTTCTAGATATCCCACAAAATATGAGCAAGACTCATACCTCTTCTCCCTTTTTGACCAGCCCTGTTCTCTTAATATTGAGGCGCACTGAAGCATAAAATTTCAGGGCATTCCCACCACAAGTAACTTCAGTGGGACCGCCAAATCCTCCAAAAGTGGATAGCTTGGATCGCACCTAAAATTAAACACAACTTATCAGGAAAATAAAATGAAGAAGCTTTTCTTCTCTCAGGCAGAAAGCATATTGTATGTTTTTAAGTTATTTAACAATCAACAAGATCAACACCACCCACTCCTTACCTTAGCAGTCGAAAGACAGAATCTTATGTATCACAGAAATTGGACAACCTCGACAAACTTTTTGGTATAGAGTAGAAAGTAGATGTAACATAATGGTAATTTAAGGATTAGGAAGAAATCCAGGAATATAAATGAAAAGAATGCTAAGGCAAAGAAATACCAAGATATCTGCAACAAGAAACATCAAAGAAATCGCAAATAAGCAACCAGCATACACATATCTCAAGGCAATTAAGTAGGGTATAGATGCAACTTAAAAGTTTCTCGGACATGCCTGATTAGTAAAAATTAAGATTGTCTGTGATAGAGATAATGAGTGACTCAATTTGCGAAGAGCCTGACTCATAAGTCTTGCTTGCATTGCCATGTGTGCGTCTCCCATTTCACCATCAAGTTCACCTTTCGGGACCAGAGCAGCTACCTAACAGGGAAAATTGGAAAATACAATGTAAATAAGAAAAGATTGTCAATCTATTTGCTCCAGTCCATGACATACAGAAACCATATCATCTTACTTACACTATCAACAACCACCACATCAACTGAACCACTCCGGATTAGGGTATCCACAAGACTGAGAGCTTGCTCACCACAATCTGGTTGTGAGAGAAGCAAATTTTCAGTATTTACTCCAATCGCCTCAGCTAAAGCTGGATCAAGAGCATGCTCAGCATCCACAAAGACACAGTAACCTACAGAGGACAAAAGCAAGCAGAAACATAAGTTTGGGGCGCGCCAATATCATTTCCTCTACGAACCAAAAACTTTTTAGGTAAATAAAATAACAAATACCAAAACTTCTGATAATACATATTGTCGATGAGCTCATAAAAAATTCCATGTATGTGTAAATATATTTGTTAATGTCTACTAGCATCCCTAACAGAAGCCTTCTTTCTGCCTAACTTAAGTCTCATTTTTCTCATTCTCGTGATTTAATTTCCAAAATACATGAAAGTGCAGATGATTGTTTATGCATAGAGCGCAAAGATTTGAGACATTGCTTTTCTTACTCCCTCTATTTTAAGATTCTCTTGTATTAATATGTAAATGTTTGAACGTTATAGGGAAACCAAGCATGCACCTCAATTGGAAAGGCTAACAATTTTTCCTACACAAGCCAGCTTTGCGGACAGAGGTGATTTCTTCTAGTGGGTTCATCGATAAATTTGAAGGCAATACTCAAATTGCTTCAACTTTCACCAAAGTACTTATTGTTTGTCTTCCAGAAGACTACCAAGAGGAAAAAAGTCCCTTCGTACATAATAAGCAAAAAAAACTAAAACACTGAAGCTACTCATCTAAGCACGGGTATATGCACGTGCAGCTACAATAACTAATCTTAATTTGATAAATTTTATTGCCAATATCTCAACAAGCATATTTATTCAATTCCTCATTCGAAAGAGTCCTCGAGGTAGATGAAGGAGTTTAAAATGAAATTCAACTTCATCTATGATATAATATATTTGTTCATAAAGTAATTGTAGTTTGATAGACAACTTGAGTTAGTTGGCTAAGGAAATTTATCATTTTCAAATTTATTTGATAAATAACATTCAAGTATCAGATAATGAAATTAGTAATGCTCATAGATATGAAATTTGTAAATGACTGTTGATCAAAACTTGAATCTATATTTTTCTCCCTCAGAAGTCAAACACAAGTAAATCATGGCCTAAGTTACCATCAATTTCTTCCTTTGTGATACCTTGGAACTTTTGCTATTATGTGTAATATTGAATCAAAGAAATAAAAGATTTCAAAAAATTACAACAGCAGAAAGAAATCAGTGCTTAGACACATTCTCTAAGGTGATTTTTCTAAATATATATCCAAATGTGTGGAAAGCTCTTGAAAGATCATCTAGCAGAAACATACAATACCAAATAATATGATATCAAACAATGTAGAAATAACAAGATTTTAAATGTCAGATCAGCGGGCAAGTCCCTATCTTCTGGGAAGCTAGTAAAAAAAACAGAAATTGGAGCTTCTTTATCTTCCTTATTTCTGTCCAAGAAGGACTTTCTATTGTTACTTTTGCAAACTGCTGGTCAACAATTTTGGTTAAGACTTAAGAACACAAGACTCATGGAAGTAGAACATGGACAATGACTGACCTCCTTGTTTTTGTGCCTCAGCAATCACATGCAAAGCAAGAGTTGTTTTACCAGAAGCCTCTGGGCCATATATCTCCACCACACGTCCCTGATAGAATTCAAAAATTTTGTGACACCACACAAAGCATAAACTAAAAGAAAATCTAACTGCCACCTCTTGAAAAGTTAACTGCAAGAAGTCTGTCGTGTGCCACTAGGTAGTGATCCACAGCGTACAAGACAATCACATTCACTTAAGGAAAAAAATTGAAAGATACCTTTGGAAGTCCTCCTATTCCCAATGCAATATCCAAAGCAAATGATCCAGTAGATACTACTGGAGTCTGCCTAGGAGCAACTGACCTACCAAGCCACATAATGGATCCTTTTCCAAATGATGCTGTTATCTGATCCAAAGCTAGCTTCAGTGCCAAATCTTTCTTGGACATATTCTCTTCACCAGAATCACTTGCGTCTGACTTTGATTTCCTTCTACCTTCAGATAGACAGAATTATGTGGAACAAACTTACTCCTGAAACTTTCAAACATATGGACCAAAGAAATAATGGAAGGAACAACAAAAGGAAAATCCTTTAATCAAAGAACTACAGGAACGCTAGGCAATAGATCACTAGTTACAAAAAGGAATCTACACAAAATCCTCATTGAGTAACCATGAATTAGAAACTAATCTTCATCACTTCAAGTACTGTAAAAATCATTGGCAATAACAGAAAGAAACAGAACATTGCATAGTAAGAAACTCAAGCATTTAATTCACTTGATGAAAGATATATGTTATATATCTAACATATATAAGACCAACGGAGAAATAAATGATTGTAAAAGATAAACTGAAAATAAGAAGATCAACCAATGGAAAAAGAGATTACATTATCCAGCTGTAAATACTAGCAAAATATATAAAATATACAAGAAAACGTGTGAATATACTTCAAGTCACGTCTAAAAGTAAAATACAAAAAGATATAGTAATATGCATTTAAGCAATTACTTGAACCACTCCAGTTCTTTTTGGAATGTTTCCTAATACAAGACCTCAATGGCACTCTATCAAAAGAAGAAAGACGAGATATATTGAACTACTCCATGCTAAATAAAGATGTAAGAGATCCAAAATGCAAAACTGTTGTTAAGCAAGTTAAGACAATATGACAATTACAGGGCACAAACATGTACTGAAACTTTAAGTACCTTTTGTGGAGAAATCTCGCAGCTGAGTAGAAGTCTCCAGTACTCCCTTCCTAGATTCCTGCAAAACCAATACAACCAAGATAAAAAGTGTTGAATTATTTAACGGCCATCTGAACCCTCTCCCTTGCATTTTTTCGCCTCCCAAACTCAATATAAAAAGAGAAAAACAGGCATCCGAAGAGTGTCACACTCCAGGCAATAGATATATTCTCCTCAGGTTTGAAGAAAATGAAAATAAAGAAATAAATAGCTAAACAAGAAATGGCCCATTATCTGCATTTGCTGCAACATGATTAACAAGGAAATATAAAACCCAAATTCTGAGTTCAAGTTTTCTAACTATATAGACATCCAGGAGAAGGGAAAAGGGGAAAAACATATACACAGACTTGCATATCTTCAAGTAAAAAACGAAACAATGTCTTGGCCGATCATGTATAAATCACACCCTATCAGGCTATTCTCACTTTGAGTTACTGAAAACGCCATCCATCCCAAACAGAAAAGAAGAATAGCGGCAGAGAAAATATTGCAAAAAATACAGAACTAACTAGAATAAAACAAACCTGCAACTGAGGAAACAGAGAGCGTCTCAAACAAGAAGAGCTACGAAGAAGCCGTGCCATTGCCGACTCAAATGGAAAAAGGAAAAGAGGGTCAGGAATACAAAAATGAAGAACGAAAAATCCCTTCTTCGCAACAGTACACAGTTTCACCCCACTCAACAGCAACCCTCTTCAAAACCAGGGATTTCCATGCCAACATTTCTCAGCACCAAGAACAATCAAACTTGAATTCAGAATCCATACTTGTTTGTGTATTTCACACGCGGGGAAGAGAGGGGGACGGTGTGGGTATGTAGGGGAGGAGAAGGATTTTAGGGTTTAGAGAGGGGTTTTCCCTCCTTTTTCAACTTCTCGTTTTATGGAGCTCCTGGAGACCAAAGGGTTTATTAATTAATTGAAAATTCTAATCTATGGTTATTGTTCCCGCACGTCTGGTTTGGGGCCTCAATGTAATTAATCTCAAACACGATTTCATTTGATATCACTAACTTTGGAAAAAGTATTGTTTTAGTTTGCTTAGTATGCCTAATTTTAATTTTAGTCTAATAACTATATCCATTTTTTTTAGGTTCAGTAATTTACGAAATTGCTTACTTTTAGTCCTTTGACAAATTTTCGGATAATTTTATCCCTTTGAGTGCATATGGACTAAATTTGCATTTCAAAAGTTGCATAGGGATAAAATTGTCCAAAAATCTGTCAAAGGACTAAAAATAAGCAATTTCGTAAGTTACTGAACCTAAATAAAAATGAACATAGTTATCGGTCTAAAATTAAAATTAGGCATACTTAGCGGACTAAAATAATATTTTTCCCCACTAACTTTTGTACGGTACTATTTCTTTGTGTTTTAAAATATGATATGACTAAGAGTAAAATATATAAATTAATAAATTATATTAACAAAAAAAGAAAAAAGATAATAATTGTTTATTAATTAATATAAATTTTAAAAAATTAAATAAATTAGTTATTTTTATCTTGAAATGTATTTTTGATTTTACAAAAAGTTAGTGCAATTATGTCATTAACCGTCGTTTGTGAGTACAGAGACTTTTCCTTTTATAATTATTATAAATATAGATAAATATTAGAGTTTATTTTACGATACCATTATTGAAAAAATAAAATTATACTTTCTCCGGTAAAATTTTCAAAATTATAGTTGAACATTATTCTCCAATTGTAATTTTTTCTTTTGTTAGAATTTGAATGAAAAATATTGTAAGCGCCAAAAAATTACATAATCTTTCAATTTTACCCCTCATTTAACATTTATCTAATAATATTTTTTTTATATTTTTAAGGAGTTAAAACAATATATATATAATGTGACGTCTGTATGATTTTATAAATAATTGAGAGATTAATTAGTAATTATTAACAAAATATAGATTTAATTATAAATAAATTAGAGGGTGAAAATAGAATATTAAAACTTGAACTAAATAAATTAGAGTTTATTATAATATTTGAGAGCAAATTATATGAATTAAGAAATTAAGTAGAACGCAATTAAAAATTGTAAAAAAATTAATAAAAATAATATATATATATATATATATATGTACATAAATTACAAATGACAGTTCACACCAACATAGACAATTGCAATTTTTTCTCTAGGTGGAGGAACAAGGACAGAGGTAATAAAATTTTGTTTTAAATTTATATTAATTTATATAATTATGTTATTCAATTAGTTCATTTATTAAATATAGTTTTATATTGACTGATCTATCATTAATGGAAAAATTTTATAAATTTGATTATTTAAATTAGTGTTGAATTAAATATTACATTTGATTTATAAATACTATAGTTGGATAATTAAATTACTATACTTGTTAGATTTAATCATTACTATACTTAATTTACTGATTTCATTGGGCCTATTGACTAAATACTTAATTTACGTATCGATGTTTAATTATATTATATAGTAGCGAGGAATTGATAACAATATTAAAAAATTATATTTAAGAAAAAAATGAGATATTTATAATAATTTAAGTGGGAAAACTAGAATAAAGATATTTGTTGTAGATCATATTTATGTTATAAAAAAATAAAAATAAACAACATATATGAAATATTATTAGCTCCAGGAGTGATAGGAGAGAGGGTGCCTGAAACCTTCATTAGTTTTTAGGTGCCAAGCAGCTCCAGGATCATCTTTTATTAGGGCTAAAGTAGACACCCAAAAAATAATAAGAGGTCATTTTTTCAAAATCTACCTACCCACACTTTTCAAAACAAAACACGTAAAAAAAAAAATTTAACATTTTAAATTAAGTAAATTGTATTGTACTATTGTATTTTTTTTTTTACTTAATGAAAATTACCTTTATAAAAAAAATAATAATAATAATAAGAGGTCCAGGTATTACATTGCATGCATAACCACGCACTAATAGCTTCTATGTGGCCAAGTGTCGTCTCTTGCTGCAACTCTCTAATTCCAAGCCCACACTGTGTTTTTAATAATATGTTTAACAAGGTAAATTATTTTTATTTTAAAAAATATAAAGAGGTAAAAAATTATTATTTTTTTTATATAAGGGTAATTTATTCATTTGCAATATTACGTTATCACCGACTTTCATTGAGTGTTATTAATCCATTAAATTATGCTTTTTGTTTTGTTTAGTGGAACTAGGTACGTGTGTGTTGCGCAAAGCTGAATTTGTTTATATTAGTAAAAAAATTGAATGAATAATTGATATTTACTCTCAATTTATACTGATTTATTGCAGGTGAAATAATTATTTTTTAGCTAAACTATATTTATAACAGTAAAGATATATCTTTTTGTATGCATTAACGTGTGCATATATATAAAGATAAATTAGGCATAAAAAGATTATAGGAAGGAATGTTTTTCAAGGACAAAGATCACAATTTCCAAATCTATTGGATTTAAAATTAAAATCAAATCAAATCAACGAGTTCTAGAAGAAAAATGGGCTATAGTGTCTGAAGCCCAATGCGCTCTAAAAATTTGAAAAACCGCCGGAAACAGGAAACCCAAACACGCCCTTAGTAAGCTAGATATAAATACCCTCCAGTCCCCTAGGTTTTGTTTGCCTTTTCTCTTTTTTTCCCCTCTTTTATCGTATCTCTTTCTCCTCCTCCGCTTACAAGCACTTCTCCCTCGCTTACTGCCCCCCTTGTTAGGGTTTTTGCTTTCTCTCGCTTGGGGTTTTTGGTCAGCAACTGCAACCCTCACGAGAATGAGCAGCAACAAGGACAGCTTCAACGTCGCTGATCTCAGCACTGGTGAGCAGACTTCGTGTCTGGAAATTCTTGAATTGATTGGTTGTGGATCTGTTTTTGTGTTTTTTAATTGGTTGTTGGTATGTGTGTAGCGTTGAATGCCGAGGACAGAGCTGACCTTGTTAATGCTCTAAAGGTTAGTTCCTCTGTTTTTGTTTGGGTGTGATAGTTGGTGTTGTTGCTTCAGATGTTCTTGAGTGTCTGGTGGGGTTGGAGATAGTGAAACGTTGTTTTGCTGTTTGACGTTTTATGATGCAGAATAAACTTCAGGATCTTGCTGGTAAGCACTCGGATGTGCTGGAGAGTTTATCCCCCAATGTCAGGAAACGTGTTGATGCGCTGAGGGAAATCCAGGCATGTTAACTCGCTAGTTCCTTCCTCTTTATCTTTTAGCATTGGGTAGAGAGTGTATCTGATGTTTGTGGCTGGAAATATGATCATGTCATATAAAAAAGTTAACTTTCTGTTGCTAAAGCTGGAAGGCGGGTGATTGTGAGTGCTTAAACGTTTTAGGTGTTTATTTGTAATTGAGCGTATATATATAGAGATGTATGTTTGTTGCTGTGCCGTTTGGGAGTTGTTTGTTATTTTTGTGAAAAGAGTGGTCAAAACTTTTTGCTGTTGAAACATGTACAGCGAAATCTATTAGACTACTTCCTAGTAGCTGGGTGACATTGAATGTATGGACAGAATGATTGTCTATCTTCATCAGTCATTGGGGAATAGATTTCTGAAATGATTGAGCCAAGGAAAACAAAGGATACTTGCTATATATTGTTATCAGGATGTTCTTTGATTTAGGTTCATCTTATGTCGAACATCCTTCCCTTTCTTCTCATGCCTTTAAATTGAATTATACTGAGTGTTAGTTGGCACTACTTTTGCAGTCTCAACATGATGATTTGGAGGCAAAGTTTTTCGAGGAAAGAGCAGCACTTGAAGCTAAATACCAGAAGCTGTATCAACCACTTTATACCAAGGTGTGCCTGGCATCTGAAAGCTTGTACACATTTTATTTCCCCAAGGAGTAGTCTTGGTTTTGTTACTGAATTCAATTATGTCTTAAATGTGCAGAGACACGAAATTGTAACTGGTGTGGTTGAGGTTGAAGGAGCTATAAATGATACAGAGGCAACAGACCAGGCAGACGGAGATGGTGAGGGAATGTTTGATATCAATTTGGAACATGATATTATTGATAGGAGTCTGTATCTTTAAGCTTTTCAAATCATGCAGAGAAAGGAGTTCCGGACTTCTGGCTCACCGCAATGAAGAACAATGAGGTGCTTGCTGAAGAGGTTTGTTGCTCCTGAAAACCCTTGTTCTTTTTATTTCCTGATGGAATTTTAGGTGAAATTTTTGTTCTTATCATAATTTAATTTTGTTTATATTGGACAGATTTCTGAGCGTGATGAAGGGGCTTTGAAGTTCCTCAATGATATAAAGTGGTCCAGAATTGATAACCCCAAAGGGTTCAAGCTTGAATTTTTCTTCGACGCCAATCCTTTCTTCAAGAACTCTGTTTTGACTAAAACTTATCACATGATTGATGAAGATGAACCTATTTTGGAGAAAGCAATTGGGTAATTATATTTTCTGTCCATATAATTGTAGAATTCTCTCTTTCATGGTTTTGAATGAGTGCTGCAAGCTATATTTTTTCTTACTGTGAAAACTTACTCTGCAGGACGGAGATAGAGTGGTATCCTGGAAAATGTTTGACACAAAAAATTCTGAAAAAGAAGCCAAAGAAAGGATCAAAAAATGCCAAGCCAATTACTAAAACGGAACAATGTGAAAGCTTCTTCAACTTTTTTAGCCCACCCCAAGTTCCTGACGAGGATGATGATATTGATGAAGATGCTGTAAGAATGGGGTGTTTAGTTTATGAGATTGCTTTTTATATATTCTTTTCTTTTTTGTATCATTTTGATCGTAAGGATTCTCTCTGTTTCTTGGCAGGCTGAGGAACTCCAAAATCTAATGGAGCAAGATTATGACATTGGGTGAGTATATATAAAGGTGTCTTTACATCTTTTGCACTACAATTATTATGATGTAATGCGTTGATTTTATGGTGTTACATCATTCTTGCAAATGCTCATTTATCTCAGAGCCTGCTTGCTGTATTGATGTGCTAGAATCTATTATTTTGTGAAATGTTTAAAATTATATTTGTTTATAGGTCAACCATTCGAGACAAAATCATTCCTCATGCTGTATCATGGTTCACGGGAGAGGCTGCCCAGGATGAGTATGGTGATATTGAAGATGATGAGGACGATCTTGATGAAGAAGATGATGATGAGGAGGAGGATGAGGAAGAAGACGAGGAAGATGATGATGATGAGGAGGATGAAGATGAAAGCAAGACCAGGAAAAAGGTAACGTAATGTTGTATATGTTATTTTCTTCTGTTTTATACCCTTAGTAATCTGGAATGAAAGTGATTGTTTTTTGTTTTGTCATTTTCAATTCAGCCATCAGCTGTGCGCAAGGTGAGATTCTCTATTTCATTATCATTTAATCCTTTTTATTTTCTTTCTTGTATTGGTAAAATTTGGAAATCCTGACTGAATATTTAATTGATGGGATATGTAGAAGAGTGGAAGAGCACCCGCAGGTGATGGGCAGCAGGGTGAAAGGCCTCCAGAGTGCAAGCAACAGTAGCTTTGATTATGGCTGTGAGACTGCGACATTGTTGTGGCTTCGTTTGTGTGGGAACATGTCAAAGATTTTTTTTTTCTTTTTTTCTCTAAAGTAGAACATATGAGATTGATTATTAGCTCTGGCAAGTTTTGAGTCATACATCTGTGTATTTATGGGCCGCCTTTAGAGTATTTACTCGATTTTTCTGTTCATTAGTTGAAATTTATATCATTGTCATGTGATTTTTCTGGCCTTTTTGGTTTCTATGGAGCAATTTGTTTGTTGAGGTGATAACTTCATACCAGGACAATTTGGGGAGTAGGAAGTCTGGTAGTACGGATACACACCCGTGTGTATCCTAATAGTGAGAATTCTGTAATGCATTTTTTTAAATACCTTTTATGAGCTGCAGCGCTGGCTGTGGTAATGGAAAATGGTGAAAAACGTCAGGACCAGGACATAATCCATATCTCTGTATTTTCTGTTGCATGTGCATGTGGGCTACTCTGTCCCGGAGTGAAGACAGACTTGTCTCTTTCTATGAAGCAAGAAAAGAGTGAAAACGGAAGGCCTTTGTACTAATAGACAGCCAACAACTGCCTTTTACATATTTTATCTGATTTATTTCAAGTGGTCCGGTGAGGAATTTTGACTTCGATTTTGATTTGGAGTTATGTAAGAGATAGACTTGAAAAGTTAGGAACATAAAGAAGCTGAGGAGAGGAGATTGACTTCAGACCTGCTTGCTTCCTCACGTTATAACCAACACTGATCTACGCTTGTGTTTCTACTAGTGATGAGGATTTAGATTTACGATTTTACGCAACCTCAATGTTGCTGTCGGCCAAAGATTTTTTTCTCTATTTTTTTATCTCTGTTAATGGATTGTGCATTGAATTGCATACAGCATACGTATGAAATTAATACCTCCCCTGCGGTGCCATCAATAAGAATCGAACCAACCACATTCCCACTGCTTTTTATTCCAAGGTTTGGCACTCTGTTGACATTTCTTTTTTTGCTGAGTAAGCAATGTCTTTCCCGCTCCGGTACTCAAAAGTCTTATTTGCGGTGAAGGTTTTCAATTTTAAACTGCCTCTATTATGCATATGCATCTTTCCCCACCATAGAAAATTTAGCTTCTGATCAAACATGATTTTTTTTTCTTCTCTTAATTGGCCAAAGATTTGTTCTAAATTGATTAAATTGTTGAGATGAGATGGATTATGTAAAGGAGAAGCAAGTGTTTCGGAGTTAAAAGATTCATCACTTCTTCTTATAACTGGAACATGGGCTGGAGGAACTGGAACAGGGGTTGTAATTGTATCACCCTCTTCGCCTGATATGACTATATTTTCCTTAAATATTATATTTAAAATATATCTTATTTATACATGTAATTATGCACATAATTTAGTCTCTGTGGAGTATATACATACACACGTAACCGACTATCACCATTAGTAAATAAACAATTATTTAGTCCTCTACTTAATTTCCGAATTCTATAAGAAGTTATATTGCAATAATCAATATGTTGAGAATAACGTAATTTCTAAATAGAATATTAAATATTATTAGTACAATTTTTAATAATTTTTTAATATTTCATTTCTATCGAAATACAAATCTTCATTCTATTATTTTTCTGACAAACTAAACTTTCTAAATATATACTTAATTTATCATCCAACTTATAAGAATTTATTTACTCAAACCCCTTATATTATTATAATTATCGTTCTTACACTAGAACAACATGGATTTTTTTAGGCTATTTTATGTGCCTCTACAACTATGAAAATTGCCTCTAAAAGTGATGTGGGCCTGGTTGTGGGACTTGGTTCCGGCATGGGTCTAAAAATGAACTCAAAGCCTTCTCGAGACCGACCATAAACAATAGTGGATCGAGCCTTTTTAAGTTGGACCGTGTCAATCCTGAACCAACTCAGCCCGTGCACTTCGAGGCATTTTTCTACCCATGGTTTCTGAAGATCTTGATTCTTAAGGAGACTACGAGCCTTGTGAAGTTTGTTGTGTGCCCATTAGTGGGGCTAGATCCTATGGTCTAGGATGGAAACGGTGGGAACATATACAGAAGAAATAAATGATACTTACTAAAATAAATTAAAAAATGTACAGAAAACTGTAGACTTTACTTACTGATTGGACTGTTTCAGACTCAGCCTCATGACTTGCCCTTGTCGAACCATGTACATTCCTGACGTCTTGTCTCCTCATGTTTGGATTCTACAAGGTAAATAGACAATGTTAAAGCAAGGTAAATAAAAACTGTAAAAAGTAGTCAAAACATCTTAATTTTAGCTCTATGTACTTGGAATTTGAATGAGATGGATCCCCGTAGCACTTTTCAGTCTGCCCTTGACTCATGCATGTTGCACACGTACGAGTGGGACCTCTTCTTGATACTACACCTATTTCCCTCCTATCATTCCATCCAATTTTCTTGTCTTCTTGGGATTCCCCACTTTGATTATAATACCGGGAACACGATGCACACTCAAGGTATCAGATCATGCATACTAGAATGAAAGGCTAAAGATCCCCCAAATGAGTAAGGGGCTTCATTGCCTACGTCTCAAGCTATCTTGCAGACCTCTATATTTAGTGAAAATGACATAGTATGGTACAAACAATCCCACAATTACTTTTTAACAGCATAACAGGTTTCGCTCCTTGGACCACCTTTTGTCGCTATCTTGAGGATATGTACAGCCGACTGCATACAATCCAACATATATATTGGCTCTCCAACATCAAGTACAACTTTTGTCACTCCAACTCTTACTCTCCTTCTTCGAGATACCTTGCACTCATACTTACTTGAGCATCAAAAGGCTAACGTGGGAACCAATTCCAGCCTGACTCAAAACCCTGTGTTCTTTTGCAGGTTTATTCTATACCTGAGAGAACACTCAAAGCATTTGGAGTGGTAGAAGACCTTTAATATCCAGTTTAGTTCGTCCAAATACCTTGCGATTATTTCTGGTAGAACAATACCAATAGGCGAAGCTCAGTGTTCCTAAGATCATCACCATCTCATACTATACATTTGTCTGTAAAGTTGTTTAACGCTTTTAGTAGTGCAGAATACGTTATGTTCGTTAGCTGAAGTGTACAAAGTCTGTTAGGGAGTTGGGAGCTGGATTCAAGTCTCCCGCCCATATGTGTGTATATATACATTCACCTGATCTGTATATGATGAATGGATTTACAGGAACTGCATTTCTTGTAATCCGAAACACACACACACACACATAGAGAGAGAAAGCGGTTGCTCCTTCCTCTGGAAGCTATCAACAATGGCGGTTTCTATTTTTGTTATAAATTCGAACTCTCAAGAGGAACTTCCGCCGCTGGAAGATTGCCGGCTGTACAGGGTCAATATTACGGAGCTTCTTTCAAAGCCAGACGTATATGAGTCTTTCTTCAATGTCAATTAAGCACCTTGACAATTTATTTATTTATTTTTTGCATTTTTGAGATTGAGTACCGAATCACTAATTTTCTTTTAGTTTTTTGGTTTCTTATAGGTACTGTCTGATGTCAGTGACGGTGAAATAAATAGAGAAATGTTGAAAATAATGGCTGCTAATAGGCGGCATGAACTTTACGTTCTTCTTGGTACATTGAGTTCTTAGTGGTAGATTAATTCTAATTTTTGTTCTTTTCTGAAGATGGAGAATACCATTCTTTGTGTTCTTTTTTCTTCATTTGATGTTTTTGTTCTGATTATTCCATGTATGTGGTGGAGAAGGCAATATTTGAGCTGCTTACTTTTATTAGGAATGGATCTTATGATTTTGTAACTGGTTGTACAGGTCCTGTGGTGAATTGGGATGGAGATACACCAATCATCTACTCTGGGATTCAGGTTCTTGGCTTGTACTTCTTCAGTGACTTGTCATATTTATAGCTGAACAGGCTAGCAATCAGGAAACTAGAAGAATATTGATTGCATGTCTGATTGACAATATAGTGCTTTTCCAATTGATATCTATAAGCTTTATTCATTTTATCTTGGTTTCGGTCAAGCAAGGGGGCTGGGGGGAATTAATTTCATCACTATCTGCAGTTTTCTGCTAGAGATTTAATTAGGAGCTGGGAGATAGAACAAGGGACTAAAGTAGCAATCAGCAGAAAGGGTGGCTGTCGAAATATGAAGAATTTTCTTCTGACGTGATTACCTTTTGAATTAAGGTTTGTGTGGAAGGAAACATCGCAGATGTTCCTGACTTAGGTGGTGAAAAGTTTTCTGATTGTTTCTTTGTGTTCCGGGATATGCCGGAAAACCTGGATTTTCCAGAACTTGTTGGAGTAAATATTCTGAAAGTGTATGCAGTAGAGGTAAGACTTCTGGGATGGCTGAATGTTTCGACTTGGTATTATAGCACGAATTAACCTTGATTTCTAATCCTCAGCAAGATTATGCAAATACTGCAGTGCAACTAATGACAAGGTACACCTTGTTGATTGATTTTTTTATGTTGCGTATATATAGTTCTTCATGACTGTTGTATTTCGGCGCTCTATTGGATTAATTCAGTAAAGAGAGGGCTTAGGATTGTGCTAAAGATCACTTTTATATAGATAACATAATCTGAATATTTTGATATTTCCATTGCCTGCAAATTTTCGTGAAATACATTTTGTTTCCTATTTCATGAGTAAAACAGGCAAATCATCACATCCCTGTTGCCAGCATTGAGATAACCTGGTTGTGCTGCTGGGAATGAGGATGTGCTTATTAAGCACCATTACTACATATTTGTTTTTGTGCTTGCGTAGGATAGAAGCACCATTACTACAAAAGAATAGATTTAATATAATCTTCCCCTTTACAATAGTCTAGGACATGTCAGGATACTGAATAATGTGAGTCGTCATTACTACATATTAACAGGAAAACTAAATGGAAGTATATATATTAACAAGTAATTTGAATGATTTTGTATAACTAACATGAACTATTGTCTGGGATGTTTGGCGCGGTTGATCAACTTTTGGGTTGATTATTCCATCCATCACCTTCACTTTAGATGGTTATAGACGTTTAATCTTACTCTTAACTATTGTTCTGTTCTCAAAAATCCTTTGGACAGCTCATACCATTTTATTGGATAGCTTTTATATTCATACAACCAAATGATTCCCATGTTTCTACATGCTTACAGATATTACAATGGTGATGCAGCAGAGGATGCTTTACAATTGGTATGTTTTGGTTAAATATCTCCATGTGTACCCTGAAATTGAGGCATAACGACATATAAGCAAGTGTTTTGATGCCATAACTTACTTTTTCATTATTGTTGTAATATTGGTACCTCTTCCCGTAATATAAGCAGATTCCAGAGTTAGAAGGCCATATTTTCATTCAGCTTCAGACAAGAACTTGGCCTTTAGTACACTATGTGGGAGTATTTGACAAACCGAATCTAGCTCTGTTTGATCATTGGACGTCAAATGGTTTTTCACCAATCATCATTGGAAAAATTAAGGTGTCAGTTAATTTGATGCATTATTTGCTTTAGAATGTCGGATTCTTCTTAATATACACAACATCCATTTTTCTCTTATCTTTGCATGAAAAATCTAATGGCTTGATAAATCCTAGTATCTAAAGTATAAGAAAGAGGTAGTCTGTGCCATGATAAAGTGGTTGAATGATTATGAGCCAATTGTTGCTGCAAATATTTTCTGGTCTCACCCTCAGCTATTCTCACGTAAGTTCTAATTCGACTACTGCGTTTCTTTTACTTTGTCCAATTTAATGCTCAGACTCATACTTGTGCTCTCATAGTTGCTCGAAATAATTTTAAGAAATGGCTGTCCGGCGATCTGAATTCCGTAGATCATTCATTTGCCGCGAGGTTATACTTCTGCTTCTGCATTCTATGATAGTTATATAACATCCATTGGATAGTTGAGGCATCTATTTTGCTGATTCAATATTTTGCAGGATCCTTGAAATGGAATTTTATAGCTGTAGATCACCCATTCTTAAAGAGAGGCCCTGGAATGAAGTTGAAGATCGCATAATCGTTGCTATCAATCGAGGAGCACCAGTCAGTCTAGAGGTGAAGTAATTGTGAATTGAAAATGAAGTTAAAGTAAATTTTTAAAGAAAATTTCAAAATGCAGCAGCTTTCATGAATGTTACGTGGTGCTAGTAAAGGTTCAGTTGTTCTTGTCTCTTCAGGTGATGGATCCAGTGATACGGAAAGTTGCTGACATATACTTTAATGCTGTCCTTCCCATTATGTTGTCTGAAGTTGATCGGTCTCTGTTGCTGCTTCGTGGTTTGCAATTTCGTCCAACTGATGAGATAATGGTCAATAGCTACGCTAAACAATGTTACAGTTTCTTTCTTCCAGCTGCAGCTGGTGCATACCTTAAAAATCATGTTGCAGAGTTTTTATCTTCAGTCTTCTCTGATTCTTTTTTAAGTAACCACCTTCAAGTAAGTGCTCGTAGTACTGATTTTACAGAGGATCATGAATTTATCAGAAGAGGACATCAGACAATCACTTGGAAAGACTCTTGCGACGGCATTTGACTATGTATATGGGCTATTACCAGAGGTAGTATTTTTTTCAATAATTGTGTGCTGAAGCATTTAACTTATTCATCCCTTCTGAAGTTGTTTTTTACCCTTATTTGTGGACAGGTTGTGGATTAGGAAGAGATTCGGAATTCATGCAAAATGGATTTCAGTTTGACATTAATTCTGTAGTCTGACTACATATCATCATCTGTCTCTGAGTACTAACTTCTCTTACAACAGATGTTTGGGTATGCAGTTATTGACATTTCAGTTGTGTGTGTGAACTTTCTTGAAAGTGGTTTGCATGGTTGGTCTTGTTGGATTTTACATTAATCAATCAAATGAGATTTGGGTTTTATTGGCAAATGGATGAATATATTCTATTAACTTAGATAAAGAAAATTAAAATGATGAATGCTGGAGTCCAGTATGCCTGCTTGTTTATGTTTTCATTTTCAGTGTTAGATAAAAATAAATGTATAGATTTTTATTCCAAAACTATCTCATCAAGGACTCTGTTAAGAGACCTTCCAGAATCAAATTATTGAAGGTCACCTTAGAGGCCTTCATCTCTATGTCGCCCAAACTAGGAATCCAAAGTTTCTACCAAATCTATTGCCTCATCTGTAGAGTCCTTATCTGTCACTATGATTTACTAATTTGAATGGATAAATGCTGGCCGTAAATCACATTTTAGATTAAGAGTGCACGTGAAATTGTAAAATTAAATCGACAATTATAAATAATGGCTCCTTCACAGTTAGGTACAACTTTTGCTATCTCTACTGTTATTGAACTTTAAAACTGACTTGAGTATTAGCTTTCGCCGGAAACTCTTTCAACTTGGCCCTAACCTTGTGTTGATTTTGTAGATATTGTACTATTCTTAGGAGAATTTCATTGCATTTGTAGTAGCAGAAACCTTTCAATCCATCACTAAAATACCTTAAACAAAACTGTTGTTTTTTAGAACAACATTTGGTGCCGTATGTGGAAAACTTCTTCGTTCTTTTGAGTATAAGAAATGTGAATAAGACTCCCAACAGCTTAACAATATATATATAGAATAGTGAGTCTTTTACCTAGGGTAACAATTCACACTATTCTGGCAACTATTCCCTAAATTGGAGAATAATTGCCTTTTTTTTATATTATTTATATAAATAATCTCAAATCATGAAGTGTTAAATGAATCCCAAGCATGTCCGAATCTCAGTGATTTGGACTTCAACTGCCCCCAACCACTCTAATTATGTTTTTAGTTTTTTTATATATTTTATAGGGTAAAATGCAACACCCCTCAACGTATAGGGTTATTTGCACTTTGCTCTCATTTTTTTTTATACTTTTTCAACCAACTTTTTAATTTTGTTGCACTTTACATTTTTTAGGGAATAATGATGGAATATTCCGTCCACATATGTACATGCACTTAAGGGTGATTTTAGATACGATAAAATTGAAAAGATTAAATGCAGATAACCCTCCAACGTATAGGATCATTTGCACTTTACCCCCAACCTTTTTATAAAATTAAAAAAAAATAAATTAATTAAAAGAATTAGAAAAAATATGGAGAAAAAAAGAAAAAAATTCCAGAAAATTTAATACTTGATTTGCAAATATATCACTTCTTATTACCACAGCTAAATCTATAGCTCATAAAAATATACACAATTACATTTATATAGTTCATTGTATTTTTTAAATTAATACAATTTTAATATTATAATTTTTTTAATTTTATTATATTGTTAAAAGTTAATTAAATATAATTAATCTATAAAAAATAAAACTAAACAGAAAAAAAAATAAAAATAAAAAAGGAATGTCAATTGTAGATGTCAACCACGACACTAAGTCGTGGATAGCATCAACAACACCAAATTGTGTATGCTATACGACATGCATTTTTTTTTTTTAAAAATATTTTTTAATTCAAATCGTGTATTACATCAACAACTCGTTATTTATTATATACATTATATTTTTAATAGTATTAAAATAATTATCCCTGTTTTCACCATTTTCCTTTACCACAGCTAGACTACAGCTCATAAAAAGTTATAAAAAATGCACTACATAATTTTCACTACTAGGATACATATAGGTATGCCACTTAAAACAACCATACCTTAGCTCAGTTCAGTTTCTCTCCAGTTCCCAACAGATCCCACACAAATAGACAGAAATTGAGTTTGTATTGACCATTCAGGTGAGAATCTTAAAATAAACATGAACGAGTGAATACCATAACTAATAAATTATAGCTATACTTTGAGCTTTCGGTAGACATCAGACCCATTGTCCCAACCAGCAGCAGACAGAAAATTCACACGACATTTCTAACTATTTAACCACTTCTCTGACCAAAAAACTGAAACGATATAAATTTCAACTGATGAACAGAAAGATGGAGGAAGTACTCTAAAGGCGGCCCATAAATACACAGATGTGTGATGACTCAAAACTTGCCAGAGCTAATAATCAATCTCACATGTTCTACTTTAGAAACAAAAAGAAAAAATCTTTCACATATTCCCACACAAACGAAGCCACAACAATGTCAAAATCTAACAGCCATAATTCAAAGCTACTGTTGCTTGCATTCTGGAGGCCTTTCACCCTCCTGCTGCTGCGCCTCACCAGCGGGTGCTCTTCCACCCTTCTACATATCCCACCAATTAAATACTCAATCAGAATTTCCAAGTTTTTACAAATACAAGAAAGAAAATAAAAAGGATTAAATTATAATGAAATAGAGAATCTCACCTTGCGCAGGGCTGATGGCTGAATTGAAAATGACAAAACAAAATACAATCAGTCTCATTCCAGATTGCCAAGGGCATAAAACAGAATAAAATAACATACATATACAACATTACATTACCTTCTTTCTGGTCTTGCTTTCATCTTCATCCTCTTCATCGTCATCATCTTCCTCATCTTCTTCCTCATCCTCCTCATCATCCTCATCTTCTTCATCGAGATCGTCCTCATCGTCTTCAATACCACCATACTCATCCTCGGCAGCCTCTCCCGTGAACCATGATACAGCATGAGGAATGATTTTGTCTCGAATGGTCGACCTATAAACAAACATAATTTTACACATTTCACGAAATAATCGATTCTACCACAACAATACAGCAAGCAGCCTTGCAAGAATGTCGTAACACCATAAACATCAACCCATTATTATCATAATTTTAGTGCAAAAGATGCAAAGACTCGTCAAATATATACTCACCCAATGTCATAATCTTGCTCCATTAGATTTTGGAGTTCCTCAGCCTGCCGAGAAACAGAAAGAATCCTTACGATCAAAATGATACAAAAAAAGAAAAACAATAAAAGCAATCTCATAAACTAAACACCCCATTCTTACAGCATCTTCATCAATATCATCATCCTCGTCAGGAACTTGGGGTGGGCTAAAGAAGTTGAAGAAGCTTTCACATTGTTCCGTTTTAGTAATTGGCTTGGCATTTTTTGATCCTTTCTTCGGCTTCTTTTTCAGAATTTTTTGTGTCAAACATTTTCCGGGATACCACTCTATCTCCGTCCTACAAAGTTTTCACAGTAAGAAAAAATATAGCTTGCAGCAGTGGTTCAAAACCATGAAAGAGAGAATATTCTACAATAATATGATAGGAAATATAATTACCCAATTGCTTTCTCCAAAATAGGTTCATCTTCATCAATCATGTGATAAGTTTTAGTCAAAACAGAGTTCTTGAAGAAAGGATTGGTGTCGAAGAAAAATTCTAGCTTGAACCCTTTAGGGTTATCAATTCTGGACCACTTTATATCATTGAGGAACTTCAAAGCCCCTTCATCACGCTCATTAATCTGTCCAATATAAACAAAACTAAATTGTGATAAGAACAAAAATTTCACCTAAAATTTCACCCAGGAAATAAAAAGAACAAGGGTCTTCAGGAGCAACAAACCTCTTCAGCAAGCACCTCATTGTTCTTCATTGCGGTGAGCCAGAAGTCCGGAACTCCTTTCTCTGCGTGATTTGAAAAGCTTAAAGATACAGACTCCTATCAATAATATCATGTTCCAAATTGATATCAAACATTCCCTCACCATCTCCGTCCGCCTGGTTTGTTGCCTCTGTATCATTTATACCTCCTTCAACCTCAACCACACCAGTTACAATTTCGTGTCTCTGCACATTTATGACATAATTGAATTCAGTAACAAAACCAAGACTACTCCTTGGGGAAATAAAATATGTACAAGCTTTCAGATGCCAGGCACACCTTGGTATAAAGTGGTTGATACAGCTTCTGGTATTTAGCTTCAAGTGCTGCTCTTTCCTCGAAAAACTTTGCCTCCAAATCATCATGTTGAGACTGCAAAAGTAGTGCCATAACACTCAGTAGAATTCAATTTAAAGGCATGAGAAGAAAGGAAAGGATGTCCGACATCAGATGAACCTAAATCAAAGAACATCCTGATACACAATATATAGCAAGCATCCTTTGTTTTCCTTGGCTCAGTCATTTCAGAAATCTATTCCCCCAATGACAGATGAAGAAAGACAATCATTCTATCCATACATTCAATGTCAACCCAGCTACTAGGAAGTAGTCGAATAGATTTCGTTGTACATGTTCAAAAGCAAAGAGTTTTGACCACTCTTTTCACACAAAAACAAACAACTCCAAAACGGCACAGCAACATATGTACATCTATAATATATATATATATATATATATATATATTAAACTCAATAGGCTCAATTACAAATAAACTCTAAACGTTTAAGCACACACAATCACCCGCCTTCCAGCTTTAACAACAGAAGGTCAACTTTTTTATGTTACTTAATCATATTTCCATCCACAAACAACACATACACTCTCTACCCAGTGCTAAAAGTAAAACGCAAGGAACTAGCGAGTTCACATGCCTGGATTTCCCTCAGCGCATCAACACGTTTCCTGACATTGGGGGATAAACTCTCTAGCACATCCGAGTGCTTACCAGCAAGATCCTGAAGTTTATTCTGCATCATAAAACGTCAAACAGCAAAACAATCTATCTCAAACCCCACCATACACTCAAGAACATCTAAAGCTATAACAGCAACAATCACATCCAAACAAAAACAGAGGAACTAACCTTTAGAGCATTAACAAGGTCAGCTCTGTCCTCGGCATTCAACGCTACAGACATACCACCAACCAATTAAAAAGCACAAAAACAAATCCACAACCAATGAATTCAAGAATTTCCAGAAACGGAGTCTGCTCACCAGTGCTGAGATCAGCGACGTTGAAGCTGTCCTTGTTGCTGCTCATTCTCGTGAGGGTTGCGGTTGCCGACCAAAAACCCTAAGCGAGAGAAAGCAAAAACCCTAACAAGGGGAGCAATAAGCGAGGGGGAAGTGTCTGTAAGCGGAGGAGGAGAAAAATAAACGATAAAAGAGGGGAAAAAAAAAGAGGAAAGGCAAACGAAACCTAGTAGAGTGGAGGGTATTTATAGGGAGTTTGGTAAGGGCGTGTTTGGGTGTTCCTGTTTCCGGCGGTTTTTCAAATAAATATTAAGGGCGCATTGGGCTGCAGATAGTATAGGCTATAGTATAGTAGAGCCCATTTTTCTACTTAAATCGTTGATTTGATTTGAGTTTTAATCCAATTGATTTGGAGACATTTGTCGTTGAAAAATATTCCTTCATTGATTCGGTGGTAAATGAGTAGTAAATGGAATTTTGGGTTCTGAGCCGGGATAAATGTATAGGTCAAATATGAATGATCTATTTGTATATGGTCGGATACAATATAATAATATATTCTTTTAATGATAGAATTTTAAACTGTTATCCAGTCTTGTCTATTAATTTTAATCAAGTTATATGGAGTGTTATGATATAAATTAGTCTTCAATTTCTCCGTCGAATTTACATTTATTGAAATCTGAGTTTGATTTGATTTTACAGATACAGAAAAATAGATGTATGTCATATTTTATTTTTAGGTCTAAGGAAAATAGTTAATTTAGAAAATATTATATTTATATAATGTAAGAAATAAGGAAAATACCTGTATAATCATGAGTGTAGTAGTATATTACTTCAATTACATAATATTACTAAAAATAATATTTAATTGATAATAGAAAATAAGTATGATGAGACCAAGCATCCAACACCCAAATTGATTAGAGAGTTGTGCTCTTGAACAATTTGACATGCCATAATCATCCAAAAACACCAATCCCCAATCCAAGAAAGCGTTGTATAAAATGGATTTATTGGTCTCTATCATCAGAACTAATAAATCTCCTAGAAAGCTCACACAACTTTTATCATTCAATTCAGTAAGAACCACAAGTCAGATGCTATATTGTAACATGATAAGTAGTCGCCTATCTCGGAAGCAAGTGAAAGATGTGACCAAAGAGATCTTACAGATAAAAACTTTCAGAATTACAGAAAAAATAGAAAGTAGCCGTCAT
Source organism: Sesamum indicum (assembly GCF_026168435.1). Lineage (NCBI taxonomy): Eukaryota > Viridiplantae > Streptophyta > Magnoliopsida > Lamiales > Pedaliaceae > Sesamum > Sesamum indicum. Next base: position 16,381,598 of record NC_142661.1, read on the forward strand.
AAAACAATTAGGATGATGTGAACTTGTCCACAATCAACTCAATTGATGTTCTAATATCTATTGATTCACTATCATCCAGCTTCTAGAAAGTTCAAACATCTGTAAATTACAAGGGGTAAAAAGGGAAGAGGCGAGAGTGTGAAACTACCGTCCCCCTCATTAACATTCATAAAAAACCCAAATAGTGCATACTCCTATTGGATCCTTCTTTGTCGTGTAATTTAATCAGTTTTCTTGAAACTATGATACACATCTTGAAAATTAGTTTACAAGAAAGGTGGAAAACAGACAATCAGAGTCGAAACAAGCAATTCTTCTTAAAAAATTTAAAACTCAGTTCGTGAAGGTGAGATTGCCATTCGGTTTCATCATTCCCACAGAAGATGATGAAGAAGAAGAAGACAAGTTGATTGTACGATCAAATTCTTCTTTATCTTCTGTAAATGCCTTGCTCAAAATTTCTTCAATTTCCGTTCGCCGTTGCCTCTTCAATGGACACTCATCAAGAGAACCATTCCCCAGCCCAGCTATCTCTGGATAATCATCCCTATCCATGATTTTGTTCAACACAGATGAACAATGAGGGAAGAAACGCTTCCCAAGTTCCACTACACAAACAAAAAGCATAATTTAATAGATTGATAACACTCCAATGAAAGTCAGAGGTAATGTAATATCATTGTCCTGCTTTCAGAAGTAGGATAAGGTACAATAGACCCACAGGAAAACTAAAGCTTTTATGTTATCCAAAAAATGCAACGACCTAAGGAAATGAAAACTTTTCTTCATAAAAGCAGACAAAAGAAATATTTTTGCTGCAGTTATTTCATTCAAAAAGAGTCAACATCATCAGATTATCTCATCCTGGTAAATCCTGTAATTAGGAAACTGAGATGATAACAACTCATGTACAAATATAATATAGGAAAGCTGGATGTTAGTATTGTCGACTGTAGATTTAGCATCAAAGGTTCCATGAAAATAATTTGTCGTAGTAGAATTTTAGGTCTGGTCAGCATGTTTATTGCAAGCTACTTACTGGAGTTTCCAACTTGTTTTCTGAGATGGTTGGTACTCTGTGCGGTATTTCATGGCATACTACCTTCAGTTAGTTGCTCCAATCACCAAGGAACATATCTAGCAAAACTACAGTTATTCTGGCAAGAGGGATAGCCCTAGTGGAAACTTTAGTTGCTAGCTAGGGGCGACCGGTGGACCAAAGAATGTTGAGGGAAGTATGCCCGATTTCCATTCTTTTCTTTCTTTCTTTTTTCCAATCTTTTTGCACGCAACTCTTCCATCCTAGTTCAGTGCCTTATGCATAATAATGAGTAATATCCCAAAGTCTTTTTACTAAACAAAGTTTCACCTACTGAAAACCTATATTACATGAGCCCAACAAATATTTACTAGAAATTTTATTACATGCCAAGTATAATTCTCCATGAACGATGAATGCAGAAGAACGGACGCAAGTTTGTTGAGATACCATGTGAAACTTTCAACATATGTTTCCAAAAATCTAAGGGCTTTCACATGCTTGTACTGAATCAGTAAAAAAAGTATGAAGATAAATAAACGCAAAGGGATACCCGTTTTGGAGAGAGCTCTCAGCCTATTGAGATGTTCCTCTTTGATCTTGAAAGGTGCCTCATTCAAGTCCACTTCTGTCCTCGGGGCACCAGTAATATTCTTGTTGATTCCATTCAACTGGAATTCAGAGGTTCCATCAACTTGAGCAATGTCCATGGCAACTTTAGCTTCCATGGGAAATAGAAGTTTGGCCAATGCAACTGAAAGGTCAAGGACAGTTACTTTTCCACCATGATAGTCAAAATTAAATTATTATTAAACCATCTATCTATAGGTACAACTACACAAACTACAAATATACAATAAAAAATTGTTCAAACCATAACATACACAGCAACCATAAGACTCTTCTACCAAGGAAGCATCACTCTTCAATACTGATAATAGGAAACAGATCAGCCAACCTCACAGGATTCTAATGATATAAGCAGATTAGTTTTGTAAATGGCATGTCAGGAACTTACCAGATTCAGTATGTTGTAATTTCCGCACTTAAAAAATAAAATTTCACTCATGGCAAACAAATGAATGTTACAACATGTTTGAATGGATTAAAAACTGCAGCTCATTTCAATAATTGCTTCTGCTATATTCAGAAGTTTAAGGAGATGGGAGAATGGTAATTCTGAGAAGGAGATTTGGCTTGTATACTCCTAACATCACCGTCTCTGATTACGAGCTCACACAAAAAGGATATGTACATGAGAAGCCACTAACACATTTCAAGGCACTAATTGTTAACCACAAACTAACAGGGAGAGAGATTCGTGGAATTGAAAGTCAAAATCTCATGCTTAATCGACTTGTATGCTAACTCATGTAGGGATACATTGAGCAAATACAATATCAAGTTAGAGGTAATATTAGAGGGTAGTACCATGGCAAGGTGAAAATTCTCCATTAAGAATTTCATCCAATTTCCCCTCTCCTTTATAGATCCCACCCCAGTTGAACTTTTCAACACCAATTGATTCCTTATTATACACCAAAAAGAAGAAACCACTCAATTCTATATTAGATATAAGCTCATGATATTTCCTGAAACTCTCAAGATGTGCCCTGAGAAAGAGTAGTGGATTGCATTAATTTCCAAAAGAAAAGTGGTCTATCTAGCAGGAAATGGGTGTTCGGTGAAAGATATAAAAACTCTTGGATCTTAAGAAAAAAGAAGGAAAATCAAGAAAGTATCACAATGATTTAGCTTATTAAATGGGAGAAAACATTTTGTTTCTATCTCGGACAACATTCCTTCTTAGCCTTGTAGAGCAACGTACGTCAAATAGCTTCCACTGTTCTTGAATTCTTTTGTTCAAAGCTATCCCCAATAGTTTTCTTCATCTTAAAAGATTCCTATTTCCATGAAGTTGAGCTCAAAAAAATCATTTTCTCTAATCTATCCCAATAATTTTCTTCATCTTAAGATATTTTCTTCTTCTATTTCTACATGATGGGCCCGGTAATCAACCATTTAATTTAAGTGACTAGTTGAGTGAAGCAGTGATGCTAGACTTAGACCCATCAAATAGATTATGTTAAAAAGAAACATTCACAGGTGCAAATGAAGCATATGAAATATATAAAACTGCACCACAGGACAAATCCAAACTAGAGGAGTGAATTACCTCTATTTTCAAGATAAAGCAATTTCTTGCGCAAATCATCACCAGCCATAGCAAGAGACATTGCAGCTTCTCCGAGTAGCGGATCTCGTCTCTCAGCTTGTTCCAGAATCTCTATGCACAAACGATCCTTAGGAGTTGCTTTGCCTTCTTCTGTATTTCTATAATAATCAATAGCCCTAGTAAGCCTCTTAGAGATCTGAAGGGCTTTTCGGCCATCTGAAGTGAGATCAGATGGTCTAGCTCCCTTAGTCAATAGAGATACTATGATTTTTGGGTCTTTTCTCATTGCAGCAACATGAAGCACAGTGTATCCCCTCAGATTTCGGTGGTTTACATCAGCAATTGCTAGGTCAAGAAGTTCGGTTGTGGTCTTCGAGTCACAGTAAGCAACAGCATAATGTAGTGCACATGCATCATCTAGATTGGTATGCTCCTCTTTCAGTAGCATCCTCACTAACTCAACATCGTCAGATTCTAAAGCTCGATGTATTCTCTTAACATGTTTATCAGGAAAACTGTTGCTTTCAGGTGATAATAAGCCAACTTCTACCCTTGACTCATTTATTTTTTTAACTAGGTGGTGGGGTAATGCTTTATCAAGAGTTATGATATCAAGATCGGACTTGACAACAATATCGATGGACCTTGCAAGCAAACTCTCACAAACCGTGCCGCACATGTTTGCAACAGATAAAACCATCAATACATCATCTGTTGTAGCCTTGTCAAGAATCATCATCAGGTTCTTCTGCAAGGAAACATGGATGCAATCAATATCAAATCAAATAAATAGTGATCAGGGATTCTCAAAGAATATCTAAAGTTTCCTCCAGCATGCAAACTTCAAAGTTGAATTGTTTTTTTTTTTTTTTTGCATTTCTGTGAAAGATGAGATTGATTGTGATAATTATACATCCACTTTGTAGGAGTCCTTCACTAGACCTTTTTTATTGTGGTCGCCACTCAAAAATTATAATGGTGTCTAATTATCACCTTCTTTTGCACCAAAGGAACTTCAGGGCAGGGAAGTCCAAAATAGTCCCTACTTATTTCAGTGCTGATCCTAAGCTGTTTTTCAACCGGATACCATTAGTGGAGTAAACAAAACCAAAAAATACAAATATAAGTAGGATATTCATTGTGTATTCTCACAATGACCAAACAAGCTCAATCAACCACCTCTTGGCCTGGTTAAAACACAAAACTTGCTTCCAAGCATCCAGCAAGGAACCCCCTTAAGACGAGACGCTGGTAAAAAAATGGCGTTTCGAGCAGCCAGGAAGAAATATAAAATAAAAGATTTGAGTGCATTGCAACAAAAGCTAGCATATTTCACCATTAAAATTTCCCAATCCTAAATATATACTGCCTGAAAGTTATGACATAAGTCCAATGCTGTAACATTATTATAATCTAATTATAAGCCAAAAGCAGAAACACGCAAATAATTGAAAAACGAAGTAGCAATAAGTTCGCCAAAACAACATAAGATACTGAAATAGACATCAATACCTGAAACCTCGTAAGCAATTCATAGATCTGAAAGACAAAAGAGGCATACAAAACCTCCACCATGAAAGCCACAGCAGGTCTGCACGCCAAATGTGAGCACTCATCGTCCACACACACGCAAACATCCTTCGGCGAAACCCTAACTTTTCCACTATAAATATACGCAAGCACCGTCACTAACGCGTCGTAACCAACAGCATAATCCTTCATCACCTCCTTCAGCTCAAATTTCGTGTCCCTCTCTCTATTCACAAACAAATTCTTAAAAAACACACTCCTCGCCGACAATATACACCGATGGACAGGAATCTCCCTACCGGAGGCGGCTACTAGCCGTGCGTCGGCGAAGAAATCAAAGTCCGGCAGCGATGAAGTGTCGACGAAAATCGATTCTAGGGTATCGGAGAGGCGTTTGAAAGCCGGGACGTCCGGCGGCGGCGAGAGCGACAATTCGTTGGCGGTGCCGGCGCAGCAGGTACTACTGCTTCCGCCGCCGCTGACACCATTTGAATCCGAAAATGCGGTTCGACTACCCATTCAACCGAATCTATACACTCGCATACATTCATGTACACAAATATTGCACGCTACTTCACAAAATTGAGGCAATTGATCGAGTCAGGACCAAATTGAGTCAAAATTGTCGCATATATAGCATCACAGATACGTATTTTATGCATATTATTGTACATGCATGTATGTAAAATTGATCCAGAGAAGGAGAAGTGGACATTTTGAGAGAGAGAGAATATCTAGGTCAGATGAGAGAGAGAGAGAGAGAGAGAACGAATTGCGAAACCACTTGAGAGGCGGTACCTGAGAGCTCAGCTGATAAAAGATAGTAAGCAATGGTGACATCACTTATAATTTTCTGGATTTTCCACTGTAACAATAGAAACTTATTAATATATAGGTGTTTGGGTGCGGCGGGTAAAATTTATTTTAATTTCAGACATTTATATTTAATTTTTTAAAACAAAAAATCTGTGTAATCTCCTTCTAATAGGTGCATCTATACAACTCTTCTTTTTTTCTGAAATTTTGTGTAATTATATATAATTAAATTATATAACACTCATGATATTTATTTCTATCTAATAAACATAAGTCTATTTATTAATCAAAATTCACTCAATTTGTTGATATTAACAAACGAATTAGAAAAAAATTTATATCAACCTCCGATTGACTTATTACTGACCTATAATAAATCAAATAAATCTTTTGATGATCAAATTGCTCTCATACGTCTTCACGCGTTAATACATGTGAAGAGGTATAGTTTCACCATTATAAAGGTAGTTTAGTCTGAGAAAAATTATTTGACCTGCAATAAGTCAGTAATCAATCAATCGATGTTAAAATATCAATTCTCATTCAGTTTTTTTTTTTTGTTAATATTAACAAATCTAGTAAATTTTAACTAATAGATGGATTTATTTGTTAGACAGAAGCAAACATGTGTTAGATGTAATTTTTTAAATTACAAAAAAAATATATTTAATTATACCAAATATTAGGGAAAAAAAAGTGTAATTATCTCTATATTTTAAAATAAAAATCTGTGCCATTTAATTATAGCAGGCACTCTACTATAAGGGGTTTTCATTGGCCCATTTTTCAACATTTTAAGTGACATATAAATTTTCTTATTTACATTCTAATTTTAGAATTTTTTTATTTAAATATTTTTGCTATATTTTTTATTTTAAGTTTTTTCTTCAATTTGTTTATTCAAATGCTCTTTTATTTGAAATTTTTAAAAAATCCATTAAATTCACAATAATTATATTTATATGTCATTGATCAAGTTATTATCTAAATTATTGTTCAATAATAAAATTTTCAATTGAAACAGTCATATTTTTTCTAAATTTATGATGGAGGGACCAAAATTACAATTGAAAAATGAAAAATGAGGGACTAAAATGATTTTCTTTGCATAAAAGAAAAAATTGTTATAAGAATAATATGAAAAAATTACCCACTGGCAAGACTAAATTCAAGTGGTTGAAAACACATGAATTATTTTGAAATTAAAATTAAATGTCAGGGACTAAATAGAATTTTTGCCCTATTTGCTGCCCAGAACTAAATTCAAATGCTTACCATTTTATTTATTATTATTTTTTTAAATCTTAAATGATAAGAGTATATTTTTTATTTATAATTTATGTTTTTTATCCCAACAACTTTTGCTATTATGATAAACTTGTGTATATATTTTTTTTCAATAAATTGATACATGTATTGAATGCTTATGCGAGAAAGTTGATTTTTCGGTTTGATTATTCCAAGAATTCTTTATTTTTTGTCCATTCAAGGGAGTGCGAAATCACATGAACATATTATAAGTGATAATTACAAGAATGGCGAAAAAGTTAACAGTACCCAATGACATTCAGAGATGAATGTAGACCCATCCCATAGGGATAATCATTCTGATCCTAAGACCACCATTCTCAAAAATTCCAATTTAATAAAAGTAGCAATGGTCGTAAAGTCGTATATTTGAAGGTTGATATGAAGATTTGTCATAAATGTGTATCGAAAAAATATTTTATTTTTCTCTTTTTATAGAATTTTATCTAGATAAGGACGTCAAGCGGCCTCCTCGGATCGCCCCATATGTTCCAGATGGAATGTTGACGTTCGAGATTTACATATCGGGATTGCCCAACCCAATCTACTCAAAGTTAAACGTACACAGATTGTCGGATCCTTCTTTCAACCCTAATTCTTAAATGCACGTTGCTTTATGCTTTTACCATATTGCCCTCATCACCCATAATAACTAGCATTTTTTTTATCCAATTAGCCACCATGGTGCTCATAATTTGTCCATGTATAATCAAATAAATACGATATAAATTTTAAGAATAAAAATTAATATACAATTAAAAATGATAAAATAATTAATAGTTTGGAACAAACCTACCTCCGATATGCCCTATTTTTTTAATAAGTACACATATAAAATATAATTTGTTCAAATGTTAAGCATATGTATAATTTATTTATAGTTAATTACATATAATACATGAACTTAATATTTTCATTAAATTAAAATACTGATATAAATAGTTTTTAAATTTTTTAATGTTTATACAAGTACCATATATTTTAAAATTTTTAATATTTCAATGTATAACATATGCCCATATGAATTTATAAAAAAATAATTTTTCAATAATATATATTATTGTCTCATTATAGTGGTATTATTTTAAATATATATTTTTAATATTTTAAAACATAATCGAACCTATCGGATCTGGGTCCAAAATTAATTTGATGGGCCATATCCGAGTTGTGGCAAATTCACGTTTCGCGTGGTTGCCATTCCTATGTGTAATTCATTTAATAATCCTAAAAACGTTATTTTATATTGTTCTAATATACGGTGTATAATATATCGAATCGATGTATGATTGATGCATTACTTCATTTTTAAATTAAAATGTACGTCCCCTTCGTTCGTACACCGAATGCACAAAAACATTAAAGTTGCATGTACTTAAGCAATTTCTACACGAAGTGTAAATATAATTAAATATTATATTATATTTTTTTCGTATTTCTAAATTTAAAAACTTTAAACTTACAGGACATGTGACATTCCTCTGTACTTTTCGAGCACACACTGAATATAGCATATATTTAATTTATTTATATAGGGGGTGTAAATATAATTAAATTATTATATTATTTTATTTTATCAATATTCTAAAATTAAATAATTCTAAAATTAAGAGGTATGTCGTTCATCTGTATTTATGGTGTATAAAGCAACGAGTGTAGGATGTATTTAATTATAGGGAGTGAAAATAAAATAATAATTAAACTATTAAATTTCCTATATTTTAAAATGAGAAAATCATTTTCTCTTGGCAGTAGTAAACTAAAAAATTGGGGCGGAATGATTGGCTTCAGTTGCGGGTTTTGGCGCTTCCACCGAAAATAACTGAAAGTAAATGAAAACAGAATAAGAAGACAAGAGGGCAGCCTCCCCAGCTCCGGCGACTGATCCACCCGCCTCCGGTGACCACTCTGATAACCGGCCTTGTGGATGATGAAACGAGCAAACTGAGATGGGATAAGCAATCAGAAGGTGGAAATTCTGCTCTCCATGTCTGAAGGTTGATTTACTTGTTTTGTTTTGATGGAATTTTTCTGATTATGGATTTGGATGTTCGGAGAATGGCGAATGATTTGAATCGCCGCATTCACTTTTGTTTTCCAATTGTGGAGCGTTGTTAATTCGTACATTGCCTTGTTAGTTGAAGTTGTACCCTAGGCTGTTCGTGTGGGGCGTTCTAATCCGCGCTTTAGATTTCGAGGGAGAGAAGGAATAGATTGTGGTGGTAAACGAACAAAGAAGAATGGGAGAGTTTAGGATGGTAAAAGTGATTTGAAATGAGATTGAAAATACATATTCTTTTCATTGTCGAGGCATTGGTTTACCTCTAACATGATGGTTTTATGGTTTTCTCGTGAATGTGGTTTTTAAGTTGAATTCGAAGGTGCAGTTTGCAGATGCAAGTCTCTTTTTTATTTTTTTTTTCTCTAGAATAACCTTTTATAAAGTATTGCTGAACTCGCCAAGAAAATGTATTACCAAGTATTGGATAAATTGCATTTTCTGTAAGATGTGGCTAAAATCTAAGTGATGGGTGGGTGGCAGGGATCATATCTCATCCGGAAAAAATGCAAGCAACCCCCTTGTGATATCGCAAATTAGCAAATTACCTCCTTATGAAAAAACTAGTAGCAATTTACCTTCCTGTATTTTTTGAAATATAACAATTTACCCCCCTATGATTTTTAAAATGAAGCAATTTACCTCCCTGTATAGGGAGGTAAATTGCTTCATTTTAAAAAGTATAAGGGGTTAAATTGCTATATTTTTTTCGTAGGGGGTAATGCGCTCTTTTTCAATATCACAGAGGTATAAATTGTTATTCATCCTATCTCATCCCCAGGAGATTGCATCTCTCCTAAAATTTTGTATCATTTATGCAACTACGGAAATCAACTCATACCATCTGTATACTTTCCCTAGTTCAACATCTCCTTCTGCTTGTACAATAGCTTAAGTTCTCATAACGATGCACCATTACTCTTGGAGTTATACTTTGCTGAATGATTACTTTCTGCCATCAACTTTAATGTTGTGCAACTCTTGATCCCTTATGTGTAAAGTTCTGCATTTTTTTGGCATTTGATATTGGATCATCTTAAAAAGATCTTGGCATGATGAGTTCTGAAAATCAATAACTATCGTAAATGAAGACATTAAGTGGAAGAGTTTGTGATTCCTAGGGTGCACTTTAGCAGCAAAGGAGAATACTAGAAGAAACAGAGTGTGCTACGAGATCTCTTACTTGAGACAGGACTAATGCATCTCGGTGAAATCATTAGCAAAAGCATGGAAGGATTGAAAAATATTGAAGCATGCTTTCCACATGTGGTTATATTACATTGCTATAGCTAAACTAAACAACTTTTCGTATTTTACCAAGTTAGAAATCAATATCATCAGAGCTAAAGAATGGGCAGCGGTCAATGAACTTGCACCCGTATTTGCTAGTAGACATGAATGCTGGTTGTGCAAAGTAATTGGCAATTCACTTCTAATTCCTGGCCAATATTAATGTGCAAAGTACGAGCTAGAATTACTTATATGTATGAATGCACGATTACTATAAGAATTAGATCTCCTAGACGTATAGTAATGGTGATTAGGGAGGGATGGCAGAGGATAAGGTTCAAACAGAAAAGAGAGTAATGAAAGTTAGAAATCTTTTCGTGGAAGGATAGAATTTAACTTTGGGACTCATTTGTGATGACTGAAATTCAAGCAACTATCACCCGTGAATGTGGAAGCCAATGACAGTAGGTGAGTGGAGCAGCCCTTTTGAGCAAATGGAATGTGCTTTTAGGGCTATCGAAACAAAATGTGGTTTCAAACTTGATTTATTATATTTAACGAACTGAGCTAAAACAAGCTTTTACTAATGGCTGATCTCGAGCCGAATGCCAAGTAGTTTAGTTTTCTTTTGAGCCCTATACTTTGTTATATTGTAACAGCGCTATTTCCTCACATTCCAGGAAAGACATGGTTCCCGTTATCAGCATGAGGATTTTCTGAAAGGCAGCCCATTACAACCCAAGTTTCCAGGTTCAGTTGCTTATCTCAAGTTTGGAAGTATCAGTTCTACTTTTTGGCATTGAATCTTGCTCCAGAACATTAAAAATATACTCATTTTGATGTTTGAGATTGTATGTACGTAACTGCAAAATTCAGCTGCGATAAATTATGTCTGTATATCTTCTAAAGATTGTGATAATTTGGAGCATTGTTGGTCATCATCTTCATGAAAATGACGTGCCTCAATCATGTCTTCAGCATCATATAGTGTGAATTATGTTAAGTGAACTTTATTAATATGTCATCATTTTCATTGTTTAGTGAGAAACAGCTCGTGTACGTAAGAATTTATAGCCCGAGCAATTTTTACACTACAAAATAAGAAATCCCTGATTCACGCGTACATCAAATTGTGGCTTGTGCGTTTCGGAGCAGTCAATGCTAAGGGTTAAATTACTCCACGTGAAATCAAAGAAAGGTGGGCTTTCCCTTTCAGCTAATTTTATAGGACGGTAGCTTATGTATTCACATTAATCAATTCTTGATACTTGAAATAGAAAATAGTTGTTGTCTATTTGAGGCCAGCAACGAGGAGTTCTTGATTATTAGTGTTCCAAATTTGCAGCCAATAATTTTAGTATTTGACTAATTTATCAAATGAAACTGAGGTGGGTCATAGACAGCTACTTGCATAGTTTCTTCAATATGCCAAACATTATTGATAAAAAGAGGGAAAAATATAAGTGATTCTTTTGTAATATTGCAAATGAGTAAATTATTTTTTTATAAAAAAAAATAACAATGTATTTCACCGTATTTTGAAAATTTCAGTAATTCACTCTCTATATTTTTCAAAATAAAGCAATTTTGCTTGATTTTTTTTTTATAAAAAAAAGCAAGAGGTATATTGCTATTATTTTTTCATTAAAGATAATTTGTTCATTTTCAATATCACAATAATCAATAAATTGCATTAAAACCCGAGAAAAGGATGACAAGATTCAAAGTGTTCTCTGTTTTCACCTCATTTATTAACCATTTACTTGCATGTGAGGCAAAAACGAAGATGAAGTTCTTGATTTACGTAAAGAATTATTCTTAAAAAGTTTCATATTTAATCATTTAAATGGTGTTTATCCTTGCATCGTGTAGTAACTAATGAATTTATGGGAGGTTGAGACTTTGAAATCATTATTTTTAATGAAACACTGTATTCAATACTATCAATTACTGAAAAAAATGGAGCTTCTCAATTAATGAATGTATACATATATATGGTCTTTTAATGTTTAAATTATTAATTTTTTTATTTGAATTAATGTGTCTCTAGAAGTTTTGGCAAAAAGGAACATAGTGACAGTCATTTTTCTTTAGTTAAGATAGCTAAAATGATCGTAACCACATATTAAAAAAAATAAAAATTAATGAGAGCTATATATAATTAAGTTAGTTACAATAACCTCTTTAGGAAATTCCTATGCTCTTTTGCTTTTAAAGTTACAAAAATTCCTTCCTTTATGTTTTCGTATTAGGAAAAATATTACAATTACCTCTCTTTTGTAATTAGGTATAGACCTTTAGACCCCTGTTTTTTTTTTTAAAATAATGTTAACATCCTATTAAATTCTTGAATATTACCTTATATTCAAACATAAATGGGTGGTATATACATGTTAGCATTTCAAAATGATGGGGGATGCTAACTCACGGAAAAAGTAGTGATATGATATATCTCTTTTTTTTTTTTAATTTTATAAAAGAAATCTCTCCTTTAAGCTTTGGTGCTAGGAAAGAAAAAAGACTTACAATTACTTTTCTTGTGGAATCAAATACCGACCATTAAATTAAACCCTACATCCTTTTGAGGGAAGATTTTGATAATTTTAAAAGGAAGAGGGGTAGAATTATCATTTATTAACTAATTGAGCACGTAAAAACCGCATATCCTAAAACAATTTTTCTTTTGAGAGTAGTCCAAATGAAAATTGACCTCATAGTTGGTGAACGTATTGTATTGTAGAAAGGCCAATTGATTAGTGGTTAGGAGTAAAAAAGAATGTTATTTACTACATGGAATCTGATTAGGGCATGAAATGTTAAACCCTGTGGCAGTCAAAGCCAGTCATATTCATTCACATGGTAAAACCCTTGTCCATAACAACCTACCAAAGGACAGCTTTTTCCTACTTCACTTCATTTACCGGCATGCGCACAATTGGACATCCCATGGGTCTGTGGGAAATTCTAGTCCAGACGTCAAATTTGAATGAATTGTACAAAAAAAATCATCAATTACATGACAAATATGATATATTTACTTTACGATTATTTGATTCATCTAAACCTAATTCATTGCATTCTCTTCTTGGAAAATTTGGAAAGTTGGTATAAAATCTGCGTTAGAGAAGAGAAGAAAAAATCAATCTTTGGCCATCTTCTCTCTCTGTATATATATTTCTGTTTGGAGTATTTTTCATATGTTTGTTGAGTGCTGAGAGGGGCAACAGAAAGCTACTTCTACTAAAACTTTTCAGTCCCACGAGGCTTAAAAAATCAATCTTTGAATTTTGAAGTACAAAAACCGAAGCTTGAATGAACCCACCAGTTCTTTGCATTCACATTCTCAAGAAATCACACAGAACTTTCTCAGTGTACGATCAGGCACGAGAAAGATTTCCAAATGCCACTCTAGAGTCTGTTGCACACGTGGTATTCGCATTTGAAGGTCAACACATTTCAAGATTTCCCACAGTTCTCTGAATGATATAAAAGGGGCATATGTAAAGGAAAGGTGGCGATCATAACCACAAACACGATAAAGGTCTTGAAACTAAGTCTAGCTTTCCATTTCTGGTGAGTCATTTTAAGTTGTTTGGATGACACCCTTCCGTAGATTCAGAATCGGTTCTTTCTTTTCTTTCCCCCCACAGTTATTTTCTATCATAGGGATTTCATACAGTTTGGTGCTGACTATCTGGTTATACGAGTAGCAGTTATGTTCAATTTGGTGAAGGGCTTTGTTTTTGCCTTATTTGGCTTTTATCTTCTTGTAAAAGTGCCGACTACTAATTACTAATAACGTAGATTGGCTAACCACCTCATTGTAAAAGGTGATAGAAAAAAATGGAGGCTCTGCGACTTGTTTTTTTTGTATTCATGATGCTTTGGCATGGTTAAAGATGGAGGCCCGCTTAACTTTTATATGATATCTTAGTTCATTTATAGCTATTTTCTTCTGATGCTGAATTAGATTGCTGAAACTTGGTTGTGGTTCTTGATTGTAGTATTGTTATGGGATTTTATTTTGTATTGAATTGGACATCACAAAACTATGCAGGTGGGATCTTGACGTCTTGAATGGGATTATCCTATCATTGCTCTTTTCATCTTGACCAGAAATTGTGACACAATCTTTCCGATTTAGCACTTGGTATTGGATTTAAGGGGAATAAAAAGACTATGACTTTGAAAGCTGACAGCTTTGTTGAAGCAGATTCGGCAGCCATCACCATGGCAACACAGTGCAAGAAGAACTCCTTAACCTTGAGCAACTGCGAGCCCGTGAAATTAGTGCTGAAAACCACCCTCTCATTCAAGAATCTAGTTCAAGATATCAGAAAATCAGGATCAGATGATGCAAAAGCAAATGCAGATGGTTATACTGATAAATTAGTTAATGCAGCTACTCTCCCTCAACCTGCCATATTGTTTTCTCCACGGCCTGTCAGTGAGCTTGATGCGGCTGCAATCAAGCTGCAAAAGGTCTATAAGAGTTACCGCACGCGAAGAAACCTTGCTGATTGTGCAGTTGTAGTAGAGGAGCTATGGTTTGTTTCTGACTATCTAGTCATATCTCCTTATTTCCCATTCCCTGTGCTCTTATCAGATGAATTGAGTTATCATACTCGACTTGCATAGGTGGAAAGCATTGGACTTTGCAGCTCTAAAGAGGAGTTCTGTATCATTCTTCAGTGTTGAGAAACACGAAACTGCTGTTTCAAAATGGTCTAGAGCACGGACCCGAGCAGCCAAGGTCAGTATCTATTATCCATTTTGAAACTTTGACGAATTTCATTTTTACTTTCTCTTTTCCTTTTCTGTTTGATCTATTAAATATACTCTTGAATTAAAGATAGAATACTTTGCAGGTAGGGAAGGGATTGTCCAAGGATGAGAAGGCTCAAAAGCTGGCTCTACAGCATTGGCTTGAAGCAGTAAGTTGGAAATCTTTTGAAGTGCATCACTCCAATAAAAAAATTATTGCTCTGAGAATCAAGCTGTTTGCAGTTGCATCTTATCCAATACTGTGCCTTCGTTTGTTTAAGATATGCAGTTGCACGTTGAATAAAGTAGCCTTTAATGCTTCTTTTTTGCATATACCACTGACTTGATGATGATACAACCAGCAGCTTAGATTAATTTGCTGAAACAAATCTGTAGAATCTACTGTGTATTAAATGATTTCAATTGGCTGCAAGTCTAGTGTACATCCAATAACTTGCATCTATTGGATAAAGTATCCTTTTTTTTTTTTCTCTCTAAATTAAGAGGTTCTCATTAACTCTAGGCCAAGATCTAATCAGGTTGGGTTTCCATTTGTGATTCAATGCTTGTTTCTCTATCTTTTTGTAGATCGACCCACGCCATCGCTATGGGCACAATCTGCATTTCTATTATGACGTCTGGTTCAAATGCGAAAGCTCACAACCTTTCTTTTACTGGTGAGCAGCAGCCAACTTATATTAATTGCATTAAAACTATTCTTTTAGTTAAAAAGACTACAAGTACCATATATTTACTCATTTCAATCATTTTCCTCTAATACTATTTGCTATGAGATTTGAAGGTTGGATGTTGGAGACGGGAAAGAATTAAATCTGGAAAAGTGCCCCAAGGTCAATTTGCATCGTCAATGCATCAAATATCTAGGACCTGTAAGTCTCCCATCAATCTTACAATCATGAATGCACATTGACTCTGGTATTCATTGCTGTTGTGATGTTTCTTCCTTTTTGACAGAAAGAGAGAGAATCGTATGAGGTTGTGATTGCAAATGGGAAACTTGTTTATAAAGAAAGTTGTAACTTAGTGGATACCACTGAGGGTTCAAAATGGATATTCGTTCTCAGCACGACGAGAACTTTCTACGTGGGGCAGAAGCAAAAGGGCAAGTTCCAGCATTCAAGTTTCCTAGCTGGAGGGGCCATCACAGCCGCCGGAAGATTGGTTGCTCATGGGGGTGTTCTTGAGGTAAATGTACTGCAAGAATATACTAGTAAAGTGAACTGCTTGTAATTATAACCCACGTATGATACTGAGAACATTGTCAACTCTTAACAGGCAATTTGGCCATACAGTGGTCACTATCTCCCAACAGAGGAGAACTTCAATGAATTTATAAGCTTCCTCGAGGAGCATTCTGTCGATCTTGCGAACGTACAGGTAGTCACATGAAAAACTTCTGTCTTGATGAATCTTGGAGACCAAATTATATCAGGTTATTTGCAACAGGCCCTCTCGTAAAAACACTAACAGATAAAAAAATCTTTTGAAAGAAGGGAAATAATAAAGGATAATGCGTCCCCTTTATGCAGGAAGCAGTTAATTTCTTTTTTAAAATTCAGGGGTCACGCTGTCCTTTTTTTTCCTCTCTCTCTCTTTTTTTTTTTTTAATTTTGTCCAGGACAGTTTGTGCCTATTAGTATTTTTACATGGGAGTAAAATGCCATTAACCCAACTATTTCAACAAATCGAATTCCGGGACAAAACATTTATCTGATTATAACTTATGTTGTGTCCTGTTTCTCTAGAGATGTGCAAATGATGATGACCGTCCGCCTAGCAAGGTTGCCAATGCTACCGAAGAACCTACTCCAGGACCTACGGACGACTCAAGTTCCGAGCAATCAGAAGATGTTAGCATCTCTGACAAGGACGGTCCACACGACAAACCGGAAACCACAATTTCCAATCACAAGGATAAGCCGGTATATAGCTTAGCTAAACGTATGTCGTCCAAATGGAGCACCGGAGCTGGACCACGTATTGGATGTGTCCGAGAGTACCCAACGGAGCTACAATTCCGGGCACTTGAACACCTTAACCTTTCACCTAAGGTGTTGTATGGACCTGTCAGCAACTACGGTCCAATCCCATCACCGAGGCCAAGTCCAAAGCTTCGACTCTCTCCTAGTGTCGCACATATGGGACTACCAAGTCCGAGGGCCCGGATCACCACACGTAAATGAGCTTAATCCGAAGCAGATATACTACTCGGTCTACGTAACCAGAGGTACTACATTGCTAGATTGATGCTACTACCATCAGTAGAATAACTTTTGGTGATAGCGAATGACGAACTGGCTTGAAATCTTCGTTCTTTTATTCAATCAAAGCTATACACGAGTCATCGACATGCCAAAAACCTTTTACTTTCTTTTCACCCAATTTTGGCAAGAGATGAAGGTTAGAATTAATCATTATTTGTTTATTATTACTAGAAAATATACGTGCTTTGCATGTAAATGAGTGAGTTTGGAGGTAAATGTAACATATTTTAACTATATATAATATCATGCCATATTCCTAATGTTGTTGCATTTATTCTATGCCTAATGCCATTGTAATCATTGAAAAAAACCAGAGTTTATTGCTTGCCTGCTACTCAATATGGTAGGTTAATATTTTATGTTAACATCTTTATTTCTTATTCTTTCTAATTGAGGGCAGAGCAATTTAGTTCCATTCTTACTACCACTCTAAAATAATTTGAATCTAGTCGAACGAGCTTTAATTAAAAAGTGAATGTAACTCGAGTTGAACTCGAACAATAAGATGTTCGAAATTTTATAAGCTTTTTAACGGAACAAAAAATAAAAAGTAATGAGTTACTAACTTATTTTTAAAATCTTGAGAAAACATACACTACAACATACAGAGTAGCCACTTCAAACTTCAGTTCTATATTTAGGGGGTATTTGCAAAAAGTTTAAAATAAATGCTTATCATATCATTATTGAAAATAAGCTAAAAAACGAGATCAGTTTTACATTTTTGCTCTTGATACTACAAAAAAAGGCATTATTGGGACGACTAATATTTGTCCCAATTTCCCTTGTGACGACATGCATGTCGTCCCAAGTTTGGGACACTTGAAAATTAATTGGAACGATCAAGAAGAGGTCCATTTTTCTGATGGAATGTTGTTAATGTAAATTGATAACATAATTTTATTATTTTATAAGAAATTGTATTGTTGCCAGTGACATTATTTCTTGACGTATCAAAGCTTATATCAATATAATTACTCCAACGACCATACGTCATCATCATATAATTTCAGATAAAAGAAAAAAAAATAGCTCCTCTACAGTTCAAACAATCATCAATACCTACAAAATTGTATAAATCTAATTATTAGAATTCATGATTGGAAATTAGTAAAAAGTCACTTACCATTAGAATTAATTATTCCATAAATATGAATAAGGAAGACAATTTTCCTACTTATATATACCAAATTCTAAGGATTTAAATATTTTACCACATGTCAATATAAATTTAAAATCATGGGTTCGAATTTTATCGAATATGTGGGTGTTTATCACAATTACATAAACTTTTGTAATTTTCTTCATTGTTCATATTTATATTTGACGTATTAATTTGATCGGTGGATTGCTCAATTTATTAAGATATTAGTGTAATCATATAACTACTGCTTTAAAAAAAAAAACCATCCATCAAAATAAGTAGTCCTTGAAATGAGGAATCATGCCTAAATATAATATTTTAACTTGATTTAAGAATTTGCTTAAATACGTCTAGATGGTTTTAAATATTATAAGTTATAACTGTCAATTTTTGTTGGTATTTTATTTTAGAAAAGAGGATCGGTGATGTTTGAGATTCGGAGAATAAGGCTAAATTGGAAGGTGTTGGCTAAATCAACAAAAGAGGAGCAGTAAAGCAAAGAGAAGTAGGAAAAGGATAATTCGTAGTTTGCATTTCGAAGTTTCTTCACTATCCATTCCATTGTCCTACAAGCCTATTTATACTAGTTGGTCGAAAATTCTTGAAATCGAATGATTAAGATTAATAGCTTACTCAACCGGCTATAAACTCTAAAACATTGCTCAAATATTATCTAGGATATTTTCTAACTTCCCTTCAACAACTAAGATATTTCCAAAAACACGTTTACTTTTAACATTTTTCTTTTATTTTTGTTTTTTATTTTATCTAAGATAGCCTGTTATATCGAGATTTTATACGGAAAAAAAATCACAGTCAATGCTCAAAATTTAAGTTCCCATGAATCTAAATTAAATTAAATACAGTTGTGCAAAAATTCTTAATTTGAAAATATATTGTGAAGACGTGGCGGTCGAAATTTATCAATTAAATAAATTCAATTGTACGCTTTAACGTTGCCATTCAAAAATTGTAAATAGTATTTAAAAAGTAATAATCATAAAAAAAGATTTGAAATAAATAAATAAAAAAAATTATTGTGAAAATTGGATCACGTGACATATCCACTCGGGCCGGGGTGGATAAAGAGGGGAGGTCACGTGAGTCACGTGACGACGGCCCCCCCACGCGAACTCAATCCGTCCCCCCACTCCAGTCGTACCCCATTCTTTCCAGAAACAGAACCTTCCACCACGCGTTATGCCAACGCGTACTGGACACCGTACCTTTACTTTTTCCACCCAAACGGCGAGACCCCCAAACGCGCACGCAGAGAGAGAGTCGTGCATATAAATGGCGAGAGAGAAACTGTAGAGAATTTTTTTCTTTCCTTCTTCTTCTTCTTCTTCTCTCTACTCACCCGCTCTAAACCTAACCCTAGTGCTGCTGGTGTTGAACCCGAACTTAATCGCACTCTCAGTTTGTTAGATCCAACCAAGTTGAAGGAGCCGCCGAGATCTCTATCTGGGTTTTCTAGGGTTTGATTGCCTATGAATTTGGTGTGCTGAGGCCCGGGGAGAGGGGGGGAAGAATCTAAAACCTAGGTTTTGTGCCGATGGAGCCGCGAGTGGGGAACAAGTATCGGTTAGGTCGGAAGATAGGCAGTGGATCCTTTGGAGAGATCTACCTTGGTAAAATTTTTCCGTTTTGCTGTTGGTTAAAAGCATTTGTGTTCTTCGTTTTCTGGGAGTGACTTTTCACTGGTTGAGTCGTGGTTAATTGTTGGTTTCGGTGTTGGGTACAGGGACTAATATTCAGACTAATGAAGAGGTGGCAATTAAGCTAGTGAGTTCTGCTCTTTCCCTTTTTTTCTTTTGGTCAAAGTGTTTGTTTTGGTCCTTTTTCTTTGATTGGTGGGTTTTGTTGTTGTTTAAATGTTGAATTTGCTGCTCTTGTCTTGAAGTCGTCATTGCATGTTCGTTCATGAGATTTACTGGTTCAGTGATATTCTCGTATAGATGAACTCAAGTAATATGGTTTTATGAAATTAATGAACTTTGCATTTCATTTAATTCTGAGTTTCTGTTTTTGGGTTGACGAACTTTCTTGTTTCTTTTCCTTCCTTTTGTTTTTCGGTAAAGGTTTGACTTGAATCTGTATGGATGACCAGTTTTAGTGTTCTTCAGCTTCAATGTTCTGAATTGGAGATGGTAAATTCTTTCGTTTTTACTCATTGAAAGGTTAGCAATAGAGGAAAGTGTAGCATATATTATGGAGCTGTCAAGAGATATGTTAGTGGGTTAGCCTATATATTAGTAATGCCATGTTTTGGCTGGTTACTTCCATTTTTTTGTTTTCAAATATTTTTTGGGTGGGTTTGTGCAAGTGTTCCGTCTTCATCATTTAGGTGTTATTTATGAATTCTTCCTACGAGGCTACATTTTGACAGCATATATGATTTTTTCAGGAAAATGTGAAGACAAAACATCCTCAACTGCTGTATGAGTCGAAGTTGTACAGAATTTTACAGGGCGGAAGTAATCATTCATCCAAAATATTATCTTCATTTTTTGGTCTAGTGCCCAGATTTTTATTTCATTTGTGTCATGGACTCTAAATCTAATATGAAATTGCAGCTGGGATACCAAATGTAAGATGGTTTGGTGTGGAAGGAGACTACAATGTTCTAGTTATGGACTTGCTTGGGCCCAGTCTTGAAGATCTATTCAATTTTTGCAGTAGGAAACTTTCTCTGAAGACAGTTCTCATGCTTGCTGATCAAATGGTTAATATTTTCCTTGTTTTAGTTTGATTCTGATTGCAGTGGTATTTATAATAGAACATCGGATTCTCTATAAATGGATGCCTTAAGTTATAAGTGTTACCCAATTATCATGTCAGATCAATCGTGTCGAATTCGTCCACTCAAAATCATTTTTACATCGTGATATCAAGCCAGATAATTTCCTCATGGGCTTGGGAAGGCGAGCAAATCAGGTCCTTTTCTTGCTTATCTGTGTTTTATTGTATACTAGCTGAATTTATATGCTGATGTGGTATTTTCTTATGACGTCGATATTAGGTTTACATCATTGATTTTGGTCTGGCAAAGAAATATAGAGACAGTTCAACTCACCAACATATTCCTTACAGGTTAGATTAGCATTAGTTACTTTGTTTGTATGCAGCATTTCATTGCTACTGATTGCAGCAGAACTGCAAATGCGACACGATTGTTTCAGTCAAATTCTCAATTTGCTATTCTGTTTGTGGGATTTGTTTGTTTGCCTTTGGGTTACTTCATATTCCAAGATGCAAATCTCTGTTAGTTAAGATCTTTAAAGAACTACCTCGTCTTATAAGAATTTGTTAAAAGCTCTTAATGGCTCACCTAATAGAGATATTAAAATTGGCATGTATAGTATTCACATGAATAGTAAGCTACCGACTTTTTTTACTTGAACTGGGACTTTCTGTTTGAAAGGATCAATACAGCTTTCTTTTTGTTTGTTTAACTATAGGTTCTCATGGTAATTGGGGAGCAATTACCTGAAACACTCTCAATCTTGAACATGTAAACACCCTTCAACTCAAACAAGAAAAAAGAAAAAGGAAAAAGACAAATACGAGCATAAAAGAAGGGAAAGAAAACTACTTAAGAAAGAAATAATAGCGCAAAGAGAATTTACCTAGTAAAGACTATAGTTGCTTCCCCCTCCTGATGATTGAGTAAAATTTCAGATGCTTGGTCGTGCAGGTCCTTGTGGGCATGGATGATAGGCTAAATAAATAACCTGTTGGTGACGGCAGTCACTTAACAAATTATTTTACATGGCAGTTTAAATACATAAAGGTCTAAAGTAGCTAAATTAAATACATAATACAGCACTGCCTCTTGTCTTACATGTATGTGACACCAATGATCCTGTGCATTAGATGCTGGATGAAGTGTTTCACACGTGGGTGGGATGTAGCCTCGAGGCACGAGGCATATGACATGGGAGTCATCCCATTTATAATATCAAATTAGAAGATAAATCAATTATAGAACGAGCAGGGGAAAGGTTATTGAGAGGAAAGAGGCATAATATATATTTTGATGATGGATGTCAAATACTAGAAAGAAAAATGATTGTCTATGTATCAAAACCATGAGAAAATATCCAGGAGGGGAAAGTAAAATATTCAATTAGAATAAACACCTAACAACTTCAGGTAGATCCATACATTGTTATCAAAGTGCAAAAGGACTGCGGTATGGTGACACGTGTAAGGTCGTCCATATCCTGCGCCATTGCAGCCATTTCACCTGGCATGTAGATGGGGCCTTCTTCTGAGGACTGAGGTGCCTGGTGCATCTTTTTCAACAAAGCAGGCTTGCGTTGACTTTAATGGGAAAGAAGGAATTCTTTTCCTCATGCACTGTTCTTTCTATTCCTAATGGAGTACTGTCTATAGTTGTTAAAAGGCGGATAGTACATCATGGTGCAAAGGTGCTCTAGAGCCTTCGCGCACGGTGCATGGTGTGGCGTGCAGCTTTTGAAGCACATTTCATATTTGCAGAAATAATTTATGTATTTATACCATTAGTATCTTTAGCAAAATCAGCAGGTTCAAGATTAGGTTTTTATGTTTTTAGCAAAAATTCAGGAAAAGAAAACTATAGTTAGAAGTTTGGCAAGAAAAATCACAAACTTATTGATTTAGCAAATATAAAATATAGTTAGAAGTTATGACATTAAACGATAACAATAATTACATCATTATAACGTAATAAGCAATTTAACTATTGGTTCAACGAAAGAAACACACAAAAATAGAAAAAGACAAATAAAATAGCTTTTGACAGAAAAAGAAAAGAAGAAAGGACAAGTAAGAAGACTATGGAGAAAGAGAAGGCAGTTGCATCTGGGAAGAAAAGAAGAAAGAAAGAAGAAATAGCAAATGAGGACATCACCTTAAGAGGTGGAAGAAAAACCCGAAACTGTTGCGAATTTGGGTTTTTGTCTTCAATTTCCTTTTTGAATTTTATTTATTAAAAGCCCAACTTTGCTTCAGCCAGACGAAGGCGCCCTGGCACCGGCCACCATAGCTGCACCAGGCGAAACCCCAATTTAATTTTTGGTAAATGGCGCTAGGCTCTCGCCTTTTTGCGCCAGAACGGGCCATTTATAACTTTGCTATCTCCTTGCTTTCTTCTTTTTCTCCTTTTTTGTTCTTTTCCCGATGTTTTGTTTTTGTCTCTGTCTTCTGACATTTCTTCTTTCTTCCATCGTTTTGTTCTTTTTTGTTTTCTTAGGGTTTTCTTCCCCTGGCATTTTTTGTTTTTGCTTCTGCCCTGACGATTCTTTCTTTCCTTGCAGTCAGTTTCTCCCATGCTTCTATTTTCTTTTCTTTATCTTTAATTTTCTTTTTCTTGGCCATTCTTGTTTTCTGTTTTCTTGTCCTTCTAATTTTAAATTGCTGAACTACTGTGGAGAATTTTCTTTTATCTTTCTGGAGATAATTTAAATTAATGTTGATGTTGCTGATGTCCAAGTTATTACTGAAATTTACGCCCAAACAGGAGATATTATTGCAATGGTTTGCGGGATATTCTGAGAAATTGATTTTGCTGATTTTTTAGCTAAAATAGGTGAGATTGTTGCAAACATTCGGGCTGGATTTATGGAAAAAAAGGATATCTTCAATTTGCTCAATATGATTGCTTAAATAAGTGTTGAAGTTACTGATATTACTGAAAACAAATTCTTAATTGCTTAAACGGTTGCTAAAGGTGGTGTAGTAGTGGCATTTTGTTTATATAATTCATTTATGTAACTCTGAAAATTCTCGCCAGGTGCTGTGCACTAGTGTGCCTTCTCTTGTACTTTTTAATTACTAGGACCAAAAGATGACCAAAAAGAGACGCAATATTAGTACTTTCTTCTATGACAACAAATCTCAAATTAATTGGAGGATTGAGGGTAGTTACGAAAATCAAATTTATTGCATTTGGAAGGTAGATCAAGCCCAAGTGACTATAATTCTTTAGCTCATACTAATATGTTATAAATCTTGCTGGGATTATAGACTGAATATATTAATCTGTCCTGTAAGAATATTCTTATCATTTTTTTATATTCTATTGTATGCATGCATTTTTATTACATGTATAATCTTTCTGGAATCGACTGTATGGATATCTAATCAGATTCTCATGTCAATTTATGACGTGATTCTACATTTCTGCTTGATTTTGCGTCTAGATTTGACTGTCTTTAACTTAAGAATGAGTAGTCGGGGATCCTCTGAAATCAACTCTTCGTTTGCTTTGCTTCCCATTTCCTCTGGGTGTGTGTGTGTCTGTTGATGACCAAGTTTTTATTACACAGTCTTTTTCTTCTATCTTTCTGGCTAACCTATGGTCTTCCTGATATGTTTGGCGGGTTGAATTTTAATTTACTCTATTGCAAACACTGCAGGGAGAACAAAAATTTGACTGGAACAGCACGATATGCCAGTATGAATACTCACCTGGGTATAGGTAGGTGTTTGTTTTCGTTTTGCCATGTGTTAAAATAGACCTGATTCCTACACTCTTCTTAGTTGAATTTTCTACTTTGTTGAGATGCTATTGATATTCTGTGTAGAACAAAGCAGGAGAGATGATTTGGAATCTCTTGGATTTGTCCTGATGTACTTCTTAAGAGGAAGGTAACTACTAATATTTTGGCTTGTTATTCTGTATTGAGTTTTGTGATTTGACATCAATTCTCTACAGCCTTCCATGGCAAGGACTAAAAGCAGGAACTAAGAAACAAAAATATGAGAAAATAAGTGAGAAGAAGGTTTCGACTTCTATTGAGGTAATTTTTATTCTGCAATCGTGGTTGGATGTGCATCCTTTGTACGCAAGTATAACTGCTGACTGACATTCTTTCTAGGCATTGTGCCGAGGTTATCCAACTGAATTTGCATCATACTTCCACTATTGTCGTTCACTGCGGTTTGAGGATAAACCAGATTATGCCTATCTTAAGAGAATATTTCGTGATCTCTTCATTCGCGAAGGTCTGGTTGTTTTGGTGAACAGAAGTTCTACTTGACTAGTGAAAGCCTATATATGTTCCAATTCATTGAGCCGAGAAAGCTAACAGAGGGAAGGAATTGATAATTGATCATTTTCCTGGCAGGTTTCCAATTTGACTATGTTTTTGATTGGACTATTTTGAAGTATCAGCAGTCGCAGATGGCAGCTCCTCCTTCTCGGGCTCTTGTGAGTAATTAAGCAAGAATATTTTTTCAAACACAATATGCCAATTTATTCATTTTATGATGCATGTTGGTTTCAGGGCCCAAACGCTGGGACGAGCTCAGGACTGCCCCCTGCAGTTCCCAGTGGTGAACGGCTGCCAGGTATTTCCCGAATGATCTCCATATTAACCTTTTGTGTTCTTAATAATTAGGTGATAATGGACCATTCATAGCTTGTGAAACTAAAACTTTACAGTCCCTTCTAATGGTTGTTTGGTACCATTCATTATGTTGTTCACACTTGGCCTAAACTATTGCACATCTTTGGGTTTAAGAGTCTACTGTAGTAAGTTTTATAACATCTGTAGTTTTAAGATGTCTCCTCTGTCAATTCTGCTACAGGTGAGGAAGAGGGAAGGCAAGCAGGCACTTCAGCAGATCCTTCCAGGAGGAGGAGTTCTGGACAACTCGTAAATGCTGGAAGCTTATCTAGACAGAAAAGTCCAGCTGCAAATGATTCAGCAAGCAAGGATGCTATGGTTAGCTGTGAATTCAGTCACAATTGGCTGTAGATTTTGGCTTTATCATTGCCTTTGTATACTTTCATGTAGAGTCATTTGGAGGCTGGGCTAAGCACCTGCTGCCATGGACCCAACAATTATGGGTGGTCCATGCAGTTAGTTTATCAGTCTACGTTAACTTCAACTTGTATTAATTCATAACTACTAATTAGACTGAACATCTAAATTTGGTAATTTGGCCAGGCTTGAGTCTGCTGTTCATATTAGGATCATTAGGATTTTATCAAACTATGTTTTGGTCCTGGGGTCGATTTCATTTTTTTAATTTCAGGTGAAATTTTTTTGGAGAAACAAATGGTTTTTCATTTTTCAGATCAGTCTATGCACTGCATATGTTTTGCAAATTTTATTATTTATGTCGTCTATTGTTTCGTCTTATAGCTGGTCTTATTTTGCAGCTCTCTAGCTCTACCTTCTTCGGAAGGTCTAGTGGAACACTCAGACGGACTGCTGTTTCTGGAAGCCGTGAAACTTTCACTTTGGGAAATGATTCTGAGCCTACTCGTTCTCGCACCCCTGAGGCTAGTCCAGCTACTGTAAACAAAATATCCAGTGGACAGAGAACCTCACCCCTTGGTGGATCCTCCGAACCAAAACATACTTCTTCCGGGAGGAACAATACTAGCATAAAGAATTATGATTCTGCAATAAAGGGTATTGAGAGTTTGCATTTCGACGATGAAGAAAGGTTCCATTGAATGCATGCTTTATCACATTCCTGTAAATCATCAATTTGTGTGATAGACATGAGAGAAGATTTAACGCTCTTGGATAATTCTCTCTGGTGAAGACGTGAATCCAAATTCAAGAAATCTTGTTGGCATTTGTGCTCGTGGGGATATATAACTGAAAAACTTGAGTGGATTGTAGGGTTGTCCATTCAACTGAGTTGTGGTGTGGGTCTTTTATTCCATGTGCCCTTCTTTCCTTACTCTGGGTATCCTATTTCTGCCTAGTCTTGGGTGTTCCTGAATTTGTAAAATTGGCCACTGTAATACTGGCTTTTCACAGTATTATTTACCAGTTCAGAACATTTTCAAGTTTAGGCAACTGGTTCCAAATATTCACTTTTTATTGTAATCTTGTTTAAATATTTCATTTAGCTAAAGAGCTGTTTTCACTTCTCTGGTTGTGATACCTGTGCCACATTCTCATGATTAGAATGATATCTCTGAATAGTTGGGAGTTGGATTAAGTTTGATTATTTGGCTGCTTTGATAGTATTATTATGATGGACTTCCAATTTGCTATATGCTGAATTGTGATACATGTGCTGACTCTAATTCATCCTGTCCATGCAAGATGAGGTTTTTGACAAAGCTCTCCAAAGACTTGAGCTTTATTTTATGAGAAGCCAAGAATTCTTTTGTTTGATTGAGATTTGAGGGTGTCCTTATAAAACCCATCGTCTTGTTATGCACTTTGGATGCTGAGTTGTTTGGATTTGTATTTTTTTCGTTCATTCTTTTTCCATCAGAAGTGTTAGGTTGCGAATTCTGGTCCTTGTAGATGCTGCGTTGGCCCCAGGACTACTTGTCTATGCTGTTGTGATGATATTCTGTTCCCCTTTAAATGATTGGTAGCATTTGCAACTAATTCAGAATCTTGGCAGTGTACTTTTTCCTTTCTTGCATATTAATATCAGCACGATTATGCTCTCCTCTGCAAGTATTGGTGACAGTTCATGACAAATGAGAAGAATCCTCATCTAGAATAAAATGGCTAATTTGAAATGTAATGCTCCATAAGAAGAATTCTTACAGAAATGTTTGTGTCGTGCCAAATGAAGAAGCCTAGACAAATATAAAGGAGACATATGTACAGTATTGCAATCACCTTTCTTGAATATATTCAGTCGCCCACCAGGAGAAAAAACACCTTGAAACCCAGAGGCTAGTAAGGAACTGACAGATGTCCTATGGTCTCTCTCTTATGACTATAACGGGCGGGCAAAACCAGTAGACAGATGGTTCTAAAAGACGGCAAATAACCAATCTAGTGAAGGAATCAGTTTCTCTAACACATTGACTTCTGAGCTTAAAGCTCAAGAAGAACTAAGGATTGGCCTGAGGAACACTAGGAACGTAACTGTTGCATGGCATGGATGGTGCGTGATGCCAGCTCTTCAGGAGAAGAGACACCTGATATTTTTTATATACGACTTTGTAACACCTGAATAAACACCAACATCACAATCCGCAATGTAAGACCAACAGAAAAGAAATACATACCAGCCTGTGTATAGTTCTCTTGCAAAGTAATATTTCATGTCTTGCTTAAGGAGATACAAACCTTTTTGGCTCACCTTTGCCTCGTAAACCTGAGATGGAAAAGGAGCACGTAAGCTGAAACAGAAAATATCTTCACATCATTGCCTTAACCGAAGCAGTTTGACTTGTTTTTGAAGTCTAATGTTCTCTCTATCGTCTCAATACAAAAGCCAACTGATCTTCCTAAGGCCATGGTCTCAGCTAGCCTAGACCGAGCTTCACTGTGAGAATACAATATTGTGACAGCAGCTTCTGCAGCCCCCCTAATCTCTGACTCGACTTTACTCTCTGTGAAGTTGAGCCACTTATGTACTCTATCCAGCTGTCTCAAATTTGATAGGCCACAGTTAGTAAAGTAGTAAAACATCCAGCTGACTGAGGAGTGCTGAATAACTGGAAGTTGAAACTGACCTTCTCAACGTCTGAGTGCAGTAACTCTGAGCATCCAAAAATAAGATGTTCTGCTGCCAAGCCTCCAAGGATTACACATGAAAATTTCTTTAAGGTCTGTTCAAAATGAAATTTCAACAGTACAAAATTTAAGATTTTGCGGACTTTTTTGTGACTATTGAGAATGGGTTAAACACATAGTTCTATTTGTCAATCTTGTTTACTTGCTCCTATGGAACCAAGGTTGGAAAGATTGACAAAATTAGTGATCCACAACCACTGATGAAGGATTCCTTAAAAGTCAAGATGAGGAATCTTTTTTCGAAATTCGAATGGATTCAGTCTTATACATACACGAGGAAAGTAATCAAAGAAAGAAAGAAAATATGTGATGCAGAAAAATAGTGCTCCAGAAATAGTTTAAGAGAAGCTCTACAAAGATCAAGATGCATAAAGCATGCAGATCATTTTTCAGTTGATAGAGTTGATGTTAATATAAGTTTCTGTTAGTGGATTTGGATGGACAGGTGACTGAAAAATAAATCTCAAATCCAGTGTGTCTTATTCATTTAGTGATCTGTAGGGATAAAATGTCGTTACTCTTCAACACATAACAAAACTCTCGATATTTTAGGATAGAGTTTGCCACTATTTGGTGGCCAATGAAACCTCTATCAAATGATAGAACTAACTCAAGCTTACGGTTTTGAAGGAAGAGCCTACAAGAGGTTCAGCTTCTCTCTTTCTCTAGTTGTTATGAAGGGATACAACTTAGACAGTTGGTCTTTATTCTTAGCAATAAGATTATTCTTCATAAACAGACAAACTAACACAAAAGATCACCTCATGGATGAAATATTGAAACTTTTGCCAAATGTAAGGTAACATCAGAACACAAAACTCTCACTGTCCCAAATTCATATTCAGATTTCCAACCAAGAAATATGGTCATTTATATACCAAATGTATCAGTTGCCACAAAAAGTAAGTACGACTCTGAGAAGCCATATTACCTATGCGGTACACAGTGTTCCATACATAGATTGCCAATTACCATAATTTGATAATTAGAACTGGATCAACTTGTTTACTACACCAAGATATCATGGTTATTTTAACATAAGATCTCCGCATCATCAGTTTTGTGAGATATATAGGCCCATTAGCATCCTTTTTTCACAGCTAGCCCACACCAACCCCAAACAAAACTCTCAACTGATTATGATAGAAAGAAGCAAAAGATAGCTACAGGAGAGTCTCACCTTTTTACAAAGCTTTTTTTTGGTGAACTTTCCCTTTGACATGGTCGCCCCGTAGACCTGTCCAAGTTCGACTAAGATATTGGTAAGTACATTCTGGAGATGAAGCAGTGGCAAATATGACAAAATTGATCCTGAAGCATATACTACATCTTTCCTTGTCCACCAATCGATACTCAAGTTGCCATGTTAGATGATAAGGCCTCTCTCAGGATTAGCCATGGATGGAAGTCACAAACTGTAAAGAGGTTGAAATGGTATTCATATATCATAAAATGCAGCCAATAGGTCACTCTAAGGCTTCCTTGTTTTAACTCACTGATTGGGTCTATCAATGATCAAGAATGGAACATAGGGTACATTCACAAATAATCTAGCCAATCTAGGATAAGTTGTTGTAATGCAGGAATGAGGGCATATGAGATCGCCACTTAAACGAATCCCAGATATGTTTGCAATAAATTCAAAATGCAGCTATTGCATAATGAAATGCTTCCAATACATTAAAAAGACCCTATGATACACAAAGAAGAGATAAGACTACAATTCACCAATGATTGAAAGGTATCTTAAAACATATGATGGTAGAAAATTTTTTGTTGACAGGATAGTTTGAAGCAACTTATCTATCTCCCCACATTGACTTTGATAAACTTCATATGAGAGAAAGAAAAATAAAGTTCCTCTTTTGGCTCATAAACTTTTAAGCAAAGTGTCAATTACTACTACACTTGCTTGGATATTTAAAATGCAATGCATCTGATTGTGAGACACCATATTAAATACTCTCTCTGCCTTGTAAAGGATGACATATTGACTTTTGCTAGGAGATAAGAAAAGTCTATTTTTGGTGAATTTCTTCCAAATAGTTATTAAAAATATAAAATCTATAATAGTGAAATTAATATAAACAAATTAAAATATTACCACTTGTCAATTAAATAAAAAATGAATTTCTAATGACCAGCTAATTGGTGTCAGACATATGGTAAGGGAAGTTTTATTTTCTTCTTATTAAATGTAAACAAGAGGGCAAAAACAGTCATTAACTGTACATTTTACTCATTTATAATAACAGAGAAGCATTTTAGTACAGATGAAATAGAAATCCAAAAATTCTTTGTGTAACGAAGGCAGTGCAAAATATGTTATCTCCACTCTAAGGACTAAGCTGTTAGATGAAGTTGTCATTGATTACAATAGCTTGGTACTGCTTCAATTAAATGCTGATGGCCATCCCAGTCATCCATGGGCAGGCATTCTTCACAGTTGATAAAAATTTTTATTTTAAAATATACAGCCAAAAACTTTAAACTTACACAAATTATTGTATGAGCAAACAAAAGTACCTTAGTGCACTTACATCTCTAAGAAATTCAAAGCCAACAAACTCCACATTCCCACCAGCGAACTCGTCCTGCAACAGATCCTCCACACTCGGTATTTTGTATCTTTTTGGTAAGACCCCAAGCATATAACCAACTAGAAAGTGACCAGCTTCATGCTGAAAAATGTTAAAACATGAAGAATTTTGTGTTGAAGAAGATTCATCAAATTCAGTTTCACGCTACTGCCAACAGTAAGTTAAGCTTAACAATAAATGCTCAAGGAGTGAATATTAAAGCAAGCAATGATCTTGAGGCGAAAACATAAGCAAACCTATCTCAAAGTACGTTATACTGAATCAATATTTGATAAAAGTCTCCCTGCTACATCCTTAAGACAATGATCATTCTTATAGCCATACATTTATGCTAACGTCAATCACATTTATATGGGACATGGATATTGTTTTTGACACAATTCTACATAACATATCAAGGAGTGTAGCTTATAAGGGAAAAACTACCTATGTCAAATAGGTGATAGGAGTGCATTAGGTCATGTCTTGATTCTTATCATTTGCGGTTATGGTAACTTATTGAGGCACGTTACGGAGGATGATGACCACTTACCAGGTGAGCTTGTCACCCATATCCCACTTATGGTGGAGATGAACCAAAACGAGTATTCTTGGGGATGGTGAATGGAATAGTGATCATAGACAACAGGTGAATACATTATGAAATAGGGACGCACACATTCTTGTAATGGTGAGATAACTCCAAATGATAAAATATTATTTGATAAGTCAAATCCGCTAATGATATCATCAGTTAATGTTACGGTTTCAAAAATAAAATGTGTTTTTTTGTATAGTTGGACTGTTGCCCTTATACAAGGGATAAAGATTTTTGTATTATTCTAATAAAGATGGAAAATGTTTTGTCAACTTTTTCTATTAGTTTTGTCAATAAATGCAAATTAAACCTTGTGACTAAGACAAAGAAAACATCATACTGTTAATCTAACCTGTAAACTGCCAACAAAATCCATATATATACATGAAAACATAGATCTAATGATGACGGAAATTGTTCCTATTACTTTTGTAAATAAAAGCAAATTAAACCTTGTAACGGACTAAGACAAAGAAAGGATCATACTGTAATCCAATCTGTAAACTACCAAAAAATCCATTTATATACATGAAAACATAGAACAATTAGTCTAATTTAACATAATATTTCGGACTATGGTTGTAAAATTCAGACAAGGAAGTAAATTTATTCATATTGAGACATTGTTAATAGAAAGCTAATAATATCCATACTGGGAGATGATATAAATAATTTATACCTAAAACATATAAAATAAGAAAAACTTTAATTTTACGAAGAAACCAATGCAAAAATTCAAAATACATAAAAAAAAAGAAATGCAAGTACAAATAACGGACTACATTTTATTCACCAAACTGTATATATATAATATAGTACATGTAAATGTAAAAACAGTAACACTGAACAAAAAGAATCTATACTATTTTCCATCAAAAGGGGACAAGATAAAACCTAGTCAAGGAAGTTGCTAATTATGCATAGATAATTTATAGCTAACTATGAAATAAGCTAACACAAATTTAGTAACCAACATATCAATATTGGTTTTCGGTTACTGATGGCCTGCTCAATTTGATATTTTTGGTTATCTCGAGTTCCTAGGTTTTGTTCCTAGTCTTTTCACATTAGCTTTTATTCTATGTTCACCTTTGAAAAGAAGTGGCTGTCAAACCAAATAAAATGGAAAGCAATACAACCTCTTACATGCGTACACATTAGATGATCTTTGTAAACAGAGTCATTACTCTCAGCATTCACTGTTCTTCCAAAATCTTGTATAGTGACCTACAAAAAGTTTATTTGATTAAGAGATTAGCAAAGGAAAAAGGTAAATGTAATGCATTTATGAGTAGATACAGAGAAGCCCAAAGTGACCTCTTTATCCTAATTATCACATAGGACATTTTGTAATAATGTTGTAGACAGCGAGTTAACCTCATTAAGTTGCATGAATAATAGAAGTTCCCCTGAATAATTTTATAATCAATAACTCATCTTTTATGCACACAAGACACATAAACAAGTTAAACGTGAAAAAACATATCTAGCATTGGTACAGTATCAAATCTGCTATTTGGCAAGCTAACAATTATATAACTTCCTAACTTAAGCTTCATCATATCAACTAAATTAACAAAAAGTTGCTATATAGCTTTCATAATATCAATGTTATGCCAACTTACCTGATCCATGAACACTTATTAAAAAAATAACCAAATTTTTAAAAGCTGAGAAGCACCATGATGCTGTAGAATTCCCACTTCTCTTCAAGCCTCTTTGTCATGTTGCTTGCTATTACTCCAATGCTTTCAAGGATATTTCTCTATATCGGATGATTAAATATTTTTCTTGGTGTACTCAAATAGAAAAAGAAAGAGAGCACTAAGGATCATAGTTGACATACCTCTATTTCTTCCTCCTGTAGTTGAAACTCTAGGCTACACTTGACGGAGTCAAGGATTGCATTGACCACTAACTGTAGCGATGATATTTCAATCTCCCGTGTTAACTTTGACTCATCTAAGGATGATATAGTTCCAGGAACCTATAATATTAAATCTGCAACAAATAAGAATTTATAAATAGACACTTACCCCGTTGATCTTAAATTTTTGAAATCCTAATTTAATATTGTTTGTTAGTGATAGTTCATTATGCCAACTTCATGAATTAATCTTTTATTCCCTTGCACAAAGTTAGCAATTTTAGGAATTAATTACATCCCAACACTCAAATTTACCAACATATAGCACCAACCCCAATCACCTTAACCCTTTACACACTCTGAACGATTGTGAGTCAAATGGAATAAAATACATGAAGATAATAAAGCCCTCCATTGAATTAGACAAATGTTATGCTCCCCATAAAATTGAAGGTCTATGTCCTCTTTCTGTCAAAGCAGTGAACATCTAGATGTTTGATCTGGGAGGATATCCCAAATATCCTCTTATGAAAGATAAATTTGTGTAATTTTACCAATTTTGCTCTCATTCAAGTAAATAAGAATCAAATGTAAACTCTTTAAGGGTGTGTAGGAAAAGTATGTCCTGCAGAACATAATCTTCCATTATTTTGTTTAACCTTTCATTTGTGTTTCATTCTTTCTCAATATCTTGTAGTGTGAGGAAAACAAACTCTACACGTAATTTTCTTTTATAAATGTTGAATCTATTCTATTATAAAAATGTGATTGTTTCTTCGAATTCTTATTCGGGTGAGTTGTCTTTTTTGATATTGTTATTCCTAAGAGTAATATCGAAAATTAATAGGTCTATTAAGTCCTATTAATTAATCCTTAATTAATATACACTTAATAGAAAAGCATTAACTATTTAATTCTCATAAACTACATCCTATATAGTACACACAATTATATTAATGTACCAATATTTTAAAATTGTAGGTTGTTAATTTTTAAGTTGTTTTGCAATAATTTTTACTGTAGGTGAAGTTAATAAGAGTAGAACCTAGAGTAAATTAAAGTTGATATTTGGAACAAAACAATTTAATATATATATATATATATTTTTTTTTTTAATAAGTTGGTCGAAATTGGCGATGGTGCCTATCTTCCTAACAGGCAAAATAAAGGTTAAATTCAAACTCCACTAATATTAGAAATATCATTCTATTTTGATAATAAATATTAATAATTATAATTAGTTTATTCAAAAAAATTATAATTTACTGTTTTTATCTTATAATAGAAGATTGCTTATAGAAGATTGCTTATAGTTTTATACTCAAATTAATTTTATTGAAACTGTTCAAAATAAATTAGCCACGCCTAAATAAATATCGAGAAAGTGACGGGGACAGGAAACTGAAGGGAGCAAATCGAAATTGGTCACTCTGTGATTGTACCTTTGCGGCAGCGGCGCCGAAGCCACGTAGGAGGCCGGCGGGATGCGCTTGCAACTGCTTCACCAGAGACAGCGCCGCTCTGTAATTTCCCTTCTCCAATTCTCTGTCTACTCTCCTCAGCGCTCTGCGACGGCGCACCGCTGCCTCGCCTTCCCTCAGTCCCGTAGCCCATACTGGACGCTTCTGAATTTGAATCGCCGGAACTGATGAAACCCCTTTCACTGAAGAAATATACATTTTCATTGTTACTACTCCATAACGCAAGTAAAAACAGACAAGGGAGCTCATATATTAATGCAATACCTAGAACGACGACGTTTCTGGGCTTTTAAGCATCCCGCATTATCCTCTGCCGTAATAGCTGTGGTTGTAGTAAATGGAAAGAAAATGAATGAAACAAAATAATAATTAAAAACACAGCAAGAAATTGTAGCCATTGTTGCATATTTGAAGTTGGAGGCAATGGGTAGCCGTATTATAACGTATAGTGGAGGGGCATTCTCCCTTTCCCGTCGCTCTTGCAGAATAGTGAGTGGACTGGAGCAGCCGGCCGGCGGCGCCGCTGTGAGGTGGCAAGTGCTGGAGCAAGTTGACAAGGAGTTGAGCAATGGGAATGAGAGGGCCGCTTTGAATCTTGTCAAGGATTTGCAGGCAAAGCCCGGCGGTCTCCGCTGCTTCGGCACCGCTCGCCAGGTTCATGCACAATTTCACCTTTTATTTGTTTCTTTTGAATTGATCGTCCGCATTATTATTTACATTTTGTTTCTTTAACTTTCAGGTATTTTTTAATCAGAAAAAAGATCTATGTTTGTTTTTTTTTTTTTTTTTTGGGTAATGCAATGGGTTATTATTTACTTCTTTAGAGTTTTAAGATACCAATTCTGCATGTAGAATTGTTCTCTGTCAAGTAGTTCTATGTAAAAGAAAGGACCAGAATCATAAGATCTTTACAGTTAATGCGTTGATCGTGTCTATTTAATCAGGTGATGCTGCCCGTTAAGACTCTCTGCTTTCTTTGGTGGCATGGTTAATCATTTAGAGAAAGGCCTCTGCTTTATGAATTCTTGATATCTGCTTAACTTAATTAAGTAGATCGAATGCAGATTCCACAAAGGCTCTACACACTGGATGAATTAAGATTGAATGGAATAGAAGCTGCATCTCTTTTATCACCGGTAGATACCACACTGGGTTCTATAGAGAGGATAATTCAGGCTGCTGCACTGTTGGGAGGGATTGCTGCTTGGAACGTGTTTGATTTGAGCCCTCAGCAGATCCTTTTCACGTCTCTCGGATTCTTGTTTCTATGGACATTTGATGCGGTATGCTTACCTAAAAGATACTTTACGGTTCTTCTGATACGTGTGTATGCTGTGACGTTTTAGCCATTGCCAACTCTTTGTTGCACATTTTGTGCTGTTCTTATCAATTTTTAAAATAAGTGTTGTTTGTATTTATGCATATATACGGATGCTAAGAGCTTCATCATACAAAGACTCGATAAGTTTGTGTGTTCCAATATAGGATAAACTTATCTTAAAATTGAATGCACATCTTCAGTTTTATTCATGGGTCTTGCCCAACTATGCAGAAGTGGATTCTCTTATTGATTAAGCCTCTAGAATCGCTGATAGGAGGAAAAATGCCAATATCTTC
The DNA here is from genome assembly GCF_026168435.1 of Sesamum indicum. Classification (NCBI taxonomy): domain Eukaryota; kingdom Viridiplantae; phylum Streptophyta; class Magnoliopsida; order Lamiales; family Pedaliaceae; genus Sesamum; species Sesamum indicum. Next base: position 16,418,590 of record NC_142661.1, read on the forward strand.
CTTCCCTATTAACCATGTTCGTATTTAATCCCAGTATCTTTGCATATCATTTATGCGTGTCATTATTTGCATACTTAATCAACCACTGGCATTTTTCTAACTCTCTTCACAGTTGCTGACATCATTTCCTTTGTCCTCTTTTTCGAGATTGCTGAGCCATTATGGCCTTTGTATAAATTTACTATTTGCTAAGTGGTCGTGCATAGGTTTCCTTCAATGGTGGGATCAGTTTCTTGGTTCTTGATACACTTGCCCATTCATTCAGCCAAAAGTACCATGACAGGGTTGTTCAAGTAAGATTCCTATCTAGCTATCATATCCCTCCATTGATGTGTCTGTAACACAATAATTTTGTATGTCCTAACTAGTTATATTGTTAATTATAAGCATTTTACCGTGACTGATCTCTTCTATTTCCTTGCACTGAGATCATTTCTTGATTATCATCCGCATATGGGTTAGCATGAGGCAGGTCATTTCCTGATTGCATATTTGCTTGGAATCCTACCCAAAGGATATACACTAACCAGTTTGGATGCTTTGAAGAAGGAAGGATCACTCAATGTACAAGCAGGGACCGCATTCGTGGATTTTGAATTTCTTGAGGAAGTGGGTGTACTTCTTCCAATCTGTGCCTTTCTTTCTAGATCTTATGTCCCCTGTTGTTTTCCTCTTTCAAATCTCTCGTACTGGTTAAGTAGTTTCAGATTAAGGGTGCTTTTTCCTAATTTATCAGTTTCCAGCTTACTTACTTTCATTGCCTGATTAGCAATATCTGAGATCTCCATGATGTCTTCTACCAAATAGGCATTTTATCTTCTCTTTACTAGTACAACTGTCGTTTTTCTTTTTTCTTTTCCGCTTCATGGATTTTTTCTTTACTTTTTCATATTTTGTTTTCTTCTCTTTCTTCTTTTCTTTTTTCCTTTTTTCTTTTGTGGTTTTGGTTGAGTGGGTCACAACCAGTGGAGCCATAGAAATTTTGATTCTCAGCAAAATCATATTCTCTGACCTCATGGTGTTAGTTCATACTTTACTCTTCTCATGCCTGAGGTACGATCTAAAATATCTGAAATACTTGCCTCTGAAAATCTACCACAATGGTAACGTTAGGAATTGTTTCGACAATGTGTAAATGAGTTCGGAGTTAGCAATGACTTCTATTAAGAGATAATAAACCTCCATTTACTGAATGCTTGGTGCTATTCTTTATCTGCTAACGCAAGATTACTTGTTCCATTGAAGGTGAACAAAGGAAAAGTATCAGCCACTGTAGGTTTTATTCTTTCTTCCTTACATCATTACTACTATTATTTAATCATTCTTCTACTTATGAGAACTTGAAACTACTGATACTGGTGCTTCTTTGCAGACACTGAACAAATTTTCCTGTATAGCACTAGCAGGTGTGGCAACTGAGTATCTTCTCTTTGGCACCGCTGAAGGTGGTCTTGCAGATATTAACACGGTTTTATTTCCCTCTGACCTTTCAATTTTATCATTGACCCCAGCCGTGTAAACTTAGACTTTTATAGATTGTGGTTCTTTACATCTCCTATGTCAAATTGGCGAAATTAATAGTCAGGTCATCCGACCCCAAGTCATGTAGTTTATTGCCATGCCATCTCTTCAGTCAATGTCTGAACATTTTTATTGACATAATCAGATCAAGCACGTTTGAACTTCTTGCTGACAATGTCAAAGAAATACTCTTCTCCAGAAAGATTGAGTTCTGCTGCTACCTTCCATGGATAAAATGTTACCTATCTATACTTCTAACTTGGACATTTTCTGGCCGACAGTTGGACAAATTACTCAAGAGCTTGGGCTTTACACAGAAGAAGGCCGACGCTCAAGTGAGATGGGCTGTTCTCAACACTGTCCTGATTCTGCGTCGCCATGAAAAAGCTCGTGCAGTGCTTGCTGATGCCATGTCCGAGGGACGGTCAGTGAGCTCTTGTGTCGACGCCATTGAGGAAACCATAGATGTCAGGGATTTGTAGTCCCATATGAACCTGCATTTTGAAGTTTTGAGTAGATTCCTGGGCTTTATTATAGTTTCATTTCATGCAATTACCAATTAGTTGGAGACTGGAGAGTATATGAAAGATGTATATTTGTACTTTTTCTGAAAAATATATTTCAAACATGCTTTCCTACTCTTCAGATCAAATATCACATTAATTTTAGTTACTTATATTTTATCATCACATCAGCTATTATTATTAATTTTTTAGCACATATCTAACACACATACTAAAATCCCCCATTATCTTAAATTTTCTTCATAGATATAAGTGTTTGATTATAGGGAAAATAAATGGATAAGTGATGATGATGTAATGATGGAGTAAATTACAACGACTTCTTTTGAAGTTTTGTATAATTACGAATTCTCCCTCGTTATTTGAAAAATTATTAATACTTTCTCAATTTAGTAGTAGTATAACAATTAGTACAATTTGTTAGGTGTTCATCTACTTTTTTATGGTGATTTGACCAAAATGCCTTATTGATTAAAAATTATAATTTTATTTATTTTTTAAAATTATTTTTTTTTTCTTGAATTAAATGGATAATGTTTTTATAATTTTTAAAATTTTTCATCCTCCCTCTTTGCTTTTTTATAAATTTTTTATTTTTGTTTAAAAATACAATGGGGGTAAAGTTGGCAATTTCATATATACATCCAAGAATTACATAATTTTTTCAAATATTAGGGGGTATTTTAATTTTTCAAACAACGAGAATATATTTATAATTATGCTAAATGACAAGGAAAATTGTTGTAATTTACCCAAAAGTTTAATTTATTAATAAATGCCTAAAACTGATTAATTAACATCTTTTAGCTTAATAAAAGATCTTCATTTAACTTAACTGAAGCTATAATTTTGAGTGGTACTTAATTTAAGTTATTGCAAACAGGTAGTCAAGTAGTTCTAATTTAAATATTTTAAGTTAATTACTTTTTTTCTTTTTGGATTTGGGATTTTAAGTTAATTACTTATTTGTTGAAAAGATAGTGAAAATAATGAATGAATGAATGAATGTAGTCTGCAACTGAAGACTTGTCAGTGATTGTCTGCAAAGTCAAAATCCCTCTTCCAACCCCCGTTCTACTTCCTCTCATCTCAAATTCTCATCCTGCCCAACAATCTTCATTGTTTTCCTTTCCCCGCAAAGCCCGCCAGTGAAGAATTCTTTATGGCGGAATGGCTGCTGGTGTGCCATGGATTGGCGACGCTGCTGGTGTTAGTGTCATTCCTCTGCGGGCAGTGGCCCATTTTTCAGGGGACCTTCATTCACCGTATTCATTTCTTCATCACATTCGGCGCCTACGATTATTTCCGGTATTATTCTCTATGATGATCCATCGAATTCGTGAATAATCGTATAGTGACTATTTCCAATTTGTTCGCTGTTCTTCTGTGTTTAATCTGATCCGTAGTTAGTGGTGGTGGCACAGGCGATTTATTCATTTCGTATGTGGGTCTAGAGGCTCCAATGCGCTTCTCTCTGTGGAGTACTATTGTTGCGACCGCCCGAACCCCATAATTCAGGTCTTCTTTTACCGTTGTTTGAGTTCCTGGCTGTTGATTAGTCCTTTGAAAGTTTTAGTGTTGTGTTTATGGGCTTCTTCTGTTGTTTGCATATTTAAGCTTGGCTACGAATTCTTTTGGACTGTCCATTATCATCTTGTTTGCCCCGTTCGTTTTTTTTTTTTTGGCTTAGAGTTTATTGCTTGATGGTTCTCGAACAGTTTAATCTCCCAAACACTCTCCAGACTTCATGAGGATAAGTCTTCTGTTGCATTTATCATTTATTCATCAGCTTTGTACTCACCTTCCCCCTTCTATAAGAAAAAAGGAAGTGATTGAGATATCTAGAAGTATTTGAGTAGCATAACATAATAACATACAGTGTTGACTCTATTCATCAAGTGCCACTCAAGCAGCCTTTTCCAAGATTTGTAATGGGCTTAATATGTAGGCTGAAAAGTTAAAGTTTTAGCCGAACAAGAAATTAACAAGTAGAGAATCTCATTTTCCGAAACCACACATGAAATAACAATTTTCATGATATATTTCTTGATTTCTGGAGTTGCATGTAGGACCCTGGACCTGTCCCTTTGTTTTCAGCAGAAAGAAGTTTCATTGTTTTTTTTTTCTTTTTGTCTCCTTGCAGTTGCTGTACTTAATAATAATTGGAGGAACTTATTATTTCATTGCGACGTCATCATTCAACTACATACCGGGGTATTATTTAAGTGGAGTGCACAGGTATTTTCTGTATTCTTTGCTTTCTTTTGTTGTCCTGATGGATGTATATTTATGACCTTGCTTGAAATATATGTATTAGCAGGTACACAAGCTTCTTGGCAGTTGGAGTGGGCATTCTTTTCTTTCTATTGACTAGCTTTTCTGACCCAGGGGTTGTGAATTCTGCAAATGTTTCTCAATACCTTTCTGCTTATCCATACGACAACGTTATCTTCTCGGAGAAAGAATGTTCTACCTGCAAGATCCCTAAGTAAGCTTATTGTTCTGGTATGAGACGTCCAGAACTTGTCTTACAGAATTGTGAACTGGCTCTAATTTCCTTCCTCCTTGTATTATCAGACCTGCTAGGTCAAAGCACTGCAGCATATGTGATCGCTGTGTTGCTCGATTTGACCATCACTGTGCATGGATGGTTTGTTCACTAAATTTCCTTTTTGATATCATTAATGATAGGTACATTATGTCTGTTATAATATATTATCATTTTGTTTTTCTTTTTTTCTTCTTTGAAGAACAATTGCATTGGAGAGCGAAACACGAGATACTTCATGGCTTTTATTCTTTGGTAAGTAATAGAACATAACAAGACAGATTCAATCTTGCTAGTAATCCACACTCTCGTTGGTTATTTCCACTGAAGAAATTCACTGTAAAAATTTGAAAGTTGCAGTATTGTGCATGCAGGATTTTTATTTACAATTTTTTTAGCAATGTTATCAACCTATAAAAAAATCATGATATTGAGGTGACCAAATGCTAAGATGCTAACAGCATCTATCTAACTTGCTAATATTTCAGTTAGGATATTAAGCTAGAAATATATACTAAAACAGGAGAAATTCACCAAGAAATGAATGTATAAGTTCAGATGAAAATGTAGGACGTCGTGAAATATCTGTCACATGATTTTGAGCTCTTTTAGTTGGATATTGCCCTTGAATTGTTTTTAATTGCATATGCAGGCATTTTCTCATCTGCATATACGGATTAATTGCACTGGCATTGGTTCTTGCTGGTAGAATGAAAGAACTACAAGTTATCCACATTCTAACAGGTTTGATTGGTGCAATTCCAAATTTTCTTCAATAGTTCTGGAACTGTGCAAACAATCTGAATCGAATGTATGTCCCTCTATTGGTGTGGCAGCTTATTATGGCATTGAAAATTCTTTCCGAAAGTTGGCTCCGTTTGTTGTACAGGTAAGTGGACTTAACTTCAACATCTAACATAGAGTATCACCCTTCACTCCAAGCTTGAACATGCCACCAACTTGAACTGCATTTATTTTGCAAAACTATACATGGAGTCTTTTTATACGAGTTTTGATCCCAGCAACTTGTCAATGATTTATATGTCATTTAAAATTTATTAACTTGGTCTAACTTCTACAACTGGCCCAACAAAACTGTAGAAGTGATTGAAGCCATTCTTGTCAAACTGATGGTTAACATAACAAGGACTTAATCTTCTAGAAGGTGGGGTGGGTCAAGAGAGATCATGACTGACATTTGTGAGGAATTTTGGCTTCTGAATTTGCTCACTTTAGGGCGAGAGGCTCGCTACTCCATTAGCAGAAACTCTGGAAACGTTTCATTTATGTTTGGTGGTCATTGATAATCAGTTAATGGGATTAATTGGTCCTTCCTGAAATGTGGGTGAATACATACTGCATAGGTGAGCCTAAGTTAATAGGTGTATTTTGTGAAGTGTGCTCATTCTTTCATGCCTCTGACAATAAGCATCTGTCTTGTGGCAGTGGTTGTTGAATGCCTATAACACACAAATCCTTATTATGGTGTTTCTGGCTGTAATTTCTCTGCTGCTAGCTGGTTTCTTCACGTACCATGCTAAACTCTGCCTTACAAACACTACCACTAATGAGGTATCAAGTCACGTTTCTCTTCAATATATTTGGTTATTCTTCGCAAGTGTGAATGGATATATGTCCTGCTACATGGTTTGCTGATTGTTTTGCTCAACTTCTGATAGTTTAAGTAATATGATATGGACCATTTGATAAATATAAGAAATATGGAATTAAGTAATCATCACTTGTCACTAGTTCCATATTCCATGTAAGAAAGTCTTAGTGAGATATACCAAAGAAGAAACTCACCTTCCCTCCCAATATGTTACTCTCGTTTTCACTCTTAATACTTAACTCTTGCTTTGTTAGCTGGCTTTAATTGTTAAAACATGACCTTTCTTACAATTACTAATATTTCCTGGGGGTAATTTCCTTTGTTCTTCTTTCATAAACATAAAAGAATTGAGCTCAAGAGAAGCTTACACATGTGATATAGGTGACTATGTATGCCATGTCTAGTATTTGTTGAAAATCTTATTTTTCTGTGTTGTGTCAAGTTACTAGATCATTTATAGGTTATACTTGCAATATGTAACAAATTTTCCCTCTCACAGTGACTTTATTGTTTGTGCTCATATGCAGCCAAAGGAAATTAAATAATAAGTTGAATGGCCAAATAAAATGCTCTTATGCGACATAAGAGCATGTGAACAAAAATTTCTGGACTAGATGTACGTACTTCATCTGTTTTCCGAAGATTGGTAGCTAACTTTTTTAGGTCAATCACATGGTTTGTAGTATTTGATCTTTGGACTCCAAACATTCTAAATTGTAGTACTTCAATCAATTTTTCAATTATTGAATAAACAATTTATCTAGCATGAAACCAATGCAAGGAATTGGTCTCTTGAAAAAACCTACTTTACATTTGTGATAATGGTGTTATTTTCAAGTTTTTATCGAATGTTTTAAGAATCTAATTAGCAGCTACTGGTCCTTTTGAAGACCTGTTATTTTTCTTATATTGAGCGATTTGCTTTACTTTTATGCTTGGTAACCATAATAAAATTTGTTTGGAAGTTTGCAACACAAGCATTCGTAGCACGTCACAAAACATAAGTTTCAGCTGCTGAATAGAAGAAGAATCATAAAATCAAGAAAAAATATTACAAATGCAATTAGTTATGATAAAAATAGAGACATAATAATGCATCATGTAGTTGATACTCTTTCATATAAAGTTTGAATATCTTCAAGCTTGAGATATTCTGATGAAATACCATAACGATAACATGTTCGAGAAACATCTGTAATACACCTAATAAACCTTTTAGCAATATGATGCGGGCCAGGCCCCTATATGGTAGAAGTATCAAAAGAGTATGCCAAAACGAGAATTGTATTAATTGTGGACGTGAGATCCATAGTTGTTAAAGGTTCATGGCACAAAGGCGCCCTGGAGCCAAAGGTGTACTCCTTTTTAAATCACGACGCATATTTAATGAATAAATTATATATTCACATATCAATATCTTTTAACATCAATAATGCACAAACAATTAAATTTGCAAACTAGAAATTATATTAACCATTGTACCATAGAAGGAATATGTAAAATAACTATTCTTAGGGGGGAAAAGGTTCAAAAAAGTGCAAGACTTACTCTGACTTCATTTCTTCTCCATCATCATTCAATTCATCATCTGTATCACAGCTAGATTTTGTAGCAATAAACACATTTTTTTTATTTCTTAAAAAAAAAAGTTCAAAGGCTGGGCCCCTGACGTTTTTTAATACTAGGCAAAGCTTAATCTTCAAAATAAATTGGGCTTTGACCAACTTTTTTCGTCGTAGCCTTGGAAAGGCTGGGCTTTCACAAGGCGCCCTGAGCATGCGTATAGCTGCGCTGTGAGAAACCATAGGGCCATTTTATAAAAGTGATGCTAGGCTTGCGCCATGCCCTTTTATGACTGTGTTAACATCTAAGCTTCATTTCAATTCTCATCTCTCTTAGAAAGGGAAATGTGAATTTCCATCTCTGAGCTCTTAAATCTAATCAAGTCGTCTGTGAGCGTTTCATTTTTGTTAATTTTGGCATTCTGAAAGCATTTCTGGAAGAATATAGAATATAGATGCATACCTGAAAAGTTGGTACTTCTACTCATAAAAATCACCAAATGAAGTAAATGGCAATTTGAGGTGTTGATGACTAAACAAAGTGGTGAAACATGGGTTTTGTCACTTCTCAATTTTATAAATGGAATGTCAAATTCAGAGGCTTTTTAACTTTTCATATTTATAGTTCTAATCTCAAATTGGCAGAGTTCTACGACTAGTGGATATTCATAAGAATTGCAATTTTCATGTTGTTTTGATTAATATTACTTATTGTTCTTTCCTTTTTTTTTTTTTTAATCTTGAGTACATGTGATGTTTGAAATTCTTGTTGTTAAAGTCTCATGTTTTATGTCCTATATATTTATAATTCTATGTTTATATTGAATTCAGATTATCAATTAGTTGTAAGTAATCAGATATTCCTCTGGTTTCATCCATAAATAGGGAAGCTAAGGAAGAAAAGAAGAAGAATTGACCATTTAATTATCCCAAACAATAAAAATGGTTGGAAAAGAAAATATATAGTTACGTGTATATCAATCTATTGAATTGCCAACACATACTTTTTCAAGATAGTAATCGCTATCTAATAAATTCAAAGGTTCTAGTAAAAATGAAGAGTAACGATATCATAATAAGATCCTAATCTCAAAAAACAAAGGAAGGGGAGATATGGCGAAATTGGTAATTGCTACGGACTTAATTGATTGAATTTTGGAAATGGAAATGTGATAAGTGATAGCTTTCAAATTCAGAGAAACCCTTAATTGATAAAAATGAACAATCTTGAGACAAATCCTATTTTTAGAAAACAAAGGTTCAGAAAACGAGGAAAAGAAAAGGGATGGGTATAGAATTCAACAAAAGTTATTCTATTGGAAGAGGAATATTTCCACTGGAAGTTTGTAAAGGATGAATCATAAACATTTACATTGCTATTAAATGATAGGGTAAATTACATTACACCTCCTAAGATTTGGTCTAACTGGTAGATAGAAAATGTAATTAGCTCCCTTGAGGTTCACAAAACATTACTAACCCAGTTGAAAAAGCACAAAGTACTTAAAAACCCTCGCTCTTTTCCAACAAAAAGAAACATATGAAATAAAATTTGGTGAAATAACCAAAATGTCCAAAGATACTAGCATTTGATACCCATTTGTTTATTTTTCTTGTCTCTTCGAAACGTCTCCCTCATTTTGTTGTATCTAGCCATCTTTTTGCCTTTTTTAGTTGGCAATCTTCACTTTAAAATATTGTAACAACAAAGTGATCGAAGATGTCTTACCTAAAGTTTGTCTAGGGAAGTTTTAGTGTGAAAAAAATGATTTTTGGAATGTCACGTGTATAATTCGCTGGAACTCTATTTAGTGGAGTTATACGTAAGGCGAAACAAATCTCAAGTCATCTAAGTCAAATCTTAAGAGATGGGATGTAATTCCCTAAATAATATATCAAATGATTAATGAGGGCTCGAATTTGTACCTGTATTATACAAAATATGAAGTACAAGTATTGATTCCACCCTGAAGAAAGATTTCATCTACTCATCAAATCATCCACACCATAGTGGAGTAGATCCTTTAAAGAATCGATTAATTGGATGCTAATAAAGATAGAGATCCATTGTATATGTAAATGTTGGCAAAATGACATGTATAGTAAGAGGAAAATCCGCTTTAAAAATAGTTGGGTTTCACGTCCCCCCCGTCACACACAAAGGCCTCTGTTCGTGGCCCAAATTGGTTTATCTTTTTGATTCTTTAACAAATGTGGGCGACAATGATTTTCTTTTATCACATGTGAAATAGCATACTCATCCAATAAAAAAGGAATTCTTATTTGGAACAGCCAATCTATTAATTAACTGCGAATTTTGATTTGTTAATTTATTATTTTGTCTAATACAAAAAAAAGAAACATTCTAAGAATTAAAATATCTTGGGCGATTTATTTGGATATTGCTACTAGAAACTATATGTTTTTTGTTTTGAAGTTTTGTTGCTAGGCCATGTGGATTTGTTGGTCCATAACTTGTGTTCCTTGTTAGGATAGTTACAAGTGAAGTTACTGGGGAAAACATTGACCTTCTAGAATATGAATCTTGTTGAGTATATTCTTTGCCCTAATGTTTCATCCAAAAAGAATTTGTACTCAAAAGATGCAAGAAATGTTGTTAACTTTATAATTGTTAGAAATCTTTGAATAGGCTTTTAGATGAGCTTCAAGTTGAAGGTTCAACAACCGCACTTGATCCAGTGGTCACATTACAAGGGAACTAAAGAATAAATATAACGAATTATATTGCTAACTTCAAGAATTGGATTGGTTTTCCAATTTATCCTTGTTATTGGGGTGTTTCAGTAATTTAACCAAAAACTCATATATTAGTGCACATTTTCTCATTGGAATGTGATCGGGAGAGCAACACTGCTAAAACTTAAAACTACAGGGATGATTTTGACAAGAGGTTGAAACCCAGGGATGAGAATAATATTTTCCAGTTTCTGAAGCTATTTGCGGTTTTCTGGCACTGTGCAGAATCATATGTGCTTTTAGATATCTGTGTCGGAGCGATGCAAGTGACGTAATGCTGACCCAATTCCCTATTCTTTATAAAAAACAAAAGAAAGAGAAAAAACAAGAAAATGGGCGAAAAGACGTAGTAAGAGAAGAAAGAAACCAAAACTAATGCTAATGTGGTGAAAAGTAACATATTTGAGTTTGCTCGATGATTCCTTGTTAAACTGCAGAGTTTTAAATGGCAAGAGCACCTCAGCTGGCAGAGGAAGGTAAATGAGGCAAAGGCAAGTGCAGCTGCTCTGAAAGCTAGTTTGGGTGAACTAAGTGAAGAAAGAAAGCCTCAAGAGAGCAAATGGAAGAGGTACTTTAGAAGATCTCATCTAGAAGAAGTGAAAGTGGTTAAGAATAACATGTATGACAGGGGATTTCTCCACAATATTTATGAGGTTGTCGTTCCGTTCTCAACAAGGAGATCATTTTCAGTAACTAAATCGAAATCAGGTTAAGGTCCCTGCTCATGGTGTCAGTGGTCTGGAAGCTTTTGCATATCTTGATTTGTGCCAAGTAGCCATTGCTTCAATGAGAATGATCCAAACCCAGACCTCACCTACACCTAGGTTAGTCTTGTATTTAGTTCATTTGTATTTTTTGCTTCCCAGTGCTCTGAGAATATTATTCACAGGGGCAACTCCATAGCCACTTGAGTGACTTAGATCAAGCGAAAAGATGGCATATTTTCCAAAGGACGCTTACAAGAAATTACTGTAGTATATGATGTAAAATTGCATTAGTGCACTTAAAATTGTTTGTTCCATGTACATGCATTGTAGTTTATTCGCCTATTGTAGCTGGCAACCTGATTGGATTATTTCCAGGAAGGAATCATTTATCGCCATTCAGGTGAATCTCTTGAATTTATGTGCTGGTATATGGGTTTTACTTTATACTTTTGGCAGTCATTTTCTTCTTTGCATCTTCAGATCAATCTTATTGCAGTTTCATCTCATTTTGCCAAGTCACAACTGCTGCCATATTCAAGTTTACTTAATATTTTTGTGAGAACAATTCTTTGTGTTGTCTTGTTCAACTGTATTTCCCATCCAAACTTATCACAGGGCAATTTACTGCCATTACGATAGCAGTACTCAGGTCAGGTTGGGGAAACTTATGCAGGCAAAATACTTGTGGAATGTTTAGAGTTGTTTCTTGGTAGGTTCTGAATGGTTCAGAAAAAAATGAAGTTGCGTTTTTGGGGGGATTTGAACCAACGACACTAGAGTTTGGGGCCTTGGTTTCGTCAATTGAGCTGGACCTCGCCGGCCAAACACACTATTATATATAGGTCATTTTGAAGTTGAATCATAACTTTTGGGGCGTGCAATGCAACAAAGGATACTTGCTAATAGCAGCTAGAAGAATCAACTATTTATCACATGCGTGTTATGGATACGAATATTGTGTCTGTGGAAGTTGAAATTGTAATTACTAATTTGGGATGCTCTTGCTGATCACATCACATAACGTTACAAAAATAATAATGCCAATTATTATGTATTAACAAAACATTTCAATCATCTTTATATAATATTTACACTGCACAAATGCATTTATTACTTTCCATACAAAACAAAAAATAAAGTAATTTAAGGCGAATTTTGAGATCCAACGATTAATAGATACAATTATAGTAATATTTGAAATAAGTAGTTGGTAATTAGCCCAATATATTTCCTTTCTGACATTATTATCAGGGTTAATTAAATTTTTTTATCCTAAATATGATTCTTTTTATACTTTGGCATTTAAACTTTTTTTTGTGTCAACTTAACATCTCAACTTTACAAAATTTTACACTTTGTTATTTATAACTGTTATTCAATCAAATTTTTTATTGAAATAATTATTTATAGTGCACATGTGATGTTTAAGGATTATGTGATTTGGTATTTTTATATGTACAACATGATATATTTTTTCAGTAAAAAAATCAATAAAAAGACGATTACATATGATAAAGTGCAAATTTAGCTACATTGATATTGTAAATTGATAAAAAAAAAAAATTGATATAATTTACATATATAATAATGTAAGAAGATACATATATATGTATATATAATTTATAAAATATATTTTAGAGAGAGAACGAGAGAGAGTGATTTGGTGGAATAGAGAGAGAGCGTACCGTACACAGAGTCTCTTCGATATTTACAAAGGAGTGCGCAGCTATTTCTCTTTGGTAAAACCCTAAACCCTCACTTTGCTGTTCACGCTTCTCATCGCTCATTTCCAGGTTCTTTTTCTCTTTCTCATTTCTTCTTTTCTTGACATTCAATCTTACTTTTTCTTCTTTCCTTTTTTTTTTTTGTGTTTTTTCTTGGGTCATAAATCATGTTATATGTGGTACTATGGACAAATTTGCGAAGATTTTAATCGTAGTTCGAACTGTATATCGCGGAAATTAGACGAATGTAGAGTGGTATTATCTTTTTGTTTCGGTTTTCTTATATTATAAGTGTGTGTGTGTGTGTGTTTATCAGTTTTTAGCTCACTTGGAGTTCGGTTTTGCATTACCTGAAGGATTTGTCGCGTTTCAGTTGTTGTGGTGATGATAATTAAGGAAGACTGGCAATTAATAGATTTTGAATTTTTGAGTTTTTCCTTTTGCTACCTTTTGGTCTTGCTTTATTCTGCTATTCTGATGATTTTAAGTCTAGAATTGAACCTTTTTTAGATTAAAAAGTTAGTTGGTTGCTTATGTTCAAATTTGAGTTGCATACTTCATTGATTTACTTATCTGAGATATACGTATTTAATTTCATCTTGCAGTTTGACTTAATAAGTGGGTCTCAATGGAAGAAGTTTATTCGCCGGAACTTTTGAATGAATATTATCTGATCAAGGACAAGGTTGGAGAAGCTATGTTGTAGAAATTTATTTTGTTGTTTAATTGAGGGGAGGAAAAATGGCCTTCGCAGTACTACCACTGAAATCAATGATGGAGGTTCACAATTTGCATACCCAGAATTCTTTCCCCAACCAAGCATATCTGAATTATGGCATCACTCATTATCCTCAAGGAAGGGCTCTGATTCCTTCTAGGTATTCATTTGTGGGTAACTGTGAAACTCCATGTGATCCACGGTGGACTGAGATTTATGGAAAAGGAGCAACGGCTTCTTTGCTAAGGTGTAAAGGGCAGCAAACTGGGGTTTTTCATGATACTATCAACGAGGGCAGTCAAAAAGAGTTCAAATTGGAAAGATACAAAATTGATGTTGAAAAGAAACTCATTGACCAAACCCATTCGAGAAAATATACTTATCCTTCAAAATTCTCCTTGGATGGGCCCTTTGTTGAAAATGATGAGAAGACTAACAATGAAATTCTCGAGAATTTCTGCATTCGTGGGAAATTACTTGATGCAGTGAAGGTAGTAGATGTGATGACTCGTAGAAACCAAATTCCCAATTTTCTGTGCTGCATAAAGTTGATCAGAGGCCTTGTCAATGCTGACCGTACAGACAAAGCTGCTAAAGTCCTTCAACTAATGGTTATGACTGGTGGCGTTCCTGATATTATCACATACAACATGCTAATTGGTGGTCTGTGCAGGAAAAGGCATCTCAAGTCTGCTCTTGATGTCCTGGAAGGAATGAGCTTGAGTGGTTGCCCTCCAGATATTATCACTTTTAACACAATAATTCGAGCCATGTTTTATCATGGTAAGTATGATGCAGCCATCCAATTTTGGAAAGACCAGCTGAGAAAGGGGTGCCCTCCTTATATAATTACTTATACAATCCTCATTGAGTTGGTATGTAAACATATTGGAGCCAGACATGCTCTGGAGATCATGGAAGATCTAGCAGTTGAGGGATGTTATCCAGATCTGATAACCTACAATTCAATGATCAATCTTACTTGTAAACAGGGGAATTATGAAGACGCCACATTAGTTGTCTCTGATCTTCTCTCACGTGGAATGGAGCCCAATGCTGTAACGTACAACACTCTTCTCCATTCACTTTGTATATATGGGTGTTGGGATGAAGTAGATGAGATACTTCTCTTTATGGTTGAAACTTCAAACCCTCCTACAGTTATAACATATAATATTTTGATTAATGGTCTATGCAAGCATGGTCTGCTTGATCGGGCTATTGACTTCCTTGATCAGATGGTTCTACGTGACTGTTCCCCTGATATAATTACTTATAACACGCTGCTACGTGCACTCTGTAAGGAGGCAATGGTAGAAGAAGCTATTGAAATTCTTCAGTGTTTGGGCAATACAAATAGCTCTCCTACCTTAATTACTTACAATATTGTGATTGATGGAATGGCGAAGCATGGTTTCATGGAGAAGGCACTGGAGGTGTACAAGTACATGGTAGAGTTTGGGCCTTGTCCAGATGATGTTACTTATCGATGCCTAATATGGGGGTTCTGTCGGGCAGATCTGGTTGAAGATGCTGTACAGTTACTAAATGTGATGGGTAATAATAGCCGACGCAGAGTAAGAGATAATTGTTATAGATTCATAATTCATAGATTATGCCAAAAGAAAGAACTGGATACTGCAGTTCAAGTCATAGAAATGTTGACTTCAAGTAAAAGAAAGTATGATTCTACCTTTAGCTCCAACATTATTCAAGGAATACATGCTGCAGGCATGACAGAGGAAGCTACAGAGTTACGGCAGAAGTTGATAGAGAAAAAGCTTTTCAAAGAATAGCATTTGTTTGGTCAAACAAATAGCTGCAAGCTTTGGCTGTTTCACAATAATCTGCATGATAAATATCCCTCTCTGATATTTCTTAGTTTTTGCTTGTTTTCATTTTCTTTGCAAGCAGATAATGGGTACCATAGAGAGTTGTGCAAAATATGTTCTGATATAGATACCTCGGACTGGTCTCTCTCCATTCCTGTATTCCATCAGCTATTCTACTAGCTGTGATTATTATTGGCTGCAGGAAATCGTATTTTCTGAATGGGAATTGGAAAGTTGTATAGAAACTTATACAGAAGTCTAAGGTGCCATGCTGCTTCTTCTGTAAGATGGTGGCAAAAAGACAAAGTTCCCCAGTTGCTCATAATTTGGAGAAGAGGAGGATATGCATTAGCTGGCGTTGCACGTATGAGAATGGCTGCCATCTTTCTGATGTTCTCTCAGCTGTCCCAGTTCTTCCTGGGAAACTTTTGGATAACACTGATGGGGTGCTTCTGGCAGGATGGAGGATCTGCTGGGGAAGCTAAAAATACTTGGAGCAGTTTTCTTTTCTCTCTATTCGACAACAAAATAAATGCCCTTTGAGCAAAACCTTGGATGGATTAGCTTGCGGCTTTGTTTTTGAGAGCCGCACATGGATTTTCTCTACTTCGGTCGTAGCATGTTTATATTACTCCCATGCATCCAGTTTTGTACAACTGAGTTTGATTGCTGGTGCATATGGAACTTGTCAAGATAAAACTTTTGTTCTTTTGTTCATGGATATATGGCACTAAACTATTTTCGATGAACATGCCGTCGATCGAACATTTGTCATATTTTTGTAACTTGTTTTAAAAAAATAAATCTTTGTTCTTTTATTTTTAATTGAATCTCTAATTTGTACTTCTGCTTCATATGAATGTAAAAGAAAAATTCTACGAGAATTATTATTTTAAAATTATATTTCAATAAATACTGAGAGACTTTTAATTACTTTTAATAATTATTGTCAAGCTACAATAATAAAATAAAAAATAATATCTTTAATAGTTTTTTTGTATTTAATTATATTTTGTAGTTTCTTAAATAAAACATCATATCATTATTGTGTGAGATATCACACGTATAATACGTCAAACTAAATACTATATAATGAACGATGGAATTGATTATCATTCAATTTTTTATTATGTTCAACCATGTATAATTCTATAACACAAATCAAATGAGGCTTTAAAATATAATTAGCCTAATTTCATTTCACTTCTTCATTATTAAGTTAAAAAATAAAATAATTTTGTTTTTGAAACATTAATATAGATCACGATTATGCACGTGCGCAAACAACTATAAAACTAGCAAGCAAGTATACTTGATAAGTGCATAAAATATCTATTTTTATCCAAATAAAACAAATAAGTAGTTAAAATTAATAAAACAACATCTGGTGGAGCTAAAGTTGACTCATAGAGGCCACTTCAGCAATATAGTCACCGCACACGTCAGGGGCTCCAATGAGCCATCACCAAATGTTCCTAACCCATTCTCCAACTTACCATCCACATAGGATGCTGTGACGAGTCATCTAAAACCCTGGTGCTGGGAGTTATATGCCACGTCTGCATCCCATCTCGTCATACACGTAAGAGAGAGGTGATGAGTTACGGCCACAAGTGCACACAGATCACCGTCCACATGGGAACATGTTCGATGAGTCAAAAGCCAGCTGTTGGTGAGTCATCAACCGATGAGTATCCACATAGGAGAGAGGCGATGAGTCAACTGCTGTGATTATGATATGAGGAATAATGAGTCAGACATTCTGTACCAGGTGGGATAGATGATGCAGGTTTATTGCACCAGCTGTATCCAAGAATTTCACCAAGCCAGGGCTGCAAACGGACGGCACTGCCTGATGAGTGGGAGAGGGACCAGTGTGGGGTGCTTCATTTGAACTCTGCTTCACCCTAATTCTTATATATATATATATATATATATATATAGACGCCCATAAGATTCTATTTCTTTTCAATTCGGACCTTCTCACCCCACCTTTTCTAAAAATAAAAAATTAAAAAACTTTCATTTATCAATAATCTGAAAGTGTGAATAGGGTTGTGAAGGTTTCATGTTTATTGACTTTTTGTGATGCATATTTTAACCTTTTAATACAATACTAACAATTCATTTAGAATTAGCTTTTCGTCCTACCCATAAAATTAAATGGTGGTAGAATTTTAATTAAATCGAAACAAATTAATATATATTATATGTCATTTCTTTATTTTATTTAAATGTGTTAAATACTAAGTTTGGGTCACTTGCACTTGGTGATGCATTAATTAAAGTACAACCTACATTTCAATAGGTAAATGCCAAATAAACTTTTATTAACATAGTACATTTATATCCTATACATATCATACCTGTACTGTACGTACATGAATATATGAGCTAAGGTTAGAAAACTCGAAGTACAACCCTTGACATCTACCAGAAAACACCATCTACAAACAAATGCATATTTTCATTTTTACACAAAATCACTACAAAAGTTCTAAAATTTGCATCTGAAAACAAAACCATTGCGCTCGTGAGGATAAGGAAAAAGGTATCTTCATGAAAAGCACATTACATAGTATAACAAATTAAGAAATGCAGCAGGCATGACAAGATAAGGTTAATCCATTGAAATCTTGCGGTCTAGAGTTAGTTCTTGTTTCATAAACAAAAGCTGCAGACTCTCTCCCTCTGTGAAAGCCTAAAATGCAAAAGACTTACAAACTGGTCAATCAAGATAAATTTTGATATCAATTCCACTGTCGATGAGGGACTGAACAACCGCTCTAATTTTCCCTTCAAACTTATCCCTTTCCCTAGGAGTATAAGAAGCTGTATAGACATCGGCTTCTCTAGCCCTATCAGCCAAAATCTGACCTATGGCCAAACACGCAGGTATATCTGATCTTGATTTGAGTGCGGCCTTGATATCTTTGGAGTTAGTACCAGCAACTGCGACCTGCTTGCATGTCACCCTGTGGGTGATTGAAGCTGAGACAAAGCGCTTTGAAATGAAGACGTCCAGAGTAAATGGTTCCATGTAAGCTATAGTTCGTTGCTTGAAAGATACATGCTTGTTTGGATTCTTTGACTTCTTCTCTTTCTGATAAGTGTATGGCCGGCTATTATCATCATCAAGAAAATCTTCTACCCCAAAAAAGCTTCTTGGTGCCAGACAAGGCTGCAATAATACAAAGAGATAGCTAATATCTCAACTCTGTAAATCTTAAACGAGCTCCACCAAAAGTTAACCCAAGTTTCATTGTTACTGTAAATTCACTTCCTCATATCGAACTCCATACATAATTTATTTTCTCATTTTTTGGCATAATGAGCTTCTAAAAAATTGGTACGAATCTTTTAATTTCAGAAAGTTGAGGTTGATGCAAAAGCTTACCCGAGCAGAGTGAAAAGCACTCCTCTGTGTACATGATAAATGCCTGATTTCACAGCCTCCATTCATGCGAGCACATAACTTACGACATGCAAGTCTCAACATCACAACACAATGGTCACAACCTAAATAGAATACCCAAAAAGAGTCCTCTCAATCAGATCAAATTACCTTCGGATTTGCAATAAAAAAGTACAAATGCAGATGACAGTACAGCACATACGTATTTCAAACTTGACAAGTTCTACTCACCCACCAAAAAAACAAAATACTCATAGCAACATATGAACATGGAAGGGAATTCTTATGACCAAGCCCAACAATGATCACATTTTTTTTTCACGCATTTAATCGAACAGGTACCGAGCAGAAAAGTTAGACAGATGGGTATCCCGCATACAATATAATAACAGACTGCAGCTTCCCAGTTACGAATTAAATCGAACAGGTACCCTGCATTCAACTTGGCATCAAATGGAACTTCGAAAAACGAAAACCCATTTCATATCATCAACTAAACATGCGAAATGCGCCATAATTAAATGCATACAAATGGCTCATCCCAATTTTTCTACAAATCATGAGTGGGGTGTTTTTGCATTCACAGAAAACGCAAGGCCGAAAAACTTGTAAAATCACGAAGTTCGGCCAGAAAAGCTGGAAATTGTTCAAATACCTCGAGGGCAATTCCCTTTCTTGTAGTTCGGTTTGCAGAAACAGGGCTGAGACTCTTGGACTTTGAGTAGTGTGTACGAAAATTGAATTCCCGGGGATAGCGGGCAAGAGACCAACCTGTGAACGTAGAATATATGGGTCAAATATGCGCAATTAAGCTTACATAACCCGATCCAATTTCTCAAGTGACAGATCCGAACCGAATATATCGGAATTCGAAAGGTTTTGTGATAAATTCACTTTGGGTCCCTAAACTATTTCTTGGTTTGCAATTAAACCCCTACACTAATTAATGAAGTTCAACAATATTTTTTACCAAAACGTTTGTTGTATACATTTATTTGATTGATCTTTTTTAATAGAATATTTGAAATAGAGAGCGATAACAAAACTTAAGAGAGAAATGATAATCTGAGAATGATTGACATAAAAATAAATAATTTTTGAAAGTGAAAATACGAAGAAAATGGAGGAAAAAAATAAATAATTATTTAAAAATATAATTTTGCCACTTGGAGACATTAAGATCAAAGATGACGATTAGTAGATGAAATAAAAAAGGAAAAAAAAACACCAAATTATGCATAATGAAATTTTATGGGTTAAAAGTTACACTAAAGAATTGGAAATGTGGGAATTGAATTTGTAAAAGTATCTGAAAATTTGCATTAAAAAATGGGTTATTTTTTGCGAAAAATGAAGAACAAACTTATCAAATTTGTTCTGAAACTTGAGAAATACAAAATGGTGCATATAAAATTTGCTTAAAACATATTTATTTTATTTTATTTTTGGTTAAAATCCATCTTAATTCATGTTAGTATTTAAAATAAAAAAAATATCTTGCAAAATGGTTTTTCTTAAATTGTACTACAATTTTTAGTTGAATATCAAATTGTTCCATTTTCTGAAATTAGAAAGGGAATTATTAACCTAAGATAATGATTGTATTCCTATTGTGTTCTAAGGAATGTTTATATTCAAGGCCTTGGGATAATTCTACAGTAAAAATATTAATTATACACAAAATCTCCCTCAACATCTTACAGGAGTCAATTCAAGAAGTCATAATTGGATTTGTGATTGATGGAAATAATATGCAAATACCAAATCCTACTTGTATATGATGTACGAGTAGAAGAAAACTTCAGTTTAAGTATAATCTATTAAAGTGGTTTCTTGTATTCAATTTTTCATCATGAGTTCAGGAATGATAAACATGCAAAGTGTACAAAGAGAGCTTCCGAAGATTCTGAGGTTAAAGAGATGGGAATTGCCCTATAATTAGGGTATATGAACTGGGAAAGGGTCAGATGCCCTTCACATATGATTTACAATCTTAACTCAAGAAAGTGTCTGTCCATAAGGAACAAAGGAGGAAAAGCTAGGAATGGAAAAGCTGAGGAGGGTAATTCTCAATATCAGAACATCTATCTGCAACTACAAGATCAGGTAACAGTCATGTCAATCTACTTTCTATGAAAAGCATCCTAGCAACAACACCACCATATCATGAACATTCTTACATGGTACCTGAAACCAATGCTCGGTAACTCTCAACAGTCTCTTGGATTACCATGTTTATGCCCAGTGAGCTGCAACATACGAATCTGGTGCAATACACACTTTCATGCACAGCTCTCAAACAGGTGTAAACTTGCTAAAACTTAAACCATTAGTCCATCCTTTGATCCCTGAATTCATAACTGTCCTGCTTCAAAGAACCTGTGGAGGAAAAGTCACCATACTATACAGTTGAGGAACTGTAAGCTCCTTGTTGCTTGGCTTGAAGATAGAATTTCATAGCTAAGTTACAAATGTTTAACAGCTTTATAAGACAAAGTATTCTGGTTTTCATGGACAGGTCACACACCCTGTTCCTGTCTTTCTAATATTTATATTTATACATTACAACGACAAAAACTACTTCAACTTGTGTCTTGCCTGATACACTTTAGTCCTCTGGGAATCTCCAGAGATTAGACATCTACCTATCAGTCCCCTCCAAATCTACAAACTCTTTTGGAGCACTACTACTGCTCTCATATTTCACAAAGTTACCCTTCTTTATAGCCGACTTGGGTGGTGGACGATCAACTTTAGGGTCCATGTTTTTCTTGGTTTCCATCTTTTGTTTGCCAGGGTAATACAAGTCATCAGGATTCAGAGGTAGGGAAGCAGGATCGAGTTCAAAGGAACCCACAGGCACTCCCTCTCTTTCAGCGCCTGTCATTTTGAAACAGGGAATACGGTGGGAGAACTTCAATAGTTCACTGGAGCCTATAAGAAAACAGTCAGTCTCAGTGTGCCGACTTCTCTGGAAAAGGCTCAGAAATCCTCTCACTTTATCCAAGTAACAAACTCTTATGCCAGAAACTGCAACAAAATCTGAGAGCACCTCCACGAGCTCATATTTATACTCTTTATGATTTTCTGGGTTGGTGCTCCAGCTCAAATCCCAATCCTTGAAAAGAGCCCAAATTTCCCCCTTTCTGGGGTATATGCTAAAAGAACCTCTCTTCTTGCCTTTCCCAAAGTTCACTTGATGAGAGAACGTAAGAAGAAGTGATGTTTTTTCAGTTTTGCCAAGCTTAAAACTGCCGGAACCAACAGGTAACACACCATTTATCCATTTCTCATAAGCTTCATCCATAGGATCAGGTTCCAACCATGTGATGCTCAATTCAAATGGAGAAGCACAAACCTTCCTCACCTTAGCATAGAATCTTGGCATGCCATCAACTGAATCATAACAAGCCCAGAATTGATTTACAGCAAAACAGCTTTCATTTCGATTTTTGTCAAAATCACTAAATTCTGGGTCTCCACAGTCACAAATGTCCTTACCTAAATTAGTACTAGAATATGAATCTCGATCAGAGTCACTTTTGATTTCAATTGTATCAGCATGAATTCCCGACATACCACCGCCTTTTCCTCTTGCCTTCACTTCTTTGTCACAGTAACCATCCTTGTCTTGCAAACTTTCTTCAGGTTTAACAGTTCCCATTTCTTTACTTTCCACAGTCATCCTCTCATTTCCATTATCTTCTGATGATTTGTTTGCTTGCGGTCTCTTGAGAGGACCTGGAAGGTCATCATCATCATCACCTTCATTGTAGGATACATGTTGCCTTTTCCGAGATGATCTCCGCAAATGGACACGACTCGCTCCAGAATTCACATCAGTTGCCGGGTTGCAGAAATTATCCTTAATGGTCACATCTTCTAGATCAGATTCACTTGTGCTGTCACAACTGTCACTAGATTCCACTACAAGCTTCCTGCCCCTTCTCCTGCTCTTATTTTTTAGGTTCCCTGTTCCTCTATTATTTGCATCACCATTGCATGCTCGACCTTCCTTCCCACCCTGCCAAGAATTGACATTGCAGCCATCTGATCCTTTTGCTTTCAAATGCTGACTGATGTTGGTACCACTTTCTAACCGTACACCTCTGCAAACACTACCCGTCCGAGCACCTGGTTCCGGGTGACCAGTTCTCCTGTTGGCATTCTGCTGAGATCCTACATATGATGCTGAAGATCCCTTGACATTTTGAACACCGGTTGTAAAATTACCCTGAGTTGGTACCCGTTGAAAAGCAGCAGATTGACTCACACCGGGTTTTGCAGGCACTTGTTGAGCATGTGGAGCCCAATTGGAGCCCGAGGCAACACCTTGAGCACTTATTTCATAAGCCGTGAAATTCTTTAAGCATTTCAGGCAGCGGAGAGTTGTATTCACCAATTTTCTAGGGTACTGGTATTTTATACTGCAAAATGGGCAGCTTGTCCAAAACACTTCCTGCCTGACAGATATGCTGGGCTGAGTTGCTTGACGTTGGTTCAGACTGCTAAGACCAACAGGAACAGTGTTCTGAGCTCCATATTGCTTGTAAAGTTGAGAATTTCTATTCATGTGATGGGGTGGAGGATTTACAAAAGCAGATCTAACCGTAACTCTAATCTTACTGTCATATAGAGATTTCTTTGTGGGGTCTGAAAGCACTGCATTTGCTTCACAAATCAGCTTAAATGCGGCCTCTGCACCAGGAAATCGGTTCTTATCAGGATGCAGAAAAAGAGCAAGCCGTCGGTATTGTTTCTTGATGGTCAACTCATCAGCCAAACTTTCAACTTGAAGGATTGCATACCAGTCCTTTTCTGATCCCAACATTCTCTTTTGAGCTGAACAGTGAACATCACAGATGCTTAGCAGCTGGGCAATATTCTCAAGTTCAGGGTAAAGACTCTGTGCTTTCAGTGCAACCTTTCGAGCCCCTTCAAAGTCATTATTTTCCATCTTATTCTCGGCGATTTGCTTGGCCCGGATGGCCTCATCTTTGTTGCAGTCCATTGCTAATATAAAGGTATAGCAGATCAAGCACCGAAGCTTCCCAAGCACACAAGAAAGGTAGAACTGAAAATGCTCTTGCTCAAACCATATCCTGAGTAGTTAAATTCTGCAACCGCATTGACAAACACATTTTCCCCAGAAAAAGTTACTTATAAGTTCATGCACTGTGGTCAATTTCTAAAAGCAACTTTGATAAGTAACAGTTAAGTTGTACAGAAAAGGTACAAGTTAGTATTACTATACCTAATATGAGGAGAACATTGGAATTCAACGCAGTCATTTAGTATTAACATCATGAGACCTAAAAGCTGCTTCTGAACATGACTGATCAAGCAACCATAATCCCAATAGGAGCTACCTGGCAGCCCAACAGTGATCCTATAACCATCAATATCCAAACGTGAACAACAAATAAAAAACCTGGCACAAATAAAAAATACGACTAATCAAAAGAATAGTATCAAAATGCAGAGCATCCTTCATTTTCATCTTTCAGTTGTTCAGTGTAATCAGATGTGTCTGAGTCAAGATGAATAAGAACTAATGTTCAAACAAACTCCAATGGGAGCATTTGTAACTGAATTCCTTGCCAATAACTTCTGATCATGCCGACAGAGAATCATGACTCAAGCTCCAAGTGCACACAATATTAACAGTAGTATTCTGTTCAATTGAAAACTTGCTAACCATCTTGTATAACTAATACAATGAAGATATTATTATATTCGTAAAATCATTTTCACCAAGAGTTTGCATGAGTTTAATAACTGAATCATGAATCTAGCGACTGATTGAATCGATAGATTGAATTGACATCACATATGCAAAATAGCAGTAAACATGAAACAAAAGCAAGTTAAGATGATAATAGAGAAAGAGACAGCATGTGCCGCCCGAAAAAGAACCAAAGTTCCTGACATAGATATTCAAATACCAAGCATATTCCAGTTATAACTAAAATAACCCGTACCGAAAAATGCAATCTGTGCGACATCTAAGACATTCCAAGCTAGTTTCTGAAAATAGAAGAGATATTCATATCATCCCCAGCTCTACTCTTTTGCATACATTATTTCCATCTCTTATCACCGTCCACTGGGATTGCATATGAGCAGGATGTTGGGCGAGAAAAGAATAAATTTCTGTTCCCACTCCCCACATTACATTCAAAGACTGACCCCCGTTTGCTTATATTTGGTTGATCTAGTAATCATTTTAGGTGGTAAACTAAGATCAAAATAAGTGTTATTCTTCAAAGTGCCAAAAATTGAACAAGAAAGCAGATTGTCATTTCCCTCCAAAACAGAAAATTAGTGGCATTCAAGGTGAATGCCCAGATAAAACTTTTGGGGTCACGTCTCAAATATACAGCAAACCTGCATTACCAGGTTGGCAGAAACGGACACATGCATAAAGTATCAAAAATTACCACAAGAAAGCACATTATACATAAATCTAAAGCCCGTTTATAATATTCCAGATAGTTAACTGAAACTATCAGAAATCCTTCTTCCTCCACTTAATCCTCAAAAATCACCCAATATTCAGAGTAAAATGAAAACCATGAACCTGTATTCCAAAACACGATACGGGAAAGTATTACTTGCAAATCCCATTAATTCCAATAGGCGCATGAAATTGCAAACAATCGGGAAACGGAATTAAAAAAAAACAACGTCGAAGTCAAATAGGAATTGCAGATTAAAGAAAACCCTAGAAATGGACAAGACCATAAACCCACAAACTCATAAATCAAAGCATACAACCAAAGACAAAACAATTCGAGTGTTTCAACACTTGGAAGAGCAGATGACATGCTAAATAGCCGAACTAAATACGTTACATGCAGATATATATACACCACCTTTGTCTGGTCAGAGAATTGAGTGTAAGATCAACTGGAAAACTTACAGACATAGAGAGAAAATAACAGTAAAAGTTTTGACTAGAGGTTTGCTGCAAAAGAGAGGGAAGAAAATGGAGGGAAAGAAAAGAGAGTGAAAAATATTTGGGGGAGGAGTAGAGAGAAGAAAGAGAGGAGGACCCCTGAATTCCTCTGAAATTTCATTTGCCCCAAAACTATGTGTGATTTTCATTTGGAAGGGGAAAAAGGGATTTTGTGGTTTCAAAGAACCTAAGGGCCATGGAACAAACTATACTTGGGCTCCAATGGGCCTGGGCCAACTTTTGTTGACACAGGTTGGTTGGGCCAGCCCATTGAGCTTTAATGTTGTGGTTTAGCCTTTGTTGTTCTGAATTTGGGTTGATCCAAGATCCACCACTCCCAATATCTAAATTGGATAGTCATCCAAGATTTACGGGCTACTCTATCAACTTGAACATGACGCTTTTTGTATCATTGTTCTACAACTTTTTGCTTTCTCAATTTTGAATTTTTTCCTATTCAAGTATATTGAATAATTCGCTATTATTAATGGGCACTTGGAAGCCACATTAGGCATTTTTTGTATGGTGACAAGGTGGCATAACACTAACTGGATAAAGTTTCAATTTTTTGTTACAAAACTAATTTCAACCCTAGTCCACCCACTTCAAAATTTATCAACTCTTATTATTTCAACTACCAATATAAGTTGTTAATAGTTTGTAAGAATTTTTACATACATTATAGAATTTAGGCCTCGTGTAATAGAATTAAGCATGATGAGATTGAATGGCATGAAAAATTGAATTATAATTAATCTGGTGTTTGGTTAAACAGATTATAAAATATGATTAAATGTACAAAGACCATTAAGAGTATTTTTCAAAATTATTTTTTATTTTAAAACTGTAGTTTGTGAAGAATTATAAAAGATATAAAAGAAAACACCTCTCAGTATTTATTAAAATATAATTTTTAAAATAAAATGTTTGTGGGATATATTCCATCTACCCCCACCCCCCAATTCATATAAGACAGAATCAGACGTTCAATGAGAGAGAGAGAAGAAGAAGAAGACGGTGGAGGGCATTTAGATAACAAAATTTTGTAATTGTACTTTCAATAATAGATGGGATTATGTATAGAGGTGAGTTATACTATCTCATAACCAAACTTGGTCTTAATAAAACTCTTATATGAGAAATCAAACATGTAATTATGCATTATAAAACGTGAACCAAATGAACAGGCAGCGAAGAGTACGCAAATGGACCGTGGATGGTGGTCATGGTAGATTCGAGTCTCCTTTTCAAAGAAGCCAACACTTCTATCGTGTTGCATTTTCTCCCCCAACCCAATACTAACGGAGCAATTCAAGAAGAACGATTGGGGTCATACTCTATCCTTTCTACAATGCCCATAGACGAAGTGCTTCGTTTCATAACTAAATGAGCATTGGAGCAAGCAAGCAAAACCTTCAATATAGCAGCTTTCCCCTCAGCCTATTTTCTTTTCGCTTAAACTCCCCCAATTGGGGGATTAATTGATTGGACACCCAAGAACCATAATCTGTCCTATGAACATATTCTACGATGATAGATAAGGTGGGTAGTTTATCTGGGGCGCATGCCTCCTAAAGAGTAACAAAAGTTTGCCAAGGTAAGCTCAAGCTAACATTCTGCTCATGAGCCTAATGGTAACAAACCCAATTTGTTTCTTTCATTTTTTTTCTGGCCTCCAACGTGCTCTCAAGAATTTCAAATTAGATTGCTTGAATCGCACATAAATTCAATGATCAAACTCTACTCGGGAACAGGAGGAAAAAGGAGAAAGATAAGGGGGTAAAAGAAAAGAAAACACATTTGAGTAGGAGCATGAAAGATTATAACACATATCAAGGCAAAAATAGCAGATTTAGCTGCTCAAAGTGAAGAAAATATGACCGAAGAAAAGTAGTACTCCAAATACACGACTCAAAAGCACAATATGTTTATCATATCCAAAGGCAGCACAAAATTCTTTACCTATCAATAAAAGTTTGGGGCATAGATGCCAAAACTCATAAAATTACAGTTGATAATGATCAACGTGCTTCGATGCTACTTATAGCCCTCTACAGCGGAATGTACACAAATGGCTTCCGAATTGTGAGACTATGTCTACAAGCGCTCCATAACCAGATACAGCTGTTACCTGGAAAACAAACAGAAGATATGCATGAAGATGAGCAGATGTGTGGGCTTAACCTGAAACATGCAACTGAAAATTTTTCATAAAACGTCTGGTCTTTTGACAAAGTGTTTCAGTTAGGCAATGAAATCAACAGGCATATGTCAGCAAAAATATAGTAGCAGAAGCAAAAAAGTTACACCAAAAAATATCGCAAAGAAGAAGGTATTAAAAGAGGACTTACTCCGGAGGGATGCAAAGAAATGGAAAACGCAGATTGAGGAGCACATTGAATCCGTGAAAGAATTTCTCCTTTCATGTTTAATCGTGTAAGTAATTGTTCTGCTCCAACAGCTAAAATCTGAGGAAATAACAATCTTTGTCAGGGAGAAGAAGAACTGAAAGCAGAACAACATGAATGAAAACACAGCTGAGAAAGAAGTACAAACGCAGGCAATGGCCATATCAAATGTGGGGGCTAAAAATATCATAAGCATCACCAGCAAAGAGGGAAAAACATTTCCTGAAATATGTTCAAAGCTCAAGCTTTAATCAGCAACTATAATGCATGCAATGGAAGGCAACATAAGAAACAAAAATGATAAAGAATTTTCAACATGTAATTCTTCAAAGGAAATGTATCAATTTCAGCAGTGGGAAGTTATCGGATTTTACACCATGACAACTTTCTATAAATTTCTGCTAGTGAAGAGGGAATGATAAAGAGGGGAAGAAGGGGCGGAGGAGATATACAAACATTAGACTTTGGAAGTAAAATTACTCAACCAAGTCAGAACAGCCTTCATATGTGTATCAAGAAATCAATATGATTCAAACACGGTGCTTCAATGAATATCCTGTTTAAGGGAACAGTTGGACCCATAAATATTGGCCTCTGAAAAATACAATGAGCTCTGAGCTAACTGACAGGGAAAACTATATGGACCAGTATGAAGATACGACAGACTCACTTGATTTTCATCAAATAGAACATCTTGGACAGGAGCACGAGTTCTGGCCCTTGAAACCCATTCACGAGCAGGAAGATTCCAAAGTGATAAGGACTGGCCCTTTCCACAAACCTGTAAAAGTTAAGATATATGAGAGGTCGTATGATGGGTTCAAAAGTATTGCTACTGCATGTTCACCAGAACAAGTTCATAGGTTTACTCCAAAACTATAAACTAAAGGTGGAGTTGAGGAAAAAGGTATTCTTCTGTAACCCCTATCGCCGACATGGATAGGAAAGTCTACATTAATCTAGTTAACTAAACTTATTAGCTAGTTGCAACTAGAAAAGTAAACAAAATCAATTTTTCTCTAGGAAGTATGGAAAATTTGTTTGGTTGCCACTAAAAGAAAGCAAATCACAAGTACAAGGAAGTAGCTGGAGACAAAGTATTTCTCTGTCTTGTCTATGCATGTACCTATCAATCTATAATGTAATATCAGGCATTAAAATTGGAAGTAAAGATATACACAGCAGCAACGGAAACAAATGGTCACTATTCAAGATCTTCAGTGCATGATCTCTTACCAACCAGCTCTCACTTGAATCAAGAGCAATGCAACTGACACATGGAAATGATACTTCTGATTTCTCATCCTTTTCTGGATCAATTACTTGGATACACTTCCCACTTTTGCAATCTACACAACATCACAACTCAATCAAGTCAAATGTATTGATAAACAAATGGACGAGCTACACAGCTCCTAATTAGACAAGCAGCACAAACACAAGAAACATGCAAGATGGTCAGAGCCGCAGTAAATTAGGTACCCCATATGCGTGCAGTACCATCTTCTGAACCAGTTATGACCTGAAATACAACCAAGAGAAGGTGAAATAAACAACAAACTTTAAACATAGAAGTCCCAAGTACAACTTCAGTTTATACACAAATATCCCCAGCTTCAGCTTCCTTCCGAACAAATCTTAGCATAAAGCACTTACTATTAGACCATTTAGCATTGACATATTTCTGATCTTTCCAGTAACTTCAGTTTCTCAAATATTCGAAGCCACTGGGAGTTCTATTACCAACCTTTGTTTCTTTCATTTTTCTTTTTCTGACTTTTCTGTGATTTGGAAGATGGGGTTGGGATTAGGATGGGTGGCAATTCATTTCAGGAAAAAATTATGCAAAATGTATGGTAAGCATTAATCAGTTTTGATCCATAAAAATATATTGCTGTATGAATTATGAAACACTATAAAACGAAAAGGAAAGGAAAGCTGAAACTGAACTACCTATAGATTAACATTAGGTTCAGAACATTCAATATAAAAGAGTACCAAGACGAACAAGGAAAAGTATGACCTGATGGCTCAAATTGCAGGAAACAATACAATGTAGATAGTTTGAATGCCCTTTGAAAATCATCTTGACCTGGCATTTCTCCTGATCGCCAGGGCACAAATTATTAAAGATGTCAGCTATTCGCACTTCCTTTCAAGTTTATTTTCAGTGAACACAAGAAAAAAAATCATATCATAATGCATACCATATCCCAGCAATACGCATAAGAATCTCCAGCAGCAGAATATACGGATCCACTCTACAACCAATGACGAAATCTATATAAATACATACTAGACATGAAAAACCGGCAGCATGAAAAAACAGGCGCAAGGTTAAGTACTCAAATTAATATGATAGGCTAATATAATCTGGGAAGTCAGTAAAACAAATAGTTTAGCCCTCAGTCCTAGGACCAAGATTAGCAAGAATTTAGCTCTGAGCATTACTTCATACAAGTCAATTGAATAGAAATTCATGCATGATCATTTATACCACAAAAATTCTCCCTTTTAGCTAGGAAAAATATAGCACTATCAAGTGACATGATCACAATCCAGATAGAGGTGTAAAGAAACTAGTCCTGTTATGTAGTGAGAGGTAAATATATGTGAATTTCTCAAGGGATCTGAAATTATGAATGAAATAACTCTGGTATAGCTTATTCCTAAAGTGACAGGATATATATATTATAGAAGAATGGCTTGCGTTCACTCGTTTCACTCTGTTCTCGTCTCCTAAAGCTACAAAAAATTTATCAGGTCTGTTCTCTGGATAAAAGATAAATCACCATATACTAAACATGTCAAAACAGTGGAATTTAAGGATATGCCGTTCAATATTAAAACTCAACAAGCAGCTTACTGTAGAAAAGAAGCAAAGGTATCCAAACCTTAGAATCAACTGCAATAGCATTATTTTCTGGAATTGGAGAGAGTGCACCCCACGGACCTCTGCACGAGAATAAATAATACAAGAAAGTTGGTGATAAACAACAAAAGAATAAAATACATGAAGCAACTGGCACTTGTGGATCTGGCAGACAAGCAAACTAGAGCAAATAAGACAATGGCATTTCAATACACTATAAGGTACAAGGATTATACGATATGGACATAAGGCACTAGTAGAATGAAAAAAGACAAGAAAACTCACATCAGCGAATGTAGGAGAAAGACAAGATAGATTTCTACTTGGTGGTGTGAAATTTAATTCCACACTTCACATGAAATAGGACAATCCTGCCAACGA
The DNA here is from genome assembly GCF_026168435.1 of Sesamum indicum. NCBI lineage: Eukaryota > Viridiplantae > Streptophyta > Magnoliopsida > Lamiales > Pedaliaceae > Sesamum > Sesamum indicum. Next base: position 16,450,129 of record NC_142661.1, read on the forward strand.
ATCCCAGAACACCATGTCCTATGTCCATCCAAACTATTCATTCCTCTTGAATCTTTAACCAGTCAAACATGAAGTTTGCATCATGCCAAATCATTCTATGATAAGATTATATAGATTCCAAGATCAGTCATATCGATTAACTTGTTGAGGGATTAATAGGGTTCTCAAGAATCTAATACATTGTAATAACCATCATGCAATATATATACATCCAAGACTTGACAGTGGACTGGACCACAAGAAAAGGCTTCCCTAAGCTAATTTTGCCATCTTAGAACCCATTTCAAATCAGATAACTAACTTCTGTTGAGGATTCACCAAGTCAAGTACTGGCTTCAACTTGCATCCTGCAAAAACAAATGAATGAAAAACAGGACAAGCAAGAAGTTAAAGCTATGTCTGATAGGATACTTCTATGGTTACAGGAAAAATTGAAGCAGAAAATTTTGTTAAAAATGTCTAACACATGATCAGAGGCTGATACCTCATGGCAAAGCTAGGAACCAAAAAGCATATAAGTAAAAGGGAACTTCATAAAATTTGACCTGTGACTGCCTTAAAATAAGCTTTTCTAGTGACCTCTGCACTTCACACTGGAGGCTATTTCCAAATGTCCAATATAGTTTTAGTTACCCTTTAGCATTAGTTCTGATTAAGTTGTATAGTGCGCGTTGAGTTTTGGAACTTCAACTAGGTATAAAACCACAATATAGTTTTAGTTACCCTTTAGTATTAGTTCTGATCTAAGCTGTAAAGTACGCGTTGAGTTTTGGAACTTCAACTAGTTCAAATTCCAGCAGAGGAAGCAAGAGGAAAATAACTAATACAAAATGCCTTAGAATTACAGCACTAGCAAGTTTAACATGGCATAATCAAATCATGCAAAGATTGTTCCTAGAAGAGCCTCTTTTAATCTAAATGATGGATTACCTTGCACAGGTGCTTCACTTCCTAAAATTTCTTTCCATTTCCATCCTCGAATCCGACCATCATCGCCACAACTAGATAATGCAGACAAAGTCAACAGATATTATGACAGAAACAAATTCCTCGAGATAAAAATTGTATTTTACATATGATGAGACCCTTAATACAATAACCATATATAACTGTCCTATAAAAAGAATCTAGTGTGCACCACAAGAAGCTGCACTCTGAATAATACAAGACAAGAACATCTCCCACCAGTAAAAGCACACAACAACGAGAAGCAGTAACCAGTCAAGAATATGAACTAATACCTCAACAACAAAGAATCATCGTAAAACTTAACATCATAAGCCGGTCCATCGTGCCCTTGAATCATAAAATCCGGTTCCGCCACTAACCAACTTCACAAAAACACAAACCCGTTTACCCAGACATCCAATATGCATAAATAATTAGCAAAAGAATATCAAACAAACTAATGCAAAAATAAATCAAACTCACTTTTGACTTCTCCCACTTCCACAACCCATCGCCTGCCACCCACAAAAGAATAAAGGTCAAACAAGTTCAGAACAAAAATTCAGTGCAGTGTACACATAAACCATCAAAAAAAAAAGTGAAAAATTACGAGGCAAGAGGAAATGGAGTAGGAGGCAATGGAGCCATCGCTCGAGGCGGTGACGATGTGGTCGAAATTGGGGTTAGGGTTAGTGTTGGGAGCAAAGGCGGTCCGGAAAACTGTCCGGGAAAGGGTTTCTCTCTCCTGTAAAATGGCGTCTCTGTACAAGTCTTCGTCCCAATTTCTGCAATCCATTTGTTCCACTACCGTTTCCGGTTCCTCCACTCCTTCCCGGGTTCACACAGACCTGTGCTGCTGGACTGTGAACTGTTAGGGCGGAAATTTGAGGGGAATTGGCGCGCTACACAACGACGACGTTTGCTGCTTGTTAACCCATTTTTTTTCTTAAATAATTTTATAATTATATTAATATTTTTTAATAACAACACACATCTAATGTAACTCAAACACATGACATCTAATTCATTTACGAAATCTCAAGGCACCCTTCAACATTTTGAGTACATTGGCTTATAAGATGTTTGTTTTTATCAGTAGAAGTAAAAAGAATGAATTTATTTATAAGTATTTTTTACGATATTGTTGGAGTCATGAGACGATGAATTCATCTTTTAAATAAAATAAAATCACAAAACTTATAAAATATTTGTAATAAAAATCTTATAATTATGTCTTATTTGATTTGTGTGATAAAGATTAGGAATGACGAGATTAAATGCGATGAAAAATAAAATAATAATTAATTTCATCATTCATTATATGATATTGAATTTTACGTTCGTATTATATGTGTAAAATCTCATCATTCTTTAATGGTCAATAATAATTACGTGTATTGTATGTGTAAAATCTCATATGATAAATTTAATATCATGTTTAGTTGAAGAAATTAAAAAAATATAATAAATATAAATTGACCATTGAGGATATCTTTTTTCAAAGCATTTTCAATTTAACATTGTAGCTTATAAATAATTACAAAAGATTAAAAAAAAAACTATCAATAATTACTGAAATATAATTTTTAAAATAATAATTCTTGTAAAAAGATAATTTTTTTTTTTTTGTGTGCATTCATATAAAGCAAAAGTTCAAAATAGGCATTCAAAGCAATAATAATAATAATAATAAAAGCTAAGGTTTTATGGCAAAAATGTCATCTTTATTGTTAGTGAGCTTAAAATGGTTAAATTATAGTTTAAGACAGGTGAGATGCGTTTTTATTGGCTTGGGAAAAGGAGAAACATTCTCAATCCCATTAAAAAAACGCTGAACAATGAAACACGCCATATCTATTATAGAAATAGAGAATGATTTTCTTAAAGAAAACGAAGAAATATGGAAGTCTTACATACAAGAATGCTTCAAACATTTCAAGAAAGATTGGGCATTTCTCTTTTATCTTCAAGCCCAGCATTTCAGTTGCCAACTCAACTCCGGTCATTTGGAACACAGCTTGCTCAGAGATCATCAGTGTACTGGAAATCTTGCTAATCAACTCGACTCGTTCACACTTCTACGACCCAAGGCCAAGCTTGAAACATCTCGTGATTTTCTCATAAACGAATAATTAATGCAATAGAAGATAGATTCGCTTCATTTCCAGAAGTAAAGCGAACACATAATATTTATTTACAGAATTTCTGAAAGAAGGGATCAGTAGTAACCTATGCCATTAGCACAATTTCACCATGTGCGCCTGTCAACGTGAAGAAAAGAAGAGACGTATTACGATTCTTCAAGAAAATAAAACTACTGAAAGGAAGATGAGTTATAATTCTAAGGAAGAGAAAAGGGTAAAGAAAGTAGTTTTTACTTTGATAGACACAATCTGTGGCAAACTGCAGGAGAGATTCCATGTCTTCAGCCATTGTAGAAACCCTTTCTGCCTCTTTCACAGCTTCGGCAGCCACAAATGATTTGTTTTCAGCTTCAGCAATTTTGTAAGCAGCAGAAATTGCAGCATCTTCAACTGTATCTCCAAGATACCCAATGCTCTGAACTTGTCTGGGCCGTGTATCTGTCTGTCTCATGGCGGGGCTCTTTGCATCTACCTGTGAATCTCTTTTTAATCTGTAGCAATTCTGAACCTGGAAGTGAAAAGCTCAAGATTGGAATGGATGTGAGGCTAAACGAGGAAAAAGTTTTAATGTTAAAGACTTCATATGAGCAGCACAAGAAAGCCCGCCCTTATCATTATCGAGGAAGCCAAGACTCGAGTTGCCAATACAATGACAAGAAAATAAAACAAAGTGATTCCACCAATTACAACTTGGCCTTTCAACAACCACCATGGAAGTTGAACGATAATTTGAACACAGGAAGATGTACAAAAAGGAATATCCAGAGATCCAAACAAGATAAAATGCTAACATACTCATTAATGCAACCTGGTTTAGCTAATTTTGTAAAAGAACTGATTTAGTTACATTTATAATCCAATCAGGTGTTTATAGCAGTGGTGGGGTCGGCTAGTGGTTCACTACGTACAATTTTATAACCCTCTGATGTCAGGGATAATTTGCATAATCAATTACTGAAGTTCACTAAATACACCACTTTTAAGAAATATAAAAGAAAAAAAAAGAAAACAAGAAATAGAAAACCTTGAGTTCATTTTCATACAAGTTGGAGAGGCAAATACTAATTCTGCCCCTGTCATTATTACAGAAGCATCGTTAATATGCAAAGCATAAACATAAGTGCAAGAAGGTGGCTATTTTCTTCAATTCTTGTAGAGGATAGATATGTTGATGTAAATGTGAGATATGTAATTCTTGACATTTTAGAATCACGCCATTCAATCAAGACAATTTTCAGGAGTCACGTAACTACTGGTAATTTCATCAACAAAAAGTTCAGATCACCAGGTGAACTGCAAACCAATATCTGACAGAAGAGAAACGAAAACATGCAGAAATATTAAACTGGAAGTCCTCAAAATGACACAACATCGTCTAGAAGTACAATTGCAAGTGCATTTCAGTGTAAAACCTACAACCTAGCACTAGGCAGATCAGGTTAAGTGATGAGAAGCAGAATCACCTTTTCAAGTTTGTTTTGTTGCACAAGCCTCCTCAATCTAGAAGTCAACACCCTTTTGAAATTTTGTGGAACCTCCTGCCGTTGCTGTATGAAGTGTAAGAAAACAGAAAAGGAAAAATACTTATCTTTTGCAATCAACAATATGAGAATAAATCAAAATATATCAAATTTTCAGAATGGGAGAGAGACAAAATGGTTTGAGAACAATGCATTCTCGACATACATTGTGCATGAGTTCTGAATCGACAATATAAGTATAAATCCAATATCTTATTCAGCACAAGAGGTTTTACACAGTGGACGAAAAATTGGTATAAAACAGTGCATTATCAAAACATATCGTGCATGAGTAAATATTTCAATTAATCCAAAAAGCTTCCTTACTTTCTTATCCACAGAAATACACAAGGACTCCTATTCTAAATATATGATCTACAATTGACAAAATCTACAAAGGATTCTTTAAAGTTCTGTATAAAATGGGGTTAAAATTTCAACACATAGTTCTCTCTCACCAAAGACACACAAGTGGCCTCGTAAGCAATTTATAAAGATCATAGCGGCTGTTAGAGTCAAATCAGAACTAAAGGGGGGAAGAAATGGTTATGCATCACAGATATTGACACTCCTCTTCTTTAACAGGAAACATCAAGTATGATCAGCCAGGAAAAGAAAAAGAAAATCAAAGACTTTCAGATAGATCTCATAGAGTTCAATTCTTGTTCTCGAGCTTCTAAAGAAAATATTTGTTAAAAATTAGAGACCGGGAGCAACATTGACATACTGGAACCAGCAATACGTGCAACAATCAAGTCTTCTTATGAGGCGAAGGAATCAAAATACAAGCCAAAGTCATGTTATAAACATCAAGTCATCAAACTTCAAGAGATACTATTCAAATGCTAAAATCTGATTCCTTGCAAGTGTGCATTAGCAACAAGCAAAAATTGTTATCTGATATGTGTTCTTCCATTTGTAACTTCGGGTGATTATCCACGTAATCAACACACTTAGACACTGTACTTGCAGCGCTTTTATCAAGCATTAGTGGATACTCTATCTTGAGAACACAACTTTTATTCCATTCCAAAATGGTGGTCCTCCAGTGGTTCATTTTCAAACTAATTAGTACTTCTAACCAATCTAAGCAATACGTGGTATAGAAATCACTAACAATATTAGAGGCAAACCTCAATAAAAGTAGCAATTGCACTAGAATCTGATCCATTTGGCTCTTTAAGAGCAGACAACGCCTCAAATATCATTGCATTGTACCTGAAAAGAAAGCAATTGTGTCATGCATTTAAAGCCAAGGGCAAAAAGGCTACTAGAACATAGAAAGGGGGAAAAGGCAATGGCAGAGGATATGGGAAAATATATCCTGTTCAATTAAGATCGTGGATTTGGTAACATAATGGCTACAGAATTTCCAAGATTTGTCAAGACTTTGAGGTTCATTCCTCTTTCTTCCTTTCCTTTCAGCAATTTTAAGAGCGTTGGTCTTCACTTGCACCCAAGAATTGAATACGAAAATGAAAATACCCATTTTGCCCACCATCTTTCTGAAACACGGAACACGCACCTGATATACCAACATTCTGTAACACTAAACACCCACCTGATATACCAACATCATCATCGCTAATTAAACTCTAGCATAATGCAATACTACAACCAAACTTATAGCCATTGCAAGGTAAGATTTCTCAACCACTGTAATTATCATCCTAGTCTGACCACTCCTATCCCGCCCTAGAATTCCCCACCACCAAAGCAAAAGAAGAAACATTATTATCAATCTCGTCTTGTGCCTCCACCAGACCCTAAGAAAGATTGAGTAAATAGAATAATGTAATTCGGTTTGCTCAACAAAGCAGATAAAACTGTCACATCAAAGATAAATTATTTGGTCACTCCGGACTGTTTTTATCTACTGTATTCATCACAACGTCTACAGAAGGGCAAATATTTCCTTAGAAAATACCCAAGGACATTGCTCTAGAGGTCCATAGTAGATTCCCACCCATTAACATGGGCATTGGCAAAGTCAACCATAAATATGTGACTGTCATCAAAGAAATGAATGTAAAAGTTATTCAGAATGTTTTGCATGAAAAATCATGTACCAAAAGGGAGCTCCGTTATTTTTTCAAAGGTCATTGATTCTTGGAATCAACACAGCAAATTGCCTTCACAACTGTGATTCCCCAACTACAAATGGTTCTCTTCATTTATTTAAGCATGTCAAGCTGAAGCTTACAAGTGACCATGTATTTACTATGATGCATTCTTAAATGGAGAATTACCAGTGTTGATAAAAGTTAGGAGTATCAACTCCTCCAGTTTTGAGTTCATTTCTTCAAATAAAACCCGCATAACCAAAACTACTACATTTATACTGTTTCCTCTTCCTCCGTTCTTCGCACCCTCACTCTAGCTCATCCATGTATTATCCAGGGCTAAGCTAAAAAATATAACAAATCCTACATAATGGGAAAGAAGAACATCTAGAACAAAACCAACTTAGATACAAGTAAACCAACATAAAATTCCCTCGTAGCATTCAGTTGCTGCATCCAGTTTTGAATGTTCATTCACAAGAAATTTGAAGAAAAGTATTTGTAGAGTTCCTAACCCAATAACAGTTGAAACCATATAGCCATATGCTAGATACCCTTTCTCCTCGGCGCCTATTTAAAGTATTTTCAGCTGTGATTTTTTGCTTAACCAAGATGGTGAATATCATTTATGCATAAACAGTCTTATGCATTCACGAAAAGATACAAAATCACAAACTCATAAAACTGACTCCGTATGCAACCAACCTCATGCATACAACAAACATCTAATCAATAAATGGCCTTATGTGTTGGTCAGATTACAAGCTCATAAACTATCAGTCTAATGAATATATCAAACTGAACAGTCAAGAGTTGCTATGAACCCACCAATAGTATCTGCACCATTAAAATCTCCATCAAATTAGTGAGTCATGTGAGATCAAGCAATAACCACAGCACCATGCCGGAACAATAAATATAGAATATGATAGCATTTTTTATCTTTATCAACAACTCTGAATATAGCATAGAAGTATAGCTTACTTGGCCGCATTATTTCCTTCAGGTAAGGGCTTCGAGGAATCTAACATAACTACATCCGATGATGCATCCTGTGAAGAAGGAGTGACAGAAGCAGAGGTCTGTGTGATGGGCAGTGGAGTAGCAGGGGAATCAGTAGGATTTGCCTTCGCTTTTGGTGTCCTTGCTTTATCTCTAGGGCCTTGACCATTTGCCACACTCAAATTCCGCCATTTATCCTGCACAAGCCAAAGAAGACCACAGTTAGACCTGAATTAGTTCTATTTATCATAGAAGGTTTCATTTGTTTCAACAATATAATAGAGTAAATCACAACTCATAGTCAATAACATTGCTTTAAAGAGCACAATATATGCACATGCTCACGTTGTAGAAAGCCACATCTTAGTCTACAAACAGTAACAACATCCAGAATTAACGAACAAATTTATGTGAAAGGAACAAGAAATATGGAAAAATTGGGTTTTTGTCCCACCTAGGGAGGTGGTAAGAAATTTCTCCTCTCAGAGACACACCAATACAAGTTCCACATGAAACTCAGAACAGAACTAAAGAATGAAAATTATATAACAATCCAGAATATATGCACTTGGAACTTGGAAATACTTTTTTAATATATTGTTAGTGACTTAGTGAGATTATTATTTTTAATAATGTCCCTAGTACTGGGACTCAAATATTTCAAAAAAAAGTTAGTGGTTGAATAAGCATCCCAAGAAAACATATGTTTTGTATTACACATCGAGTCAGTTACTCACCATTGCAGTAGTTAGAAAATTCATTTAAACTAGCGCAAAGATTCTGAAAAGGTGCTTCTTTTTACCAAAACACAATGACACAATTTTTATAGAAAATTCTTCTCTTAACAAAGAGAAGATTACTTAAGTTTTTTATGGAAGTTCTCAGAGCGAGCCTTAGCAACTGTTGTCCTTTTGTTTTATAGCTAAAGTGAATGTTTGTTCCATTATTAGCAGGTGCATAGGCAATACCTCAAATCCATATCTAATTCATCTCTGTTCCAACCAGTTTCAAATTTTTCCATCAATTTATCCTCCCACAATGCCCAAATAGCAAGCACCAAGAGATAAACTTTAGAAACCAAACAGCAGCTATTCTATTAATATGCTCAGGAGCACCAAGAAATTATACAGCTAAGTAAAAGCACACCCAATATGTACATAAACAAGCAAGTGAATAGTCAGATATGCACAATACATAAATGTTAATTCATACCTTGAGATCAATGTTGGAGCGAGCAAAGAGGAGGTGGTTGAACTCAGGGTCTCTCTGAATATTCTTCCACTTACCGGCGCCGTGCTTCGCCACGCCGGCCCGCAGCGCTTCTTCTTCTTCCGATGTCCATTTCTGCTTCGGATTCCCCATCTCTTCTTTCCGAACTCAACGTGAAATCCCCTCCGCTGCCCCCCAAATCCTTACCGTGTTCTGCTACTTCTTCTGTTCAAATGAATCTTCTTCGAGTTTGCTACGAGGCGTACAGGCCTATCAAGATTTCCGCGACGGTGTTGCTGATAACGGGATCCTGGGAAAATCACAGTAGCTCAAGGTGATTCTCTGAAGTCTGAAGGGCCTTTGCAGAAAGTCGAGAATGGGAACAACTGTCGGGCCAAAAGAGGGACTTTTCGCCACGGATTTGAAGGTCGTCTTTATTGTATACTCTTTGACATATACACGTTATCTTAGACACTCTTTCTATGATTCTACTACAAAAGTAGTGGTCGAGTTCGATGCTAGCATGATTCTTGATAGATTTCAGTCTTGGAGATTCTTGCAAAATTGATCCGTTTCTTGGTGAAATTTACTGGGTTGTGTGTCCCACTTGCCGCAAATGCTTCAAATAAACACTTAATTTGTTCATTTTGAGTGTTTTGATTATTAGCTCAATTTTACCATTTATTTTTTTATTTATTTTAGTAGTTGGAGGCCCGGGCTTGTCCTCTATGCCCAGCACTAATCGTTGTTGGTCTTCAATTAATTTATAATGCATGAACATATATATACGGACATATATGAGACGGACACAACGACACAAAAAAATTTCAAAAAATTAAGACATTATATGGCATTGAGGCGGTTGTATATGATATATTTCTTTTATTATGTATGTTTTCAAATTTTCATAAAATTAAAATATAAAAACAATATCGAATAGGGAAGGGGCCGTGTATCGATGATGGGGGTTAGGGGGAGGGGGAGGAAAAGCGCACCTGGTAGTGGAGGTAGGGGTAGACGGCGGGAAGAGGGAGGGGGGACCAGAGCGATCTACTCGGTTGATGGGGGAGAGGGGCGGTCGACTAAGCGGGGAGGGAGGGGTTGCTATATATATATATTATATGTATATACATATATACTATAAATTATGATGCATGAATACGGATACGGCGACACGAAAATTATAAAAAGATTAGGACACGACACGGCTATATATAATATATTTTTATTAATATATTTTAGTTTTTCTTAAAATTAAAATATGCAATATAAAAAATATTAAGATAAAATATAAAATAAGCATGCCTTATATCTACATTAATCGAACGCAGCTTCAATGAAAAGTTTTTAATAATTTAAATTAGTTAAATTATCACAAACATCTCTCCATTTTTTAGTAATTTCATCATAATATTTTTAGTTTAAGATGAGTTAATTAATTTTTTTTCTTTTTTATTAAGTCCAAAATTCATTTTTCTTAAAACCCAAAACTTTTTAAAATTATATAAAAAAAAATCAAAATGCGTCCAAAATGTGTCAGACACGCTGTGTCCCTTTTTTTTCATTTTTTTAAATTTTCGAACACATCAATGCCATGTCCGACACGTGTCCAAGGCTTGTCCGAGCCGTGTCCAATACTAAATCAAGTAATTTTTTGGAGTGCCTGTACATTATAGATTATAAATATATTATACATATATATAATATATTTTTATATTTTTTGTATATAATTATACATGTAAATTGATTTGGACCGTTTATCTGTAAGAATAAGAACCAATGCTTGTAAAATAAAGGCATAAATAAAAAAATTTTAAAAAAAAAAAGTGGTGTGTTAGACCACTTGTGTGAAGGTGGTTGTTTTTTTTTCTCCCCCTTTTTCCTCTTCTCTCTTTTCTCTCTTCTTTGTTCTGTTTTAGTGAGGGCATCTGCATGCCCAACAAGGAAGGCGGGATTCAGGATGGATACAATTGTACCTTATCCGTTCCTTAAACAATAGGTCTTCGGATGAAAGGGGACTCCTTCTTCGGGTTGGCCTTAGAAAGATATAGCAAGACTTCGTATTAGGCCTCCTTCTTGGGCCAAGCTTGCAGGTTTCATCCTTTGACGGATTCTGAGGTGGGGGGCTCTTCCTTGGGTCGATCCCAGCGAGCCTCCCTTTTGGACTTGAGGAAACAGACCTTCCTCATTTGCCAATCTATTTTATGGGGATACCCGCCAAGGTCGCTCGTCTATCTAATTTCTAGGGGGCACATACTAAGGTCACCCGCCTGACTACTTTCTAGGGGGCACCTGTCAAGGCCGCCTATCGAGTGTTTTTAGGGCCTCTCATGACTTGGGCCTCCTAGGATGTCACGGGCCTTTCGTTTCTTTCTTCTTTTTGGATTGTTTTAGCCTCTTTGAGCCAACTTATTTTTATGCACATCAAATGCTAACATATTTAAGGAGTGTGTAAGTAATTTTTCAAAAAATAAGGAGTAATTTGTGTAAGTGATAATGATATTTTGGTCAACGTAAGTATAATTATCTAAAATATAGAAGTGGTTTATATAAACATGTCTAGATCAAGGGGCGTAAATATAATTATCCCTAATATTTATATATATGACTACAACCTTGTTTGTAGTTGTTCTTTATTACGGAAAGAACCTTACTTAAATATCGTACACTAGTGATTAATTATCTTAAATTTCTATCAAGCTTTTAATTAATATTTTCCAACTAGCACGAGTCCCATGCAATGTACAAAATATTATATATTAATGAAGCACTATTATAACAAAATACAATCATATCATTTTTGGGTTTAATGCAATTTACTTCTCTATAATATTAAAAATGGATAAATTATCTTCTTATTGGAAAATAAATTGTAATTTATCCCTCTCCGTTTTTTGAAATAAAGCGCTGTCTAAGAATTGTTATGATACAATTCTTGTTATAAATTTTTGATTTAATTTTTATTATCGTAACTGCGTTTCTAACTATTTTATGTTCCAGTATGACTTTAATTGCTTTTGATTTCTAAATCCAGTTGTTATATTTTAAAACATTGTTTCAATTACTCGAAATTGAAATTTTCCAAACAAGCTTGTAACATTGCGTTATAATTTGATTTCCTTATTAATTTAATTGCGCTGTAATTGGATCAAACACAAGTCAAGCTCAAGTATTTAAATTTGTTTTGTTAAATTTAATAAATCAAATTCAAATAAATTTTTATCAATCAATTTCAATCTAATATCGAATAATTTGATTTATTTTTACCATAATACATCTAAGTATAGAAATCATAAATATGATTTAATTTTATTATTTATAATTGTCCTTTTTTTTTTTTAAGGTTCTGCCTGTAACATGTAGGTTTTACTTCTAATTTTGAACTAGTATTTTGCCCTTGAAACATTAATTTTGTTCATATTTATTATTTTTTAATCTATATTATCATAAAAATTAATTATTTTTCTATTTTTCTAAGAAACCTATTGAATAAGAGTTACGCTTTTATTTGAGGGTAAATTACAACAAACTCCTTGAGGTTTGGCCTAATTATGAATACTCGCTCAATGGTTGAAAAATTACGAAAACCCCCCTAAAATTACCAATCATCTAACAAATACCTTATAATGGGTGATCACGACGGAGTATTTGTTAGATGACCATTAATTCTTGAGAAGTATTTGTAATTCTTGAAACTACAAGTGTGTATTTATAACTATGACAGAACTCAAGAAGTCCATTATAATTTATCTTAATATTATTTAAAATAAAATAATTATTACTTAATAAATATATATAAAATAATAAATTAATATTATATTTATAAGAAAGTGGTGATAAAAAAAAGAATAGTAATATAATATTTGAGAGATGCATAAAAATAAACGAAATAGAAATAACTGCCAAAAGATAGTTGAAGAGTGAAAAAGTATATTAAATAAATAAATAAATATTAAAAATAATACAAAGCGACAGACCAAAAATAACAAGAAATAAAAAAAAATGTTCTCCCTTATTAATATATTTATTTAATTGAAAAAAAATAAGTTTATAAGATAAAATGAATAATTGATCAGATTAATAAAATCAATTAATTTTATATGGGAATGAATGCAAAATTATTAATTAAATAAATTAATAAAAAAAGTATGATATTCCATTAAAAAAAATATTTCAGGCTATCCACATTTTGCCAACCATTATACTTATTAGGTCAAAGTATACTTTATTCCCTTGAACTATATTTGACGTAATATTTATTTTTTTAAATTAATAAATATAATATTTATTTTTAAATTGAATAAAAATGTCCCTCATACGTTAAATAATTATATTATTTTTAATATATTTTAGTATTTTGCACATTAAATTATTATTTAATTAATTTTTAATTAAAAAAGTTAATAAGTAAAGAATTTAAATTAAAAATAGAGTGATAAGTTAATATATATATAATTGATACAGAAGGGGTGTAGATGTAATTATCCCTAAAAATAGATCAAGAAGTGTAGATGTAATTACACCCTAATATTTATATATTGTATGACTTTATTACGGAAAGAACCTTATTTAAATGTCGTACGCGGATGGTTAATTATCTTAAATTTCTATCAAGCGTTTGTACAATATTTTTCAACTAGCATGTGTCCCAATGCTATGCACGAAAATTATGAATATTCATTATTTATTATTGTGATATAATTTATATATTTTTTATTTTATGTGTAATATGTAGGTTCGATTTTTAAGTAACATACATATCAAAACAGAAATAATCGAAGCAATATATATCAAAATGCCATCAAAACGTATCCCATTGCCAGTTTTTTTGAAATATTACCTGTTGTGACATATCGTTTCTCCGTGCATATAATGAATAAACTTTTACATATTTTAATATATATTATAAACAAAATCAATGATAAGTATATCATCATAATATAATAAAATAAAATAAATCATAAAAAATTATTATTATTATTATTTTAAGTTATGCTTGTAAAATGTAAATTTGGCTTATATTTTTTAACTAGTATTTGCCTCCCGTATTGCATGGTAACTTTTTTCATAAAATTAATTTTGTTATTATTTATTATTTTTAAATTATATTATCATTAAAAATATATTTTTTATTTTTATTTTTTTCTAAAAAACCTACTTATCTGGGTTGAAATTCTCAAACAACATGGTGATGACTTGATGATTATTTGGTGCTGATTTGACGACTTTTTGGGATACATGTCCAAGTGATTATTTTATTTTGGATGAGTAAAACTGACCTCAAACACAAATCGTTAGGTTTGCTAGAGCAATCTCCTGCTAAGACTCTCTAATTTTTAAATTAATATTAAGTTCGAGCTTATAAGGGTCGCATAGTGATTTATAGAGGCTTATGGGAAAGAACTCATACATTTCACGTGTCGTTTAAATAACCATCGAATGAGTTGGAGATTTATAGTTGATAACTCGAGTCATTTGAATCGGACAGATGGGATCGCAAAAAGATGTAGAACCATAAAGAGTTTGGAATTCTTCTCATTTTAGGAGAGCAAATATGTCCTTTGAGACTTATGCCTTGCATTTTCCCCATCACTATTAAACAAGAATTAGACTTTTATTCGATTTAAATTAGAAAAATAAAATAAGAAGGAACCACAAATGTGAACATGAATTTCTAATGAGATAGGAATTGTTCTTCTAAAATTTGAAAGTTATTTACTATAAAAGACATATGTAAAAATAGTTTCGAATATAATAATCAAATTATTCTTATACATTTTCAAATGCTAATATATTTGTTAATATATATCAATAATAAGTTAATAAAGAGAATATATGGATTTTACTTTAATTTTTTATTTTTGCTAATATTATCAAATTTGATAAATTTAATTATATATATTTTTAAATTAAATATTTTTATATAATATATCGAGCTGTAGATAAATATATATTATATATATATAATGTATGATTACAGAAAATACCTTATCTAAATGTAGTAAACTACTTTTAAAAAAAATATAGTACACTACTAACTAATGGTATATCTTAAATCTCGAGTTAAATCTATTTTGAACCCCTGTAATATATCAAAATATTAAAAATATTTCTATGAAATTTTTAATATAAAAACCCACCCATATGTTACGAATAAATAATCACACCGCCCCCTCGTTAATTTGAACCTATTATTTTAAAACAATGACTAAAATAGCATTTTTAGTCAATTGATCAAACTAGACCTATTAATATATAATTATTTTAATTTATAATATATATAATTTATAACTATTAAAATATATGCATAATATATATAATTATAATTTATAAAAATAATTAAAATAATAATTATAACCCCCCTTGCCCCCAGCCCCATCCCCACTGGCTTCGCCCCCACCGCTTTCGCCTCCAACCCCCCTTGCTAGATGGGCGATCGCGTCACCTTCGCAGATCGGCGATGGAGGTTGCCCAAGGGTGAGGAGGGCGCGGGCCGCGACCTCCTCTTCAGCGGCAGCATCGGCGTTGGCGAAGATGACGCCGCTGCCTTTATATATATATAATTTAATTAAATTAATATTTTTACTACATAAATAATTAAATAATTATTATATAGAATAATATTTTATTATTAATAAAAATATATAATATTTTAATTAAATTATTATTATAAAAAGAATATTTTATTATTAATAAATATGTATAATAATTATTATAAAAAATAATATTTTATTATTAGTAAATATATATAATATTATATATATTAAATGTCAGAGAGGGGCAAAAATTGTAAAAAAAAAAAAAAAAAGGGTACTTTCATAGTAACATTGCAGTAAAAGCACGTATGACAAAAATTTTATAGAAAGGGTTGTTTTTTAACATTTCTATTGTTACAGAGGGTCTCTGAATTTTTCCCCTTAAATCTCCATAAAGCGTTTGTAAAATATTTCCCAGCTAGTGTCATGTCCCTGGACGAAAATTATGAACATGCATTTTTTGTATCCATTGCCAATTATTTTTTTAATTAAAATAAAGAATTAGTCAACTTTTCAACTCCTTCAGCCTTTGAAGATTTTAAATCTTTAAGCAGATTGTATCCATGACGTGGTGTGATCGCTACAGTTTAAATTATTTGAGTCGAGTCAAATACATCATTATTCAAGTTTATTTGAATTATAACCGAGTTTTAAAATTTGGTTTTGTCATTAATTCAATCGAACTCTAATTGGATTGAACTTGAGTCGAGCTCTAGTAATTTAATATTTTTTAAATATATTTGATGATTTTTATATTTATCAAATTGAATTTGAGTCCCTTTTGTTCTTTTTTATTTTTGGATTCTACGAGTAGCATGTGCGTTTGACTTATAATTTTCAACTAGCATCTACCACTTGCATTGCACGGTGTCAAACTTTTTGCAAAAAAAAAAAAGAATTTCAGTCATACTTACTATTTTTAATTTATATCATCAAAATTATTTTTTCGAAAAAACCTATTTGATTCGGGGTCTAAGTCATCAACATAGTGAGTAATATACTGATAATTATCTGGCGCTAATCTAGTTACTTATTGGAATACAACTTCAAGTGATTATTCGATTTGGATGAGTAAGGTCGGCCTCGAACACAAATCGTTATGCTTGTTGGAGTGACCCATCCTCTGATTTTTAAGTTAGTATTGGGCTCGAGGTTATAGGGTCGCAGAGTGTGACTGATAGTAGTTAGTAATGAAAGGAATATCTTTTGAAATTACTCAACTGGTACTTATAGGGGATTATGTGTCATAACTCGTACGGGCCACGTATTATTTAGATAGCTATCGGATAGATTGGAGATTTATAGTTGGTAATTCGGGTCATCGGTATCGAGCGGGTCCAATTGCAAAAAGACGTGGGCTCACAAATTGTTTAGCGAAAGATAAAGAAATACTCTTTTTTGATAAAATTTATTTAATTGAATAAAAAAATAAAATTAAAAATATTTTTGGTATAAGGTAAAATTAATAATTGATCAAAGTTAATAAAATAAATTAATTTTATATGGGAATGAATCCGAATTAATAATTAAATAAATTAATAAAAAAAATGATATTCCGTTAAAAAGGTTAAGGATATTTCAGCTATTCACATCTTGCCAACCATTATACTTATTAGGCCAAAATATATTTTATTTCCTTGAATTATATTTGACGTAAAATTTATTTCTTTAAATTAATAAACGTAATATTTACTCTTTTAGTTGAATAAAAATATTCCTCATATTTTAAATAATTATATTATTTCTAATATCTTTTAGTATTTTGCACATTAAATCATTAGTTTTTAATTAAAAAAAGTTAATAAATGAAGAATTTAAATTAAAAATAGAGTGGTAAGAATATATGTATATATAAAATTTGAATTTGAATTTTCAAACATAGAAACTCACAGAATTGGAATTTGCAAAAGAATTGAAATAATTTACTCATTATGGCCATTATCACCTTGCTATTACATAATTTATTTCCTTGACCAATTGGCTGTTTTATAATTTAAGGCCATTATTGACTGCATTAGTAGGTCATTGTTGGCTGCGTTAGTGTGAGGTATTACCATGTCTATATAAAGGCCATTCTTCATGTTCGTCGACACACAAAATTAGTACAATGTCCTCCCTATTTCTTGAAGATCTCCCTCGGTTTTTTTATTAAATATTTTATAGATTTGAACTTAGTTTCGGTAATAATCTTTTGAGTGTTTGTTCGAGGTATGCTTCGGTATAGTGCCAAAATCAAAAAAACTGCAACCGTCTTATCCTGGAAGAAATTACTTTGTACCCGGTGGTGCATTACTGATACGGGGACGTATATTTTCTTCAGGGCAAGCAGTAATTCTGGGATTCTGTTAAATTAACGATTTCAATTGGACTGAGAATTGTTACGGTACAATTCACGTTGTAAGTTTTTGATTTAAATTTCTTGTCATAAATAGCGTTTCCTAATTGCTTTATGTTATTTGTTCCAACGTGGTTTTAATTGCTTTTGATTTATAAATTCGATTGCAATATTTCAAAACGTTGTTTAAATTACTTGAAACTGAAATTTTCCAACACTTTTTTCATAAAATTAATTTTGTTATTATTTATTATTTTCCCATCACTGTTAAACGTTGAAAAATCTATTTATTAGATGAAAATAATGTCGAGATCATTAAATATAATTTCTCAAATTACATAAATTTTATGCATAACGACACAAAATCTCAAGAGAACCGCTGTGTAATAATTCTTAAATATTTTTGGATGATTTTAGGCTATTTACATATTACAAGGGATTTTTGACAATTTCAATAAGTTGAATTTATCTCCCAAAATGGTATAGATAGATGGATTATAATTAACATAATTAATCAATTTTTTTAAAATCCTTCAGCAAAGATTTTAACATTTAAAAGCAAATCGTATCCATCCACGTGGCGCAATCATAGGATGACGGTTGAACACATCATCAGAGCTTCCCTCTCCCCCCTATCCGTTAAGCTTTACCCAGAGAAAAGTCATTGCTGAACACCACCCCTCATCACACCCCGCCCCCTTGCAGTTTCTTCCCTCCAGTTCGTGCAGTTCACCCCACTGCATTACGGCACTCGCACCTATAAAATCATCTCGAACTCCACTCTCTGACGAAAGTTTCTTGAAAAACACACACAGAAACCGCTATACTGTTGTGTGCACAAGTACGGAGGAAAGATGGGGAGTCTGGCAGCAAGAAACTTGGCCGCAATGGCGGTCTCTATCTATCCCACCATGAGTTCTTCAAGGAAAAAGAGGCTGAGAAGCGAAATGGGTTTTCCTGTAAACCCACATACTTCGTGTACAACGACTGGTTTTCGCGTGCGGTGCGGTGGCGCGAGTGCTGGGAGCGAGAGCTGTTTGGCTTTGCCTTTGAAGGAAGATTTTGCTGATGAGGAAGATTACGTGAAGGCTGGTGGGTCTGAGCTTTTGTTCGTTCAAATGCAGCAGAACAAGCACATGGATCAGCAGTCTAAGCTTTCGGATAAGGTAACAGTTCCATTCTCATGGTTTGATTTTGTTACTTGTTATTGTGTTTGTTCTTGTTTTTTGGGAAGTTTGATGATCGTTGTTCTGTTACAGTCTCATGCATATGTTGGTTGGAAAGTGGTGCGATCGGTATGTTGATTAAAGGCTGTATTTCTGCTCAAGAAAATCGAAGTTTAGTGTTAAAATTTTGATTCAGTAGCAAGAAAAAATCAATACGTGGAAACTGTTAACTTAACCGAAATTATGATTGAACTGCACTCTGAGAAGATTCTCCCTTTGAGTTTAAGGATAAAAAATTGTAGGCCTTTAGGACCCCCTTAGTTTCATATTCAGGTCGTCTGTTCATCCCTTAAAAAGTTTAAGAGAATATAAAGTTCTCCATAGCAAGAGTTGGCCCAAAGCTGGACTTTACTAAAGAAGCGAGAAAAGCTTTCTATCTTATTAGTCAAGTGGGCTAGCTGCGGTCATACTAAATGTGCTGACTAGGACGTGCTTAGAAAGGCGCCAGCTACACTTATTACTGACAGCACAGCTGGTGTTGGCACTCAATTAGTAGCTGTATGGCACATCACTCTGCTCATCCTATAGAGCATTTGGTAATTGCGTAATTTGAAACATTAGTGATCCTTCTGAAATGAGCTGCCCAAAGGTATACTGCATGCATGAAGGTTCTATACATGCTCTGCAATGGAGACAATTTAACATGACCTGTACTTATTCTGTGTTTGTATACCGTTACATGTCTGTGCAAGAGGGGTTGCAGAATGGTGCAATATAGAGCATCCAACATATCGGAAAAATGTTGCTTGCTTAGTTTATGTAATGGCTGCAGAAATAGTTAGATTCTTGGAATTGGATAGTTTTGAGTTTAAAGTTAGCAGTAGAGACACCTCAAAGATTGCCTTCAACGGGGATATCGACTTCTGCCCCTAGTAATGACTGTTGTTTCTAACATAATATGGTCAATACGGTGCTTGGTAATCTACCCTAAGGAAACATGTGTATGGTTCAAAAGCTTTGACATTGGCCACAAGTATTTATGTTCACAAATTTTGAAATACGAGAACTTAACAATCCAAGAGTTGGAAAGAAACATAAACCTTGGTTTAAAGACATGAACCTTTGAAATAATTGACTAGGCTTTGACTAGATGATATTGTGCCTCATACACAGCTCAGTTCAAGGAGGCTATGGCCATCTTATAGATATCAGCATCTTGGCTCTGGATGAAAAATTGCTTAACTGTAGTGGTAACGATTGGAGCTTGATATGGAGTTAGGCACTTCTTGAAGCCTTGACTTGAATGTGCTTATCAGGACGAGGATATGGTTAGTATTACAGTTGGCAGAAGCACAATTGTCATGTCAGGTGAGAAATTCTGCATTGTCCACATGATCTGTTGTTGATTATGGTGGCAATGACATGGACTTTAAGGGAGATAAGAGTGCAAGAGCGTACTGCATGTGCTAGGATCATGAGACCTTTGGATATTTAGCGCGCATACGTACATGTCACAGCTAAAATACTACTTAATAAAATACCTTAATTTTTCTTAAATATTTACGTAAGCTTCATCTATCATAATTTGGTATTTATCTCTATCAGTGCTTGTTGTTTGCATGAGTCCTATAAACCGAATGTCCAACGCCTTCTTTCATTCTGTCAAAGTAATGAAGATGTCTTTCCTTTAACAAAATATTTAAACTTTCCTCATTCAAATATAATTAATGCATGTTTTGTACTTATCGCCATCACAACCCTTCCCACCCCGTCAAATATAAAACTGAAAATTATCTGGAACTAGATGTATAATGAATCAACCTGAACACCAAAATTTTAACATTGATGATCTCAATATCTATTTGGAAATGGGTCATTTAACCTTAAATATGATAGAAACTTCATAACACCATAGATGGAGAATCAAACGAATTACCATATTACAGCCATCAAATGAAAACTACTCCATCCTAACCTTAGGAACAAGTTTGAGTCTAGATTGTACTGTCATGAAGGTGAAATATCACACAGAAGAAGCAAGAAGATATTTTATACAAAGCTTTGTGTTTTCTGGATAAGGAACACTAGTTATGATTATTTCGCTCGTCAACTGTAATAATTTGGACACTTAACTTTTACCTTTTCGTCTTCCTTCAAGATAAAAGATATTCAAGTTTTATTGCATATGCGGTTACCTTTTAACTGTGTTATGCATAAAGATAACGTCATAATTAATGTATTTTAACTTTGTTCAAGCTATCTAATCTTGTGTGAAGAAATTCTTTTTGTCGAGTTTGAAATATGAATTTGAAAATATTTTACCACTCTTGTTATTTTTAACCTAAATATTTCCTTATATTTTGGAGCAATATTTGGATATCTTTATCATCATATCTGCACTCATTCTTGCAGTTGCCAAGAATATTAACTGGAGATAATATACTGGATTTGGTGGTAATTGGTTGCGGACCTGCTGGGCTAGCTCTTGCGGCTGAGTCAGCTAAGCTAGGTTTAAGTGTTGGGCTTATCGGCCCTGATCTTCCTTTCACAAATAACTATGGTGTGTGGGAGGATGAATTCAAAGGTGCCCATCTTCGATTCTGTTATTTGAATTTCATATCTCAAGTGATTTGGAGTTGATTTGGAGTTTATAGTATCATCAAAACGTAACATATCCATGTCTCTATTATTATGTGGTTTTGTTTAATGGATTGGTGCTCCTCTGTTCAACAAATCTTGCATGTAGACACAGGAAAGTCATGCTGTGTCTGTTATCTTATGTAAATTCCGATTTGATCTTATGGTAGAGTAATTTGTGTTTGTCAGAATCTCTAAGAAAGTACTTTTACATAAAAATATAAAAGCATCATCATCTTTATATTCTTTCAATGTAAATTTACATGTTATTGTGCTAGAGTTTTCATCACAGACAAGAGGGGCGTGGTCCCTGGGTATCATATGTTATCTTGAAACATGTTTGATGTAGCCTTCTGTACTGCATCCCTAGAAGTGCAGTGAGTTGCAACTGATAAGTGTCATTATGGCTCAACCAACAAATATGAAATGAATTCAGATATGGAGAAAACAAGAAGGTGCTGTTATGTGAAAATAAGGCTTGGCATGCTAGCACACTTGTAAGTGAGACTTCTAGAATACCTTCCGAAAACTATAGTAAGAAAACAATATAGTTATATGTGAAAGAAATCACTAAAGCAATATTTTAAATCTTCCTTAAAGACATGACTAAGAGGTACTCCAAAAGGTTGATTTAGATAAGGATTTTATGCATCAGCTCGTTCCTGCTTGTGGGAAAGAAAAGCTGTATGATTACTAACTATTAGATGACAAAGGAGGGAAAATGAGATATCCAAGACGTATTTCCATCGTCAAATTTTCTTTATTGACTAGACGGGATATTTCCTTGTGATAATAAAAACCATTATTCAATTGTTACGGAAATGGTTCACGCTTCTGCCATTTTTTTTTAACATATCCTACTTTCTTTGATATCAGAATCCCTTTTGAGGGTTGATTGGTGAATCTCCATCCCGGTTCATGTCTTTTCATTATCTTATAGCTCTATAACAATGAACTTTTTGTACCATTCTGCCGTCTTGATTTTGGATGGAACAAACAAAACAATTAAACTTATTTTCACGCTCCATTTAGCAACAATATACCTGTGCCTTATAGCTAAAGTACATGAAGCTACTTTGTTATTATTTCAGATCTAGGGCTTGAACGTTGCATTGAGCATGTGTGGCGGGATACAATTGTATATCTAGATGACAATGACCCTATTTTTATTGGTCGTGCGTATGGACGTGTTAGTCGTCATTTGCTCCATGAAGAGTTACTGAAAAGGTGAACTTTCTTAATCTCTTACTTTTATTTTTACTTGCTAGATATTTCACCTAAGTATATTCTGAAAGACAGATCACATTTCTAGGTTCATAACTCATATTAATTTTCCTAGGTGTGTCGAGTCAGGTGTATCATATCTTAGCACGAAAGTGGAAAGGATTATTGAAGCTTCAAGCGGCCATAGACTTGTAGAATGTGAAGGCAATATTGTGATTCCCTGCAGGTCTGCTTATTGATTCTCTTTTATAAGCAACTCTTACTTCATAATGCATGTATTAGATTCTCTCCTTTTCTTATGCCTGTGACTTACATTTACAGGCTCGCCACTGTCGCATCCGGGGCAGCCTCGGGGAAACTCTTGGAATACGAGGTTGGGGGTCCAAGGGTTTCTGTCCAGACAGCCTATGGAGTCGAGGTTGAGGTAGGAACGTACAAAAGATTACAAATATGGAAGTCTCTCCCATTTAGGTCCATTATCCACTAAAGTAGTCCGTTGTCATTTCTAAGTAGTCATGGTGATTTCAATCTTAATATTTTAGATAATACATTCTCCGCGTTCAATTTCATGATCTTGGCTGAATCTTACCTATTTCCAGGTGGAAAACAATCCCTACGACCCTGGCCTGATGGTTTTCATGGATTACAGAGACTACGTAAAGCAAAAAGTTAATTGCCTAGAAGCCCAGTATCCGACGTTTCTTTATGCAATGCCTATGTCCCCGACAAGAGTTTTCTTTGAGGTCTGATCAAACGTTATTAGATTAACAATAATATAATACAGGAAAACTAAACTAACACAAGTGCTAAGCAGGAAACGTGTTTAGCATCTAAAGATGCGATGCCTTTTGAACTGTTAAAAAAGAAACTGATGTCAAGACTGGAGACTATGGGTGTCCGCATTACAAGAACTTATGAAGAGGTACACGGCTTGCTTTCTCTTTACGTTGATGTTAAAGTGGGACTTATCAATTCCGCTTAATAATTATGGGGGACTTTTTGCAGGAGTGGTCTTATATTCCGGTTGGTGGTTCTTTGCCAAACACTGAGCAGAAGAACCTCGCCTTTGGCGCTGCTGCTAGCATGGTCCATCCAGCCACAGGTAATATTGGGAGTAACTACACCTTTATGTCTGTTTCTTGAATGAAACGGCCCATAATTATATCAACCTGTTCTGAAACAGGTTACTCGGTTGTTAGATCGCTATCAGAGGCTCCTAAATACGCATCAGTTATTGCAAATATTTTGAAGCAATCCCATGTGAAAAACATGCTAGCCAGCACAAGGATTTCACAGAATATCTCAATGCAAGGTAATAATACACAAAATAGGATGTATACTTGTTGATTGTTACCATATACCATCACTCATCACTCTTGAGAGGTATCATGTTATCATTGTTCATCATCGAATGCAAATTGATCTCTTTGTTCAGCCTGGAATGCCCTATGGCCGATGGAGAGGAAACGACAACGAGCTTTTTTCCTCTTTGGATTAGCACTCATATTGCAGCTGGATATTGAGGGCATTAGAACATTCTTCCAGTCATTCTTCCGCTTGCCAAAATGGTACTTGTACAAACTCTTTTCCTTTCTACCATTAGTATGCAACAGTCTTCTTATGCCATTACAAGAATAATCCTTCCACCACAATATCGGAGTGTTGAACTTAATCCAACATTACATCCAGGCTCAGCGACCCCCTTTCCAACTTTATCAAGGGTAATAAAAGTGTAAATTGTTGCTGGTTGACCTTCTACCATGAACATAGGATGTTTTTCCTTTGGTATTTCCTGCACACGTTCACAATCAGGCAACGATTTCCTGACACATAATTGGTGTCGATGTTACTGGATTATATGAGATGTCCCAACTGGCTGTCAAAATCAAGTGATAGCCCCAGAATCACCATCTTTTCAGTGCAGTCGTAACAGATTTCAGCACATACAAAAAAAGCTTTGTTTGTAACAAATTACAACGTTATCTGACAGGATGTCGCAGGGATTCCTGGGATCGACTCTATCCTCCGCGGACCTGCTATTGTTCGCCTTCTACATGTTTGTTATAGCACCCAATGACATGAGAAAGAGCCTCATCAACCATCTGATATCTGATCCTACAGGCGCAATCATGGTAAAGACATATCTTATGTTGTAGATTCACGTCCTCTTAGTGGAGATTCCCACATGATCTTCTTTCTGATTGCACTACATCTCCACCTTATCATCATGTATATAACTTCAATAAATGATACACTATTTATAGATATAATAGTATCTTCTTCGCCCCCCACCACCCCCTTTCCCTCTCTCTTCTACATCGCCGGCCATCTCTCACCTCAGTGCTCCCTGTTGCGCTGCCGCCCCCATACTTCTTTCGAAATAAAAATAACATATTGTGCCACTTTGTACTTTATAAAAAAATTATTTAAATCAACTTATATTATAGAAAGACAGTTGAAGACATAAACAAGAGAGCATTAAACAATACATTACCCTCTCAAATGGAAATTAAGGAAATCCACGGCTTTCCAAGCAAAATCAAGGCATTTGTCAAGGAAATCACTCAAAACCAGCATTTGATTCTTGAAAAAGTCGAAAGATCCATCAATTAACGTTGTCAAGATACAAATCCCAATTTGGTGGATGATCGAAGTGTCAAATCTACCAAGAAATATTCAAATTCAAGTTAAATATTTCAAATTCGGGAATAAGTTAAAAGATTCCTAGATTAACGTTATTGAAGATCAAAGTCGAAATTGAATAAGATCAAGCCGTCAAGTTCTATCTCTAAAATCGACAAAATTGACGATCACATTTTAAAGTGAAGAATCAGAGGTTTCAAATAAAGATTTTGTACCCATAAAAAGTACAATTAAAAATTCAAATATTATTTATAATATTTTTTGTTTCGACAAATTCAGAAACACGAAATTTCCGTTACAGACACCACAATATCAAAATTTTTGTGTTGATAATATACCTACTTTAATTTTTGTATCTACTTATTTATTTTTAAATGTGATATTTTGATTTATATATTTTATTCTTATATATAATATATTTTAAATATAAAAAAATATTTATTATATGCACATAGGGGCAGCATGACATAATGATATATTATAAATAAAATATTTTTAATGAAATCAAAAATAATTAATGAAATCAAAAATATTTTTAATGAAATATTAGTCCAAACCAATTTTTAATGAAATCAAAAATATTTTTCAACTGATAAAATAATTAATTTATTTAATTATTTTTTAAATAAAATATATTAATTATATATTTTATTCTTTTTTATAATCTATATATATATAAATTATTTATTATAATGGCATAAAAACAAATAGCCACAGCAGCTACTAGTATAAATAAACGAACTCCAATTTACCTGCCAAGGTCACAAGATGACAAATCCTGGATGAACAGTCTGAAAGGCTAGATTCACGACTCTTCGGATGAACGGGTCTTAAACTCACCCGCCAAGCACGTTAACGATCCCATCTCCGCCGTCCGTCTCCAGCCGCCGGGCCCCACCTCTTCAGTCTTCTGTTCATCTTCCACACAGCTAATCAGTCAACATAAATCATTCTTACTTCCCTTCTCTCTTAAGCTCAGAAGTCAAAACGGATCCCTTGTAAATATATTACTGTAATACTGGCAGCGGGCGACGGTGCTCCGATTATGGCGACGGTGTCGGTGGCTGTGAAGAGTGCGGAGGGTAGGGGTAGCCAGCGGGCGGTGCGCTGGGCGGTGGAGAATTTGATGCAGAGTGCCGTTCGTTTGGTTCTGGTTCATGTTATGGCCCCTATCACCTCTGTTCCTACCCCCTGTATGTTAGCTTCTGTCTCTCTCTGTCTCTGCACGCTCACATACTCAGAAAACACGCTGTGTTGGAAGTGATTGAAGGCTGTTGTGATGGAAAAACTGGAGTTTTGCTGTACTGAGCAGTGCTGTTGCGTTGGTGTAATAACTGTATATGTGCATCATAAATTATTGATGATTCGATGTTTTCATGGTTAGGAAGACATCGGGAAGTGGTTGTTCTATCACACTTCACACAAGGGTTGCTTAGAAGCATTTTTTTTAGTAGTTAACTAATGTTAAGTCTAAAATCAACTTGCCTGCAAACCGTGTACTCCTGTTTACTTCTCATTGTAGAGGCTATCACTGTTTAGACCTGGATTGATTATTTTGGAATTAGTACCCTGATGCTTTATTCTACATGCTATAGACGGATTATTAACATTTAATGTCAGATTAACCTGATTAAAGTATGTAGTTTCTCTCTCTTTGTCCTTTCTTTTCCAAATCTTTTTGTTTTTGACCTCGAGAGATAACAAGGGATAAAAGGCCAAAAATGACATAACATGATTACCTTGTTTTTCCTTTATGCCTGAGTAATGCATTTTATAAGTTGTCCGCAATTCTTTGTCATAAGTCAATTTGCTGGTGAAATGCCTGCTAATTTCTCTCATAGTCTGGGAAATGTCCATAGAAGTTTCTCATCTAAGTGTCAGAGAAATATAACCCTGAATAAATCATTATTTGCTTGCCACATTAAGTAATGTATTTTTTCCTGTCGATGATACATTTCGCAGCAGGTGGTACCATTCCAATCAAGGAGCTAGATGCAAGTGTAGTGGAAATGTACATTCAGGATTTGAGGGCAAGATGTGAAGAAACTTTTCTAACTTTTAAGTGTCTATATAGGACACAAAAGGTTGGTTTTCTCTGTAAGTCTATCTTTCAGTTAGTTTTGCCAAGTTCATTGACATTAAGATAGGTTGACCTCCCTAGATCGAGACCTTGTTACTGGAAGGAGAAAATCCTGCATCCGCTCTACTGAGGTATATATCTGATTCAAGGACTACAAGTTTGGTGCTGGCTTCTTGCTCCTCCAATTACTTTGCGAGGTAAAGTCAGCACTAAGGCATGTTTTATTTATTCTTCATAGTATATGATTTTCCTCTTCGTGGGACCTTTTTCTGTCTTTGTCAAATACTGTGTTGTATACGCTATGTCTTATTTGTGCAATGTCTGGAGAGGAATACCATGTGTTCGTACATTCTTTCTGTTATATTCGATCTTCACTTAATTGGATACCTGACTTTGGGTGGGAAAAATTGTAACAGCTAGTTGAATTCTCCAATTGATAAATTTCTTGCTGAAAGGCATCTTGCATGCTAAATTCAGCATGAATCATGCATGTTTCTTTTGGTATTGTAAATCACTCTTTTATTTCCTAGGAAGCCCAAGGATTCTGAGGTGCCATCAGTTGTTCTCAAACATGCTCCTGATACCTGCAGCATCTATGTGGTCTCTGCAAATAAGCTCACATCAAATACATTGAACCCTATGTTAACTACTGGTATGTCAGCAAATAGGTGCCTTCATCATTTGCCTATCTTTGCCATCTTAACTTGCTTCATTTTGCAATTTACCAGAGAGTGGCCGTGATACTCATGCATTAAGTAAACACGAATCGAGTCTTTCTTCTTCATCCACAGAGTCCAAATATTATAACTGCCTCTCAGATGTTAGTCATTCAAATTCTCAAGCACAAACACCAAGATTTTCTTCATCTCATCAAGTCGCAGAAGATAGTCTCCCTGATATATTCAGAAATAAAAGATTTCCTTCCATTTCTTCGACGTACTCAGATGAGGTAATTGCCTTGTTGGTTTCCTACAATAGATACAATTTTTCATTCAAAAAGTACATCAGTTCCACAGTATATATAATTGAACTTCCAAATATTTCCTTCAGAAGGCCACAGTTAACGTGAAACTCAAGTTATCACTTAACATTCAGAATGTTTTTTCCTCTGTTTTGCAGTCAGACATTCAGGCTGAAATTGAACAGCTGCGCCTGGAAGTGGAGAATACCCTGATGATGTACAATCGAGCTTGTGAAGACCTGGTCCAATCACAGAGCAAGGTGCAACATTGATTAGTTCTACACAACAAGATATTGGACATTCATTTCTTTTGATGTGATAATAACTTATTGTTTATACCAACACCTTTCCAGAATGGCAATTGTGCAAAATTTGGTTTAGAAGTGATGTTTCCTTGAAAAAAGTTGATTTATAAAATGGTGACCTTCCTATTCTATATTTTCAGAACCAGTTTTGCCTCATAATGGGTGATAGATATCAAATTATCTTCCAATTAGGAATCATTACTTCAATCTCCAGTTAAGGGAACTTAGTGTTTGAGCTTTATGTTTCAGCTTAATTTGCTTTCTTCCGAATGCATTCAAGAAGCACAGAGAGTAGATGCTGCACAGAAAAGAGAACAAAGTTTAAGGAAAATTGCTGCTGTAGAGAAAGAGAAATATCTGGAGGCTGAAAAGGAGGTTGAGATGGCAAAGAAGATTCTAGCTAAAGAGATGTATGAAAGGCAGATGGCAGAACTGAAGGCCCACAAAGAGTCACTAGAGAAGAAGAGAATTGTTGATGCACTATTCTCTGCGGACCAAAGGTATAGAAGGTACACCAGAGAAGACATACAGATGGCAACTGGTTTCTTCTCTGAGAATAAAATGATTGGTGAAGGGGCATATGGTAAAGTTTATAAGTGCAGCCTTGATCACACCTTAGTTGCTGTTAAAGTTCTCCGCCCTGATGCATCCGACCGGAAGGAGGAATTTCTAAGAGAGGTTTGCCCTTCACTTTGTTATATTTATTTCTCCTTCCCAGGTTCTACACAAGTAAGACTCTTCACAGCATCAACTTCACACTAGCGTTTTTCTTTGCATCACAAGTGCAAACTCCTATTTTGCTTGGTGAAATGGTGAAGTGAACCACTCATATAGGCAACTCTATACATAATTACACATGTACTTACAGGAGCACATGGAGACAAATCATGCACATTTACATACTAGTGGGTTCATCTCTCCACTTCTTTTACTTGCTTGCTCTGCGAAATTGGGGTGAGTAGTTGATTGATTGGAAATTTTAGCATCCTCTTGTATCGGCATCCTGCATGACAAACTATAGGCTGTAGCTGAAGTTGTGACTAATATAGTAGATTGGGAATTTGGGATGTTCGCGTTGTTTCTGGAAGTTAGAAATAATGTTATACTCCGGATGTCAACTATTCTGGACAATATACATATAAAACCATACTTCTTATACATTGTAATCGGTATTCTGTGTGATATTTATTTTTGGGGAAATAACATTTTTGGTCCCACAAGTAATTTTTGGTCTGTTTTACTTTTGGTCTCATTCGTTACAGGATTAGCACATTCAGTCTAATAACTTACAAAAATTAGGACTTTTGGTTCTCATCCACTTTTTTGTCTATAATTTAACGGGGTAGCGCACGTGCCTAGCATGTGATCGTTAAGTATTTTTGGCTGGACCGAATTGATTTGTTTTCTACATTTGAGGGGGGAAAATAAATTTTGAAGGACATTAGAGCAAAAAATATAATCATATTCTTCCCATATTTCTATAAGTTGAAACTAAGTAGAAGCAACACAAAGAATCATGTCTTCCACATGTGAATCAAGTATGCCAAATGAAGCACTCATATGCTACTATTGGAAAAAGGACCAATTTTTTTTCTAACAAAAAATACTTAATGGTAACGTGCTAGGCACGTGATCTACATCGTTAAATTGTAAATTAAAAAGTGCATGAGGACCAAAAA
This sequence comes from Sesamum indicum, assembly GCF_026168435.1. Taxonomy (NCBI): domain Eukaryota; kingdom Viridiplantae; phylum Streptophyta; class Magnoliopsida; order Lamiales; family Pedaliaceae; genus Sesamum; species Sesamum indicum. The sequence goes on from NC_142661.1 coordinate 16,480,581, forward strand.
TGCTAATTTTTGTAAGTTATGGGATTAAAAGAGCTAATCCCGTAATGAATGGGACAAAAAGTGACATGAGCCTAACTTATGGGACTAAACATGCTATTTTCCCTTTATTTTCTATGACCAGATTTCAGCACCATTTCACATTTATATATTTTCATTCTATTATTACAGGAATTACGTATTGTTATCATAATACAAGTTTGATAACATTAGTGATGATTAAAATGCAGGTTGAAGTTCTTAGCCAATTGCGCCATCCTCACATTCTCTTATTGCTTGGAGCCTGTCCAGAAAGCGGCTGCCTTGTTTATGAGTATATGGAGAATGGAAGTCTGGAGGATCATATTCTGCACAGAAGAGGTACACCTCCTCTTCCATGGCCTCTTAGATTCCGTATAGCTTTTGAAATAGCCTGTGGGCTTGCCTTTCTGCACCACTCTAAGCCAGAGCCTATAGTTCATCGAGATCTAAAACCTGGAAACATTTTGTTGGACAAAAATTACGTGAGCAAAATTGGAGATGTGGGCCTGGCAAAGATCGTGTCTGAGTATGCGCCAGACAATATTACAGAATATAGAGACTCTGTTATAGCAGGTACCCTGTTCTACATTGATCCTGAGTATCAGAGAACAGGAACTCTCCGACCAAAATCTGATGTATATTCTTTTGGAGTAATAATCCTCCAGCTGTTGGCTGCTCGTCATCCCAATGGGCTTATACCGAAGTTTGAGAATGCTATAAGCAGTGGTACTTTTGCAGACATTCTTGATAAGTCAGTTGCAGATTGGCCACTACCTGAAGCGGAAGAACTAGCCCAGATTGCACTGAAATGCTGCAACCTTAGATGTAGAGATCGCCCAGACCTTGAAGCAGAAGTATTGCCAATATTGAAACGACTTGCTGAATTTGCTAAATCCGGTATGACTGAGAGAGACCACGGACTTGTGCCTAAACACTATTACTGCCCAATCCTTCAGGTGACAAGTTCATAACCAATTATATAGCTTGAAATTTATATTTCTGCAGGCACATAAATCTTACTCTCTGCATTTGCACCATCTGCAGGAAATAATGGACAATCCTCACATAGCGGCTGATGGTTTTACATACGAGTATGATGCAATAAAAGCGTGGCTCGACAGACACAATGTATCCCCAGTGACAAAACAAAAACTACCACACAAGCTGCTCATTCCAAATCATATGCTGCATTCTGCCATTCAGGAATGGAGAAAACAATAGCGTCATTGAGATCTTGAACGCAATGACACTCTTGCATAGCGTAGTTATCGAAAGGTGCACTATTCTTCTGCCTTGTATATGTTCTTCAAGCAGCTTCTATATATATTTTGGTTACATAGCTACCCAACTGTGCTCACAAAACTCTACTGTTTGAATTGCTGCAAGTGTATAGAATTGACATAGCTGTATATCTGTATACATTCTTAATAGTATTAATTAGGTAATGTATTAGCACAGAGTGAGTCCTTTTCTGTCTTTTGAGGATTGTGACCATGTCATGAGATGTATAGAGAAGATGAAATGAATGGTTGCCTTATTATTTTGGATCCATGCCATCCTACCTTAGTGATAAAGGTTGCATCTGATGCATTTATATGATATAGGCCGAGAGAGCAAGATGCCGTTGCAATTTCTTTTTGTCGGAGCTTCCGCTTTGTCTGAAATATTTATAGGCAGTAATTAAGGAGTTATTAAAACTAGATGATTGTAGAAACAAAATGGGGGGGTTGGGGGAGGGGGGGGGGTAATGCTTAATTCTATATATATATTGTTGTTCATTAAAATTATTTACGTTTAGTTTAAGAATTCCAGATTTTATCTATTGAGTAGAGTTTATCGAAATTTAAACAAAAATGAAAAAAGGTAAAAGAATTGTAAGTAGAAAATGATCATAGGTATATCACACTGAATTATATGTTTTGTAATCTATTAGAATTCTGGAAAAACAGAGGAAGATTGTGGATAATGATAACTAGTGCAAAACCCCACCTCTTTAATCAGCAGTCCATATACACAAAGAAAACGCTAAATTGGGACAGACTTTTGCGTTGTACCTAAGGCGGATTCGCCAAAAACCTTGTCGCAAACTTTAATCAGCAGTCCATATACACAAAGAAAACGCTAAACTGGGACAGACTTTTGCGATGTACCTAAGACGGATTCGCCAAAAACCTTGTCGCAAAATTTTTGCGATTGAAGTGTCTGTTGCAAGCATTTGCAACAGTAGATAAAATCCGTCGTAATATTAATGCAATTGTATGAAATACATTATATATACACGCATTATTTATATTTACATATACTATATATGTTATTTGAATGTTCATACTTATAAGTATGTGAGGATGATCATGGTAGAATCTTTTTGATAAAAATTTTTACTGTATAACAAAATCATACTAACACTGATCTAAACATCTGATCAAAAGTTTGATTGTCTCATAGAATCATAGTGACGTAAAAGCATTGAAGGTTCACATGCCAAATTGTGTCAAAACTTGCAACATAAAGCCCAACAATCAAATACCGTCGCAAACTGGGATAGATTTTGCAACGATTTTACCACGGAGTACATACTTTCAAGATATTTGCTCCAAACTCCCCTTAATTTCATTCCAAATTCGTCTCAATTTTGGAACAGCATTCACCCCTAGCAAAATTTGTTGTGAAATCTAGACGAAATGGCATTTATGACGACATGTCTTCCGTCAATTCCATGCCGCTTTAGCAATGGATTTCCCGACAAAAATTTTCTCATGAACATTCGATGAGTTTTGCAACACTTTGAAAGACCATCTGTCGCAAATGAGTCGTAAAATGCACCACAATTTTGTGATAAATTTTTTCCATCTAAAAAATCCGTATCTAAGAAACTATCTTTTTATGGTAAGATATTCCTTCCCCAATTTATAAGACAAAGAATGGAAGCCTACAAACTAATGCAAATTCACATAATTATCCAAACAAATTGAATAAATAGGACTTTTATTTAATTAATAGGTCTAGAGTTGGTCAATTGACCCAACCTTAAAAGTCAACAAGTTTCTCCAAGGAAAAAACGTGCATGAGACAATACATGAGACAATTCCGAAGGGCAAGCTCGTATAAATATTATTCTACATATAAAGCACGTTTTCTTTGGTTTGTATGTGTATAATTCTTTAGATATAGACAATTATATTTATCACAATTGTAGTTGCCATTTGACCTTACATTATTAACATCAAATGACAATTATTGTTAATTTGATTGCACGACTTTATGAAACGTTCTTGCATATGTCAGCTTTCGGGACAACAGTTTTAAATAACACAAGTCTGCGTAGCACGTTCAAATGTGTGTAAAATAATTTAATTGTGATATTAAGGACAAAAAAAAAAAAAAAGATGTAGATGAAAGAGATAAAAAATCATATCTATAAAAGAATAAAATGCGTAAATTTATAAAATCGCATCTCAAGTTAAAAAATCAACAAATAATTAAATGATGTGCTGTTTAAAATATTAATATGACATCGTACTAATTAATTAAAATAATATATTAATTTTACATATAAAAAATAAACATGAAAGAATATTTTTCAATATATATGAAATTCTTAAATAAAGAAACTACTTAATAATGAATCCCGGATAAAAAAAATCTAAAATCAAATAGTTGATAATTTTAATCTAAATTGTCCTTCTCTTTTGTAGAGAAATTTATGAGATAAACTAAATATGAGCAAATAGAGGAGGCAAAAAATTTCCAAGAAACTTATTAAATAACAGTAAAATCATGTCTACGTTTTTTTGATGGAATGATTTGAATTTGGAGATTTGAAATCGATAGTTATGATAAAATATAACTCAAAAGTATATAAACACCCTAAGCCTAAGGTATATTTATAGAATATTTATATACTTAGTTTAACTTACTTTTTCATAATAATAATAATAAATAATATATAAAGAGAGAGAGAGAGAGCGAGCGAGAGAGAGAGAGAGAGAGAGAGAGAGAGAGAGAGAGAGAGAGAGAGAGAGAGAGAGAGAGAGAGAGAGAGAAGAAGTGGATTTTGCGGGCCATGAGGAAACCCGAATTGATGTTCCTTCTTGCTTCGGAGAGTTCCAAAACGTGGCGTTTTATTTAGAATCGCAAGCGCGTGAGACAAATCATATAATATCAAAACCCCCTCCGACCAAACAGTCACAGGCTCACAGTCATCGTCAAAGCCCAATCCCCCTCCTGGAACCTTCCTCCTCACCGCGTCCCACGCGCTCCCTCCTGCTTCTATGGCTTTATATATATATATATATCAAACGCTCAGTTTCATACTTCCATTCCCTTTCAATTCAGACTCTCCTCCCTTCAGAGTTTCGTTTCAGACCCTTTTAGTCCCCCTTCAAACACTTTGACGTCTCACTCTTAGATATTATTCATGGTGATCTCATCTTTCCCGTTTCTTGAAGACTTCCCTTCTTTCTTTTCCTTCGGTCAAGATTCCGACCCGGGTTTTATATCCTTTTCCAATACTAAAAAGCGCCCCAGATATGATGATAGTATTGAGAATGATCCGTCTGTTCAAGAATTACTGACGAAGTTGTTGGCGTTTGATAGCCCCCCGGAAGAGAAGGAGACCCGGGATGCGTATGATTCGATCTTGATGGACTCGAATTACAACCGAAGCAATCAAGAATTGAATGAGAGTGCGGTTTACTGTAATGGTTATCCTAATTTGAGTGATTCTGGTATTTCCCCACAAGCCAAGCGGGCGCGCTCGGAGGCTGCTGATGATGTTGCGACGACATCGGATGACACAGTCAGCATCGCGAATGGTGGCGCACAGCGTAGGTTGTGGGTGAAAAACCGGTCGAAAGCATGGTGGGAGCAAGTTAACAGCCAGGATTTTCCTGAAGAAGAGTTCAGGAAAGCTTTTCGAATGAGCAGAGCGACTTTTGATATGATTTGTGAAGAACTTGAGTCAGTTGTCACTAAGAAGGACACAATGCTGCGCATGGCGATCCCCGTTCGACAGCGTGTGGCGGTTTGTATATGGAGGTTGGCCACTGGAGAGGCTCTTCGTGAAGTTTCCAAGCGTTTCGGATTGGGAATTTCGACTTGCCACAAGCTGGTTCTTGAGGTTTGCACTGCTATAAGGAGTGTGCTGATGCCGAAATTCTTGCAGTGGCCTGATGAGAATAGAATGAAGGAGATTAAGAGGGATTTTGAGTTGTTTTCTGGGATTCCAGATGTGGGTGGATCAATGTACACAACTCATATTCCGATAATTGCTCCAAAGGTTAATGTGGCGGCTTATTTCAACAAAAGGCACACAGAGAGGAATCAGAAAACTTCTTATTCGATTACAGTACAAGGCGTGGTTGATCCTAAGGGAGTTTTTACCGACATTTGCATCGGTTGGCCTGGTTCAATGACTGATGATCAGGTACTGGAAAAGTCGGCCCTTTCCCAAAGGGCGAACAGAGGTGCTTTGAGGGATGCTTGGGTTGTTGGGAATTCGGGGTATCCATTAATGGATTGGGTTTTGGTTCCTTATACTCACCAGAATCTTACATGGACGCAACACGCCTACAATGGGAAAGTTGAGGAGGTTCAGAGTGTTGCCAAGGAGTCATTTATGCGATTGAAAGCTCGATGGAGCTGCCTGCAGAAGAGAACAGAGATGAAACTCCAGGATTTGCCTGTTGTTCTTGGAGCTTGCTGTGTTTTGCATAATATATGTGAGATGAGAAATGAAGAATTGAGTCCGGAAATGGGGTTTGAGTTGTTTGACGATGAGATCATCCCTAAGAACAACGTGAGATCAGTCAACGCGATGCATGCTAGAGACCAGATTGCTCACAAGCTCTTGCATCACAATCTCGCAGGCACAAATCTCCTGTTGTGATAACTCTGATAGGTTCTGTTTTGCAGTTTGCTGTTAGTAAATCTGATTCTTTCATGGCTTGTTGCAGTCATGTGAAAGATAAACTTTATAAGATTAATTCTTTGGTTTCTTGTACACACTCATTTGCCTTTTCTTGAATAGATAACATATTTCGCCAAACATTGCAAGTTTTACTGATAACTAGGACTTGGACAAGATCTTATTGGATTTTCAGATGATTTCTTTTGTGATTAGTTCAGAAGTTATATCAATTTGTTTCGAGGACACTGGAAATCATATGCAGCAGTAACAATTTTTACATTTCCTGTTAGACATGTAGATGATTTCTTGGTGTATTGCTTCAGATGTTAAAGAGTAGTGTCCTCCTGTTTCCATGCTATAAAAGCTCTTTCATAGCATTTACGGCGCCCACTGTGACTGAATTCCAGGATGCTATTGTTTTCAGTACTTGTCCGTTGAGGAAAGGGATAAATCGTTTACGCCGACTATTGCTAGCTGTTTTCATAGATGCAAGTTTCCAAGGATTCCCACGAGACTTGCTCCCTGAAGAAACATTCAATAAGAGTTAGTTTGTTCTGCAATTCCTGTTGGCTAACCATTTCTTTTCCCAGGTTTTGATGGTCACTGAATCTTGCTTATTATGTTATCCAAGTATGAACACCATTTTTGGGCTGATTTCCTGAGTCAAAGATCGGAAATTGGTCCACCAGTTCTGAAAGTAAATGTGGTGGATGGATAAAGAATTGAAGAAACTAGGGACCAGTCAAGCTATGTTGTTGTCTTATCTGAAGCAATGGGCTGACATGCCACACGTTTAACTTCTGTGTCTGGTTATGAAGAACATGGTTTTCAATTGCATCCATCACCACTCACTCAGCTTCACTGTGAGGATACCATTCAATGGTCAATGTGAACAGATACTAATCAGCCAAAACACAACTACTGATTACTGAGACCAACACTCTTATATCCGTCTAAGTGTAATAACATCAAACAGTATGAATCATGTGGTGTTAACAGTGTGACCAAATTCGTTTTGATTCAACGTGATATGTACCGTTTTTATGTTTTTTAAATTGGGTCCAGATTAAAATTTCCCAAATGAAAATGAAAGTTCCGTATTTGGAAAGTGGACTGACTATGGTAGCATGTAAAAATCTTGTGTGAGTTCTGGGACTTTCGAGTTTTGGGTGATCATATCTCTTGACTCGATGGGTGGTTCTTATCAAAACAATGGGACGTGATCTTTCAGAATTTTAAAAATTGTTGAGAGCGATATGTTATAATTTGAATATTTAAATATTTTTAGTTCGCCACGTGTGTTATAATATAAAATGTGATTCGAAGGTTTACTGTAAACACGAAAATAAAGACTTAAATATTAAAATACTTGGGAAAGTTGAATAGATTAAATATTGATGCATTTCTAGTATTAAGTAATTCTAGGACTGCTACATTTCGAATAACTCAAAAATTCAGGGGTGAATTCGCAAAATATCTGAAAAGCAGGCGGGGACTTATTGTGAATAGAGGTGTCTGAAGGCACCTGAATGAAAATAAAGAAATTTTTCTTGGTTACTACTCCATATTAGATTCCTCGTTCCCAGACAGGCAGAATCGGCTCAAAATCCTCCGTTCTGTCCCGGATTCCGTTTCCCTCGTACCGGAACAACCTCAAATTTTGTGATTTCAATGGCGCCGCCGCCCTCGGATCCATCGAACCTGTAAGTTCTCTCTCTGTCTCTCTCTAGATGCCTTTTACTTCATTGATTGAATCCCTTTGTTTATTTCTCAAGGGAAGTGATCAGGAGGCAGAAGAAAGGCGCTCCCTTTAAATTCTTGGTTCCTCTAATCTACGCTCCTGTTCTTCCCCTCAGTAAGTTATTCTATTTTTTCTTTGTCTTTTTTACTGTTTCTCCTCTCAAGAATCAGGGACAGATCCATCAATAACGGCTCGATTGTCCTCCTTTAGTTTTGCTACTAATCTTAGGTTTTGCATGTAAATTTCGAAATTGATCCTATATAATCCAAATTTCTATGTTGTTGGGCCATGAAACCAAGAATTCTGTCTTCCTTCTTGTTAAGAATTGCTTGAATGTATTGTCTTTTACTGTTATCGTGCTATATTTTCTCTTTATGTATATGTTACTAGTTACATTTGCACTACAGTTCGGCTTTCGCTCCGGCACAGGCCGGTCTTGAGGGACCGGTTGTTTACTGCAGTGTTGGCGGGAGCTTTCGCGCATGGGTTTTACTTGGTGTATCCTTTTGCTTACATTTGTGATGATCAATCCTTTTAATCTAGGATGAGTTCATGCATAATCCAAATGAGTTTTTACGAAGTTAGTAAGTGCTTTGAATGTGGAATTGATAAATGATGTTTTAGTTTTGCTGTTGTGTTATTATTATAGTGTAAAGCTCTAGAGCTAGAATGACAATCTTGGTAGCTTTGGTCTGTTTGTGACGGCCTCTAGAAAATTTGTAGCATGTAAGGCAGTTCTAAGTTTTCTCAATCATTTTCAAACTGATTCCCGAAAACATTTCTCACGTTTCCTATTGTAGTTAGAATATAAAACCATGTAATAATTAGCTAGAAGTATTTAGTCAGATAGTAAAACGATAACCGTCTGGAATCAAGTCTGTCCGTATAGCGGGCTGCAATTGTTCCTATCATATTTCTTGGTTTTAATGTGTTATTTATCTTTGTCCCGGCAACTTTAATGTTCAATCTTTTGTAGTAAATTTGATTTTCATGAGAAATATTCTCCTGTGTGATTTGGTGATTGAATCTTGGGGCTATTGGCGGCCTAGGGTTGGGATGATAAAGAAAAGGTAATCCTCGTGGTTGCAATTCTGTTTGAATCTCAAGAAATGATTGTCCGGATTCAATTTCTGTCATTGCTTATTTATGTAAATGTGGACTTGATTGCAATGGAAAATGGACAACCTGTTCACATGGCGATATCTTGTCTTCACATTCATTTGCTGCTGCCGTTTTGATAGATTTAGCCAGTGTCTTCTGTCTTTTTGTTGATTCTGAGTTCAAAACTTCAAATCACCTTTGAATTTGGTTTTGGCACTGCAGTTTCATATTTTTATGGTCGGTTTCAGCATTACCACCTCGGGGATACTATAATAGCACATATGTGATAACATTATGAAACTGCTGAGTGTGTTAGAATTGTTATGGCTTTATGTTGTTCTTCCTTACAAACGTGCTTAGGACCGACATATACGATGCTGAGAGCAAGTGATTTGGTTCAAACAAGGATGGAATAATTCGACTTCATGGATGGCTTACAAGTCTCAGGTCTTCAGCCTACCGTATGCAGCTTCAGTTTACTTAGTTGTTTTTTATAAACATCGAGTTATTATTCTTTTCCAACTACCACAGGTGGTTTTTGCTCTTTTGAAGCTTCACCACAGCGACAGCCAGATTTCAATTGGATTCTTAATTTTCAGGAGAACTGTTGATTATGCTCAAAACCATGTATTTTAATCATTTTTAGTGAAAGTACAACCAACATAATTGTTGTTTCAGGAACATTATACGATAATCTGTTGTGTTCTTCTTTATCTTGCAACAGTATTTCATAAATGTTGGAAGCCATGTTGAGCTGGGACAAGAATTCATTGTATTATCCGAAGAGATTCTCTTAGAAAAACATTGACATGCATGCATTTGTATGCTGTCGTTCTATGAATGCTTTTATGTTAAAGCATATGTATATAATGTACTTTTCGGTGTATCTTAGCTATATATAGAAATCGTATGTAGTTAGATGTGTAATAATTAGGGTGTACAAATGGGGTGGGTGGATTGGGGCTGAGCCCTAGACCTGCCCCATTTGTCTAAATTATCGACTACGGATATGGGGACAAGTTTTAATTTGTGGCCAAGATCCGGTCTATAAATTTCATTATATTTCTACTTTTTTTTACCTGTGTTTATATATATATATGAATTATTATTATTTTTTTCAAAAAATTACACATGTATTTATTAGAAATGTTAATATTATTCACATAAATTACTCTTATTTTTCAAAGAATTACACGTACACCCTGTCAATAATAGCACATATATTATTCTTACTTTTTGATTGTTAGGGGTAGTTTATATAATTACGTAAAAAATAAGTATAATTTGTGTAAATAGATAAATAAGGAATATAAATGTAATTATTCTTAAATTATACAAATTGTTGAATGAAGGGTTTATTATTATTTTTTTCTCTACGTCAAAGTTTTTTGTTTAAATTCTATCAGAGGGTACAATTATAATGGAGAAATTTTTTATGAGGCGCAATAGTAATTTTATTTTATTTTTTGGGATAAAAAGTGCAATTTTATATTTTAACAGGATTAAAGGTGTAATTTAACCCTCTATTTTATATATGAAAGCAAATTTATAAAAAAAAATCCATCTTCAATATAATAATAACAATAATAATCATATTCTATGGTCCATACCATACCTGTACTTGTGGAATACTAAATAGGAAGACTTGGCAAGTACACCATATGTATATTTATCGTATACTTGATGTATAATTTAAATAAATAATTAATTAAATAATAAATATATTATATTTACTAATTAAAATTGCTTACATCATGGATGTAGTCATGCAAACCTGTCCTTTTTGTTTTAGAAAATCTGGGATTTACGAAACCTACCGAGACTGTAAAGCTGGGCATTAACTGCGCCACTTATTACCATATAATCTTCTTACCATCATATCTCATCCTACTCAGATTTGTGCTCATCCAAACTTTACCCTTCTCACTTTCTTCTCTTTCTATGTTGGGATTTTTACACCATCCTATATTGATATTTGTTGTAATTACACGTGAATTCATATAGTTTGAGAAATTACATATAATATTTATTTTCATTTAATAAATAGATTCCTCTATTAGTCAAAGTTCATAAAATTTATTAATGTTAGTAAAAAAACTTAAAGAAAACTCATATTTATCCTCAATTAATTTATTATGGGTCAAATAAATCTTTTATAATCACACTACCTTATAAGGTAAAGAGGTACATCCAAACATGCATTAACGTGTGAAGATGTATAAAATTAATTTAGTTATAAAGATTTGTTTGATTTGCAATAAGTCAGTAATAAGTTAACGAAGCTAATATAGATTTTTATTGATTTTTTGTTAATATCAACAAATTCAATAAATTTTAATTATGGAAGAATCGATTTCTTGGACGAAAATAATTTTATCCCCAGAGGGAAAATGATAATAAAAGCAAAAATGAAGGATGACACGTTTTTTATCACTTTATCCACGCTCCTCCTTATTCTGACGTGGCATTTCAAGCGAATGAAAAATGGCAGCTGGTGGGCCATCCCTTGGTGCCACGTGTGGGGGTAGAGGCTGTTCAATTGAATTTTTATTTAGACATTAATAAGAGACGAGGAAAGCTGAAGATGGTAATGTAACAAACACAACCAAAAATTGTGCGTCGAACATCATTTGGATCCCTCTCTCTCTGTCGCTCCGATCCCCAACACTCCGCTTTGTATTTTCACGCACAACACACACTCGCCGATACATAGTACATACAACCACTCCCCTCCCGGCCCCGTTTCTATCATATATATATATATATATCAGTATATATACGTATGGCGGAGGAGAAGGTGTCGGCGGTGGTGAAGGAGGCTGAGGAGGTGGAGGAAGAAATGGAGGAGGAGCAGTTGGGATCGAGCCAGACACTTGAACGAGTGGCTGCTGCCAAGAATTTCATCGAGAACCATTACAAAAGCCACATGAAAGACATGCAGCAACGCAGAGAAAGGTTGTTGGTTCGTAGATAGATATATACATGCATGTTTCCCCATTTTTTATGTCCTAGGAATTGTTATCTTGTTGCTTTGTTTTGATTTATGTGGATTCGCGTTTTTCGGATGCGGTGTGTCTGTGTGTTTGTGAGCGAGTGTTTTGTGAATTATACATATGCAGCCATGCAAGTAGATTTTTTCCCACGAATTAAATGGGATTTGGATTCAAGTTATAATTTTTTGGTGTGAATGTAATTGATTAGTGGCGTTGGTTTTGGATTCTCTTCTATTTTGGGTTTTAATTAATGTGATCTCGTGGCGGGTTACGTTTTTTTTAGAATTTTAGTAGTGTATTTTCTGATGAAGGTGAATTTCTGATAGCATGTGTGAGATGTTCGTCAAATTAAATTCCCCTTATTAAACATCAGAACACCAGATACAACTCTGAGATTTTGTGCCCATTTCCTAGGGAAGAAAGAAGTTGCCAATTTTATGTGTCACTTTGCAAGAATGCTCATATGAACTATCAAATAACGTGTATATATATATATATGTGTGTGTGTGTTATACTCGATCACCTACTTGAGGTTCAAGAATCATAAAACTTCCTTGGATGCTCTCCACGCTTTGCGATTTGCTACTAACATTTTTAACTTGGTGCTAAATTGACTAATTGCTTTTCATCATAGATTCTCATAGATGATAAAAAAGCTTTCTTGTATGTGTTTATTTCTCTTCCAAAAGAAAGTTGCTTGTTTTCTGCAGTCCGAGTATGTTTTCCTATTGATGTAGTTAATACTCAAATACACGTGCTCTAACTAAATATTGTGGGCAAATTGTAGGCGTGAAGTGCTTGAAAAGGCATTAGCAAACTCAGGTGTGTCAGAGGAAGAACAGATGAATATTCTGAAGGAATTGGAGCGGAAGGAGACAGAGTATATGCGGCTTAAGAGGCACAAAATTTCTGTTGATGATTTTGAGCTCCTAGCCATAATAGGAAGAGGAGCCTTTGGAGAGGTTCACGTTCTTTATATTTCTTAGTAAATCAGCTTTTGCGATTTCCAAGATTTTACAAAAAAGTGTACATAAACTGCTGTCATGGTTTAGTGTTTCTTTCAATGGGGCAGTAGCTCCTTTCCAAGTCCTAACTCTTTTTGTTAATCTTTATTCCTTAGAACTTTCTCCTCATATTTATGCTGCAAAATTATATATAAGTGCATGACTTTATCCAAATGGCTGAAGAGAAGTGCTGAGACTGATAATATACTTGTGGGCTCCTAAATGTTTGAGCTTATATAACAAGAGAATGAATAAGTTTGATGTCTATCTTCATTGGGGCTCAAGATCAAGCCATTCCCTTAAGCGAAGTTTCGCACCATACATGCATGGCTTCCTAGTCGCCTTTTCCTTCATTTGATTTTCTTCTACATAATACCTGACGATGTGTATGATCCTTTTGAAGGAGCTTCATGCAAGATTTGGCATTCCATTAGTTCTTACCTCTAGTGTTGCGGAGCATTATGAATCTGAAAAGCTATGTCACTTCGATATACTCATCATTCTTATCTAAGTCAAAATTGCTGGATCGTTTGCTCTTATAGCTTCACTTCTGAAGTTCTATTGTTTTCTTTATTTTCCTTTATTTGGTTGTAAGTTAATCTCCATTATGCTTGTGTAAACTATTTGTCCAGCTCATCAACTACACTGCCAGTAATTTAAGTGTGTTAATGCTGGATAACCTGCTTATATTTTCATCTCCTGCATATATGTGATTAAATTATGTCTTTTAAGCTTACTGGAAGCAGTAATACATGTAGCAGGTAATGTGGTTTATTCTATATTCATGTTCATTGGTTCTTAAATGAAGCTTCGTGACAGGTTAGATTATGCCGGGAGAAAAAAACTGGGGATATATATGCAATGAAGAAGTTGAAAAAGTCAGAAATGCTTAGCAGAGGACAGGTCAGCTCAAATTAATATGTAGATGCTCACTTCTCTTTAAAGTTTACAATAATAAATGCATGCAATACTATAAGTTCCAATTCAATCTTTTATTTGGTGGATTGTGACAACTCATTCATCTTTCAACACACAGCATCCACACACAGAATAGTCTCTCTTTTGGAAATTGATTGTATACGCCATCCACTTGCTTTCTGTCTGATTTCTGAAAGGAAAAGTCTCAAAAGAAAACCTATGGTAATTATGAATTGAATGAAAAAAAGGGGAGATTCTAGTTTTAAAATAAGAACGGTAAATTAATCTTCACCTGCGCATTCACATCATCAGGTACCTGTAGGAAATGATATGAAAAATATCATTCTCTATTCACCTTTCAGTATCCTTAAATTAGCTTATGGATTACATGTTGATGTCGATTGTAGAATCAAAGAACCATGCTCGATCTTGTTTTATCTATTTGAGCACAAAAGATAAATTGTTCAGCAATGTTAAGGTCTAGATTCATGTTTTTGAACTGTTAGGGTCAAGTTAGTAGTATTGTAGTGCTTTGAGGGGACTTTGCATCCATGAGTTAATTATATCGCACATTTTACCTCCAATAATAGCAGCCTTGGACAAGTTTGATGTTATTATTGCATGTGTTGGAAGTGTGAGGCGCCGAAATTGTCTTGGAGCATGGTTGGGAGCAATTAAAACAAAGTGAATAAAGTAAAACCTAGCAGTATAGTATGAACATTTAGTCATTTCCCATCTGGATAACTTTCCTTCCATTTTTAGCTCAAATTTCTTCCATGCTAGAAGCTCCATCCGCTATTTAGTTCTGGCTACTTGTTTATAACTAATAGCTTGGAGAAACATACTTATTTGGGTGTTTTATCTGCATGCTATAGGTTGAACATGTGAAAGCCGAAAGGAATTTGCTTGCTGAAGTTGCCAGCCGCTATATCGTCAAGCTTCATTGTTCATTTCAAGATGCAGAATACTTGTATCTAGTAATGGAGTACCTACCTGGTGGCGACGTGATGACTTTGCTGATGAGAGAGGACACCCTAACTGAAACGGTTGCTAGATTTTATATTGCACAAAGTGTTCTGGCAATAGAATCCATCCACAAGCATAACTACATCCACAGGTCAGAAATCCCATCTTCATGCATTTGTTGACAGATAACATAGTTGAATAAATGTAGAACATGGTATGTCATCTATCTGATCAATGCTTCTCATTTGTTTTTATTTTTTTCTTTCTGCAGGGATATTAAACCTGACAACCTTCTGTTGGATAGATATGGTCACATGAGGCTCTCTGATTTTGGCCTCTGTAAGCCTCTTGACTGCTCAAATTTATCCCCCCTAAATGGGAAGGAGCCAATGACAGAGGACAACTTAAGGAGATCGGTTGATGCCAATGGCTGCGTCCCTGATAAGGGAGATGGAAGCAATTGGAAGAGTCCTCTTGAACAACTGCAGCATTGGCAAATTAACAGAAGGACACAGGTAAAGTAAACTTTTCTCTTGTTACGAACATGCAACCAAATATATAACATCGAGGAATAAGTCCCGAAGTCACGGATTGGAATTTTTATTCATGGATACTGCTAAAAATGTTGAATCCTCTCTTTGCTAAGCTGGCAGTTTTTCTTCTGAGGTATGACTGCTATCATCACAGGCATTTTCAACTGTTGGCACGCCTGATTACATTGCTCCAGAAGTACTACTGAAGAAAGGCTATGGAATTGAGTGTGATTGGTTAGTGTCTTCTGATTATGTCTTTTGTTCTAAGCAATTGAATCAGCTCTTATGGTTGAGGCCATACAGTTGAACTCCAAGAATGTTACTTTATCCTAGAGAAGAATAACTGATGCCTTCAGTTTTGTAATGAAATGACTTGGAAATTAAGTTATAAACAAAAAGTAACTTGAATTTCCGTATGCCTACTTGCAGGTGGTCGCTAGGCGCCATTATGTATGAGATGCTTGTTGGTTATCCCCCGTTCTACTCTGATGATCCAATAACAACATGCAAGAAGGTGCCTATCTGTCGATTTCTTTTTATCTTTATAATACAGTTCACTTGTATTCACAGTTGAGGGGGCCAACGGACTCAATATTCTCTTTGGCTTAGTATTTCTATTGAGCTACTTTCACGGGCTACCACCTATTCCCTTTAAAATACATGCTTATCTTTCGAAATATGGATGACCACTATGTAACCTATATCAGATTGTGCACTGGAGAAATCACCTACGGTTTCCAGCTGAGGCAAGGCTAACTCCTGAAGCGAAGGACCTGATACGTAGTTTGCTCCGTGATGCTGACAATAGGCTGGGTTCTCGTGGGGCAGACGAAATAAAGGTGTCTTCTCTTACCAGAATATTATACTTATTGAAATAACTTTATTCCTCATAATTGATGCTTTTTCATCAGGCTCATCCCTGGTTCAAAGATGTTAACTGGGACATGCTTTATGAGATGGAAGCAGCATACAAACCGGAGGTGAATGGGGAGCTTGATACTCAAAATTTCATGAAATATGATGAGGTAGCGTCTCATGTATCCTATTGCCTTGCTCACTCTTTTCCATTGCTTTCAGAGAGGTGAAGGAGTGACTATATTGGAATAAGGTCTACCTAAGAACCTTCATTGAGCATTACAAAAGTTGTACAATGCCTGTTAGCCTATTGTTATGGATAGGGGGATGACTTAATGTTAGTATGGTTTAGTTGAATCATAATTAACATGAATCCAATGAAGTCACTTGTTCTCAACTTACTGAACAACATTAAACAAACTGGGGTAATGTCAACTTCTAAATATATTTTGAGAATTCTAAGATGATGCACCACGAAGAAGACTTTATATGACTATTACATGAATATATCCTAACTTTGCTGACTTTATTGATTCTTTTGCTTTTCTATATAGTTCAGTTATTATACATCAATTATATAACTGTGTACATCTAGGAGAATGAATTTGTTGGACCATGTGTGTGTTTATATAGATAGGGGAAATTGCACATTTTTGTCCCATAACTTAGGCCTAGGATATATTGAGTTCAATTGCTTACGAGATTCTCGAAAATAGTCACATAACTTGCAAAACGTCTCATTCCCGAAATGCATATACCAAAAACTAGAGTAGTGAGGGAACCTAACCATGGTAGGCACCACTGTCCCTTCTTTAGTAGCAATGTTCACTGCTGGCGCTGTTGCTAAGAACCAGCCCGTAGGTTTTAGTAGACACGGTACAATTGTAGGATGTTATACTCATAAGGCAATGATAGGGGGAGTACTATTAACAACCATGTCACTCACTGGTCTTTTCGACTGTATTATCAACTACGATTGAATCCCGCCCCCATTCAAGATCGGGGCAGAGGCCAACAATCAGTAGGGCAATAGCATAGCTATTATGACCTGGGCCTATTACTTAAGCCTACTTTCTTCAAGATACCAAAGGAGCAGCCGAACTCCTGAAAAGACTATAATAGAAGAGAAAAAGCTCGTCAAGATCCAACTCTATAGCTCTATAGCTCTAGTATCTAACTCAGAGCTTTCAGTCTTCTTGCCAACTTCCTTTATTAAACTAACCGAAAAAAACACGTGCAAGTCACGTAACCATTATCATTTCACAATGGAGGTTAATGACCAAGAGACTTGTACGTGATTTTCTCCATCAATTTAATAAATAGTATGCATGTGCGCAATCTAGTAACGGTATCTTACATATTCTCTTTTTCTTGTTCGGTTCCCTAATTGTATATGTCTTATATCATTATTACTCAATCTGCCAAAAAGTTTTATACAAATAAATGTGAACGTTAGCCGGTTGGTCTAAACAATCTCCTCATTATGGATTGGTTTTTATGAGGTTACTTTTCATACAAACCAAACTCCTCGTCCCTTCCATGACCAAAGTTTTTGTGTAAATGGACTTTTCTCTTCTTTCATTGTGCACAATTGGCAGTTTCACCACCACCAGTTTAAAGAAATCCTCTTCATCAAATCTATCTTCAGAAAGCTTTTTTGTTGCATTACTTAACTTTGTTTCAAAAGGCTTCCTCGAATTAAGCGTTTATTAAATCATCATTATTACTCTTTTTATCTTCTCTTTAGATGAAAATTTTCATTTTTATTTGAAAATGTAATAAAAATGAAAATTTAAAACAACTAAATGAGATGTCAATATGCATTTCTAATCCAGAAAATTATGCCCCTCGTCCTAAATAAGATGGAGCAAGCCCAATGCCATTTTCAGAAAATGACATTGGGCTTGTAAAAGACGCAGGGAAGGCAGAGGAGTGCTAAGGCTTGCCTTTTGCAAACCCATCCTATTTTTGGGGCTGGGTTGAAAGAGAGACGACCAGGAAAGGTGCCCGGTGACGCAGAGAGATGCTCCATGTGGAGGAGCAACTGCGAAATTCGGGGTGTGTGGGATTGCACTCGGTAGCAGCGTACCAAAAATCTTCTAATCAATCTTTTTAACAAGATTTATGGATATGATTGATCTATTACCATAAATATGAACTACAAATAAGACAAATATACACAAATTTCCTAATCAATCTTATAACATATTTAATTGTTTGTGTGTTATTAATGTTAAAGGATATTGATGTATAAATATATAATTTATTTGTGTAAATATATTAAGTGTTTTAAAAAGGTGTGTGCCATGCTATTCATTATGTGCCATGATGTTCCATGCGCCTAAAACAACTATGACTCACTTGGAAGCCAATGCAAAAAGTACTCATAACGTATTAAGTATCATTTTCATGAAAAGTTTAAGTTGTTATAAAGGACAAATATTTAATATTAATAACTTTCACGTAGATCTCAATCCACTTCTATATACATAAGATGTCAACTAAGATATCTATACCTCTTTGACTCATCTACTCTGAAGCTGAGCTATCAACTCCATCTCCTTTCTTTCTCTTCAATTGTTTGCATTCTATCATAAAATGCTTTCTGCCTCTAATTTCATATCATCATATTAATCTTAAATTCCAATTAAGTGCATAGTTTTTCTTCCAAAATAATAGCATTATTGACATTAAGTGATTTGGCATGTATTATGCATCAATATCCATATTATCGCTACTACAATCTACTAATGCCCTTAAAACTAAGGGCGTGCATTCGGTAAAATTGAAGTGGACCCAAAATTGGGTACGCCAAACTATGTATTGAATACCAAACTGGATTACTCAATTCAGTTTGGTAATTTACCGATTTTTTTTGTAAATGTGGTACGGTATGTTGTTAATTGAATTTTGCTTAAAGAAAGGGGTAAATTACAACCACCTCTCTTAAAGTTTGTCATAATTACAAATACCTCTTTATTTGAAAATTATAAATATCACCCTGATTGTAATGTCCGTCTAACAATGAGCCCATTTTGTTAAGTCTCCATCCAATTTTTGTAGTGAATTAACCAAACTGCCATTTTGAATTATAAATTGTAATTTTATATATATTTTACAATTTTTTAAAATAATTTTATGAACTAATATTTCCTCTAAATTATTTATTTTTTACCCACCCTCAATTTGTTTTTACATTTTTTCAAATATTTTTTTATTTTTTAAAAAAAAATCCAACAAGGGTAAAATAGTAATATCCACTTTACTGTTTAGGGGCTACATAATTATTTTCCATTTGAGGGGGGTATTTGTAATTTTTTAAACAACACATGGTATTCTTAATTATACCAATCTCAGGGGAGGCAGTTGCAATTACCTTAAAAAAAATGAAATTCGTAATCCGATACATACAATACATATTATACACATTATATAATGTAGGAATGTAATGTAAATAATGTAATATACATTATATTTTAAAAAAATCAGTATTCAATGCAGTTCGGGTTATCGAAAACCAAAACCAAGCTTATAATAAAATTTTTCAAAAAATTTTATTATTTCAGCACGGTTTGCCAAACTTTGCACATCCCTAGTTAAACATTGATTCTTTAGCAACCTATTACTTATGCCATGTTTTTTATGTACGACTTGTATCAAAATTCTTGATTCAATCTTCTGTTAAATTTTCAATTAATGTGGAAAGAAATTCCATAATGTTCATGCTCCTCCGCTTTAACATATACTAAATAATTGATCTTTTTTCATTTTTCACGTTATTTTTAGCAAGTCTTATGTTTTAGGATTCTAGGATATTAGAAGTAGTTTGTGTTAATTAATTCATTACTCTTAATTAACTTGTGAAACGGTAAAACTATTTCAGCGTGTCATGTAAAGATGGCGGGGTCCCCTATTTTTTCTTTTATTATGTTGCACATGAAAATAAGGGCACAAATAAATTGAACCAAGTAATATTTTAGGATTACAATGCCAGTTATTCAAGTAACCTTATGTAAGGGTCTTGACTCTGGGCTTTCCGAAAGGGAATGCTTTATATTCCCTAATTGATTCTCTACTTTTCCTATAAAACAAAATATGACCGTGATTATTTCCTTTTATATTACCTTATTTCCATTTTCATGTCTTTCTTCTTCTCGGGCGTCGGGTTGTTAACAAAATTTCATATATATTTTTTGTTGTACTATTGAGTATGTTGTTCTTCATCGATAATCAACATCTCTTACTGCATTTTTAGCAAATAAGTACCAATATTCAGGGGATTAAATTTTTTCCTCCAAGTTTGATTGAATATGTTAGATAGTCTAAAGACTTTAGCTTTTGTTATCTAAATAACATCTGAACATTTAGTTAAAGATCATTGAACTATGTACAAGATGCCCATGTTTCCTTTGTACGGCCATCCATTAGGTTAAGTTTAGTGGGTCGGTATTGATTATGAGCAAATTAACATGCAATTGCACGAATGAGTTTTAGTTTTATGCTTGTTATTAGGTTGAACATGCGCTTATTTTCTCTCCCACACTTTTCTTGGGTTGTTCTATGACTGACCAATTTATGGAAATACATACTTGGACCATTCATGAAATTACTGTAAATGACTACCGTAAGAACTTATATCCTCTCTCCTAAACTAATTAAAATTGGAGAGAAGACGACATTGATGCATTCCAACACGTACATAATTGTTATAAGTTAGTTATCAGCGTAATGTAAATTGATGAGCTATGTCTTTTGTGAGCAATAAGCGATAAATTTGAAATCGGTACTACGTTTATTGCTTCTTCACCTGTTGTTGATCTCAGTTGCTTCCTTTCTTTACTTGACGCTAATGTTTGATAACTATCAATGTAATAATTTGTGTTTGTGGCATTACAATGTAATTTGTGCTTCATTTATCACCTCACTGATATGTTTTTTGTATATGATTCCAGGTAGATCCACCTCCTGCAAAATCTAGTTTTGGAGTCTGGAGAAAGGTTTGTCATTCTCTTTCATCAACTAGAAATAAGATTTATGATTTCCCAATAATAAAAGAGTTGCTCTTTCTGATTTTTCATATCTTACACATGTTAATGGAGATTCAATGAGAACATTACTAGTATTGGAGTGAAATAATTTACATAGTACTCTACTTCCTACAAGAAAATAAGTGCAATGGCCTCATAATGCATGTCCAATTAAAGTGATTACAATGTTATGTTTTATATGACTGATTTGTAGTCTAATGGATTACTCTCCTTTTTTATTTCCTCTATTAAATGTTTTAAAGTTTTCATCTTATATATGTTCCTTTATAGTGGCAATACACTGTTTTCCTCGGCTCTTACTTGTTGCCCGTGGCTATTTCTTTTCTTTGGTTTCTGCCAGTTGCGCAATCCAAAAGATTTGAGTTTTGTTGGTTATACATACAGAAACTTTGAGGGCGTGAAGGGGCTAAGTAAGTGTTTCAATAAGTTGAGCTTAATTTTTTCTCCTAGTCATTATAATATATCTTTGTTTTAGTTATCTACACAAAATTATCAATTATATCAATTTCTTTTAAGGAAATATTAATATTTTGGCAAACGCTCTTACTCTTGAAAACAAGTTAGGAACAATAACATTATTAACAATTCAATATATTCAGTTAAATACTTCAAAGTAACTTCGAATTGATAGACATTTATAGAAACTGCATACCATGTTCTAGGTTAATAATAAATACTATTTATCATTATTTTGGCTTATTTATCATTATTGGTTGAGGAGTAAATTGTAGTACATCAGCATATCCTTTATTGTGCATGTACTCATCTTTGCAAATCCAGACCTATGGTACCGTACATGTCTTTTTTGCAATATTTCTATTCTCTTTTTACATTCGTTTGTTATGAGAATTTCTTTTAATGGATATTAGTTGCATTTAGTTTCTGAAAGGAAGTCATTAGTGCATTTATCTTCAAGATTTTATTTACAATATTAAGATTTCAAATAAACGGTATGAAGAGAAAAAATCAAGTTTATTTATACAAAGCTTATTGTTTTATCTCTCTATACCATCGTTAAGAGCTTCAAAAGATCCTCCCCAATATTTGATGGTTACCTTTCTGTACAATGTGTATTGGTTGCAAATTGGATGAATCGTTGTATTCCCATTTGTTTATATTGGCAAAACTTCTTAGAAATAAGTGCCTCTTAAGAAATGGGACATGGATAAGCCTTATAGCATATCAAGGAACAAAGTCTGCTAATATCTATGGTCTTTGTTGTCCAGTCTAGACCAACAACACATTCACTTTTTTTCAGTATTAAACATTAGGCATAACTTTTATAGTTGGATTACTTTCCCTTCATAGTAGATTAATATTAGAAACTATTAATAGAAGATGCTCCTCGATTGCCCTTGGAGTCATAGGTTTTGCTTCTGCTTGTTGAACTATTATCTCAACAAAAAGTAGTATATTTAGTGTATTATGTTTGTTATCCATTTCTCTAGGATCTTTTGCAGTTGTCCAGAATTAAAAACAATGAGTTATTAACATAAGATATGTGGCATCAAACTTCTTAGAGAAACTTTCAACACTATAAAGATTCAATCAAGTTTGAGCCCGCATCTTTAAATTACTCTGGAGTATATCTAGAAATTAAATTCTTTACTTGAAAACCACATCCCAACTATCTTTCCGAAAACTTTAATCTGTGTATTCATTTGTGAGCTTTTTGCTTCTCCATATTTTACTACAATCATAATCAAGGAAATGGAGGATGTTGACAATATATATGTTAAGTATTTTTTTAATTCTCGTTTTTTGCACGAGTCTATTACATATTCTTAATAGAGGTTAAGATTTTAGGATTACAATATTGTAATTCTAGCATATATGTCTACCTTTTGGACCACTCATGTAGCTGTTAATTTGCTTTCATTCTGTTTGCATTTATAATTGGAGCTTGCACGCTGCAACAATGTCAATTTTTCTTCCTGAAAGATGTTTTATAGAAAATCCAGAATTAAATAACTTTTGTTTAGGATGATTTAGGCTTCCAAAGCCTTATATATATGATCATTCTAGAGTTAGTTGCTAGTAGATCCTCGTTTATTATATAGCTATTTTAGGAAGAAAATACTATTTTTTCCGTAGATCTTACATGAATATTATACCAAAATAGAAGATGAAATAGATTCTTTAATTTCTATCAACTTAAGTTTATTTGCATTTCTTAATTGCTCTTTTAATTTTAACTTCCTATAAACCTTCTACTCCTGCAGATAAAAAGGGCATATCACCCGAGCGCTTATCAACTGATTCTACTCGGAGTTAGTTCTCTTCCACTAATTACTTTCTATTTTGGGTTAATTATAGCAATTATTCTTGAAAGTTAGTGCGGTAGCCGACTATGCCCTCTCTCTTCTTAAATTATAAAAATCAAAATCCACCAATCTAAATTTGTACTGTTAGAAGAGTTTTAAAATTATCTCCTTTCGGGGATTGAAATTAAAGGAATTAAACACAAAATAATTGTACTTCTATATTTCCAGAACCATGATAACATCCCGTTAAATTTCTTAATATTTACACGAGGTCGTTGTAATTAACCATTTCTTTGTGTACTGATACTAAGCTGGATTCTCTAATTCCTCTTTACTTTTCAGGTGATTCTGGAGTAGATTATTCGTTAAAATACAACTCCGATCAAGAGGAAGATCTTAAACGTACATCATCCACAGGCACTCTACCTCAAAAACCCTAAATTTCTTTGCACAAGCAATCTGTTGTAACAACTGAATCCTCTCTATGAGGACAAGTTTCAGTTGACTTTATAGTCCATTTATGTATCCCTTATGAAATTAGGAACAAAACATCTTGGGAACCCTCCTTTTTTGTATTGTACTATATAGGAACTTTCGAGACTCTGTCTCGATGTTCAATTAGATGAATTAGGCATTGTCAATTTCCTATGTAGCCATGCAATTAAGAGATTCATTAGACCCTTTAGTTATTGGAGTTGGCAGATCCACAGATAAACTTCAGAATTGTGACAGTTTGTTGCTTTGTAGGCCAATCAATGGTTCTTAAAACTTCAGCAGTTTGTATTGCTTTATTTCTAGTTTGCTTTTAATAAACTTATAATGTTCTTTTTTTTATTTATATATTTTTAAATTTAAGCAATTAAGTGATATGTTTTATATGATTATTATAATAATATGGTATATGATTTTATAAAACTTTATCGCATGTTAGAAACATTAAATTTTACGATAAATAAGTATGAATTAGATAAATTTCAAACGAGGAAAAAAATATATTTTTGATCCCTCCAAAAAATCACTAAAACAATTTTCATCCCCCTTCATTCATGAGTTGTACTCTTGGTCCTTCAAAATTAAATACATAAATTTGGAAATTACTATGAATAGGAAGAAAAGGTATTTATCAAAAACATTATAAAATCTATAGTAAGATAGGAAATACAACTATATCCACTGACGGTATCTTGTAATATTTTCCAATGGATCTTTGTGTAAGTTTTGTCTGTGAATAAAAAGTGCAGTAATTACAACTATAATTGCAAGAAGTATAACTATAATTTTACAAAAAAATTAAAATATTCGTATATTTTAATTTAATTTCAGGAGTGGGTGAAAAAATATTAACTTGTCATTTCTTGCTTTATCTAAAGTTCATGTCAATGTAATTGCTCTGCAGCCATCAATTTTAATACTAAAATATACATATATTCCATACATTTAAATCTAATTACTCCAAATAAAAATAATTATATTCACAATCAAATTATCTCATTTTTCTCTTTTGGAATTCACTCATCATGACTTACTCTCAATACTCTAAAAAATCTATACCAAGTGCCTATTACAATATCATCAACACAAATAAAAAGAAAAAAATTGAAGAGAAAATAATTCAAACCATAAATAAATATTATATATATTGCACACTGTCACAAAATTATCGATATTTTTTAATCATAAGCTACGCAAGTTTCGACTCAAACAAAATTAGTATAGCGGTGTTAAAATAACAAAAAGTTATTTTTGTTAAAAAAAATAATTATAATTAATTTTTATAAATTATTTAATAAGAAATATAATTGTTATATTGAAAAATTTGTGAATCAATATCACTAATTATTATCTATAAATTTAGAGGATATTTTTTTATAAATAAATTACGGCACATCGTTTCTGCTTGCATGTAATAAATAATCTTTTTAAGTTTTAAAATAGATTTAAATAAGAGAAAATTTTAGTGAAAAATATATAAGAAATAGAAAAAACAAAAAACAAGAAAGGCAGACGTTTTCGTATATTTTGGCGACCGCCTGTCTTTACCGATCAACGACTCGCCTCCGATCGTCGTTGTTTGATAATATTTCTACCGTAATCTCAGGTACTTTTGATTATCCTTGCTTGTTTGATCATAATTTTGAATTTTGTTATGATGTTAATTTTTGTGAACGTACATGTAATTTTCCTTTTGTGTTTTATTTTTGTTCTTCAAATGTGATTTTTCAAAACCCTAATTGAACCCTTATTAGCTGATTGTCTGGTGACGGGGTTGTCGTGATCATTGCAGAGGTTAGGAAGTTAGAGTTTTCTGGATCACACGTTTCTTCAGGTTATAGCAGTACTATTCTAGAGTTTAGTCTGCAGATACCTCTATTTCACAATTTTCTCTTCCTCCCAGGAGAATTGTTTCGCTATTTGTAATGTTTTGAGAGGTTTAGACAATTCTGTTTTGAAAGTTGGTGGTTTTGAATCTGGGCTCTTGGTGATGAGTTCATTAAAAGCAATGGAGGTGTTTGCTGGTTTTGGTTTGACAGGAGAGATTAGAGTTTATTGTTTGCTGTTGGTACTTGCAATGGGATTTAGTAACCATTGATCAAATTTGTATTGGGAAATGGGAAGTTGGGGAAATGTGCTTGTCGCCTTTAGAAGCATAGGCATGTTCCAAAGAAGCTGATCAGTGGTGGAATTTAGTTTGGCTTCTAAAATCTGATTGAGAGGAAAATTAAAAGAATTTAGTTTTGGCTTCTAAAAGCTGATCAATTGCAGAATTTAATTTAACTAGGTATGAATCAATGTAGAACTAGAACATGGGCCAGTTGATTAACTTAATAATGCTATACAGGACCATAAATTTATTTGCTTTGCAATTTTAACGCAGGGGTGCAACATATTCTGTTATATCTATTTGCCATGGAATAATATTTATTTTCAAACTGTTTTGATGGTTGAGAGTAAATTGATGGCTGTATCGTTTTGTTTTGTTATTTAGCTTTCTGTTTGAAAAATTTATGCAATGATCCAGCTTTGCGTGTATTCCTGTCTAGGATGCAGATTATTGTCTGTATAGAGGCTTACTATTAGTACTTGCCACTTCAAAGAAAAAAAAATGGTAGCCAGTTAATAAAAACGAATAACCATTCAATGAAAGACCTCCTGCTCAATGTGACTATGGTCCCCTGTGATGCGAGTTCACTTGGCTGTTTATTCTCATGAACCTCTTTCAGTCTCTTACATTGCCTTCCATGTTCTGTTTATTGGGGACTTTCCGTGTATTTGTGACATAATTTTGATTTTTCAAGGCAAATCTTCAGTATATGACAGTTTGAGGCTGGTTTTGTCTTAGTTGCAGGTACTATTGTCCAGTTGCCATATTCAACTCTTTGATCTCTGGGTTTGATGCATTGATTGTATCATTGTAGTAGTGCAACATTGCCATGCATACTTGTGTTAACTGGTCTTTTAACATAGACTGCGTATGGAAATGGATGCGATGTCAGCATCTGGCAATTTTGATCTTTCTTCTGGTAGTCCAGATAGGCCATTATGTGCATCTAGGCATCGTGGATGCTATCGTCCCTCTTTACTGGACAGAGCAGGTAGCTTCCGTGAAAACATGGAGAACCCACTTTTATCAAGTCTGCCGAACATGTCTAGAAGCAGTTCATCTGTAACACAAGGAGATGTGTGCAACTTCTTTCAATGTCTGCGTTTTGATCCGAAGTCTATGGTTGTAGAGCACAAGTTGAATCCGTCACGAGAATTTAAGCGGCTTGCAGGTGCTGCCATTGGCATTCCACTGGAAGATTCTCTGCCTGCATCTTCCAAAAGCAAACAAGTCTCTTCTCCATCACTGGATGATCTCAGACGACTCAAATCTGGTCTGCGGGAGAGTGGGACTAAAGCTAGGTAGTTACTGCACTTCTTTTTTATGCTTTTCCTCTTTCCTGTTTTGGATGAATGGGAGGTGTTAATATTGAATGCATACCAGGGAGCGCGTGAAAATATTCAATGATTGTTTATCAGTAATTAACAAGTGGTTCCCTACTGTTCCATCGAGGAAGAGATCACGTCTGGATGCCCTGTCTAATGACCAACCCAATACACATGTATCAATTGATCGATCCCTTTCTCTATTGGGCGGTGGTAAAATGGGATACCAGAATTATGCTAGTGTGAGTGGTTTAGAACTGGAGCAGCATGAATCTGAAGAAAGGAGCAAGATTGCCATTCCAAGCAAACGCGCTCGAACTTCTATGGTTGATGCTAGGGTTTGTCTTTTTTTCTTCTCTGAAGTTAGAAAAGTATTTTGTATGTTTTTCTTTGAGCAGAACAGATTTGATGATTACTATTTGCAACTCTTCTTTGAACTATTTTTCTCTTGATTTCCTTTGTCGAATAATACCAAAAATTATGTAGAGTACTTTTATGACATCTTTTATGACCTGCTAACTCCCATCTAATCGGGGTATTTCGCTGAACTATCTAGTTGTGGCAAATTTTTCCCCTTCCCCTCATTTTAATTTGTGTCCCATTAAATCACATAGTACTGTGGTCCTTGCTTGTAAGAAAGTGAATATCAAAACTTTTTCTGTGACGACTGATTTTATGCACCTTAATTACTTAGATTATGTACAGGCAGGTACCCCTGCGAGACTGCCGGGAACTATGGATAAGGGTAGCGATGTAATAAAGGTCTCTAATAGTAGTGCAGTACAGGGTTTGGATCGAACTTTATCTGTTCCTCTTGATGGTTGGGAGAATTCAAGACTGAAGAAAAAGCGTACAGGCATAAAGCCCAATGCTGCCCCTAGTTCAGTGGCAACAAAACCATTTGGTGGTGACAGGGAAGCTAAACAGGCAATGCAGCCACAAGTTTCCAGCAAAGCCCGTTCAAGGTTGACTGATGCCTATGGTTTCAGGTATTATTTTTAGAACTGTTTCACCTGGCTATTTATGTGGCAAAAGAAGGACCAATATGTTCTTAAAATTCACTTCAACTATTTGTTGGATGATTGATTATGTACATATTCAAAGTCCTTTACAGTGTTATCTTAATATTCACCTTGATGTAGATCCGGGATTGCTAACGGAGGTCCAGGGTCAGGAAAAGTGAAAGTTACCTCACAGACCAGCTCAGGCATTCGTTTGTCTATTTGTAAGACTGATTCAGATAACGATTCCCTTCTCCATGGGGGCAAAGAGCGTCCAAGTGGTAAAGAAAGAGTGAATCTGAAAGCTGTAAACAAGTATATAAGATATCTTTTTCTCTGTTTCTCTTAATTACTTTTGGAACACGATTGATGTTATAATGTAATAAATATATGTATCTTCTGCTAAGTATTTACTTTACAGTGTGTTTTACTGGTTGTGAAGTGCAAAATAGTTTGTTCTCTTTGACACTAGTGGGGTTTTGGGTAGTTTCTGCATTTCAATGGTTGAGTCATTCAGTTTAGTATGGCTGCTAGCTTTTAATGCTGTGGCCACAGGAATTGGTAGGTGTCCTATATGTACTTTATACTGACAAATTGTGAGTTGGGATAAATTGTGAGATTTACTAATGGGTGAAAATGTTTAATTTGCCCCTAATGTTAGTTCCACTGTTTTTACAACTCTTTTTGCTGTTTGATAATTTTATATTATTTATTTTTTGCCTTTGAATTAGCGCAAATTCCCGGGAAGATTTTAGTTCGGGAAGTCCTATTTTGGGCTCAAAGCTGAATGCAAATGCTCGTGCACACAGATCAGCTTCAGTCGGTGGTGCTTCCAAGTTGTCTCAAGTGGTTCAAAGATCCGCATCCCCTAATGATTGGGGGCTTTCCAGTTGTACAAACAAACTTCCAGGTGTCCTTGGAGCTAACAATCGAAAACGTGCACCTTGTACACAGTCTTCATCTCCCTCTGTTGTGAATTGGGTTCAGAGGCCACAGAAGATTTCACGAACTGCTAGAAGAACTCATTTTTTACCCATCTTTACTGGCAATGATGATAAATATGCTGGGGATCCGACACCAGATATGATGGCAAATGAAGGGCGCTTTTCTGCCGGTTCGCCTCTGAAAGTTAAAATAAAAAGCAATAATTTCTCGCGCGCTGCATTATCTGAAAGTGAGGAATCAGGTGCAACTGAAATTATGTCGAGAGACAAGAATAAGGATAATGAGATATATGAGGGAAGTGGTCAAGATGTACAGGAAGTGTCAACCCTATTGCTGCCACCAAGAAAAAGTAAGGCGGTTAGCAGAGATGACTATGGACATGGTGTTAGGAAACAACGCAAAACTGGTCGGGGAGTTACTTCCTCCAGGGCCGTCTTGCATTTAACGAGTGAAAATACTGGGAGTGTGGGAATAACCAAACAAATTAGGAGTTCTGGACTTATTCACAAGACTAAAAGGTTTAGTGCAATTTTCCACTTTGCTGTCATGCTGATTTACATTAAGATTGTAAATCTGTTCGAGTATTTTCTTGACATTGTAAAACCTTATGTTCACCAGAGCTTGTCGGCCCCCTACAAGAAAGCTCTCTGATAGGAAGGCTTATACACGGAAAAAGCATATTGCTACCAGTATGGCAGCAGATTTTCTTGGTAACTTAAACCTTGGATTAATTTGATTTTCTTGGACAGTTTATTTAGTCGCTTTTCATCAAAATAATTGATTTTTTCCTGAATAATATAACAGCTGTTTCTGATGATGGACGTGAAGAGCTCTTGGCTGCCGCAAATGCTGTTATGAAAACTGGTGTTTTACATTTAAAAAGTTTTAGTTCTCTTGATCTCGAACATATCTTGTTCTTTTGTCGATGACAGGTCTAATTCTGAATGCAGCTCAGGCCCTTTCAGGCCCATTTTGGAAGAAGATGGAGTCTCTCTTCCGTTTCATATCTAATGCAGACATCTCTTATTTGAAAGACCAAGTAATGCATTTATTATTTTTGGATATCATCTAACTGCTCTCCAGCAAGAAATGACTTTGCTCCAATTTTTTATTTTCATGTTATGATATCGTATTTAACAATAAGGGCGAGAAGTTACTTTAATGGAGTTTTCCCATTTTTATTGCCTTTAGCACTTACAAAAGTACATCCAGTGGCACTGGCAAGAATCATGAAACATACTGGCCGTGTCACTGAAAGCTGTGTATTTTATACCTCACTTCATTGTAGCATCAGCTGTGAAGCAAGCTTAATCACAGCCAGGTCATAGTTGTGTGCTAAACAGACCCCCAATCCTTAGGATATCCCTGGGTAATTTTATTGTATTGCTGCACCATTCCTTGATAAGTAGCCCTGGCATTGTTTCAGTGTATGATACATTAAAATATATCCAGTTACTTTCCTGCATTATGGACAGAAAATGATGTGTCATTGCTGTCTTCATAGCATCTGAAGTGATTTTATTTATAGCTTGGAACTGCAGATGCCAATAGAGACTTTTCCATGGTTAGATGCATGTAAAATCTCTTTCTTTCATGTCCACTTGTGCTAATTTATACACTTTCACATGTGCACGTTCATTTACATTGACCCTTTTTTGTATTTCAGTAGTCTGTTTATCTTCTTGTGATGAAAGTTGCTACCCAGGTTGGGATTGTAAAATCTAATTATCATTTACTTGCTGGTGATGTCTGAATCTCAGTTTATAGTCGGCAGTCATTTTCTATCAACTCCTTTTTGTTACTATGTATCCCAAGTGGTCTCTAACATTTTGCTTTTCCCTTCTAGGTGAATCCCGACTTTGTAGTCGATGCATCAACTTCAGCACTTCTTGACACAGATAGGGAAATGCCTAATGGCTGTGGGTTTAATGAATATGGGAGAGAGGAGTTTGACTCGAGAATTATTGAACTTATTCCTGAGCATTCAGCTCTGACACCGAGTGGGATCTCCCTGTACCAGAGACTGGTTGCAGCATTGATTTCTGAAGAAGAAAATGAAGAACTTTTATGTGGTGGGAAAGATGTCCTTGGATATGATGTCTATGGATCTGGACTTGACGTGGAAAATAACATAGAATCAGACATATTCCCCCGTCTCATGTCAGAAGGTTATGATCTTTCTGGATATCCTACTTCTAGTGGTTACAGTGTAAATAGTCACAGAATATCATTTGATGAGGTGGACCATAGCGTGCGAGGTGACAACATTGTGCCCATTCAAGATACGGGCTATGATCGTTTGCGCAATGATTTACTTGCAGACCAATTGATGCCTGGCGCAGAATGCTCCAAGTATCAGTATCATAACATGTCAATGCATGAAAGACTTCTCATGGAAGTGCACAGTATAGGAATCTACCCTGATTTAGTGGTATGGTCAATCTCTTGCGCTTTACCCATCTGATTACTATTCTCTTTGTCCTGTTAAGTTACATTATTCTTGGCACCCATTCTGTCTTGATCAGTCTGATTTGGCACAGAGCATTGACGAGGAAAAAAGTGGAGATAACTGTAGATTAAATGAGGTCTACCTGGAACAGAAGTACCAGGAAAAGGTAATATGTGGTTCCAGCCGCAGTTACTGAAATAACTAACCTCGTTTCACCATTTTCCCTTTTAGGTACTTATTCCATTGTGCATTGTTGCAAGCGAGCTAATATGCATCCGCAAATGCAGTACTAGAAAAGTTTTAGATCTTAGACACAAATAATACACATGCTATGATATCTATTTTCTGTTTATTTGATAGTGTGGTTATTGTAACCTCAGAAACAATGGCACTAGGCTTTTGGGCCGAAGACTTATGGGCACAATAACTATTTTAACTGACTCTCTCTCTCTCTCTTAGAAAATAACTAGAGGTATAATTAAATGCCATAAACGGAATGTAGAAGGAAAGTTGTCTGTTTCATTTGTTTAATGTGCTAGTTCTGAAGTCATCAACAAGAGAACAGATCTTTGACGGAGAGAAGCTTTAGTTACTCATAAAGACATGTTCTTGCGTAGGACTAGACTTTTCATGCGGCATCACTCCAGGAATAAGATTCTCCACATTTGAGTTTTTGTGTTTGTTCTTCTGCTAATGTGAATGTATTGTTGCATTCGTCCAGAGAAGCTTTTGATAAACATTACTGAATCCTTGAATAGGTGTTAGTGAAGAAAGGCTTGGTTGGCAAACTTCTGGGTTCTGCTTCTGAGGCCAAAGCGCTCCAGGAAAAGTACGGAGTCTTTTTCTCCCCTTTTATGAACAATAGTGTAAACTTTTGATTGATCGTCTCTGCACTTAGATGACACTTTAAGCACCTTAATATGCAGGGAGTTTGAAGGACTCGCTCTTGACAAACTTGTGTTAATGACTTATGAGCATTACACGGTAATCATCACTGCGCCCTATCTTCAATCTCCTTGAAAAATGTAATTCGCATTTCCTAATAAGCATGATTCAGTGATTTGCTGTTATCATGGAGTAATGCAGTAACTTGCCCTTATTCGTTATATGTGAATAACAATTTCTCATCAGGGACAGAATTTATTAGCATGGATGCTGGAATTTTTCATTAACTTAAATGGTACAGATGATATGAACTTAATTACACAAGCATACCCGTCTTTTGATAAGATTGTTTCTTGAAGGTCTGTCTTACTACTCATCTTATTAGGAAATGTTAACTGTTACAGTGATTTGATCTGCGGCAGAATTCAATCAAATACCATGTCCACCTACTTATATGATATTAAAATTATGGTATTATAAGTTGAGGGTCCTTTTACCCCCTGCAGCGTTGCAGCCATGGGACAAAAACTGCAAGTGGTAAAATGGCAAAACAGGCTGGCTTAGCTTTGGTTAGGCGGGCATTGGAACGATGCCAGGAATTTGAGGCCACAGGAAAGAGCTGCTTTGGTGAACCTTTGTATTTGGAGATGTTCCATTCTGGAGTATCCTGCCTCATGGATGGAACAGCTTTAACTTGCATCAGAAATGAATCTGATAAGATTCACCTTGGCGGATCTGGATGCTCTCTGGAACTTAGAACTTCAGGTATGTGGTACTGAGAGACAGCATAGAGCTTATCGACATTTATGTGAAACAAACTAGATATGGGTGCTGTTAGAATTTTCTCTCTTTTGCTTTGAGTTAATGGCAATGTCATTCTTTTACGGATTATATCAGTTTTCTGGATGCTAATTTTTGGTGCAGCTCCTGTGGGCACACAGCGGAGCCCTTCTTCAAACAATCAGGATGTATATTCTTCAGAAGTGGTCCTATCAGCTAATCTGGGTGCTGAACCACATACTAGCAAAGAAGATAGCTGGTCAAATGGAGTGAAGAAAAGGGAATTATTACTTGATGATGTCAGTGGTACAATCAGCACATCTCTTGGTGGTTCTCTGTCTTGCAGTGCAAAAGGAAAAAGGAGCGAGAGGGACAGAGAACGAAAGAGAAACAGCGGAGTGGGGTTGTCCAGGAGTGGAAATTTGAAAATTGGCCGCCCTTCTTCAGCCACTGTTAAAGGCTACAGAAAGTCTAAGGCAAAACCTAAGCAGAAAACAGCTGAATTACCTGCTTCCATCAATGGTCCTCTAGGAAAGATGTCTGATCAGTCAAAAGTAATGTTGTCTTCGACACTTAGCAGAAGTGAGATTGCCAAGGATAAAAATGACTATAACCTGGATGTGTTGGAGGAACCCATAGATTTATCTGGCCTTCAACTCCCTGAAATGGATGATTTAGGTGCTTCCATTGATCTTGATGGTCAAGGGGATGATCTAGGATCATGGTTCAACAGCATTGATGATGACGGATTACAGGATCATGATTATATGGGAGGCCTTGGAATCCCAAAGGATAACCTAGCAGACCTAAATATGATGGTTTGAGACTGTTTATGTATAATCCTGTCTCTTCTACAATCACATGGAAGAAAAAGTAATTGTAGTCATGAATTGACCAGTATGAGGTCATTTTACTATCCAAAAGATAATTAGGTTATATTCTTTAGGTTAGGTCTGCACAAGTTTATTATGAGTAAACTTTCCTCATAGGTTTTGTCCCTGTTCAAGTTGACGATCATGGATAGTGAAGATGTTTTGGCTCACGAACAAGCTAGTCTCTTAGTAAAAGATCTTTGAAAATAGTTTTTTGGTTGTAGTAATTACAGATCAAGTATGATATCCCTTGTACATAAACTTTTTCTTTTCAATAAAAACACATTTTTGCTTATCTTACACTCTGCTTGGAGCCTTCAGATGTTTTAGCTGGCACAAATGGACCTCCCATTTGATAACATATTAGTTTGAACTGATGAACTTCTCTCTTGATAACGCATCTAGTTTGTATTCATGAGCTTCTCTTTCTATAATATACCATTTTATTCTTTCAATTGGTCAATGTTTCTCATCTCTTGCGATTGTAAGTCTTATGGTAGGAATGATGGGGAAGTTCTTGTTGTCTTCCTCAGTTTTTCCTCAAGAATGAAGTATTATATGGTGGTAAACTTCATGTGCTTGCCAGGTGATGATGGATTCTTGTCTCGGGATCCAATCTTTTCTGACCATCTGTACTGTTTTATCCTGGTTACTTACATAGAATGTATACTTGCTCTTTTAACATGACAATGAAGCTGTGGAGGGTCATCCTTGTCAGTTCCTTATATATCAGGATCTGAAATATCTTCTGTGCTTCGATTTTTTAACTGATACTTTTATACTTATGAAGCACAAAGTAAAATGAAAATTATATTGTATGCAACAACTGAGGTGAGGTGCGTTTGGTTAGTTGCTGTTCATGGCTGCCATATTTCTGCACATCCTTAATTCTGGATTCTGCGCATCTTTAGTTCTGGTATAGAATGTTGGATAGCCTATCTTCTGAAGCAACAAAAGATCTCCTCTCACCCAACACTTTTGTCACAATCTTCACTGTCTACTTCATCATACTCGCCATGTTGAGTTGAGGTGTACTGACTTTTACTGTAGTGGTTCTTCCTTGTGAAGGTACTCATCGTTTGTTTGCGTAGATACTGCAATATTCCTGATATGAAAGTTTTCCAGGTTAATATCACTTATTTGTATTAAATGGTTCTGAGTTTCGTCATTTGGCTTTCAGTTAGAGGTTGATCATAACTCTGAACTGATCGGAGTAGAAATTTGACCTGATCTACGGTAGATTTCATTCTCACCATTTTTTGGGGCTATTTTTACATCTCAACCATCCATGGAATTGGAAGTAATTTTGCTGCATGGGTAGCCTGTTCATGGAGGAAATTGAAGCCCCGTGAGTTCATCCATTACTAATTTTTATCTCGCAATGTCACTGTACAACTTTGTAGTGTTGAATACCTATTACTGATGCAGCTTATTTCTGTCATCTTGATTTATGAAAGCATCCTAGTGCTTGTTCTCTACCAATAATGTACATAAGATATACCTTCATGTATACTGCCATTTCCTTGTCTTCGTCAGAATTCAATCGTTCAATCACACAATCCGTTGCCCCATTTCCTCTATTCTAATGCAGTAAATCAGGGATCTGCTTTGCTTGTAGAAGACAACTCCATGCCTAACAGTGATATCAGAGTGTAAGTAAAGAGTTTCTGTTTCATTTGCTTTGAGAATGCACATCACTTCTGCGTTTAGTTTTGAAATACATTGGTAACATGCAAAATCACTCCTTAGCCGACTGCATGATTCTATTCTTGGATGTTTAGAACTCGTAACATCTTGTATTCACATACGTCCGAGAATTATGTGACAACAACAGTTTCCATCCAGATTTGCAGTTTCCTTTCACCGTCGGGAAGTCATTATGTGACGACTTCTTTTTTGTAAGAACAAAATGGTGCCAAGTCTGAGGTCGGATGGTTGTGTAATTCTATTTCTATATAATTTGGATGGTAAGGTGCTCTCTCTCTAACCTGCTGTTAATTCCTCAGAAGTGTTCAAGTATGGATGATTTTTGGTGGTGGTTTTCTGTAATTTGAACATTTATATTTTGGTATCGCATTCAAGAATGATTAACTTCACTTGGATTTTCTTAAAAATTGTGAAATTATGCTTTCCCCTGATAATTTTGAAATTACACTTAAAGGGTGCAATGGTAATAAAAACAATATTGTTTTTGAATTTTTTGCCAATAGATAATAAGTAGTTGTTGGTGAATAAAAACTAGTTTATATGAAATGCTGATGAAGCGTAAAATTATAAGTTGAAGTATTTTTTATACTTAAGCAGTATTTTTCAGTCCAAATCAAAATTTACTGTTGTAAACAAAATTCTCAAATGGTGCAAGTGTAATTTCAAAAGTTTTTAAAAGAAAATGTAATCTCGCATTCTTAAATGGAGTTTTGTAGTTAACTATTTTTTTTATGATTATTGGGTTAAAAAAAAAATTATATAATTCTTCTTTCAGTAAATTCTTCCTAAATTCATATATGCCAAAGTTTCAAGCTATTCTATCATTCACATAAAGTTGCAATCAAAATTCAAATCACAACATTGGTTTTAATTTATGTAGTTTTGGTTTTCGAATAATTTGAGGTTACATGGTCCTTGAATTGTCAGTGTGCTTTTGTGTTTTTAGACCTTTTATTAATAAAATTGACAAAGTTAACACAAGTTTTATTTAAAGGGAGGAAAAAGTCATTTTTCTCCTTCAAATAAAACTTGTGTTAATTTTAATGTTTAATTAACAGGAGAACTAAAAACACTAAAAAAACAATAGTTTGAGAACTAAACTGTAACATCAAATTATTTGAGAATCAAAATTGCATTAGTGGTTACGTCTTATGATCAAAATTACATTTATCCTGAATCTTTTATACCTATAATAATCATAATCTTCAAAGTGAAGAAACTTTTGATAATGCGAAAAATTAGTTATTGGAATGAGAAGGTGGGAGAAGATGTTGGGTCATTTTCAAGAATGTATGGACCCATAGGTTGTTGAGGTTTGTTAGCAGACCTAACACAGAGGCAGAGGCAGAGGTAGAGGCAGAGTCCGGTCTATGGCATTGGCAGCTGCTTCCTACCTATGCTTTATTTTCTGGAAAGCGGAATCAACGCTTTCCAGTTATTCGGCTACTATTTCTATATACATGTTGTGTTAGGGTATCTACAATAGATTTGAGGATAAATTATAATGTTGTCGCATGGGATTTATCATAATTATAAATATTTTTTTATTATTTGAAGTATTACAAATACCTTCTAAAAAATTAACGATTATTTAACAAATATCTTCTCGTAACAGCCTATTATAGTGCAATATTTGTGAGACAATCGTTAATCCAGTGGTGTATTTATAACTTTTCAAATAACAAGAGGGCAT
Organism: Sesamum indicum; assembly: GCF_026168435.1. Classification (NCBI taxonomy): domain Eukaryota; kingdom Viridiplantae; phylum Streptophyta; class Magnoliopsida; order Lamiales; family Pedaliaceae; genus Sesamum; species Sesamum indicum. Next base: position 16,518,189 of record NC_142661.1, read on the forward strand.
TTATAGATATGACAAATCTTAGGGGAGTTTGTTGTTATTTACTCTATATTTTACTGATGTGGTGTGCCTAAATTATAAATAAAATTATAAATAGCAGTAATAAAAGCTGAGAGTGTTTGAAAAGAAAAGTTAAAAGTAGGAAAAAGAAAACAATTAAAGGGAACAAGTTTGACCTTTCCAAATCAAGAAGATCGCGAGGCAATAATGAAATTCAAACTCCGATTCAGTAAGTTACTTCGTTAGCCTCATTTAATGAATCTTAGCCTTAAGGTGAGGAATGAAGTACTACTTTACTCTTATTTATCATAATTAGCAAAAACTAATAGTATATATATGTCAAATATAAGCCTATGGGCGGGGCGGAAGGAAAAACGTTGTATTATTTGTATAGGTGTGTTGAATCGTATTCCAAACAACAAAATTAGTCAATTTGGCTTTGTGCAACATCAATCAATAAGTTGCAGGATTTGAGTGGATGGTTATAACTTTTGGTTTAAATCATCTTAATTTAGACAGTGCAGGAAGTTGTAAATAAAAATATTTTTTTTAGCTTATCTCAAATAAATTGATAAGTGTTTAATAATAAGGAAAGGTCATTTTTTGTTAGAAAATTGTATGTGCAAATTTTTTATTGATATTACCAATAACGTTTTAGCCTTAATGATTATTGTTGAGGTCCCATTGATAAATTTGAGATCATGGGCTCAAGTTCCACCAAATATATAAATATTTTGTCACATTTTATGTGAATTTATTGTAATTAATTTTATTGTTCTTAGTTTAGTTATATTAATGTATAGAAAAAAAAATCTTTATTGATATAAAATTATATTAGTAGATAATTCATGAGTACGCCTATAAATAACACATTATTTTGGGATTTACTAGAGTCCATGGGGATGATCTAGAGCCGAAACCATCTGAACGGTTGTCTCCCCTCCGCCTCTCCCTCCCTTCCTTCGATTTCCCATCTTCCGCGGCCTCCCAAATTCCCAACCTCCGCCTCCACCTCCTGACTTTCCATCTCCCTCTCCGCCGCCTCTAGTATAATGTGTGTGTGTATATATATATTATGTATGCTATATATATGTTTATATAATTGTATATAATATAAAAAAAATTATATTTTTAAATTACTTGAGCATAAATCATTCATTTTTCAATTATTGAAAGTCAATGACTATTATCACAAGCGTATAACGGAGAACTCAGTATTAAAACCGTTAATAATAACTACTAGAGGAAGTGTGTGCATTATTTCAAAAGGTTCTATATCCTTTTGCCCTGTTTGTAGGTGGTGAAGGGACCAACGATCTTCAAAGTAGAAAAATGATGGGCCTAATTATACAAATTATTCATTTTTTTTGAAAAATTACACAAACCATCTTTAGCACCTTTTAAAACCCAAAAATGTCCCTATTGATTAGATCAAACTTTTGAAATAATTTTTCAAAAACAGAAATGCCCTTAAGGGTGTCTCTGTAATTATCAAAAGGTAAAAGGGTTGTTAAAGTAATATTTATGAAAATGAGTAATATGAACCCATATATAATTTTTTATTATTTTTTACCAATTTTAAATTTAAACAATGGGTTATTATATTAACTTTTTTTTATTGAATTTCTATATAAAATTGTACCTTTAAATAATTAAACTATTTAATTATTCAATTAATATATAAATAAAATTAGTTAATAACTTACAAACTTAAATTAAAAAATTACCACAATTGTATAAATTATTTAAAATTATTAAAATAAAAAGATTAGTTATCCTCTATTTGTATTTATTTTTATTTTTAAAACGGGGGTTAGGGTGCGCATGGCAATGTGGTTGGGGAAGAAGGGATAATTTTTTTAAAATAAATAATTTAATAATTTAAAGTATCTTTTTAATAAATAAATTATTTAATTTTATTAATTCTAATATGATTTATATAAAAATTCAATAAAAAAATTAATATAATAATTTATTTTAAATTAAAAATTAGTATAAATAATAAAAAAAATATATATGGGATCATATTACTCATCTTTATAAATATGACTTTAACAGCCCTTCTACCTTTTGGTAATTACAAAACAACCCTAATGGTATTTATGTTTTGAAAAATTATTTTAAAGGTTGACCTAGTTAATATAGACATTTTTGGATTTTAAAGACGGTTAGGGATGGTTTCTGTAATTTTTCAAAAGGTAGAAATGGTTTGTGTAAAAAGACAATAAATAAAGAAATATACATATAATATATCCCATATATTTTTAAAGGAGTAAAATCCATTTTGATACTCGAATTTCAATAAATATTGTATCGAATACGATATGAATATAATACGAAAAGATTACTGTGAACATTAATTGATTATAAGGATGATATCCAGCGTTGAGATGTCCCGTAGGACACTTGTGAGCTTGAAGGTTGGCAAAAGGTATTTCATACCTCGCCGAACATCAAAGGGTTGCTTGCCACGAAATCGATTCCTACATCAACATCCCAATTTGACATGTCCTTAAATTTGATGACTTTTTCTTTCTCTTTTTTTTTTTTTCTTTTGATACTTCTAGTTTTATTTTTATTTTTTAAAAAGAGTTTGTTTTTTTTTTTAAAATTTTGCAACTCTATTCAATAATTTAGGGAGAGTTGATGGTGAAAGCTAAATTTTGTGGGAAAATAGAAACATAGGAGGGTAATTTTGATGAATAATAAATTGGATAAACTCAAACAAGATCATCGATAAAAATTAGGAGTACAAGTATATAATTTTCATGCCGGCATAATAATTTCCTAATTAATTTTTGTGTAAATACTAATTTTTAAAAAAATACTTGTTTGGTATGATTTTAAAAAAAAATGTAAATCTCATTTTTTTTGCTCTTTTAGTGCAAAATAATAATATGTAAATTAAAAAAATTAATTTTTGTAATTTTATGAGTTAGTCATTTTATTTTCATTTCAAACTAGGAAATAAATAATTAATTACTAAAGAATTTTAAATCTTTAAAAATTAAAAATTAACTTGAAAAATTATTAATAAAAACATACATAAAAAAGAATAATAGTGAAATATTTTTTAAGTCGAAATATCTCAAAATAAATGAGTTTTTTATAGGTAAATTATGTCTTAAGTAATATAATAAATAAAAATAAAATATATTCTTATTTATCTTTTCAATCTCTAGTTTTTATTTGTTCACTTGATTTTAAATGGATATAAAATTGGGTTCGAAAATAGTTTTATATACATTTAGTTTCACTCGAATTAAGAAGTAAATAAAATTGAATTCTAAAATAGTTCCATATACATTAAATTAATTGCATCTCTCTCTAATCAAGCAAGAAACTTTTTCTTATACATAATTTTTCTACTCAAACCAAACAATAATGTATTAATATTAGCAAACAATGTATAGTATTATTTGTAAAGAAAAAGGTTGAATAATTTAAAGATTTAAATGTGGAAGAATCCGAAACATCTCTCCTACTACGATTACGTACATATAATTTCTTGGGCGAGGAAGCAACTTTACAAAATTTGCCGGGGACACAAATAAAAAGTACACCCACCCCTGATTTTCTGGTAAACCAACAGGAAAAAATCTTGCGCGGAGCGTGGATTGATCTTATTGGTTCAGGACCCACAAATTTTCAAAAGGCAAATATTCATCAAGAATACAAAAATCCCACCCCACCCCACACCCCCCCATTAGTTCACCGAAAGGGACCACTGAGAGAAGTCCTCAGCGTACCATTAGGGGACACCTGGTTGGACACATGTCTGTCATGTGGGCCCACAAGACAGGAAATTTTAATGCATTTGATTGATAATCTTTTTTTTTGGGTGGGGGGGTGGTTCTTGCAACATTGGATGGGACTTGGGAGTTTTCTTGAGCTGACACATAATAGTTGAGTTGTGTTGTGTTTTGTTTCCCAAGGAGTCTTGTTTCCAATTCTTGCTTTTTTGCTTCAGAAAATAAATAAATTAAAAAAAAGAAAGCTTTTTGGGGCCTCTTCAGTTGTCACTAATTGCACTGTTTTGAGACGGTAAGCAACTTACCTTCCTTGTATGATTGAGTAATTGTTTATTTATTCATGCAAGGGATAGTCTTTTCTTAGCATATTTTTTTGTTTGGGGTAAAGTAATCTCTTCTTTTTTAATAGGGGGCATATGTTTGTGTGCGGACTTGCATGTGTAATTCTTTTTCAAGAACTGACTTTTGATTGCAAAAGAAATGATAGGTGTCCCTTGCTGCTGTTTCACTATAATTTTTGACTGAGGAATTGGTTTCTGGGGTGACATGTGGTGACAAAAGGTTGGATTTTTAACACTTGGAGGTGGAGGGGCAGAGGAAAGCAGCCCATACCCATTTTAAATCAAGACTTGTAATGGGATTTTGATATTAAGAGTTTCAAGTTTCAGGGGTTTTAAATCCAACTAAAGAAGAAAAATTGGTGTTTCTTGGAGGACACCATTTGTGACCGACTCTATGCAGATTTTGTTGTAACTTGTAAGTTTTCTGTATTTTAGATTTTCTCTGCTTTGTGTGTGTGTGTTAGTTGAGAAAAAACATACATAAATTCAAAGAGTTGATTATGTTCCTGTTCAGTTAATGGTTGTAATTGTTGATGAGTTCAAGATAAAGAAGAATATAAGAATAGAGGTGAGGGAGATGCTGAATGATTTCACATAACTTTCTTGCACGTCTTTTGGATATTGATTCCCCCTTTAAATGGAATTATTGGATTCATATTCTCTTGTTAAATTGATATCCCTTTTCAACCTTTGTTTCTCTTATGTCATTTGATTCGTTTGCAGTAGAGTTGTAGAATATCTCTTCTCTGATTTTGTGTTCAAACCTTATTAGTGAATTAGGCCTAAATTCCATATGGAAGTGAGGTCTGCAGAAAGAGTTGTTCATAATCTTTGTGGAGTTCATACAGGTAATTGCCAAGTTTGATGGATGAAATATCTCCATTAGTTGCTCTGCCATGTAAACTGGGAAATTTGATTAGCGACGAGTCGGTTTTCGCGAGTTGTGTTGATATTGCGGGGATTGAGCTGATAACAAACAGAAGGAGTTTGTTTTCTGAGCCATCTATGACCAAGCTGCCTTTGGTGCCTATTACCCTTGATAATAGAAATTCCAGTTCTAGTGTTCAACAGAATGGAGTTGGGCTCAAAATAGAGTCAAATTGTGATAAGTCTAGGGATGGTGAAGACAATATTTTGGTGAGGAAAAGGCAAAGTGAAAGTTGTTTGATCTTTAGTAATGGTATTAACCCTGAACTCAAGGGAAATGATCCATCCGCCCTTGTTCGTGGCCCATTAGCCGGCATTACAGATTCTCCATATGCAACCAATGGTACTAACAGCTTGTGCATTGGGGAGTGTATAGTTTTGGAGCCAAAACCACATAATCAATTAGATAAGAGTAACTGTATTTCTCATAGCATGAAGAAGTCGGAGTCGTGGGTATCTTCTATCACATCTGAGATAGTTGACGATCTTGTTACTGTTGAGGAGACTGGTGAGGCAGTTAGCATGAGAGAACCTAAAAGAACATTTTCAACTTCCCTTCTTGAGGTTTCTGAAGAAATGAAGTCAAATAAGCAGATTTTGCATTCAAATTACCAGCCTCTCTGGGGCGTGACATCTATTTGTGGAAGGAGGCAAGAAATGGAAGACGCAGTTGTTGCTTTACCACGGTTCATGAAGATTCCTTCTCAGATGTTGAGTGACAGTTCGCTTTTTAGTTCCATACATCAAGATTTAACGGCCCATTTATTCGGAGTTTATGATGGACATGGTGGTTCCCAGGTAAATGATCAACCATTGTCGTTCTTCCATCTATTTTGCTTTTGCTTTCCTGTTGTGGCTGTCTATCCAATTGCACACAATCTCTTTGTTCAAAAAAGTAATAATAGAATTTGTGGTGCATAGGTTGCTAACTATTGCCGAGAGCGTCTGCATCTAGCTTTATCCGAGGAAATTGGTATTGCTAAAGAAAATTTGCGTACTGAAATAGGCGAACATAACTTGAAGGACCGGTGGTTGAGGGTCTTCCTCAAATGCTTCCATAGATTGGACAATGAAGTTGGAGGCTTCCCAAGATTTGACGACAATATTGCTTCTAGTCCTCCCCTTTCACCTATTGCCCCTGAGTCCGTGGGGTCCACTGCTGTGGTCGCCGTTGTTTGTTCTACCCATATCATTGTTGCAAACTGTGGTGATTCAAGAGCAGTTCTGTACCGGGGGAAAGTACCCATGCCTTTATCTGTAGATCATAAAGTAAGGCTTCATTTTATCAAAATAAAATATTTTTCTATAGGTGTTTGTGCATAGTTATTGCATATTTGTAATCGGCTTAACCTTTAACTCCTTTGTCCAGCCAAATAGAGAAGATGAATGTGCAAGGATAGAAGCTGCAGGAGGCAAGGTCATTAATTGGGATGGATATCGCGTTTCAGGTGTCCTTGCAGTGTCAAGATCCATCGGTACGTCAATTTCCATCCATCCAATATTTTACTCAACTGGATATATGTATACAGTTCATAAGGGCTGGCAGCATTTAGTTTATGATAGTTGATGCAAATATCTGAGTGCTTGAACTGGGACAGAGTACCAGACATCAGAACATGTTAGAAAGACGTTGACACCCTAATGCCAACTTTGTTTAGAGTCATCTTGATATGCTTCTGTGGTGCTATCCTCAGCCTACGCCAAAGAGTGCATATTTTCAAACTTAGCATTTGATCCAATCGAATTTATCGTTGCAAACTCAGTTACTGGGATGTGAAATGATAGCAATCAAGAAATTTTGCTTGAGCACTTCTAGGTCTTCAACAGGTCCTGCCACCAAAGATTTAGAGGTCGTTCGGGAATCCGAACGAAATCCCCCGATATTTAAGTTGGATATGCACATGGGTTCAAGATTGTCCAAGGCCAATGGGCCTTCATTAGAAACAATGAGTTATATTGAGTTGGGTCATGCAAATGTTGAGGGAACCAAATAGGTAAAATGTATGGATCTTTGGTTGTTTTTGGCGAAAAGATTTTGATTTCAATAGCAAGTATTTCAATTTTAATCATGAAAATTAAGGCAAATACTGGTCGGTCAACCAAAGTGCTCGTATTTTGAGTGTAATACCTACCCACCAAGTTTCCCGTACTAAGACTTCCAATGCTGTGTAAATGTAGCTTTTGGAAACATAACTCAGCTTCTTTTTACATCAAGGGCTTCGACTTCATTAACAATCTTATCATTTCTTTTGTGCAGGTGATAGATACTTGAGGCCCTATGTAGTTGCAGATCCAGAAATAATGTTCGTTCCTCGAACAAAAGAAGACGAGTGCCTTATTCTCGCTAGCGACGGACTATGGGACGTAATGACAAACATCGAGGCTTGTGATTTGGCACGACGGCGAATTCTACTCTGGCACAAGAAGAACGGCGCTACTCTCTCCAAGGAAAGAGGAACAGATATCGATCCTGCGGCCCAAGATGCAGCAGACTACCTCTCGCAGCTCGCTTTCCAAAGGGGAAGCAGGGACAACATCTCTGTGATAGTGGTAGATTTGAAAGCTCAAAGGAAGTTCAAAAAGAAGACGTAAAGTGTAACAACCCAATCTCCTTTAACATGCGGTGGGAATTTTCATGTCTGTTTCCAGTATACTTTAACACAGGTTTTCACCTTCTGACCCTCGGCAGTCAAGAAATCCTGCAAGGTATATTATAGCATCAGTAGTATGTATCCCAATGTAGGGGCACCATGTTAAGATCATATTAGTAACTAAGAGACAGAAAAATATAGTCAGATGTCATTGTAGATAAACCATTTCTTTAGTTTAAGTTCTAATTCTATCTCTTCAGCAATTGTAAGGCAGATGCTTTTGAGACAATGCTCATATTCAAGTTCATTTCACTGAATCCATCGTTCGTATAGAGTTTTGTTTGATGTTAGTTGTTCGATGACTACTCCCAAGATGGTGGGGCTGGAATCAAGAACGATACGAGTGGAATCGTCGATTCCTGCTCTGTTGAACATTCATTTATAGTCACTGCCAAACTGAGAATGTTTCTTGACATTCATTTCTGTTCATTTCGTCTAAAGATCTTAACGTCTTATAATACATTTTTTTTTAGCTAAAATAAAATGAAGTCCATAATATGCTGGCAATGGTAATCTTGCAATAATATAAAACTGGTTGCACATTTCAGTGGGAAGCATAAGTTCCACTCAAACCATCCCTACAATGGTAGAGCAAAAAAACATGAAGAGCCTTAACACATGCAAATATCAACCCACATAAGATCCCAATTGGGTCCTACATTTGATCTCTGAAATACAAGTTCCTTCCGTGCCAATTGCGTAATAGTGGAATTCTCGAGTACTGCCACACCAGCACAACTTCTGATGCACAATTGGAGACTCCAGAAGCAGCTCCAACAGCCTGCTCGTGTACTGATAGCAGCAGAGACGAGAAGGCAGAAACATGCTGCAAGCTTTGCAGCTGACAATTCCATTAACTAGTATTAACAGTCCTTATACCTGCATATTGAAAGAGGACAAGTACATTCATGATGTATACATTCTAGTTGTATGTTCCAAATAGCAAAGTCGATTTAATGCCCCTCTTGTAGGCCACATGCAAGGAGAAAATATTGTCAACATCCCTTGCACGTCTGCAAGCAAAGTGGCGAACGTAGCCCTTCACTTCTCAAGGTTTCAGATAGTAGGACTTTGAGTGGAGGTGAATGCGATAAAGAACTAGCATTTGAAGACAAACTCCACAATATGAAAAGAGTCGAATGCTTTAAAGCATCCATTCCTATGCCCCAATATCAGGCTCTTGTTTTCTCAGCAATTAAAATGGTATATGACAGTTACACTCCTACTAGAATAAAAATCTGAATGGAATATTTCCATGATTTTCTTGCTACCCATCTAATAATTGCTACCCTGTATGGATCTTCTCTCCTTTTCCTTTCTTTTGAACAGCCAGGGAAGTTTTAAAATGTTAAGTGGCTGTCTCAAATACTTTCAAGATAGAGCAAGATTGAGCAGAAGAAAAGCTACTCCTTTAATATCATATACTGGAACAGATACTTCATTTGTCTGATAATAAATCTAGTACCAGTGGTAACAAAATGTGCTTAAAGATCCACAATGGGTCATCTTTCCAGACAAGCTAAGAGTTCATATGGTAGTCACTTCAACAATGAATTCGAGCGATGTGTATATCAAACCTTGATTAAAGTGTGGCCAGTGAAGGTCCTGCGCTGGTAAAGTACAATGCAAGATCAACATCGAGATCATCATACTTAGTGATGAAAGGATGTGCCTGAATTTCAAAATAATACATCAGATTATTCACCAGGAGTTCTTCCCACTGAATTCAAATAAAAAGAGTATCAGAAGTACCATAAGTTCATTTGCAGACAGTCTATCTTTCGGATCCTTTTGCACACTGCAAATCCAGTAGAAGAGATCACATAGGTGCTAGGAAATTGAGCAAATAAATAAGGACACAAGCAGGCAAGGAATTGTGATAACAAAAAGGTATTCATGAATGCTTAAAAAAAAAAAAAAAAGAGCAACTTAGCTACATTCTAATAATTATGAAATGACAGGAACTTATTGGGAAATGTAAGCAAAGGCCCTATTGATGTTGCACAAAGTATCCTTTGAAGTGGACTGTATGTGAAATTCAGATGAGGATTGTGAAGGGAACATAGTAGTAATAGTGTCCAAAGAATCTTAATCTTTAAATGCTTTCGTTAATAGAGCAGTTCTAGACAAGACAGAAAATGGAGAATAAAAACAGATGAAAAGAGTGCGCTGATGCTATCGCTTTTATAAATTAGGAATCACCATGTAAATGTTCGGAGGAGGCACTAAAATTAGCCCCAAACTATACCATTTTATGAAACTGAATGATTTTTTAAACTTAGGTTCAGTGTACTACCAAGCAGAAATAAATGAACAGAACTCCGGAGAAAATAGATCAGAAGGTGCACGAGGTGCAGGTTGATCAACAATGGTTTCCATCAGCTCATAGACGTTTATCCATCCCTCTGGCTGTGGTGCAGAATATGGAAACTGTCCTGCGGCACACTCCAGGAGAACCAATCCAAGGCTCCAGATGTCACTTTTGTAACCATAGTTGCCTCCAATGATTCTCTCCGGCTAAGCACACAGAAAATTACAAATATAAAGAGTTTCAGAAAAATTCTTGTGAAGCACAACTGCAGCACAGGTTTGATGAGAGAACACTTCCAAAACAGTAGCATTCAAAACAATTTTTGGTGAAAAGATCAACGAGTGTAATAAGCATAAGACTCACAGACATGTAGTTGTACGTGCCAATAAAGGTATTAGCTAGACCAGATGTGCTGGCCAGTATTGCACTGACACCAAAGTCAGTGATCTTGACTTCACCTCTGTGGTTTATTAGCAGATTTGAAGGTTTCAAGTCCCTATGGATAATATGTTTTTCATGATGAAGATACCACAAGCCTTTGAGGACCTATAATGGCATGATCAGGAAATTAATTTAATTAGTACTAGAGAAAATTCTGCCTACTGAAAATTGAAAAAGTGGTTTGTATACCACCTGCTTACAAATGGCAGCAAGATATGGTTCCGGAATCTTATTAACTTTCTTGAGGAAATCTGCAAGAGAACCCCCATCCATATACTCCAGGATTATGGAGATTGCCCCATTGTCATAGAAAGACTGATAGCAAACTACAACATAGGGACATTGAGATGATTGATTGATTTTCAATTCTTGTGCAATATTCTTGCGAGCAGACTCTTCGATATTCATTTGAATAACCTGAAATAAGTTATTAGATTAAGAACAGGGATGTCAATGATTCTCAGGCATCAGCATCACAATATCACAGGAAAAGAGTTAATGCTAAGCAAGTTGATGAATTTTCCAGATCAGATATAAGTCTCATCCAGTAAAATGGAAGTAAATCTGAATTTAATACTCCAAAATATCGAAAGAAAAAAAATAGAGTTCCAGTTTGCTGGTGCATTCCTAATATAAGCTTTGTCTTCTGGGGTGATTAATTCTTCCTGACGAAGTGCTGAAAAGAGACATGATGTTCTAATTCTCATTATCATTATAAACAACATAATGTGGAAATATGTATGTATTTGTCATGTTTGGTGTAAAAGAAGACTCAATGCTGAAAAATTGACAAAATTGCAAACCAGATCACTTGATCTATCAATTCATAAAATAAGCTGGTTCCTTCTTTCAAATGGAATAAAGAAATTCCTCAAAAGTTCAACATCAGTTCACTATCTCAACCATGGAACAGCCCAAAAACTCCAGAAGGAGAAAAGGATGATACCTATCCATTCATATTAGTCTTACTTCAAATCTGACCTTAATAAGTATGATATATGTGTCAGCCAAGTTATATCAGGACCTGGTTTGACTGAATTAAACAATAAATAGTACAAATTACTTGGGAAGACAATGATTCATGTAATCACATTCGATAGACTGTTTCTTTTGTAGGACCAAAAACAACACAATTGTGCCAGGCTCAACTCCTATCTAGAATCAAGTGATCAGATTTAAGTTAAAGTTGCAACGAAAAGGAAATATACCACACTGCTTTCAGATGTATAATTCTTAATCTAGGATACACATTAAATATACTAGAACCCAGTCCACAAATAAAAATTGCCAAAACCTTATGTCCAGCCAACCAACAAATGATGGACGTAAAAGCTGACAAGTCATTTTCAAATGTAAGTCAAGGCAATAGAGAGATCATCAATACCTTAAGAGCAAAGAATTGCCCAGTCCATTTATGCTGCACCAACCGCACAATACCACCATTTCCCTTACCAATGACTTGAACTGCATCAAAGTCAGCTAAGCTCAACTGGTTATCGGATGGCTGTATTAAAGCTGGCTGTAAAACATTCAAGCAAGCCAAATTAAACGCAAGTTTCCCATAAATGCAATCCATAATAAATATCACCTGCTTCTAAATCTATCACACTCATAACTTGAAAGTATCATTCTTCAGCTGAGTAATCTTTAGAATTGACAAGAAAAAGAGGATCTTTCCTAGTTTGACCCATTAAAACACAATTCTTGTACCAAGTCATCAATATCGAAAGTTCAAAAGATTCATCTAAGTTTGATCTGCCTACTACAGAGTTATATATGAGAGCACATTCCACTGGCAGGAAGCTAAAGAAATATAACAGAGCACAAAAGAACTAAGATGAAGATCCAAGCAGAAACGGCACATAGCAAACGCATGAAAATTTGACTGTTACAAAATGCGGTGAAAATCCAAAGAACCCAGAAAGGAAATCAAAGAAATTGACAAAAACAATACTCATACAGCTTCAACTTCACTATGAGAGACAATCCGAACACCGTCCCTGTTAACCAACAAATCACCATCCTTAAAAGTCCCTGAATCAGTCCTGCACGCACACGAAAAATATCAAAAAAAGAAACAAACCGAATTAAGCAATACCCAGAAACAGCAACAGAATTAAATAGTGGGAAAAACAAGTACAGGAATTTGGAGAGAGAAACTTCATCAGGAGGAGGAAGAGAGAGCTTCAAGTTAGGTGCTAAAGCCCCTTTTTTCATATCTTTTTTCCTTCTTCTTCTCGATTAACTTATAATCTTGATTCTGTCTTTCCTGTTTCGGCTTCTTTATCAAAATCCTTCCCTCTTCGTCTGCTATACATATATATTCTGGGCTCTGGGTACGATGAAAGAAACTGTCTTCTTGTTCGATGCAAAAGGTCTACAAATACAGCCCAGAAAGATTCAGGTTAGGTAAATACCAATCTACCCACACTTCATTTTTATGTATATATATATATACATATATAGTGGGAGTGTGTGTGTATATATATATATAACTGCGTCTCATCTACATCTCAACTGATTTTTTTATGGAAAAGAGGACAAAAAAGCTATTAATTAGTGGTTTGGTGAGATAAAAGAGAGGAGAGAGAAGGAAAATACCAAGAACTCTTCACTCCCACTCACTCATATGTCAGTTTACTTTCTTGACGTTGTTTCGACACTTACTGATATATGATTTCTTACCCGCGCCCGCCAATCTCTACCCCTTTTTCTTTTCCCCATTTCACCCTTCTTTCTTTCTCTTATTTTCCCATTTACCCTTTGCTAGTAAATAGCTTTTGCTCTTGATTGATTAGTTCTATGAATTGCTTTCCAAGATGAAGTTATTTTTTATTTTGGATTAATTACATTTTACCCCCTGTGGAAATATTAATAGCCACGAGAACCCCCCTTCATAAAAATAAAGGTGAATTATAATTATTTTTTTAAATCTGACATAATTATAAATATTATTTCATTGTTTGAAAAAAATACAAATATAACCATAAAATAAAAAATAATTATGTAATCCCAAACAATAACTATAAATATTATTTCATTGTTTGAAAAAAATACAAATATAACCATAAAATAAAAAATAATTATGTAATCCCAAACAGTGAGGTGAAAATTATTGCATTACTTTTGCTGAACTTTTATTTTAAAAAAAAAAATATCTGAACGATTATTAAAAAAATAAGGGTAGGTAAAATAAATAGTCCACAGTACATTTTAGTCTATAAGAATATTTTAAAATATTCTAAGAAATATAAAAAATTATAATTTATAATCCAAAATAGTATTTTGATTAATCAACTCTAAAAATTGAATGAAAGTTTAAGGGACTAATAGAATAAACACGTCGTTAAACGAATATTAAAATTATGAGTGTATTTATAATTTTTAAAAAAAAATTATAATTATATTAAATTTTGAAAGAGGTGGATGTAATGTTTGATTTTCATATAAAATTATTTCCACAATATTGGGTACTTCTCAAATACAGATACAACATTGAATATATTTTTGGAGTATCCAAAAATTTGCTCAGAATCCTCTCCGTATCTCTACAACCACAAATTCAGCATTATTGCACCGAAAAGTTAGGGATTGAAGATTGAAAGAGCAATTCCCCAATGTGGCTGCACCAAATTATTTATTGCTTCCATGGTGAGTGTGTATTATGTTCTAGTGACACAGTTGAGACTCACCAGCACCTATTTTTTTATTGCTATTATGCTAGACAGTGTTTTCAACTGTTGCGACGTGAAGTCTGTTTCTCTTGGACCACTAGAAGATGGACCATTACCATTGATGTATTAATTGCTGCACGAAAATGGAGGGGGAAACATGTTATCAATGCTGCCTATGGTAATCTTTTGGCGTCCCTTGTGTATCACGTTCGGCAAGATCGGAATCGACGAAGGTATCAACAGCTGGTTCGCGATGCAATGTCTCTTGCTCGGGTTATTTTTTATGAGCTTAGACTCCGCATACTTAGTACCGAACTGCTTCATAGCATTAGTACTATCGCCTTGTATAGAGTATGATGGATATCATGGCTACTTAAATTGCTATTTAATTTGTACGCTCTATAATTTTTCTTTACTTAATGAAATTTACCATTATCGAAAAGAAAAAAAATTATTTATTGCTTGAACGATTGATTCCAAGTTTTAAATTTTTGGCTTGTAAAATTTTTAAACAATATCAAAAACTAAATTCTAAATATTATACATATATAATATGTATAGTAGAACCGTATGCCAAATGTATTATGTAGACAATATCAAGCCGGCAATTGGGACCTAAAAACTAATGAAGGCTTCACGGCAGCTTCTCTCCGATCCCTTTGTCTCTTTTTACTTCCATCATCTTTCTTGGATTTTACAACTCTTTGACTTTACGCTTAGAAAAATAATGAGAATTGTGAAAAGGCAAAGGGAAGGAAAATTAAGTAACAAGTCTTGGTATTTGTAAATTTTTAAATAACAATTATGTATAAAAGTCTAAAAACATCATAATTCATGTGTAATTATCCATCAGGAGAAGACAGTATAATTTTTTTTTTTTTTTTATATATGATTCATTACATTTGTTTAAGAGAAAGAAGATAATATATCAAAACTACTTATTAAATTATTTAATTAAAAATGTACATAAATAGAACAAAGTTAATAGAAAAATGATAATTAAATATATGATATATTGTGAAAATAAATAAGTATATTTGAACGTATCTAGAGTATTTTATTAAGTATACATTTCCATGACCAAAATTAGTAGTTCTCACATGTAATAAATAGTATAAATTTAAAGTAACAAATTTATGCAACTATTTATAGAAAGATCACGTTCGGAGTTAATTAAATTAATTAATTTCCACCTAATTTTTTGATCTTTTGAAATTTTGAGTTATTTAAATATTTCAACAAATGTCATAAAATATCACAAGTTCTAAATTTTGATTTATTTGTTCGATCTGTTATTATCTTTTAAAGTAGTTAGCTACCTACACCAAGGCCGGGAGGACTGTTTTTTCTATATAAATATAAAATTGTACGAATAACTTAAATTTAAAACTTTTAAATACCTAATTGGTCAATAATTTATAAATTAATCTATCTATATCATATGATCACATAGGGTATCGTTACAAAAAAATTGCCTCATTGCGACAGATTTCATATAAAATCGGCAGCAAAACTCATTTGCCACTGAATTTTGCAATGGAAAATTTTTGGGCAACTATAGTACTAATGCTGTAGTTGGAATGAATTTTGGGAAAACCGCAAAATTTTTCCACGAAAATTGCATAACAAAGAACTTTTATATTTCCTACCAACTTTTCATAAATAATTTGTAGCAAATTTTTGCAACAAAAACTTACAACCACATTTCTGCTGCAACATTTTAAATATTTATGTGGCAAAGTTTGTGACAATTTCATTATAAAATCTATTGTGTTGACAACGAAAGTCATTACAGAATTACAATGTATTGTTGCAACAGCTACCCATTGCAAATTTTGCCACGAAATTTTTTCAGTACAATATGCAATTTTTTACTAGAAATTTTATAATTTTACTTTTACAACAGTTTATATTTCAAAACTTGCAATTTAACATTGAAAAATATTTATATTTGGTTTGCCACATAACTTATACAATTTGAAATATAACAAAACATTTAACCGAAAACAAATATAACAACGATAATTTGATGCATATCCACAAAATAAAAATGTAAATTTTAGAATATCTACATTTAAATAGGGGTCAACATCATTTTCACAATCTTCTGGAGATAGTTGGTCATATCAAGATGGCGAATTATTGTCACTAGAGCTATGTTCTGATGCACTCATAATTTCTTTTAGTGCAATGCCAAATTTATCCGACATTAGGCTTACTAGCTGTTGCATCTGTTTATTTATGCGCTTCATGTCACGACGCATGATCCTATTTTCACGAAGAATCTCATTAATTTGATTCTGTAACCATAATTGTTGATCATTAACAGAGGTGCTCAATGATGACTCGGGTAGACCTTGAGAAGTAATGTTCCTATCATCACTCAACTTTCGAAATTTTTCCTATACAATTAAGAAAAACATAATAAGTAAATAACTTGAGATAATTTTATTTACTTTGATTTCATTTAAATAATATAAACTTACCACTGCATCATCTGCTTTCGAGCAAGTCCAATTGTCTTCTTCCGTTTTGCAACATTTCTCCGACTCCTCAATAAGTGAAGACGGGTGATCGAGCGACTCCGCCTAATAAAATTTATAAAAAAAAGATTAAATATTAATATTAATTTTGAGTAAGAAAATCAACTATAATCTAGAAAACCAGAAAAAATATTTATATCTTACCAACTTCCGTTTGTGGTTTGAAAGGGAAGCAGAACCGTCTTGATACACAGTAGATGCCGATATAACGTTTGTTAGGCGGTTCGTCTTATTAACTTGTGAGATGGCTTGAAATTTCTCATCAGCCCACTCACACTGCAGCCCCTCCCAAACTTCCTTGGACATCCAATCAGTTTTCTTCTTTAATCTCCTACATCGTCCCATCACCTCCCTGAGCCATTTCCCAGCTCTAAAATAGAAATTCTTGCGGATTTGGAATGCATCCATTGGATTCCACGTGTAGTATGTCTGCAAGATGTAATACATCAATTTCATAACATGATAATTAATTGATAAATAAATAAACTAAGAATTAAAAATTTAAATCTTACGCTAAATTTTTGAAACCACAAGTCCTTAGTCTCTTGTGGAACTTTTTTTAAACAAGGCCATGCCCCTGGATAGTAGCCTGCAATAATGTCCTTAATGACCTTCTGAACATCATTATTCCTATAAAGTAACAGAAAGATTATTAATAAGGGTAAATTACAATACAACATTTTATAACCAATACAACATTTTAAATTATCTTACGCAATAGACTCCGGAGTAATGAAATCAGATGAACTTGTCATTGAATTGACATTATCAGATGCAACTTTAGGCACTGATGCAGATGGGGGTGGTGTTGCTGTTGTTGATGAGGATATTGTAAGTGATGGTGATGGATTTATACATGTGTTTCCCGTCTTCACATGAAAATGGGGTAGAGTTGGGGATGAGGAAGGTAACTCTCGAGTTTCAGGAGAAGGTGGAGTAGATGGTGGGGTGGATGATGGTGTAGTAGCTCTATGATCCCTACCTCCATTAGATTCTCCTCGTGTCATATCTACATAAACATATCAAAAGAGAAAATATAAGTTACATTAGCTTAGTTTTAAACTCATCAAGTAAAACTAAAGTAAGTTTAAATAACTTAGTTAAATTGATTTAATAAAACTTTTAAATTGAGAGTTAGCTAAGTTAAATTAGTTTAGTTTTAAACTCATAAGTAAAACTAAAGTAAATTTAAAATAACTCAATTAAATTAGTTTAACTGAAACCTTTAATATGAGAATTAACTAAGTTAAAATTACTATTATAATAAGATCCTACGGTAAATCCTAATCTACAATCATTATCAACATCGCTCATCCAACCTCATCAATACTATTATCATCCCCATTCACCTCATTATATCAAACACATTCTTATCATGGAAAAAATAAACAAATAAGAGAGACCCATATACTAAATTGTAGGCATATACATGATCACATCCTTGACAAAAAGGTCCAACTTCTGCTACAATATTTACATCTTTATGCCAAACATTAGCAATTAACAACAAGTTTTAGGATAGATTACATCCAGCTTCCCTAAAATTTGACATAACCATAAATACCCTTCTTTATTTGGGAAATTGTGCACTTCTTAGTTTAAAGAGTCACCAACAACCAGCCAATTTTATTAGTCGCCGTGGGTTTCTATCTATTTTATTTTAGTAAATAGATCAAAATGTTCTTGGGACTATGAAATATAATTTTAAGTATTTTACGTAAATGGATCATTTCAGGCCCCATTCAAGAAATTACATGATTTTATCAATCGTCTGGCAATTTTTCAAGCAAGATAAGATACTCGTAATTATATCAAATTTTAGGAATGTTTGATGCAATTTACCTTAAATTTTAAGTGAACAAACACCCAAGTCAACAGCTGATGAGTTTTGATCGCCTCTTCTTTCCAAAACCAACAGCAGCAGCAAATTCACAAATGCAAACTATGCATTACAAACAGTAACTCAATCATAATAAATCTTAAAAATTTCAGCATGCGAAATGTAATGTACACGATAAGAACAGAGACTATCAAACACACCCAAAAGCCCCAAAACAAAAAAGAGGAAGAAAAACTTACAGGCAGTGACGAGGCCGCCGGAAAAAAGAAGAGAGAGGGGGCGGCGGAAGGAGAGGGAAAGGGGGAGGGGAAAAGAGAGGAGAGAGAGAGAGAGAGAGAGAGAGAGAGAGGAACAGAGAAAATTAGGGTATGTAAAACAAAGGGGAAATTATACTTTGCGTCCTTATAATTTGGGTCAAAATTAATTTTAGTCCCTAAATTTTTAATAAAATTTTAGTTTCTAATTTCTATAAATTTTTATGATTTTAATCCAATTATTAAATTTGGTGCTAAAGATCTTACGAGAGAGGAAGTCAGATGTATCGAAATTGTAATTATTTGTGAAAATTAAGGATCAAAATTGTCGTTTAAAAATTTCAAAAACCAAAAATTATGATAATTTATAAAAAAAAAAACTATAGATTAAAAACATTCCATGAAAAATTTGGAGACCAAAATTAATTTTAATTCAAAGAATAGGGACTAAAAGCAAATTTACCTTAAAATAAACTAAAAAGAAAGAGAGGTATTATGGGGTACAGCGTGGAGCCAAATTTTTTATTTAATTTCATTTTTTCCCCTCAAATTAGTAGTTTTAATACAGTTATTTTATCAAAATATTTTGTCTTTCAGCTATTTGTTTCTTTATTTTTTATTTAGGGATAATTGCACTTTTTCTCTTTTAAAATTTGGTTTAATTTAATATAAATTTTCTGTAATTTAAAAAATTATATCTAGCGCCCTTGAAGTTTGCTTACGTCTAATAAATAAATCCATATTCTAGTTAAAATCCACCGAATTTATTGATATTAAGAAAAAAATATATTTACCCCAATCGATTTATTATTTATTTATTACAAGTCATATAAGCCTTTTTTTTTTTCAAATTATCTTCATACGTTTTTACACATTAATGCATATAAAGATGTATATTTTCACCATTATAAAGGTAGGTTCGACGAAAAAAAACTATTTGACCTGCAATAAGTCAATTTGCGTGTAAATATCAATTTTTATTCAGTTTTTTGGTATTAATCAACAAATTCAATGAATTTTGACTAAAGTATATACTTATTTGTTAAACGAAATCAAGCTTATGGGTGATAGATGTAATTTCTCAAACCACATGAAATCCCATATCTTAAGGGAAGGGAATGTAACTCGCTTTTGTTTGTGTTTTTTTCTACAATCAATACTTACATTGTTCGATTTATTTTTTATTTTTTTAAAGATAATTTTATTTATTTAAATAAATAAAATATATTAAAACTATAAAAAAACAATGAAGAAAGAAAAGAAAATTAACCTTAAATTATGCTCGTTTTTACTTTTGGCATCTAAATTCTTTTTTGTGTCAACTTACAATTTCAAATTTGTGAAATTTGCACTTTATTATATATAATTAATTTTTTATTGAAAAACATCACATATTGTACATTTGTGGAAAATATCACATCACATAATCTTAAATATCACACGTGCATCACATGTGATGTTTTTTGGACAAAATATTTGGTTGAAATATAGTTGCAAAATTTCGTAAAGTTGCGATGATAAATTGGCATGATCATAGTTGCACACTTTGGTAATAAACTTAGATTTTTTCTTAAGTTTATACAAAAACATTTATAATTTTTGCCCACTTAATTATTTAAAACTCTATGAAATTAACTGATCAACTAAAATCTTTATATTTAATGACTTTATATAATATTTTGATAATTTTGCATTTAAATTTCTATTAGAAGCCCAAAGAATTTAAATTGTAATAATTGAAAATCACACTCTAATCATTAAACTACAGTCACACAAAACTAAAACTTTGAACACCTTTTTATTTTGAATCTTTTGCAAATGTTATAATAATATATACATATGAAGAATTTCAAATAATTAAATTTAAAATTTATCATAGGGCTACAAGAAATTAGTTCAAAATTAAAAGAACAATAATACAATATATGAATTTTAAAATTTGAAACACTTTTCAATATGGATTTTTGTAACAATTTTAAAGAGTTAAATATTATGGATCCAAACATCATAACTACATTTTATCTACCCAATAACACAACATTAAATGTTTCCAAAAAAATATATAAAGAATAGGGTTGAGCCTTAGGATGTTTGCAATAATTTTTTTTTTATTGTGGAAATAATTCATAAACTTCAGAGTATTTGAGAACAAAAAAAAAAAAAAAAAAATTAAAGTTAGCATGTTTTAGAAATTAACTTACAAAAATGGATAGAAAATTGCTTATAATTTTTATTTTAAATCAATTCAATTTAAATAATTTTAAAATAAAAATTATAAAAGAAATAACATTATTCTAAAATAATTTTCAAGAACAAGTTGTTATCCGCTTATTTTTAACATTTGCAAACACCATCCAATTACTACGTATCACATAATAAGTAAAATCAATAAGTGAATGACACGTATTGTGTAACTGATTCAAATTTGAGAGATAGTAAAAAGTAATAAGATATATTATATTCTATTAGTAAAAAGGCAAAACTGGGAAGTTCACATCCAAATAACATTACAACACTGTGTATGAAAATTCACTCCAAAGTTAAATTTACAACAAACACATTTTTAATCTCAATGAAACTCTCATATTTACAGCAGTTTGCCCTTATACTAATATCAAAGGCCCTTCCAAATCCAAATCAAGTTGCCCTTCATGGCTCTACAAAGTTAAAGGAGAATTTTGAGAGCAGCTGAGGAACTCCAGATATTATGGGGCCATAAGTCTGCAGAAACACAGTAATTGGGATGTGTTAAAGTATATGGCCAAGGAAATAAATAATCTCATCTGAGTTTGAAGTAGATTGGATTCTAATCAGAACAAGGCAAGACAAGAACACCACTTCAGCCTGGGATTGGGTTGGTGCTTGTGTTTGAGAAATTTTTCTTTAAAATATATGTTAGTTTGTCATACCCAGAAATTTTTTTTCGTAAATTTACTTTTCATCAATTTCGCACCTACAATTGACTTTAAACCTTAGAATTTCCAAAATTTTGGAATATCGACTCTGTCCCACCTACCCTAAATCCTAAAAGAACATGTTACATCACCGGTCGTCATTATATTTATTTTCTAAAAGACAACGGATACAACTATATGTTGAGTCGTGTCCCATTTCTATGATTTTTTTCCCCTCACGTTTTGCACGGAAATGAATCTTTTCAAGAAATAGCTACCCATCCAATGACGGTCGTTACCTCATCATTGTCGTGAAGTTGGCAAAGTGGAACAGCAAGCAGCCTGAAGTTCTTGGGTACAATAAATCTCCTACTTGTTGGTAGCTTGACAAGAAAGAGTTTGATGCATTCCTGAAAAGATAAACATTATGGAGTCAAAAACTACAGGCAGCGGGCAAAATGTAAAAGAGCAAATATGATACAAGAAATCACTTTAGGTCTCCTTGTGTTTGGTGGCAGATATGGATAAAGTAGAGTTTCAAAGCCAGGCCTCCACCAGATTCCAAGACATTCTCCAACCTGGATACTAGGAAACATAAAAGTTGAGCAAGTTTCAGCAATTAAACACCATTTGTCACATTAAGAACCCACATACCTCCCATTCAGGACCACGACCATCTTCACCAGCAGATAACTTGCTCGAGAGCTTGCGTTTTAAGCACTCAATATCTGAAGCATAACAAGAAAGCTAATCTTTTTGAACACTGCCAAGGTTCCTTATTAATTTGAAGTATTTATTCCAATTTGATACAAGGACTCTCACTATAGTGCCTCACCTGATTCACCAGGCCGTAAGCGACCACCAGGAAGTTTGTATATGGAATTCTGCACTTGCAGCAACAAGAGATGGGGGTGTTTGAATAACTCCACCTGTAACAACTAGTTTTAGATCACCTACTTACTCAAAAAACATTGGGAAAATTCTAGTTAAGTTCTTTCTTAAGCAAAATGTAAGCCATGCCACCGCGATCTATTGGATTCACATAGCAACTAAAAAACGAAAAAGGACCACTCCTCATATGTCAGGTGAAGTTCACAGATATTGATGCATAAATGCTTAGCACAGTTGAAATGGGCATAGCAAAATGGAGGTCTATTTGAAGACAAGAAGTGAACTAGCCATGAATTTAATTTTGATATTCAGGTGATATATTTGAAATAAGCATACATTCTTTAGATCCTTTTGATAGAAACACTTAAAGATTTACAGAAGGTAGTGATTTCTCCAACTTCAAGTACATGGGATAGTACATAAGCATGAGGTATATGGATAACCAAGCAAATAGAAAATGCTAAATAGTTAAAACAGAAATGGAAGCTATCTTTGCAAATGCTACAAGTCAAGTAAGTGAAAACCAATTTGCTTCCCTCAATGAAATCAGAACAAACAAACGGACTCATTAATCTTGTCATTGTGTAATCAGAACCATGGATTGGACTTTACACTCAATTTAAGTTGCAATCGTGAAAAATCTGTAAAATGACTAAAATGTGACTATCATCGTGCAATCGCTCAACCGTAACACGCTCAAATCTAATACAAAATTCCCTGATCAATCTCCCTGACATCATCATAAAATACAGCTCCATCCCTTTGCAGGTGCCAACAAGTGTTTTAACTTGGTTGTCTAGTACAAAAGAAACAAAGAAGCCAAAGGTCAAATTATCTGTCGGTTGTCTACTTCCCGAAGCCTGGCTCCAATCAATAAGCCCACAAAGAATGTACTTTTAGCGAAGAACCATCAACTAACAGAGGCCTGTGTTTGAAATGGCACATACATATACACAATGCCCTGTAATATGAATGGCCATGAGCACATCTCTTATACACTCCACTATATAAAAGTCACGGCAAAGTGCAAGTGCAATGACCAGAACCCAAGAGTCCAAGAGAAGCCACATATTATGTGAAGCCAACCTTATCCGCTACCACCAGTACAGACAGAGGGCATAATCGCACTTACGATATCAGTAAGTCAGAAATTCCAAAAGCATCTGCTAATAGCAAAAATCCAAGAATGCCACAGTCACAATCAAGACCTCTTTGCACTCATCTTCGCAACTAACCAAGTCAATAGGATTATGCAGCTTGAGCACAATTTTACGCTATTGAATCCCAGCTTCGAAGATGACCACACTTGAATAGTAAATCAAAAACTATTTAACGACGATATCATGACCTTTTACTGAGAACAGATGAATCAACAACACAATTCTTTGCTCATCAAAACGTAAAAATCAGATAATCATTGATCCACAGAACAATAATAACAATAGCAAGAAACGAGCAAACTGACCACGATTACAGCAGCCACGCAGTTCCTCATTCCATACGCATCATAACTGAAACCCAAAAAAGAAAAACAAAACCTAAAACAAATCCCGACATAAAATGAAACCTACACACAAAGAACAAAACCCCACTTACTCCAAACACAAGATTCACACATACTTAGCTTTCATCCGTAGCACACGATCAGCAACAGTCTCGTTCTTGAAAGGCACCGATTCCCTGGAGCCGAAGTAGTAACAGCTGAGCGGGTAGACATCCAAGACACTGGAGTCACTGAGACTAGTCGGATGGGAATTTCCATTCTCCGTAACTGCGTTCGCATCATCCATTTGCGGGAACATAGATGAACACTGGAGGAGGAGAAGAACAGAGCAGAGCAGAGCACAAATAAAAAGCCGGGGGAAAGTGGGGTTGGGAAAAGAAACAACGTGTCTACTCCAGAAAGATTTGGAGGCTGTGAACAGTGAAATCGGCAGACGTGGATAGAGAGAATGACGCTTTTCTTTATCGTCAAAGAGCGACGACGAATTGTTCTAGAGGTATTTGGTGCTCACTACTATCTTTAGGACACATGGCTTAGTCCGTACAATTTCTTGCTATTTTAATTTATTTAATTTTGGATGTAATAAGTTAATTAAAATGGTGATATTCGTAGAAATTTTTCACGTAATTGAGAGATTAATTGATAATTATTAGAAATTTAAATTTAATTAATAAATAAATTATAAATTAAATTTGGAATATAATAAAACTTCAACGGATTAAATTGGAGTTTGTAATAATATTTGGGAGCAAATTATATTAATTAAGAAAATTAGGAAGGACATAATGGGTATTTTAGAAAAAGTTTAAATTAAATTTATAAAAAAGAAAAGAAAAAAAGAGAAAGGAAAATGAATTAGGGGGTGGGCCATCACCCACCGCCCAACCCCTATATATACAGTAAAACCTCTATAAATTAATACTCTATAAATTAATAAACTCTCTAAAATAATAAAATCCTCCGGTCCCGACTTGGGCCTTTGTAAAAAATCATCAAATTCGATAAGATAATAAAATAATAATTTTTCAGAAAATTCCTTTATAAATATTAGGTCCCATTAAAACTCTAAATTAATAATTCATAAATATTACAATTATAAATATTATGATAATTTACTAAAATATGAAATCTGTAATGTTTTACGCATTTGATCATTCATGGATGATTTTGCGATGCCTTTTAGATGAGAAGACATGGTTGGGTGTTATGAACTATTTTATTATCATATTGAGATTTATGTAGTATATGTTTCATTCATCATGCATGAATATATTTAATTGGTTATAATAGTTATTTAAGTGCAATGAATTAATATAAACATGTATATTTAAGTAATTCCAATGAATTGATACATGTGTCTATGAATATAATAGTTCATTGTTGCATGAATATAATCAATGAAACATATATGAATTTATTTATTTTCAATACATATGTACTAAATTTGCTGAATTTAAAAAGTCTCTCTTTTAATTAATAAAATATTAATTTATCGATAATTTAATATCTCTCTAAATTAATAAAATTTCATGGTCCCAAGGTTATTAATTTATAGAGGTTTTACTGTATATATATATTGAATCAAAATTTCACTTTCAATTGCAATTCTTCTGTTGGAGTTTTAGCAGTCTGCGACCAAGTAAGATTTTTATTTTAATTTTTATTAATTTATATATTTATATTATTTAATTAGTTTTTTTATTAAATATAATTTATATTGAGCAATATACTATTTAATCGGAGTACTTTATGATTTTGACTATTTAAATTAGTATCAAATTAAATATTACATTTGATATAAAAATATAGTTGGTTAATTAAATTATTAGATTTGTTATATTTAATTATTATTAGAGCTAATTCACACAATTCCATCGGAATGATTAACCAAATATGTAATTCTATGTATTATTGCTTAATTAAATTATATAGCAACGATAAATTGGTAGAAAATTCATAGAAATGTTTCGAAAATTATATTTAAGAAATATTATGTTATTTAAGGGGGAAAATGAGGTTTCAATGGTAATATAATTTGCGGATGTTATTAAAATGATAGTTATAAATATATAAGGTATTTGATTAAATAAATTCTTATGAATTAGTCGATAAATTAAACATATGTTCGAGAAGTTTAGAAAGTATAGTTATCTAAAATAAAATGGAACAGGGGTTTGGACTTTAATATAAGTGGAATACTAAAAGATTGGTAGAAAATGAACGAACATTATATAATATTTTATTTAGAGTTTATGATATTCTATATATATTAATCATACGTATAATATTCTATTATAGGGTGTGACGACAAAATAGAGGGTTGAGCAATCCCTCGTGAAATCAAAGCATTTTGAGAATTTAAGGTAAGTATAGCTAATTGGATTTATATATATATATATCTATATGTATAGTATTGTATATATTATTTATATTGGTTTCTTGGATGCAATCGTGGACTTGGCTTTATATTATTATACGTGACTTTCGTATATTGATTGCTTATATAATTAGTTGTGGATTATTTGTTAGATTACCCTAATATCGGTGGAATTGTTATATGTATCATATGTGTTTGTAATGGTTGGACGTGAGGGTGGTATGATTACGTGATCGTATAACTGATTATCGTATGAAATCAAACTAGGAGCTATTATTGAAGAAGTAATTATTATAAAGAAAAGAATAATGATCGTGAATTGAAATAAAAGATGATACTTACTTAGCTGGGAACACAGTCAATGGTTTATGATAATGTGATATTGAAAATATATGAATTGAGCTAGGTACCATGGTGCGTAGGGTATCGGGGTATTCCGAGCAGCGGGGAATATTCTGTGCTGTTAGCTACACACTAGGGTGGTGTGGGGATACAATATTTGTTGTGATGTCCTGTGCTGATATTGCTACACAGCTGGAGTAAAAAAATATGGGGATATCACACAACGGGTATCATGTGCTGTATATGATATGATGATGGCTGACGAAACCATTGACTGATGTACTCCAATTAGAGTAAGTAGGCCCTTAGCCAATAAACGATAATGTCAGATATTATATCGTGGATTGATTTACAGTTGTGAGTATGTATTACTGCTTATATCTGATGTTGCTTTATGACTAATGACTGTTAGTCAATGTAACTGCATGTACGTGAATTGTTGCCTGTGTATATATATAAACTGATTGGCTATACTTATTGAGTAGGCAGCTCATTCCTTGCCACGTACTTTTCAGGAGATAAATCACATTGACTAGCCACATTGGACTTTGAGCAGTGCCGTCATCTTTATTAGGTGGATCAACCGTGATATCTGAAGTCAGAGTTTTGGGCGGTTTGGTTGTTAAATATTTTGGCCTTTTATCAGGTTATGGTTAAAATTGTGATACTATTTTCCTTGAGGTTATGTACACGAAGACATCTAGTGTGGGTAATATAAACTTTTGGTGGTATCCATTATCTTTTGTGATATATATATATATATTGATAAAATAGAAATTATTTTACGGGTTGAAAGAGAAATACTTATAGAATGAGTTCTAATTAAAAAAAAAAAAGGGTGAAATAGTGATAATTAGATGTAGCGAGTAGGGGGTGCTACATAAAATCTTTGTTGGATAATTTATTCCTTTTTCTTTACGAATAATTACGCCGTCATCTCCTCGTATTTGTTAAATTATACATAAATTTTATATAGTTTGAGAAATTACATCTATCTCTAACGTCAATTTCCATCGAACATATAAATTTCCCATTTATCAAAATTTTTATGAAAATTATTGATACTAATAAAAAAATTAAATAAAAATTCATATGCACCACCAATCGATATTCTATTGGCTTATTACTGGTCAAATAAATTTATTTTGACTAAATTACTCTTATAAAAGTGAAGATATACCTCTTTATATGGAAGGAGAAAAGTGAAGATAGTTGTCCATTTCGATATATAGGATAACATACAAAAATAATAAGACATACACAAAATACACGAATTATACATATCTTACGCAACATAGACGATTAACTCCGTTAGTATAAACTTCAAAATTTTAAAAATTCAACAAATATAATAATAATTTATAAAAATTAGGAATTAAAATTGTGTTTTTCGAAAAATTTAAGAACCAAAATTAGTATTAGCCAAAGTATGAAGGCCAAAAGTGTAATTTACGGAAAAAGAGGACCATTGGTTTTGCATAGGGGAAATGTGATAATGATATGACAACCAATTAAAACAGAGATAGATGCCAGGTGTCCAAATCCAGGCCAATCAAGCCTTTAAGGGGCTAATTTTCAATTTTTTTTAAAAAATTTATATATAGAGATTGAAAGAAGCCCTTTTAAGATTTGAGGAAATTATATTATTTAAAATTCATTTATGAAACAATTAAATTAACCACAAACAATATTAAAATTCAATAACATTCTCAAATCATACTTAGAACACTTCAACAAATTATGAACCCATATATGCTCGACTTATAAATTTTTTAAAATATTTTATAATATGTTTGACAGTTTATAAATTTTGTGATGAATAATTTTATTTTAAAGAACTTATAAAATTTTAAAATAAAATACTTAAAATCTTACAAACTCGTAGGGGAAAAAATGAGCATAACCCTTTTTTAATAATTTTTGCATTCACTATTTTATTAGTATTTTATTTTTACCCAATAATCTTTTTTAAAAAAATTAAATATTTAGTTATATTATATCGTCACAGTATGAAAAATTTATTATATTGAGCAGCCCAACATCAATATTTTGTCCGTATACTTAAATTGATTTTGATCCTTAATTTTTAATCCATAATTTTCACAAATTATTACAATTTTGATCCTTAAATTTTTGAGAAACGATTTTGGTCCATAATTTTTACTAATTGTTATGATTTTGGTCCATTCAACTTCCACTCTTTTAACATCTTGAAACCCAATTTTAAACATTGGAACAAAATCATAACAATCAGTTAAAATTAAAGAACAAAATCTGGAAAAAAAAAAAATTAGGGGCGAAAATCAATTTTGACGTACCAAAAGTGTAATTTACCCCATGATGTAGGGACCTGATATTGCAATTCGAAGAATAGTCCCCGCCTGTACTAACAAATTAGGCCCTTTTCATCTTTCTTCGAATTTCTGTTGGGAAGAGTCAGTGATGCAGCTGCCTCACCTTCAATAGTAGCCCCAGGTTCTCTCTCTGTCTCTCTGAATTTGTCTATGATTTCTTTGTCTGGAAATTGCCGTTCTTGATGTCTTTATAGCTATTCTTCACTGCGTGTTTTCTTCTGTTCTTCTGGTTCTCTGTGTGGAATAAGGTTGCAATATTGTTGTATATGGAAGAATTTTGCCATCCCAACTTGTTGTTACCTGAATTTACGTTGTGTTTGGAGTTACAGATTCTTGATTTGGTAGGCTTCTTGTTTTTGTTCAAGATTTTCGTTTGGTTTAATCGTTTAGTTATCACACACACACACATGAAAGTATGTATGGGATTTTGGGGGTGGGGGGTGGGAGTGTGGATTTTTCAGCTTGTTTGGGTTATTTTTGGAGTTACATTGGTGGGGTTGGGGGGTTGATTTTTCAGCTTGTTTGGGTTATTTTTGAAGTTACATTGGGTGGAGAAGTAATCTTTTGAACTGTGTAGGGATTATCTCAGGGAAAGAAGATGGCTACAATGGCTCAGCTTAGTTGCCCTTCACTTGCTGCTCATTATTGCCTTATCTTTACCTCTCCCCACACAAGTATTAGTTTCGGATTAGGCAATAACACTTTCCCATCATCACAATGCAGTAAAATTACGAAACCGTTGAACTTTGATCTTCAAACCAAATTACACACCCCCTGTGCTGGTGGTGGCGGTGGGCAGGGGGATGGTGGTGGAAATGGTGGCCGTGGAGAGTGGAGTGGTGGAGGAGGAGACTCAGATGAATCTAGGCCTTCGGGGGATGGGTTTGGACCAATCGGGGCTCTTATAAACGGTTGGAGGTCGAGGGTTGTTGCTGATCCACAATTCCCTTTCAAAGTTCTCATGGAAGAAATTGTGGGCCTCGGCTCATGTATTCTTGGAGACATGGTGTCCCGGCCCAATTTTGGTCTCAATGAGCTCGACTTTGTGTTCTCGACTCTTGTTGTTGGCGCTATTTTGAATTTCGTGCTCATGTACATCTTGGCTCCCACCTCATCTTCTTCAATCCAAACTCTGCCGGCCATATTTGCGAATTCTCCTGCAAGCCATATGTTTGAACCGGGGCCATATAGTATGTTGAGTAGGCTTGGTACTTTTGTGTATAAAGGCACTCTATTCGCTGCTGTTGGATTTGCAGCTGGACTAGTAGGGACTGCCATTTCAAACGGGTTGATTATGATGAGGAAGAAGATGGATCCTGATTTTGAGACGCCCAACAAGCCTCCGCCTACGCTTCTAAACGCTGTCACTTGGGCAATCCAACTGGGAATCAGCAGCAATTTGAGGTACCAATCTCTGAATGGCATTGAGTATCTTCTCGCCAAGGGACTTCCACCATATGTTTTCAAGACCTCTGTCATCATTTTGAGATGCTTGAACAACGTCCTTGGAGGGATGTCGTTTGTCACTCTGGCTAGGTTGACGGGATCGCAAATTGTTGAGGGAGGGAAGGCGAATGTTGCTGAGGATGGGCGCTGAACGGTGAGAGAGAATGCAAAATTGGCGAGCAAAGCACATGCACTTGCAAACAAGCCGGATTACTTCCTAGCAATCCGTCATCCTAGCGCATAAGGTTTAGTTTGCTTCTCTCTTGTCCTACGCTTTCTGCAACGAAAACAATCGGCTTCTGTGTAACAATTCAAGACTCAGTGTCTTCTAAAACCCATCCTCCATGTTTTCTCTTGAGGGGAGGGAGCTTTTGTTGAGCTAGATTAACAATTAGTCTGATGTATTTTGGTTCTGTTTGTAAATTGAGGGATTGGGATGCAGAAATGGTTATGAGAACTTGGATAGTTTTAACTCTCACTGATTCTCCTCAAGTAAATATTGATTGCTTCATACAATCAACTGCTTGTGATTATGATCATGCGCATGTCGGGGAGTACTTCTGAAACATAAGTCCATCCAAAAAGAACACTTTTCAATAGTTTGAAAAGAAATGCTATGCGCGAATTAAATTAATTAATTACGATTCTAGTTCATCAACATTTTAATTATGTGAAAATCAATTTAAAGAAATGCTTTTATATTAATAATGCAAACAAATTTTATTCTTCAAATTACACTTCCACGATATTAACAATTTTTAAATTTTTCTATAATAATCACAATATATACAAAGAGATATACTGATAAAATAATTGAATAAATAATATTTTTATAAACAAATCAAGTGAAACTAAAATAAGATTAGTCCCAAGTACTTTAGGATTATAAGAATAAAATCAGCTCGATGAACAAGTAAAATTAGAATCAGACAAAGTTTTAATAAATGATGATTTTGGCATTTTAATTTTTGTTTTTTTAAGGTTTCGATACTTTTAAGGTAATTGACGTTGATGAATGTTTTAAGAGTGGTAACTGTATTTAACTTTATAATTTAACCTTATTGTAATGAATTTAATAGGTAAAATTTGGATTTAGGGGAAGGACATGGGCTAAATGGGGGAGGCCTGACCCGACTACGAGTTTGGCCGAATGCCTAACCCTACATGGGTAAAGTTGTCCATATTTTTATTAAGAAAAGACCTGACATGGAATATCACAATTCACAACACCAACCTAACAACGTTGTTCCAATATATATATATTGAAAAAATTTTAATAACAAAATGAAACTGATGTTAAATTATTTTTAATAACAATTTAATTTTCATCTCCTTCAATGATGAGAATTTGTTACTATTATATTTTTTTTCCTATTTTCTTTGTTCCAAAATGAGAAAGTAGGGGTGGATCTGCACAAATCTGTCGAGAAGGACTGTATTTGCACTATCTGTCTCGATCAGATTTCTGTAGCTGATTTACTGTCATTAAGAATCAATGACCAACCACGTAGGAATCAATACATAGGTCAGGACGTACAGCTATCCCAACCAAATATCTTGCTAAGAATTTAAACCCATATTGTGGGTGTGGCGACGTCCGACCTTAACTACCAGACCACAATGACAGATGATTTGAGCACTCTTACATTCTTCTTTTCACGAACTCCCTTTGTTTAAAAAGTGTTTTAGCATGGTTCACATTTTTTATTGATAACCCGTTTATTCTAAATCTATTGTTTTTCTAGTATCCGAAAATAAAATTTGCATTTGCGTCTTATGCTCGATTAGAATCCCTTGACTAATCTGTTATTGCTGAAAACTTATGATTCGAACACGTAAGAATTAATCCACAAGATGTGTGTGGGAATCAATCCACTGAATATAATGTACATTTAATCTATCAAATATTTTAGTAAAAGTTCGAACCCATGTCATAAATACGACAGTATTCAACCTTAACCACTTAATCACGACGTTGAATGATAATTACCCTGAAATCTTGTAAAAGGAAAATATTACAAAATTGTTGGCCAGCAGCTATCACACTCATTAGGGTTACTATTACAAGCTAAACAAATTAAAGAAAGGGATAAAAGAGAGTTCTTGCCGGCACTAAAATAATCTCCATAAAATTTGACCAATTGATTACCCCAAAAAATATATTATTTTCTAAATATGTCGATTAAAAAAAAAGGGTAAATTACAGTTATTTTTTTAAATTTATCATAATTATAAATATTTTTTCTATTTTAAAAATGAAAAATTATCGCTATATAATAGACTGTCATTTAGGGTACTTGTAACACGATTATTCATTCCAAAAAATATTTATAATTTTTCAAATAATGAGAAGGTAATTATAATTACGATAAATCTAAAAAAAATCGTTGTGTTTTACATCCCAAAATATAATAAATATATCAATTGAACTCCGTCACCAATATTCTTAAAGTGGCATATAAATATACGTGTCTAGACAACTGAATTTTTTTAATTCATCCCAAATATTGAAAATTAATCCATTTATAGAAATAATAGGGCCAAAACAAACGAACGTCTTGCTTAATTAGTAAAATCAATTTTTCGTTACCAAAAATTTGTGATCGACGTATAAGGTGTTTGGATTAGTTTATTTACATAATAGTGTATTGATTTTAATCTAATTGTTTTTAGTTTTTTTTTTTTATTATTTTGTTTCAATGGATCCAATAATATAGTAGACGACTTCTCTAAAGACCAAAAATGCACCGATTGATAAAGTTGATAGTTCTGTAGGAAAATGAAAAGGAAAATAATAAATTAATCCATAAACTATTCTTACAATATATTATTCGCAATGTTAAAGTTTTTAGTGAAATTCAAAAGATATTTGAATATTGAAATATCTTTATTTAATTGAATTAATTATATTAAATTTTTTATTTAAAATATATAATAAAATATTTATGGAATAATGAGTTAAAATAGGATGGAATAGAAAAGAAAAATGAAGTGCAATAGGGAGGAAGTGAATAAATATAGATAGAGTGGTGTGAGGAGTTGAAAATGACAAAGGGGTGGAGAGAGTCAACCGACGTAGAGTGGGTGGAATTGAGTAATTGTTGAAAGCAGCCTTTGCTTCTCTTGTAAATCAAGGCCCTCGCCTTGAATTCACACAGATTGATTACCCTTTTTCTGTTTCTTCTTCTTCAATCTCAAACTGTGAGCGGAAAGCTTGAAATTTTTTTCCCAAGTTAATCAGCTCCCACTTCTCCATCATACGAGGCAAGTTTTTAATTGTTTTTCTGAATTTTCTACACTGATTATGCTATGTTCGTTGAGTTGTATCGGTGTCTCGCTTTTTTCTTTTCTGTTGATGCCTTGGACCGATTGAGTTTCTTTTAGGATGATGAGTTGATGGGCATAAGGGCAAATAGGGTTTCAGTATGTAGGAGTTTTGCGAGTTTGATTTGGTACTCTATTTTGGTGGACTGTGTTAGTTGGATAACGATCAGAAGATTTTTAGTGCTGTTGATCTCTATTCAATACAGAGTTGATTTCTTTTTTTATATAAAATTCCAGTTGAATCATATTCTTCAAGTTGCTTCGATCACCCACCCCAACAACAAGGTAACAATGGTTTGAAGTAAAACTATTCCTTGTTGAATTTCTGGGTTCTGAATTTTGATTAAGGTCAGATTTGGAATTGGAGGTCTTGAATAATTTTGTACAGTATGAGGAGGATATATGTGGGCAATTAACTGTATCGACAATGTACTTTTGGTCCCGAAGCATTATTACCTTAAATAGAGTACAATCTTTGTGATATGTAACTTCTCTATACAGAGGATCAGCTCAATGCTTCACTTCGGTTAAGTTTAAGTTAGTTGCAGGGTTCCTTTCTAAGTGCATTTTACTTCACCTAGCTGGTCAAGTATTTCTTTCGATCTTGTTAAAATGTGATCAAAAGAATTAATGATACATGCTGATAAACACGACCTGTTAATTTTGTTAAAGGTCCACTAAAGTGACTGTGGAGGGGACGATTTCTACATCATAAATAACCTTGGAAGGAGTACCCATGGGTAAGAGTAATAACCTTAATCTTTCTATTTGTCACTCTGTTTTAATTAAGTACATTTTCACACTTGAGAATTAGCTTTTTTGGCATTTAATGATTTGCAATATTCACATCTGA
The DNA here is from genome assembly GCF_026168435.1 of Sesamum indicum. Taxonomy (NCBI): domain Eukaryota; kingdom Viridiplantae; phylum Streptophyta; class Magnoliopsida; order Lamiales; family Pedaliaceae; genus Sesamum; species Sesamum indicum. The sequence continues at coordinate 16,552,905 of NC_142661.1, forward strand.
TTATTCTGTAATGTCTTCTCTTTCATAAGTACATTTTCTTGAAACCTTTGGTATGCGAAAGCATAAAGGGAAAAAGACATGATTTCAGAAAAGCTTTGCTTCACTAGTTTTGTCAATGTAGAAGCCCATAAACCTTTAAATTGTTCGGAAGAAGTTGCAATCACTAGGTCCTGCTAGATGTCATTGTTGATTGCTTGGTTATGCCTATTCAGTATCCTTTTACTCAGGAAAAAACAACATGGTGTTGAGACCTGAAGCCTCTGATCTAAGTTGAACTCCGGTATTCACATTGTTCAATTTTTTCCCTATATAATGCACCCAAATTTGTTTCATGTGTCGAAAACTGAAACATAAATAGTGGCAACAGGCAACATGTGATGGAAGTGTTTTGCAGCTTTTTCACGTCATTAGTGATTATGAAATTTGTCAGATATGCAATAAGCTCATATCGCTCCGTTAGAAGACTTAAAAGTAACATATAATGACATTCTATAATTACAAAGACAAATGAACCAGCATTTAGCTCAGTGGTGGTTGGGAAACTCCAACTGGGAAGTTACCTATGTTCTTGAATACTACCTCAGCTTTCTTTTGAAGATAAGTTATTCATATAGAACGAGTGGGGAACAAGAAACAAAATTGAGAGAGTAATAAGCCTCCTAATGCTATAAATTGGGACTTCTTGGTGTTACAGATGCTATGGTCGAGGAGGGAGAGGGTAGAAATGCTCTTGAACTGGTCAGATCAGTATCAGATAAGCATCTTGATCTTTTGAGACCAGCAGCTCGAAACTATTCCGTGTCTAAAGGTAGTTATTGTGTTTGGTTTTCCATAATACATAGTAAAAAAGGGGTTTCTTGAGTAATTTTTAACTGAATTATTGATGCACCTCCTCATAGAAAATAATTGAGCTGTGGTCTATTTCGCATTCTCATATAGTGTTCTTTCTTGATGCGATTTGGTTTTTATTATTTTGGACAATCCATGGCCTCAGTGAATGCGCTGCATGAGCAGTAGCATGGTGAGAACTCCGGTTTTATATTCTGGATTGGGCATTTGTATACCATTTTTCTTCAAATCTTTGCTACTAAACCTATCTTCTCTAATAAATAGGTGAATCTGTATTTCCTCCCTATTCTATTACTCAGATGCTGTCTATAGTTGCTTGTTCCTTTCTCTAATTGTGGTCAAATTTTCTGAATTTTGTTTACAGCTTAGAAATTTTCCAATAGAGTTCCACCTAAGACAGTTTCAAATTTGTTTGTGTATTATGAACAATTCTCCTCATACATCTCGTGGTTCTCACAGACCTCTAAATGGCTTATCGGAACGATGATTTATGTGAACATTTCCTTTCTTTGTTATATGTAGAGTCTCAAGGTATTATAATTTATTCTTATAGGAAAGTATACTCTGATTAGAGACGAAGAAGACTCACAACTCGGCTTATACGACAAACCTCTTCCTTGCTTTGGTTGCGGTATAGGATGGTTCTCGTAAGTATAGCTATACAACATGCAGCATATTCCTGGTTCTCACTGATATTGTATTAACATCATCCTTTCTTCAGATTTCTGTTAGGTTTCTTGTTCCCACTTATGTGGTATTATGCTACAATCTTGTACTTTGGGAATTACTACCGCAGGGATCCTAGGGAACGAGCTGGACTTGCTGCTTCTGCAATTGCTGTGAGTAGTTCCTGTCCAGTTTTATCAAATGTGATGGAGTTATGCACCACAATCATCTGAATCCCGCTTTGTTTTTTTGCAGGCTATGGGGTTCTCTGTTATATTGTTAATCGTAGTCATGATTCTGCTTTTCTAGCTCTGATCTTACTACTTCCATGGGCTTCCACGATATTTACAAGCATCCATATAGAGTTGTTGACTTTACATACACATGTTGATATGAATCTTTCATTGAGAAAGCAAAAAGTGTTTTCTAAGAAAATTAGGTTTGTTAATTCACCTGTATATGGGACAAAACCACTGTTCCATTTTAGTTGTTGTCTTTACAGAAGCAGCCACTGCAATGTTCATTTGACAGACAAATCAAGAGCTCATTTGACCCTCAGCTGTTTAAAACAAAGACAGCATTATACTAATTTTCTTGTACTTGAGCAGCAGTTGTTGCAGGACTGGATTGTTTAAATAATGTGCTAGAATGAAAATTTCAATAAAGCAATAGTAGAGTTCAATAAAGAAGGGTTAATTTCACTTAGACCTCCCTTGAAAATGTGAAATCACATTTTCTTTCATTGAAATTACACTTAAAAATTTTGATCTCATTCGGTTAGGATTTGGACGGAAAATGCTGATATTAGTAAAATAATTACATAATTTTTAATTTTGCCCTTTCATATGACATTTTCATATATATATATATATATATATATATTAAGGGATAAATATATTACACATATATATGGAGTGAGATTAAAATTATATTTTTTTTTTCATCTAAGTACAAAATTATTAAATGGGAATGTTAAATGAGGGGTAAAATTGAATATTTTTTTATTTGCTATAAGCATTTTCATACAAATTTTAACAAAACGGATTGGGTGTAACAAAGTATTATTTTAACAGGGTGCAAGTGTAATTCTTTAATTTTTTTTTTCAAAGAAAAGTATAATTTTATATTTTTAAAAGAGTTAATTATCCCCAACAAAGAATTACTAAAAGTTGACTATTTCTTTTACCTAATTTGTGTTTATTATTAAAAATATTATTTAAATGTGGATATCGATGTCTTTTTACAATAACAACAAATCCTTTTGCTTTTATATATAGTATAGATAATGATAATATAATAACACAATAAATGATAGTATAATAGAACATAATACAATAAATCATAATAGATATATGGATATAGAACACAGATAACATCACAAGTGTTGTCTTGTGGGTGCCATGAAATATCTGGATTGCATTCTATTTCAGAAATTTTATTGCATATTCTATTCCATTTAACATATATGCGATATGGGTATAAATTTTTTTTTAGATAAAATAGATAATATTTATGTACGTGACATGCATATGTAAAATAGAATAGAAAATCCTATTCGTGAAATATGATGCACAAAAAGCAATTAAACTAGAATAATTTGGATATTGAGGCCTTTGTTTGCAAGCAATTCTTGGAACCGAAAAGTAATTTACACGTATGTATACACACACATTCTAAGGACAGGAGTGTCTTAACATGGGAGCTTGTACAATCCAAGGTTTCAAGAATTTTAAGCAGTTGGGTAAGAAGCTTGCATGGCAATGCCACAGAGGCCTTCTGCAGCATCAATATCCCTTTGCATTCTAATATATCCATTCTCACCCCAGCTACTTCCCCATGAGTTCTTCACCAGCCAGTACTTGGTTCCATCACTAGTTTTCCCATAGCCAACTGCAGTGACACCATGGTCCAGCTCAGTTCCACACTCTCCTGTGAAAACTCCGCTCGAGTAGAACTGGAAGTCAGATCCACTAGCGTCGATGGCAACGGATACTGGTTGGTTAGCCACAGCTTTCAGCAATGCAGGCTCACTGTTGGCCGGAACATCCTCGTACCCTGTAATCTTGGCTGCATGGGATGATTCCTTCTTACTGTTGCAGGTGCCATCAACTCCCTCGTAAGGGTAGTTGGATTCTGTTGTGATGCCACCGTTACTGATAATGAACTCAAATGCATCATCCATGAGACCACCGTTGCAGCCCTCATCTTCACTTGTGTCGCAATCCACAAGTTCTTGTTCAGATAAAGAAATCAGTTTCCCTGTTGTCAGCTGATTGATTCCTTCAGTGGCTGCAACAGCTGAAAATGCCCAGCAGCATCCTGTATGGTTGTTTCCGAAGATCAGTCTCTTTTTCTCTAGAAAAAAGTGAACTTGAATTGGAATAGCTTCATTCACTTACCACATTGGCCCTGGTCCTTGACACCAGTAACAGCTCCTTTCTGTCTCCAGTCCATGCTGGCTGGAACTGCACTAACATTTGCATACCGGAACGATGAAACCTTAGTCGACTTCATGTAAGATCCCATCTTGTATCCATTTCGCGATGCCACAAATTCCTCGTTTGTCAAATCAGCAAATTTGTTTATGGCAAGCCTGTAAGGACGAGCCGCAGCCTCATTAAATGACCGGATGTACTCCACATTTTCCTTGAATATTCTGAATCTCTTGGACTTCTCAGCTTCATCTTTGTAGACACGTCCAAATTGTGCCATCCATTGCTCATGTTCCTGAACCGTTGCTGCATCAGGCAGTGTACGGGCTGTGCCCTGAGAACTCCACATTTCCAGCACTAGTAATGCAGCAATGACAAGCCTCCAACTCGGGTTCATGGCCATTTTCCGCTAGCTGAGTGCTAGAAGCAGGGTTTCTGATGTGTAAACTAAACTTGATACAAAGGATTGTTGTGCATCATTTTAGAATGAACGGGGTATTTATAGAGTCGGTCAGTGCGTTCACTGAGAGAGAAACCTATATTTCCATTTTGAATCTGAACATAACTAACGTCCATGACTCCCTGGGAAACCCGGCAAGTTATACACCTCGAGACAAATCAGAACTCAGTTTCCTGGACGCTCCACCGTTTACTCCTACCGTTTGTAATGTTGATTGATACATGCTAAGACACCAATAGTTTGAAGCAGCATAATTCGAAAAGCAACATCTTCTCTCTTTGTCGGATTTTCTCTGTCTCTTGCAGCAATATCTAAGTTTGTATATTACATCGTCAAGAACAAACGGTGCAAATGCAAGAGATAGCTTTAGAAAAATCAATAATTAACTGAAAATACTTGTCCGTTGAGGAAGTTTTGAGATAAAACACGCCAAAAATTGGAATGTAAGAAGACAGTTTGCTCCAAAAGCTAATCAGTTCATCACCCATTCTGAAGACAAATGATGTCTCCAAACTTTTATCTTGTGGACTCATTTTCTATCATCAACCTCATTAACGAATAACTTAATGAAAGCCAGAAACAAAAAAAAAATTATAATTTTAGTCCTATAATTTAAAAAATTTCATACATTGAGAACAAAAATTTCATTGACTTATATGTTCTCATACAATGTACGCGAAAAATTATTGGTTAAAGAAGCAAAACGGCATCAACAAGAGTTAATTGTTTAAAGAAGCAAAACGGCATCAACAAGAGTTAATTGCAACTTCTAAGAATAATTCGCCTCAAGTGTTGAAAAAGATGCATCGCACGTAAATGATTTTGAATTGAGAATTTAAGCCATCCTGCAGTCATCCAAAGTAGTGTTTCCTGAATAAAACTACTCCCAATATCTGCTCCTTGTTTGGCCTTTCTTGACATTTGAGGTTTCAGGTCTATTAACCAACTCCCATTTTTGCCATTTTCTACTTTAAAAAGGATTCTGCTGCTGTAACATAAAACAGATCCACGATTCCAGGACATCAAGTATATTTTGCAATAAAAAATCTTGTTCATTAACATAATTATGACAGTGAGCAGTACAAACCATTTCCGTATATCTAATTTCTCAACAAAGATAAAAACTGTGTACTGTTCACGATCCAATTAGAACGCAGAGCGGTTCACTGGTGCTGAACATAAAAATCTAAAACCAAAATTTCCTGTTCCAAGTGGCACAACAGCATAATGTGTTTCAGCAAGTTCCAGTTGTCCGTAGGTGAATAAAGTAGTTGCAGAAGTAAAGTATTTTCCTTCTTAGCTGCTCGTGGCTAGGCGAACATATTTTCCATCAACAATAAATTTAGAACTTGAATTTATCTGCAAAACATTTTCACGAGATAATAGTCAAGGGGATTAAACAATTAGGGAGTCGCTTGTGTATTTCAGAGGCATAAGAACCTTTAGTGACTTCTTTTCTCTGACAAATAAAGAATGCAAATCAAAAGCAACTCACCTTCTCCTCAAGAATTCCGGATACTTGGTTTTTGTCTTCTGTATGGCCAGATTCCTTGAGAGAATTCAGAACAAATTTCCTAAGCTTCTTCAGTTTCATCATACCATCTGGATTCTGTCACATGGAAGAATAGATATTATCCTATCCACACATTATAAACTATAATAGATTATCAGCAAAATATTCAGAATCCAACAAAAAACTTTTAATGTAAACCATCCACAGGATAGTTATAAATGGCGCACGCCATGGCGCAAACAGCAAGAGCCCAGAACCATTTTAAAAAATGGCGCTGGGCTTTCACCTGCCGCAGCCATGGTGCGCAGCAGGGCCCTCAAGGACAAGGGTACGTACAGATTTCAGAGCAGAAGTAATAAGCTTTTTCCACTTTATTTTCTTCTTGCTGGAATCCTTATCAGCAGCAGAATCCAGTTTTGCATCTTCCTCCGTTGCATTGTGTTTGGCCTTCTTCAAGCCTTTTGCTTCTGCTCCTTTGGTTTGAATAACTTCACCGTTGCCTAGTTCCGCCGGATTATCACCTCTAATCTTGTTCTGAGCACCATCATTTTCAGATGCCTCGAGTTTTCTTTTCTTGTTTGATTCCAAAGCATTATTTTCTCCCAAATCTTTACTTTCAGGAGCTTCAGTTTTTGCATTGTTTTCAGAGGAACCCTTCGTTTCTGCAGTATCATTAGGCTGCTGGTTTGCTGCATGGAATGCTCTTGCTTTAGCCCTGTGTTTCTTCCCATCAGCATGGAGAAGCAAGGCTTGCTTGCTTGTGGCCTTGGTGTTGCATAGGCTGCAGAATATCAATAAGATAGTGCAATACTAAGATCCATTGTTAGGAAGAAAATGAGAGGAAAACGAAAAATAACTAGTAACAGATAAGAGACTAGAAACCACCATATAGTACTAACAGAACACAAAAGATGCTTGAGTCTATACACTTCCCTAATCATAAACAAGCAGCAGCTCGGATCAAGATGTATGTGGGAAGATGTGCATGAAATTCAATATATCACAAGTAGCTAATAATACAATATATATCAGTGGCATGCCAGCTTCTAATTTTCGTGATTTCCGGCCATTTCCCCAGGCGCCATCAAGACACAGTAAAAGACAGTTTTGGCCAATTCTTTCATTCGTTTATCTGGTTTTTGACTTAACAAATAACCAAAACATACCATCAAGGTGAACTACATATACCTGTATGAGCTAAACATACCTACAGAACCACGGAGGGAGTTTGGATAATCCAACATTTATGTCAACCTCCGGTTTCGGCTTTGAATCTTTTTTGGGTTTAGTATTCGATCCATTCAAAGCATTCCCTTGACCCTTTGGACCATATTTTTCCTGATGTCATAGTATGTATACACGATATCAGATAATACATCATATTCCAACAGATATTTCATGTCAGATCATGGAATTGGTGTTTATTAAACTTAATTACATCAACTTAACATATAAAATGAGAGAACATGCAGTACGTTGAATCAAATCTCAGAAAGTTCCTCAGTTAAGCTAATGCAGTAACTAATATCTGCCATTTTACTCAATATCAACTCAAACAAAGCAATAAAAGAAAAAAATCAAAGACAATAAAGGGAATTCGAAATACCGCTTCGGTAATGCACTGAGTGTGACTTTCAACGTCTTGCTGCCCGAATACTTGCCCGCAATCGATGCACGACAACTAATGCATAATCAGAAACGAAGATCATAAACAAATTACAAACAGATTAGATTACACAAAAACAACCCATTTGACCAAAAAAATTATACAAAAAGAACAGAAAGGTGGCGTTGAATGTGGAAACCTTGTAAGCAGAGCAGACTCTGAAGTGGTTAGGGAGCTTGGGTTTCTTGAGGTTGTCTCCGCAGTCCTCGCACTGAAACCACACCATCTCTTCCCCACCTCAACCGCGTGCTCCTGTGCGTGAGGATGGAACGTTGTAGCCTCTAAGAGCCCTTGTTTCCGCCTGCAACAACAATTGTCCGAATTTGGGGGTTTTGTTTAGGGTTTTTGGGAATTTAAGATTATAGGAATCTAATACATATATATAAATATTATATTCCACCGGACCTTGAATTTGATTGGAGCCCGTTGTATTTAAATTGGGCCGGCCTTTGTAACTTTTCAGGCCCATAACAACTATTGTACAAGTATTATTGGGGGCTATTTGCAAGGGTTTAACAAATAAGCATTTATCACCTTATTGTTGAAATTTAAATATAAATTAAAAAATATTTTTGTTTTATCATTTTATTTTCGAACTATTTAAATAAATTTAATTTAAGCACAACTTCGTATCAATTTTTGCAACTTATTGATAAAATTGTAAATGTTAAGTTGTTTACCGAAGCATTCAAACTTCGTTTTTCCTTTCACTTTTAGTTTTTTTTTTTTAAATATTTCAAATTTACTACTATTTAACTTATAAATTTCTCTACAACTTTAATATTCGTAAAAATAGAATGGGCCTAAGCTGCCCTCCAGGAGGCCTAGTTTGAATAAGGGCCTAGGACGCCCCTAAGAAGCCTAATTCGGGCAGAGCCATCAGAAAACACGGCAGAGGTGCTCCTAGAAAATAAATTAGCCAAAATAAACTAAATCAACCAAATCTAAGAGGGCCTTACAGGCACACAAGGAAGTTTAGAGATTTAAAATGCCCAACCAAAGTCAAAATTCATATCACATAGCGTTCATGAATGTTATAGGAGGTATCTGCACACCACACAAAATAGGATAAGGATCACCACCTTAATGAGTATACATGGTGCCTCCAGCCGAAAGTAAACTCGAAAAGCTTGAACTTCAGCTGGAGGAAGGCGTATCCTTAACCACCTCGGCCAAAATCGAGAAGGATACCCTCATCCGCAACAGTCTCCAATCGCCCTCAACGATTGCAAGTCCCCAATGGGGTTATCCCTCTACAAAATTCGGAGGGGGTCCTTCAACCGCTGAGAGATGTCCCTAACTCAACTTTATCCAACTACTTTGAGATAATGCTCTACAAATTCGTAAGACTTCTCCACCGAATCCATAGGAAATTCGGTCTTATTAAAGCGGTTGAAGGTTCCTATAATTGGGAGCTCCCCCTAACTGAAGAAGACAACTCTTACCTTCATACCACAAGTTTTACATTCATGCTACAATTTTATGCTAAAAGGAAAACTTTAGTTTCGTATTTAGAGTTTTATATGTTGAACTTCAATGTCAATCTCTCTATTATATACACAAAAAAGAAAAAGAAAAGAAAAGAAGAACACTCTCAATATCACTTATTTACACTCTTTTATTTGATGGCATTTTATTCATTACTTTCTATCCCAACTAAACCCAAACACAATTTTTTGCTTGAATTAGTTGACACTATCTATGAGAACACTGAATTAAGACGTGAAAATGATGAAAATTACAAACACCGAAATTAACACTCCCAAATACCTCTTTCGGCAAGATGATCCGTTCCCGGTGGGGGACCTTCAAGAGAACATGAAACTTAGACGAAGTGTTGTTAACTTTTTTTTTTAAAGAAAATTCAAGTGAATGACTGCATACTATACGGGCATACTAGTAAAATCAAAACAAATGGAGGGTATTTTTGTACTTTTATCATAAATCAAATCTTTAAATTTGGATTTAGAAGCATTGAGTCTCATCAGCATCACAATGTTCAATGCTTTGAATTTGTTCATAATCAACATAAATACTATGATTAATAAACGCATACTAGTCACAAACAACATCGTCAACCACGACAATTAACGAGTATTTAGTATTAATTGGTTAGTTTACTCATTCTCATCCTCATCTATTGAATTATTATAATACTTTTTAGAAATTTGATTCAACTTATCATCTCATACATCACGACTAACGCAAAATATAAAATTCATTCAACCCCTTATTTTACACGTGAGCAATAATGTTTTTAAAAGGATTTATGACTTCTTTAACTTGGGACAACATCAATTAGCGTGGATGGTAAGCTGGTATGCAGTGCTCATCCGAGATTAGGTAATTAAATCAGCACAATGTTGATCGCATCGAATGCTGGTAGCAGACTACCGTTATTATAGTATTCGTGCCTAAGATTTATAGAATTGAACTGAATAAGTGATTTGAAATTCACATTGATAATTATGAGTTATTGATGCAGGTCTGATCGGGTTTAAATATTTTTGCGTCAAAACAATTCACTTTTTAAGAAGAGTACTTCTAAAATTATACCAAATTGATATTATTATTCCGCAATAATTTTAAATTTTTAAATACATTTGAATAAATGAGTTATGTATATGAGTTTGTTGGTGGCTTTTGGCAATGCCATTAATCCAAATTCAAAGCCTCCACCAACTGGAAAAAGTTTTAATTAATTAGCAATGAATCAAAACTTCAATCTTTTAGGTTCATAAATTGTTAAATTGTTAGGGTTCAATTTTTGGGTAAAAAGTATTTTGTTGTTCAAACCATTGTCTTTTTTATATTTTCTTATTTTTATTTTTATAATTAATTTTAATCTAGCATATCAACTAGACGAGTTTTGTTACCATCTCAAACGCACATGTGCAAGAATCTTCTTTATTTCTAAATAATCACTATGGATTTGTTAAATTTATGATGAATTTTATTTTTTGTTGTCAGATAATAGCATATTTCTCGGAAAAACAATCAAATTCAATATTTTGTGGAGAAAAATTACACGCATTTACTGTATGTAACCATTTTTTGGTGAAAAAGTCCATCTAAAAGTAGTTTAGGGTCGTAACTTACAGAATTTATGCCGTTGGTATGATAAATTAAAACTAAAAAAAAAAAAGATGGCAAAGTATAAAAACAATTATAATTCTCAACCCAAAATATTTTTACCCTCAATTTTTAGACGGACCAAAATCGATTGTGACCGAAAGTATAGGGACCAAAAGTGTAATTATCCACATAGTGGGTTCATAAAATATTCATCCGCACAAGGTGCATGTTTGATTGGGATCAACGTCGAATGAGGGATAACATAGTCAATCCAACACTGTGATAACTTTTTTCCAAACTTAGTTATTTCGAAAGTCGTCCTCTCGCAATCAATTATCTTATAATCAATTATGCAACCGTCGAGTCAAACAAATTATAGTATATCTGTTGCACCCAATGCAAAAGGCACTGAATGGAATATCTAAGTCTTATCTTGAAAGTTGAATTAGATTTTCTATCCGTAAATTATATTACATTTTTTTATTTTATTTAAATTTTTTTGTATATGTGGGCGTGTATATATTAAATAAAATTAAAAATACAATAAAAATTTTGGAATGTAAAATCCAATTCTGCTTGAAGTTTATTTTTGGTAATTGTGTAGCAGCTTCAATTAAAAAAACCCTATTTTATGCCATCTCCCATATAGTTTTACTTAATTATTCTGGGGACAAATTCATAGCAATTACGATGCAATTTCTTCTATAATATAAAAACCAAAATATATTTAATTTATTTTCATAATTAAAGAATTAAATTGAAGGGAATAAAACGCGGTGCAACCACCAAAAGTCCATCATTGACTAGCGATTAAATAAATAAATGTGGGTTTTTTTTAATGGTTTTGGCCTTAATTATCATGGGGTGTTGGTAGCAATTGATTGATTTTAGTTCAAGAGTTTAATTGATTTTCTTTTTTTTTTTTGTAATTTATTATATTTTTTTAATTCAAGAATACAAAAGTTCGAATAAAAATTATAGGGTTTCCAACAAAAATACGAGCTCTTCGATACTCCAAACCTCGAATGGAGACAAGAATCTGCAAAGAAATTACTACGAGAAAATCTTCACAAGATAAAATCTTTTAAAAAAATACGAGTTCTTGAATAGGAAAAGAGATATGATAAATGTCTCCAAAGATTCGAAAGAAGAGAGTTGATCAGAAATAAGATTTTTACGAGTTCAAATGAGGAAATTCACGATAAGTTCCAACAAAAGATTCTATTCCGAAAATAAAATACCAGTATTTTTAGAAAGATTCTATAAATATGCGAGTTTAAGGAAGAAAATCCACAACAAGTTCCAAAGAAAGATTTGATTTCGAAAATAAAATACCAACGTATTTAGAAAGTTCTATAAATACAGACCTTATCGAGAGGAATAGGCCAAGTAATACGAATCGATTTTTAACATCAATCGTACTTGTGTTATAGAACACTACATCATCATTTATCTTTGCAAAATTTTAAAAAAATAAAATTATCTTTAATTGCATAAAGAAAAAATTGAGTTTTTACTATTTCGACTAAATATTATTAAACATGTTTTATTAAAAAAGTATTTCAAAAAATCAATTTCGATAAGGTTTTTTTGTTATTAAATTAAATATGATCAATTATTTATTTGATTTTATTTATTTCTATTAATTATTTAAATTACAAACACACATTGATTATATTCCAATAAATAGTGTAATATTATGATTTTTCAATCATCTGTCACAAAATTTTATATCTTATAAATTTATTTTATTGCATCATTTAAAATATTCAATTGCTGAATAAATTGATCCTTTTCGTGCAGCAATGGATAAATGTATTATTTTATATTATATAATACAACTCATGCTACTAACATTTATATAAATCTGCATCAAATTTTAATTTTTTTTCAAAATCGAAGTCTGTCCAAAATTTAAAACTCAAGCAACCCCCCCCCCCCTCCCCGCCCACCCATGCCATGGAACCCGACGGTGATGCACCGCCATTCTGGTCTCAGACCGCCACCAGTCCGCTCCCCCGCCGGAGGCGGTCTCAGCCCTCAACGCCGCTCCTCAGTCCGGTGGCGCTAATTCTATCCGTCCCAATACTCCTCTTACTCGTTGCATTTTTTGTAGTCCCTCCATTTCTCTCGCACGCTAATCAAATCCTCAGGCCTAATTCCGTCAACGTATTTCTACTATTCTTTGCTATTGTGTGCGGCCTGTTTGCAAGAAGAGACGATGAAACTTCATCATCTAGTGTTGCTGATGATGGTCGCCTGAACTCGGGTGCTGATTTGAGTGTAATTTCTAGTTCTTTTGATGGGACGAGGCAGTCGGGTTCGGATTGGTTGGAGTATTCAGAGAGGAACGAGTATAGTAATCTTGTGGAGGAAAGTGGCGGCCGCGGCCGGCTGAGGAGGAGCAGCAGTTCTTATCCCGATTTTAGGCAGGAGTCGTCGTGGGAAAGTGTTGGCGACAGGTTCAGGTTCGTTGATGATCTTGAGGTGAATTTTCGCGGGTCTTTGCCTCCTGATGATTTCCGACGCCGCGCGAGGCGGAGTCAAGAGAGAGAGAAAAGGGCTGTGGAGACGGTTTTTGAGGAGATTCACCGGTCTGCGCCGCCTGATAATGTACGACCCCGCGGGAGGCGGAGGAGTCTTGAGAGGGAGAAAGTGGAAGCGGAGACGGTAGTGGGAGAAATTCACCTCTCTCCGCCGACTGATAATCTCCGACGCTGTGGGAGGCGGAGTTATGATAGACAGAAGGATGAAGCGGCTGAGACGCTTGTTGAGGAAATTATTGTGAATAAATTTGAAGCCAGTTCGGTACCTCCGCAGCGGCCAATGCAGCCTGACTCATCTCCGCCTCCGCCGCCTCCTCCTCCCGCAACTTTCAAACAGAGACGATCTATACATCGCGTCCCACATAAGAAAAACGCTGAAAGGCAAAAAGCTGAAGCTGAATTCAGTAAAATGAGATCGCCACCTCCTCCGCCAGCACCACCACCTCCGCCGCCGCCTCGACCACCAGCAGCAACGTTTGAGTTTACGGAGCATGGCAGCGAAAAGCTTCAGAAGAAAAAGAGCGGCGCAACGAAAGAAATCGCAACAGCAATAGCTTCGCTGTACAAAGGCCAAAGGAAAAGAAAGAAGAAAGAGAAAAGTAGAAATATTTACGACAGTGCCACTCACAATTCTTTTCCAACTTCTGTACAGGAACAACCATCACCAACTCCACCGCCGCCGCCGCCGCCTCCCCCGCCATCTAGAGTGTTGCAAAACCTGTTCAAAAAGAGCAGCAAAAGTAAACGAATACACTCCGTCTCCGCCGTATCAACTCCACCTCCACCCCCTCCGCCGCCGCCTCCAAATTCAATTTTCAACAATTTGTTCAAAACAGGAAGCAAAAGTAAGCGATTCCAACAGACGTCAACCACAGCTCCACCACCCCCGCCACCCCCTCCGCCGCCTTCATCATTACTCAATTCCTTATTCAAAAACGGAAGCAAAAGCAAGCGTTTCAAGAACGTCGACGCCCCTACTCCGGCTGCAGCTCCGTCTCCAGCAGAACCACAGCCGTGGCGCGAGGTCAACACCGGTAAGCCACCAAAACCCACAAAACGCAGCACCCTGCACAAGGAAACCATGGTAATCGCGCCACCATCGCCGCTCATCTCAACGCCACCTCCTCCACCTCCGCCACCATTCAGAATGCCGGAGGTTAAATTCGTTGCTCGCGGAGACTTCGTGAGAATCCGCAGCGCCCACAGCTCCCGTTGCAGCTCCCCGGAGCTGGAAGATTTTGAAATCATATCAGTTAAATCCGACGGCGGCGATTCAATGGGGCCGTCGATTTCTTGCTCCAGCCCAGATGTGAATGCGAAGGCCGACACTTTCATCGCCAGGCTCCGAGATGAATGGAGGTTGGAGAAGATAAACTCAGTCAATGAGAAGCACAAAACGGGCTGACCCTCCAGCCCGGCCCGTATGATAATTCGACTTTTACCGTAAATATTTATGGCTTACTCACAAAGATATGGTAAATAAAACGCGATTTAGAAGTTAAATTGGGTTTGTCGCTCTGGTTGTATTGTTTTTGTTCTCAACTGGAGGGCTTTCAACTGTCGAGGATGTGAGTTTTTATTTCAGTACTAGGTTAAAGAAAGCTAATATAATTTTGGATGTTTGCTGTGAGATTTTGGCTCTGATCCTATGTTTTTGTTGTCTGTCAGAGTCCAATTTATGTAATCTGCAAGTTTGCAACGCTAAAAGTGGAATGCGCCGTTTATTTTGTGATATGAGTTATCTGAATAATTATATAAAAAAATTATGTATAAATTATACTATATTTACTTGTATTATTCAGGTTGAATAACTCAACCCACTTAAATAGATAGATTAAATTATTCAACCAAAACATTAATTAATATCGGATTCTTGAAATTTCTATAATGCAACGTGAATATGTTACTTGAATGTATTATTTTTCATATAGGACCTAATAATGAAAAGTAAACTGGCCCCGATGATATAAATATCGATAATGAGTGTATGTTGATTTATTTTAATAAAAGTTGTTTATTAATTTGATGTAATAATAGTTGTTGGTTAATTTAAGTTTATAAATATCTGATTCTAACAATCAATAAGTTGATCATTGACGATTGAGATTCATTCTAAAATTATCATCGATTAAAAGAAAAAACAGTAAGTTAGAATTGTAGTGCATAAGAATTCTTAGTATTATCAAATTTATGAGAAAAGTTTTATTCAGATCAAATTGAACTAATCACATTGTAAGGGATTAATACCTGACTTTTTTTTTTAGGATTAATATATGAGTTGTGATTGGTCATTTTAAAAATTGTATAATAAGTGTAGTACAAGATAATTGTATGGGTCCAAGATATAAGACGATAAAAAACAAAAGAATAAAATCAATAATTTGAAATTTCGCCCCAACTTTCGTCCGATTTTACATATCCACCCCAAACATTCTATCTTTATATATCACATATTACCCGTGCCAGTAAATTTCCAGTCAATCTGACGCCTACACTCCACAGTTGACACCTGAGCTAGGGCTTTTACTCCCAATCGAACTCGCCCATAACCATGAAACTAGCTCCATTGAACACCGTTCAGAACGCCCACGACGACTCAGTCTGGACGGCCGCGTGGGTGCCGCCGACGGAGGATTCGCCGCCGCTGCTCTTGACGGGTTCGCTTGATGAGACGGTTCGGTTGTGGAATCCCGAAGGTCCCGAGAAGGTGCAGACGAACACCGGACACTGCCTTGGCGTTGTATCGGTGGCGGCCCACCCCTCCGGCAGAATCGCGGCGTCCGCCTCCATTGACAGCTTCATACGAGTCTTTGATGTCGCTACTAACAACACCATAGCCACCCTCGAGGCTCCACCCTCTGAAGTCTGGCAATTGCAATTCAATCCTCAGGTATTAATTAGTAGTGTTATTCCTTGATTTATATCTGCTGATGATTTTGTTTGCTTCTTCTTGTGGATGTGTGTATGTGTAATGGTTTCTTAGGGCTTTGAAATATAATGTACCGGAAATGTAAAGCCCAAAAATCATGCTTTGCTTGATAGCAGGGAATTGTTATTGGAATTTGGCGTAAAAGGAAGCTAATGACGATCCGCTTGAAATAAACAGAGGTGTAAAGCGAGAGTTTTGTTTTTGTTTTGTTTTTTTTTCCCGAGCACAGTGTCCGGGAACACTTGACATCAAATATACAAAGAGTACGGTATGGTGGAGAGTCATACATATATGGAAGTATTTGGGCGAGCGATCAAAAGATTGGAAAGTTAGATATTGTTAACTGATCTTTCCACATTTGTGCCGCTTATGACCCAGTTTTGAATCTGTGAACTAGATCCAATATCACACTTACCAGGTGATGAGAGTGGTCACCAGAGTGTACATCTAATAGCTGAAGATTACTGTTCCAGTGAATGTGATAACTGGAACATGATAGTCTTTGTGCCTTTTTGTCCTTCTTTTAGTGTTTTTTGGTTTTCGGGGTGGTATTATGGGGTTAGATGCTATTTTGGAATGTTAAGCTTCAATTATTACTTTGAATTTTTTGTTTCCTTGTGAGAATTAGTTCAATCACTAAAACGAGTTATCTCAAATTAACTAATAGTAAAATTATTTTATACTAAATACATTAAACTATTTTTTATGTGGTATTTAGGTCATATTTCATTAGGAAATTGGGAGAATTTTCTTTTGGCCATGAGAATTTGATCAACAAAAGAAATAATAAATGCCAGGATATGGGTATTGGTAGCGTAGTATGAAATCGCTTCATAAAAAATCTTCCATCTAATAATCTGTATCTAAAATCCACCAAAACCAGAAAATCCTATTTATCTTACTTCTCTTTTCTTTTTCAATCTTTCTCCATGATACACTGTCTTTTCCTGATCCTGAAAGTCAAGTTGTTGCCATAAGTTAATGTACTCTAATGTTATTAAAAAAGCTTGTATAAATATGTGATAAAGTGGGACTTGGGAAACCCAAAGGTCCCAATCCATTTACGCGTTCAGTCTTTTACTAAAAGACTTGCATTTCGCAACCTGTTTCTGCGAGGTTGCAACATTTTGCAACTAGTATTGATGGTCAAGATACTTTTCGTTTTAGGTTAATATTTCTTCTTCCAAAATGCAGCACTTAGATTGGTTAGAAATGTTGTCACTCTATGTCTTCTTGTTTCATATCTAGAGGTAGGGGTGGGTTTGTTTCCTATCTAGATGTAGGGGTGGGGCAAACCAGCATCAGCCGTTAAAAGATTCTATGCTCTGTTTATAAAACTTATAGATGTATATTATCATCAACAGAATTGTATTTCTTTATGCTCATTCTGATTGAAGATTCACCACTGATCACTGAATTTCATATTCATATTAATGACCAATTAGTTTATTTGACACTGCACCTTCAATGAAGTGATTTTACAATATGTTTTTGCGGTTCTCAAAATGTCCCTATTGATTTGCAGACTGAAAATCTTGGAATTTCGCTAAATTTATTGACGTATAAACAATAGTATAGTATTTGGGCCACTTTCTTTTGGTATCTCACTAGTTTGTTGATGTTTTGGAGACCTCCAATCTTTCTTTGGATTATATGAAAGCACATTTGTGCTGCACTGTTGTTACTTTATAAGTGGTTTTATGATAAACAAAAATTTTGAAAAAGTTTCAGTGGTTTAACTGTACCATTTATTAGCAATTGCTCATGCTACAGATGTCTCATGTTGAACCTACTATGTCAAACATAACCTGTAGGTGATGTGCCTGACTCTTGATCTGTTCCCTTTATAGAACAATAAATTGCTAGTCTGGTGCTTTATTAGTTATTATATTAAAATTTCTCAAACATATTCCTCCTGAAGATTTTGGTGGACAATGTAATCCGAAGGATGAGTTCATTTCACAAACATAAGAGTAAATGGATGTATGTGATTGTAATGTAATTACTTCACAGTATTTCAAACTTAAAACTGCAATGTTACAGAACCACCCTGGCTTCAAAACTCATTAATGAATAATTGAACTCTAAGGCTTTAGTTGCAAATCATAGCAGGTCTTGAAATGCTGTGCATACAGCTGAAGCTCACATGCATTTGCAATTTCACACTCATAAAAGGAAGGAACAAAAAATAAAATTGGACAGAGCTTATTATATAGTTTTTATGGTAGTGTCACTATCAATTTTTTTATTCTATTTATGTATTCCATAGTACCATATGCACCGTACTTTGGCTCAACATTCCTTGGTCTGCTAAGACTTTATGTACTGGGTAGCAGAGTGTTCATAATCTTTCTTGCTGTCTCATTTGTGAATTCCCAAGATTATTGATTCGATAGGTTTTTGAGACACTGGCCACAGCTTATTTTTGTGGTCCTTTTTTTTTTTTTTTTTTCTTCATTGGTTGGTTTTCTTAAACACAATTTGCTTCAGTACCATTAGTTTTAACAAACTGTCCTTTCAGAGATGTATGGTGGCTATAAATTCTGACCCTTTTTCATGGAACATCATAGTATACTTTTTCGAGGCCTTTTCATCAGAAAATTATTCCCTTATATTCACTTTTCAATACATTCACAAGTTTTGCCGCTCATTATAACTGATGGAAAACTATTATTTCTCTAACTCAGGGTACAACACTGGCTGCAGCTGGAGGTGGTAGTGCTTCAGTGAAGCTGTGGGATACCGCCGAATGGAAATTGGTTGCTGCCCTAGAAGTTCCTCGACCGGAAGGCTTGAAGCCATCAGAGAAAAGTGGCAGCAAGAAGTTTGCCCTCTCTGTGGCATGGAGCCCGGACGGTAGACAAATTGCTTGTGGCTCAATGGATGGCACCATCTCAGTTTTTGATGTTCCCCGTGCTAAGTTCATGCACCACTTGGAAGGCCACTGCATGCCCGTGCGAAGTCTTGTGTACTCATCAGCCCCTCTTGATTCAAGGGTACTTTTCTCCGCCTCAGATGATGGTCACGTGCACGTTTACGATGCCGAACGGAAAACCTTGATTACATCAATGTCAGGCCACTCAAGCTGGGTACTGAGTGTGGATGTTTCCCCAGACGGGGCAGCAATTGCTACGGGCTCAAGTGACAAGACCGTTAGGCTTTGGGATCTAAAAATGAGAGCTGCTACCCAGATACTAACAAGCCATAACGACCAGGTATGGGCAGTAGCCTTTGGGTCACCATTACGGACAGATGTAAGATCTTGTCTGCTTGCTAGTGTATCTGACGACAAGAGTGTATCATTCTATAAATATTCTTGAAGTATCATCTATACGGCAACTTAAGATCACAACTTATCCGCCCCATTTGGTTGAGCACTGCAGGGTGGCGGCTGTTTTCTAGTTTAACATTTACTAGTGGCTGAGCAAACTCGTGTATGTAGACGTAAATTTGTCTGATATACTTGACAGGTTGTCTTTGGTTTTTGTTCTGAATTAGTTTGACGATGTTTATTCCATCCTATACCAACCTTAAATTATTCCCCGCGTGTCTCTTTTGAGCAACCTTCATTCTTTGTTTTTTCTCAGCTTTTATTGAAATGATATCCATTGGTAATTGTACTATTGCAATATTCAGATGCTATAAGTTACTGTCTTAAGCATTTAATTCTTTGGGAGTGGAAGGGCATATAAAGAAGAAATTTTTTAATCCTATTTTAGAGATGAGATATGCTATCCCATAAATTAGGATTGGTAAGATTGAGTTTACTGAGTTCTAATACTTTGCTAAGATTGATCTGATATTAATACTGAGTTCTAATACTGTGAATTAAACATGTGATTACACATGATTTGTAAGTTTATGGTGCCTTTTTACACGAATCAAATAGGGTCTAAATGTAGTCCACATAATTGGGACAATGACTTGCAATTTTTTCGGTATTGTTTTAGGTCTATTTATATTATTTGTGGTAAGTGGTAGGTAGGTAGTCGTAATTAATGGCGCATTTAGAAATTAAAAACACGTATGATTTTTTCGAATGATAAATGTGATTGTGGTGCTGCACATGTTAGATGGCTCTTCAATAAAATGATAGTTTGTGGATTTCGTATCATTCTTTTTCCTTTTCCCTTTTGCAACTTAAGTGCAACTGATCAATTGCAAAATCATATTGTTAATATAAATTTCATATTTGCATAAATAGTTACAAGATTGGAAAAATATAGATAATAAATTTTCAATGAATTTAGATCAAAGGTTACCATTTTTTAAAATGAAGACTATGTGCGACTCTCTCTCTCTGTCTCAATTGTGATCTAAAGATCGGAAGCTTGCTTTTATAAACGGAGGTGTAATTTTTTCCATTTTATGGTAACAAACTATTTATTGCTTTGAAATTTGATATTTGAGCCTTTGAAAGTTTGTAATCAAATAAGACGTGGAGTTGAAGTATTCCGTTATGTCATAGAATTTTAAAGTTTGGACATTAGTTATTTTGGGTCTGCTTTACGTATGTAATATATGGAGTAAGTAGTTTCTCGTTATGCCCTGGAGACTCTGTTTTATAGGTACCACTTAGTATTTTCGGCCAACTAATCTATTAAAATGTTGTAGGCATGCAAAATCTGATAATTATATATTGACATGTGCAATATATTTTTTTTCATCAATTTGATGTTTTTTATAAAATAAAATATTAACAATTGATAAAATCAAATATTGCCGTGTATGAAATTGAAGTATTCAAGGCAATTTAAATATTTTTTTGCCGACAAAGGAAGCAAACGTCAATGATTTGATAATTTTATATTATATCTTGTGATTAAAGTAATAAATCATAAAGGACCAATCGTATCACTCCACGTTATCAAGTAGATATAGCAAAGTTTTCTACCCTACAACTATAAATATGGATGTTTCACCACTCAAGAGATACGACATAAAGCACAAGACAAGATACGAGTGAAGACGAGTCAAGCAATCACTCAAAATAGAATTGATGAGACAATCAAAGAAAGAATCAAGAACGCTCAATAAGTCTCAAAATCCTCTCAAGTGCAAATCAAGGAAGATCCACGGCGTTCAAAGCAAAATCAAGACGTTCGCCGCTGAAACCATCCAAAATCAATATTTAATTTGGGAATAGTCAAAAGACTCTCGAACAAGTTAACATCAGAGAAAATCAAAGCACCAAGCTCCACTTCCAAAGTTGCCAAAATAAAAATCGCATTCATGAAGCAGGTTCCAAGTAGAGATTTTGTACCCACAAAAAGTACAATTAAATTTAAAAATTATTTCTAACATTTTTTTTAAATAAATTTAAAAACATGAAATTCGCGTTACAATTATATATATATATATATATATATATATATTGAAAGGACTAAAATGTCAAATTTAAACCACATTATGGCCCAATAAATCAATCTAAAATTAAAAAAAAATAATGTTATATTTTATCTTTAATTGATTCATGTAGCACAATATCCAAATTTGGTATAAAGTTATTATCTTGACAGTATTGTAAAGCTGAAATTCGAATTGGACACTAATCATTCGTGACTTTCTTTGTACTTTTAATTAATAATTTATTCTAAACAAATTCGATGTTTAACACATATTAAAAAAATGTTGTAATAATTTTTCTCATTTCACCTGAATTTAGTGTAATAAGATGACATATTAATATTATAACATGATAATTAAATTGGATATCAAGTGACATTAACTTTTATTCCAAAAATGAGTTAATTGATAATTAATAATATTTATGTTTTTGTTTTAATTTACTACACTGCCATTACTGTTATCACCATCACAATTTAAATGTAATTCAAAGCGTTACAAACTTATTATTGCAAAACAACAAATTTTCTCATTTTAGTACTCAATATATATATATATATGGACAATTATTCCTTCACTTTTAAAATATAGGGACAATTACATATACGTTGTCGACATCATTAACTATTTTTGTTTTCTGTTGTCGGGATTGTTTCTATAATTATGTAAACAATATAAATAATTTGCATAAATAAATCATAAATTATAGGGTGTAAATATAATTATTCGTAAAATATAATATGAAACATATAAATGTTGCCCTGAATAAGAGATCAAAATTGATCAATAAAGCTTAATTTAGTATGCAAAATTGGGTCTAACGTGACAATGAATTCATATCCCATCAATGTACCGATAATTTTTTATTTAATAATAGTTATTGATTTACTGTTATTAGTTATGAATATTTGATATTCATTATTAATAGATTGAAATTTATTGTAACGACAATTAAATTCATATAAAAAAATAATATTCGAAATTACATTCAAGAAAGTCTATATGTAAGGAATTATTTCTAGATGAAGAGTCTTGTCAACATCACCGCTTTCCTGAAGATTTGTTCATCAGACACCCCCTTCAAGAGAAACAATCTGTATACGTCAGAGTTGAAACTTCTATGGTTTCATAATATTTTTTATTTTGAATCTTATGTTGTAATTAATATATTCTTTAATTTGTACTAAATAGAATAATTAATATTATCTTATATAAATATATATATAATTAATATTATAATTGAAGACGAAACAAAATTTCAAACGGAAAATTCTAATTTGGATCCGATTCAACTAAATCTGAACTAATTACATAATAAGTGCAATATACTTATCGTGTGATATGTATATAATTAAAGAAAATGATCAAAACTTGTGATTGATACTTAGTTGGAGCTAGAATTTTTCCTAATAGACTCCCAACAAAGACATAAACGAAAATACATCAAATTACAACTTCAAAAAACTCAAAAGAAAACTTGCCATATGTTGTACAATTACCACCATTTTCCTAAGTTGATCTACCTCCTCTCCGACAAGAACTTCTTCAGCTCATCCATCACCAATCCAAAATCAGCCTTCACACTCACCGGCGGATTCGAATACCTACACTCCATCTCCCCAATCGCCCCGGAATGATAGTCAATCTTCGCCTGCGTAAACTTCAATCCGTGCGCCGTGCTCACCACCACAGTCCGATCATTCGGGCCGATGATCCCATTCCCCCTCAGCTTCATCAATGCCGATAAAGCCACCCCTGTGTGCGGGCAAATAAACATCCCTGTCGAATCGGCTAACGCCATTGCGTCCATCAGCTCCTCCTCCGTCGCCTCTTCCACGATCCCGTTTGACTTCTTTAGAGCGTAAACTGCTCTGTCGATCGAAACAGGGTCGCCGATTTGAATTGCGGACGCAAACGTAGTTTTCGCCGTCACGGGGCTGAACTCCTTCCACCCCGAATTATAGTATTGAAACAACGGGTTGGCGTTCCGGGCCTGAGCGCAGACGAGTCTTGGAATCCGATCGACGAGGCCCAGTTCTTGACACATTTTGAATCCTTTGTAGAACGCATAGATGTTGCCTAAGTTTCCTCCCGGGACGATCACCCAATCAGGAACTTCCCAATCGAACTGTTGCAAGATTTCGATCGCCGCAGTTTTTTGTCCCTCTAGTCTTAAACTGTTCAACGAGTTCGCTAAGTAGATTGGGAGCTCCGTCGTGATCTGCCGGATTAGTTTCATACAACCGTCGAAGTCCGTGTCTATGCTGAGGACGAACGCGCCGTTCGCGATGGGCTGCACCAGCTGCGCCATGGAGATCTTGTTGGCGGGTAGGAAGACGATGGAGGGGATGCCTGCAGCGGCGCAGTAGGCGGAGAGGGCGGCGGACGTGTCGCCTGTGGAGGCGCAGCCGACGCCCACGAGTGGGCTGTTCATCTTGCGCAGCCGATTGACTTGGCTGACCAAAACCGTCATCCCCAAATCCTTGAAACTGCCGGTGTGGCTAATCCCGCAGTGTTTAACCCACAAATCATTCATCCCAAGGATTTTCTTGCCGAATCTCTCGGCCCAGAAGAGATTGGAGTTCCCTTCGAACGCGCTGACGATGTCTTCGTCGTCAATTTCGGGCAATACCCATTCTTTCTTGGACCAGACGCCGGAGCCATAGGGCCATTTGGTGGTGCCGACGCGGGAGTCGAACAGGGTCTTCCAGTAATGGCCGTCGTACTGTTTGAGGGCGTCCATGTCATGTTGGACGTCGAGGAGGCCGCCGTCTCGGCTGCGGTACACGACGTCGTCGAGGGAGTAGGACTCCGCGGTGGGGGTGTTGGTGGAGATGGAGTTGAAAGGAACGTACTTAGCGGAGAAGCTTAAACCGGGAGGAGGCGCTGATGGCGGCAGAACTGGTGGAGAAGTGATAGACGGTGTGGCGGCGCAGAGTATTGTGGGACATGGATAGCGGTGGTGGTGTGGAGATGCAGAATTTGACTTGGAGAGAAAGGAGGAAGAATTGAGGAGGTGAGAAGAAGCCATAATTCTTGAAAAGCGGCGGCGGAGAGTGGCGGTGGTGGTGGTGATAGGCGTTTTGATATTGGGACTGGTTTTAATAAGCCTTATCGTGTAAGAAGGAAAGGGACGAGAATAGGGGAAGTCACGTGAGACACGTGCAAGGAATTCAGTCTAATCTAATTATTCTTATTTTCAGTTAAACAATCTTAATTCTTGAAATTCCCCACTTGGTATCAGGATTTTCTGCAATTCCTCCCACTTTGCAAATTCGACCAACTCATCATCATGGTAAGTTGCATAATTAATTAGACAATTTATTAGCATAGACATCATATTTTAATGGATGTTGTGTATTGGTCAACTTGATTAATTATATTCTAAAAGTATAAATTAAATAATGTGTAAATACTTATTCACCATCTTCATATTGCCAATCAAATTTGACTCTAAGATGAGAGTTGAAAAATTAAAAGTATTAATAGTTAAATGTATTATGTCATCTACTTAAACCATTATTTCTAAGTGATGCAATAATTTTAAAATAAGGTTTCCTATTATGTCATCACTAATTTTAAAATAAGGTTTCCTATCATAAAATGAAACTTTATGTCAAATGTTTGAAAAAAAAAATACAACATAGGGGATTTAATGTATAATAAATTTAATTTTAAAGTTGTCATATACGTCTCAGTGTTTTTGTGTTCATGCTCAAGTTTACGCACATATATTTACGTCACGTAAAACGAGAGTATAAATGTCTGTGGCAAAAATAAAGTACGAGGATGTTAAACTTTCGGAATTTATTATTATCCACAACAACAAACACTATAAAAAAAATATAACATTTAATTATGCCTGATTGTCATAGTTAAAAATTAAAAAAATATAGTAAATTATGGCCGTGGTATCTGCAAGGGTGGCTAAAATATTTGCCATGGCAAAAACCTTTTTCTTAATGAAAAATCTATATTTTTGTAATTATTTTATTTAATCGTGGTCAATAGAACTTATTTACCAGATTTTTTAATCCATAGCTATTAAAATTGTAGTCAATAGTCATTTTTTTTCTAGTGAAATTTCGTAGTTGTGTATAATCTGCGGTCGCTTTTAATATCTGCTTCAGTCCATTTCTTTTTCTATTTATTTATCAAAGTGTAATTTTATTGAGTAACATAAAATAGAATACATTTTTTGAAAACACAATAAAACAAAAAGAAATATTATGTTATATAGATAATGTGCATCACTAGACTTGTGGTCCTAACTATTGAGTAAAAGTCCAAGATGCAGTATGAATATTTTTTTAAAGAAAATATTTCCTCACTTAAATAGTAAGTAAATTATTATTGTGGTGTAGGGATCTTCTTCTATAAATGCAATGGCCCATTGATTGCAATTAATTAATATAGAAAATCAGGTGCCAAATTAGACTAGACAATGCTTTAAATTGAAATCACTCTCCACTTCTTTTTTGTTACTTGAGAAAAATATGTATAATAATAATAATAATAATAATATTATGTTATAAAATAATAGTTCTTTATAACATGGTTCTTTGTTTTCCTATGTGGTTATAAAATATAGGTATATATTTGAAGAAGTATTAGTGTAATGTACCTCGTAACGTATTTGTGTAATATTTTAATATTGAATAGGGTCTGGTATAATTATAATTTTATAAATAATATAGAGTGTTTTTTTTTTTAATGTATCTAAACATAAATTAGGAGTTTCAATGTAGTCCGTTCTTTATTTTTTATTTTTTCCCGATGGCCCACAAGATAATATTGTTCTAGAAAAGGTTAAAGATCATGTCATTTCAAAATTGATGGTAGAAATAAATAATAATTAATCAATAATTAAGTTGGATTGCGCACTGAATAACAGCTATGGGACTAAATACTACAGGTTGGGTTTGAAATATTTCAAGTCGAGAATCTTGAGGCTGGACAATGAGTATTCTATTAGGACTTGCATTAAGTGTTGCATTCATTAGATGGGCGTCGTGTTTCATCAAGAGCAGATGTGGGACGTCTATGCAATTTTATATTTCCAAACACTTTAATTTAACTTAATTGAATTTATAATTTATTTTTTTTAAAAGAAAACCCTTGATTTAAATTTTTGCAAATACCATCTTCGATATTAATTTATAACACGAAAACTCGTGATCGGCTCTAAATAATAAATGAAGGGTATTTTTAGCTTTTCTTGTTAATAACAACAATGCCGCTACATATTTATGTAGCTTTTATCCAATGTTTGCTTAAATTCAACATTTATTGATTGAAAATAATCATCTTATATATATGTTATGAACCCTTAATTTTTACCCAATGTTTAGTTAAATTTAGCAAACATACAAGACAAGAATATTAATTAATATGACATATTACTTATTAAGAAGGTGTGCTAAATTTAAGTAAGATTTCATTTGAATTGATAAATTTAAATTTAAAAAGAAATAATTATAAATAACTTCTCATTAAATAGATTTGATATTCAAAAATATTTCACAAAATACAGTTCAGCTGAATACTTTGAAATTCTTGTAACCTGTAGTTATCGATCCAAATAAATACAATAAATATAGGAGATATGTTATTCAAGATTTGAATCAATTTAAGCACAATGTAAAAGACTTCGTTAGTTTATTTCTTAGCTCAGTTGATAAGAACGAACTACTTAATAGTCAGATGATTGCAGGTTCGATTCTCTCAGCTAGTGTGCGAGTTCTGTTGGTGGGTAATCTACGGACGGATGATTGGTATGTAGGAATCAATTCTGGTGGGAATAAAATAAATTTAGAAATGGAATAATAGTAGAATTCGGATTATTTTAGTATTATAATTCCTATGCTTGATATAGCAAAGAATAAGAAAAGAAATTGAATCGAAACTTTTCAAATTACTCATTTATCTGTTTGGTAAATGGAATAAATATATATTATTGATGATAATTTTATAATTAATAAAATTAAAATCGACTGAATTTGTTAAAATGTTAAAAATAAGTTAGAAACTCTTCAATTTTCATAATGGAACACTTTAGTATTTTGATTCTGTATTTTATATACCCATTTTTTTATATTAATTTATAAATTTTCAAAGATCTTATAAAATATTATTAAAAAAGCTTATAAATAATATAGTAGGGAAGTTAAAGTTGCTAGTGGAGTTGGGCTTCCACATTGAAGCCCACTTTAATGGATTGGATCAAGAACCATTAGCCTAATAGTCCAAGGACAAAGGTTTATTACATGTATGAGGTCCATTTTACATTGTTAGGGAATGTAAACATAGTTGTCATCAAATTTTTATTTATAAAAACTACCCAACTTTAAACTTAGAGAGGGTTTGGCTAAGTTTATTTTAAACAACTTATGAATTTGTACATTTTATAAGGTGTTTAAAAGTTTAAAGAGAATAAAATTTTAAAATATTTAAATAAATAAGATATCAAAATATTTGGTGTAATAAGATTTTCGTATTGTAATAATGACTGAAAAAACCATCAAACTGTTAGAATTCAAAATCGTATAGGTTTGTCCATTGAGTGTTAATATTAAGAATTTTACAAGATGTTTTAAAAGAAAATTGGGTGATGTCGTTTTTTTTTTTTGTTTTAAAGAGCTCATTAGATCCAAAACATCCTATTTTCTGGTCTTATAAGTTTTTTAAAACCGTTTTGAAGAGCTTATAAGGTTAGCCAAACACCCTCTTAGAAGGTGCTGAGCTGAGTTTATTTGAAATATCTTATAAGTTCATTCATCTTATAAGACGTTTCAAAAGATTAAAAATATTAGATCTTATTTTAAGAAAAACTCTTAGTTTTTGGATAAATAAGATGTTAGAGTTTATAAAATATTAGAGTATTTGGCATAATAATCGCTTCATAAGGTAATAATCACTGAAAAAATCAACAAACGGCTAGAATATAAAATCACATTAATAGATCATTGTGCTTTAAGGGGGAAAAACATTAATCATATGAAAGGTAAAAGTGAAATACTAATAAAATAATGAGGGTGTTTTTGTCTATTGAATCTTAAGATTAAAGAGCTTATAAGATGTTTTAAACAGAACTGGGCGAAGTTAATTTTTTCTTAAAGAGCTTATAAGATCCAAATATTTTATTTTATGATCTTAAAACCTTTTCAAAAGATAAAAAAAAAATAAAAAAAATTTCAAGCAGTTTTCAAGAGATTATAACCTCTGAAACATCTTATAAGATATTTTGAATAGTTTATAAGCTCAACCAAACACCCTTTTATCTTACATGAAAATCCCATGATTGGTATTATTATGTTAGTCGGAATTTTCTGTATCGAATATGATTCATTACTTTCTTGTTAAGTTATGCTTATAAACTTTTTAAAATATTTCATAAGACGTTTGGAGAGTTAATAAGTGTTTTATAAATTTTTTTGATAGATGAGCTTATCAAATCCTAAAATAGGTTGTGAAGAGCTTATAAGTTCCTTTTGGAAAATGTACAGGTTCCCGACTTATTTTTAAAATTTTAACAAGTTGGTTAATTTTATAAAAATTAATTACAAATTTGTTATTAATAATATATTATAAGCTCTATGATATAATTTATCGAAAAAATGCATGTAGCCCTCTGTGAAATAGGGCATATACACAATACCCCTTGTAGAAAACATAGCAAAGTGGGTGGTGTAATTCAAGTGCAATTCCTCTTATTTTTCTTTATTTATAATTTTTAAGAATAAAATATTATTTTTATATAAATATATGTAGTATTAATTATTATAATAATATTTATTACTTATATTATATAATAGTCCCCCCAAGTTTGTACACTTTATCATGTGAATATGCGAACTCAATGAATGAATTATTTTTTCGACCCCCTTAAACTATCGTTTTTATATATGTCTCTGCATATATGTTGTTGATGGGATATATACGACAAGTGGTAAAAGGACTAAAGCAAAATACATATTTAGGCCTAGATGCGCATGTTTTTTTTTTATCTGCACCTGACCTGACCTGATGATCCGAAACTCAGGACCGTTGATTCCATACCAGGACATCATGATCATGCCGCGTGATCCAAACAAGTGGATACACGTATTCTTGAGGATACACTCAACCACTTCAAATATTGGTATGTCATTTATATTTTTCCACCAACAATTACTTCGTTATTTTGACTTCACGAATTGATTTAAGCATTGGAGAGTTTTTGTTCGGGATTATTCAACAAACATAACGATCTCTTTCCTTCTCAGGTTCCTAACATACAATCTGAACTACTTCAAAATGACTTCAATAGTGAAATCCCTATGCGATTTAAGAAAAAATTCACATAATAATTGTATTATCATAAACAGATTTGAATCATTATCTTCTCATGAGTTATTATTTATTTATTGACATGTTCTTGTGGAGTGTCATTTCATAGACCCACACACACTGTGTTGTGATTCTCCAGAATTCATAATTACAAACAACACTTTAAATAAATAAGAAAGAAAAGTGATTTTGCCGACTTCTGAAGCCACTTTAGTTGAATTCAAAATGTTTATCAAATTGGGTGCAACTTATCATGAGTGTTTCATTTTATTATTGTTTGAAAAATTACAAATATTTTTTAAAATTAATAATTATTTAATAAATATTTTTTATAATGGACTGTCAAGAGAGAGTAAGCACTTAGTTTTTCCAACAACGAGAGAATATTTATAATTATGATAAACTTCAAGGGAGTCTATTGTAATTCATCCTAAATTTTATTATAAAATTATAATTCATTCTTATTTATTAGTATTTGTACATTGTGTATATAAAAATATTTCTTTAAATATACAAATGAAGTGAATTTTATATAAAAATATTTCTTTAAATATACAAATGACATGAATTTTATACACACAATACTGAGTTTTTCAAGAATATATTGTGGATACCAAAACTTAATTAAGGAGAACAAGGAAAAAAGAAATTAGCGGAAACTAGTTTTATTATATTTAATTCCGGATTAAATAAGTGGTATGCATCACTTAATAAATATCAGGATAAATTATATTTTATTATTCGAATTATGTCCGTTTTTGCACTTTGGCATCTATTTTTTTTTTCTTTCTGTGCGTCAACTTACTATCTCAACTATAAAATTTGCACTTTGCCATATATGAGGGATTTTATTGTTGATTTTTTTTTAAAAAAAACATCACATGCTGTGCATGTGTGAAAAATATCACATCAGATAATCCTTAAATATCACATGTGCATTGCATGTGATTTTTTTTAATTAAAAATTTTATTGAAAAACAGTTAGAAATGGCAAAATACAAAATTTCACAAAGTTCAGATGGCAAGTTGACAAAAAAAAAAGTTTAGATGCCAAAATATAATTAAGTCCCAATATCAGATAACCCTACCATACCCTTATTTTCAGGTCAATCCAATACTTTAGATAGACGTCTAACACAACCCTATCTCCAATCGAATACCAGACACATCATCCACGACCTCGACCCTAATCATTATTATGCGTAAAATAAAATTGTCTCGATAAATAATACCAAATGCTCATTAACCATATTTTTGATAAATGCTTCACAACTTCAAAATCTCAAAATGTTTGTAATAATCGATATCGATAGGAATGATTTATAATCGATTTATTTAAAAAAAAATATTCCGTGTTAATTGTAAAGATGGTGTGAGTGGTTTGTACGCAAACGCTTCTCTCTCTCTCTCTCTCCTATATATATATATATATAGCTTAAATTAAACAATTCCAACGCCAGCCGAACTTGTGCGGACATCCAATTGTAATTTCCCCTAAAATATTGCACCCTTCTATTTCTATCCCCATTTCCTATTTTTATTTATTTCCAACCCCTTCAACGCCCCTTTTTACACTTTTGACCCTTTCATTTTGTTTACACCTAATAATTTGATATATATAATTAAATGAAATGCCAATTTTTTCTTTTGAAAAACAAAAAAAAACTCAAATTGATATAAAACACACACAATTTTGTCTATGGCGTTTTTTTTATATTAAATTAATCCACAAATGAAATTTCGTGTTTTATAATCTTTTTAAAATATCTTATAATATATTTGAAAACTCATCAGATGTTATATTAATCTGATAAAAATATGAGGCGATCGCCTTATAAAATTAAAAAATAAGATATTGGGACTTTTTAAAATTTAAAAAAAAAAGTTTTCGATTTTCTTAAAGATGTTTATAAGTTAAATTTTGATTTTAATCATATTGAATACAGAATTGCTATTAGTAATATATTTTAGTTATATAATCTTCTTTTATCTGAATACTTTAAAGGTGCATCGGATTTGAATGATTTAAAATTACGCTTACTAACAAATTATTTGAATATATATGAATAATTTTAAATTTTTAAAAATTCAAACTCTAGTTTAGTACTATATTTTACTGAATATTAATAAATTTTAATTTTTTTTTTAAATAGAGTCATTTGAAATTATTCATCTAAAATTTTCTTTCAAATTCAAATCCCTCGAACAAATGCACCGTAATAAGATTCGCGTCCTTACAACATGTTTTGAATAAACTTAGGTAAAGACTGTCCTAACTCAATTTTCGAGGAGATTGCGGCTATAATAATAATAAATTGAAATTAATGAGATGCATTATACATACATGTGATGGGGACTAATAATTAATTGCCATAATTAATTTCTAATGATTTCTTTAATCATTTCTCATTAGTTTAGGGGTAAAATTGAAATACCAAATCTGGGGCGAAATAGTAAATAGTCTGAATTTCAAGGGGCAAAATGTAGAAACACAATTAGGCACAGAAAGCAGCCCCTAATGTCGGGTTTAGTGTAAAGTGCCCTTTTAACCTCGTTTTTGTCTCTCTGTGTGGCACTCCACATTCTCTCCAGCTGACCAATAAATGTATGCACACAGCAAAGAAAGAATATAGAATACATTTTTAGAGAGAGAAAAATACAACAAAATCCTCAAAATCACACATAACAAGGCCATACCTCCCAGCCAGCAAATTCTAGAGTGAGAAAGTATTTCAAACAACAACTACAATTTCCACTTTACTTTTCATTTATACATAGGGGTACTCGCGCAACAATTACTGTTTTTTGAATTGGATTTTGGTGGATTTGGTGGAGGGAGGAGCACGTAGAAGAAGTTGTTGAGTTTAATCATCGGAAGAGAAAAGGAGCTGCGCTTTTGCTTTTCTTATCTTGCGGTGGGGAGATTTTGGCGGTGCGGACTGCGGTTGGTGCCGATCTGAGCAGGCGAGTCAAGGCTCGGTCTCGGTTTGTGTTGATGAGTTGAAGAGCAGGAGATCGAGTCTTTTCGTATTCGCTTATGGTATGTTGATGCTTAATACGAATCCTCCGGTTCTGTTTTGATGTGTTTTGGGACTAGCTTTGATTTTATTTTGACTGAGGTTTTTGTCAATTTAATTCAACTTACAATTCATTTTTCTTTTCTTTTTGGCATAAATGGTATTTTTTTTTTGGTAAATTACATTTGCGCTAACGGCTGAAGATTGTTCTTTTTTTTTTTTTTTTTTTCCTTTTGTTCAAAAGAGGTCTCATTTAGTGAAAGTTGAATACAAGACAGAAAGATTTGTAGCGAACTGTTTTAATGAGGCGGAATTTATCTTTGGTAAACTTAATTGGAGGATGATTTGATTAGTTTGATTGCATTTTAATTGGTTGAAATTGAAATTGAATATTGTGAGTTACTGGAAATTAGAAATGGTAAAAGCTGCCATAAGCATCATATGCTAAAAATCGGGAAATAAGGACGGGTGCATTTTGCATTTGGTGGATTTTGATTATGACCCTATTTTCCTTTTTCTTTTTAAATTTTTATGGCTATTCATTCTTAATTTAATCTCTAATTTCTCTTAGAGCCACTTGTGAGCGATTTTAGGCAACAAAAAGCCAAGTTAATCATATAGTGAGGAATCGAAATCCTTATTTAGATCAATAACCACATTGCAAATTTTAATGATATTTGCTATGGGTTTGGGCACTCTTTTTGGACTTTTAACCAATTACATGACAAATATTGTATGGATTTCATTTGGCTTATGACCAATTTCAGGAAAAAATGAGAAGAAAGCAAGTCTGATTAAGGATGAGAAATTGAACCTGTAATTGGGTATATATTTGAGACTATAACTTCATGTGACAGTTTATCGATCTGGCAAGTTCATTCTAATATACATGTTTGGATTAGTTCATGCTTAAGAATAACCATCTTTGCCTAGTCCTTGTTCTAATAAACTTTGGTTCATCATTTTTCTACACCTCCTAATAGATAAATGTTTAAGACTCTTAACTTTAGGTGACAGCCGATTGATTGGCAAGTCCATTCTGATATTCATGTTTTGGATTAGTTCACGCTCAACTCTTAAGAATATCTATTCTTTATATAATTCTTGTTCCAATGAACAAGTGTAGCTTGAACTAATGCCTATGTCCATCATCCATGTATTATACTAGTACCTAGAAATTTATTGCAAAATAATCAAATTTTGAGATCACGAATTCCTTTTAAGACAAGAAGAAACAAATTCAGCTGAGATTGTTAACTACAACAGCCAGGCTACTCTAAACACCATTACTCCACACATCTCTACCATTTCTACTAATACCGACTCTTTTGATTTGTCTAGGATGTAGAGTGTCAAGGGAAAAATCTTGTCAATTTTTCTGAGCACGGGCTATATGTGTAGAGCTTTGGAAACAGTGTTATAGAATGTTGCAAAAATGTATTGGTAGAAGGGTCTAGAAGATTCTTTCCAAGTATTTGGGACTGTTTTGGGGACTTGTCCAAGAGAGCTCCGAAAAGCCTTTTCCTGTTCAATAGAATATCAGTATCCACCCTCATTTGAGGATGTGGAAGGTAAATAGATGGCATGCTGAAAAGTGGATAATAGCTCTTTCACACAAGGTCCCATACTAATTTACCTTCTTACAATCATTTGTACACAACTTAAACGCAGAAGTTGGTTTGGGCAAGATGCTAGGGAATTTTTAATATCAAATTGGTTAGGAGCCTATTAAATCAATTCCTAGTTGGTATCTCGTATGATACATGCCCTCACTAAATATCTAATTTGATATGGTCCTAATATCAAAGTGATTGAAACCTATAAAAATCACTACCAAGTTGGTATGTAATATGATGCATCCGTCACTAATTTCTAATAAGTGAAAAGAATCAAGACACAAGAAATGGAGTTCTCAGCAATGTTGTCTGAGAATTTAATAAATCTTTAATTACATATCTCACTATGACTGCAAATTCCTACTAACCATGCTAACAATTAAGATTATCTTGTCTTTGTGAAACGAATATGTTTTGTTCTTTCTGCTGAATATTCTTCTCAAATTCATTTTCCCATCCTTCTCATAGTATATATTTCAAGCATGAGAAAGTTGAAGACAAGCTCGTCCTTGTGGCAGCGGTGTTCTTATATATCACGAATGAGAACATTTGTGATTGTGAGTTTGATGCTGGAGTATTAATGTACTGTCAGAACTCAGATGTCTAATTACATTTTTACCTGTTATGGTTTTGCAGGCATCACCAGTTAATATTGTTGTTGGCTCTCATGTATGGGTTGAGGATCCAGGCCTGGCATGGATTGATGGACAAGTTACCCGTATTGATGGCCAAGATGTTCATGTTCAAACTACAAATGGGAAAAAGGTGAATGCTCAAACTGCAGCTTATTTTGTCTTTGCAAAACACATAGTTTTGTTGCTTATGACCCCAATAATTGCTTATAGATTATATTGTTAAATTACTGTTTTTCCAATATTCAGAATTTTTTTTTTCAGGCAAATTATTTAGCTTGCTTCAATATTAATGAAGTCCTTAATTTTTGGTGTCCAAATGGACGCCCTAAAATTAGATTCAGAAATTCTTGTTCTATAACGACAGTTGCTTTTATTGTCTCTTTGGGTTAGAAGTTCCAATACTTCCTATTGGAAATATTTGCTTTTGAAATTCTGTAGGGATTGTTGGATAATATACTTGAACTAAGCTAAATCATTTTTCGGATGTCACACTTGTACTTCGTATTTTTATTAGTCAGATTACTGAAGCAGCTAAATCATGTAAACTTGGTAATTTGTCTTCCTTACTGATTTTCATTCACTAATTAGTGTTGGTCAATCCCTCAGGATTGCATCTTGATGTAAATGGTTAATATAGTCATAAGACTTCTGTCAATGGGCTTCATAGCACCGCCAACCACAACACCTCTCCCCCCTGGCCCCATGAATACGCACACCACAACCCAAAAAGAAAGGGAAAGAATAATCTGGAATAGTTAAATGGGAAAGAGGTGGTTTTGGTTAGAGGCTCTTCATTTGTTTTGCAAGCTTATGGACTGGCATAGAACTGATGCTTTATGATATAATGCATATTTGCATTGTAAGGCCAAATTAATCAATGTGGATGATAATTCTCCTAATGCACAAGAATAACTTTCTATGCTTTGCAACATCATCTGTAGCCGCCACGAAATTTATGCAAGTCGATATTTGTTTGGATCTTGCAGTTAGTTTTCACTTTGGACTCATGCATTTTTCACTCTACTGGTAAAAGTGTTGGCTTTGCAAGCTTATGCTGTTCTCACAATCAGCCGTCTCATGTTTCTTTGGGAAGAAGTGATTTTTCTTTCATATTCTTTATTCGAGTGATGTCTCACGTGTATCATTATTTTGTGATGTTCCTTCATTGTCTGCCAATATGGTTACCTCTGCTGCTTGTAAGCGTTATCTGGAGGTGTTATTTTGACGGCAAATATTGATTCTCCTTATTTTTCTAATTCTTAAAGCGCTTGCGTAGAACCGCTGTTTTATGGAGGTTCCGAGTTTTGCCTGTGATACCTGTATAATCTTATTTCATCTAAATTGCAGGTTGTCACAAATATCTCCAAAGTGTTTCCAAAGGATACTGAAGCACCACCTGGAGGTGTAGATGATATGACGAAGCTGTCATATTTGCATGAACCTGGTGTTCTGCAGAACCTGGCTACTAGATATGAACTTAACGAAATCTATGTAAGCTTTCTTATGTCCCTGATGATTAATATTGGAGGCCTACTCTTTGTTCCCCCCATGTTACTGCATTCCTTATTAATTTTTTCTTTGTCCTTCTTCATAATTAATAACAAGTTTGCTTTCTAACTTTCTCAGACATATACTGGAAATATTCTGATTGCAATAAACCCTTTTCAAAGATTACCCCATCTATATGATACTCACATGATGGAGCAGTACAAAGGGGCTGCACTTGGAGAGCTCAGTCCTCATGTTTTTGCAATTGCAGATGTTGCTTACAGGTGATATTTGATGAAACATGCAAATTACTTTTGTCTTTCTTTCCCCTTGTATGTTGAGAAATCTGTGAGTTGGGCTGGGGTGCACGGACCTTGTAACCTGTTTGCCTGTTGACATTATGCAATCAGGGCAATGATCAATGAGGGAAAGAGCAATTCGATCTTGGTTAGCGGAGAAAGTGGTGCTGGTAAAACTGAAACCACAAAAATGTTGATGAGATATCTTGCACACTTGGGTGGTCGTTCTGGTGTGGAAGGACGGACTGTTGAACAACAAGTTTTGGAAGTAAGATTGAAGTTTAATCAGATGCAGCTTACATTTGAACTTTTTTCACCAAAACAAGCAACATGTAATTGTTGACTATCTGGGTCTCAATTGGTTTTCTTTTTTCGTAATAAATTACAGTCAAACCCAGTTCTTGAAGCTTTTGGAAATGCCAAAACTGTCAGGAACAACAACTCTAGGTGAGTGACTCTGGAAGTAAAACTGTATGTTTCATTGGATGATGCTTGTGCAATTCATTTCATTGTTGAAGTTTGGAGTTTAGAGTTTTATATTTTCTTTGGGAACTTAGCTGATAATGCTGCATTTCGTACAGTCGTTTCGGTAAATTTGTGGAGATCCAATTTGACAAAAGTGGGAGGATATCTGGAGCAGCTGTTAGAACTTACTTGCTGGAGAGATCTCGTGTTTGCCAGATTTCAGATCCTGAAAGGAACTATCATTGCTTCTATCTTCTCTGTGCAGCACCTGCTGAGGTGTTTGTTCTGCATTTCCTTTCTCCTTGAGTCCTCACCTGCATTCAAAACTTGTGCATCAGACCGGTTTTGGAAATTGCTTTCTCATTTAAGATCATTTGACAATCCTTGTTTTGCAGGAAAGAGAGAAGTATAAGCTGGGAAGCCCAGAATCATTTCATTATCTCAACCAGTCTAAGTATTATACACTTGACGGAGTAAGCGATGCTGAGGAATATCTTGCAACCAGAAGGGCTATGGATATAGTTGGAATCAGTGAGGAAGAGCAGGTCACCCATTCCCTACACTCATAAATTTGCTTCCCAGTTAGATTTTGGACATTATATGTTCTACGAAAGTTTATTAAGTCTGTGATGGAATTTTTTAGGAGGCAATATTTAGGGTTGTTGCCGCAATTCTTCATCTGGGTAATATTGAATTTGCCAAGGGTAAGGAGATTGATTCTTCTGTTATTAAGGATGAGAAGTCAAGGTTTCATCTGAATACTACTGCCGAATTACTGAAGTATGGATATTTTCTTTTTCTTTTTGCTTTTGAATGGATATTCCTATCTGGATCCGCAAGGAACTGCATGTGATGGATTTAATTCAACAGGTGTGATCCGAAGAGCTTGGAAGATGCACTGATTAAGCGTGTGATGGTGACACCTGAGGAGGTTATCACAAGGACTCTTGATCCAGAAGGTGCCTTGGGTAGCAGGGATGCTTTGGCAAAGACTATATATTCTCGGCTGTTTGACTGGTAAAGTAGAAACTGATCTAACTTGTATGATACAGACATAGTACTGCAATGTTCTGAACATGCGCATCTGCCATTTAATTTTGAACTCTTGTTCTGTGTTACTTCCAGGATTGTGGACAAAATAAATATCTCCATCGGGCAGGATCCCAACTCAAAAGCAATAATAGGAGTTCTTGACATTTATGGGTTTGAAAGTTTTAAGCAAAACAGGCAAGCTCTTACCTCGATCTCTCCATTGCAATATACAATGAAGATATTTGTGTTGTTCTGACATTCTTCACATGTGTATCAGTTTCGAGCAGTTCTGTATCAATTTCACCAATGAGAAACTGCAGCAGCATTTTAACCAGGTCTCTCTCTCGTGTGAAGTCCTACTCCTTGTTTCGAATACAATAAGTTGACCTGCTTATTGGATGTTTTATATTCATGGTTTCAGCATGTCTTTAAGATGGAACAAGAAGACTATGAGAAAGAACAGATAAACTGGAGCTACATAGAGTTTGTTGATAACCAAGATGTTCTTGACCTAATTGAGAAGGTTTGAGACTATGATATTCTTTTGGTTGATCGTGAGTCTTTGTTGCTTTATTTAATTATTCATACAAAAGTGTCATCTTCAGCCATGTTTGCATGGATGCTCACTTTGTAATAGTTTCTCATCTTCTGTTACATCTGGCTAATGTAGTTTGAGTCAACTGCAATAGATAATTTAATGAAAATCCTTTCATTTCCTTCTTTTTTTATTCTTGCAGAAACCAGGAGGAATAATTGCACTACTAGATGAAGCCTGGTATGCCTTCTTAATTTCTTATTGCAGTTGCTATCTTATTATTTTAAATTTCATGCTTTTTCGTGTATTTCTCTAGTTTGTTCCATCTTTATCAGAGAGTTTGCTGTTTCTCATAATCCCTCTTTTGTGTCATTTCTCTCCTATGGCCAATGAACAAATCAAATAATATTAAATCTTTTGCCTTCCTTTTTCATTTATCTTCTGCATAAATGTGTTCATCGTTGATAAGGTTGTTTGTGGCAGTATGTTTCCTAAATCTACTCATGAGACATTTGCTCAGAAGTTGTACCAGACCTTTGTAAAACATAAGCGCTTCATCAAACCCAAGCTCTCGCGCACTAATTTTACAATATCTCACTATGCAGGGGAGGTAATTATGTATTTCCACATTCTAAATGCTTTTGCACAGAAAATAATATTAAAGAGAGTAATAGATTTATGTGGAAATTGTATTTTTAACCATCTTCTACAATTGCAGGTTACATATATGGCAGATCTGTTTCTGGATAAGAACAAAGATTATGTGGTGGCAGAACATCAAGATTTATTAACAGCTTCAAAATGCTCTTTTGTGGCTAGTTTATTTCCTCCCCTTCCAGAAGAATCATCAAAGTCCTCCAAATTTTCTTCCATAGGATCACGCTTTAAGGTTTTCTTCAGTCTCTCTAGTCCTTCACAACTTTTGTTTGAAGTCTTCATCCTTGTTCTATATATCAAAGGCACTTGTACCGGTCTAGACTCTTGAGAGCTTCCCAAGCTGAGAGAAACAGCTAAATATTACAAAGTTCAGAACTATTCAAAATATTGAATTCCAGCTTGCATAGTTCTGATCTATATGGAACATATTTGTCCTGAGTCTTGTCATTATAAAGATGCAAAATAGCCATTAATGGGAGTTGTTCGTGCATTTGATTGTAATTATCCTTCTAAGTTTTAGTTCAGCTGAACACAGCAAGCTGTTTTTATAATTTTGCTCAGTAATACCTCTAGTATTCTGTTTGCTGCAGATTAGACTCACCTGTTAAATACTTTGAGTTTGTAAAAGCATTGCTGAAAATTTTCAAGTATCTGCTTTAATATCTATCCGTTAAGTTATCAATTTGATGCAAGGGGGATTGACTGGAATTTTGATGATTTCGTGATAAATTAATTCTCTTGCAATGATGTAAGATGGTCCATTTGGCAACTGTAGGTAGAGAAGTACTTCCATGCTGAGTATTTCACTCTGGACCGCTTTCATTATCTGATTCTTCCTTTACATGAAATGCACATAAGCTAACTTATTATCTTGAGCAATGTTGTCTACTTCAATGATGGAGGCACAGATCTTTAGTCAAAGTGAGGTTGCTATTATTAGCAGCTATTGATCCAGGATTCCGATTTTACCAACTCCTGACTTTGAGTTAATAACTAATTTGCTGATTCAAAAAAGCCTGGTTGACGATCATTGGAGTTTTTGAGTGAATTAGTTTGTCATTTGATTTGAAATATGTAAAAATGTCTTCAGATGACATAATGAGTATTAAGCTTCTGTTTACAATTACTTAGATTGTGGTGAACAGTTTGCTTTATCAATTGGTGCTTGCAGCTACAACTACAATCTTTAATGGAGACCTTAAATTCAACGGAACCTCACTACATCAGATGTGTGAAACCGAACAATGTTCTCAAGCCGGCCATTTTTGAGAATCTTAACGTAATTCAGCAATTGCGATGTGGTGTAAGTATACATAATTCTTGTTAAGAATATTGGGGTTAGCAAGTTGGTTTAAACTATCAAGTTTGGTTTTCATCTCCTTATGAAAAATTATGTGGTAAAATATTCATCATTGTACAGGGTGTCCTAGAAGCTATCAGAATCAGCTGTGCTGGATACCCCACCAGACGTACATTTGATGAATTTCTTCTCCGATTTGGTGTTCTTGCTCCTGAAGTTTTGGATGGGAAGTATGTCTTTTTGGCTGCTTTAAACCAATTCTTCGTTTAACTTGTATATCTACCTGTACCATGCTTTTGTCTTTCCTGTCTTGATCTGTCATTTGTATTTTCTTGTGTCGCTTGCAAATAAGGCCAAATTTCTTGTCCTGCAGCTTTGATGAAAAGACTGCATGTCAGATGATTTTGGACAAAATAGGGTTAAAAGGCTATCAGGTAAATTACATGAAAATCGTACTAGATGTCAATCCCTGTATATTTATTTACTCTGTTATACAATGTTGTCCCACATTGGAGTTGAGGAGATTGCAGTACAGACATGAGTGTGGGTTTGTTATACAATGCCCGTCACTTTTTTCTCCTTTTGGATTATTAAATGACTTGTTTTTGAAGGGGTTAACATCCTTCTTTTCTTTTGGCCAGTACTCTATCCTGGAGATACATGACATTGTCTTTGTTTATGCTTTGGTTTGCATGCAGTTAGGTAAAACGAAGGTTTTCTTACGAGCTGGTCAGATGGCTGAACTAGATGCTAGGAGAGCAGAGGTTCTTGGAAATGCA
Source organism: Sesamum indicum (assembly GCF_026168435.1). Taxonomy (NCBI): domain Eukaryota; kingdom Viridiplantae; phylum Streptophyta; class Magnoliopsida; order Lamiales; family Pedaliaceae; genus Sesamum; species Sesamum indicum. The sequence continues at coordinate 16,594,538 of NC_142661.1, forward strand.
GCCAGAACCATTCAAAGGCAAATTCGTACTTATATTGCTCGGAAAGATTTTATTTTATTGCGCCAAGCTGCTATACAATTGCAATCATGTTGGCGAGGTAACTCTTAATTTTTCTTTAGACCTGAATTTTACCTTCCATTACTTATTCAAGAAGAGCCACTCTAACATGAAAGAATGTGTCTCTTGTGAGGTAGTAGAATCATGTTATGATTTCACAGGTACATGCAGCGTCTGATTAAAATTCTTTATGGCGCTTGCTAATCGACATGTTAATACATAAAAACAATGCCAATTTATAAGTTCAATGTACATGTTCATATATATATATATATTTATAGTTATATATTCATCGTGTCTATGTTACTTGTGAAAGTTGAGAAGATTCTGTGTTGCCTTGAAACTTACATCGTCTAACATTTATAAGATTTTGTGAACTGTATTATTTCTATATTTGGAAACTTGCAGATGCAAATATAACTTCTTTTCGTATAATTGTTAGCTATATCGGCTTGCAAACTTTATGAGCAATTGCGCCGGGAAGATGCTGCTATAAAGATTCAGAAGAACTTCAGATGTTACACTGCCCGGGTATCCTACTCAACCTTGCAGGCTTCTGCCATTGTAGTGCAGACTGGCATGAGAGCGATGACTGCTCGGAGTGAATTCAGATTCAGGAAACAGACTAAGGCTGCCATCAAAATTCAGGTCTTAGTATTACTTCATACTGCATATATCCACCAGGAGATTCATGGGCCTGGAGAATTTAAGGAACTTGATCTAGTGCTGATTGTTGGTGCATGATTTGTTGCTCATGTGCAGGCTCACCTGCGTTGTCACAGAGACTACTCTTACTATAGAAGTCTCCAAAAGGCTGCTATTGTTACCCAATGTGGTTGGAGGAGACGTGTCGCTCGTAAAGAGCTTAGAAAGCTCAAAATGGTGCTGATCTATCCTTGATGATGTGCTTTCATTCTTCAAACAGGTTTCTTCTTGCATTTTGCATAAACAATTTTGTGTATTCACCCAGGCTGCCAGGGAAACAGGAGCCCTAAAAGAAGCCAAAGACAAGCTGGAAAAGAAAGTGGAGGAGCTTACGTGGCGCTTGCAGTTTGAGAAGAGATTAAGGGTAAATGTTTTGACAAAATTCCGGCAATCCATTGCTATTCTTTTTTACGTCTTTTTTTTGGGGGGTGTGGGGAGATGAACACTGTTGATTTATTTAAATATATTGGCATCATTTTCTCCTTTGCTTGTTGAGTGTAGACTGAGTTGGAGGAAACAAAAGCACAAGAAATTGCAAAGTTGCAGGAGGCATTGCACTCACTGCAAATACAACTGGAAGATGCAAATGCTAGAGTAATAAAAGAACGAGAAGCAGCTCGCAAAGCAATTGAAGAAGCTCCTCCCGTCATTAAAGAAACCCCAGTTATGGTTCAAGACACGGCAAAGATTGAAGCATTAACAGCTGAGGTAGAAAATCTGAAGGTAAGAACTTACTATAGACAAGAATGATGGTTTGAATGTAGAATACCACCAGCACCACATCCTTATGGCTAACTCTTTCTTTACTTGCTAAGAGCTCGACTTTGTTAGAGAGGACCCTTAATGGAATCTCTGTATAGTTTAGTTACTGCTGATATTTTCCATTGATACTTGTATAACAGATGTTTGACTCCCTTGTATGGTGCAACTGGACTGATCACTTCACTATAAGGGCTTTTAATAATGAAGAAATGTTGTAGTCCTTCTGAGATTGAATCTCAAATATGTCTGGATGAACTTTACAATATTAAAGATTTTCAGTTCCCTTAATCTTTCCTAAAGCTTAAAGAACCAGCCCATGAAATAACTACTGTAATCCACTTGATTATTGCCTGCAGGCTATGCTGCTGTCAGAAAAACAGGCGGCAGAAGAGGCTAAAAAGGCATGTGCAGATGCTGAGATGAAAAGTACGGATTTGGCCAAAAAGCTAGAGGAAGCTGAGTCTAAAGCGGATCAGCTTCAAGATTCTACACAGAGGTATATTTACTGAAATTGAATGTTAGGAGTATTGATTTTGATTAATTATTTGAAAGACTCCTAGTTTGTTTCCTCTTATTCCTGGGGGGGGGGGGGGGCTTATGTTTCATGCAACTTCTTTGGTGATTGTTGAATTTGGCTTGCTAATATTTAATGGTTGTAAGAGTTACCACTCCGTTCTCTGTCTTTATGAAATCCTTTAATGGAGGTACAGCTTCTTAGAATGTTAAATGACCAAAATTTCTATGAGGTTTCTGTTATGCTCATGTAACATGTAAGTGGCATGTTTGAAGGTATCAGCAATCCCCTCCTCCACTGAAACTCAATGGAAATAAAGGATACAGGAAAACCAGTTGGCTCCATAAATAAAAGCAAATAACTGCCTCAAAAATATATTTACATATTCGATATGTGTTATGTGTTTGATGGTTTCTTCTCGCATTTCAGGCTTGAAGAGAAGCTGTCGAACCTTGAGTCGGAGAATCAAGTACTTCGTCAACAAGCTCTGACTATGTCACCTACAGGGAAAGCTATATCTGCCCGACCCAGGACGACTATTATTTCGGTAAGTTTGGCTTATTTGATCTTTTATCATACTCTTTGTTGGTTCAGATATTCTTATCCTTGTAACCAAATTACAGAGAACTCCGGAGAATGGAAATATTCTCAATGGAGAAACGAAGTCTGCACATGTAAGAGTATATCTGTTCGGTACTGGTGGAATTTTTTGTGAATTTGTTGGGGGTAAATTACATTGGCAGCCCCTAAGGTTGTGTCTAATTACGCAAATGCCCTCTGCGATTGCAAAACTACAAGTACATCCCCTATTCAATGCACAAAGTTTACATAAACACTAACACCCCCCAAAGGGGTATACCAGTAATTTTATTATGAAGGGCGGGGAACATTTCTGTAATTAGGCTTGACCTCAAGGAGTGTCAATGTAATTGACCCTTTGTTATGTTTTGTTATCTTTAATGCTTACTGCCTGTTGCTTGTCATAGGCTACGGCTCTTGTGGCAAATCCAAAGGAGCCTGAATCTGAGGAAAAACCCCAGAAATCTCTTAATGAGAAGCAGCAAGTAAGTAGCTGTTGGACGTGTGTATCAAAATTTTAAATATTATGATGGATGCCTTGTAGTAGTTTCTATTATTTTACCATCTCCCTTATTCCCAAAATGCGAATCATGTTTCCTTTCTAATCTGCTGGCTTTCCACAGGAAAACCAGGACCTGCTGATAAAGTGTATTTCACAAGATCTGGGATTTTCTGGTGGCAAACCTGTCGCAGCTTGTATTATTTACAAAAGCCTTCTTCACTGGAGGTCATTTGAGGTTGAGAGGACTAGTGTGTTTGATCGCATAATCCAAACTGTTGCCTCGGCCATAGAGGTAATAGATTATTGTAGGAATTGCGTATATCTTCTCTGATTGCCGTGACTTTTGATCACTTTTTGCAAGTTAGCCACTGTGCTTGATGGGTTATTTTTCAAATATATGTGCAACCATCGAAACACTAATTTTAAGGAAATTCTATTGAAGGCCCCTGACAATAATGATGTATTAGCTTACTGGTTATGCAACACATCCACATTGCTGATGCTGCTTCAACACACACTCAAAGCAAGTGGGGCTGCTAGTTTAACCCCCCAACGGCGTCGGTCATCATCAGCTTCTCTTTTTGGGAGGATGTCACAAGTATGTCCTAGTCTTTTCTTTTTCCTGCCGTCTCAATATGATCTGTTACCAACATATTTAAACCCTTCTGCTCTTCTTCTTGACTTTACTTTTTGAAGGGATTGAGGGCATCGCCACAGAGTGCTGGACTGTCCTTTATCAATGGTCGGATGCTTGGTAGACTTGATGACTTGCGGCAAGTAGAAGCAAAATATCCTGCTTTACTGTTCAAGCAGCAGCTTACTGCTTTCCTGGAGAAGATATATGGGATGATCAGGGACAATCTAAAGAAAGAGATTTCCCCTTTGCTTGGTTTATGTATCCAGGTAAGTAGAGCATCAGATTGCTATCATTGTCTCTGTTCTTGGGTTCTAAGTGTTAGATTTCCTCTCTTAAACTTCGCTATACCTTGTGATTGTGAATGGGTCGGTGTCCCCAGATTTTAAAGGAGTTTGATCTACGATGAAAGAATGTCTGAATGTTGACAGTAATTGTTTACCCTAGTCTGTATATGACATTCAGTTAAACTGCTTTATTCTTCTTTTTTCTTTTCTTTTTTCCTCCTTTTCTCCCGTTTCTGTATTTCCTTGGGTGGTGAAGGAAGAGGTTTGAGAAACTCGTGAATTTATTTACCAACTATTGAGCAAACACTAATCCTACGTTTGGCTGCAAAACCTATTTGTTTGCAGGCTCCCAGAACATCTCGTACAAGTTTAGTAAAAGGACGTTCCCAAGCTAATGCTGTTGCTCAACAAGCACTAATTGCTCATTGGCAGAGCATTGTCAAAAGCCTAAACAATTACTTGAAGATGATGAAAGCAAATTACGTAAGGGCAAAAATTTTCTTAAATTAGAAGTTAGCTTAGCTTTCTTTCCTTTTCTTTTCCCCTAATAAAAATATACTTTTTCCTCTTGTTGTGATGTTATTACAGGTTCCTCCTTTCCTAGTCCGGAAAGTTTTCACCCAAATATTCTCGTTTATCAATGTTCAATTATTCAACAGGCAAGTTCATCTTTTAGGGAAGTTTGTTGCTTGTCTCTATCGTAGTGTCTTTTGTACTATCAAATTATGCATCATGGCAATTGTTTCTGACATTGCATTTTAAAAACTTTCTTTTCAAAACTTTTCAGCCTTCTTTTACGACGTGAGTGCTGCTCATTTAGCAATGGGGAGTATGTGAAAGCTGGGTTGGCTGAATTAGAGCAATGGTGTTGTTATGCAACTGAGGAAGTAAGCCTTCATTTGATAATTTCCTGTTTCTAGCTACCCCAATTCAGTGCCTCATCAACATATTCTGGTATACAGTATGTAGGCTCAGCTTGGGATGAACTTAAGCATATCAGACAGGCAGTTGGATTTTTGGTGAGAATAATATGTTCACTTTGTTTTCCATGGTCACATGGATTTCTGACCTCAGTTTCTTGGTTAGATGGATTTCTGACCTAAATTTATCCTGTTTGATTTGTATTTTAGGTCATACATCAAAAGCCCAAGAAGACTTTGAATGAAATCACCAATGAACTTTGTCCTGTGAGTGAAACTTTCTCCTCCCGCAATCTGTCTCTTCAGTGCACTTCTGTATCAGATTTTCCTATGTCATTCATTTCATTTTTTAAAATTTCTCTTATTTTTTACAGGTGTTAAGCATTCAACAATTATACAGGATTAGCACCATGTACTGGGATGACAAATACGGCACCCACAGTGTTTCTTCAGATGTGAGTTAGTTCTTTCACTTGTGTTCTCTGTATTAGCTTGCTTTGTCCTCACACATTTGCTCGTCTTGTTGCATGTCTCCTTATGTCTTTGGTTTCTCTGTTTGCTTTATAATATTCTTATCTTTTTCTCCAACTACGTAGGTCATTTCAAGTATGAGGGTTATGATGACAGAGGACTCGAACAATTCAGTGAGCAGCTCCTTTCTGTTAGATGATGATTCAAGGTAATTTAATCACAAACATACCAATTGTAGGTACCTGTGGTTTCCTGAAACAGTTCAGTTCATGTGTTTTATGTTTCAGTTGCTTTCAGTGAGCATTTGCGAAAAGTTCAAGTATATATTCTTTTCATGAGAAACTCTGCTATCAAGTAATATTTGCTGGTGTTCGCACATTCTTTACAAAAATGAAAACCTCTCTGTTTCTGGTCATAAATATATCTCCCTCTTCATTCGATGGTCACCCGATCGGGATCAGACTCTCTGACATTAGGGCTGTACCTAAGAGATAACACCAAAAAGTACTTTGATCTCCAGTTCAGTTCTGCATTATACAATGAGCATGATAACCATCAATATTCCTTTTTTTGCAGCATACCGTTCTCCGTGGACGACCTCTCCAAATCCATGCAACAAATAGAGGTAGCTGACGTCGAGCCTCCCCCTTTAATCCGTGAAAATTCAGGGTTTGTATTTCTACATCAACGTGCAGAGTGATCCAAGTTGCGGAGTTATAATCCTGCCCTTACGCCATTATAGTTGAATCCAAGTGTAAAGAGGCATGCAAGTATTTGTGCATACACATTCTGTTGTTATTGTGGCCACTCCCGTTGTATATTTCTCGTCGCCATACACTTGGACAACGGTAATTAATTGTTGTCCGGGTTAGTTCCAATTTTCCACCCTCGTGCCTCATTGACACGAGATGCATTTTTAGCAGACGGTAGCGGTACTAGGCCGTGATGATATGCAGAGTCACTGGCATATCCATTGGTTTTTGAATGGTTGTTTGCCATGTTATTTTTGGGTGTAAAGATAGAAGCTGCAGACATTAGGCTTTTTTATTTTCTATAGTGTGAAGAGTGGTTGTAAGGGTGCTGTATTTGTTTTGATGCATATTTGTGAGTGTCAAGGGAGACACTGTGCTTGTACAAAGATGATTTATTCAATTTATTCTGTTGTCCACTTGTCCTATCAAAAGCAAGATTATTATTAATTCTTTCTTTAACCTTCTGTCTGAGAATATTTTTTCAATTTTAATTACCTTGCAATTATTGGCGAATTGGGATTTCAGCCTTACTTTTATCACATTGGAGCTATATCTCAGTGTTTGTGGGGGCAAAAAGCTCCCCTTCAAGTCTGAATTTGGTTGGGCTGAACCATTTGTTATGGTCATTTTTTTTTAATTCACTTGTCATGTGATGGATTTATGTTTAGTCGGGTTAGGTTCGACAAGAATTTCCCTTTCTGAACATTTAGAGTGTTTGCAAAAATTTCTTATTTAGCGAAGTGTTGTATTATTAGAAAAGTTGCAAATTGTTTTGATCATGGAAATAAAATCTAAAGGGAACCATTTTTTGAAAACAGCTTCATTATTTTTGATAAAAAATATAAAAATTCAAGTATATAATATTGTGATAGTGTTAAATCATTCAAACTATCTAAACAACCCAATATCGAATGAGAAATAGTAATTTTGAGCTAAAATTATTGTAATGAAGGTGCAATATTTAAAATATAATTAAAATGTACTATAAATCATTAAAAAATAAAAAAGGATAGATTGTTAATTTTTTTCATAGGGGTTAATTTACTCATTTCCAATATCATACGGATTTAAATTGCATTTTCAAGTTTTAACTAACAAAGATGCGGTTACAACATAGAAGGGGGTACTTGTGTCTTTTACCATCACTTCTCTCCCGCTCACCTCTATATATATGACCATTTCTCCTCACTTCCACTTCTGTAATTCCATTTCTCTCTCTCACTGTCACACACACACACACACACACACACACACACGGAGAGCTTTCTTGTCAAGAACAAGAAATGAGAAACCATTAGAAAGGCTCCGAGGAGATGATGCGCTACAATGAGTCTTGTCCATTACCAGAGCCAGATAATCCGATCAAGTGTTAAAGAATCTATATGAGTTGGGTTGTTTTCTGCATTTTGGAGGTTGCTTTTCTACTTCTTTGTTTTCTTGTTTATTTAGTGTGATCAGTTCTTGAACGTTTTTCTTTTTCATATTTGGCGTCATTTTGTGTTGTGATTTTCTTCAAGATTTCCAATTTGGTTTGTTCTTCAACAGTTTCTTTCTTGAATCTATTCTTCACAATGGAATACTTGTCGAATGTTCTAATAATGGGAATGTGTTGGTTTTCATCAAGGCTTTGTTTTCTCCGATTATTTCTTGTTTATTTAGTGTCGCTGTGTGATGAATGATTTTGGCAGTATTAGGATCTTTTGGGGTTGTAATTTTCTTCAAGATCCCAAACATGGGTTTTCTTTTATTTGTTTTTTCTTGAAGATGGAATGGTCTGGTTGTTTTTAATCATGGATGGTTCTGCTCTTCATTTACAGACCTTGTCTTTCATTTTACATATTCACCTTTGAAACTCTTGTGGGCTTGAAGTTGTTTAGTGTAATATCCTGACCAACTCTTTACTCTTCTGGTTTTTATGTCATGTGTCTCTGTTAATTACCAAGTTTCCACTGTGGTTGGGGTTCATGATTGAGTGCAAACTCATTATTAGACACTTCTGATTATTGAATTGAGTGCATATGTTCATCACAAGTTCATAGTTCAGCTTACTCTTTTGAGATATTTTTGCTTTATGGTCGATACAATGAATGTTAGCAACTAATATTATACATCGTATTAATTTATCTCATATTCACATTTCGTAAATCACCACTTTTTAACTTTTTCCGTCAAAATTGATTTTCGTTAAGATTTTATATGTGATTTGTTCTTGAAAGATTTGTTTCTCTGAGAATGTTTTGGTTGTCAATTTGTTCTTATATTTTGTTCTTGTCTAGTAGTTTTCTATATACCTCTACAGTGGCATCACATCATCTTATGTGATATAACTTAAAACACATTTTTGTTTTCCACTATCGCATTTAGCATAGTTGTCCTAAATCAATTTGCATTAGTGCCAAATTTTGATTCATTTTCTTCCGTATCAAGTCAATTTTTCTCATATACTTTCAATATCATATTTCTCGTATCAAATTTAATGTTTCTTGAATTTTATAATTAATATGTATAAAAATAGGTTGGTAAAAGCTCAAACGATCCAAAAAAATTACCAGGCCCGTAACATTATAGGAGGCCCACATCATAAGTACGGTCTGCTAAAAAATTACCAGGCTCAGTCCAAGAAGAAGGCTTGGTACAAGGTCTACCAAACCTTGAACCCACATTTCAAGCCCAGTCCAGAAAAAAGGAAACGCTTCCAAGAAGCTGGACTCTTTACCTAAAAGGAATTCTTACAAAAATAGGAGTTCTTATGTAAAAGGAGTCCTCCTCCAATTAAAGACGTGTTGCTCAAGTTAAGGAAGAGATAAGATCGTGCCTTATCCCTAGATTTTTGCCTTCTTTTTCAAAAATTTGGCTCACAAAAGTTTCTTCGAAGAGGGACTCCTCCTCTATGATATAGGAGGCAGCCCATCAACAGACAGACTTTTTCAAGAAGTTGAAAATTGTCTTGCTATTTCGCTGCAACTCTCACCTCCTGCTCTTACCATATTATACTCACGAAATTCTTATTTTTATTTCAATTTCTCATTTCAACACCCCTCAATAGGGACGCCTTTTTTAATCCTCCAACAGGGACGCCTTTTTCAGTCCACCAACTCTCAACATATCATCAAATGCGAAAGTAGCCAAATCTTTTATAGGACTCGAATGTAAGACCACTTAGCACAACTAGTCTAAGCACGATGAAATATCCCCTTGCCTCAACAACTCTTTTTACTCACACTTCTCTCAAAACCATCGGCAGCAAATTCAAAGAGGAAAGTGAAGAACAAGGTAGGATACAAGATAGAAAGAGCAAACATGACATGGTAACTAAATGTTAGTCGACAGAGTTTGGGAAACACTATGCACCACAGTTTTTGTACAAAGAACTTCCTTCTGGCACTAAGTTCTCGGTGGGCAGTCTATTCTTGATTAGAATTCCAGAACATATCAGAAAAGTAAAAATGTATTTGCACGTATCCTTTCACCTAATCTACAGATTGAACCCAATTTTAGAGACTGGTGTCATCTGAAAATCACATCAAATGTAACAAAGTGAACAAGGAAACTTACATTGAAATGAAGCAAACCAGCTAACAAGTTGTCACCACATAGCACATCAAAGACCAGTTTTTACAAGTCTTTATTCAACACTGCTACTGGGATTCTATGACCTCAGAAGAGTGACACATCTCCATTGAGTTCTCCTGCGGTAATTGGTCCAGCTGAGGCTCAATAGGCTGCATTTCAGTTTTCTTTTTCTCTTTCAGAATGACCTGCCTTGGCATCACTTCCAGCAAAAAGTTACCTCCATTCCATACACTTGCAGAGACCTTGAGTACTTGGAATGTGACGTGTAATTCATACGACAAGAATATTGGGACGGTAAGTGCTGTAGTTGCCACTGTGAACATAGCCTGAAGCAGAATATACATAAACAGGCGGTTCTGATCCCCAAGCAATCCACTCAGGCGCCACCATATGTTGTTAGCTTTCTGTGCTTTTTTTGAAAGTTCCCTGTCGGACAGTAAGTTGGAAGTATGAGCAACATGTGAGTGTAAATAAATCGAAAGAATGAAGTAAGAAAGCTCCAGAGCCTAAGAGCCATATCATTTCAGTAACTTCCAAAACACACACAGAAGAATGAGAATAAGAAAGACTGAAACCTGTAGGAAGTCATAACTTCTGGATCTCGGAGTAGTCGTTGGCGACGCAGTACATCTACAATGAGAAAATAAAGAAGCTGCCAAACACAATAAGCAGCTAAAGGTACAAAGAAAAGCCATGTCCAGAGGTATGATTTGTTTTCTATATAGGGCCATGATGCTCTACGAGCTGTCCCCTCAGGATGCATGGCTTCGAAGAACACTGGGTCCCACCATCGAATTGTGAAGAAAACCAATCCTGGAAACCACATTTACATCAGCTAAAAATGGTCAGTGGAAAACTGGCTACCAAGTTAATGTAGTTGCTGCATGTTTGACAAATTTTCAGGAAAATCAAAGTACATCCACTAAGTTCCCAAGGTACCGCAGGACTCATGATAACATGATAGTGTGGCAGTGAAAAACGCCCACCCGCAAAAAACAATGTCTGTCACTCAAATCTTTTGAAAGTAGTGGAAAGTTCTTAGGCAGACACTCCCACGATAAATATTAAAAGTCACAGAGTGCAAGGCATTCATCCAACCATCACCTATTTTAACTTGCAAGGAGGCAGAAACAAGTGTGGACAAGAGGGAAAGGGCATCATAGAAAGGACTGTCCCTTCTCCCAGGAGGGTGTCAGGACTAATGTTTGTTTCGCTGTGGAAGAGTGACCGAATGTGCTTCTATACTTGTCTCATGAGTTTATTATTTAACTCATCCTTTTTCAGAAACTTGTCTCCCCAGTCTTTAGAATAATAGAATCAGACTACAACTATCTTCCTGGGTATTCCCCAGAACAACATTGTTTATTTGAAGAAACTGAAATTCCATGGTTTTGTTTGGTCACATGTTTCTGCAAGGTTTCGTTCAGTCTTAAAGACAAGCCCAACGATTCAGTTTCGAAACCTCATTCCCAAAAAAATGTTACTAAGAAAATCCTAATCATTATTGTACATATACAACAGAGACGTAGATTCAATAGAAGAAGAGATGTCTTACCAGGCAAGAGATGGATGAAGACGCTTACAATTTTGTCCATTGAATTAAAAACTAAGCTACATCGCCAAACAATTAGCGCCCATGCCAATGGCCCCTGCACTCATTTGTACAAAAAGAAAATTAAGAAGGTTGTGAAACAATGCCATCAAAATGGAATAAAAGTGACATGAGTCTGATTGCTTACCTCTGCAAATGAGAAGCAAACCATGAAAAGTTTTTCATTTTTAGGAAAACATAGAAGCATGATCAAGAAGATTGTATTAGCATAATAGCAAAAATCCTGCATGAAAGAATTTAGGTGAGCAAACAATTTCTTCTCTATGAACCAAAAACTGAACCTATGAATAAAGACTGAACTAGACTTGAAAGAGAGCCAAGCATGACATTAGAAATTTAAACTCAACGACACTCAAGTTTATAAGGGGATGACTGAATATGCAAGTCCAGGTTATGTTTAAAGCAGAATATGCAACTGAATAAGCACATCTTCATATTTGGCATGCGATTCCTACTTAGTTGCCAAACTAACTCCATATAGCCAACATTTTGGACCTTCCACCTTCTAAGCAACAAACTAGACTTTGAATTGAAGCTACAATTACAGCAAGAAATAAGTAGCACATACCAACCCTGGAGATACGAATTCAAAAACATAGCATTTATACTCTGCCAAGACTAATAAATTGTAAAGATGGAGCTGGAACTTACCAGAAGATAATAGTGCCATTTCTTGTATCGGTAATAAATCCACCGAAGTGGAACGAAAATCACATAGAACAAACAATAGAGATACCGAACATCTTGTGGCCCTAATCAATTAAACCGATACGGACCAAGTTATGAAACAATTGTAAAAGACAAGATCAATTCTTAGCAACAATAGAACATTCCGAAGATTGAGCCATTATACTCACTTGCACCCAAGATAAAGCAGAAGCCTCCAAATCCAAGAACACCCAACAAATGAGTCACCTGCATTCCACCAACAACTCAAATCAGTAAAATCGCAGACCAAACATCAGACAATACTAACAGTAAAGTTGACAAGTGGAAAACTATACTTTTTCCTATTCAAATAACTATGCAGCAGGTCAGTGCCAATATACATGATATTACCAACTCCATGTAACCCCGTACTCACAAAATTGAAGAAAACTAAAGATTCTTGAATGTATATACATATGTATTCATCTCCCATACCTTGTTGATGAATCTCTCATGCTCCTCAGCCTGTTTAGCGATCTTAATGGCTTGTTTGGACAGCATCTCTTTGGTCTGAACTGCTTGTTTCGACAGCATCTCCTTCGTCTGCGCCACTTTCTACATATAATCAAATCCACCCCACATCGAAAAACCCATCAAACACGCAATCAAAACCATTTTCCCCAAGAACCCAAATCGCGACGACATCCGAACCCAACCCAACTCAAGAAATCCTCAAAACAAAAACAAAACAACGTATATTATATGAACATATACACATCTCATACAGACACATATGCGTGCGTGTCCGTGTGCGTGTTTTCAATACGAGAAACTCATACCTTGGATGGATCTTTGAGCCTTAGTTTAACCTTATTCCCATATGACTCCCCGTTTGAATCTTCCATCTCCATGGTTTCTTCATTGCTTGCCATTCTCTGCTTCACGAACCTTCTTGCTTTCTCCTCAGGGGGACGGGATTTAAAGGTGGTGATTGTGATGTGGGTTTTGCTTGAATAGATTGTCTTGTGCGCGTGTGAATTTATATATGAACGAATCCGTCCCTATCTGCTGCCCAGAAAATAGTTATAAAATTGCTTAATCTCCCTCTGATGGGTTGCGTCCCAGATGATTAATCTTCATAATTAAGCTGCTAATTGTTGCTAATTAATCCCAAACTTTTGTGGGCTGCTTCTCATTTCGATTTTTACCTTTGAATTCTGATTGGAATATTCATCTTTTTATATTCCAATATTCCTAAAGGACCAAAGTAACTGTCATCTCCGACCAACTTCTTCTTCTCCTTACCATTTCAGTTTTCAATCTTTTTTAGCGGAAATGAGAAAATTGCAATTTTAATCCCAAAATATAGGCTAATTTGCAATATTAGTCCCATAATTTCTGAAATAGTAAATATTAGTCTCATATTTCAAAAAAATATTACAAAATTAATCCCACATCGGAAAATTTCCATGTTTTTTTCAAAGTATGTGACCGATATTGCAATGGTGGAACTAACTTCTCAATATTTTTCTCAAGTGTGGCGTTAATATTTTTTATTTCAAAAAATATAAAACTAATATTGCAAACTACCTACTTTTGGGACATAAATTGTAATTTTTTTTCTGAAAATAAAAGAAAAGGCAGTTGGTTTTGGGTCCCCATTTTTGCGTTTTGGCCCCTCTATTTTAATGTTTGTTAAGATTAGACCCTTCTATTTTTCTTTGTAAGCAAATAATGTTCTGTTTTGTTTTACTTTTTTTTTTTTTGATAAATCACTTATAATTATATTATATATTTCAATCTTCAATAACCAATATACTGTTTATCAATCTCAGATGTTTATGAGTTTAGGACAAACCAACAACTGCTATTACAGTAGATCATTAATCATTATTAAAGTAGATCAATACATACATATTAGTAATTTGAAACTATACTTCATGTTCATGAAACCTCAATTTCGTCAATTAAATCAGATAATACCCCAACCTATGATGTTATTGAATTTGATGGCTTACATGCATGAGAACAAAAAAACTTACTTGTTCGTTCTCTTCGTAATTTAGAAAAAAAATTATATCGAGAATAAAATATATTAAATAATAAAAATTAAATTGTCTCGATAATAGATTTTATTGTGTTGATGTGGCTTAGTACCCATTGCAATATGACAATATCGCACGTTGCAATATTTTTTATGTGTAAATTTGTACTGAAATTATCAGTACAGAAATTGTATTTCGTGATAAGTTATTTCAAAATAAGAATAATAATTATACATATATATTGAAAATTTTCATATTCCTGGCCATAATTAATCCAAAGAAATTGAAATCAACATTTAGGACATGGAAAATCATCATTTCCCCTAATACTTTTCTTTTTCTTTATCATAAGATATGTTCTTTTTTATTTTTCTACGAAAGGAAAAATAAAATAATAAATTTTAGGTTGGTTGAATAATAATAAAAAGAAAGAAGATATGGTTGGTTCTAGATTTTGTTCCCACCTTTCAAGGAGTGTATGACTTTGCATTTATACGTCATACTCTTTATATATATATATATATATATATATATTTCTATCACCACATTTTCCCATGACATTGTTGACAATACCCCTCTTCACATCATCCTCATTTAATGCCCCATCATGCTAATCCCAAAAATAAATTAATTTGATCCGGGGCAAAATATGCAACCTCCACTCAACGATTTGAGTTTGCTATATTTTCTTTTTAAATATTGAAGATGGGTTCTTATAAAGAAACATGAACGTTAGTTTTGTCGAGTTCGTTCTTAACTAAAATCTTTTGATACTCAAATTAGTTAGGTTCGAAATCGACATATGCAATCTAGAGATATGAAAGAGGTAGAAAGCATGAATATATCTTACCTTAAATGCTTCAGGTTTGAGTTATTATAGTGCCCATATGTATGGAATGGACTGGGACACGTGACGTCATCTTAATGTCCTTTGCCCCATGATCGTGCGGTGGGGAATCAAATTGCTCATATGGGTGCGGATTTCGGGTACGGGAGCGGGTAGGGTTTTGAGGCGAGCATGACCCGTGCGAGTTGATTCAGTATTTAGGTATTTTTACTCCAAATAAAAGGGATTTTTTATCCTTTTCTTGAAGGATGAAACAATACCCTCGTCATAATTATTTAATACTTTATATGAAAAAGTAAAAAAAAGAAAATAGAAAATTTAATTTGATTGATTACTCAGAATTCTTTAGCACCACAGACAAAAATTATTATCATTATGATAAATTACTCGATGAGGTTAGACTATTGTCTTTTGTAAATTATAGTTAGATTTTTAAGGGGTGTTGTTGCAATTTTTTTCAGGGTATGTTTGTATAAGTTTCACCTCTGAAAAAAAAGTATAGTTATAATTACGACTAAAATCTCAAGAGGCATATTTGTAATTTTATAAAAGATAGATTTTTATAATATATATTTTTTGATATAATATCAGGAGATATAAATATAATTTATCATTATTATTTATCTACTATACAAAGAATTACCTCTTTTTTTTTTCATAAATTTATTTAAAATATGAAATGAATGAATGAGTTTACATAAGCTATATTTTGTATCAATGGAATCAAAATTATGGATTTCAAATCCTTACAGATAAATTATTTTACAGACAGTAAAATCAGTGAATTATCTATAATATTTCAAATAATAATAATATATTTATAATTATATTAAATTTCAGAAGAACTAGTGATAACTTACCCTCAAAATTAAGAATGAATAAATATGAATATCGAGTCCATCGAGAGGTTGGGGAACGAGCTTTGATCTCTTTTATTCAAAAATTAATAATCATAATAATAAATATTATTGAAAAAAATTGATACACCAAATACCAATTTGTGCGGGGCCGGGTATTGTCTCATTAACCCATCAAATTGGCGGTTGAATTTGAATTTGGATTTGGGATGGTGACCCATTTTCAACCCATCACACCCGAATTCATTATTACCCGATCCAGAAACTTCTATCCAAAATTCTAATTACATCATATCTCAAATATCATACATACTCTATGTTTGGAGTAATAACATAGAGACGTTAGGAATAAAAAATAAAAATAATTATACCATCCTCTCATGAAATTTGGTGTAACTACACATAAATCTCCTGCAATTTGAGAAGTTACATCTAATGCCCTGACGTTTGTTTATGTCTTGTAAATAGATTTGTATGTTGGTAAAATTCACAAAATTTGTCGACATCAACAAATAAATTGAATGAAAATTCATATTTACCCATAATTGACTTATAGATTCACTGTGGGTCAAATAATTTTAACGTGTAAAGATGTATGATTCATACATATAATTAATTAATGCCTATTATTTAATCACCAACTTATAAAATATTCAATATCTCACCCAATAATGTTTGCATGCTACCAATGATACATTAGCATAGCAGCGACGGTTGAGGTCTCATCAACAAGTTTAAAATCATGTGTTCGAGTTCTTCAGATGCATGGATATTTATCTCATTTAATACAAGTTTATTGTAATTTGAGTTTATTGATCGAATTAATATAATTATGTAATCATTGTTTTAAAAAAAAAAATTTCTGCACGCTCGTTGAAGTAACTAAGATAGAAAAGTGAAAATAGATTATCGAATCGGACTTTTTTTATTATAACTAATCATAATAATCAAAAATAAAAAATCCTAGTGAATAATTAGGATTAATTACATCCACAACCCCTTTAAAAATGTGTCATGTACTTCCCCCTCGACACTTACACCCCTTTCAAATACTGAAACCACTTACAAATAAAATTACACTTACTCCTTTTTAAAGAGTTTTTTGTTTACAACTGACCCCCATGTATTAAGATTTGGATAGAAAATATTGACGTCAATAATATAAATTTTAAATTTTATCCCACATCTAATATTCTCCTAGTGATATTTTTATGTACATGTATGGGAGGAAATGTAATATTATAAAGTAAAAAGCGTGTGATTATAATAAAGTATTTTTTCTGAATTACTGTCATTGGATGTAAAGTAGCAATTCGTAAATGAAAAAAATAGTCTTCTTTTGGTGCTATTTTTGCTTCGAGTATATGTGGTGAAGTTAATATCATTGTTTTATCTATTTATTAAAAATATTTTGTTCAAGTACCTTATCTAATGTTTTAAAAAATAGATGCAATAATGGTGTTTACCTCTTCATATATCGGAAGTAAAAGAAATAAAAGAATTACTAGGTTTTTTGTTCATAAATTGCTACTTTTTCTAACAACTATAATCGGGAATAATATTTTATTTCAGATACACCCTTTTAACTTTATATACATCATATTTGTCCTCTTATAAGTATAAAAATATTACTAGAGAATGTTGAATGATGGGTAAAGACTTAAATATATTTTTTTTATCTTGTAATTTTGACACTATGGTATTTTTATCCTTATCTTTATACGATTGCAAAATAGTTCCGTTCACAACTTTTTGACATTTCATGATTTTCGTCATTCCGGTGCTGAATTTTGCCAAAATTGTTCGAATAAATCATGTGCCGTATTCGATTTTGATATTTTTATTTTCTATCTTTCTAGGAATTATAAAAAAGTCATGTAATTTTTTGACATTTTCAATTATGATCATTTCCGTGCCGAATTTTATAAAAGTTACCATATAAATTATGCCCCACGTTAATTTTTTTAAAACTTTTCATCAATGTTAGAAAAAGTAAACCAATTAGAACAAAATTTCCATTTTAAATGAACCACGTGATGTGCATTTTATTTATTCCAACGACTTTTGTAAAGTCCGGCACTGAAAGGACTAAATTACAAAATGTTAAAAAGTTACAAAACTCTTTTGCAATCACAGAAAGATAAAAAATAAAAATACCAAAGTGCTAAAATTCCAGAACTAAAAAATATATTTAAGTCGAGGGGTAAAATTAGAACTTTATGTAATTGTTTTGTTGACATTAATAAATCCATTCAAACTCTTACGGAGGGGAGTCAATTGTAAATAGAGAATTTTCAAATAAAATATAAAAGTAATTTTAAATTTTTCTGGGAGAAAATATTATTGCATATTTTAAAAGAAATACCTGTAATTAACCCTAATAATTTGGCCACACAAATCATATATAATAAACAGGAGCAAAACATTTGCTATACCTAAAAACCATCGCTATTTCTTTGCCATATATAGCTAAAAAAACTATGTCAATACTTTGACAATAATTAAAATCACGACGAATATTAATTAATCATAATTTAAAATTTTAAATTTTTACTTCAATTTATTTGACCGTGGTCGATAGTATTGATTTACTATAACTTTTAAACAGTAATCATTTGTAATGTAAGAAATAATATATTTCTTTTTACAATGACTAATAATGAAATATTTACACAAATTAAGTTCCGACGAGTTCTGCGATTTTATATTAATCATATAGCAGCTATTGTTGTACTTGTCCGTTTATCATTTTTGGCCACATTAGATTGATCGTATTGCAATTGTCATCGTACTTGTTTATTTTTTATATAATTCATTTGGATTCGATCAGATTTAATTTGAATTTAAAATTTTCCTAATTTCTAACTAAGGGTGGGTTTAGTTGAAGCCCATTATTAGTAATTATATAATGGTTTGGTGGATTTATTATAATTTCCATAAATAATAATTAAATAAAATGAAAATGGTAAGTTGGAGTCAATAGTTGTACGGAATTAACGTGGTCAAAATTCCAATAGGGGCAAAAGTGGAGTATTGGAAAGTGGAGGGGCAACAGTTGAAATTGCTATAAGTTTCGTTCAGCATGAAGTTTTGAATTGAAAAGCTGACGCAGAGAGAGAGAGAAAGAGAGAGAGAGAGAGAGAGAGAGTCTCCAGACAATCTAAGAGCGAAAGGCTTGCCTTGCCCTCAAATTTCATACGCTCTTAGTTGTAAGATTCTTCATCTTCATACCTCCGCATTTCGTTTGCGTTGTTGTTTAATTCAATGTTTTCATCAATGTAGATAAATGAGGAAGACGTTGAAGAATGTGGTTCTGGTTGATTTTGTGGTTTTTTGATTGAGGGAGGATAAAACCTATGCATTGATTATTAATTTGTAGCTGTTGCTTAATTTTATTTAGACGAATTTAAGATATCTTACGTTTCCGAGAGGAATGGGGGTTATTGAATTTTTTGGTTGTTTTATGCTTCTTTTGTTTGTAGGTTGTGATCGTAGCTGCAATTCTGGATGATTTCGATTTTGTTGATGGATTTGTAACCTTCGGGAAAATTATGCTTTCAGTTTTGTAGCTTGTGAGGAGACAATGTTGTCAAAAGCTGGAAGGAAGAAATCTGGTGAGAATTTAGAACCTCGGAAGTTTGTAAGTGATCTTGAAACCATAAGTAAAGCCTTGCATGTGGATAAAACACCACAGAGGCTTGCTAGCTTTTCGGGTAGCAGCCGTTCCAAGTCAAAGCAGAAGGATGCTACGGACACTAAGAAAGATTCATGTTACAAGGAAAAGAAGCCACCATTTTGGAGTTGGAAGGGACTAAAGGCCTTGACCACCGGCCGAAGTCGCAGGTTCAATTGTCGTTTCTCACTCCTAGTCCATTCAATTGAGGGTTTGCCACCTTTCTTTGATGATGTTTGTCTGCTTGTACATTGGAAGAGGCGGGATGGTGAGCTGACAACATGCCCGGCTAAGGTTTATAAAGGAGTAGCTGAGTTTGAGGAACAGTTGGAACATTCGTGCTCCATATATGGAAGCAAGAGCAGAGGCCAACACTCGGTAAAGTACGAGGCAAAGCATTTGTTGTTGTATGCTTCTGTTTGTAATCTCCCTGAGATTGATTTGGGGAAGCATCGTGTAGATTTGACTAGGTTGCTTCCTCTATCACTGGAGGAGTTGCAAGAGGAGAAGAGCTCAGGAAAGTGGACTACTAGTTTCCGGTTATCAGGTAGAGCTAGAGGTGCAATAATGAATGTCAGTTTTGGATATGTTGTAATCGGAAGCAATATCATGGAGTCATCCAGCAACAATGATCTTCGTGAGATCCCAAGCTTGCGACATAGTGCAACGACTGGAACAGTCCTCTCTCAATTTGATCAAATGGACGAACTAAGCATCCGTCGAGTAGGAAGTCTTCCTGACAGGCTGTCTATTTACCAATCTGGAGAAGATATGAAGGATCTACATGAGGTTTTTCCGATGTCAAGTCCAGAACTGGGTGAATCAGTGAATATACTTTATCAGAAACTGGATGAAGATATATCTAATGCTCCAACTGAAAATAAACTGGACACCGATCCTTTTCCTTCATACCTTGACTCTCATAAACAAAATTCATATGGACCACCTGATGCTGGTGAGGAGGTTTCTGGAATTGAGTGGGAAGTTAGTGAGTTCTCTGTTTTAGAGAAGGGGATAGAAGTGTTTCCTAAAGAAAAGGTGAAATCAGAAGAGGATCCTCCAACGGTAGCTCAAGCTTCTAAAGAGGGTCTTGAAACTGATTGTGCATTGGAGGCACTCGTTAATGAGGATGCCGCCATTCATCCCTTAGCTGAAGATTCTAAAGCTGTTCTTGAAACTGATTGTGCTTTGGAGGTACCCCTTAATGAGGATGCCGCCATTCATCCCTCAGCTGAAGCTTCTAAAGAGGTTCTTGAAACTGATTGTGCTTTGGAGGTACCCCTTAATGAGGATGCCGCCATTCATCCCTCAGCTGAAGCTTCTAAAGAGGTTCTTGAAACTGATTGTGCTTTGGAGGTACCCCTTAATGAGGATGCCGCCATTCATCCCTCAGCTGAAGCTTCTAAAGAGGTTCTTGAAACTGATTGTGCTTTGAAGGTACCCCTTAATGAGGATGCTGACATTCATTCCTCAGCTGAAGCTTCTAAAGAGGTTCTTGAAACTGATTGTGCTTTAGAGGTACCCCTTAATGAGGCTGCTGTTATTCATCCCTCAGCTGAAGAAATTGTCACTGTAGAAGACAAGCAATTGATAAGCACCTGTAATTCTAAAGAGAAAGAGAAGGAGATGTGCTCAGAATCACTAATTAAAGAGCTCGAGACAGCGCTAAGTTATGCCTCGGAGTTGATGAACGAAGGACTGGACTCTCAAGAGGATGAAAGTGATGCTTTGCACCGAGAAAAGTTCTTAGATATTAATTCTCATTGTAGAGATCATAGAGAGGAAATATCACTTGGCCTGGATGATCTCACTGAATCAGTGGCTAGTGATTTCTTGGACATTCTGGGTATCGAGCATAGTCCATTTGGCCTGATTTTTGAAGGTGAGCCTGAGTCTCCACGAGAGCGCCTACTAAAGGAATTTGAGAGGGATGTTGTTGCCAATGGAGGACTACTCAACTTTGGTTTTGACAATGATCCAGCAGAATTTGTCAGCAACACGCGGATGGATTCTGTCTGGGAAGCCATCTCTAATGACTTTCATCAACCATCTATTTGTGAAGTTCTCCATGAGATGCCTAAGATAGAGACTGATGTATTTAGGATTAAAACAAGGGCCTCAAGGTTAGAGGATTTGGAAACTGAAGCTTTGATGCGTGACTGGGGCTTAAATGAGAAAGCATTTGAACATTCTCCACCTAGTCATACAGGGGGATTTGGCAGTCTACTTGACATACCTCCCCAGGACATTCAGCAGCTTCCTCCCCTTGCTGAAGGTCTGGGTCCCTTTATACAAACTAGAAATGGAGGATTTTTGCGCTCGATGAATCCTGCACTTTTCAGGAATGCCAAAGCTGGAGGGCGCTTACTTATGCAGGTGTCTAGTCCAGTGGTGGTGCCTGCGGAAATGGGTTCTGGTGTAATGGACATACTTCAGGGTCTGGCTGCTGTGGGAATTGAAAAACTATCCATGCAGGCAAATAAATTGATGCCATTGGAAGACATAACTGGAAAGACCATCCAACAGATAGCATGGGAAGCTGCAGTAAGTCTGGAGGGACCTGAGAGGTTTGTCAGACTGTTTGAACACTGAACAGATACCTTTGTGTTTTTATATTTTCCTCAGAGACTCTGATTTAGGTATAGTCATACTGACCCATTTATTCCTGTTCCAGGCAAGGTTTGTTACAGCATGATTATGAAATTGTGCAAAATATATCTAGTGAGGAAAATAGTGTTAAAGGAATATCCTCTGACCATGGGTCTGGAAAGTCGGATTTGACTCTGTATGGCACTGACACAGAATATGTGTGTTTAGAAGATCTTGCTCCTTTGGCAATGAACAAGATTGAAGCTCTTACAATAGAGGGTTTGAGAATACAATCAGATATGTCGGATGAGGATGCAACTTCTAATATTAGTGCACAATCTATTGGTGAATTTTCAGCCCTGAAGGGGAAGAGCCTCAATGTTAATGGGTCCATGGGCCTCAATGGCACTGGTGGATTGCAACTGCTGGATATTAAAGATAGTGGTGAAGATGTTGATGGATTGATGAGTCTATCTCTAACACTTGATGAATGGATGAAACTTGATTCTGGTGAGTTCGATGACGATGATCTCATCAGTGAGCGGACATGTAAACTATTGGCAGCCCACCATGCTACTTCATTAGACCTGTTTCAAGGAAGACCAAACGGGAAGAAGAGACAAGGGAGGGGTAGGAAGTACGGTTTGCTGGGTAATAATTTCACCTTTGCGCTGATGGTGCAGCTGCGTGATCCTTTCAGGAATTATGAGCCAGTTGGTACCCGGATGCTTGCTCTCATTCAAGTGGAGAGAGTGTTTGTGCTGCCAAAACCTATAATCTACTGTGCACTTCCTCTAGTAGGGAACCGTAATGAAGAGGAGGAAGAGACCGAGGCTGGGAGAGAGGACAACATTGTTGAAGAGCCAAAAGCAGACAAAGTTCATGAAGAAGAACTGATTCCCCAATATAAAATAGCTGAGGTGCATGTTGCCGGTTTGAACACCACACCGGGTGAAAGGAAGTTATGGGGTTCCAAGAATCAACAACAGTCTGGGTCCCGGTGGTTGATTGCCAACGGAATGGGGAAGAAGAACAAGCATCCACTAATGAAGTCGAAGACTGTCATTAAACATTCTGCTCCCGCTTCTTCACCTGTGACTACAATATTGCAGCCTGGAGATGCACTATGGAGCATCTCTTCTCATGTTCATGGAACAGAATTCAAATTGAAGGAACTTCCAGCACTTAAGCAACATATTCGAAATCCAAATATTATATTCCCAAATGAACCTGTCAGATTACATTAGCACTGAAATAAGGATAAAGTTCCCATAAGATAGTTGATTTTTGATAGTGATTAGCTGAAATTGTGCTTTACACATGGTATTTTCATGTGGCAAAGATGAGTAGATAAGGCAATGGGGTTGGGCCATACAGGATTTCTTCTCGACATCCTTGGGTAAGTATGGTCGAAGTAGAAATGAGCAAGGTAGGTTGTCGATGATGTTCACCTAGTATCTATGGGCTACGAACTTGTGCGTCATGGATTTGAGTCAACTCAGGGGAAAGCTGGGGGGCTACTACCTTGTGGATTATGGATTCGAGTCACATTAAGGGAAGTTGAGGAATCAACTTTGATCACTCTCTTTCCTTTTAGGAAAAAGAAAAGGGCTGTGCAGTTTCAAGTAAATATTCATACATAGGAACAACTTTTGTGTCAACCAGAGCAGGTAAAGATGAAGACTTTCTATGTGAACAATTCATATCATTACACATTTAATAAAACTATATATAGCAATTGAAATAATCTCCTGTATTAGCTGTCGCCTACATATGACTTGATTCCAGACTGTATAAAGTCTATCCTATCTGGAAGTCTTGTCTTTTCTTTAATGTATCTAACATCTATTCAAACCCCTTCTAGAAGGTATGTACTCTAAATTCTCAAACAACACCATGTTGAGTATTTTAAATGTCTAAAATATGCCAGGTTTGTGATATTAGAATAAAAGATTGGACGACCATTCATTTTGAACGCAATTCCTTAGGCGTTGGATTTGGGTCCTTTCTTGACCAACTTTTTGTGTTTTAGGAGTTATTATTATGAATTTTGAATCATTAATCAAATTCTCACTGTTATAGCGAAATGGATGCAGCACTTAAATATCCTTTTTGCCCGCATAGGCCCAAAGAATAATTACAGTTATATCGTCTAAAGCTAGCATATATTGCACGGCTTTGTGCTTATGTGTATTTTTAAAATATAAAAATAACTATAACAAAGAGTTTCTACTTTATGACTATTTGATTCATAATTATAGCTTAAATAATACAAATTTATAAATTAATTTCATTGAAAAAGGGGAAAGTGAAAAGAGCAAAAATGGTTAAACGAATGAGAGAGTCTTGGGTGCAAATTCAGATTTTTCCCAACCCCTACCCCCATTGTTACTTAAAAGTTGAAAGAAGAGAAAAAGTAGAAATTCGGGTGTACAAACAAAACCTACATCCAACACAAACACCTGACATATATACATACACCTGCAAATTGGGTTTGGCACTGCCCCTCACATGGTCCGTGATTGTACCGAGCATCATCATGTATGATTCAACGTTTCGTATGAATACAAACGTACGTAGACTGTACAATGGACATCCAAAACCAACCTGAGTTAAGAAATATTCATCAATTCTAATAAATAAACCAAAAAAAGTGTCGCTCATCCAACCATATCAATCCTTCTATCTTGCACACAAATTCTGATACTCACATCAAATCCCACCTTCACCACTCAAAATCTTAACAAATCCAGTGAAGTACCCAGACAATTATAAACTCTTCATGAACTATGATGCTCTTAAAGCTATTCCAACATATCTTCTTCATCATCCTCAATACCTTCTGTCTGTATCTCCTTTTCCTTAATGTATCCATACTTTCTCAGAACCCACAAATTCATTCTCACAGCGTTTCCCATGAAAACAACCACCATAAGCGTCAGCCATGTCAACACTGATATCTCGGTGACCTCACGCAGCACACCCTCGACATCGTTTGGCGACATGTGCCGGAGCGTGACAAAATACGTGCCCACTTGGGCTGTTATTGCAATCCACATGATTATCATTTGAACCCACATCCAACGCCTTCGTCTCATAGGCAACCCACTGACGAGGAGGAGGATTATGCTTAGTGAGGAGAGAAATGCAATCGTGTTTAAAATCATGAATATGCCGTAGGATTTGGGCTCTTGATACGCCATGATTGATTGCCCAACAGAGTGAGGATCGTTGACTGGATTCCCCTTGTCGTCTACCGTGTAATTATCCTGCCAAACACCGCCTGGTGGGGTTAGTCCGGCCTGAAATGCCACCGTTGCGATCAGAGACGCCACCACCATTAGTGCACTGCGCTTCCTCCCAAGCCAGTCTGTGGACTTGTGCTTTACAACTGGCTTCTTTGTTCTGGTTTCTTGAGAGGACAGCCTTTTGGTCATTTGCCGAGCTTTTTGTGGGATCCAGTCATCGGTGATTAAGTGCAGATCTTTAACGCTTGAAGCTCCGGCCTTGCGAAGCGCGAGTTCAATTTCCATGTCTCTGAGGTCCCGAGGACTTTGTCTTAATATATCCAAAGCTGTCAACCCACTCTTATTCAAAGCATTCACTTCCAAGCCACTCAATGTAAGTAAACAGTTGATGATCTGCTGAATCGAAACAACTTTTTCAGTTAGCTTTTACAGTTGATGGTGGAGTAATGAGATATACAGTTCATAACAGAGATAAGCCATTCACCAGCAGATACAGAGAATCAGATGAAGTTTTTTAAGTTTCAAATCAACAGACTAACCATGCAGCCATTCCTAACTACTCTGACATTCGAAGAAAACATTAGCATCATAGAGGAACAACATCAAGAACCCCTCAATCTCTCTTCAAGTGCTTGTACAAATTTTAATTCCATCCAAAGATGTCTTTACCCCCTCAACATATCCTGATAATCCATCTTAACCAATACTGAAGTAGCCAAGATCCATTGCTTGTACTTCAAACGACTGAAGTAAATGGCCATGAATTGTGCTTTACGCATTTGTTCTTGACACTCAAAACTATAAATTCTGATGGGAAATTCTAGTTTACATCGAATCTAACCAGGCCTGAATCCGACACATAACAATTATCATGCCCTGACTGTATGATTGGTTTACAGTTCCGGAGGGCCACAGTTGATATATGGTTGGTTTGGTCATGTCAAACCTAGTTCGCATAAGAATTTTCCAATATCTATTCTTGAAGTAACGGAAACACATCTTCTCTTTCCCCTTCTCTAAATCAATGGTCAAACCAAATATATGTTCAGTAGCATCAAATGATCATCTCTACTTCTCTTTTCTGTGGGGCATTTTGGATCATTACCTCCAATTTAATATACTCAATTTAAGTCTCAAACATAGACATAATTAATCAATTGATGCTTTCATATGAAACACCACAAGCAGAAAACTGGAAGAAAAAGGAGAAAAACAGAGACCTCAATATGCTTCTTGGCCACAGCAATATGCAGAGCAGTATTCCCCTCACAATCCTTCCAATTCACCAATTCCCCATCTTTCCCATTCTCCTCAACCAACAACTTCAACGCCTCCAACCGATTCCACTTCACGCACAGGTGCAAACCCGTCTCCCCTCGGTCCGTCAGAACTCGGGTCAACTCGGGATTGACCCGGATCAGCTCAGCCAGTATCACTGCCCTCCCCTTAATCGCCGCCACATGCAGGGCGGTCCTTCCGTCCGTGTTCCTCTCCAAGCCCACTTCCCCACCGGCGCTAAGAAGCTCCTTGACGACATCCACGTGGCCCTTGGCCGCCGCCAGGTGCAGCGGAGAGCAGCCGCATGAGTCCAACTCGGCCGCCAACTCGGGCTTGCGGCTGAGCAGTTCCTTGAGGAAGTCGAGGTGGCCAAGCGTGGCGGCGGTGTGGAGCGGGGTTTCGGAGATGCAGGAGACTATGAGCTTGTCCAAGATCAGTGGATCTTCTTCCAAAATTTGTACCAACGATGTTACGTTTCCTTGTAAGGCTGCATCTGATAATCTTTTCTCCATCTTCTATCTCTCTCTTAACAACCCTTTTCTCTCTAATTAATATGCATATCTGCTGATTCTTGCTCCTCCGGAAGATCGTCTCTTTTCTTGGAGAAACAATCAATAAGACAATGTGGGTTTTGGTGGCCGCCAAGAAGGGAAAAAGTAAAGAAAGAAGTTCTGAGTCAATGGTGCGAGGGGGTCCCAACCCAATTGCATGTATTGCTGAGAAAGAAAGGAATTTTCAAAAGTTTCTTGATGTTGACTTGAATTATACAGTTGAGGATGATGCACATAAATCATGAATGCAGTTATTAAATTATGTTATGTGTAGTAAGTGATTTGCATTCTTATACTGATATTACAAGAGAAGAACAGCCCATCAAATCAGTATAAAAAGAGAAAGAATGTAGTGAATGGAGAGAGAGAGAGTGGGAAAGCAAAGCAGTCTTTCTCAAAGTTGTATGTGCAGTGAGTTGTGGTTGTAGAAGACGCAAAGCGTACGACAAAATGAAAGTCAAAGCTTTTCAGAAGTTTCTCTTGGGTCAAACCTACGCCCATGTATATTTATTTAGGGGAAAATTCGGTGTTTTAAAAATTAGTTAGAAAACTTCCTGTATTAAAAATATAAAAAAAGTTATGTGTTTTTATAAACAACGCACTCTCTTTCCCGTTAGTTGTCTTTAACAACATTAAATTTTTTAACAATTTAACTGTTACACTCTTATTTTAATAATCATTGAATTTTAATAGTTCAAAAATAAACTATTGAAAAACTTTAAAAAGTTTTGCAAAGATATATCGTATTTATACATACAATTATATATATTTCAGACACAATTAGTATACTATATATTACATATATACACATTTGCAAATATTGCCCGCACTTGACACTTAAAATTACCACATTAATGAATTATTTGAAAAGATTTATCAGATTATAAATGTAAACTACATAGGTAGGTTAGTTCCCACTGAGAATATTATAAATGAGAAATTCTGTGGGAAAGGTCAAAACAAAGTAAAATGTATACATTTAAGTTTGAAAATGAAAAGAAAGGGGGACTTTGAAAGTAATTGGTAACTGAGAGGGTTTGTCTGGGTCTGGATAAACAAATGTCAACAACGGAAACGACGCAGATTCCCTTACAACGCCAAATCTCTACAATGGACAATTAGATCTAAAGAAGAGGGCCTCCCACCCAGACTGCCTAACTATCCAGATAAACAAGACTGCCAATCATTGTTGATTTACTCGAATACACATTGCTTTCCTAACACAAGAAGGATTACCACTACAATTAGACAAAATGCAAACCGGGCAGCTTTAAGGGCGTGCTCTCTTGTTACTACATGTCGGGCATTTATACTGCTTGATGTGCTCGGCCCTTGCTGGTGTGATCTTAACGCACTTGCCATGGAACCATCTCTCACATATGTCGCAGCAAATCCAGAACTCGTCTGACGCGTAATTTTCACCACATGCTCCACACAAGGTTTCCCCATGCTCATCTTCCTCTTCTTCGTCCAGTCCCTCCTCCTCCTCCTCCTCGTCCTTTGCTTGGGTCTTGGATGATTTGCTCTAAGATTCAGGATATGGTAAGTTATCTTGTTAGTAAGGGTAGGTTGCATAAACAAGGAAGAAGCATTCAGGAACTGCTTCACATGAGAAATAAATTGTAGTCATGGATTTAGGATAACATAGATGAACTTCAACACCAGTGTCACCGCTAACATAAGACAGGGATACAGCAGTATTGTACAGGAGATGAAACACAAAGGTTAATAAATGATAATTAGGCACGAAGTTCGAGCCTAATAAAAAAAACATGCTTAATTTTCATTATTTGACAAACCCATTCTGTAAAATCAATTACTTATTTGAAATCATAGCATAGGATTTCACAAATTCCGGAAACTTTTTTTTCCTCCAAAAGAATCACTCTTTTTACATGCTGAATTAGTCTATCAACTACAGCAAAATACTCAGTTTGTATAGCAAACAACCCAGGCACAAGGCTCACAGAATCTTTTGTCAGACACGACACATAAGAAACCAACATGAAGATACTTTTAAGGAAATAGAAAATGAGAAAGGCATCAATATATGCAATATCTTACGAAAAGTAGATCTTCATTAACGAGATAGGTAGAGAATTTTTTCATGAGAATATGATCCCAAACCAGGCTGGAGGTCAGATTATACTATGTAATTTAGGGTCCTGAAATAATACTGATTGCTGTCACCAAAATTCACATTAGATAATATTTGTAACTCTCAATGAAAACAGGGTCAAGGTAGATTTTTTCTCTCGCGATCAGATCAGACGAAGAAATTCAAAAGACCACATAAAAGTGGAAAAGAACTTATTGTCTATCATACTTATACTGCAAAGAAGGCATGCTCAAGCATTTAAAAGTATCACAATAAATATGTAAACTAAAAGATGAAACAGTAGAACCAAACCAAATATTGGATGTACTAACTATTCTACAAATGTTAGGATTCATAGATAGGGTTTGATAAACGTGCAAGTCACTAAAGAAGATAAAGGAAACAAAATATGAGAAAAATTTAGGAGACAGTCTTCTTTCAGACTTTTCACCCTTATCAACTAATTAGTAAGAAACTAGAAAAAAAGTCTTGAAGTTAAGGGCAACATGGATATTGACAACCACGATTTCATATTTATCCATAATAATGGTGTATTACATGCAAAAGCAGTGTACCGATATATTCATTCATTCTGGCTCACAATTTCAAAATTTATCCTCTCCCATAAAGTAATAGAAGTTTCCTGAAATTCTCTGATGGCGTATGCTGATGGGGAAAGTGGAGAAAGAAATGTAGAGTTCTGTATATAGGACGGATGTAAAAGAAGATCAAGGTAAATTCAACCAATTTCTTTCAGCTTTACCTCCAGTTTAAAAAGAAAAGAATGGACAATTGTAATTATCTTGCGTCCACTATATTTAGACTCATCATAAGCGAACTCCACACCAAGTATGCAAATTTTGATGAGCTTATATAAATGTGTCCACAGCACCCATGTCTTTTAGAAATGATAAAAGAAAGTCATTGCTTTACCGATTTTGAGTTTGGCTTGGATTTGCTACCGCTGCTGTGGTTATTCGAGATAGATGATTTATCCTTTACTTGTTTCTTTGCTGCTCCTGTGACAACTTCAAAGATAGTTGGAAGATCATTTATCATATTGAACAGACGTTTCCTGCATCAAGTACAAAAAAAATTGAACTCAACACCAAAGCAGATGCTTGAAGAAATTCAGCTGGTATTACTTAACATTTTATATCCGGCAAAGGTTATCATGCAAATTACCGAGGATATCTTACATAAAGATATGATGCAGTGCTGTCTATTACCATCCTCAGTAATTTATCCCAAGAGCAATAAACTGGGAGAGTCGATGATAAACAAAATTGAAGCTAACACCAGAAAGCTCAAAGAATCCCAGCTGGCTATTACTCAACATTTTACATCCAGTTAAGTCAATCAAGCAAAATGACTGAGAAAATCTTATCATAGAAGACACCATGCACTAACTTTCCACTACCGTGCTTAGTATTTTATTCCAGGACAAACGTGCAGTTTCTGATTGAAAGAAGAGGTTGTACCACCAAAAACTTGTAGATGTCATCATCTCTTAGAACCGCTTTTCTAAAGGATGAGACCTCATGATAGATCAACAGAACCACACTTCAGATGACCACACTAAACTTTAGGTTACACAGGCAATTACCCTACAAAGTAAAATTTATATAGACAGGCAGAAAGAAGAAACAGCTGTGGAAAAAAATACAGTGAGAGGGAGGAGATGGGAAAGAGAAATGGAGAAACAACTAAATCTTCCCAGTATGACACAAAACATTGCTGACAATGCACAACTTAATCTAAATTTGGTTCAGATTAAGTCATAACTCCGGAATAAAGTAGAGAAACTAGTCGTCCATTAACACTTAGCCTTATGAGATGACAAAAAAAAAAGGAAATAAAAATTAAGCCGAAAAAAAGGTGATATTCAAAACTCCCATAACGACACAATATGGATACCTGTCAGCTTTATCGAAACCAAATCTGGCACCAAAATAGAAAGCAACAGAAAGTAGCCATGCATCACTGTGGACAGCAACAAGAGCCAACCAGTCCTTTTCTTGCATTCCATCTCTGGCAAAGTTTATGCCTAAAGCAGGTTCAGGAAGCTCAGGAGGCACCTCTTCAGCAGGCAAATTGACTTCCCACTGCTCATTAGGAAATCCATAAAGACAAAGATTTTCTTTCTCTGCGAAATTTACATTTTTTTAACAGAGATCGTTAGAGTATAGTTTCATTGCTATTAAATACAAGCATCTTTTATTGGCCGACCACAGCAAACACCTAGGATATCTTTTGTTATGGAAAAACTAATTAGGATAATCCCTAGCTATGGCCAGAACAAAAACAGGGAGAAGCAAGGAAAATAGACCCTTGACCATGGCATTCACATAATAGTTTGCAGTACCAGATATCAAAAGCTACAATACTTAAGAAATTTATGCATATACATTTAACTATGTCACTCCGTCAATTTTGCGACTCGCGACGACTACAAAAAGTTTACTGTAGAAATTTTTACCTCCATTTGGAAGGTTAAACAATTTAAAAAGAACTTCTACATTATCATTTTCAAATCAAATGAAGTCGTATAAGTGGTGATTTTGCTCCTCTGTTTCCTAGAAATTAAACATCCACACCTTCATGTATAGTCCACGCTACACCAATAGCAATTATAGATATTACTAGAAGATATCTTAACCATGTAAAAAACGTTAAGAAAGAGAAGAAAATGCTAAGAAGCACATGCCACGCTACACCAATAGCAATTAAAGATATTACTAGAAGATATCTTAACCATGTAAAAAACGTTAAGAAAGAGAAGAAAATGCTAAGAAGCACATGCTTGGTGGCCATGCCAAGATGTTATACATGGGCATTGGACACAAAAACTATTCCACACTGCAAAGGCTACCAGTAAATCTTATCCAAGATACCATAATACTGACTTGTGTATTAACTCATAATAAAGAGAGCTGAGAGAATAAGGGTAGAATAATTTTATTATCAAGTTGTGTTTTGGAATCCAAGACTAATTCCACGGTGCCAAACCAATGCTAAAATTTATATGTGCTACTGGATTATAACATATAATGCCATACGACGAATTAAAAATACCTAACCACATCAGTATCTACCACTGGTACATGTTTGATAAACTGAGTACAATATAATTAGATTCCTGCAATTGCATTAATGTCTCCGCATATTAAAGCACCGCGTTAATAAAACGATACCATTTATCCAACAAATAAGATATCCAAATTACAGTCACAAAACTAGATATAAATTCACTGAAGATTGCATAATCAGAAAACAAACAAGTCATGCAAGGATAAAGTCAAAAACACCGGTCAAAAAATAATTAAAATTTACTGCGGGGAAAAAACACTAACTAAGCTAGTAAAAGCTAACCCTCACTCACCAGGATCACACTGCTGGAAAAATTCTTCAACGTCTGCAAAAGGAAAAACATCAAATAAACCCCAAAATTCAGTACAAATTAAATGTACCAGAATGCAGCAAAATCGAACAACACGAACCCTAAAGCTTGG
This sequence comes from Sesamum indicum, assembly GCF_026168435.1. NCBI lineage: Eukaryota > Viridiplantae > Streptophyta > Magnoliopsida > Lamiales > Pedaliaceae > Sesamum > Sesamum indicum. Next base: position 16,627,252 of record NC_142661.1, read on the forward strand.
ATAAAAAAACCACAAGAAGTAAAATTTACAAACGCATACAATACACGCAGTTTCCCAGTTAACTTACACATAGAACTGAGAAAAATTGAGAAAAAAAAAAAAAGGGAGTACCAGTGGTGAGAGCTTTGATCAAGGCATTCCGTCTGCCCTTGAAATCCCTGAAAACCTCTTCCACCGTACGAGGATTATTATGCGCGCCTACATCCATGGGTGCTCCGTACACGCTAAAGTGTGTGTTTTCCTCAGTGATGGTTTCAAAATCAACTAGGACTGGGGAGGGAGGACAGAAAAAGGGGGGAGGGAGGAGGGCATGAGTGGTCTTTTATGGATTTGACAAGGGCATTTTTGGCATAGGAAAGAGGAGTATTTGGGAATGGATAGAAGTTGTTGTTTAAAAAGACATTGGCATTGGCATGCGACGCTCCTTATATCCATTAGTGAAGACAACGCGCCCATATCCATATGTGCTACAAACTACAACTACATGGGAATCAACTACACTAACTAACACACTTGAGTAGTCGGTCTTCACATAGTTTTGAACCTTTCAATAAATTCTTGAATTTATTTTATTTTATTAAATTAAGTTGTTCTCTCGACAATTATTAAATTTATCGTTTTAAATATATAAATAATAATTAAATCACACAAAAAAAAATTTTATTTGAAAAAAGTAGTTAAGACTATATATTAAACTTAAAAAAAAGTTATTAAAAAAAATAGTCTAGCTGGGGACCAAATAGTCCTAAGCCACTGAGCCGATCCAGTCCCAAGTATTCGTGCCTGGAACTAGCCTAAAACCAACCCACTCCCAAGCAGACCTAGGTTGGACCAACCCATTTTTTTATTGAATCAGTCCGATCTTGAGTCAGGTTGGCCCAGCCTACTGTCGTCTGCCTGCATGCGCGCGTCGGCAGGGGTCTGCCCAGGCACGCCCAGGGTTTTGCAACGATCGCCGCACTCTCCTACTCATCGGGGCCTAGCACTTGTCCAGATGACCGAGTATAGATCGCACGCTTCAGTGCCATTCATTTTCGACATTGTGTATCGTAACTTTTACCATAACATAGTTTTGATAAAATTTAATATAAAAATTAATTATTAAAAAATGAGCCAAATGACACAAGAAACTAAGTTTGTACTCAAAACACTAGTTTGATTTGTTAACTCGCAGAGACGATTGGTTATGGGACAAGCATTATAATTATTGTGACACAACATCAATGTAAATGAGAAAGAAAAAAAGAGACTCCAAGAAGCACATAAAAGTTCGAGAAAGAACATATGTATTGCTCAGGTTTTCTTTTACATAAGAAGAAAGCAATAAAGTAACCAAAAAAAAGTGTTAAATGCTTAATACTCAGACCACGTCAGAAGTTGTCAAGTCGCGTCTCAAGACTTCAAGAAGCACTTTCTCAAAGCCATCGTCATTTTTCTCGGCAAAGACAAAATTTCAAGCATCAAAGTCTTCTTCCTCTTTGCAACCATCTCTTAAAGTTGAATAAGCTCTCTTCAGCTTCCTGGCAAGGTCTTCTCTCCTAGGTAGGAATGACTTCGGAGAAAAAAAATCAACGTCAACAGGTGGAAGTGGTCAAGGTCATTCAAGTATAAAAAATCGGCTTTCATTCAAGAAATGCATGAAGAAGCATAGTATGAACCAAAGGCTGACACGGTTAGAACTAGCATGTCATCTGAGTTGTTGGGAAACCGATGGTTTGCTGAGAGCGAAAACACTTAATTTCTAGGCATGGAGCGCTTACAAGCATTATCGTCTGGCAAATCCTTGAAAGAATAGACGACATTGTCGTGAACTCCCCGTGTACAAGCAGCTGTGAACATCCCACAAGGAGATGACGACGTCATTAAAGACGTTTGTAGAAAGGCACTATTGATCGAGGAAAGTTTCAAAGAGGTTCTTGTTGCGGAAGCACGAGAAGAGAAGTGCATCAATTGTTGCAAGAATCTTGGCTTCCCTATGATGCTTACATGACGGGGTAGTGCATCTTCTCTAGAGGGAGCTCTTGTTGCCGATGCACGTGAGAAGGTTGCATGAGCAACAACATGAATCTTGGCATCATGAAGAATGCTTGCACGATGGCCTAATATGTCTTCTCAGGAAAGAGACCTTGAGGGATGGCGAAATCCTCCATGTACCTCTTCGATGATGAGATGACGATCCGAAACATGTTCAAGTATAGCCAATAGCTAATGAATCCATATCAAAACCTATAGTGTTAAAGTTTGGCGGAAGTGGGCCCAAGCAACAAGTCAAGCTCAATAGCTAATGGATCCATATCAAAACCTATAGTGTTAAAGTTTGACGGTAGTGGTCCCAAGCCACAAAGCTTAATAGCTAATGGATCCATATCATAACCTATAATGTTAAAGTTTGACGAAAGTGGGCCCAAGCCACAAGTCAAAACCTACTTGTGCTTATGACCATAAATTAGGTTCTCCACCACACAACAAAAGGAGATGATGCAACACAAGTCATTAATACAACAAATAAGATACAACAAATCAAAAGACTAAAATCCAAAATTCTTTGTCACAACGAAGCACAACAACTGTAGAGGTTTTACGTCTTCCTCGACATTATATTTTCAAGCCTTGATATCAAATTTCAAGGTGACACTTGGTTTGCTTTATAAATTCGATAAAAAATTACACATCCACATCCAAACACAAATTTCAAACCCTTGAATCGATATTTAAAGTGTTCAATTGAAAATTATTAGTCTACAAAGATTATATTCACTTTCATTTTAAATTAATAAAACTCTTGCCCCTATATTTTTCTTGTCTTGTAATTACTTTTTACAAACACAAATTTTTGTGTTAACACCTATAACCTCCTTAAAGTTACCTAAAAAGAATAAGTAGAGTAGACTACTATTTCTAAATCCTCAACACATTCAATGAATTTGATAAAATTATTGCATAACACCTACTCTATAAAATTTTATCCTATAAAAAATATGTTCGAAGAATTATAGATTCTAATAAAACATATTTTGTTTTGGTATTTTCTTCACTCTCCTTTCCTCTGCTTCCACTCCATCAGAAAGAGCATCTTGACAAACTTTGTAATTTATATTTTCCACCACTTCACCAACAAGATTTGCTCCAGTCGAGCTTGATGCTCCCGAAGACCCCGAAGGGGCCATCATCATCTTTCTTCCATCTCCGAAAGTGAGGATGAACCTCACAACACAAGAAAACCAGTTGAAATTTAAGTCACAAGCATAATATCCGAGATATCAAGCCAAAATAAATGTAGTGTTAACTGAAGATATGTTGATAGTATAGTAGGTGTTGGACCTAAAACCATCTCGATATGTTTATTTGAATGAGTTTAGTTTGCTCCTATATCACATTCACATTTTCCTCTTTCTATGTTTCCACATTTTGTTGGAATTCGTCCCCTGGAACTACAGAAGAATTGGAAGATCAAAATGTTAAACAAGAGAGTCAATACTAAACAATCAAGAAATAACACACTGAAAAAATGGCAAGAACGCAACCCTATTGCATTCTCCATCACCATCTCTGCATTTGTGGTCTGTGTATAATTGGTTGCTAACTAAATGCTTTCAAGACCCGCCTCAAACAATCAAAAGGGATGACGTAACTGAATACCCTGACTTGAACTACAACTATTAAAATCACGGTGGGTTCTTGCTCGTATTATATTCCGATGTAGTATCTTAGGTCCTGAATAAAGAAAGGAGGAGTGATGCAAGTTGTTGATTCCAATTCCCAGCGTAAACATGAGATTCTTCCTCCAATTTTCGATTCATACAATACAATCAGTCTGCTGGGATATGGTGTCGTATGTCGTATGTTGCTATCATCCGATATATATATATATATATACCGAAAATCATCTTCTGAAATTTGAACCAGAATACGGCCCAGAAGAAAATCTCAAGCATGGCAGTTGCTGACAATCACAAAAACCTTTTCAGCACAGCAACAGCTGCTGAATTCCAAGGATGCTGAAACATTAAGTCTTAAATTCCAGATCCCAGCAGATCACCTCGGCTCGGAATCTGAGAAATGAAATAACAATGTGAAGAGATTAATACAATTGATGTTGGCCGGTCTACAGCTTTTTACCTTCACGTAGAAGACCAGAAAAATAACATCATAAACATACATAGGTAAAGACATGGGGAGACAATGGAAACAAATGTTAAGACCGACCCAAGCAGAAAACCTAGATGACTATTAGCACCTAGAGTTTCGAAAAATCTTGAAAAGAATTAGGGCATGTAAATATGGGTTTTAATAACCTCCTAGTTGGCAGGCGGCGACAACAGATAAAACATAGGTAATTATTAGGCCAAGTAAATAAGGAAATGGAAAAGCCATTAACAGCAGACACGTATTGCTGGCCCTGAAGATAAAAAATAAAAGCAATAAATAAATATATTCATTTAAGAGTCACAACAAAAGCATGAAAAAATATTTAAGCAATAGAAGATATCAATATCGTACAATCCTTCAATATAATTCAACAGAACAGAAGTAGATTTAACAGGATATATTATTACCAGAAACATGCAAAAGGCTCATATCTCCAACTAACAGTTCAGCTGCAAGATGGGTTATTTTTCTACTTCTGTGGAATAATTTCTTTGAATGCTTTGGAAACCTAATGTGGCAAATTCAGTCACCAAAATATTTTTGGGCTGAAAACGGCATATTGCAAGACACAGGAATTTGTTAGTTTGGAACATAATAAACTCGAAACTTACCAACTCTAGAAGGGCCGCTATCCTTCTTATCTGGAACAGTTTTTTCCAAGAACTCCTGAATTGCTCTCCAATAGCGATCACTATCAGCCAACCATGTATCCATATGCTTACCGAACCTCGGCTTTGAGGAACTCCAGCCGTGTGATTTCCCCTATCTGGATCTCTTTTTGAAAGGTTACTTCAAGCCTCCTCTCCTTATTCGAGAATTCTCCCGTCGATAGTCACTATCCCTTCGATAACTATCACCTCCGTGAAGGAGTGAGTCTGTCCTGGCCTATATTCACTAGTGGGATGACCAGAAAGAGTCTTCGTCTCCGTTGTCACTGGTCTTATGTCCCGTAGGGAATTCTACAAATAAGCACTGCTGATTGTGTGCAGCTGCTTTAACATATAACATTTCCATGTGCGATGGGGGAACAACCTCATCTTGTAGTCCAGAGAGGAAAAGGATTGGTTGTTTGATCTGCAGTTCAGAACATCAAATATAAAGAAATGCGCCTAGCTGGAAAGCTGAAAAACAACATAATGATTAGTAAAAATACAAAACCTATGTCGCACAAATAAGAAAATAGCAGAAAGCCAGATAGACCACTTTCAACTACCTTGTAGCAAAAATGGAAACATCATAAAAAAACTTGTGCAATCTGACATTGAAAAGAAGAATATATTTTGAAAAACAGAGGATAAAATCAATTGCATCAAAATGGGTTCACAATTCAATGAAATATACACACGTAAAACTATTGGTTACTAGTCCAATCAGAGCAACCACTGCTCAATCAGTATGATAACAGAAAGCTATTCAGGCATCCATATGCACAGATGTTAAACTGGATAAACAGAAATCTAAGGTTTATGAATCTTATGTATTACAATCTACAGGAAATTTCACCCACCAAGGACTCAAAAAGACAAAACATATTTTCCTAGACATGAATGAAAGACCAAATATTAGTATATCTTTAAAGTAATCATATATAATGTAACTTATCATGTTGATAATTTTGTAATTTACTAAGTTTGTCTTTGTTCACAAAACTTCTATTCAACCTTCATTTTGTTGGACCCCCTTTTAAGCCCAATTTGAAGATTAACAAGCTGAGCCTGTGAGCTTTTAAGCCATACAGAGCTGATTGACAGCATACTTTTGTCAAGAAGCACCAGAAACGTAGCATAACTGCATATGAAGAGATCTCATTAACAAGTAACCTCACCTCACCAATGACATCGATGGTGCTCCATGGAGAACGAACTAGAAGATTGAGGACTCTGAGACCCTTTGAGCTACTTCCGATAAACCACTTCAGAAATGGGAATACAACTCCAGCCATGTCCAGGATGGATGTGAAAGTGTTTTCCAATATTAATGCAGCCACCTGCATAACCAAAAAACAGCAAGGTTTCTGTGAGGTAAGGTTGGTATACCCCTAAACAATATCAGCTGAAACACCAGAAACACAGAGTTAGGTTAAATGGGAGACAGAGGAGTGGAAAGCTAAATTACACAGTAAGCCATGGCTAGCAGCTCGCACCAGAAAATTAATGTGGGTAATGAAAGATTCAAGAAAATAAATTATGCTGGAGATTCTTCTATGACATAATGCTTTCGTCGATTTGCTTCTATCTCGCAAAGGAAAGCTCTCTCTTCTACCTTCTCATTTTCTTCCTCTTTCATTTTTTTCCCTGTGATTTACTCTTTAGTATTCCGACAAACTCTTTTTCCATCTATTAACTACTTAGCCCATCCTTTTCATATGCCAAATTAAATCAACCCCAAGTTTATTGTTCACAGATGCCATTCACAATCAGATACAATAAGCAGCCAGAATTGCTGCGATTAACATGCAATAAGAAACAGTATACCGGCACATCAGCCATTATACTTTCCAATTACATCTTTTAACAAGACTTTACTATATCATAATTTGGTTGACAAAGAATAAGTTGGCAAAGCAGCGCTGAAGCCAAAGAAGGCAAAGGAAAACAAATGACCAGATAATAATGCTACATAGGCCAGGGAACTCAGAACAAAAACAGATATTTAGGGGAAGAAAACTGGAAACATAAATGTAAGCTCAATAGGCAAACGAGAAAACCAAAGACCAAACACAGTATTCCAATTAATGAAGTTTAGATTATGTTGGTCAATTATATCCATTTCATGATTCTGCGGAAGTTGTGCACCCTTTCTGCTCCACCACCACAGTTTTTGGTAAGTTTGTTCTTGGATTCCAATCATGCATGCTTCCAGCATACTATAGTAAGGATAGTTGAAGTATGCTACTATTATTAAGATAGATAATATACCCTCTGTCGAATATAGAGGGTCTCTTGCATTGAAAAAGAATTGACAGCTGTATATAAGATCGTTCTGGCAGTATGTGTACTCTAAAGAAAATCAACCAGCAGGTTTTTATGTGAATAATGGGAAACATCTAACTTGAAGTACAATTTTCATAGAGAATCAGTGAATATGCAATGAATATGGAAAATAACACCATGCAGAACAAGAAGGCGGATATGGGGCTGTCAATATTTCCAACCTCATTCACAAGGGAAAAACAAAAGAAAACAAGCAAGCAAAGAACAATGGTTCTCAGCGGCATAACCTTGTCCGGGTTGTTTCTGGTAATCATAGCACCAACAGCTCCCCCAAGCGACCTTCCAAAGACTACAATTCTGGAAGTGTCAATGTCTGTCCTCTGAACCAGATGATCCAATGCAGCCTACTCAACAGGGGCATGGCACGAATTAGAATAGGATGTCCAGTTATGAAGAATGCAAACGCACTAAAAGGAATGATAGCATTGACTGGGAGATGATAAAATGTTATGATAAAAACAACATGAAAATCAGAAGGCAAACCTGAGCATCCAATGTAATACCATGTTGCGAAGGAAATCCTGCACTAGCTCCATAACTGAGTATCCCAAAGCAGAAAATAAGCTAATTCAGTTAGATAGTAGCATATATATGTCACATCTAGTACAAATACACCAAAAAGAACCATAAGCAAAGGAGCATGGAAAGAACAACAAAAGAAAAGGAGGAGCTTTCCAAGACGATGTCACTGGTCAAGCCTTTTAAACTGGTGACTTTGATGAACGCTTAAAGAGGAAAACAAAATGTCTGAGGCGAGCTGCAGATGAGTAAATTGCTTACCCTCTATAAGAAAGCATGAAAACATTGCATTGCAGACTCTGTAACATATAAAAAACCATTTCAATGCGATGAGCGATGTCTGTCATGACTAGTCAAGGCCTAGAACAGATGTATGTCTAATTAGGAAAAGAAAATGACGAAACAATTTTCCATATAATGTATTGTTTAACAAGTAATTGCCATCTTCAAACAATAGAATAGTGAAAGGATACTTCCTGCATTTTCCTGGAAAAAGAGAACAGTTGGACCTGCAAAACACATGACAGAAGGTCTTATGGTTAGTGGGTTCAAATATCAATAACTACTCTATACAAACCATAGCCAAATAGTATGACCTTCATCATGGAATGACTCCCTTTAACAACTATTACAAATTATTCGAAATTATGGAACAAACAATAAAAGCTGATTCACCAAAGCAAGTATCCATACGTCAATATTCAAAACCACGCATAGATTTTACACAGGCCACTAACATTCTGCTTATATCAGCAACACCTACAACTACCAGATGCAGTGTTCAGCAGTTGAGTAAAAGTATAGTTTAGTATTATTTTACCCCCACACTAATGGTAACTTTTACAATAAACATCACAAATTCTACAACTAAGACTGCAATTAGCTTAACATAATAATATAGCGAAAATCCAATATGTTCACATAAAGAATTAGCCTACAAAAAATAGAAAACACGAAAACTTTAAGCAGACCAACTCAGTCAAACTAAACAATGAACATGAACAGTCTAAATTCTGAAATTTCAACATAAACCAATATCTTAAACAAATTTGCTCAGAAAAAGAAGCCAGTAGGAAGTATCTCAGATAGAAACTTACACTAAAATCTAAAGCACTATATGCTCATTAAGGGTTTTAAAGTTCTATACTTTCTCACAATTAGTTCTAACTAATTCCAACTCCATGAACTTAAACAATTTGCTCCTATTTAAATTAATTTTTAACCTTCAATCCAAGCTTCAAACTAAAGCCAGTATCTCGTATCAAAATCAACTAGCAGCACTAACTCTGTAGAACATAGTATAGCAACATAAATCAATATCACAAACAAATTCCAACAAAGATCAACATGGTTGGAGTTATCAAATCAAACTGACACTGCATTGGAGACCGCTACTTATTTACTTGGAGCCTTAGAAGCTTATTATTTCTCAAAATTAGTTCCCACTAATCCAATTCTATCAACTTATACTTTTGCTCATATTTAAATTAGTTTACCCTACACTCAAATCAAAATCCATGAGCAGCACCCTAACTCCACAAGATAACTCCCATTACATAAACCAAATTTATAAAAAAAAAAAGAGAAAAAAAAAATTCTCCTAATCGAACTAACACAACCCTAAACAATCAACTGACCAAATTATCAGCAAAAAAGCAGATTCACCTTAATTTACACATATCAAATCACACCAAAACGATAACACAAGCACGAAAGTCCAGAAACAAAGAGAGTGCACCTCTAAAATCGGGGAAGGGCTTGATGAACCAGGAGTGGAGGCGGACGTCATCGGAGGATGTAAGCCAGACGTCCTCGTATAGGAGGCGAAAGCGGGCAGGGTTTATAGGGTAGGATCTAGAGAGTCCAGGCAAGACAGGCACGTACACGAGCTTCTCCTGAAAAGTAACCAGCAATGCCATACCCGCCATCACAATTCCGCCAACTCCATAGAGCAACGCGCTCACGTAAGACACCATGACTGACGCCCTTCGTCCCTCTCTCTCTCTCTCTCTCTCTACTTTCTCTCTCTATATAGCCGGGTGTATGTACGTGTAGCATGTAGAATCTTGGGTTCTCTCCGATTGAAACAGCTGCCCTACTGCTTCCGGAGAGAACATCAGGAGAGTATAATGGCGACCTGGAAGTTGACTATTTTCCTTTTCATTTTTCCGGGTTTGTGGGGGGTGAGGTGAAACGACAGTGTTCCGTAGGAATCGTGAGTTGCCATTTCCATTTCTTTTACAATTTTATTTAACTTCCTAAATTAAGCTTAATTATATAAATATCTCATATTTTTTTAAGAATTACGAGTACATCCTTAAAAAAAAAAAAGTTACTCATAAATATCTTAAACCTAATTTTAAGATGTCAATATAATTTATCTTTTCATTTCCGATACAATAGATACTAATTAATTTAAATAAAAGTTAATTTATTTGACCCAAAATAATAACAAAAAAACTAAGATTTAATATTACTTTGTATAATATGAAATTATTTAATATTTTTAAAAGCATTATAGTTTTTTTATTTTGAAGAGTCAATATAAATTTTTTTGTAATTATATAAAAAAATTTAAATTATTGGGATTTTTTTTTAGTGTTAATATCATTTGCCTTTATAAATAATTAATCACGCTTGTATATTTTACGAAGATTAAATACGAGGTCGAAAATTAAATGAGATAATTATAATTCTGGTCCTCATACTTGACTACTTATTTAGATTTGATACTCATACTATCGCCCCTGACAATTTGTAAATTTAACGTGAAAAGACATCCGAAAAATAGATTGAGAATGCCAAAAAGAACAACTAAGATTACCTCATTGGTCAATGTGGAAATGGAACAAAGTAGTTGAGTTTATGTTATTGTTAATGGATGTTTAATTTTGCCCTCCATTTAATATTTATATGTAATGTACTTGTGGAGTGAAATTAATATTATTATTTTTTCTTCTTATAAATATAAAATTATTACATAAAAATATTAAATGAAGGACAAAATTGAATATTTATATAATTTTTTGCCAAGTTTAGTATTTTTTTCGTCTAAATTCTGACGAGAAGGATGTCAATATGAACAATGAATTTTTGAAAAAAGTGTAAGTGTAATTTTAGAACTTATTTGAGGAAAAATAATTTTATATTTATGGAAAGAGTTTGAGTGTAATTAATCCTTAAAAATATAAAAAGAGATAAAAAGATATTTTTGTGCAAAAACAATAATCCTAACTTTGGAACTAAAAATTAAAAAAAGAAGTTTGGCAAAGTAAAAGATTAAAAAGAAAAGAAGGGCTAAAAAGCAAAGGGCAGAGGCCCAAAGCAACCAAATTTCAAGTTGAAGTTCACCCTCCTCAAAGCAACCAGACTAAGTCTGTCAACTTCCTTCTTCACCAAGTACTCCATTTTCCACTCTTCTTCTTCGTCTTCTTCAGTCCCTCTATAGATCCTTCCCGTCAACTCCGAAAGCTCGGTTCTCTGTTTACACCCGTAAATTTTCTGTTGGGAGATAATTGAAGAAAAGAGAGAAAGCAAGTACTCATACTTGTAAGACATTGTTCCACTCATGCCTGTGAAGTGTATAATTAATATGAACAGGAATCTCTCTGATGGCGCAATTTAAGGGGGGGCATTAAAATTGCCTGATCGCCACCCTGCTCAGCTCATAACCCTCTTCCCTTGAGTCTAAAACTCTCCTTTTCCATTTGATTCTGAGGTCCCATCTTATTTGTTCTTTGAATTTGTACAGAATTTATGAGTTGTAATTGCCTGTTTATGCATAAATTGATCTGGGTTTTTCCTGGTTTTGATGTTGCAGGGTGTTTTTTGCGATTCATTTGTAGAGATATACGCACATCTCTCTCTGTGTGTATATATATACACTTGTGGAAACGAAAATGCTTACATGCATAGCACGTTCGAAGCAACCGAGCGAGGACTCATCGTCGATCGATCATCTGCCTCCAGAAAAATTCAACTCCAATGGCACTCCTACTAAACAAGCCATTAAAACGCTCTCCTCTCAGGTTATTCAATCATCGGATCCTCGATTTCCATTAACTTTTCTTTGTTTTTTTTTGGGTGGAGTGTTGTTATCATTCATTCTGAAAATGTTGTTTGAGAATTTTCCTAGATCAAGGATATGGCATTGAAGGCGTCGGGTGCGTACCGCCACTGCGCGCCGTGCGCGAACCAGCCGGCTGCTCAGCAGCGGAGGAGCGGGAGCTACGACGCTGGCGAGTCCGACGCCGCGTTGGCTTTAGACAAATTCCGTTGGTCTTACCGGCGGACAGGGAGCTCAAGCTCAAACTCGAGCTCGACAGCGGGGAGGAGGGAGCTGGAGGCGAGGCTGAAGGGGATTTCCAGCGGGGAAGGTACGCCGGCGTCGGCGAGTGGACGGCGGGTCGACCCGGTTGTGTTCGTGGAAGAGAGCGAGCCAAAGGAGTGGGTGGCTCAGGTCGAGCCTGGCGTGTTAATTACCTTTGTGTCCTTGCCGCGTGGGGGCAATGATCTTAAGCGGATTAGATTCAGGTACTGTTTTGGTAATTTCAACCATTCTTTTGGTGGGGTTTTGATTACTTGAAAAGATTAATTGTGTTTGTGTGTGAACTTTGTTTTGTTTGATCGTCATTTCTTGAATTTTGTAGAGTAGTCCATAAATGTGAGGGTCACTTTGCTTGATTTGTTAACTTAGAGAGCTAGGCCAAGACAAGAAATACAATATTTAAACTGGGAATCCCATTTCTTCAGTTTGTTTCTTTTGACAAAATAGAAATAATTACAGATTGTTCCACATTCATCATTTTTTAAATACTTTGCAAATGAGATTTTAGTTTCTCAAGCCATCTCTGATATTCTAAGTGAAAGTAGAATGTAGTCGGTTCCAGTCGAATTCCTCCACAAGTGCTTCAAACTCGTCATGTTAAGAAAATTGGTCGGTCATCGTCATAGTATAATAACACTTATAATGTAATGGGTTGAATATTAGATATCTTTTCATCACTTAGATTAATTAAACGATGACATTAAGTTTCAATCATAATTTTTAGTGTATTATATAGATATCAACTGACCCTTTTCTTTTTGCGTCTAAAACTCAAAGTTGAACCAAAATAGATGCATATAAATCAGATGGATTATTAAATTGTTAGTGGGAGTCTACGATTTAGCATAATTGGCAATCATGATTAGTACTTAGGGGTTGACTAATTTTGTTCTGTGGTTCTAATTATACTGATGGAGGATCAATTGGCTTAGAGTGCTTTATGGCCAACAGAGGGCCTTCAGATGTTCCACAACAGTAGTTGGATACAGTAGTTAGTTATATGGTTAATACGTACTTCACTTCTTAAAAAAATAAGGGGTACGTGACCATGATTCATATGCCACTGCATAAAACATTGAGTGTAGGATGAATTTGATTCCTATAAAGTTTTTTTTTCTTTTCCCCTAAAATCAATCTTGATTCATCAAGACAATTTAGTATTTGTCATTAAAATGTCTTGATGATGATTTAAAGGAACACCTTGTTACTTCCTTCTCACTTCTATTTCTCCAATAGGTAGAGCTTTTCACCTCATTGTGTATTTGATTTTAATTTTTTGTGGGACACGTCTCATTGTAGGATTTTAAATGCTGCTATGGATGATTGAAATCACTCTTCACACAGTAGTTTCAAGGATTAGTAAGTTTTATAAATTTAGTAATTTCAGAATCAGAAGTATTCCGAGGAAGCTTATCTGTTTACTTCCACAAAAAGTAACTTAAAAAAAATTCATGGAGAGATAGTGTATCTTGTCATTTTTTACTTCATAATTCTATATATATATATATATATATATATATCATCTCAGACAAATGGGATGTCATTAAAGGTTGTCAGCATATGTGTGGCTTCTTCATGGTATATATTCAACAACAAAGAAATATTGGATTGATGAATGTCTGCAAAGTCCATGCTTGAAAAAGGCTACTTTACTGTCATTACAAAACTGACACTGTCTTTGAAAGTAGAGTTATGCACCAATAGTGATGCAATTTGAAGTAAATTTAGGGGCTGTAGGCAAACAAACTGAATCTTTCACATTTGGTAGACCCTGTTTAAATGGAAAATTCAGCACATTTACCTGACAGTAATAATTCCCATCATCATGGAAAGGCCATGAGGAAAGAGAATTTACGACCTCTTTGTAAAAGTCCAGATGGACAAAACTCATAAAACGCTTTGGTGGGCCTGTTTTCATAGTGTTGGAAAAACTTTTACTGATTGTTGCTGCCTTGTCGGGAGATGCCGTTGCTTTCTTTTTCAATCTCCATCACGCCTATACTTTGATTTGTCATCTTGTGAACTGTTTTTGGTCAATGTTTTTGTGAGCCATCTAAGTGTAGAGAAGGGACGGACATACGCTACTGCTCCTACACTGGAGCGACGGCAAAAACTTCTTTTCTAGGTGAATTTTTAAGAAGATGAGGATATGGTAAGTTCTTGATAAGATGTTTTTCTTTCAGTCTGTTGAATGTATGTTGATGTACCACTTATCGTGCCGCCGTTGGCAGTTCATAATGATCCATCATGAAGTTTCTGATAACATATGATAAAAAGTTACTGGTAGAAGAGAAAGTTAAAACAGGAAGAACAGTAAATATGAGAATGGACTCAATTTGCTGTCCCTGCTTTATATTATTACCACATGCGTTTGAACAGGATTCCTTCTCATAATTTAGTTTTCGATTTGGTGTCCACATATCTCCATCTTTTGGATGGAACTGTGACTCATTATCCATTCCCGTGAGAAGATTTAATCATTTTGTTGTTTGCCTTGCTGGCATATTTTGTGCACTATTATTTTGGAGAATTGGATGCCCTCTAAGCAAAGTCAAACGTGAACGAGTTATTGCATAAGATGGAGTCGGATCTTTGATTTCAGTCTCCTTGTACTATGCAACACTTGTGAACAACCTTGTGTAGGTCCAACTTTGTGGCTTGGCATAATATACAACAGTTCCATGAAATATAATTAAACATGATGCTTCATGCTTTGATTAGCTGGATTTACGCATTTAGGCTTTGACATTCAACTTATAGCACTAAAACTTTGTCATCAGTGTTTCGCTTCCTATTGTTATAAAACAAAAAGCATTTGTTGTAGAACTTTTTGCCTTACCGTTCACTAAAAAAACGAAAAAGAAAGAAAGAAAGAAAACGAACATGTAACCATCTTCCTTTAGTGTGCTGCACTGATAGAAATGTTGTCAATTAGACAAGTCACTGGATGAGGTTTTTCCTTGGTTACTTGGATCATATTATTTTCTTTGCAGTGTCTTGGGATCTTTCCTTACAGATGATTTTGGATCTCATTACTTCTCGATTCTCATACGTTAACTATTCTCAACCTGATGAGTTAAGCATTCTGATTAATATTGCTCTAATATCATTAGTCGGGACATGTTCAACAAATGGCAAGCTCAAAGGTGGTGGAGCGAAAACTGTGAAAAGGTGATGGAACTGTACAATGTGCAGAGGCTAGATCGCCAAGCTTTCCCTGTTCCTTCAGCTCCAAGATCTGAAGATGATAACAGTTCAAAGATGGAATCCATAGAGGACAGCCCCGTGACACCACCTCTGGGTCGAGAGCGACTACCTCGTACTCTATGTCGACCAACTGGAACTGGAATGGAGTACTCCTCATCAGATTCATTTGACCATCAATCAATGCATTCCCGGTCCAACTATGACTCTTGTGGTGTTGCCTCGACTCCAAAACTCTCTAGCACTAGCGGTGCTAAAACAGAAACGTCATCTATGGATGCCTCCATGAGGACTAGCTCCTCCAGAGACGCTGGAGATATATCCATCAGCAATGCCAGTGATTTGGAAACCGAATGGGTCGAGCAGGATGAACCCGGTGTGTACATTACCATCAGGGCTCTGGCAGACGGTAGACGAGAACTCAGACGCGTCAGATTCAGGTCAGTTTCAACACACCAGCTTATCTTTCAATCATAGTCACTTATATCGAAAATGCATTACTATACTGCAAACTTTGACATTAGATACGTTCTAAAACAACCATTCGATTTTGAGAACTTATACCGCAACACTTACCTCACAAACTCCTCCCTCAGACTGAACAGTTGGAGGAAATTAATCTGTAATGTAAAACAGTTACCACGTTTGTCTCAATAAGAAGTGTACTAAAACCTGAAGTTGAATCGGAATTTCAGCCGCGAGAAGTTCGGGGAGATGCATGCAAGAGTATGGTGGGAAGAGAATAGAGCAAGGATACATAAACAGTACTTGTGATTGGATTGAACAAAAGATGAGTACAGATGCTTTACTTTGATGATTGAGGAGGTTCTGCTGCTGCTACACCTAAGAGCTTGTGCTTGTGCTTGTGATGAGCTGCAGCCAGCATCTGTGTATTGATGCATACATGAAGAAAGGTCACTGCTTGTGGGCACTTGAGAGAGCCTTGTGTTTCTTGTTCCCTGTATTTGAATTTGATTACATATAAATTGTGTCATATTATGGGTATTTTCATTTCAATATATTATATAAATATGGAATCTTTTGGGGTATAAATTGTAATTTGAAGAGAATGCATTGGCCACTTTTTGCTGTTAAGAATTTTATTTAAGTTTCAGTAAATGTATAGGAAGAAGTATATTTTCTGTATGCTTGTATTATTATCTGATTTATGTGTGTAGTTTTATTTAATTAGTGATTGATATTTTAATGGAGTATTAAACTCTTCACATAAATGATATATTTATAACAGGGCAGAAAATGAAAAAAAATAGTATACTTGAATAGAAAAAAGAAAAAACAAAAAACAAAAAGGAAACGTTTTCTTTTTTCATTTAGTTCCCAAAAAAATACAACAAAAATGATTTTTACTTATTTTAAAAATATAATAGAAACTCAAGTCTTAAGAAAAATAATTATTAAATATAAATAAATGTCGTTTTAATTTAATAAATTTACTATGCTGCGACTGTTAATTATTTGTTAATTGGAAAAACTAACTTAATGTGTAATTAAGTAAACTGCAAAAATAACTTCCTCATTACAATTTCATTCAAATCACAACAATTTATTATGGTAATTTTATCAAGTGCTGCTATAATAATAAAAATATATTCTAATTATATTATATATAAATATATATATTATCACAAAGACATTATTGCAATTAAATACATAAAACCTTACTCCTTTCTTTTTTATTTTTTTATTTTTAAAAATACATTGTTTGACTGTAGTTTAAAATTGGAGAAAATTGCATTTTTTGTACTATAATTAGGTCCCTTACAGTATTAGTATCATAACTTAAAAATAGCTTAAAAATGTACCATAGTAACTAAATATTTACAATTTTGATACGTCCATTAGAATCTAACCGTAAGACTACGTTTGTTGCACGTGATCATTAGATCAGACGCCTTCACGTGAGTGATTGGGGATAAAAAAAAAGATTGTACTACCAAAATGCAATAGTCTCTCTCTCTTCCCCCCCCCCCCCTCCAGCCACTCTTGTGAAAACGGTCACACGTGACACATTAGATTTATAATGAAATTACGGAAATACCGAAAAATAATTGCAAATATTCTGTTAGAGAAAATTCACAAAAAGGCATGTAGCCATTAGTTACCGGCTGAATGAGTTGTGGCAACCTGCTCTGCAAACCATCTTATATTTTAGTATCAATATTACAAACCATTCTATATTTTGGGACCAAAATTATAAATTTTCTCAAAATTATATGTATAATGGAAGTGGTGATATAATAACGAAAGCAATAGACATAAATCAAGTACCCTCGTCAGGAATGAAGAATAATGTATGAAAGAGGACGACGAAATAAATCCGAAACATCAAATTAAACTTCTTAATCATGATTAACTAATTCAATTCTTAGCTTCTTAATCAACAAAAAAAACCTATTTTTTTTATAACGAGAGAAATGTAGTTGAAATCTCTATTGTAATAAAGAAAAGGACGACCAGCATAATAATTCTTGACTAACTCTTCGAGCCTAAAAAGTTATCTTTCTCCTTTTTACACTATATATATATATATATAAATAAAGATGATGATATGTTTTTCTCCAAATGAATATGGTTTCTAATTTTGAATTTGAGTGAGGTGTGATAAAATAGTGTTCAAGTTTCGTAAATGAATTAATATGTGGTCTTAATCAATTAAAGTAGTAGCTACTCGTCCATATATATGTATTATCATGCTTTAATTAAAAGTAATTACAAAATACACAGTCATGAGAGAGAGAGAGAGAGAGAGAGAGAGAGAGAGAGAGCATCTAAAATTTATAACACGTGAAGCTCTATAAGATGCGCAGGCACAGTAGATTCCTCCTGAGAATGAATGCCACCGCCGCCGTTGAAATGCTCTCCTCTCCCTCAATCCAACTTCACACTCTCCATTCCTCAACTTCCTCCTTCTCTCCCCAGATCCCCCTCCGCCCCTCTTTTTCCTTCAGAAATCTGGACACTCGCCGCGTTTCCGACTACAGACGAATTGTTGGCTGCAGTTCCGCGGCGACGTCGATCCGTTCAATTTCATCTGCGACGATGGGGTTTGAACTCAAGCCCGAAGAAGCTAGAGTTCCTCCTGCTATTCCCCCGCCTACCCCTCCTATCAGCAAGGCAAATTCTCTTGACGTTATTTCTTTGTTTACACCTTTGTGTGCATGTGTTTATCATTTAAACTAGTGTGTTTGATGTTTCTGCAATGTTTTTAACCGCGTAAATGCTGGTTGTTATCGTTTGGGATTCTCGTGTTTACCACCTGTTGGCAGACGGTAGTTTTCATGCATGGGATATAATGGGGCTAATTCCATGTAATGGCAGAGTGTTCATGGTGTTATGTTGTAACTAGTGGGTAACAAGTATGTTCTGAGAGCTTATCTGAGCTGAATTGCCGATTGCATTCGTCACTCTATGCTAATAGAGAATAGAAGATCATTTGCATTGATATCTGAAAAAAATTGGTTGGGAAGACTTTATAATACATGTCCAAGTGTATATGAAATGGAGGTTAAACCTCCGCATTTGTTTCTTCACCATTACGGCATTATGATCATTTCTGCATCTTCTTTCAGTTCAAAATCGCACTCTGCCAGCTATCTGTAACAGGTAATAAGGAACAAAACATTGCTCATGCCCGCCAAGTAATTGAGGCGGCTGCAGGGAATGGTGCACAGCTGATTCTTCTTCCTGTAAGTAGGGTTTATGTTAATTTCACCGTCCACTCTTGAGTAATTATCATACTTTTGTGATGCTATTGCTTATGGTATTTCAAAATTCCATTTGTATGAAAAAGTATCTTGTTGTATTCCATTTTCTACCTAGCTGTGTTTCTTCAAAAGATGACCTTTCTGATAACCAACTTTCAGGGACTATTCCAACATCTTTTTGTATTCCATTTTCTATCAAGCTGTGTTACTTCAAAAGATAACCTTTCTGATAACCAACTTTCAGGGACTATTCCAATAGTATGAAAAGTATCTTTTTGTATTCCATTTTATATCTAGCTGTGTTTCTTCAAAAGATGACCTTTCTGATAACCAACTTTCAGGGACTATTTCCATTTTCTACAAGTAATTATGGGCTTGTAAATACTCAATTGAGTCTCTAGTTTATTGTTTTCTTACAAGTTTCGGTGTGAAATACTAAATTTGAGATGACATCCCTCCGCTTTGGTGTCAGGAAATATGGAATAGTCCATATTCAAATGATAGTTTTCCAGTATATGCAGAGGATATTGATGCTGGTGGTGATGCATCTCCTTCAACTGCAATGTTGTCTGAACTTTCTCGCAGTCTAAAGATCACAATAGTTGGTGGGTCCATACCGGAATGGAGTGGTAATAAGTTGTATAACTCCTGTTGTGTCTTTGGCACAGATGGAAAACTTAAGGCAAAGCACAGAAAGGTATATATGCTTTTTTCTTTGTAAAGAAAAAATGTAATTGAGTTCAAAAGCTGTTAGTGATATACTGAATGTAGAGGTTTTTCTGGACATTGGACATTGGTGATTGGAGTTGTTTTTCTTGTTTACAGATTCATCTCTTTGACATTGATATACCTGGCCGAATGACCTTTCAAGAATCGAAAACTCTCACAGCAGGGGAGAGCCCGACCATCGTGGACACAGGTATTATGTGCTTTCTTTTAATATGATAACCAATGATCTTCATTAGCATATGGGAAGTCATAGTGTTGAATTATGTATTTATTCTTGCATCAAGAATAACATGCTAATGCTATTTGATTGAGATATATTTGTTATGAAGAATTATACATAATGCTCTAAAGGCATTGTCAAATTTTTTGGACTTCAATTTCAAGTTCTGGAATCTCATTTTTTACTGATTTTTAAATCGAACCTCAGATTCCTTTAGTCTCATACTGGATGGTTCTTCATTTTGCACCTCCACAACCAGTTTGTTGTAAGATTGGTTGTTTTCAATAAAATGTTGCATCTGCGATAAATTTTATTGATAAATTTACTTTCTGCTCCTGATTTCATTTAAGTTACTTCAGAAGCTATTCATGAAGTTACAACATGCTTGGCTGTGTGACGAAATGCTTTGAGTTGTTCCACATCTCGTGCCAAGTCAAACATTTAATTCGATGGGATAGTATTATCTTTATCATAGAATGTTTGGCTGCCTTCTCTAATTTTATCTTCTTCCTACTGTGCGGATAACTATTTATACGATGGACAAAGTCCACAGGAACTTTTATGTTCATCGCTAAAGCTTTTAACAATTTGTCAATTTGACTGCCTGAGTTTGACAATTATCAAATATGCTTTTGCATCCCTGAGGCTTAACTACTGCCAATTCCAGCTTCTCGCGTCTGATGAAAATAACCACCAGCCTCTTGTATGTAGATGTTGGGCGTATTGGTATAGGTATATGCTATGACATCCGATTCCAAGAGCTAGCTGCTATATATGCAGCCAGAGGTATGGTTCTTGTTCATCTTATTCTCAGTGGTTGATACATTCTGTTTTCCATATTGTTTAAGTTTGTCAGGTGATTCAATAAACTCTTAATTTGACTAATTATTCCTGAGTATCAACATGGTTTTCATTATAACAGTAACAGGAAAAGTTATACATTCAGCTGGAATATATTTCTTCAGGTTGATCTTATGTGTCTAAAATATTTGAGATCCTTAGCCCAGGAATCCTCGACCATTATGGAACAGGAACCACTACCTATTTGGGATGAGAATTGGAGAGAAGTAATAAATCAGTATGGGAGATTACTTGATTTTTTGCAAGTATGGTCTTTACAGGATGATATTCTGCAGTGGCTAGGATTGTGGTTTCACCTTCCATGTGATTGTGATAGTAATTTCATCTAATTGTGTCGATTGATACTAAACTATTATATTACTTGGATAGCAATTAAGATTATTGAAGTTTGGAGGATAAAAGTGGAAAATCGGCATAATAGGAGTGTTTGTAAGGTACAAAACCAGGTAGAGCAAGAGAGCAATGAACTTCCTAGTACTTTCTATATCAACAGGTTGTTTGAAGTAGCAACAAATACTGTTTCCACTTAGGGATCTTGATTCACCCATTCAGGTAATACAGTCCCATGTAAGTTCCATATTAATTCTATGCATAATAGTTAATTCTCTTGCAAAATATTTTTCTTATCCCTATAAGTTGGTCAAATTGAACTGAATGTGAATACGTGAAACAGAAACACTAAAATATTAGTAATCAACAAAAATACAAGTGATATAAAACAGGGATTCCTTTCATTACCCACTACACACTATGCTTGACATAACTCAAGCTTTCAGGCTTCGGCTCGCACCATGATTGTACATTCAGTTTTTTGAAGAATGCATGTATGTTCTCTTTCTGACCACTTTCTTCTTTCCGGTCTCAATGAACTCCATGGAAGAATCTTTGTGTAGTAATTTCATATACGCACTTCTTCGTGTAGTCGGTTATTTTTATTCACATGAACTTCATGTTCCTAACAGGGCTATTTTTGTTTAACTTTTAGGTGCTCACTTGCTTTGTTATCCTGGGGCTTTTAACATGACTACTGGTCCCCTTCACTGGGAGCTATTGCAGAGGGCAAGGTAAATTGATCAACCTATGTTTGACTAAGATCTTTAGCCTAAGTTGTTGCAATGAAAGGCCCTGCCTAGGCACTTCGAATTTTGCTAGAAACTTTTTAAATATTTCAAACTGTAAAATTTATAATAGAACTGTTACCAATTCGAGTTTTGATTTTGCTATATCTCTGTCAGTCGTGTGAATTTATGAGCAAGAATATTATTCCATATCTGTTTCTGCGCACATCCTGTTCAAGTTTTATTCCCTCAAACCGAACCAAATTCGTCATAGCAATCTCCTTGGTGTTGAAAAATTGGAACTGCTACGTCTCACTGGTTTGTTGGGATGGATGAATGTTTAAATGGTCTAGTTTTGCTTAAGGCTGCATAAATTGATGAATTTTATGTAATTTCACAAAAAATACTATTTATTAGGCTGATAGCCTATAATATGAATATATTAAGTGTTCACCTAATGGAAGAATGTTGATCCAATGCTAATTCTTGCCGTGGTATGGTAAGCCTACTGTGTTGAAAGGCTCTATATTGGTTTGACAACCTGGACAGTTGGTTGCTGCTTCTTCCATAAGATGAATTGGCTTTTCCTGCACATTTTGGCTGATCAAACTGTTTGTGCATCTTTCTGTTTAACTATTGTAGATTCTTTTCTATTCTACATTACATAAATTATTCCTACTAAAAGTTCATGTTTGCGTCTTATTGTACAGGGCAGCAGATTGTCAGGTACTGTCTCATTCCTGTTTTCCTTCTTAAAATGGCTTATGCCCTTCTGAGCTATTCTTTTTTAGCTAAAATCCTGCCCTGTCTTTAAGATGTGAATTGAAATATAGCCTGTACAATGTTTTCTACTTCCATACTTCTCAACAAATGTTATGTCACTTTGTCCTTTATTTATGTATGAAAAAGCAAATTAGATTGTTTGCTTGGAATATGAAAAGGAATTTATGTGTAAGGATCTAAAGAGGAGAATTGGGTTTTAGCTTTAAAAACTTGAATTATTGCATTGATACAATTAGTTACATAGATTGGTCGATTGACCAAGGATTCAATTCTGAGTGGAGGTAGTTTATTTAAGCCTCAAGAAATGGATGAGTATAGAGATTCCGTGTTAAAGTTATCCTTGTGAACGAATTTGGTCATTTGCATCATAAAAACATCTGCATGTTCGCTGGTAACTTTACGAGCCAATGTATGCGTGTGGACTTAACTGATGCTGCTGTTCATCTCACAGCTATATGTGGCAACTTGTTCACCTGCTAGAGACTCTGGTTCTAGTTATGTGGCCTGGGAGCATTCTACTCTTGTTGGGCCTGTGAGTAAGCAGTTAATTTAGCGTGAAGATTTATGGTATTTTTCATGGTTTTGAAATATGGAAGCATCAACATTCAAGTAATCAATAGATGTTGATGCTTCGATTTGCTCGTTGCGGTTGCGGTTTTGGAATATTCCTTCGATTTGCTCGTTGCGGTTTCTATCAACTGATGATTAAATAAAGGTACTGAATCTGGCAGTTTGGTGAAGTACTTGCAACCACAGAACATGATGAGGCAACAGTCATAGCAGAGATTGATTACTCACTCCTTGAGCAAAGAAGGTACATGACAGATGGATATGCATATGAAAAGCTTTGAGTTACTCTTTGTCTTTACATATATGCATATATGAATGCATATCCCTGTATTTCCCCATCAAAATATTTTTGTGTTGGCAGTTTTACTTGCTGTTCATCGTTTTTGTATATTTTAATTGATATTTTGAGATCCAACAGTTAAATTCTAGTGAATGCGTAACCTTGTTTGTGTGTATGTTTTTTGGTGAACGAAGAAAAGCGAAGTTCTTTCTTCTCTTGTTCCTACTGATTTTTCCTGTTTGTCTAAAGGCGTTTGCTTGGAGGTGTGGGAAGCACACATGCTGAAGACCTTGTTGCAGTACTAGGCCAAAGCATTTCTAGCTTTTACCTGCTTTTTTCCTCTGAAATTGCTTACGATGCTCTCAATTGAGTAAAACTTGGTGGGAATTTGCCATGTTTCATCAAATTATTGGATAAAACATCAACTTTTATTTACTATCGCCATGGTAGCCTGCAACATCTCCCTTTCTCCTGGCAGAAATTCCAATGATTTTCCATGGTGTAAATTTGGTAACTTATACATGTTGACAACCCCAATTTTCATTTACTAAATCCATGTTATCTTTTGCATTGCAGAAAGTATCTTCCATTTCAGAGACAGCGTAGAGGGGACCTCTACCAGCTTGTTGATGTTTTGAGGCTGAATTCCACAGAGACCAGTTGAGGGGCTTCCATTTACATTGAGAAGTGGAGATAACTGGTAAAGGGAACAAAGATTCAAACCTCCAACTGCAGTAATGAAGTCCAACTGTCTGTGTTGGTTCATTACCAATATTTCTCCATGAATGTTATTTGTGCCAATGGAGGTTAGTTTCGGCTACACACCTGAGTAATTCAGGCAGAAACGGGAAAAGAAAGCGATATGCTCCTTTGTTCCACTGTAATGCAGCAAAACCGTTTTTCATATATAGACGTGGACCTAATAAAAATTGGTTTTGTTGGCTCATCATTTGTTGATCATTGTATTATCCATGATGTTAACCTTTATTCTATGATATAGCAATAAATACATCTAAGAGCTCATTAACCTACTTATAAACTACCCAACTGGGTGGATAAAATTTCCCAGGTTTGTCGAAATGGATAATCCCAATATAGTTCTCTCTTGCCTTTCATTTCAAGCTTAATGCCCTGCCCTGTTTGGAGGAATGTTTACCTCGCAGAAAAGACATGACTACATTCCCTCCCATGATGCTGCTTGTTGATGCTTGTACCGTGCCTTGCTTAACTCGGTTCCCTGTCTATATTGAACGTATTGCCAATCCATAGAGAGACATCTGAATTGAATTCTGTTTGATACTCAGATATTATAGTATCTTTGAAGCCAGTGGTTTCCTCATTCTAAAGCATAAAAGTCAAGTCCTGTGTGCACTAAGAAAGCAAGAACAGAAAAAACGAAGTTGGTCTCTTCACCAACAGTTGAAGTTGGCATTATATTTCATATTGCATACTCTACATGTAGGGATTTATGCAATAAAGACCCTTTCACATTAAAGCCTTGATTCACTCTCCCCCTTCCCAAATCCCAACCCCACACACATAACACACAGTGGTGGTATATTATACTTCATGACCATTAACATGATTCTTTCTAGTTTGGGATTCATAAGTTAAGTGTCCCGAGTCTAAGAGCTTCCAACAGATATGCAGGACACATACAATGCACGGCGTAAAGGGCCATCATTTTCTTCGTCTCTCCTCGATGCCATTTACCATTCCATCGATGACGCTACAGAGCAACAAGAAATGGAAGACTTTGTTCTCCAAAGAAGAAACAATGCTGCAAGAGTCCAAGAAGATATTGAAAGCCTACGACGAGCAATCATGGTAGAGAACTGGATGGAAAACTACTGCACCAGCCACTTTTCGTCAAACTCAGCCTCATCAACAGATTCCAGCATCTTCTCGTCATCTTCTGATCAGACAGAATCCTGCAAAAGCATCTTCTCATCGTCTCAACGTAATTCTGAAATCCCCGTGAGGGAGAGGCCTTCACAGGTTGACAGGCAAAAATGCCAAGGAAGGTTCACGGGGACAAAATCCAGGGCATGGAAGAACGTTTGCGGAGACCTGAAGAAGGTGAAAGAGCCCATTTCACCGGGGGCTAAAATCGCCAACTTCTTGAATTCCATATTCAGTCCAAGAAACTTGAACAAGAATCATCAGGTTCAGGGCCTGGAAGAATGGAGCTCGATGAGGAAACCAAGATCAGTGAAGAATCCAACAACATGCTCAAGATCTTGCTTAAGCAAAAAACCTAAGAGGTCTGTCAGCATCATTCTTGATCAAGACTGCCAGCCATACAATGAGGAACATTCAATTGTTGCATCTGTGCCAACAATAGGCAGCAAGTTTATCAAGAAAAACATTGAAAATCTGGGGCACAGGCTCTACGAGGGGAAGAATCTAAGAGAACATGATCTCAGAGATTACTGTCACAAGGAGCTTGATGTGGATGACATGAGTTGCACAAGCTCTGACCTCTTTGAGCTTGAAAACATTGGCAGGGTCGGGACCAGAACGTATGAAGAACTGCCTGTGTATGGAACCACAAGCCTGAAAATCAATCAGGGCTTTGCTGGTCGGCTGATCATCTAATTTAAAGATTTTGAGTCATTACTCAGCCTTCTTGTCTCAAGTTTTAGCAAGTAGGAGTACTATTTAGCAAGAACATTGTTGTTCTTGAAATGTGGGAATCATGCAACCTCAATTAGTTAGCAGAAAGCTGCAGTTCTTGGATAAATTGATGTTATTACTTCAATGATAATATATGGTGTTGTTATCATCATCATGAAGAATTCAAGTACCCCAACCTCCACTCTTGCTAATATAAGAATTCTCATGATTATATGTGGACATTGTAAGTGATTCTGCTGTAGAAAATTTAACTTAACTAAATGTTATTTTCAAGCGTTGTGAAAATGTGTACAAATGGAGACGAAAATTTTAGAAAAAGATTGAAAAGAAGAAAATGAAATTTGTAATGATGACATGAATGAACTTTTTCTTCTTTGGATTGAAGAAGAAATGATGTGATTTTGCCCTTTTGATGTTGCAATGTGGGCTTGGATCTTAATGTGCCTATTAGGGAAAATTGTATTTTGGTCCCATATAGTAGGATTTTTTTTTTAATTTTATCCTATTTATTATAATTTTTTCATATTGCATTTTGTAAGTTGAGTATTTTTTTCAATTAGTCCTCTCATGCTTTTTTCATTTGATAATTCACGAAAAATGTACAAAATGCACGTGAGATTACTAACAGCTTCGTCAATTATTGGAAGGAAAAATGCACGTGAGGTTTAAAATCGAGAAAATTTTCAACTTATGGGATGCAATATAAATTTTTAAGTGTTGACATTGTACTTGAGGTTCTGAGTAAGTTTAGTCCAACGGTTGCACAATTAATTTTAATCCTTAAGGTTAATGAGGATGTCAAAATTTATTTAATCAAACATAATGGGTAATCAGATAAAAAATAGTTCCAATAGAATTAAAAGCTAGAAATAGAAACTTTTATTAAATATTGTTTTAATTGAACTTAATTTCAAATGTACTTATTAAAAAAAAAAAAGGGTTTAAATGATGCTAAAATTATATTTGTATTCAAAATATATATCTGACTTACTCAATCACAAAGCTAAACGGACACAAAAGAGAAGTTAAAAGATCAAAGTGTGACATTTTTAGAGAGGAGCAAAAGACTTTATATGATTTTGTCCACAAGAAAGTTGTGGTAGAAAGCACATTTGTGATCAAAGTGCCACACATGTATAAATAAATAAAAGACCATAAAAAAGGGGCCAAATTGCGCATTACCCCTTATGTTTTCAAAATGCAACTAAAAATTCCCCTATATTTTTGAAATAGGCAAAAATCTCTCGATTTTTTTAAATATAGCACACTTGCCCCTCACTGTTAAATGAAGCTAAACGACGTTAATTTTTTTTTTCAAAGCACCATTATGTCCTAACCTATTATATATTATTTTTTATTTTCACGACCGTTGGATTTTTTTAGGCAAAATTGCAAAATTAGTCCTGTATATTAGGGGGGGTGGCAAAATTGGTCCCCTAGCTATGAGACTGGCAATTTTAGTCCTTTATGTTTAAAATTTGTAGCAATTTTGGTCCTTCTGGTCAAAAGTGATCGAAAATTGACAAATAAAATTGGGGATTAGGGTTTCGGCGACAAATGGACATTACTACACAGGTAGCATCCTACGTGGATGCTGACGTGATAAAAAAAAGATTAACCATCACCCACCACCACCAAGCCGGTCGCCGGAATTTTTTTTCCGGCGCGTCTCCGGCCATGCGTACCACCACTAAACTCGCCATCCTACGCTGATTCCAACCCTATAGCATGTGTTTCAATCAGAGTTCAAATATGTCCCCAATTGTTGATTATAGTCTTATCCTAAAACCTAGATTTATTTTCTTTCTCTTCTCGATTCACCGTCGTCCGACCTACCCACTATTCAAGACCACCACCAATCAACTCCCCATCCTCCGGCGAGTTGATTGCACCCAAGCCCATCCATTTTCATCAACTATTCGGTCAGTTCTCTTCATTTTTATTTTCGTCACTTTTTCTCCGCGCCCACCATTGATTTTTCCGTCATATCTCCGTCACTAGCGATTATCTGGTTAGCGGACCAACACCTTTGTGTTCGCTCCCCATGGCGCACACATCCCTCCGATCAGTTTTCGTCAACGTTACATCCACGACTTCTCCTTAATGTTTTATTTTAGTGGCAATTTTAGTCCTATATGTTTTAATTTAGTAGCAATTTTGGTCCTTCCGACCAGAATTACCAGTCAGCAGCCATGTAAGATGTCACGTGTTTAAGTAGAGACCAGTTGGCAACCGAAATCCTAAGCCCCAATTTTTCCGGCTAATTTTTGGGTAATTTTGGCCGGAAGGACCAAAATTGCCACTAAATGAAAACATATAGGACTAAAATTGCCAGTTCAGTAGTTGCAGGATTAATTTTGCCACCCCCCTATACTTACAGGACTAATTTTGTAATTTTGCCATTTTTTTATTTCATAATAGCCGTAGGATTTAATCAATCTATTTTAACCATTAAATTTTAAATTATCAAAGGTCAAGATTTAATCAATTTTGATATATATTATATTTATAATTATAAAATATAAAATATAAAATATTATTTATAAAAGATAAAAAATAATAACATTAACCCCTCCCCTCTCCCCAACCCCCGTGCGCACCTGGGTGACCGCAACACGGCGGTCGCCCAGGGAAATATGGGTGACCGCGACGCGACAGTCGTTAGAGTAGATCTGGGCAACCCCGTGTCGTCGTCGCCTTTTTTTTTATGATTTTAATAAATTAATTTTTTTATTTAAGAAATAGCAAAATTCTAGTAAATATATTTAAGAATAAAATTATTTAGTTTTTAGAGGAATGTAAATGCAAAAAAAATCATGGAAAACAAGATTAAAACAAGTATATTTGACCATAGTAATTTTAAATAAAAATCACGCCCACCTGTAGAGGCTTCACGCCCCACCTTCCGTTAGTTTCTAATAAAAGTGGGGTTTCACGTAGAATTTTAGAAATTAGGGAGAATTTTTCGCTTATTTTTAAAACACAAGGAGTTTTTAGGTATTTTTAAAAAATACAAGGGGAGGATGCAATATGAAAATTGAGTTTTACATATTAGCAAGGGCGAATTACACTTTTGGTCTTTAAACAGTATATTTTGATTCCTAAACATGTATTTGTTTCTTTTAATATTTTATTTATTTTCGTCAATTAATCGTTAAATCAAACTGAAAAGATCATGTGTCGTACATGTGAAGTTAGGAAGGATGCTCGGAAAAATTTCATTTCCTTCTAATTTAACAGTCAGTCAACGAACATGACAAAAATCATTAAAAAAAAGTATAAATTTAGGACTAAAAGTGTAAATAATAATTGTTTAGGGATTGAAATTAAATATGCTATGTTTAAAAAATTAGATTGGCTTTGCCTAATCTCTCTCTCTCTCTAAAATAGCATAAACACATTTTCCCCTTTTAATGTATGGAAATTAGACTTAAACCTTTACCAAAATGCTCAATCTGTTCAATTTTTTTTTTAATTTTTTATTTTCACGCACATTCATTATTTTTACACTGCCACCTAAATTCGAATTCAACGACTCTTGTGAAAATCTTGCATTCAATTTATTGGGCTGTCCTTTAAAAGATAAATTGCTTCATTTGTTAATTCAAACGAAAGTGTTGAAAGTCTCGTTACCAATAATTTATAAACTAAGCAAATAATTAAATAATAAATTTATAAAATTACTATTACGCCCCTAATTCTATTTGTGATGTTTTTTTGGAAAGGGATGAATTTGCCATGTTTATAACTTAATATATTCAAAAGGATGTCTGTCTAAGGTTCTTTTTCATTATTTTGGAACAGTGCTTGGAATATTAGATTAGAATACTTATTACTAATAGACTGAAACTTTAGTCATGTGGCCAGAGTGTAATTAACCCTTTAACGAGGGGCCAGAGTGTAATTAAACCCTTTAAAATAACCTTAATCATGATTACCATCTCAAATAGAATAGCACTCCCTTCACCACATCCTAACGCAGCAAAAGAAGCTAAGAGAAATAAAAAACACTTGAAAAATCCTCCGTTAACACCTACTCTATGTTATGTAGACAAGTATTTCACATTACTTGTAAATGAAGAGTTTAAGCAGTTTATAAATTCCAAGGTCTCTTTTCCTAGCAATGTGCCTTTTCAGGTCAAAACTGTAAGACTTATACGAATTCAAAGCGGACAATAGATCGCGCAATGGAGCACCGATTGACCCCCAAACTACAAAAGTATGACATTATTATCAACTTAAAAAACAACATGCAATCGGTTAATGAGGTGTAGCTTAGCTAGTGAAATCAAAGCACCATACCAAGAGATCATAGATTCGAGTCCAACAAATATGAGTGTATTAGTCTATTATAATAGTAGTTATTAATTAATTATACACATTTACTATTAATATTAACATATATTAATTGTTAATTGTTATAATTATTATATAATTGTAATCAATTTATTTAGAGAGAGTGAGAGAGAGAGAGTGAAAAAGAAAAGCAATCTTGCATTGGGCCAAAGGATATTTCCCCTTAGCTCCCTTTTGAATATCTTTTGACAAAAGAAAAGGAACAAGTAAAAACCCCACAAGATCAAACCCACAATTATTGCCAAGAAAAGTGAGCAAAATCAAGTGCAAAGACAGATGGGCAGAGATGATTGAGGTGGGATATGTGATGTGATCATCTACATAGAGAAACCCCAATCTAAACACATACTTACTCACTCCAAAGGACATTAAAATTTGATAATTTGATGTATGGAAAATTTGAAATTTATGGAAATCATAGTGCACATGCAATATAACTTTTGCACCCACAAAAAGTAGCTATATTTCTAAGTTATATTCTTTTTCATCCTACCCAACTGTTAGAGATATTAAATAGTATTTTCTTTTTATAAGTTTTAGACGATTTCTCATAGGGCATGAAAATTTGACCAAATAAAAGGTTGTGAGTTTGTATTTTGGCACCATCCATTTATGTAATAGAATTTTACGCACTGGACTTCGTACGTTGGGACATGTTAGAAATATTAAATATTATATTATATTTTTTTAATAATCTAAAATTTTAAATAAGGTGGTCGTTCAACAGATCATTTGGATTATGCAAGTAATCTGGGCCATTTAATTCTTGTGTCAATGAGTTTTGACCAAATTTAAATAATTGTATGACAACTGTTATTACACTTATTATGTAATCTATCACTTTCATTAAATTATAAACCAATTAAAACTATTATTCGCTTGCCATGAGATTTTCAGGAATATTCAAAATATTTCATGTCAGAATTTTCAATCAAAACGACAGGTTATTTCTAGTACTAATATCTAATTCCTAAATCTGAAGGATCCACGCCTTTTGCATACGTCGTCACCCAACTGTTCGAAAACCTATTCTGGACAAACCCTTAAAATGTTTGTTAAAATCACTTTATTTTATTTGATTTTAAATATATTTACTATGTGATTAATTCATACAGAACATCGATATAACATGTTTATTTATTCATTGGTGCCTCTTTAGTCAAAAGATCCAATTTTATTGAGTGGGTTCACTTTATCAATATGATTCACATTGGGCTTTATCAAATTAAGGCCCAATCCACAATGCCATAAGCCCATGGAAAATTTGAATTTACAAGTCCAGCCCACATCACGTTGTCTCCGCATTGAATTCCATACGCACAGTATTGTCCCGTCTCTATCAAAAAAATATTGTCCCCTCAAATTTTATTATATTTTTGGGTTAATTACATTAGACTCCCTGAAAAAATCTGAAATTATATTTTTTTCTCAAAAAAAAAGCTTCATTTGCATTTATATCCTATTCAAAAATTCATTATTTATACCTAACCTCTTTCGTTAGGATTTGAACGCATAATGTAGACATTAGCAAAAAAAACTACATAAATTTATTTAACAATCTTTATAATAGTTTTGTACTTATAATGGAAAAAATGTAATAACATTAACCTTACTTTACATACTTATATTATATTTATCCCTTTATAAGTATAATAAAAACATACATGAAAATATTAAATGAGGCGAAAAATAAAAAAATCTATGTAAATTTTTTTTTTTGTTAGCATCGACATTTTTCGTTCAAACCTTAATGAAATGATGTCATGTGTACGGAAAGAATTTTTGGAGGAGGTGTAAGTATAATTTTAAATTTATTTGGAGAAAAGAGTAATTTTACATTTTTAGAGGGAGTTTAAGTGTAATTAATTGTATATTTGTAACTTTAAATTACGACTTCTCTAAAAATTTGTCATAATTATAAATACATTCTTATTATTTGAAAATTATAAATCCTTATGTACCATCTAACAAATATCCTTGCGTTAGGCCGTCACAAGGAATTTTTGTTAAACGATGTGTAATTTTAGAGGGTAGATGTAATTTTTTAAATAATATTATACACGTATAAATATATAGTGAAATAAAAAATTTAATGGAATTTAAAATAAAAAATTCAATATTCCAAGAAAATTTTAGCGCTTCTGCATGATCGTGCGTTCGAAACTTCATATTATCAGCTGATTTTTTGACATAATCGTAACATATACAGAAGGGCGCTGTTGTTATATTTGTTCTTTTGCATTGCGACGTATATCAAGAGGAAAGGTTTCTGGCTGTTTGCATCAATCGGTTCCGCGATGAGTTTCCTTTTCGGGAAGAAGAAAACTACCGCAGGTTCGTAGCTCAGTGTTGGTTTGCTAGAGTTCCTAATGGGTTGCGGATATTTTGGTGTTCTTGAATTTTAACAAGCGTTGTTGTTGATTGAAATGAATGTGGATGGATTGGTAATGTATGGGCTCCATGTCAGGGATTTATGCAGATGGTTGAAACCAATTTGCGTAGAAAGATGTGTTTTGGGTTTCGTTTTGTTTGTTTCAAGTTACCTGTTTTTGCACGGACGATGTTAGAAGCATTACGGTTCAAGAATTTGTAGAGTTGGGGTTTGAAACTGTGAATCTCAATAAGCATAATTCTTCCCTTTGTGGATTAGGGATGGGGACGTTTCTAAGAATATGAGTTATTGTGCATTTGTGAAGCAACAAATGTATTTCATCGGGCAAAATCAGTTTAAATAAGTAAATGATCGGTGAGTAATTTCATCGGGCAAGAAAGATGAGAGCTGGAGCATTGAAGGTTGATTAGTTTCTTCAAAGGCATTCACCATTGATGATGGTTGTCAAGGGCATGCATTTGAAAGTTTGTTTCATGTCTCTAAGAATTTGGTACCCTGTGCTTGTCTTAGGGAACCAATCCCAAATGTGATCTAATATATTTATGTGCTTTATATATTTCTCATGTCTTAGAGCAGTCTTTCTTTCTTCTGCTCCCTGTTTCTCAGAGCTTATGCGGGAGAATAAGAGAATGCTTGATAAATCAATCCGGGAATTAGAGAGAGAGAGGCAGGGTTTACAAACTCAAGAGAAAAAACTTATATTGGAGATCAAGAAAAGCGCAAAGCAAGGGCAGATGGTATGTCATTTCTGTAGATTATGTAGGTATCTCCCTGATGTATGTCTCTTTTTCAATATCTAACTTTCCGTACTAATTCATACTTCCTCTCCTGATATGATGGTCATGTGGTTCGTGTGAAGATATTCTGGTGTTAATTTAGCTCACACTCATTTGATGAGATATGGCTCTGTGGTGCTGCGTGATGATTCAGTATTCAACATTATATAGGTGTCCATCTCTAGGAAACTACAGAATAACCAAACACATAAACTCTTTACAAGAACCAATCTGAGACTTTTGTATGTGGAGATTGGCCGCTGAGAAGTTTGAAACTATCACAGCAGGAATCATGAAACTTGGCAACTATTTAACCATGCAAAAATTATGTGTCAGCTTTGCTGAAAGTTCAGTTGACAATAAAAGTCTTAGCAGATGGAGTCCTCTTTTATTTTCTTTCTTGTCCCCCCCCCCCCCCCCAGTTTTTAATATCTAATATGTCTTGATTAAGTGATCCAACTTTGGCATTGAAAATGTCATGGGCATGCATTGGCTTCATATTCTTTTCTTGTAAAGAATGAGTACAATTTATGCACCGAAGTACAGAATAGAAAGCGACACTTCAAGTTCAAATGTACTAGTGTTCTAATCCCTTGAAATATTAATCCACCTTTTATGCATAGCTCAATCAAAATTTTGATTAAGGCTTAGTTCACTAAGGAAATTGCACAGCTCAAATTCTTATTATTCAACTGGACGTAGTTGCTTGATGTTGGTTTGTTGGCCAAGATTGTATTATGAGTTTAGTTTAAGACGCAATGTGAAACAGATCACTTCTTGCATTGTCAAGTTCTTTATGCAGTGAATTTTTTTTGGGTTTCCTGATCTAGACCAATAAAAAATTTCACAATTATGTACCTTTTGGATGATTCGGAATGAAAGGAATGCCAGAATCACAGAGTTGTTTGAAGTAAAGAGAAAAAAAGGTACTTAAAAGAAACAGGTTCTAGCTTGGAGTTTTATCTACTTGAACTGTGCAGCATAAACTTTGCATAAGCAAGTTTGGAGCTGCTCCATTTGAACTTCAGTTTTTTCAGATTTATCTATAGACTTTGATTAATTTGAGAGTTTTTTTATATCTTAAGAATTCATTTATTGATTCTTATGGTACTTTTGTCAAGTGTAAATGTAATATTTGAGCCCGATTACTTAAATTCATATCTGATTTCATGAGTACCTTTTTACAGGGAGCTGTTAAAGTGATGGCTAAAGATCTTATCAGAACGCGACATCAGATAGAAAAGTTTTACAAGCTGAAATCTCAACTTCAAGGTGTATCCCTCAGAATTCAGGTTAGTTAAGCATTTATGTGGACTTAATTACTATGAATAGTTTCCAGACTACTATTGTCTAATCAAATTTTTAAGAAGATTTTTCATTAGAATGCCGTGAGGGCTTCTCTCACTTCTTTTGTTGCTTTGTTCTTTGCATTTTGTGTTTGATATTGATCTTAAATTTAGGAAGTAATATGTTTGCAAGAAATGCATGAGCATCCATGCACAGAGAATACCCAAAATTTGGGCTCACAAACAAGGGTTGAAAGCAGAAGAAAAATGAAGTTGAGAAAAACTAGACGGCACTCCAGCATTAAAATAAGAACTATCCATGAGTAGAGCACTAGTGGAAAGGAAATATCAGTCAAAACAGTGGTTAATACCCCCACTCTCCACCTTCATTTGCTGCTTGAATCACCATTTTCTTCCGTGTTCCCTTTTATTGCTTCAAACATAATCTTTGTATGAAATTTTACACTTATTTCTTCAAGTATGAAGATAAAGTAATCACTAATAAGATGAGTGAGAGAAATATCCTTGTTTAGGAATAAAGACGCACGGAGCACTGCCAGAATTTAGGACGTCAAAAAGTCACTGCAGCATGAAGAGAAAAAAGGATGACGAGGCAGATGTTGCAATGATGGGATTTAACTGTGGGCTATACATTAATTATTGACTTTTGAACTATATCTCTTAAACAGTTTATCAAAGTCAACACAAGTTATAGCTCAAAACTAGTTTCATCAACACAATCTTTCCTCCAGACATTGAAGTCAACACATGCAATGGGGGAGGCCATGAAAGGTGTTACCTTAGCAATGGGGCAAATCAACAAGCAGATGAACCTGCCATTGCTCCATAAGATAATGCAAGAATTCGAAATGCAGAATGAGAAGATGGAACTAACTAGTGAAGTTATGGCAGATGCCATAGATGATGCATTGGAAGGAGATGAGGAAGAAGAAGAGACGGAGGAGTTGGTGAATCAGGTTCTTGATGAGATCGGTATTGATATTAATTCAGAGGTACAGTTCCAACTCTTCTTTACGCTTCTATTTCTTAGCTTATAATGCACATTAACCAAATGATGAAATTATTGTTCTTGTGTAGCTTGTTGATGCCCCTTCATCAACTGTAGCTGCCCCGGCTGCAAAGAAGAAGGTTGCACAAGTTGAGGCATCAGGAAACGATGATTGTGGGATAGATAGCGAACTTCAGGCCAGGTTAGACAACTTGAGAAGGATGTAACTCACTTGTACTTATATTGACTCTTCTGCGGAGATCAGACAGTGGCTTTTGGACATTTCTGATGAACTTGCAACTCATCTGATTCTGAGCAGTATTATGTATAGCTGAGGGAAGAATTGGGTAAAGCCCCATTGATATCATTTTATCAGGGAATTAGCACATCTCAGTATTATGTACAATAAACTGTGCAGATCACTCGACATCAGGATAATATAAGTTCAATCTTTGGTATGACATAATCCTCAGTACTATTTAGTAGTTTTCAAACTAAATACACATACCAATTTTCTCTCAAACTCTTATACCACAATGCATATGGCACCGATTACTGACTAATTTGCTGCCAGTACTTGATACAGCTTCCTAACATTCTTTATGATTATCATATGATTTCATCAAAAGCTTTGCATATTTGTGCATTTACACAAAAGGGTCATTCTCCAGTGTACAAAAGGTAAGTGTAATATTTATCAGTGATCAGAGGTGGGTTGATTCTCACCACCATCCCCCTTTATCCAGCAACTATGGCTAGAAAGAAATCATACCACTTGGCTGTTGACACTCTTTCTATGGTTGAAACCTGTAACTCAGATTGCTGTATTGCCTTCTTCTAAACTAAACTAGAGTTCTCCATCTGCTCGGTGACTTCACACCGTCGGAGAACCAGTGGCTCCACCTTTGAACGACAGACAGGACAGTCCATGTGGGAATAGAGCCACATATCAATACAAGGTGCATGGAAGTAGTGCTTGCACTTGGGCAGCTGCCTCACTTCTTCACCTTCTTCAAACACTGATAAACAGACTGCACATTCATTACAATCATTGCCGTCATCATGTGCTGCTCCATCTTTCTTGTACTTGAAGCTGGAACCTAAGCCTGTATTCAAGATACGTAAAGTCCGGGCTGAGGCAAGCCCCGGGCGGGGCATCGCAAGTTCTACCGCATCTCCACAACATCTGAGGATGGTGAGATTGTAGAGTGCAAGCAGAGTTGCTGCCATTCCAACAACGGCGAGTGCATACAACAAAATGGGCAGGTAAGGAATTATTGCATGAGGGCTGGGAGGGTCTGCCATGGCAAAGAGGTTTTGTTGAGAAGTTTGAGAATTTTATGTAATGACAAAGAGAGAAATGGTTTCGTGTAATGAGGAGCTGATCTTGAATCCATGGTTCTGAAGGTGTGTGGAGAGAGTTTTTTTTGTGGAACTGTGGGAACTTGAAATATTTGCATGATGCTTATTTTTTTAAAAAAATTATTATTATTTGTAAATAAATAAATAAATATAATAATTAAATACATATAAGAGGAATACATAGTGGAACTTGGCCCTTAATTAGGCAATACACTTTAATAATATTTTTTATTAAATAAATTGAACAAGTAATCTTATACTGTCACATGGCTTACAATTTGATTGGTGTTTCCTATTGAATGAGGTTTTGTATGCTCTAATTTTAAATGAATTTTTTATTTTATTCTAAATAGGCATATTGCTGGGAAGAGAAGAACTTGGGCTTATGATCCACTCAAACTTTTTTTTTACAATTTACGTGGGACGCTTACTTACATGATCTTATATAGACATTATTAATATTTTAATGTTTAAAATTTTTTGTTTTATATATATACACATATAATAAATGCCATTAAATAGTAAAATTATTCTAAAATATGAACAAATTAAGAAACTCTAATTACATTGTTTAACTATTATTTCAATGTAAATTACATATATAGTTCAATATCATATATATGATATCTGTTCCCTACAAACGTGCACCAGAAGTCCCCAAGGCCCTCACAATCACAAGCCACAACCATCAATTATGAAATGACACGTGGAAAAGAATTTAAACAGATTTTCATGTAGTAAAATAAAAATGTTGGATTCTTCTAAATATAAATAAAACTTGCCTCAAATTGAACATAGATACCACACTTCTACTCATCAACTTCTTGTAAAATGTGATTTATTACAAATTAATATTCAACTTTACATGAATTATTTTTTACCCGACCTACTCTAGTTGGGCTTAATTATGACTGTTTGTTTTATTTAATTATATACCAATTATACGATAACTATAATTTATATAAAAAATAATTGTATTGGACCCTGAAGCAACATATCCAACTCCAATTGCGTAACATATTCTTTGTTTGGGCTGCAGTTTCATTAATTTGTCCGGAAAGGACGTATCTCTGAATTTAAAAAAAAAAAAAAAAGAAGAGGATTTACAACCTACAAGTTCAAAATTTCTAGGATCTAAATTAATTATATAACAAAAATATTATGTATTTATCAAATAATTGATGATATTTTAATAAAAATGTTAAACCACATAATAAATATAACAGATTTCATTCAAAATCCGTATATATAATTAATTAGTGAGACGCATGCCAACATCAAACGCCCAAAAGAAAAATTCTAATTCAAATCGAATTTGATCAAATTGGATTAATTATATGGCAAGTATAATATCTTTATTATATGATTGATATATAATTTTAAAAAAAATGATCAATCACATAATAAATATAATAATTTATTATATAATTGATTTAATTCGATTAGATTTGACTAAATTTTAGGTAGTCTTTGGACCAAAATGATGAAAATCTTGTGGTAATGGCAAGGAGATAACCTTATCCACCACAACCACAATGAGAAGCTGCCACGTGGCACTGCCTCTGAGATACTCTCCGTTTCCGACCTCTCTTTTCTCAACTCTCACTATCATTTCATCGCCATATTCATTCCAACACCACAACACTACCACCTATACCTCTCTCACCAATGGCCTCCACTTCCGCCGTCTCCATGGCAATGCCGCTGCCCCGCTGCTCCGCCGCCGGGAAGCGGCAGCCACCGACCGCGGACGCTTTCCTCAAGCCATTGGCGCCGGTCAGGCCATCTAAGGCCGCTGTGTCGAGGCCGCCCGTCGGGAAGTTTGAGGTCAGGGCGTCGTTGAAAGAGAAAGCGGTGTCCGGGCTGACTGCCGCCGCGCTGACGGCCTCCATGGTGGTTCCTGATGTGGCGGAGGCCGCGAGCGGGGCGTCGCCGTCGCTCAAGAACTTCCTGCTCAGCATTGTGGCTGGCGGGGTTGTGCTCACGGCCATCGTGGGTGCGGTGATCGGCGTCGCCAACTTTGATCCTGTCAAGCGGAGCTGAGAATTGGATTGGTTGATGTGTGTTTTAGTATGTTTTTTTTGAATCTATGAAATGTTAATTTTCATGCACTATCAAATTTGTGGGTTTTGCAAGATTTAATTGTCTTTTGTTAAATTTATTATATTTAATTTAAATATTAATTTAATATATCGAT
Source organism: Sesamum indicum (assembly GCF_026168435.1). Lineage (NCBI taxonomy): Eukaryota > Viridiplantae > Streptophyta > Magnoliopsida > Lamiales > Pedaliaceae > Sesamum > Sesamum indicum. The sequence goes on from NC_142661.1 coordinate 16,666,685, forward strand.
AATTCAAATTAATTTTAATATATTCGAAAGTTTGAATAGTTTGTATAATAATGTTGATGTCTCTAGCAGGTATATGTATAATTTTTCAAAAAATACGAATGATGTATATAAATAAACCACAAATCAGAGAATGTAGATATAATTATCCCTTAATATTTTATCGAGAATGTAAACTAACATTGTCATAATAGTACACGACACATCATATATTCTTATTAAACCCAATCAAAGGAAATATTGTAAAAACATTGTACGTCTCATCAATCAATTGAACCCCACCCAAATTTCGTTAACACGATGAGTGAGCTGACGCGGGGAATTATAGCCAGCAACGGTGAAGGGGCCATCTGCAGCCCGCTGATAAGGCGTGCCTTGAAGGCTTTTCTGTAAGGCCGCAATGGCTGCTCTAATACTGAAGTCTAATATAGGGCCATCAAACCTTCTAACTGCTGTATACTTGAATTTTGGCAGAGTCACTTTCTTTATCTGATCTGTGAGGGGTGTGGGTAGAGGTGTGCCCGTCTGGTACTTTTTGGGCACGTAAAAGTAGACAGTGAATGTCGAGTGCTGACCAATGTCAATTAGAACGGGTGCTGTCATGTTGATTGTAACTCGTTCGGTGTTGTTGCCTTTGTAGTAAGAAAATAGGCTGCAATCAGGACCGTCAAATATCTCAGCTTTCGTCAATAATTGAAAATTATAATTTAGTCTTGTAAGAATTCGTTTGGACAATTTTGTTTAATAATTAAGAAATTTTACACATTGAAAACAAAAAATGACCAAAGAAGTTTTAAGGACAAAAATGTCCGATCCCCTTTCAAAACCATCTCCCCTCTACTTGAACCCAAAAGGCCAAAACCCACTCCTACTCAATTCTGGACACCGGGAGGTGAACAAACCAGCAAATTAAAGTCAGCTAAATGTTATTTATTTTTCAATTGATCAGTATAATTTTCACAAAATTAAGATTATCTAAAAATTTTAAATAAATTGAATATATTTATAAGTATTATATATGTGGGACGAGTTTTTAAGAAATATCTCAAACAAGATCCGACACCCATCATTTTACTAACCATATAAGTTGTACTGTCAAACTCGATCCTCAAATTCAAATTCAATAATTTATGCACAAAACAAAACTCGTCCCACTTAACACAAATTCACGACATCCGTTCTACACGCCACATTTGTCATCCCTATAACTTAAAATGACTTCCTAACCGAAATAAAACATACCTCGAATTAATAGGACATCAAGATTCAAGACTTTAGTCAGCAAGACAGACAAGACAACCCCTCATCGGACAGACACCAAGAATCAAAAAGAAGAGAAGAGGGAATGATGTGATTACGTACATTCGGAAACCTTTGGAAGCACCTTCCTTGTACGTAAGTGCAGTGATTTCGGGACTCGACAGCCACAAACCCTCATCGTAACTTCTGATCTCGAACTCTTTCTGGGTGTGAACTAGTTTGTATGGAGGGCACTCGAGACGCGCACAGGTAGGGGCAGGTTTGTACCCCTCGTCGACGCCCTTACATTCTGATACGAAGAGGCAGACAAAAACAAACACACAGACTGCAACTGTTCTTGGTGAAGACATCGAAATGTTCAATTGTGGGTAGTATAAGTTCTCACGGGAATAAAACAGGGTTTTATACATACATACAGACATGTGTGCAGTTGTTGTGGATTGCGAATGTAAAGCCTTTCATGATTCAGTTGCCTGATTGGGGCAATATTCGTACTTATTACCATGATTTGTACGAGGATTTAAGGGTAGTTGACTGCGTTATGTGATTTAATGCAAGTCCAGAAATGATTCCCAGGATTGTGGAGGGAATTATGTGGCATGGACTTAGTTTGCTATTTCATCACATTTTTCTTGGGTAAATTTTATTTTGATACCAAGTTCATCATTAATATCACTTTAGTTCCTAAAAATTATAAATGACGTAATTGGTAATTTCACTATTAATATTATTTTGATATTCAATTTTACCATACTAAATAATTTCAAAGTATCTGCAATAATACCAAATCTTAGGGGTCGTGACTATAATTAATTTACCTTAAAGCAATAGAAGAAATCATCTCAAGATCGGGGCCATAGTCAAAATTTGCAAGAAAAAATTGTTTGTATTTTCTAAATAAATCTTGAATATATCAATTTATAAAAGATTTAAGATTATTAAGCCACGGTAGTTATGTAGTCAATGGTACACTTTATCTTCCATGTTCTTATTTTCTTGTTCTGTTTGTCCTCCATTATTATTTTCAAGAAAAGCGCAATAATTAAAAAAAAAAAAAAAAGAGTTAATAAGCTTCCTTTATAAAAATTCAAAGAGTAGCATATTCATCTTTTTGTATAAAACTTTTTCATACGTGTTAATATTTTATCTTTCACCTTCTGTTTTTCATTTATCGTGGATCATTTCAAATAATTATATAATTCATATAGTGGTTGTGGATTTGCGATTTAAAGATGTCATAATTCAGTCCGCAAATCAGTGGATCTTTCGTATTTTATTACTATGATCTTGTACGAGGATTTAAGGGTTTCTGACTGCGTTATGCAATTGAAGAAATGATTACTAGGAAGATCGGGGAGGCAATTACATGGCATAGATTTCGTTTCTTATATCTCAGTTCTTGAAAAAGTGTAATTTCAGCATTTGGCAGATCACAATGGTTGATATCATACCATCCAAGTGGATTCAGTTAAGAAATTATGTTGGAATAATTGTTGGTGATTGTATCAAAATATCACAACAATATTCTAATTTTACTCGTCAAGTGAGACTGTATGTCTGTATCATGTCAATCACACCGCAATAGTTGAAACGAACTTTCAAGAAATGTGACAATCCATTTGGAATTCTAGCAAATAGTAAGATAAAGGTAAGTGGCAATGAATATTAGAATCAAGCCTTTCGAACTCCATTGTCTACAACAAAAGAAACAAATCAAAATGACAAATAAAATTAGTCGTTCAACAATATTTGACATCTAAAGAAAAACAAATTTGTATTGTAGGCCGAAAATTGGTGGAACTCATCATTTCTACAGTTCTCATTTGTCAAAGGATTACAAAGGTTTTCAAGAAAACAAAACTAACTCAAATCTAAAAGTTCAGCCGCAGATGCTCTATGCTTGCACCTCAACTTCAGCCGGTAGCATGGTTGGCCTGATGACTTCTTCTTCCTTTGGAGGATGAATTGTGACGAGATCTGGAAGGGGAGTTGTTGGCCCGGACTTTCCTTTGGGATCCCAGTCGAGCATGATCTTGACCTTGATACCAAGTACTCCCTAACAAACAAAAACAATCGTAAGTTGTAAAGGCAGTAAATTAGAACGACGAGAGCCCAGCAGCGGATCCAATATTTGCAACTCTAAAGCCCTTTGACAAATGAAACACACCTGTCTAAGTAGAACATGTCTGACAGCTGAGTCTATGTATTCTTTCACCGGCTGACCAGAAGAAATCATGTAGCCATCCTTGAACTTCATGGACTTGGCACGCTGAGCTCTCAGCTTCCCACTAATAATCACCTGTGACCCATACCAAATATATTAATAGGAAAGGAAATACAACATAGAAATCCAAAAATTCAACATCAAGAAACATCCATTGTTTTCCGCACCTCACATCCCTTGGCTCCACTCTCCATCACAAACCTCAAAACACCATAGCATGCCCTGAGGGACAAGAATAAGAAACATGTAAAATCTCAAAAGATATCTTGGAGATGCTCAATTCTTTTTGTTACCTTACACTATGCAAAACCTACACATGCCATACATGCGAAAGACGTAATCACACTTGGAAGTGGAGAACCAACATAGTTGTTAATATCCTTTAAGAAATCAATCGTAACTGTATTCCCAAAAACCAGAATAAGAAGATGATGGACAACTATAGAATAAATGATCAGTAATGTGTCTTCTCCATGGTCACTACAAGAAGACCGGTACACTTCATGACAATTATGACATGGAGGAAGACAATTAATCTTGTCATCATCCGACACAAACACTGGTATTGAAGAACCGATGCTGCTTTGTGGATGACATGATAAGATATCACTCATAACTGTACTCCCAGAAAACAGGATAAGAAGATGAGGGGCAAAGTATAGACTAAGGGACCAGTAATGTGTATTCTCCACTGCCAGTGCAAGAAGACTGGTACACTTCATGACAATTACGACATGGAGGAAGACAGTTAATCTAGTCATCATCCGACACAAATATTGGTATTGAAGCACCAATGCTGCTTTGTGGATGACATGATAACTTAACAATAGTTGCTCAAACTCAGAAAATGCTCAATAAACTAATAACCATACAGAATAAGATTGGACCCAATTAATGGCATTACTACTGCAGCTAGATTTTCATCCAATCCTTCTAACTTTGGTTGTCTTCAGTCAAATAGTAACCCGCAGCTTGAGGATTAGCTAGCTCTTAGTTGTCAAGTTAACACAAAACCTAGAAAAATCATCACATATAAAACAAACATGCATGGATCCACTATGGACATGTATCTGAAATTAGTTCTCAGCATTAAATCACACGGTAACCCAATAACACAAAATGAATATGTCGACAAGAAATACTCAATTGAGTTAGCAAGAACCAAATTATTACCGTCTGACAGCAAGGCCACCAAGGAGTTTGTACCGAAGGGACTCAGCCTGAGCAATGGCACAAAGCCCCCTGTTGTTAACTTTCTCAGCATACAACTCGACACTGTTCTCCGGAAACTTGAACCTCTTCTGCACCACAGAAGTAAGCTCTCTTATCCTCCTCCCCTTCTCTCCTGTTGTGATCAAATCAATCAAATTCAACCAAACCACCGCACGAGGGAAGAAAACAAAAAAAAACACATAGTCGTCATATATAGAACTTGCAAACAACACACTGAATTTGAACAAAGGATCGTGGCAAACAAGCTTACCAAGTTGGAAATCTCCAAACATAAACATATAAAAAAAAAGACACATTTCCATATATCAACAGGAAACTGAAAGCATGGCATCAAACAATCACCAAGAACGTTCTGAGTGCGCGTTGCGCGGATGATAACCTCAGTCCTCACGGGAGTAACCCTAACTTCTACCCCAGAGTATCCATCTTCCGCCAGCTCACGTGTAAATAACTCGTTCAACTCCGCAAAGAAAACTCCATCCGCCACAAACTGCAGCACATTCAATATACCAAAACGTCAATCCCCCAAACTTTAGACACAAAAACATTTTACATACATAGATAAGATCGAAGCAGAAACCTTTCGCTTTTTGCTCATCTGAGCCGCCATATTCGTTATAAACTTATGGCCGATAAATTGCTAGAGAAGCGGAGAATCTGAAGAATATGTTGTGTGCAAGAACCCTAGATGGAGATGAGGGTTTTGATGACAGGGAATTTATCAGTAACTGCTGGGCCCAAAGCAAAACAAATTCAATTGGTGGGTCACAAAAGATTGGGCCAAGAGTTATAGGCCCAATAGTCCAAACAGCCCAAAAAAGGGGTGGGGCCCACATCAAGTAGGTTGAATTTGGCAACTGTGACTTGAGTGCAAGAGAGAATTGGCGATGGTTGTAGCTATGGGTGCTACTCTCCATCAAACCCTGGATGCATGGATGGATGACATTGTATGATGAACCTGTGGACTATTCAATGTATATGCCAATGGTCATCATGTTTGTTCCAGATTCTGCATTCAAAAAGGTAAGAAAAGTTTAGTGCTAGCTACTCTGAAGCTTTGATATTTTTTTTATGAAAATTGTTCAGCAATAATGGTTGTGAAATGATGTTGTAATATTGGTTTTGTTGGCTGGACTGTTGCACCTATAATATGCACTACAGGTCACTTCATCCTTAGCAGGGTTCTAGGTTATATAAACAAGTCATACTAGTTAATGGCCTCTCACCATTCTTGGCATGTGGCGCTGGCCTTTGTCCAGGCGTGCCATGGTGTGCCCCTGGGCACCATCCGGGCTGTTGCCGCACGCCTGCCTTTGTGAGCCTAGGCATTTTTAGGCTTGGGCCCATCAAAATTAAAACATAAAAAATCCTAATAAAATAAGGAACATTAGGCGAATTAAGACCCTCATGACTGTTGGACTGCATGCATGTTGCAACATAATATTTCATGAGAATCACAACTGTTGCGTACCTGAGTTTGAGTGTTCTGTTGTTGCTAATTCCCTGGGCCGCCAACAAGTGAGTTTTCTTTCTTTTTTCTTTTTGGGTTTCTCTTCGTTTTTCTTTTTCATTTTGTCTTTTTGCTTCTCTGATTTTTTGAAGGAAGAAAATATAAGTATTATTTATTTATTTTTAATTTCTTACACATTATTATAGTCGAAAAATACTGATTATGTAAATATGTAAACTATTTTTTACATTTGCACCGTCCTCCCAAAACACAGCGCTATCGCTTCAAGAGCCCTTTGCGCCATTGACTACTTTGAAACAAGTAACTTAAGAGAAGAAGAAAAAGTAGGACGATTATTGCTTGAGCATCTGAGAAACTTAACTGTACATTTAGGACTAAATCTGTTAAGTCAATAGTTACATGACTAAATATGTTAAGTTAATAATGACATAATTAAATTTATCAAACGTTCTAAATTACAGGATTGAGTGTGTTTTTTGTACTGATTATTTTTTGTACTATAAATAATTTGTAGTAAATCAATACTGTTTACAATCATTAGATAAAATTGATGAAAAACTTTAAGTTTTGACCACGGTAAATTTAATATTTGTTATGATTTTACTAATAGCAAAACTATTTGCCACAATTTTTAGTTGTAATAAATACTTTGGCCTCACTTACAAAAAACAACATGTAATAATCATTGTGCAGTAATAATTAATTAATATTTATCATAATTTTTTATTTTAACTATAATAATTAATTAAAAGGAATATTTATTCTAGTGATAGGATCATGATGGAATGGAAGAAGCCACTCTCATATAAGCCATTTATTACAAACAGCAGCTGAAGTCGAAAAGTAGGTGGGGAGAAACAACCTAAGTAAGAGACAAGGGATAATGTATGGATCAGGTTCAGTTCCATCCCAAGACAAGACCCTTGTCTGGACTTCATTGCTCATAAAATCTGTTTGTCCCCATGGAACTGTGCTGCTATTTTGTTTTTTTCCTTGCTGCCCACTTCATTTTTTTATTTTTTGAATAAATGATCATAAATTTAAATTAACATTTCATATTAGTTCTCACTAGAAGAAAAAGATTATTATTAATTGCAATATTAGTGGCTATGGGTAAATGACTAATATTAACTACAATTAAATGAAATCGATGCAAAAAATTAGCTTTTATACCATATAAAAATTATTTGCCACGGCTAAAAGCCATGGTCAAAACATTTACTGTGATTTTTAGCCATGACAAATGTTTTAGCCAACCTCGCAAAACCAGATATTTTGTATCTAAACTATAATGATTGATAAAATAAATTCGTCGGCCAGATCGAGTCGAGTCTTAAATCCTCATCTTTATTCTGTTTGGTAATAATTCTTGTTTTTTTCAGACTGTAATAATCTTTACAAGGGTTATTTATGATTTAACTGCTGTCCTCATCCAAAAAGAAAAAGGAAGAAATAAGTCCATTGAAAGAGTGTGATCAAGAAAATCAGTAAATTAAGATCCGTGCATGAGAACACCCTTTCAGACAAGAAGGACAAAGCAAAAGCCCACCACACTTGAAGTTGCCTCTCATGAAGAAATAACACAAATGGGACCATATTCATGAACAACCTATCAATTTACATCATTAAATAAGGACAAATCAACTATAAAATTATAGTAAAAGTTGAGATTATTCGAAAATAATAGTTAGAATATTTTAAAAAATAACTTAATATACAGTAATTATGCAATCATCGTGCTTCCACCGTGCAAAAGATCCAGACTGAAGGAGGCTTAGGGTTGGGACCCTGAGCTTTTTACAAGTACATGACCACCTCTAACGTCTACACATACTACTAAAAGTCTTTTGATTTTTCAAACATTACGTTAATACGTACGTAGTGCAGCCGTATCATAACCTTACAAGTTCCCTTAACCTTCCCAGCTTCATAGAGCATCTGTAGATCAACCGTGTAAATTTTCAAAATCGAAAAACGTTCTTGGAATATGAGGAAACTGTAGATACGATCGTCAGTCTAATTATCCGTATGGTCGAAATTAGGCAGGCCTATGCCTCTTGTGAGGAGCGAAATTGAAGTCATGAGGTTGAGAAAAAGCATGGATGGATTTTGTGAAAGAGGTGGAGAGATGAGCATAGAGATGAACAACCCTTGTGATGTTGTTGTTGAGCTGTCTAATGAGAGCAACATTTCTGGTGAGATTGTGAGGAGTGCTGGACTCATGATTCTGATTGATCTCATTGATGAGCAGCCTGTTCTGGTCCAGTATCTTCTCAACTTGAACAAAACTCCTCTGGAAACTCTGCACCATCTTCCCATTCAACTGCACCCTCTCATTGCCTACTCCTGCACATGATGTCTCCCCCTCCATCTCTCTAAGTTTCCAATCTCAAATTGCTGCAAAATGTTTTCAAAACAAAAAATCTTGTTATGAGAGGAGACATCAATCTTGTACTGTTTCAATTAGATGAATAGCCGTGACGAAAATGTGGGGAATTGATTTCTTGTCGGATTGTGAACGTGTCTAGGAAAATATGAAAAGAAGGCAAATTTACAAGACACAAGATTTACATGTTGTTCGGAGAATCCTCCTATATATATACGATGGGTGAATAACAATTCATCCCCTGTGATATTGAAAATGAGCACATTATCTCCTTCTGAAAAAAATAAAGCAATTTACCCTCTTGTATTTTTTAAAATAAAGCAATTTACCTCCTTATACAGGGAGGTAAACTGCTTTATTTTAAAAAATATAGGAAGGTAAATCTTTGTATCTTAAAAAACACAAGGAGGTAAATCGCCATTTATTTTTTCATAAGGGGATAATTTGCTCATTTGAGATATCACAAGGGGGTTGCTTGCATTTTTCCTCTATATACGACTCCTCAAGATTAGTTTCCACTATGATAGCACGCTGCCAACTTAACCAGAAGGTTGAGTTCACAATAACTGAATCTAGATGTAATATTGGAACAGACTTTCATTACAAGGCAAAATTACACATTTATTCTCGTAGGATTAGAGGTTCAATATATTTAGTTTTCTACTTTACGAAATTTTTAAATTGGTCTCAAAATTGAAATAACTCGACATATTTAGTCATTCGCTTTACGATTTCTAAAATGATCTCCAAAATTGAAAATATTTAAAACATTTAGTCCTTTACATTATGGAACTAAGTGTGTTGAGTTTTATCAAATTTGAAGTTATTTTAAAGATTTTGTAAAATAAAAGAATAAAAATATTAAGCCTAGACTAAAAATATAACTCGGTGTCACTGCAACAGATGTATCTTCTATTTTCTAACAAACATATGCACTTTGTTAGATGGGGTGGACAAAGATAGCTCTTTTGAATAGTTTGAAGACAGGTAGGGCAGAAGAGACAAGGTCTGAACTTGATATCATGATGACACCCCACCCCCTCTCTCCCCATGGGTATACATCTAGGTACTTCTTTTCACAAAGGGATCAACCTCAAACATGTGCAACAAAGTAATATTATTTTATATGCTGAACATTAATTAGTTTTACTACAAACAATAATGGGAACATACAGTTGTTGTAATATTGCTATAATAACATATAATATATATACATCGAAAACAGTAAATTATTGTCCCTGTTCATAATTAATGTTGTGATTATTAGTCCAATTATATATTAATTATTGGTTGAGGGATGATGAATTGTGACAAAAAGCATATCACGTTTCCACAAAAAGGGCACCTTTCTGCAGAAAAACCCACCTAAAGTTTCAGTTCAGAATTTCAAAACAAGAACTCCAAACCCTAAAAAGAACGCACTCCAAACATGGAATAACTTTCGTACATAAATCAATTTAATTTAAACAATTTGAAAATAAAAATACGTGTAATAAAAATTCCAGAAATAGGGTTTTCTCTTAACTAAAAATAGTGAAAAAGCACAAGACGGAGACGAAACTGGAAACTTTCAAACGTTGGACAGTTGCACTAAAAGAAACATAGCAGTTGCAGAATTATATAGAATTCCTGAAATAGAAACAAATATGAACAGACATGGCTGTGCCCGTTAGAGCAGACAATGAATCGGGAAACCCATAAAGATCTTCAGAAATTCTAACCCAGAATCGAATTTGACCGGACCTAAACTCAACTACGTAACAAGTGCAATTTAACTCTGTGATTGGTTCAATTCGGTCAAACTCAAACCTAAGAATGCATCTTTGTAAAGATCTCATGAGAATTGAGATTGTGGGTGTAAAAGACGAGATTCAACTGCTACTCCTACTACGTATCCCACTTTCTGTCACCAGAAATGGAGTGAACAGAATGATTAGTATACGTATATATGTATACAGGAGTTGATGCAAGATTTAAGGGAAGTAAGGAACTGAGCAGAACTTCGTGGAGATTAACGTTATCGTGTATAATGTACGTAGAATATGCAAATATACTATGTGTATATGTGTGTGTATATTAGTTTGACGTACCTGGTGGGAAGATAGGATGGTAGAGCGAGAGAGAGGACAGTAAGAGAGATCGGCGATTTAGTCGAATCTTGTAAGAGAGAGAGGAGAGAGTATGTTTTGAGTTGACAGTCGCACTCCTCTCCCCCACTTTAACAACTTTTTTTTCTTTGTTCTCATCCTATTCATCCATCTCCTGTTTTTCCACAAGAAATATGACTTTTTTTCTTGTTAATTATTATAATTAAAAATTATAATAAATATTAATAAAATAATAGTCATATAATGATTACTATATTTTATTTTTATAAGTGAGGTCAAAATATAAATTATAATTAAAATTCGTGACTATATTTGAATTATCTATTTGAGTTGGTTTGAAATGCGCAAAATTAATTTATTTTAAGATCATACTATATTTTCTAGGGGTTCTCCTCAAATTAAAGCCAAATGAACATAAACTATAGATCTCCTTTTTTATTATATTTTTATATTTTCCATAAACCATATTTGAATTTGGTAAGTTTAATTAAGATATTGAGGTTATGATGATTGTTTGATATTTTATTTCGTTTCATCTTATTTACATTAGAAAAAGAAAATGTGAGACAAAATTATAGTTCGGTCGAAATGGAAAGACTTTTTTGAGTATGTATTTGGATGTGAAATCAAGATATAATACTAATGAAGATTGATGTGATCTATAAAATGTGTTAAGTACGTCATGAACAAATAAAATATAATGATTAATAAAACTGATGTGATGTATTTTTACTAAATAAAAACACTATAAAAAAAATTGATTTATTCCCTATATTATAAATTACTGCAGCTTAAAAATCAGAGTAGATCAATACAGTCTAATATGGTCAAACAAAATCGATACGACAACTTAAATTTTCATCACGGTTAATTAATATTCGCTGTGATTTTATCTATAGTCTTTGCCATACTATTTAGTTGTAGCTGCAACGAGTAATAGCCGTCGCGCAATTATGGTTAAGTGGTAACTGCTATAATTTTTTAACTTTAATTAGGATAATTAATCGTAATAAAATGCATATTTCTTTTAGTGAAACTAAATATATACATATGTGTCTTAAAAATATCTACAAACAAATATATAGATATGTAAGAAATATTTCATGAGGCAAGATTAGTTGAAGAATTATTTTTTTAGTTCAAACAAATGGGAAGATGGGATAACTATCTTGAAGGTATTTTCTCTATTTAAAAAAAAAAATTACTACAATCTCATCATATGTTTGGACAAAATGTAAAAATAATAAAATTTATGTATTTAATCATAATTACATACATTATTTATAAGCAAAAACACATTAATTAAAGCATAAATTACATCTTCCTTGCATAAGATTTGATATAACTACGACGATCCCTCAAATAAAAAAATAATTATATAATCCATAAACGGTGAGGTAAAAATTTATTATTTTACCCTTATTGGTTTTTTTTAAAAAAATATTTGAAATATATATATGTGTAGAAAAGAAAGAAAATCTAAGAATGAATATAATAAATAATCCATAGAAACATATTACTCTAAAAAAATTTAGAAAATTCTTAAAAGAATATATAAAATTACAGTCTGTAATCCAAAATAATATTTCGAATAGTTCATCATAAAAAATAAATAAAAATTTAATAAAAGTCAATGGAATAAACTTTTTATTAAAAAAATATATATAATTAAAATGAGAGAGTATTTATAATTAAGTGTGGCGATGAAGCCAATGACAAAAAATGGAGCGTACTAAGATCAATAAGTGTGAAATATTTAGAAACAGTAAAAATAGCACCAATAATTGAGGTCCTTTAAAATGGTAGTTCTAAATCATACAGTGATTTAGTTGGCAGTCATTATGGCTAGTTGAATACAGTACATTCCACGTGTATAAATATATATATACAAAAAATTTATAATAATTAAATATCATTTAATTAAAAAAATATTATAGAAAATATAATAATATGAAAATAATTATGATAAAAAAAATAAATAAATTTCGTAAGAAGATATATAAAGTAGGAAAAAGAGAAAAAAAATATTAACTAAAAGTAAATAACTATTTGAAAAATAGTTTTTACCATTTGTAAACAATGGGGAAAAAAGAGATACAGACCAATGAGGGAGACATAAAAAAGGTACCCTTATACTTTCCAGACATAAAGAGAAATACGTACAGGAATTCCTGTATATGAAAATATACAAGAATTGTCATTTGTGTTTTGATTTTCAATTTTCAGTGGAAAATATATATTTCTAATTTTGTATAGATTTTCATTTGAGATGTTAATCAATTTAGATTAGTTAATGAGATTGTATTTTATATTATAATTTCTGTACCAAATCGATACATTTTCAAATAAATTACGTATAAACAAACATATTTTTACTTTAATCACTACGAATTAAAATCAAAGCAAATCACCACATTCTATTAGGGGAACTTAAGTTTTGCATCTTTTGACCATGGTTCATCAAAATTTGTAGTGATTCTATCGATAATCAAAATATTTGTTATAATTTTTAGCTGTTGTTAAAGTTTTGGCCTTATTTACAGAAACAACGACTAATGGTTGTTTCATGACAGTTGTTAATTAATATTCGTCATACATTTTCACTTATAATTACGACATCTAACATTAAAAAAACTAATGGAGCATTGTAATAATATTACAGATGAGACATGTGGTCCTCATAGTCCTGCTGGCTGTCACAACTCCAATTTCAATCACACATTTATTTATATGGAAAAGAAGGTGTAGGCATGCAACAACTGAAAATACTCACTTACTGTCACCCTGCAAACATTTAATTTCCTCGTACATGTTCACTGATTTGGATCCAATATGTAATCTCTTTAGGAAGTAGGTTAGCCGGGAAGTAGGTTAGCTGGGTTCGTCCCTGATTGAGACTCTCTAATGTTCAAGTCAATTAGAATTCGAGATGGGATGTAGGCTATCTCAAACCACTGGTTAATTTTGTTCTAATTTTTGTAGTGAATTGATCAAAATGCTCTTTGAATTAAGCTTTATTTTTTAGAATTTTTTGGAATATTCTTACGGACTAATATGCCCTTTGAATTACTTACTTTACTCACCTCAAATTTCTTTTATTTTCTCAAAAAAAAAAAATTACAGCAATGATAAAATAGTATTTTTCACCTCACCATCTAAACGCTATACGTAATTATTTTTCATTTAAATGTGGTATTTGCAATATTTTCAAACAACCAAAAAATATCCGTAATTATACAAAAATCAATAAAAATAGCTGTAATTTATCATAAAAATATAAATATATGACAACCATCTAACTACTCGACATTTATAATGTCAAGAAAACTACGTGGAGGGGGGGCACTGATTTGGACATGACGTGAATGAGAAGGTGGAGGCGGGCATGTTTAACATTAACAATGTTGTCCGCATCAAAACCATTTAATCAACATAGAATTATTGGTCTGGGAAATCTTGAAATTTTCTAAATTGATTGGTGAGTCTGCTACATTTGATTTTTGTCGTCTGAAATAAATATTTGGCAGCCAAAATTTGTACTACCTACTAATTTTGGTAATTAATAACATCTTACCACACATATGATTATTTAATTCTGGCCATGTATGCGTAGTAACTCTGATACGGTACATATTTTGATATTGATCAGGATTTTAGAGTTGGTTGCTGGTCTTCTTCGATGGATTTTAGGTAATAAGTCTGAAGTTAATATAGTCAGAGGTGTCGGGCCATGTTTAATAAAGCAATTTAATGATCAAGTTAATAATGATTTAAAAGTCTTTGAAACCTAAAATTAAAATAAAATCTAAATTTGAACCTCGTACCTGAATATATATATGTAGGACATGCATCAGGCATCCAAGACTTGGGCAGTTCCGAGCTGTCGGGCAGTCAGGTCAACCCAACTTGACCTGTGTACACCCCACCCTTCGTCTCCAGCTTCCCAAATGGATGTACTGTGGCAAACATCTCCCAAATTTCTGAAATCATATATGACAATTGATGTCTTTTTTTTTCTTGTTGGAGAGGAAATTAATGCTAATTTGTTTTAAGATTTTAATAATTTTTTTAAATTAATTATAAATTTGAGATTATTAATATTTTATAAGCTCTATATATAGTCGTAGTTTATTCAAACGCTTCATCAATTTATTTTTAAAATAAAATCTATAACATCTTATAAGATGTTTGAGCTTATAAAATCTTATGAAAAATCTTAGCTAAACACCCCCGAAGTAGGATATATAGGATCATTATCCAGTCTAATCGGAATGTATATATAAATAGGGCCTAAGTGTATTACGAGTTGATGAAGAAATAGACAAAATATGTACTCCATAACGACAAAAACAAGACTTTTGTTTATAAATTGGAGCGATAATTATTATATTATTATACCAATATTTTTTTTGAAAAAAATTGAAGTCCCTCCTACTCCTATGGTAGAGGAAAAAAATCAACCTAGAAAACGAAAGATTGACATTCGTGAAAATCATAACTTAAATAAGTAATTATTATTAATATTTTTTGTTATTAAATGATTAAATGTGATATGATAAGTAGCATGATTTTCTCTAATAAATAAACCTATAAATCGGTCCAAGTTCAAGGAGATTATGTATGAAATTTAGATAGTTGTTCAGGTTCAAATGTACTGATTAATAGCAAAATGACTCAAATGAACAAAATTCAAAACAGAGTTCAGATTCAAGAAGGCAAATGTGGAAACTTTTCTTTTTTAAATGGGTGGCAACAAGATTCATATATATAAAATTGTGATAGTATTATTTTTAAAAAATATATATTATTTAATATTTTAAAAATAGTAATGGATCTACCTCGTACAATCCAAGGTCCAATAATTTTGTTGGCAGGACAGATAGCAAAGTTTGGCAAACTCACCTTAGATCCAACCCATTATCATATTTTCTTGTTCTTGAAAAAGATTTAGACATGGGAGTTTGAAACCGCACCTCTTTATTAATGTTGAAAATAAGAATTTTTTACAAGAAATCAAATAAAACTCTCAATTTAAGTAAGTGCATTTTTATTACATGTCATATATATTCATTTTCAAAGTAAATGAGTGTGACTTATCCCTTGTACCACTATAATATATACTGTTATTCCTTAAGTATTTGGGTAATATTTTTTATTCGATTTCTCCTGACGTTTAATTTTGCTTCTCATTTAATATTTTTCATGTATATTTTTATATCTATAAAGGTATAAATAAACTATATATATATATATAGTGAGGATAATATTATTGTTATTATTTTTATTTTTTAAATACAAAGTTATTATATAAAATATTAAACTAGAGGTAAAAATAAGAAATTTATTTTACCAACGATAATATTTTTTATTAAAATCTAAAAAAAGAAAATCATGCGTAAACAATAATTTGAGGGGTATAAATATAATTTTTTTAAAAATATATAATTTTATAAGAGTGTGGAAGGTCGTTTTTCCCAAGTCATTGAGCTTTTGGTGTAAAAAACCAATTTTATAGGGGTAAAATGTATTTAAACACTTGTAATAACAATACCCTCCGATCATTTGATTTCAGTCAAACGATGCTGAATGTGACTGCCGCCGCTCGCACTCACTTCCCCTTCGTACCTCACCTCCGCCACTCCGCCGCTCTCCGCTGCAAACCCTCAATTTCCCACTGCCGATTCCCTCTCCGCTCCTCTCCCTCCATCAGAATGTCGTCTTCCGATTCCCATTCTAACTCCAACCAAATCATCGAACACATCGTGCTGTTCAAAGTCAAGCCGGAGACGGATCCCTCCGCCGTCAACGCCATGATCACCAACCTCAACGGTCTGAGTTCTCTTGACCCGGTCCTCCACATCTCCGCCGGTCCGGTTTCCCGCTGCCGGTCCAATTCCCTCACCTTCACTCACATGCTGCACTCTCGATACCGAACCAAAACCGATTTGACTGCCTACTCGGACCACCCCACCCACGTGAGCGTCGTTTCGAATTACATCAAACCTATCATCGAGGACATCATGGCAGTTGATTGGGTGGCCGAGGACTTCTCCGGTCCGGCGGATGTTCCTCCTGGGTCGGCCCTGCGGTTGACGATTTTGAAGTTGAAGGAAGGCGCGGGGGAGAGTGGGAAAAGCGAGGTTTTGAGGGTTGTGAGTGGTATTAGGGAGAAGTTTCCTTCGATTAAGCAGCTGACTGCCGGGGAGAACTTTTCGCCGGGGAGGGCCAAGGGTTTCTCGATCGGTTCTATCGCGGTTTTCAAGGGAATGAAGGAATTGGAGGAGCTGGATTCGGAATCGGAGCTCGCGAATGAGCAGAAGGATAAGGTTAGGGAGTTTCTTGATGGGGTGTTGGTGTTGGATTACGCGGTCGCAGCAGCAGTTCAAACTGCCAGCGTTTAGGATTTGTCACCGTTGTTTCACTTCCGGCTTCGGCGCCGATGGTAAAATCATCAGATTCATTCTTTTGATTAGTCTTTTGAATCTTAGCTTCTGTTGGCGTGTTTATAGTTTGTTTCGACATTGTTTTTCCTAATAGACAGCATTGTTGGGTGACATTTTGATGAAGTATTAGATATTAAGGGAATTTAACTTCAAGAATTTATATGACATGGATCGAGAAGAACCTGATTAAGTATAATAGTTCAGAATGAGTGCCAGAGTGAATGGTAGAAGAAGTTTGTGTTTATGATATTATTAACAAGAGTAGACAGCAGATGGGTAGTCATTGCATTATGTTTGAGTTTGGCTACCAGATTATAGTCTCAAACTTGTTCATCTAAACCGCATTCTGGCACAGAAAGCTATGATCCATAATGTTTCCAAGAAGATGTTCAACAATTAATTTATTGAATAACTTTTTGTCGAATAAAGGTTCGATATTTGGGAAATTATCAATATCGTCGAGATAAATATGGTCCATGTGCATGCTTCTATTGTCTCTATCATCTTTTAGTCAATCTTGCACCATTAAAGACCGGTTTGGTTTGGACATGGACGATATGCTGTATATTTTTGTAAAACTGCTGTGGGTCATATGTGTAGTGCAGCAGGAGAGGAATTGATATCATTGAGTGCCCGATAATTAGCAGTAGACCTAGTCCAAATATTTTGCCTTCTAGTGGTGGTTCCGGTAGATTAAGGATACTTTATGCTAATCCTAAAGACTAAAATAGTCAAGCATCCAACCACTTTGCTGTAATCATGAAGCATTTTTCCAAAAATATCCCATAATTTGTTGACTCAGTTTGAGGCTTTTGTAAAGTGATGAACTAGGGCAGTAGACTTATAAGTAAGCAGAATCTGCATTTGTCTGGTTGTTTATTTTCTCATGTGAAGCTGCACTTCTTATTGGTATATTTTTATCCTAATGTTGGGTTAGTAACTGTTTATGAACTTATGGAACTGTTAATAACGATGGAGAGACTTCTCTCCAACTGGCCTTCTAACTGTCATGATACTAATAATTCCACTGAGCTGCTTGTAAGGCTCACCTATTTGTATCTCCTTTTGTTCTTGCCAGATGTGATATCTTCACAAGCGCGTTGATGAAATACAAATGATTGACGTCCAGCAAATAAGGAGATTGTTGTACGTTTCTATGTTCTGGTTGTCCTTTTCAGTGGGTTCAAATGCTATATATTGTATTTTTCGCAATGGAGAATTTCTAAGTTGGTGTTGGCGTTCTCAATAAATTTCTTGACAATTCCTCAAAGTTCTTGGCGATTGATTTGGTTCTACAAGCATATGTTAAATGAAAATTAATTCTAATTCTCAGGTTGTACCTATATACATGATGGATTTATCAAATGAGGTGTGTTCTCAACATGCTTAAACTTATCTTCACGAACGGATGCACATTCAATGCATGACTGAGACGTCGAATCCAAATCATATGCACATTTTGAGATGAAATCAATGCATATCAACTTTCTTCTACCCTTAGCCATATAGGAGCAAATAACAAGTAGTTAATTTTTAAGGTAAAAACTGTGCATTATTGTTGAAACAGGGAATGGATAAGCGATGTGCCCACAACCAGTCCCAACTCGAAGTGAATTGGGAAAACAGTGCAATGAAGATCCTCCTTTTTTTATTGAAAGAGAGCATAAATCGTGTACCACATTCAAAACAAACTCGAAAACAACTACATCACTCACTGAATCCACTTTGTCAACTACTAGTAGAAACTACTAAATTTTGGGCCCAGTACTCACTCCAGCTTGTTTAAAGCACACAGTACTCCAGCAAAGGAAGCAGTAACACGAAGGTTATGCCAGATGATATACCAGAGGACACTCTTATTTTGTTGTATAAGCTCAGTCAGTACTTCTATAGATAATTAGGTGCGTATATTAAGACAAAATATGCTAATTATTATGACATACGATTTGAAATATAGAGCTTCTATAGATAATTAGGTGCATATGTTAAGACAAAATATGCTAATTATTATGACATACGATCTGAAATATAGACGTGATCACTTTATGCTTATATGCTCGTACAAAATGACATTACCATTTTTGCATGCTTATAATTGCCAATCTGCCACCATTCAAGTTAGGTAACTATTGAAATCCATCAATATTTACAAAATTTGAAGACCATGTGATTAAAGTATGCAAAACCAACATTTATAGACAGGCTTAGTGAGCCATGGCAGCTTCCTGATAGCAATCATGATTTGATTCATTACTAAAGCAGACAGGCATTCTTTTTCCATAGAGTTCACAGGTCCTCCTATTTCCATTCCAGTGACCACTACCTAGTCAGATAGTATATAACAAGGAAAATAACCACAAAAGATACTACAAGAGAAAACATCCTCCTGCTTGATTTTGTCTCGAACACCTGAAGCAAAGCAAGAAGTTCACAGGCTGAAAAATCGAGTCCAGGTAAAAGGGAAAGTAAAAGCACAAAGGAGAGTTAAATAATACCATCTTAAATTTATCCATAGTTCCAGATAAAACTCCTCTGGAAGCGTCCATGTCATTTCCCTGAGTTCAAGCATAAGTATTAGGATCAACTGCTTACAGTAAGTACTAGTAATGAATTAGGATGTAGGTTACTGTAACAATATACAAACCATTCTGTCCAGCATAAGGTTATGAGACTCAACTTCCTCGTGTATATCACCTGACAACTATTCAGGTAATGCATTGTCAGAACATGAATAACAGTAATGCAAAGTTGCAATATTATGAGACACAAATAATGCAATTTGTGCATTTGAAAGATATTAACTAATTCATGGTAAAGGTGCACAAATATAATCGAAAAAGCTGAAACATACCGATGAAAGTAACTCCCACAAATTAAGAATCGTATGCCAATTAACCCTTTCTCCAGATAACAACTCCTCCTAAGACTTTGATCAAATGCTTTGAAAATATATATTGCAACATGATTGCTTCTTCCCCTCTTTTTATGTATCTTTTTGAATAATGCAAGAAGAATCATGATTAGGAGGGATAAGTGTTAATTATGACGCCAGCAACATTACAAGCATATTTTATTCGGTAAAACTTTTCCAGTATGTAGCTCATCCACGATTTACTCCTTTCTAAAGAAGCCTGATTTAAGGCTTCATGCATCATGCTCTAAAATCAATATTACAAGCAAAAGAACATAAAAGCCCGTCCATGAAGTTAACTTCCCCATCAGAAAATAACCAACGCTTCCCCAAAACCTTATCCAACAGTAATGGGAGCACATTCATCTTTCTCAAGTTACCCTCAAGCAAGACCTAGAAAGACTCCAGAAACCTACATTCCCACTTTATGACTAACACCCTGCGTCTAACTAAGGCAATATTTGAATTACAGATTCCCAATAAAACATACTCTTTTAAGCAGATTAACTCGATCCTGTAGGCCATCCATTGCTCTGTCGTTTTCTTGCTCATCAATTTCATGAGACGAGTAAGAAGATGAAGCCCTGATGCCTCCTTCTTCAATTCCATCAAAAAGAGAAGCCCTAGCATTGCGATCCCTGAAGCCAAAGATATATAATTTTAGCACATGGGTATTAGGAGAAGGTGGTTCACAAAATGTCCAGGAGATAAAAGTAGCTTCTAATAGCAGATGCAAATGTTAAGTGTTTAAATGTAGCATAATGATGGCCTCCATTTGGTAGAGAGCAACAGCTCCCGAAGATAAGTTTTGGCATTTATTAACATTTTACATTTCTTTAACTGTAAATTACAATAACTGGTTTAGGCTTTCAACTCTAATTTGATCATTAATATTATAAATTTCACTAGAACAATCTCAGCACCAGCATTCAAGAACACAACTTTGGCCCCCAATTCTCAATTTTAGAGCAACATAGTCAATTTAAATGAGTGCTGCTTGAAAATATATATTGATAACCAAGCAACTTCCATGAAGATTTCGTAGATGAAAAAAAGAAGAAAAACATGAAAAACTGAAACAAAATAGTTGAATAGAAAAAACATAAAGTTATATCTCTTGGAAACTGAATAATTTGGAAAAAATGAACTTCATATGGTTCAAACACAGATATGAAAATCCTAGTGATGAATTCTTGTTGAGATTCGAGGAGGTATATTCTGAAGTCATACAGTTTCCTGCATTAGCTATAGAAACTGTTGAAGAAAGAGAAACATAGAATAAGAGTTTGAGTGGGTGGTCCGAGACTCTGAAAGTATTTTTAGTTGACCTTGAAAAGGGGAACAAATGAACTTCTCACACTTCCCCAATGATACTGGAATGAAACCGTCAATTATTTTCAAGTTAAAAACATGCTACACAACCACAACAGGAATGATCTGATTTCTTAAAGCAAAATATTTTTACAATTCGACGGAAGGTTTTTAGTTATTTGACTATCTTGAGAAACCTCAATTAGCCAGCAACTGAAATAAGGTGCTAAGAACTAGGATTGACAGGGAAATGGTTGTTAAAAATTTTGATGAGGAAGGGTAGTATATTCAAAAGATGTCAGACTAGAATCCTTAACGGGAAAGCATATGGGCCATAAGTGGGAAAAGGGCACATATCATCCATAATGAGATATTAAGAAACACAGCTGTCCGGCTCTAGATATAGCACAGGATATCTCATTGACAGACAGAAAATTTAAGCAGCTAAGAGGAGGTACCACCCTATTTATCCAACATAAAATTGGCAACGAGGATAATAATCATTACTGTCTGAATTTCAAAGGTTGATTGTGGGATTCACATAAGTTCTTGATTGTTGAATAGAAAGATATGAAATGATATGGCTCCTTTGACAGTTCACACATAGAATTTCTCTTTTCAATTTACAGCCAGACTAAGCCTAATACCAGGCCGTCTATGCAACTTAGCTAGTTAGCTGAACAGTGATCCTCAAATTATTCTTGTAAATACATAACAACCACATTAAGAGGAAACGGGCATCTAAAATTAAATACCATGTCACTCCCAGTAACTAAACAGTGTAGACCGAAATATTTTGAATACTAAGCTCATTTATCAATCCAAATATCTAATATAGAAGGCACAGTTCAAGAATAAGGCAGGATCAGAATACATAATTTAGCACATATCATAGAAGCACCCCAAAGCTGCCGAATGCACCCAAGACTTTGTGTTCCTACGATATCTTTGATTGTGCCTCCCACGACTTACATAGATCACAAAAGTTCCCTCAGAAACACCATATAAAAGCAATTAATTGAGCAGCGTAATCGACATAATCTAAATTAAGGCCCCAAACAGAATGAGCCGAGCAAAACCTTCTCGAATTCATTCTGAGGAGTTCGGAATATCCAGAATTCCAGATAGCTAACTGAAACAGAAATGACGCCGCGGATAAACACCGTAATCCTGCAAATCAAATCTGTGCACAAAAGAAACTCATAAACTCACATTCATTTGAAATAACAAAAAACAAAACTCAAAATCCTAGGGTTTTTACAGTGAATAAATCACTGGAATTAAGAGTGATGCTCCCAATTAGAGAAGTTCGAATGCGAAAATCTTCAGATCTGAAAAATCAAACGAACAGCATTCGGCCTACCTGAAGCAGTAAATTGTTAATAATGGGAAAAGGTAACGATATCAGAGTATCAGACGCCAATTTTCGTATGCATATCGAAAATGACAGAAATGAGGAGAGAGTATGAAGACCCAAAAGAAAAGATAAAACAGAAGCAAGAAAATGAGTGCAGTTGGAATTGGGCTCTTTGTGGGCCTCACTGTAGTGTAGTTGGAATGGGCTATTTATTATTGAAAATAAGTTGAAAAAAGTATTTTTATTTTATAAATTTATATTTTTAAATTATTTACATTAAGTTGATTTAAATTTTCGACCAACCTTTTTTTTAGGTAAAATTATAAATATTAAGGTAGTATCTGCACTGGTTTAAAAAAAAAATTTATCAACTTATTTGTTAAATATAACAACTTCTCGTTTTGAGCTAAAAATATTGTTACATTTGAGTGTGCCAAGTATACTAGCCTGATATGATAGTACTCACTACCTGCAATTTACGAACAATATTTCAGGAATTGCAGATATTGTCCATCCACCTAGTTCAATTGTTACCCTTATTGCAAGAGCCTCATCATGTTCCATCTCTCTTGATCCTCGAAGAAATCGATGGACCATGTCAAGATACTTTCTGG
The DNA here is from genome assembly GCF_026168435.1 of Sesamum indicum. NCBI lineage: Eukaryota > Viridiplantae > Streptophyta > Magnoliopsida > Lamiales > Pedaliaceae > Sesamum > Sesamum indicum. The sequence continues at coordinate 16,690,000 of NC_142661.1, forward strand.
ATGATTAAGTACAACAATTCCAACCCCGACATCTTTGAGTTTATAACAACTTCATAAAAAAAAAATCGCCTTCACATTATCCGGAGGCGACGGGTTGCCGACACATGATCGCAGTGTGCTCCCTTGGTTCTATTTGTTGCATGTTTGCCTCTTCAAAAGCCAATAGTTTATACTGGAGATGATTAGCTTCAGAGGATCTTCTTGAGTTCATTCCGATTCTAAGTTCCTATTTTCAAGATTACATGTCATGGCAAACCAATTGATTTTTCCTATCTTGTAATTATTTTTACGACTTATTTACTACTACAAAAGTAAAAGTTATTGCAAACACCCCTTAAATTGTTTTTCCAAGCACTATGCCTTCAATATTTTTTTTCATTCTTAACTTTTATTTTCAAATAATCCGAACTTTTATTACTGCTTACGCATGACTTTCTCTACAATTTATTCATATCACTTTTGTGTGAACTATTTATAAACACAACGTATATATTAAAGAAATAATAATATTAATAATAAGTATCAAGGGTCCTACACCAACAAATTCTAAGTGCTGGTTTGGTTTGTATGAATGGATTGTAGATGATTGATAATAAATATTGCATTTGTGGTCCCAAAAGGACAGGTAAACAGCTAGACTTCCAATACCCAAATAACAACAATTTCAAAAAGAGTTCGCTCCCATAAATATAGTTATCCTATCCTCTCACGTCAATTCCATGAAAACTATCTAAATCGTTTCAGTGTAAATTGAAAGTTGTTGCCTTCAACTAATGGGAGATCCTAACTACTACATTCCACACAGAGAATTCGATGCTACCTGATGACCGATGATCTTAGATGGATATATTATTCAATATTACATATTCATGGTATACAATTAATTGTTTGGTTGAAGTATTTGATGTGTGCGATATTCTCTATCTTATATCAATCAAATATTTTGTTGGATTGTTTGATATTAGGATTACAATGCTGAAAGACAAATTTAATCCTTCTTTTTTATGGGAGAATATCATATGCCCATAAAAACCATTGGCTTCTAAGCTAACTATGATTTAGTAATTAGTTTATTTTAATTTTTTTATTTTATTTAAAATCAATTATTTATAACTAATAATTTCTAAAGTTACAATAAAATAATCTCTGAATATTGATGTGTCATATAATGCAAATAATTTTCTACCTGACATGCATAATAGCTCCCGTTTTTATTTATTTTGCTTTATTGTTTGTTTTTTATCGGGTTTATTTGACTCTGATTGTTATGCACAAAAATATTTAAAATAATATTTCTACAAGAATTCTTTTGTAATTTATCTTTGATCAATTCATTAGAACAAAATAAATTAAAAGGCCCAAATCTAAGATGTGATTATTGAGAATTTATCAATCTGGAAAACTATAAAACCTAAATTTGATTTAAATTTTGAATTGGGACTCAATTATAAGCCATTTGTTGGGCTTTAATTAGTAATTCATCTAAAAAATTTAATGTCAGCAATTAAATTTGGTAAATTAAAAAAATATTTTTTTATTCTCATTCTTTTTACTAATAATAGAGGCGCACTCAATCTTGTGCGATGTTAGGCTATAAAACTTTTACAAAGATTTCAGCATCTAATCTTGGTGGATGCCCAAGCGTGCCAAAAAAAAAAAAGTAGAAGAAAGACTAAGAAAACAATTCCCAATTCATACTTTTTCTATATTTGCTAACTATAAGTCCATGTTACAATCTTTGAAAAACCAAATATCAGTGCTATTCCTGAATAGTAGGTCATTTCTTTATAGAATGGTAGGCCCGTGAAAAAAAAGCGGAAGCCCGGTATCCTCCCCGGTTGTGCGCTGCTAATTGGTCCCGCTCTGGAAGCCTGGATTGCCATCCCACTTTTCAGGATCACAATTCTCCAGATTTCTTGTCTATATTGCCCCTCGTTTAAAAATGTGAAATGTGAAAAGAGAGAACCTATATGACAAGACAATTTGCCATTATTAATTTCTTGTCTATATTGCCCCTCGTTTAAAAATGTAAAATGTGAAAAGAGAGAACCTATATGACAAGACAATTTACCATTATTAAGGGCCCAAAAATGGAATTTCACCTTCCAATAGTTAATCCAATGTGTTATAGTGAACATGGTATTCAATAAACGGTTGGGAATGAGTCATTAATAGTAAACAATGGAGTGTTGAATCTGAATGTTGCAATCTTAGAATATATCCAAAGTCAATCCCGCAACAAATTTCCCATCATGAATGGGTAAACATGTCCTAAGGGTCCCAAATATCCCAATTACTCCAGTCTATTTACTTATTTTTGGACCAATCTGCGATTCACGGGGCTAGCTGATACAATATTTGATTTACTACTGATTTTAATCAGCCCAAAAGGGTTGTGATTGCAATCCTGCTAAACCCATGTGTTGTCTTGAAACCTTGTGTTGCATTATCGAATATGCCCCTAATGTTCTCCAAAATTACTCAATAACCTAGTGCAATTAATGCACCTGACACCTTTTATGACTTTTATGGTGCCAAAATCATAAATTGACACTCTTGTCAACTGCAGGGTATTTGTTAGTAAAAATGTCATTGTAACAATCGAGCATTATATCCAAAATAAATTAGTAATAAGTAAACAAATTAAAAAAAAAGTAAATAAGTTAATACGCAATCGTATCCCGACGTGTCAACGAAGACAATCAAGACTTAATCTAAATGGTCATTATCCTAAAATATTATTACACAAATTAAGTTTAATTAAAAACCAAATTGATTACAGAACCAATATGATACACTTGTCATATCATTAATTATTTTATTTAAATTATATATTAATTATATGACTAGTACATTAAACTTATCATATAATTAATTTAAATCAAATTAAATTCAATTTGAATTAAGATTTCTCAATCTCATAACAATTAGGAAACATGGCTAGATTTTTAACCTTAATAAGTACGAAAATATTTGAATTCAGTCATTTATTACCTTCCAATCTCCTTTGCGTTTCGGTTCTCCTCCCACGTGTAAAGAAAACAAAATATTCACAAAGCAACCCCAAAATTTATCCGCTCTGCCCATCAGTCCCCCCTCAATTGTATCATATTTACAATTTCCCCCCGAATCTTTTTTGGTAAATCACCCTATAAATATCCTGCAATCTACAAAACCCAATCACAGTAGTATACAGTATACACACAGCTTTCACAACTTCCTCACAAGTCACAACGTGCTTAATTCTCCAAATTGGAAGAGTACTAGGGTTTCGTCGATTGATTGAGAGCTTGAAATAGGGTTCAGCGATTTGGGGTCAATTGATTGATTGAGGTATGGCATGTGTATACATACCGGTGCAGAATTCAGAGGAGGAGGTGAGGGTGGCGCTTGATCAACTTCCCCGGGATGCCACCGACATTCTCGACATTCTAAAGGCTGAGCAAGCTCCATTGGATCTCTGGCTCATCATCGCCGTATGCTTATAAGCCCCCATTTTCCTTTTTTTTCTTTTTTCGGCGTCGAATGTTGTTTTTGTGAATGTGCATAAACACGAACATGCATGTGAAGAACTTGATGTTTTTTGACGCCTTTCAAAGATTCAATGATGAGGCTAGGTTATAAATCGAGTTTTTGGAGTTGAATTCTTTTTGTGTGTGTGTGTGTGTGTTTTAAATTTTTGGAAAGTGGAACTGAATTTTGTGTTTGCTCAGGGGTTTATCACTTTGTATGTGAGTTTGAAGGTAAATCTTTTTTATGTTAGATACATAGATTTTGTGTCTCATTCACTAAGTTTTGTTCAGGTGAATGTATTTTGATAAAGGTATGGTGTTCGGGATAAATTTTGAGTGGCGTGTCTACATGAATATGTGCTTGAAAAGAATTTCACTTGAAAACGCTAAGGGTGTCTGTTTTCGGAAATGTGTATGTCTGTGATGAAACTTGGTTTTTGAGTCGAACTTTTTGGGTTATTTCAGTGAATTTATCATCATAGAAGTGGTTGTGAGAGTTTTTGGATACATCCTTTTATGTAAGAAACCAAAGGGAAAAACATAAAATACATTTGATGTTCTTGCTTTTTGAAGAATAATGGAAGGAATATATGCATGCCTGTGTTCTATTGATCTTATTCTGTTTATTTTACTTTACTGTTTCTGATGTCTTATAATTCATTTGCAATTTTGCTTATTATTAATCGAAGGCTGTCATGTTGTCTGTATGCTGGTAATAAGTGTCTGGGAAGCTAAAGTTTTTGGAGGTGTTGGTTTGTTTTTCTGTGCAAGGTGTTAGTACTGTATTTCAAGGATGTGCATGTCAGTTGACACAGGTGCATGCTGAGTCTTGTTTCTTCCAGATTTTTATGAATCCCTTTTCTGGATGCAGAGGGAGTACTTCAAACAAGGAAAAATTGAACAATTTAGACAGATATTAGAAGAAGGATCCAGTCCAGGTTTGAAGATCTGAAATTCCTTTTGGATGAAATAAACAAACTGCATTATATATTTCGGTTAAGTTGAGTGTTTATTATTAGATCTTTGATGAATTCCGTTAATGATCAAATCTCAATGTTTGCAGAAATTGATGAATATTACGCAGATGTAAGATACGAAAGGATTGCCATTCTAAATGCTTTGGGCGCATATTATAGCTACCTTGGGAAAATTGAGACTAAACAAAGAGAAAAAGAAGACTACTTTATACAGGCCACAAAGTACTATAATAAGGCATCAAGAATTGATATGCACGAGCCTTCAACCTGGATTGGGAAAGGTAATAAACACTTGCTGCTAACTGTTGTGGCTGTGATCCTGGAAATTTTCTTGCTTTCAGAGTTGTAATAGTGATGTATATCTGACAGTTTTGTTATTGAGATCAGCCCCTTTTCTCCAATAGGTAGTCTTTACACCTTAATGCCTAATCAGAGGTCAAACTTGAACCAAGAAAATTTCTAATTTGAGCAGAGGCATGACATACTTTATTCCAGAGAAAGAAGTTGAGTCAAAAGAAGTTATAAGCTCTTCCAGACCAGTGCATAAGGTGCCAAAAAGTCAAATTTATGCTAATAAGAGAAGTTAGGTCCTATACCCTGCATAAATAAAGTGTAGGAGCTGATCAATGTGCTGTTCTGAAGAAGATGAAGAACAAATTCAGTCTGAGAAGGGAAAATGTTATATTTTTATTCTTGATATTTGTTATTCATAAGGATCATCATGATAGATTCAGTGTTCAAGGACCTTCTTCTTTGATCTTTTGTACTTATTAAATTGTATATATTTTAACCGAGGCATATTGTCCTGACCAATTTAATATGTGGCTTGCTCAATTATTATCTTCTGTATAATTTACTCACCACTTCATACCTGCATGAAGAGTGATGAATGAGGTCTTGCAATGGACAGTTAACTAGAAACCTGTCAATGGGGAGGCAAAATTTGATGTTTTCATACCAATATTAAATCGTTGTGCAAAATTTTGAAGACTACTTACATGGTTACAAGTGAAGTAAAGTGGTTTCTTGCCTAGTTAACTTTGCACTTGTGGCAGTTCTTTTTCCATTTATTATTATGTTGAATTCTTGGTAATTTGTTGCCGTGGCCTTTTGGATTGCTCCAGTTCTACTTCTTCACAAGTTTATCGTTTGTTTGGTCTTCACATTTGGGTGTTTTATGCACTTCCAGGGCAGCTGTTACTTGCCAAGGGTGATGTTGAACAGGCATTTAATGCCTTCAAGATTGTATTAGATGGAGATCGTGATAATGTTCCTGCTCTTCTCGGTCAGGTATTTGAACTTTTATACATTTTTAAAGAATTATCTCATGATTAGTAGATCCATAGTTGTCTTTGATTATTTGGAAAATTGGCTTGTGACCGTTTGCACTTCTTGCACCCTTGATTAGTGACTTCTATTTTTAGATACTGTCATTGCATAGAATCTTCGCTTCCTGATTTTGTGATGATGACGTTTGAAAGTAGATACTCATGCATTAGAATGCTTTATATCGATGAACTTGAGTTCTCTTTTAATGGTTGCAATAGTGTTATGGCCTACACTTTTGTGGTAAAGTATGTTTTGGACAACAAGTTTTGTATCAAATTCACATTGCTTCGATTCTTTCTTTTCCTTTATTTTCTTAGGATATGTGCTATGTTACAGCAGGTGGGAGCTGAGTTGAACTCCACTTTGCTGAAATATATTCATTGCTTATTTGTTGTTTCATATGAGGAACATGAGGAAGGGTTCAAAGAGAATGTTGTTTGCTTACCCAGTGCACCTGATAATAAATTTCTTTTATCCATGTAGGAAAGTTTCAGTTTCTTCGAGTCAATTCTTTATTCCTGCTATAAAATTGTTAGAAATACGAGTCAAGAAGGGTTCCTCATCAGTCCTATTCTTACACCTTTCCTTTGGATCCTGCGGAACATGATATGAGGCCTCTTACATCCCCAAGTGCTTCTATCTTTAAAGCTCTCATTTCCATCTGCATTAGTGGACCCAGGCCTTACAATTAGATTTGTCTAGTCTCGATAGATCTTTTAAGGCCACATTCATCTTATGTCTCAGAATTGGATGTGAATGCGTATTCTATAGTACACAGGGTTGACTAATTGTCTGCATTGAATTAATCTGGCTCTTATAGCACTTAACTATTTTCTATTGTGTGCAGGCATGTGTTCACTTTAGCCGTGGACGATATTCTGATGCGCTGGAGTTATACAAGGTTCATTTAATTTCCTTTATACCATTTGAAGCAAGATATTAACCAACTTTTTGGGACTATTTATGTTTTCGATTTCCTTGGTTATATGGTTTTTGTTAGAGAGCCTTGCAAGTGTATCCTTTGGCTCCTTCTGTAAGAGTTGGAGTAGCTCTCTGCTACTATAAATTGGGTCGTTTTGAAAAGGCAAAGCAAGCATTTCATCGTGTTCTACAGGCAAGTTATCACTGAACATGAGCCCATTCATCAATTAAGCTTATCTGCTGCTTCAGATTTTTCTTGACTTGATGAAGCTTATGATTTGCATTTGTACAACTTCTTGACTGCAGTTAGATCCAGAGAATGTTGAAGCACTTGTGGCACTTGGAATTTCAGATTTGCAAACTAATGAAGGTTATTTTCGCTTATGTATATATGAGTTATTGCCAGCACAAGATGTGAAGATGCAAATAAGTTCACAAATTATAATTGCTCTGACTAGATGATTATTGGATCACTGGAATTGCAAAATTTCTTGCGGCACAGCATTGATATTTTGTATTTGTTTCAATTTCTTGAATCTTTGGATAGGATTCAGATTCCTTAAAAGTAGGACTATTGCCCCTATAATTTCCGAATCTGAAAACCAAGTTTTCCATGTTTTCTGGTTCTTTTTTATGGAAATGTAAGACCAAAAACTTGCAACACAATTCAGCTGTCCACACTATATCTTATTTGACCACCTTTCTCTCTTTCTTTCATCCCTCAGGCATTGATTTCTTCTCGGTCTTTTCTATTTGTATAATATGTTATCCCAACATAATTATGCAATAATGTACATATGATCTGTTTGTAGTATTATATATACAAATCTCTCTGCATGTAATAATGACATTCTTTATCAAATTGTTCATGTATAGATTCATTTCTTTTAGATGATATATCAAACCTTCGGAGAAAGTATCTTGCCCATTTCTGGCATTCAGATTCATAACAATAAGATACAACCTGTCAGGCCATGGGCCTGAGTTGATTGTTTCAATTCCTCCTCTAATTTTGCTGTTTTGGGGGAGAAACTCGGTTCTAAGCTTACTCATGAACAACTATTATGAGTTTTCCCTTTTGTCTTCACCCTGTTTTATGGATATCTTACTTCATATCTCATGCCAAATTTGTGCAGCTGCTTTTATTCAGGGTGGGATGGAAAAGATGCATAAAGCTTTCGAGATTTATCCTTATTGTGCAATGCCGCTAAATTATCTTGCCAATCATTTCTTCTTCACTGGTCAACATTTCCTAGTTGAGCAACTGACTGAAACTGCACTTGCTGTAACTATGCATGGCCCAACAAAGGCACATTCTTACTACAATCTAGCTCGATCTTACCACAGCAAGGTTGTTGACATCAGCAATGTTTGTCTGTATATAATTCTGTGCTTGATTTTCAAATATTTCTTTGGTAAAAAATTCTGGAGTTGTCAATACTTATCTCCCCTTGTTTCTTCTATAGACTTATGATTTCTCATATTGGCAATTAAATGAGCCATCTCAACTAATCCATTTTATCATGCTTGTAACTGTTATTTCTTCATTTTTATTTGTTCCTATTTTATGTATTTGCTTCATTTCAGGGGGACTATGAAAAGGCGGGAATGTACTATATGGCATCTGTAAAAGAAAGCAATAACCCACACGAATTTGTATTACCTTATTATGGTATGTCAAATATTCTGTCCTATATTCTATTCTACATAGCTGACTATCAGGCAGAAAATGTTGATCACATGTCATTGTCGTAGGGATGAAACATTGGTCACCGATTACAGTTGGGTCAAGTATTTAAATTGGAAATAAGAAGTTTCTCATGAAATCATTCTTTTCTAATTACTTCAAGCAAGTACACCACTTTATAACTCAAGTTTATTTGAATACAAAAAGAAGCTATTGCATGAATATTAGAAAGCTTGAGAACCATTTGCTGCTATGGATAACAATTTGTTTAAGTGAAAGTAAATTAATAAGAAAGAAGAGTGTTAAAGAAAATGACTAAATCAAGCTGAGTAGGTGTTAGGATTTCTAAAGTAGACTGAATGGCTTTCTAGCTCAATTTTATATTTCTATCAACTGGAGAAATAATTTACATGGAAGCTACCTTGTCATACCTCACAAGATGCAGTGAGGCGATTCAACTTAAGAACCCCAGATATTTGACTACATTTTACACGGTACTATTATGTGCTTTGTGCAAATACATATAATATCTTCTGAGGAAAGACACAAACAAGTAACCGAATTTGCTGCAACTTTGATGTGTGCTTCTCTGCCCTTGTACACTTTGCATCCCTCTGTCGTCTTATCTTGCCATTCTGAATGGGTAACTCTTTCTTGGGGTTAAAAAGGATGACTGATGATATGTACATTGTAGTGGTGCCTAACCTCGCTCATATATGTTGTTCTGTCATTCTAAAATAAGTTAAGGTGAACCATTGATGAGTTTCTGCAAGACCTAGTTGAATGGTTAATTGCCCATGATCTAGTGGATGATTCCATATTGAAATTGTATCATGTTTGCTTCTTGAAATTGCTATTTGTTTTTTAATTTCTGGTATATCTTTTTCAGAGCAATTGTTGATTGAACACTTGTGCTTGCTTGAAACAGGTTTGGGTCAGGTCCAACTCAAACTAGGAGATCTACGAAGTGCCTTGACCAATTTTGAAAAAGTCTTGGAGGTTCTGCCAGAAAATTGTGATACATTGAAAGTGGGTGAAAAGTTATTGTACACTGTATCCCATAGTTTGTTAAAGACCTAACCTTCATTTCTTTTGACATAGGCTCTTGGACACATTTATGTTCAGCTTGAGCAGAATGAGAAGGCCCAAGAACTATTTAAAAAAGCCACCAAAATTGATCCTCGAGATCCTCAGGTGACCCTGTTGTTGCAGTTTTTTCCCATTCTGTTTGTTTTGTTATAGCTTGTATTGTGGGTATCATTGCGTAAAGGGTGAGGCAGACATCATTTATGCAACAATCTCCCAAAGTAATAACTTTTGCAAATTACAATACTTAAGCTTAATTGATAGCACTACTCAGGCATCAAGTTCAGAAAGTCACAGTGAGGGTTCACACCAATTCCATAAAGTTAAAGGTCATAACACTAAAAACTGCAGTCTTTCACTGAACCCATTTTTCCTTTGACTGGGTGTTGATATATTTCTATGAAAAAAAAAAAACATATATTGCCATATGTTTGCCTGATGGACTGGGAGCGTACGCATTTTTGCTGTAATGAATCTCACATATCTTGTGAAGAATGCACTTCTCTGTAATGTTTTTCAGACCACATGCAGGGATGCTTTTTAATATCAGGCCCTAGATGTTCAACTCCTACTTGATGTAAGGTGCAAGAATAGATTAGTGAGTCAAGCTTCCACCCTAGTTTTGGCTAAGTTGTATTTCTGCGTTCCACTCATACTAGCAGCCGCAAGAACATGCTGATCAGGCTAGATACTGCATCATAGAGTTATCTTCATCTCAAACTTATATTTTGAAATTTGAATATTTGGAATGGAACCTGGCCTTCGAAGTTTGCCCTCTAGGAACTCAAAAGGGAAGTCGACTGGGCCCATGGGCTGTAATCATGAATCACTGCATGTATGCCATCCTGTGCAGAACTCAGTCTCCGAGACTCTTCTAGGATATTAAACCAGAAGCTTTCACTTTTCAAAATGGATCAAACTTTAGCGAATACAATAATGTATATTAACCAAAGACGAAATTCCCTCTATATGGGCTCTTTGCTGTGCTTAACTTATCAAGTCAAATATGACGTCTTCTTGAGGTCTCCAGCAATGACATGCTATCAGACAATTTCTTTCTTGCTTTTGACTTTTATATATGCTGCCACATCTTTGCAGGCATTTCTGGACCTTGGTGACTTGCTAATTTCAACAGACATTGGTGCTGCTTTAGATGCCTATAAAACTGTAAGTGCTTTCCAACATTAGAGCTTGATTGTTTGGGGCAAAAAGTGAATATTTAAGAGAAATGGAAATATCAGGGATGTAGAAGGAAAAAAATTGTGTTTGGTTTGAAAGAAAAGATGGAGCAGAAGGATGTAGGTGATATTCCTCCAGAACCCAATTTTGATTTTTCTTGGAAGGTTGGGAAAACTAACAAGACAAAGGATTCCTTATTTTGATTTTTATTTATCATATTATCCATACGCATGAAATCCTTTCAACTCTATTCTATTCTATTTATCTGCTGCTTATCTATCTCCCTTGTCCTACTAAATTAGTGTTTATTCTCGTAGTTATGCCATCATATATGTCAAGAAAAAGAAAAAATTGTGCCAGCATAATGCTGCCACACTGTCAGTAATTTACTCCAATTAGAATGACCTGGGTATCCTATGTCTTGGAGTATTTTGTTAGTTTTTCTTTGATTTCAAGACATGGGGTAGAATAGATAAAGATACCTCTAGTAATATATTAGATGTGGCATATAAAAAAATATTGCATTTTTGTTTTTGTTTTTTGCTTATTATTCCTGAAGAGTTCTCAAATTTAATTTATCACTTTACTATGATTAATTTTAAAAGTTTGTTTCTATAGAAATTCAAGTTATCAAGCAAACAAACAGAAGAGAAAGGATTAATTGGTAAAACTACTAATTAGTCCTTCCATCCCACTTTTTTTTCATTGTACTACAAGGGATAACTTATATAGTTCTCTTGCATCTGAACCATACCCAAGACTTGAAGGAACAAGGATTACACTTTCCCTATATAAAGCAAAACCTGCTAGTCCCTCCTCCACTTCCCCTTCCTTCTCAGCCTTAGGGTTCTCAAGTACAGCAGTTGTTTCCCATTCCATTTTTTATGTTTAGTAAACTGCAAATATGCAGTTGGTCTATTTCACCACATAAGAATTCATCCAACAAAGTATTCAAAAGTATTGCAATTATGAGGATTAGCTTCTCATGTTCTCTTTTCTTGTGGAAAATACCTGGAAAATGAAACTAAAGAACAAAGAAATCATATAAAACACCTATTTGGACACAGAGAAAAGGTGAACCTAGACTGGTTCTCTGTTTGAAACTAATATCCAAAAATCTAGTTTAATACAGACAAAAGCAATGAATGTTTTCTATAATCATCTAAACTTCTTTCTCATCATCACAATGTGAAGTTTCTTCGTTTCTGATTCTATCTCTTGTATCATAAACATGAAGAGGGCCTTTGTCCACATAGTGATAGTCACCGTCTTTCTAATAGCAAGAGGACCCCGTCCAATAATGGATCACTCTCCTTGTTCCTCTTATTTGGACAAGGAAGCTTTTCGAAGCTTTACTTTCGAGGCTGGCAATAAGACTAGAGAATAGTGTTTCCTATCAGAGGAAAGCTCTATATAGTAGTAACTGTGGGAAACACTATTCTCTAGGCTTATTACCAGCCTTTCTCCCTGCTATATATATATGCATAGGTGGGTGGGGAAGGTTTAGTAAAAGGAGTATACTTACTGTTGTCTTCTTTTACAGAATACTCAAACATCTCATTTCTTGGTGCTTGTTTTATATAGTTCCCTTGTTTCATACTTCATCATATCCATTTCTAATTCTGGAGTAATTTGATATTTTATTTCAGAAATGAGCAAGCTAATTGATAGCAGAGATTTTTTCCATATATAAGGCTGTGACAAGAGTAAAATGTTGTCTTGCTTGTCATGTCAACATATAAAAAATTAAGTACCAGATGATGGCTCAACTAAGTTTGTGAAACTATACAATTTTCTTGCTGTGACTAGTGTGGACTATTTACTCATACAACTCCACACATCACTGAATTCTGTAATTTTGTACAGGCACGTAATCTGCTGAAAAGAGGGAATGAGGAAGTACCTCTAGATCTGCTTAACAATATTGGTGCCCTCCATTTTGAAAGGGGAGAGTTTGAGGTACGTACGTGTCCTTGATGTACTCCTTCAGTCTGATACGCTTTGGCAGTTGCAATGCTAAATTAAATTGCTTTTGGGTGGCTGCAATGACTTTTGATTCCAGCTTGCTGGGGAGATGTTTAAAGAAGCTCTGGGAGAGGGCATATGGTGCAACCTTTTTGGTGCTGAAGAAGAATCCATTCTTCACATGGCACAAACAAATGCTGAAGGAGAAACTCCAGGTCATGAAGTGCGACAAAGTCAAAATCGCAGGGTTAATTTAATAAATAGCGCACAGTATCCAGTTGATGCTAGCTCAAGCATCCATCAATACAAGGACCTACAGTTATTTCATCGGCTTGAGGAACAGGGTTTATCAGTGGAACTTCCATGGAATAAAGTTTCAACATTATTTAATTTAGCACGAGTCTTGGAGCACATGCATCAGACTGAATCAGCCAATATCTTATACCGCCTGATCTTATTTAAGGTATTAATGTCTTTCTGGTGACTGTAGTCACTGATGGATATTTGGCTGAAAATTGATTTCAATTGGCTGGAACTTAGCTTTTAATTCAACATAAGTAGCTGTGTTCTAATTGTGATTTTCTCACCTGTTTATGGCATTACATGAATGCTGGGATAACAGTTATCTTTCAGTTGATTGGGGCATTTAACAGGATGCTGAATGATCAATTCCGTAATGTGTGTTCACTTTACCATCTTAGATTTCTGATATAACATCCTCTAATCTAAATTATAATGCACATATGGGAGTTTGAACCAAAAAAAATGGACTGGAATAGTAAGTGACTAATTCTGGATGGAGCTACTAATACTCTCATTGTTATTTTACTAATTTTGATTTCTGAGTCACAGCTTTGCATGGCGTCTTGATGTGGAATCATATCTATGAACTGTATTATATCTCAAAAACCAGTGTAGTTAATTTGTTTACAAATTTTATATCCCATTAAACTCTAATTGCTTTAGGTAGAAACATCTTTATAAGTACTTTGCGCTAGGCATTTTAACTGATAAAATGATTTGCTTTGGATGCTGAGGATGTTTGATAGTTGGCTCATGGCATGATAAAGAATGAAGTTTCTCATTCTGATGCATCACTTTTCATATGTGACTGCTAGATTCTCTTACACTGATTCATAACTTGTCCTGCGGTTTTGTATGTATATTACTTGCCATGATATTTTATGAATGAGTGCTTTTTGTGGAGACTGTCATGTTTCCAAGACGTTGAAACCAATGGTTCTTTATGATCCCACTGGAGTGAGATTTCAACTCTTTCTGCCCTATATGTTATCGTTGACGCATTTCTTTTTACCTTTGTCATTGATTTCAGTATCCAGACTACACAGATGCTTATCTGAGGCTTGCTGCCATTGCAAAAGCTCGCAACAATGTTCAAATTAGCCTCGAACTGGTTATATTCCTTTGCAAGTCTTTCTTCATTACTTTGACTTCTACACAGGTCTTTGTAAATTTTATTGTATTCTTCTTTAAAGTGAGGTTTTTGGCGACAGATTGGTGATGCACTAAAGGTAGACGAGAAGTGTGCTGATGGTTTATTAATGCTTGGTGACTTGGAGCTTAAGAATGATGACTGGGTCAAGGCAAAAGAAACTTTCCGGGCCGCGAAGGACTCAACTGATGAAAAAGATTCTTATGCAGCAGTTTGTCTGGTAAGTTACTAAATTTAGGATGCTTTCCTAGTTACGTTTTTGTGATGATTATATCAGCAATTTATTATCCCCAAAACTTGGTGCTTGTTAAAGGTACTCTGAGTTCTCTCTTTTTATACGTTCATGGTGTGCAATGTGGGGAACTTAGTATCCTTTTTCATTCTTTCATGGATCTGCATAATAGAGTTTATGCACTCCCGAGTTTGTATAATTAATGTCAACTAGCCATTTCTGTAACTTATGTACTTGCCGTCGTATCTGCCAGGGTAATTGGAACTACTTTGCTGCAAATCGCAACGAAAAAAGAGCTCCTAAGTTGGAAGCTACACATTATGAGAAGGCCAAGGAACTGTATACAAAAGTATGATAGCTACCTTCTTTATGTTTTATTTAATACCTAGTGTTTTATTTTTCTTTTCTTTATGCCCTTTCCTAGACATTTCGATTAAACTTCTATTTTGGAACCATGTGCGTTTGGTGGCTTAATTGCCTTCTGATAAGCTGAAACCACATAAATCCTGTCGGCTAGTTTGCATTTACTTAAGTGGCATTTTCTGCTTTGCAATTCTTTTGTTATTTAGACATAGTGGTTAAAGGTGCACAGTGCACCGCGGCAAAAGGGTCTCGAGCCATAGCACACGGCTTTTTAAAGCACGGTGCATAAGTATAGAAATAAATTATATATTCATACGTCACTATCTTTTCACATCAATAACGCACAAATAATTAAATATAAACACTAGAAATTGCTTTGATCATCTTACCATAAAATAAATATGCAAAACAACTAGTCTTATGAAAAAAGAGTTCAAAAAATGCAAGACCATTAATCAAATCCTACATAATCATTATAAAAACGAACAAACATAAAATATCTATACTCCGACTCCCTTTCTTCCGCAAGGACCAAACTTGAAACTGTTGCCGCTGCTGTTCCGGGCTGTTTCCCCCGCTGTCGAAGATGCAGTGTGAGAGATACGCGAAGAGAGAAACCACAGAAGGGCTCCCGACCAAAACGCTGTTTTCTTCTCTATATTCTTTGATCTTTTTGTTCATTTTTTTAAAACTTTAGAAAAAGCCCAGCCTTTATTTCAGGGCTTGCAGAAGGCGCGCCTATTTGCCGCATCGCAAAGCCCAGTGCGATTTTCTGAAAATGGCGCTGGTCTTGCGCCTCGCGTGCCTTAAATAACTGTGATGTAGATCTAGAATTCAGTTTATATGCCCAGAATCAAATTCCCTGTGTGATGTATAGATTTCATCCTGCCAGGTTCTGCTGCAGCAATCTGCCAACCTCTATGCGGCAAATGGTGCTGGTATGGTATTTGCAGAGAGAGGCCAATTTGATATAGCTAAGGATCTTTTTACTCAGGTGAGTTGCCACTTGTTCTAAATCAATAATGAGGGGAATAAAGATCTATTCTTGTTTTAATTATCTTATCTCGGCTATTCTGCAGGTTCAAGAAGCTGCAAGTGGAAGTTCTGACGTCGAGATGCCAGATGTGTGGATCAACCTGGCTCATGTTCACTTTGCTCAAGGGAATTTCGCTTTAGCTGTGAAAATGGTTAGTCAATTCTGGTCATAATAGTTTTGTGAGATCGAATAGCCTTCTTAACCTTGTGGCCTTTAAAACCATCATGCTCATCTGTGCAGTACCAAAACTGTTTGCGCAAGTTCTACCATAATACCGACAGTCAAGTGCTTCTCTACTTAGCACGGACACATTATGAAGCTGAACAGTGGCAAGACTGTAAAAAGACTTTACTGAGAGCTATCCACTTGGCTCCTTCAAATTACACATTGAGGTTTGATGTTGGAGTTACTCTACAGAAGTTCTCAGCATCAACACTTCAAAAGACAAAAAGGACTGTGGATGAGGTAGTCATCTTTTATCTTATGCTATTTCTGTTTTGACATGATGGGAATGTCTTGGATACTTCCATCTTGATCTCTACTGCATCTAGGCACTTCCGAAGGTTTGATTCCCCCACCCCTGGATTGGGGGGTGGGCTGGCCATGCATTACCTCAAAACAATTCTGGAAGAAAATGTCCTAGTGCTCCTTATGCATAGCAGTCATTTACATGTGTTTTCTCTTATTAATTGATAGCTTAAAATTACTGAAAGTCAGATCATGGGAAGGCAGATGTTTATTAACTCATGATTTTAAGAGATATCAGAAAATATTGTCATTTAGCTTTTATTTTCAACAAACCATGTTTGTTCCATTGTGCAACTAAATTAAGGTGCTGCAATTTTCCCAAAATTTTCAGATGAAACTAGTTAATCTCTTCAAGGAACTGGTAATTTGAATAAGTGGTGAATTTCTAAGGCACTTATCCAGCCTATTTGTCAAGGAAATCTAACTCGAGAGATTTTCTGGGATCAGCATGGCAGTGTAGTAAAAGGCACGCCATGGCGCATGGCGCGAGAGGCACAGCCCTCGTGCCATACGGCGCGCGCCTTCGTCATGGCGTTGCCATAGCGTGCGCCTGGACGCCTTTTTGGCGCTGCCCAAGCACGCCATGACGAAGGCAGCCTGGGCGGCTTGGGTTCTGGCTGGGTGCCTAGGCCCGTGAATAAAAAAATAAATATAAATAGAAAAGGAATTTCAACAAATTAAGTACTTTCCATGCATGGGTAACTTTCATTCTTGACTCTTCTTTATTCAGTTCTCTCTTCTTCCTCTTCCATTGCATCTTCTTCTCAGTTCTTCTCTTCTATAGTAGTCTGCCGCTGCTGTTCACTGTTTATTTACGGTATACTTTTTTTCTAAAATTTATGAAATGTAAATTTTTGGGGTGTACAGCAATACAAGCTGTAATTTTGCCGACTAAATCATTGAAATTGATGTGATTTTGTTAATCTTTGAGTGCTTTAGTTGTTCTATTAGTGTTTTCTTTTTGGGATGATTAATTACAGTATTTTATTGTAGACTGATAGACTTCCACATTCACATTATCAAAGCTAAGAGCATACATTATTTTATATGTCTTATTTAACTCCTTATAGATTAATCTAGTCAAGATAATACTAATTATATAAATATATAGATTATTTCTTATATTTGCTCCATCCTTCAAAAAGGCGCGCACCGCGCCATGCGCCATGGCTCCAGGAGCCCTTGGCGCCATTGTGTGCCATGCGCCACTGACTACTATGCAGCATGGTAACTAGAATGTCCTTCCCTGTGTCAACAACTGGACACCGGAAGTAATATGAAGTGAATTAGTATAGCTGCTGAAGATGTTTAATTCCATTTGCCATCCAGTCGCTCTATGAGAATTATGAAAAGTTTCTCGGAGTTATCCTTGTTGCTTAGGTTCAAATCAGATAAACTGTTCACCTTGTATGCAACTTGAGCCTTTTAATGGATCTAAAGCATGAGTGCCGCATTACAGAGTGTGCCTTGTTGGTATATCTTACTAGGAGCAACAGAACAAATATATCAATATTCTTCTGAAAGATTTTGCATGTTTTTTGGTTTGCACTAACTAGGGTCTCACATGTTTTCGCTTTATTCACTCTCCCTCTCTCTCTCTCACATGGATTGCTTTCTGGACGTGGTAGGTGCGCGCTACTGTAGCAGAGCTCAAGAATGCTGTTCGTCTGTTCAGCTTGTTGTCTGCAGCTTCAAACCTTCAGTTTCATGGTTTTGATGAGAAGAAAATCGAAACTCATGTTGCATATTGTAAGCACTTGCTGGAAGCAGCAACTGTCCATTGTGAGCTAGCTGAGCGTGAAGAAAGACAGAATATGCAACGATTGGAAGTTATGCGTCAGATGGAGTTGGCTGACGAATCCCGCAGAAAGGCGGAAGAGCAGAGAAAATATCAGGTGAGTATCTGTTGTACTCTTTTTACTGTCTGTAGTAAATTCTTTGCCTCTTCATTTACTCATATATAACTTAAAAGCAGATGGAGAAAAGGAAACAAGAAGATGAGTTAAAGCAAGTTATGCAACAAGAGAAACATTTGGAGCGCATCAAGGTAATGAATTGTTGAGTGCTATTGGGCTAGAATTATTCATCTTCGGTATTCTGACCATCTTTGATTTCTGTTTTCCTTTCGTTTTTAATTTTCTCTTTCATATTTTTATATTACCATTTATTACATTGTACAAAGCGTCATCACTTGCTGAGTGAATATATAAATTGAACACTAACAAATGGAACTATTATTCTGATTAATTTTCTTGGTAACTGTTTTGTCTGAAGTTGATTGCAATTATTTTCTCAATTGAATATTATCCAGAATGGTCATGGAAGTAGAAGAGCGAATCTGAATGAGTCCTCATTTCTGTGAATTTTACTGTCCACTTCCTGATTATTTTTTCAGTTGTTATCTAAATGGTTAATGATTGATACGATGTTATGTTTTGATCAGATCAATTATTTTGACAGTGATTTCTACCAAGGTCTAAATTGTGATATGATCAACTAGTATTTTTCTCAGTTGAGAAAATGAACTTAAGAATTTGCTACTGCCCCTGTGGGTTAATAGTTGTTATATGTTCTTTAGGAACAATGGAAGAGTAGCTCTTCTGCTTCAAAGCGGAAAGACAAACCCCAGACTGAAGATGAGGAGGGTGGGGCTAGTGAAAAGAGGAGGAGAAGGGGGGGAAAGCGGAGGAAGAAGGATAAGAGATCACGCTATGAATCGGAGGAAGCCGAAGCTGAAGTGGATGATCAAGAGGAAATGGAGTATGATGACACCAATATGGGCTACAGGGAGCAGTATAATGATGCAAATGACAATGAAGATAAAGACGGCGACATTCCCCAAGATGTTCTTGCAGCAACTGGCCTGGAAGATTCTGACGCCGAGGATGATGCAGTAATTCTCTCTCCCCCTGTGTGTGTGTGTGAGAGAGAGAGAGAGAGAGCTCCATGATTGTCAAAGAAGCGTAATATAATTTTCGTGAGGGCGTTATCAATCTTTTCTACCTCTTCCCTAAGCATGGCATCTTCTTTATCTTGCACCGACACGGAAAACCTTGCTCCTTTCCCATGTGCCCTTCATAGAAACAGAGCTAATTGCCACTTTGTCCTCGAGTATAACCAGCACTTCATGTCATTTAGATAAGCCATTTTGAGGTATTAGATGCTTGTCATCTGCTAAGTGGATGATCCTTCATTCTTTTGCCTTTTGTCGTGCATGTTCATGGTTTGTTCATAATCCATTACAAGATCCAATTTCAAGACCTCTTTTTCATTTTAAATTACCTTCTATTCCATCTGATTGACTTGTCTCTTTTTCTTGTCATATCTCTTCTTGATGAAGGCTGCACCTTCAAATACAAATCGACGAAGAAGGGCTTGGTCAGAATCAGATGAAGATGAGGAGCCATTGCAGAGGCAACCAGAGGCCGATCACGAGACTGATATGCAGGTGAGTGACGGAGAAGCAAATGGGGCCAGTGCTGGTGCCGGTGATGATGAAGAGTGAGATGTCCTTTAGAATGAGTTCCTTCTAAAACCATCACCAATTTAACGTTAACTGGTGGCTGAATGTAGTGAAACAGCACCTAGATTGTGCCATCTTTTCTTATGTAAAGATACAAATTTGATTTCTAACAAATTGCTGATGTTACTAAAATTTCATATTCAGCTTAGCACACTCAACTAATAGCTGTTTCTTGAGATATGGTTTCTTATAACTATTTTACTATACAAGTGTCAATATTTACTGTCATGACTTGAAAAGTTATTATTCAAATTATAGTACTAAAGGCCTCCTAATGATTATGAACACACAATAAATGATGTATTCATTTGGTAACTTATAGGAATATGCCCTTGGCTGCTGCTATCTCATCTCTCACCATGTTTTGATAATAATTTATTATATTATGTTGTTTGTAATGCACATATAGAAGTTTATTAATTTTTTTAATGAGGTGTATAATATTGAATATTCACACCAATTCCAAGTTTCAAGCACACCGAATGTGTGGGTCTTTTCTCACTTTTGTATATCCTTCAATTATTATTTTGAACTATATACTTTGAAATTATTTTCTTAAATCTTTCGTTTAAATATTAGCCATTCTATCCAAATATAACTTATTAGTCAGAATGTCACACTGAATGTGGACTGCCAAAAATGGTACGAAAAAGAGTAAGTTAAGAAGTGGAGATTTAGAAGCATGTGCATGTCTGGTTCAAAATCCTGAAAAAAGAGTGTCAAACATTTGGAACAAACAAACAAGTGAAATAGAGAGCATCATTTGGCTCTTTTTTCCCGGATTGGATTGTTTTATAGCAAATCTTGTTATATCTTCTGCTCCATTCTATATACATATATGATGTGTATAATTTTTTATTTTAAAATCAAAGTAAAATCAAAGTCAAGTTATTGGCGATCGTACCTACTTAATGAGAATGCTCTCAAGTCTAGTCAATGTCTTTTTGATGATACGATTATCAGGTGTGAACTCAAATAAGGAGGGGGCCCCACCAATCATAGTGTTCACTCTTCCCATAAATAATGTCATATCTATGCACGTGATATGTATATATTACATAGAGTAAAAAATAGAGTAGAATTTTCAACGTAAAATTTGGTCCTCTTCTTTCCCCATGCTTTTTTGCCTTGTGCTTGCACTTATCAAATCCTACTTCAACACTCCAGACGGTTTTCGACTCTGGTTACCATCATAATAGATTTTAAATTAAGGTAAATTACAACCACCTCTTGCCATGACCAAAATTTGATCTGCCCAACCTTTTGTTGCCATGGTCCACTCTCCACTCAGCCCACTCTCTCCGTAATCCACTCACCTTCTCTGTAATCCACGCCGCTATTTTCCTTCTTGAATTCTTCCTTTACCGCTCTAATCTCTCACTGCTATTAATGGCCTCTCTCTATAAATACTTCTTCCTCCATGCATCTAATACACGATCTAACAGACAGAACAAAAACCTTCCCCCCTTTCTCCTATACTAGTAATAGTGTTCTTCGAACCCTTTAATTGAAAATTTTAGTGGTTCGGGTGACTGAGGCTGTTTTTGAGTGGTTGAAGCCTTTGGTGGCTGTTTGAGTAGTTGAAGCCTTCGTGGCTTGTGTTGGGTATAGCAACCGTGTGTAGTTGCTGACCTAAGCGATGTGGGTTTCTCACCGGATTTAGCTCCCCTGAGCCTTTTATTTAGTTCTTGGTTTACTATTTATAATTACTCTTTCATTACATGTATTATCTTTTTTATATTATTAGATTCGATATTATTCTTGTAGTATTTGTTATTGTAATATGGACCTGTATTAAGAATTTTTGTAATCCACTAATTTTCTGTAATAATTTGATTTAGATTTATTTATTTGGACTCATCATTGCTGGGATAAATTCCCTGCAAGCTCAATACAATAGGCGAATTCCTAATCAATATGTTTAGATCTGCATGATTCCTTGTAATGAAAACTAAAAATATCAAATTCGTTATATCTTTTATTTCATTTAATATATATCACAAATACAAAAATTATGTTATCTTCAATTAGAAAAAATTATACACGTAATATGTGTATGTTATATAGAATAAAAAATAGGAATAATTTCATTTACACTCCTTCACTTATTGCATTTTTATACAAGCCATTCCCACCTTTTAAAAAAAAAATAGAAACCACCCCCAACAACCATTAATATTCAAAAATGTCCCTGTTGACTAGGTCAATTTTTAAAATAATTTTTCAAAGACAGAAATGATCTTAGGGTGTTTCTGCAATTATCAAAAGATAGAAGGGGTGTCAAAGTAATATTTATGAAAATGAGTAATATGATCCCATATATATTTTTATTATTCAATCTAATTTTTAATTTTAATTTAAATCATTTTATTAACTTTTTTTTTATCTCTATATAAAATTGCATCCTTTAAAAATTAAAATATTGAATTATTTCAATTAATATATAAACAAAATTAGTTAATAGATTATAAGTTTAAATTAAAAAATTATCACATTTGTATAAATTATTTGAAATTAAAAAACTAGCTGTCCTCTATTTTTATTTATAACTAAATTTTACTAAATTAAAAAATAATTTATTATTTTATATAAATTTAATTAAAATTAATAAAATAAATTAATTTATTTATTCAACAGATATTTTAACGAAATGGGGGTTAGGGTGGGCTGGTGGTGTATTTGGGGAAGAAGGGATAATTTTTTTAAAATAAATAATTAGTTATTTTATTAATTCTAATATGATTTATATAAAATACATAAGTTATTTTTAATTTTTATTTTAGTAAAATTTAATAATTTTACTAAAAGGGATAATTTATATATTAATTAAATAATTTAATATTTTTATTATTAAAGGTGCAATTCTATATAGAGATTCAATAAAAAAAATTAAATAATGAAAAAACATGGGTTATGTTACTCATCTTAAAAAATTACTTTGAGATCCCTTCTACCTTTTTATAATTATAAAAACGCCCCTAAGAGCATTTCTGTTTTGAAAAATTATTTTAAAAATTAACCTAATTAACAGGGACCTTTTTTTTTCTTTAAGAATCACCAGGGGCATTTGTAGATTTTAAAAGTTGTCAGAGGTAATTTTTATAATTTTTGAAAAGATAAAAAATAATTTATGTAAAAAAACAACAAAGCAAAGAATATAATTATAATTATTTTTAAAAAATATTAAAGAATTAAAATAAAAAATTCGAATCGATTCGAGAAAAAGACACAAAAAACATAATAAATAGAGGTCCACAAGTAAAAGCTATTATTAGGGGTTTGAAAGGCATCACAGGAAACAGGCAGAAGACAGTCAAGGGATGTATCTTTCTCTTCTGATGGAAAAGTACAATACATGTGGCAGATACCTTTCAAACAAATAAAACTAAAATACTAATACATTGAGAAAGAAAACCTAAATACATTATAATTCCATAGAAAAGAACAACAGTTTCCAGGCCACAATGCACATTTATACCCATAGATCAAACAGGAAACCATTGTCCCACCATCATTTAACCACTCTGCTGCTCTTAGATTCCAGGAAACCTACTTCTTATCTTCATCTTTTTTTTTTTTTTTTTTTTCTGCAAAGAAAAGGGAGAAGAGAGTGCAGCTGTTAGATGATGCTGTAAAGATGTGAGTGTAATTTGTTGACATGATTCTTACCATTTTTGGGTCATGAAGAAGTCATGCAGGGAGTTTGGGGGTGCAGATATGGAGAGCTGAGTTCTGTGGCTTGATGACAGGTTTTCATCTGGATTAGGCCAAGAATCTTTGTGTTTAGGTGGGAGTTCATCAAGGAAGTGGTGCATGACTTTCTTGGGCTGATCATGATCCCTCTGATCAGGGTTCAAAAGCATATCAGTGTTGTAGTAATGGTTTTGATCATGGTTATGCTGGTCTGTAAGGATTTGGAGCTGCTGCTGCTGCCTGTTTTCCAGGCCAGAAGAATATGTTGAACCCATTGTCAGGGGTACCAGTTGCCAAGAAGAATCAATGTTCACAGAGGAATTATCAGAGATACTTCTCGTGGTCCCGGAATTAGGATTGGAATTAGGCTCTGATGAGAAAAATGCATGTTCATCAGTTTCTCGTTTCAGTCCATTTCCAGGTCCATAGCTGTTTCTGCACTTACACTGTTGCAGTCAATAATGTAATCACAAGAAAAAAAAATGATGACAATTTTGAACCAGCTGGAAACACGTTAATTAAGCTTAGCACAAGTGTTTGAGGGAACCTGTAATCTTTGCCTGGTGAACAAGAAGAGTAAGCACTATTGGATTCCAGGAAAAACCCGACGGGGTTTTCTTGAGATGAGAAGGCAATCCCTGGAGGCCTGGAGGAATTAGAGAAATGGGGATAAGGAAAGTGGGATTCCAGGGATGGGTGTGCGTTCTTGGTGATTGATGTGTTGCTGATTGCTTTTGTTGGCGCTTGTGAGAGAATTTCCACAGGCTTTCTTGAACGGTTTCTGCCTCTGTGCATGTGCCTTTCGCAGTACTTGGAATCTGGATAAGCCTCTTTTGAGCACCTCCATTTCTTTCCATCTGTTCTTCTGCACCTCCCAGGCTCAGGGTCTACTTTCCTCCCAAATCCCATGTGAAACCCGTTCCATCCAACTGCAGACACAATCAACACAAAAGTCCCATTTCAAATCACACAAACAAGAATCAAACCATGAAAGAAAAGGGTTTATGAATTTCATATATATATATATATATATATATATATATATATATGAAGAGAGAGAGAGAGAGAGAACTGTGGTGGGGTTGATGGAGTAGGAATTTAGAAGAAAGAGAAGAATCCAGGCTGGTTCTGATGGTGAAGAGAAGATCTTGGGGAATGGGCATTCCAGAGACCATGTATTTGAAAACAAGAGCTTGGTGTTCAAGTTCTTCCCACTGGGATGCAGTGAAAGGGAACCTACTACTTCTTCCACCATTCATCATCATCATCATCTCTCCCCAACCACAACCTGACGATCAGTTCTTGAGATCAAAATCTTCAAAGAAAAATTCAATCTTCAAAGAGGAGGAAAAGGAGTAGTAGCAGTGAGTGAGAAATGAGAATGAGGAGAAGGGTTTTGGTTTAGTGTTGAGAGAGTTAGAGCCCTCTCTCCCTCTGCTGTATTTATTTCAGGGACCAGTTTTTGTGTTGCAGAATCTTCTGTTCATGGATAAAACTAATGGTTCTGATCACGTTGCTGTCATCTCTCTCTCTCTCTCTCAGAGATAGATACATATATACATACACTGACACCCTCTCTCTCTCTCTCTCTCTCCTCAGAGTATGCACTGTACACGTATTATGACTAGTGCAGCAGCTCTGTGGGCATCTGCTGCCATTTCTGCAACTATGCTGCTTTTATGGCAGCTCCTGTCTCTGACAAACCACAATACGGAAATTCATAAACTAAACTACTATATACCCATACTAAAACCAAGTTTTCAGACAAGATAATTTAATTTTTTGGGTTTAAATTACGCTTTATCTAATTTTTAATTATATCATATGTCTTATTCACTCTTCCAAATTAATAAATATAATACTTACTTTCTTACCATTAAAAATACTTTAATTGGATTGTCTTTATATTTATATATAATCTTAATTTAATGCAATTTATCTGTAATATTATAAATAAATATTTTTTTTTATATAAATTATAACAATAATTTTTATGATCCTGTAATTTTTAAAATGAATCAATTCATTTCTTGACATGATTTCTTGTATTTTATGCGCTTTTTCTCTGTTTTTTATTTTTCTTATTTTTATATTTAAAAATTATCGAATTTGATTTGAGTTTAAAATTTAAATTCAATTAATAGATCAATGGTGAGATTTTGTTAATTTCGATCAATGGTATATAATTAAACAAATTTATATTATATATGTAATATATATACAATTAAAATATATATTTTATACATACAAGTAAAATGCCTTTTTTTTAAGAGGACATACAATTAAAATGTTAAATATATATATTTATGCAAATATATAAATATATATAGGGAGAGGGAGGGAGAGCAGCGCCGCGGCAAGGGGGAGGGGAGAGGGCGGCAACGGCGACGAAGGGGGGAGATGTGTGTGCATGAGACTGTGCGGATCATGAGAATATTTATTCTGTACATTTAGCCCCTCTTGATTAAGACGGATCATTAATTGTTAAGATTAAAAATATATAATCATAGTAAATAGGCATTATCATGCCAAAGATGTACTTCCGCATATGCATTAGCACATATGAAGATGTATAAGGATAGTTTGATCAAG
Organism: Sesamum indicum; assembly: GCF_026168435.1. Lineage (NCBI taxonomy): Eukaryota > Viridiplantae > Streptophyta > Magnoliopsida > Lamiales > Pedaliaceae > Sesamum > Sesamum indicum. The sequence goes on from NC_142661.1 coordinate 16,716,076, forward strand.
AAAAACTTATTTTAACTTGCAATAACCCGGTAATAAGTCAATGAAGAGTAACTACAAATTTTTATACAATTTTTATTTTGCTAATATTAACAAACTTGATGAATTTTGAGTAATGAAAGAATTTATCTGTTGGACGAAAATAAATATTAATGATACTAAATATAATTTTTAAGTCGAGATATAAGTATATCAAACTTTATAAAAAAACAAAACAAAAGGTGTAATTTTTCCAAACAGTAATAATGAATCACCTGAGGATCCAGACCGACACAATTGTCCTAACTCATACATCCAAAAATTTCACAACTTCCGTAGAACAAAAATTTAATTTTTGAGGTTTGGGATGGGAATTATTATTAGATGGAGAAAGTACGAAAACAACATTCATTACAAGACCTACCCTCTTTCTCTTTGATTCATTCGCTTCGAGCCCCAATTTAGTTGGGCGAAGATATATTCGATGTTCCACAATTATAAATATATCCAAATATCGTATATATGTATTGCTATTATTTTATTTTAATAATAATTATTTATTTATTATGTATATTATCATATGTCGATGGTTGATATGTTGATCAATAGGAATATTAATATCGAGATTCATGATGAAATTATAATTAATTTTGATGGAAATATATCTAACTCATCAAATATAGACCGAAACATTACCCTCCCCCACCGTCCTCCTAAAAAGAAGCGTGAAATACCCAATCATGTCTAGAATCTATTTTCTAGTCGGCCGGACACGCTCCGACCCAGCTCAAACTGGGACCCAAAACCAAGACTACTTAGGAGCCCGAGTTGATGATACGTGAACTCATTCACGTACAAAGATTTAGCCTTATAAATACTCCAGCTATTTCAAATAATAGTACATTACTTTTACTTTCGCACTATTTTATGAATTTTCTTTTTGATCTCTCAAACTGATTTAAACATCGAAAAATCTTTACAAAAGTCACTCCAAAGAGCGAAACGAGCTTCTTTGTTTTAAGGTCCCAAACACCCGAGAGAGGTGAATGATGTAGTTACTCCCCTACCAATAATTTAGTTAAAGTTGAGAAACAGTAAATAATAGGACAGCTAATTCAAACTTTATTACATGTTCACGAGTGGCAGAAACAGAAATGTGCAATTACTAGGGAAGCGACAGCTCATCTTTCTCAAAGCAATAAATTGTTTGTCAGTGGGAAGAAATATTAATATCATTGCTCTTCCTCACATTTCCTTTTAACTAACTTTAATGGGACCACTTAACACTCTTAACTAACATGTCTCAACGCTGATTGATATCATCAAATTTTTATCCAATTCTTTTTTTTCTATTTTTAATATCATCAAATACAGTGAATTTTAATTAAAAAAATTATTTATTAGATAGGAGTAAACTCCAAAAATATTAGATGTAATTTTTCAAACCACATAAAATTTATATATAATTACACCAAAACTCAGGAAAAAAGAGTTTAATTATCCATTCTTTTTGTTTTTCAATACACGCACCCATCACACCCACGTGATGTACATACCCATATTTGAACTCAAGACCTCTGGTAGACGATCCTGAGCCCAATCCACTGGATTGTTTCATCGAGGACACAAAGTGCAAATGGTTGGAATACAGCTTGGAAATTTCACTAACAACGATGATATATATACTTCCACGACTCTTGCACAACATTAGGTTTGTCATCCCTTTGTGTCGATTTCTATATCATGAGGTTACATATAAAATGCTGTATGTTATTAGCTTCCTCAACTCTAAATGGTGCACCGACCGTGGAAGAGTGAGTCGGAGATATCACCTTCTGTGTGTGTATTCTTTCAACTGAAGCTGTTGGAGTGTACGCTGCAGGGGTCGCATTCCTGAGAGTTGATGTCCGTTTCGGCTGCTACCGTTATTCCTTCTGGAAGAAAGATAGCAGGAAGTCTGTATGTACAGAGAAGAGCTGTGTGTCCACGAAAAGCTGTAGTTCCGACACATAAACAGGAAAGTTGGGAATGTTAGCATGATACTATTGAGTCTTTCGACACTCAAAAACTAAGAGAACGTTTGGGTAAGCCGATTTAAAATATTTTATAAGCTCATACATCTTATGAGATGTTATTAGTGCTAATCACATCTCATTTTAATAAGCACTTAAAATGTTTGGATAAAATAAGATTATATAACTCATAAGATGTTATTAATGAAAATTTCGTAATTAATATGATTAAGAAAATGAAGGAATTCGTTAAAATTTTAAAATAAGTTAGAAAAAGGAACTTATAAGTTCCTAATATCTTATTTTTAAATCTTTAAGCTCCTCCTTTAAAATATTTTACCAGAGACTATAGGATATTTCAAAGAGCTTATGGGGTCACCCAAACACCCTCTTACTCAAATAATAAACCAAAATAAACGTGAACTTTAGGCGAGTATTTTTAAGGAAAAAGCCTCAACTTAAAAAAGCAGCAAGAAGAATTATACAGAGGGCACACCTTCATAAAAGGTCGACCACGACTGGGAAAAGACTCGATGAAACTCTCCTTTAATAGCAACGATACCTGAAGATCAATGGATATACTGTTGGCACTTAATTTGGTGATAAAGTAGAAAGAGTGAAGTGTGATCATGATGAGTGCCGCTAGTATACTGAATTAAGCTGCAATTTCCTTTTTCATGAACAGACGATATGAGAGGAAGAATTTAGTGATATGGTAAGAATGGCAACAGAACTAACTTTCACTAACTACAGAGTGAAAGATGATGCAAATTTATCTCAGCACGACTTTGTCCAGTTCTTCACAAATTAGCCAGATGAGTTATTCACCATACCAGATTGACAAGTAGATATACGACAGGAAATTAGTAAAATCAATCTTTAAAAGCCCTTGTTTGGGGTTCATTATTTAACAAGAAATACCAAAACTTTTATATAATTAGTTAAGTCTTAAATCTCGGCTCAAGCTCCCAATAAGCTGAAGAGAAAGAATTGTTTGCACCCCTAATCAGTCACACGAACAGTGAACCTTGAAGTGCATAAATACTGATAGCATTTTGTTTCGCTATATTTGATTGAGCAAAAACACACTTTTTGCTTTGAAGAGTTCCAAATCTTGTCATCAAAATACCAGTAATTTTGAAAGAAACAAACCTTGTCATCATTTGATTGAACGTTAGTAATTGTATGAGAACGAAGGTTAGAACATAGCGAATCCAAGTAAGACCGCAACTCTCCTAAGAACCCTTTGGCAGCTTCAGCCTACAAATTTTACAGGCCGAAAATCAAATCAGATAGGCAGTATCACCAATGCACATGAAACAAGAGTAGCAAGCTCTACAAGAAATCTTTCGAACAATTTGACTCGAAGTAAACAAAGTAAAATGCTTATTTATATTCGTTGTCATCTGCCAGTAAAAAGGAGGAAGTGTACTCTTTTTAATTAAATGGCGGAATCTAATTATCAGCTCTTTTGGGGGTATAGCTTTTTTGTATTTTACTCTAACAAAGAAAGACTTTATAACTGTGATTTAAACCAAAAAATGAGAATTCAGGTTGAAGAGTTTCTTTGATGTGAAGATCTGCATGCAGACAATTTCTAGTGCCTTTCAACAGGACAGAAATCCTTGCTGAGTTTCTTGATGGTGTAATTACAAAAGTATTCGCGATTTGTAACAGAAAGTTCTCTACCCTCATTAATGATAGACATCCTCTCAGTGAGTGTCTGAGCTAAATGAATACCTAAATGCAAGTTAAATTAACCCAAACTCATGTATGCGTTAAGAATATAATTATTCTGCCACAGTTCATCTTTACAGCTGGCAGTGAATTTGGCAGGACAATAAGTGAATCTCAATCAAAAACACAAACTAAAGATCACAATTGGAAGATTAAAAGCCTCTTTTTTAGATTTGCCAAAAACGCGCACTTAAAAAGCATCCAAGGCCTTGCCCCCTAACACCCTAAGTGCAAAGCGATTAATACAATAGTAAATTATGTTTGGTGACTCAATTCGTGCAGTCTCTTTTATTGTAGCCAAATGAGCATTTTGACTACAATAAACTAACATCCCTAGAGTAGGTTACCATAAACTCCCTCTATTTATAACTTTGGCATTTTCAGCTTGTATCCCAACTCAGTACCAATAGCAATTCACCAGTCCCAACTCGCAAGAGGGGAAGAAAATAGAAAAAAGAAAATTACTTGTATACTCTTCTTCATTTTGTCCACAAAGTAAATCGTTTTATTAGTAATTATATTATCTTTAACACTTATAGCGTGATGGGTGTTAACAAATAGTTGTCGACAAGTTATCAAACTTTATAATTAGAAAGATGCACCATAAAAGATTTGTGTTTTTTGCACGTGTGTTGAAAAAAGTAGTACCTACTTAATTAGTAGGATCAAACTTAATCTCAAGTCAAATTCTTAAAAACAAAAGGGAGTGACGGCCGATTTTAGCAACCTACCTGCACATCAGTGCACTCATAAACTGGCCTTTTCTTCCCCAAATAACTTTCTCCCACAAGCTTCGCGTGGTAAGAACTAAGGCGTGAGTAAAGCTCTCTTTGCTGAGGTAGCTGGGGTATTGTTGGTGATTTCACCTGTTGACCATATTACAAGAAAAATTATCAGTTTCAACCAGCCGTCTTGGACTAAGAATATATACAATGATGAAGGGAAAGGGAATCTTAGAACTGTGAAGAGATTACTACAAAGAGCAGCATCTCCACATACTTGTAGACCAATTCTTTTTTCTTCAGTCATTTAAAAAAGAGGAAAAACAAAAAAGCAGCCTTGCTGGTTAGGATTTGACCCAAAGGTATCAAAGCCAAAAGAGAGAGTAGCACATATTAAACAATAAAGCTTGGAATCTAACATGAAATTTTCTCCTAGGTATATTAATTCCATGAAGACACACCATCAGTTGGAAATAATTTTTGCCATCCTCAGGATGTAATAGAACTATTTCCAGGAACACTGCCCACCCATTTTACCACAAGGGAAATTTCAGTAGATCCCTCCAATTTTGTTCATCCAGGAAAAACAATCAAATTTGATTGGTTACTACATCCAGATGTAGGACCAATATCATCTACAAGAAACACTTCAATAGGGCATCACTATAACTTGTATGTGAACACTGTATCATTTCTTAAGCAAAAAGTTTAGAATTTAGAAATAGAGGTACCTGGTTTTTGTTTGCATCCACTAAAATGACATTTGGTGACTTTGACTGCACCTCGCTCGTCTTGTTCTTCACCCCCACCTGATCGAAATAAAAAATAAATGATAAATCACAAGAAACCAGGAGCACTGAGTAAATGGTAATGTACCACAGAAGACTGCCCACAAGAATAAACAAAATTTATCATTTGTACAACTAGGTCCATCTAACCTCCAGATAGTCAACCTATTAGAATTGTTATGGTGAAGCGTTGAAGAAAGTCCTAACTTCAACATAAACATGCAAAAAGCTTATATCATTTAAGCAAACACTTAAGTGCACTAACATCCACTTATTTCCTATGACACTGACAAAGCGACATGATTAAAATACAACAGTGACACACGCCAATTCGTAAATCTTTTAGCATATAAACGAACATAATGTGGTTGTAAAAATGCATATATTTGTTTTTAACATTTGAATTTTACGTGCAAAGTAATAGCCCCAAAAAAATCACAAAATGGAAGTACTTAAAAGTGATGGCATTTAAACTACTGAAAATCATTCAAAAGGTCTATTTAGCCCCTAATGTAAACACTTACTATGTACGGGACAGGTGCATCAAGAAAGTCCAGCATGTCATTAGGCAAAACCTGCCATTATTGTCAACTAAATGAAATTGTGCAATAAAATCCAGGAAACAGCTAAAAATATTTACAGATGAGAATAGAAAATTACGGGCATTAACAAGCTTTGCCACTGAAAAGGCCGAATTAGGGGTATAAGAGACAGAACTAAGGCGGACAAAATTCCCTGCACAAGAAAATAACAAAAGACAAGCTAGAATCAGAGAAGAAAGATGTCCAAAATGGCAATGTGAAAAGGAAAACGGAAAAACACACACCAAAAATGGCTAATTTTCCCATCTTCAACAGCCATCCTTCCGTCCTCAAAAGCTATAATTCTAGTACAATCGTTTATTACATTTATCTCATTTTGATATATACATTACATTATACCCCAACAAGTTTCAAAACATTATAAAATATATTTTGGTCGGTAATATATAAGGTCTGTTAGGGGAAGAACAAATTTTAAAGTTCGCCAAAATATTGTGTTGAAGTCAGGATTTTCCGTCCAAAATGTGAATGCAAGGGGGTGTTTGTAAACAACTGCAGTTCCAAAGGGGATTGGGTGCGAATAACCCGAAGAAAAATAAGAAAGGAAAAAAAGAAGCAAAAGCGAATAATAAGAATTTCAATGCTAAGATTATAAAAAACCTGGAAACAGCCAAAACATTTGAATACGGCCAACTTTACATCATAAGAAAACTGTAAGATTTATGTGACAAGATGATCTGAAGCTATTACAAGTCAAAAACAGATCAAAATATTCAAACAACAATACCATAGTTCTAAGAAACATTAAATTTACTGGATACTGAGAAACATTCAGACTAGATGAAAAGAGAACAAATTAGCATTGAATTGATATGGAAATCATATAAGAATTCACAATCAGATCCATTTACAAGGCATACCAAATTTGAACAAACAACCACAATCTGTTTCTCCAATAGAGCCCCAGCAAATAATGTCAACACCTGTAAAAGGCAAATCAATCAATAACTCTAGTGACATACGAGTATGAAAGCATTCATTAAATCTATGTAAGGCAGTGACACTAGACAGTAAATGGATATGCCTGAAAATATGAACAGCCCCTGCCATATACATGTAGCTGTGTGTGCTAAATCTCCAATTCAATAGTTCATTGAATTTATATCATGACTTCAAGCAAGCTGATATGAATTTATTAGAAGATAGGCAAAATAGAAGGAATTCATTTCTCCAATAGGTGATGAACATACATGATCTAGTCGGAGGGAACCACATAAACAAGAAACAGCCCATACTGACAATGCTGCTGCCTCCTCCTCCACCATGAGTGCACTGTGGGCCTACGAGGAGAACCAGTACTTGATAATTACAATTGAGACCTTCAACAGAAAGGATGACACTGACAATCTAACGCAACAGTTGCTCCAAAGTTTAACAAGTTCAGCCACAAATACAGGACAATCTCATTTAATATCTATATTCTTTTATAAAGGGAGAGAACCTAAAGTTAAAATTTGGTCTCTTTAGTACATTTACTCAAATACCTTTATGTTGTATGCACAAATTTTTCATAAACCTATTACTGTAAATTTTCTTCCTGCAATTGTCCTAATTATTAGTATAACAGAACTGATTGTAACTTCAGACCCTAGCATTATATTTAATTGTTTATTTTTGTTTCAGCTATATGAGCAAAAATAGTTCTTACCTTTGTCTCTATCAAAGGCCAAGTCGGAAGATTAGCATGTAGAAAAAAGGTGCATTTTGCATTTTAAAGTTATGAATATACTATCATGAAACACATTATTTTCATTCTACTGGTTCATTCCTTTTTGATACTGTATTTGATTACTGTTGAATATATGTTGTTAGTTTCATAGGACATTACATTTATAAAAATTATTTCAAAGTTATTAAATAATTCCATGAAAAGAGTTGCATAAGTGTTGAATTTTATTCATATTCATTCAAGTCAATCATTACACAAATCACATTCAAACCAATTTCACATTTTCTCTAATTTCGGTAGTTAATTCATTTTCTTCGAAAACAATTATTTCTACTATATTTTTTACTTACACATGCTTTAACATATAATTTTATTTTGCACACACGTCAAATGAGCAGCAACAGTTGGTTGATACATTAACAATTGTCTCCACAATTTGTTATTCAGACGAAGGGTGAAACGCTAGAGCCCTTCTAGGAAAGCAGAAGTGTTTGTCAAACTAAATATGTATAATAATTCAAAACCAGGATACCTCTGCTAATTCCAAACTTGTGTTGCAAGACCTCAAATCAATTGTTGATCCTGCAATGTGTAGAACTGTTTCATCAGGTCTATGATATTCTAGAGGATGCAGGTGATCCAAAGGCTGGAACTTGATTGTCGAGCCACGTGCTGGGCAACTTAATTGGTAATATTCACAGATTATTTGTAGAGATCCATGGTTGCTTGCCTGCAAAGTGGGTGGCCAAACATAGACCACTTCAGTAGCCAAATCATTGTGGCAGAGACCAAAATACACCTTGAGTACAGAATTCCGACCTTTGCCCACTCAAGGATATCACTGTGTTCGCTGAAGATATCTTGGCCAGATGATGATCCCTCTTCCGTTTCTGCCTCATCTATGTCACTTCTGAAATGCCTATCTTCACTTGGAGAACCTTGGAAACTGCATTAGCAGTGAACACATTTTGTAGCATTAACCTGTATCGATCGTGGAATATAGAACTACCAGGAATCAAGAAATCGAGCTATCTATGCAACAATTTTGGGAGGTTTCTGTCAGCTTCGTAGTACTAAGTCTGGACCCAAACAGCTACATTTCACCGAAACCTGTAGGGTATTGATGCATATTGGCAGACAATATAGAGCACTAAACCTGTCAGGTTGTTCTGCGGACCAGGCAAATTTATAACCTGCTACCCTCTATGAATTATGTAATTCACTACAAACCTAAGATTGAAGGGGAATGGTCCCACATAAATTTACTTAAGCCATAAAGCACAGTAAAAGAGCATCTACCTTAGCATCTACCTTTCCTCTCTCCAAAAACAATAAATTGCTATGATATACTTACACATATCAGCGATACATGGAATGATATCCTCTAAATGTAAGCATTTCTGGGATGAAATTAGGAACACTAGAGCCAAGAACAGAGATAATTTACCTGGAGGAAGATTCAGAGCTTTCACATTGCTGATACCGCAGCAAAGGTAAAACAGCACTTGGTAAACGCCTGTCTGCTGATTGTTTGTCAGTAAAAATGTCATTGACAGAGTTATCTACTGGAGGTTCTCCACAAGAAGAAAGCCTTGGTGTTTCAGGATCAAGTGAGACATCACCATCACTAGGTTCCTTCTTGGAGTAGCCATCCCCATTTAAATTTTTATGTTCAATGTGAGACATATCATCCGTCACTCCTCCTGAGATAGAACCACTTGTGCTTGATTGATAAGCTTCAACTATTCCATTTTGCGTGTTGCGTGCTCCATCCTCCTGTGATAAACAACCAGCTTTCTCGTCTACCATTTCAACCATATCATAACCAATAGGTGACTCCAAATCCAAATAACTTATCTGCTTCGTCAACCGTTCTAACCTCTCTTCAGTGAAGATGCTGCAGATCAAATAAACACATCAAGAATGAGCAGTGGCAAGAAAACAATTGTTCTGTGTCAGCTTTTGGATAGTTTTACCAACAATAATTCTGGGGATGTAGTAAACGATCAAATACATTAATATAGTTCTTGAATGGTGAAATACTCTGCATCTTAATATGATGTAGAATGAAGAATGAAAATATATTCCTTCACCAAAAAGTAAGTTGTTTAAACATAGACTAGTTAAATCGTCAAGATTGGAGTGTGTAGCGAAAAATAGAAATAATTAGGAAGTTAGTCCATGTTCTAATACTTTTTCCTCGTGAAGGTTTCATGTGGAACAGAAATCAAATACAGTACCTAAATTCAAACTGACAAGAAACAAGGGATCATCTATCACAAGAATTCAGTGAGAAAACCAAATTTATAAATAGCTTTCACACATTCAGGAAGAAATTTAATGACATATTATCTTGTAATAATTCTACCAAAGTTAAACCTGGGTAATCTTTACAAAACCTTTCTTTAGGTAGCTATTTCTTTCTTTACCTGCCCCCCTTTCCTTATGCCTCATTTTGTAAAGGATGATAGCATGTGCACACTTTCGCAATCGAGGAACAATGTCTAAATGCAGACATGCAAGTAAACACACAGCACAGTGTGGATACATTCATAATACTACAAAGTGCTCCTGAATTATGGGCATAATATTCCATATGGAAGCTTCACATGCAGCAGTGTAGACAAAGAAGTATTCTCAGACCTATTCAAAACGCCAAAATGCAGATCAAAAAATGGCAGCCGTGAGAGAATGCAATAACAACGATGTGTAGTTAAGATATGGCGGCTCAGACTCGGGCAACGAGGTTGCCCTTCTGAAATCATGGAAATCAATCCTGATGGGTTTTGTATGATTTCTTCAGCCAAAACACAGCAACCATAAAGAGTTGAATCATCAGCTACCTGCATATGAAAAGAAATCAAAAGGTCAGACTCCATGTGCATGTGTGGTAGAGAGAGAGAGAGAGAGAGTTAAGCGAACTAATAGTCTAAGACAACTCAGAAGACCATAGTCATCTATGGTCCTACCCAAACAGAGGATAACATTATCTCCCTTAATGAAAAAGAGAAATTTCATTTTTCCCACAAAAATAGATTCTAATTCAAGAATGTTTAAAAAACAATGAAAAACTCAAAAAGCAATCACCCGAAGAAACTAAAAGTACTCTTTTTACCCATTATTTCCATCCAATTATTACAACGGAAACAGGGAACATGTTAATATCCTTATGGGAGCAATAAGTTTTCAGCATACCTGCAGCCGGAAGACAAAGGACAGATCGCTCTTTTTGAGATGTTCCTGTAAATAGCACCAAATGTATTTATAAAACACTCCACAAAATGAAGGCAAAGATTCGTAATGGGCACTGCTGTGCTAGAATTCTGCATGATCAGCTAGCAATGACATGCGCGATGGAGGTTTACTTTCTCAAAGTTCACAACTGAAAGAGAACCTTGGTGATATATTTTAAGAAGGGAGTCAGATAGGGGTTGAACCTACTAATACATGGTTCCGAACAGAGATGCACCACTACTCATTGGAGATGAGAAGAAGATAAACAGAGTATGAAAATAAAAAGAACGTAGGGAAGAGAGTAACAGGTTGGCCGGACTTCCCAGACAATCTGCAGATGTACTTCTCCCAGAAATCAGCCATACTCTTAGGAAACACAGCGATGAAGTGAACAATAATTATACAGACATTTTAATTCAAAGCCCTATTTTAGCTTGGGAACTTTCAATTTTTACTGAAAGAACCATGACATGGATTTTGATAGAAGAACTCAAAGGAAAAATAAGTCCGTTCAAATACCTGTCCCAGGAGTATTTCGTTTAACTCACTCATTGATGGAGTTCTCTCTACAGCATTAACCTGCTATCAGGAATCAATTAGAAGCTCACCACAAAATAACAGACCCACACACCTACTAGATATGATTATGCATGTTCAGAAGTCAGTTAGAGAACAAACAATATCTGTATTTCCTGTTCTTTTAGCTATAGACTGAACATCAGCCCTCTCCTTCCAAGCATTGAAAGAAACATGCAAGCTATCCAATAGTGCAAGAAACTCTGCCAAGAACTTTAATACATCATGCATCAAGCACAGACAAACTCTACAGATTTACAGACTCAACTCACTGATTCAACTAGGAGGCAATAGGTTGTTGACCAAGAAACAGACTGGTTTAAGTTAATGAAGTAACAACTATCACAAGAACATCGAACAAATTATGTTGTGTTTCTCGTAGAGAAATTCCAGAAAGTGTCATAGATTGGACATAAAAGGAAAAAGGGAAGCCTGTTATAATCAGCTTGTAAAGTCCTATAAAATCAACTATACCAAGAAAATGAACAAGAGATCAGATATTTTTTAAAAATGCAGAGTTGCTACAATTTTCAAAACCTAATAGGCTTCGAGTTAGTTCAACCTTCCAAACTATGTTAAATAGATTTGAATTGCAATCAAAATCTGCATTAGCTGAACAGAAATATAAACCATTGTGACCACTCAGGAGGAGGAAAAAGAAAACAGAATTTTAACTTAAACAGAGTAAAACTGGTTCTAAGAGCTGGACAAATCACAGCACTTCATCCCACCTCTACTCCTGCAGGAAAGCAAAATGAAAGGAGATCCTTGTATTTGAGTGGCAGCTGTTTTTCAGGAGGGTAAACAAACAAGACCTGAAAGCCAGAAGAGAAGATTGTTTGTCATTTCTATAATTATCACAAAAGTAACAAATCTTGATAAAGAAATTATGGCAGCAAAAAGAACGCAAATAAGCACCTGAGGCTCAAGAGTAGGTTCTACAAGAGGCTGATGCTGACCACCAAGTGAACTTCGAAATTTCCCTGAACCCTCTAACCTTTTAGCAGAATATAGATTTTGAAGTGCTTGAATATCAGAATTGGGAGGAAGTCCCACAACTACCATGCTTTCAAAAAGCTTAGATGGTTCCTTCCAAACTCTGTGATCCTGCAGACTTTAGTAACATAACGATACGCGAAAAACCACACAGAACAAACTTCTCCATTTGTATGATAATGATAGCATCAACATAAAAGAAAATTGTAAACATCCAGACTACAGGCATATCCAAAACAAAAGGGGAGGGGGTAATTACTTAGCAGTTACTGAGTAAATTGGAGTTTTACTAATTAGAGAAATTAACTTAAGAGAGTGAACTTTAATACTTGATCCTATTATGTGTTCATCATTTCAAAGGGAGGGTGAATAAGTTCTAGATTTCCAAAGTAAATCAGATGGCAATTTCTTCATTATCTGCATGCCTGTTTATCCCGCTTGAAATACTAATAACCAACAACTAAAAACTTTGCCAACTAACAGTTAAAGAGTGAAATAGTGAACTTATGAGAAGAAAGCGTACCAGGGACTGCAATTGAAAGCTAGCCCACTGCCGTTTCTGACTAGTTAGTATTTCTGGGTTGTAAGGTCCACTTTTTACTTCAGGAGAACTGGATAGGCCCTTTAGTATCCTAGAGACATGATGTTGAAGTCTTTGAAGCTGGCTGCTACTTTCAGCTCTAGATGAATATACCACAGAAGGTCGTGGTGAGTGAACAGCAGCCGCTGCTGCTGCAACAGCTCGGGCAACATCTTCAGTTGTTTGCATGAAGAATGATGCACTCCAGCCAGGGCTGCCTGAGTCTTCATCTTTCTCCATTTTCTAAACCTCCACTCTCCTACAAACACATGCAGGTATGAGCACAAGAACAAAGTCTCATTTCCATCAAATGAATTCAGAAAATAAAAGGTCGGGATAAACCGAATAAAGAGATTGTTTTTGTCAAATGCAAATTGTCCGCGTTGCCAAATGAACAAAACAAGAGAAAATTTGAGAAGGAAATAAAAGTTAGAATCATTAAGTTTTTCCTCCCCATAATAACCAAGACAATCAGAGGACTACTTAGGACTCCTCCAATCGGGGAAAAAAAATAGCAACAAGTATATGGTAAGAGAAAAAGAACCAGACTTGCATCCATCTGCCTCTAAACCATAACCTAAGAGAAGAGCATGACAGCAAACACTTATGTCACTTACAATCATTCACCTGATCTTATCTTCTTAAGTAAATTGGAACTCAAAAGATCACAACTTTCCAAAGCAATTCACTGATTTTCACGAAAACCCAAAAACTTTTTTAACTCAGGCTAGTGAATTAACAAATAAACAGCTGATTCAACGCGATTTCAGCTCACCCCACCACCTTCACTGTACGTTACACAAAACAAAAACTTCCATAAAATTCAAACTAATTAAGAAACAGATGAAGTAAAGCAAGAATCAGAACACATATAACAAAACGAACAAAAACAATCACAGCAAAAGAAGTATGAACATATATGATTGTATAGTCCAAGAACCCACCTTTAATCTTAACGACAAATCATGGAGCAGAGAGTTATACGTTTTTGGACTTTGGGAAAAGAAACGAAGACGGTTCAGGCGGCCATAACAAAGAGAGAGAGAGAGAGAGAGAGAGAGAGGGAGAGAGCACTCTCAAGAAACGCGATGAAACTCAAGAAAAAGGCAACCCCCACCGCAAACAAAAACAGCGTGGGCGCATGATGTAATTACCATCCTACTTTTCTCATTAATCCCATAATTTAATGCCTTTTTAATTAATGGGTTTTTAATTTAAGTGATGGGTTTTCAGATTTTTCTATGAAAAATAAAAATAAATTGGGGATTGGGGGTTTGAACTTTGAATATGGGGATGCTATGAACATGGACCCATCACCCATGTAAAAGTCCAAGAAGTGGGCCAATTTTGACCTAAGGATCTGTTTGGATGGGAGCAGTCTTGCAGCAATCATGGTAGGTATATTATTGTCCTATCCTGAAATTTGAAAAATAACATCTAATATCTTATATTAGTCCAATAAATAAATACATTCATTAGTCAAAATTTACTCTGATATTAGTTAACAAAAATGAATTAATATTTATATTTATTTTTTAATTAATTTATTACAGGTCAAATAATTTATTATCTAACAAAACTACCTTTATGCATCTTTCACACACTAATGCATATGAATAGGTATATATTCATCTTTATAATGCTAGTTTGCTCAAAATAAATTTATTTAACCTGTAATAAGTCATTAATAACACAATTGAGAGCAAAAAAGAACTTTCGTCTATTTTTTTTCCTAATAATAGCAAAAGCGATTAATTTAGTTAGGAGGAATTCTTTTAGTAAACATAAATAAATGTCATAAATACTAAATATAATTTTTTAAATTATAAAAAAAATTATATATAATTACACCAAATTCAAAAAATAAAACGATGTAATTATCGCATCATGCTATTCTATCATCCACGGCCTATTTTTTCTAGCTTGATTTTGATCCTAGTTACTATTTTTCACAACTTTAAACAATTCGATTTTTTAATTTGACTCTACCAATTTTTATTTTAGTTAATAATGTAAATAATTTATTTCATATGCTTTTGATGGCCTAATTCTAAATATATAAAAAATAAGTGGGACTATAATTATTAATTTAATATTTACACACCATTATAGATCACAATACCTCCAATACATAATTCCAAATATTAATTTTAGGGGCTTCAAAAATTATAAATGCCAACCCAGAAACGAGTTTAATATCAAATCTTGTAATTCCAATGTAAAATTGGGGAATCAATCTTAACCCTCCTTTAAAAAAATAAAAATAATATAAGATTTTGTAATATTTTAAACAACGACTGGTACAAAAATAATAGAAGAGTTCATCAAATCCAATATAAAATAATTAGAGCTTATATACTCTTTGAAACAGATAAATGTTGGTCAACTTGTTTCAGTGGTCCTTCTTGTACTCTTCAATTTCGGTTTGACCAAATAAATAAAATGATTTTTTTTATTACTTAGAGGGTGTATCTCTAAATTAATTTTTTAGGGCTTTAAAATTCTAGATGTTATTTAAAAAATAAGTTATTAAGTATTTGAATAAAACAACATTATGACGCTCATATATGTTAGTAACAACAGTTCTGTAATTAATATAATCAAAATCGAAGAAATTACTTAAAATCCTAAAATAAATCGAGAACCCTTCATTGTGTTTGGATTTTAAGTTTGAGTGTTTTATTTTGTATTTTAGAGATAGATAGAGAAAAATAGAGATAAATAAGTATGTGCTGAAAATAGATGATATGTTTGAATTTGTGTTTTGAGGTAATTTAAAATATTTTAAAATAAATGGTGTAGGTTTGATGTTGGGATTTGGAAGACAAAAATCACTATTTATTGTCAAATCATATATATTTATATATAAATATTTTATGTTTAATATTGTATTTTTTGGAGACAAAAATTACTGTTTATTGTCAAATCATGTTTGTTTTATATTATGTATATATATATATATTATATATAGAAAGTTGAAAAACAGAAAAACATGCAGATAAAGTGTAAAAACACAAAAATAAATATTAAGTGTGTTTTATCTTCTTTCGAAAAATACAAAGACACAAATCCAAACACAGCCCTTGATTTCTTCAAAATTCGCTTATACTCTCTTAGATAGTCTTATTTTCCAATTTTATAAACTTATTCTTTTAGAATGAGGTAAATTACAATCGATTCCCATAAAAGTTAGTTATATATTATTTGAAAAATTACAAATACCTCTTTAAATTATGGGTTGTCATGAAAGGTATTTATTATACTATCATTAATTTCAGGGATATACTTGTAATTTTTAAACAACAAGAGGGTAATTGTAATAAGGATTAAATACACTTTGCACCCTTGAACTAGATATTTAGTTTCATTTGCATCTCTAAAGTATGAAAGAAAATAAAAACACCCCTGATAAAATAATTTGGTATTGATAAAATAAAAATACCTTTTCTCACTTACCCCTATACTTTTTTATTCTACTTTCTAAAATATATTTTATTAAAATATCTATCCTAAATTTTTTTTAGTAATTTAAAATTTTACTCATATTTTATTTTAAAAATAATATTTGTAAAAAATAAATTATGTTAAAAAATACATACAAATATGTGTCAATACATAATGCATATAATATTATAAAAAAATTATGTTATATAAGTTATAAATTTTTATTCATTTACATGTTCACATAATAAAAATATATCATATCATTACTTAAAAAATATAAAATATTATATATTAATTATATTATAAATTTGCATATTGTACAATATATATATATGTTCTATGTAATATTCTAAATTTGTATTGATAATTTATTTTTTAAAAAAGTTCAATATAATATAGGCAAAATTATGTAAATTTTTTACTAGTTGTGTAAAAAATATAAAAATTGTAAATTTATGGAATTTATACAAATTTATACTTAGTCTAAAAATTATAAATTTTGAGTAGTATCTACTTTAAATAAAATTATTTATAATAATTCAAATTATATTTAGAAGAATGATTATAATAGAGATATGTGTAAATAGTAAGGGCATTTTCGTCATAAAAAATAGTATATACCATGAGGGGTTATTTTGTCACATTTTATAGTTCAGGGGTGTAAATGCACTTTATGCATAGTTCAGGAATGCAAAGTGTATTTAACACTTATATTCAGATGAACCCGTTATAATTTACCCTTCATAATTATACCAAAACATTTTAGTATCTTATAAACTCACAAACATTTAAAAAAAGAAAAAAAAAAACTTACAAATTCAGCAAAACGCACTCTGAATTTAAATTAAACCAAACTCGTTTGGGATTAAAATTTTTCATAATCCCACCACATAAAATGGATGACATCATCTTGAGACACGACATCCACTAAATTACAGGACTTTAATGTAGTATAAACAGAAAGGTAATTGGTGGGCATTTTAGGGTAGGTTAGGAGGAGTTGTGCCAAACAGACCCTTTTGTTAATGTTGTTTTCCGTATGAATGTGTTTTATGTTGTTGGCATTTGGTAATGCCGGTTGACCGGTTGGCAAAGGTAGTTAAATATACAATAATAGAGTACTATGAATGAAATCAGTAGGTTTGGTAATTAGGATGATATGATGAGTCATTGGATGTCTTAATTTTTTAATTGCTTGAGGACTACTAAATTAATTAATTAAATAAAATGTTCATATTTGAAGTATTCAATTTTAGTATTTTTTGTCTGTTAATATCGGCACTCGAAGTATATTCTATAAAAATTTTATTGTATCTGTTAATTAAATGAATAGAACGTGAATACTTGAATTAAGTCAATAAAATTTTAATTTTTAAATGTGTATAATAAAATATTGTTGATCGAACTACTTAACTACTAACATGGTTATTTGTAACATAAATAAATGTAAATAAGTGCGTAACCGATCTTTTTATATTTTGTCTATCAAAGATAGTTACTGTAAAGAATCGGGGTGGTATGGATAAATAAATAACTGAATAAAATTTTCAATTATAAAAATAGATAAATAATAGATAATCTAAAATTTAAACCAAAGCAATTTAATAACTATTGATGCTCATAAAAATGGACCGGCCGAATCGACACCAAAAGGGAGAAGAAATTGCAATGGAATGTACCGCCTGGTTCGATTAGACTCATTTGAAGGTTCAGGACCACTCTAGGATCGAGACCGACCACGAGAAGTACTGGACTGAGTTTTTTGTGTTAATTATGGACCGATCTGACCCGCTGTGCACCATTATGAATCAATAGATTGGGGCCATGCCATGAGACATAACCTGACCCAACCCAATTGAAACTCCATTTCGAATTATGTTCGGAGCCCAAAACCAAAAGGTCCAAATCCATTCTTCCAAGTCCAACATAATTTTAGGTCATATTTGTGGCAAGTAAATCTCGACCTGCCGTAGTTGGGGTATAAGAATAATTATACATACGTTTTAACCATAAATCAATTTTTAAATGTACTTAAAAAAATTAAGTTTATATACGAGGAGCAGTTCTTAAGTTTTATTTATAGGGTACGAAAAATAAAGTCAAAGCAAATGTTGATCAATTATTTATACTAGCTATCATAGTATACCAGCTCGTTCTTTGTACGTAATTTAAGTATTTTTATTAATTATATGAATTAGAAAAAAATAAAATAAATAATTTATCCATAAATGGTAATTTCTTAGACAATTTTCATTAGTTTTAGATGTCCATAAATAAATATTATTCACACATAAAATTCAAAAAGACAGCCATTTTGTGTATAAAAAAATATATATATTTGTCCGAGGGTATTTTGGTCAATATATAAATTTTGACAACTAAATCTGATTACTTTAACCTTCCACATATACTTAATAAATAGAACACATAGATATATAATAACAAAATATCTACAATCAAACTTTGGTTATTTACAACATTTTTTATCCACTTAAAAAACAACAAAAACTGATTTTTATCGATTTTCGGTAATTTTCAAAATTTTTAAGTACCCTCTTTACATGTGATTGAGCAGACGGAACCTACATGAAGCAAAGTAAATATCAAATACTTCCACTTATTTGGTAAAAAAAAAACAGATTGAGAATTACCATAAATTCACTAAATAATACTTCTCTTCTTTTAACATCACAAAATAAAGAAATTATTCTTATACTAATATAATTTTAGTATATCAAAAGTTTAAAAGCCTTACTAATAAAAATATTCAACAAACAAGAACAAAAACACTTTTTTATTAATAAAAATATTTATCGTTGACTTCGATGCAGTAATTTTTCAGCTATTTTGTTATATTTTCTCTGGCGATTATGTAAGGCATTATCAACGAGACGGAGAAAAGATTGGAAGAAAACTATATGTATATATATATAAATAGAGTAAATAAAATTAAAACATATATATATATATATGTCTTTTTGGTCTTATACTTTCACTTTTCCGCTCAATATTAAATAGAAAGAAAATTAAACTACGGAGGAGCTTCACATACATCCACTATATTTGGATTAATGTTTTGGATGTTTTTGTTTTTGTGTTTTGGAGATAAATGGTATGTTTAGATTTGTGTTTTAATATAATATAAAATAATGTAAAATAAGTAGTGTAGGTTTGATGTTGGAATTTGGGAGACAGGAGTTACTGTTCATTGTCAAATCATGTCTTTTAATATATATATTTAGTAATATATATGTGTATGTATATATAGTATTTTGTTTGTTAGTGAAATATAATATATATATTTATGATAAGAGAAGAATAAAAAATAATAAAAAAATAATAAAAATAAATAAGTTACAATTGCACACCTAGTGAAGGTGTGCAAAACACAAAAACAAAACAAGATTTTTTGGCCCATCTCTAAAATGGGCCAAAACACAAAACCAAACATTGTGATCGAGTTTTACTTCCTCTTCATATATTCATCCTAACCAAATACCAAACTATTTTTTATACATTTATTTTTACTTTGACTTGTTTCGTACTCATACTTTTAGATCAAACCAAACATACTTTTAATTCCATTATGGACACAAAGGGATTTTGCACATGATGCAAAATTCCCAATAAGATAGGCAAGCCATAAGATCCATACATCTCATTTCATTTCTCTAGTCAAGACAAATTGCATGAAATTCTTGGACCACCAACGTACATTTTGAGATTTTTTCCTAGAAAACCATGCTCATGTTTTTCTTTTTTTAAATAAAATTAATTACAATTACATTGCAATCTCAACCATTGACAACACAATTATTAATATATTAGTCATTAATATGTCAATGAGATCTAATTTAATTAGCGCAATTGAGATTCCGTGAAGTCATGCATTCGTATTCCCATCAATATACGGGTATCTATCTATTTTAATAATATTTGTTAATTTATTGTAATAGTAGTTAGTGGTTAGTCCACATATTTGACATTGATAATTGGCATATATTAATTGACGATGATCGAAATTTATGATGTCATTGTAATCGATTTCAAAAAAGAAAATCATCAATATCAAATATTTATATCTGATAAGCAACTATAACAATAAATATACTGATAATTAATATCAAACATGTTCATGAAGTATCATAATTGAGCCTCAATTTTGACAATTAAACTCGCCTTATTGGCATGTACATGTTATCTGGACGTTATAAATGCAATTTTTAAATTTTTGTGTCAATTCGAATAGAAAGTCATAATTACGTAGATATTTGAGATAGGAATATTTTTCATATATACATGTAGACAATTTTTGTACCTGAAAAGAAGGTTTTTGTTTTCTTGTGAAAGAAACCAGCACGGAGTTTAATGTTGCAAAAGCTTATAATTTTATTTACTAGCCGCAGTGATACATTGTTTTTATATATACATAATAAATATTATTTTATATTTTAAAATATATTATAAATTAAGACAAAATATATAAATCAATAAATCACATTTAAAAAAATAAAAGAACGTATTATCGACAAATAAATGATTAGTAAAGTAGTCTTGAAATATACAGTTAATTTTTAAAATTATCTAATTAAAGATATAACTTTCATATTTAAAAATTGACTGTATTGTCCAATTTTTATTTGTCAAGGCTACATTTGATAGCTTTCTTCGGACATCCACATAATTTTGTTTTATGACCTTTTTCTCTTGATATTTTTTAAATATATTTTTTTGTGCTCGCACCCATCGGGCCAGGTCTAAATCCAAGACCTGATAAAGATTGTGAGTGAATTTGATCCCACACCACTAGGCAGTCTCCCAAAAATTATTACATTATTATTTTTTAATTGCGAATCAAACTTTATAATTATTGTTGATAATGTGAATTTTTCATTTTTAATGTTGATGATGGAAAAAATGATTACATCAAGTCTTGTCATATCAATCACATGCATCACAATCCAGAAAATTGATACCCAGTTTGTCTATATGTTTTTATTTTCACTTTTTCATTTTTCAAACATTAATTAAACATGAAAATATATTTATTAATATAATTTTATTAGTTAATTTAAATATATTTTTATTTTTACACAACAACTTATACAAAATTCAAATCATATATTTTTCATGAAAAATGATAATATATATTAACGTATAGAGATTTTTCATGCTTATTGTATGAAAAATTATTATTTAGATCAGATTTTATTGAATTAAATTAATCACAAAATAAGTATATTATATTTATTATATAATTGATTATTTTTTTAAAATTATAGACCAATCATATAACAAAAATATTACACTTAATTTTCACGCACCATAGGCATGGAGAAGTCAGTAGCCCATATAAATCCCCCAAATCCTATCAAGAAATTGCATGCCACAAACCAGAAATCTCTGACACAATTGAAGTTGGAGAAGAATTAAAACCCCACAATGCATCTTCCATATCTCTTAATCTTCTCCCTCCTCGCCGCTGCCACCTCCGACGCCCTCGTCCAAGACTTCTGCGTGGCGGACCTCTCCCTCCCCGCCGGCCCCGCCGGCTACCCCTGCAAGAAATCCTCCTCAGTAACTGAAGACGACTTCTCTACCAGGGCCTCGCCACCGCCGGAAGCACCAAAAATATACTCGGCGCCGGCGTGACGACGGCGTTTGACGCCCAGTTCCCTGGCGTGAACGGCCTGGGTGTCTCCATTGCCCGTGTGGACCTGGCGGTGGGCGGAGTCGTACCCCTCCACAGCCACCCGGCGGCGTCGGAACTCGTACTGGTTATCGAGGGGACGCTAACCCTCGGATTCATATCGTCGTTTGAAAACAAAGTGTACGTCAAGACGGTGAACAAGGGGGGTATCATGGTTCTCCCGCAGGGCCTCCTCCATTTTGGGATAAACTCCGGCAACACTACGGCGCTGGCTTTCGCGAGCTTCAGCAGCCAGAATCCAGGCCTGCAGATTACGGCGTTCTCCCTGTTCAAGAACGATTTCCCGACGGAGTTGGTGGCCAAGACGACATTCCTCGACACGGAGCAGATTAAGAAGCTCAAGGCGCTGCTTGGTGGCACTAATTAATTAATTAAACCAACTTTAAGTTGCTAATTTGCTTCATCGGAGCAGCATTTGGTTTTGGTGTTACAAACTCTTTTAATTAGTGTTTATGCTTTCTTCAATTTGGTATTTTAATGGTTTTCTGATCTAGTGTTGGGCTCTAATTCAAATAAGAAAAATTCGAAACCGAATCCGACTCCCACGAACTAAATTAATTATAATATACTTGTTACGGCATTGATCATTTTTTTCTTAATTGTACACCAATAACAAATATATAATTAATTCAGATTTGATTGAACCAAGTTCGTATTAGAATGTTTCATCGCATTAAGTGGGAGGAAGCTGGACCGAGAACTTGAGAGAGAAAAAGTAAATATTCTTAAAGTATCCATTAAAACATATATTTATAAATTATTTTTATTTTTTTTATAAGAATAATTTTAATAAATTTTAATATATTTAACCATACAACCTCAAAATCAAGATTTTTATTTTCTACATCACCACTCTTCATTATCTACACACACTTTTTGGGAAGATTTTTGTGATAAAAAGTGGCCAATCTCATTTTGCAATCGATTTTGAGGTGGTATTGCTATCTCAAAACTTGTCAACTCGTTCTGAATAACATGATGACATCACAGTTGTAATTCGTTGCAAAAATCGTCCAAATTGAGATGATATCTTCCATCACAAAATATTCATCCTAATTTTTTAAAATAGTTATTTGGGTAAATTATAATGATCTTTTTAGAAGTTTGAAATAATTACGAATATTTTCTTATTGTTTGAAAAATTATAAATACTCTCCTAATATTTGATGAAATTATGTAATTTTTGGATAGAGGTATGAAATTATCAACTTTGCCATTACTATATCTTTTAAAAATAAAGTTTAAAAAAATTAAACAAGGTGAATTGAAATTTTTTTAAAATCATAAAAAAATTATCCAGTCATTCCATAAAAAATAAAAAAAATCATAATTCTTAATTCATAAAGAAATTTTGGTCAGTTCACTACAAAAAATGGATGAAAACGTAACGGATTGGGTAATTGTTATACGGCCGTTAAAATTAGAGGGTATTGGTAATTTTTCAAAAAAACAAGGAGTATTCATAATTATGCTAAACTTTAGAGGAAGTTGTTCATTATGTTTGGTTTTATGTTTTCGCATTTTTCAAGACAAGATAAAACACACATAATATTTATTTTTGTGTTTTTACACCTTATTTGTGTGTTTTTTTTTTCAACTTTTTATATAATATATATACACACACATTTATATATAATATAAAAGTGACATAATTTGACAATAAACAGTAATTTTTGTAATCTAAAACACAACATTAAACATACAATATTTATATATAAAATATATATAAAAGAGATATGATTTGACAATAAACATTGATTTTCGTCTCTCAAATTCAAAATCAAACCTACACCACTTATTTTAAAATACCTCAAACCACAAATTCGAACGTACAATCTATTTTTAATACACATTTATTTATCTCTTCAAAACACAAAATAAATCACTTAAAACACAAATATTTTTGTAATATACCTTAATTATTGTAACGAAATACAAATTGTTTACATCACGTGAATTTGTACCCTGTAAAACCCCAATTTGGGAAATTCTTACCCAACTGTCCTGGGCAGGTTCCACGCAAGACAACTCATTTCATTTCATAATCTTCCTTGTTATATTGTTTGTGAATAACCAATCACACGCACACTCACGTCCTAGGTTCGCACTCAAAACCTCTATCCACCGGCCAGAGCCACACCGTCTCCTACGGACTTATATCCCCTTTATTTATACTGTCATCAACGGAGTTCCATAATTATTACTAATTAAGTGAATTCTGCCTATTTGTAATGATATCCAGAATCAAGCTTCATACTATAAATCCTGCCTTCACTTGATACCATGCATGCAGATTCTAGAAATATCACTCATCCATAATTCATATAAATACCCCATCACCCTATCAAGGATTTGCAGCCCATAAACCAGAATTCTCTAACATTTGAAGTTCAAAAACTCAAACCCACAATGCGTCTTAGATATCTCTTCATCTTCTCCCTCCTCGTCGCCGCCTCCTACGCCCTCGTCCAAGACTTCTGCGTGGCAGACCTCTCCCTTCCCGCCGGCCCCACTGGCTACTCCTGCAAGACACCCGCTTCAGTAACCGAAAACGACTTCTTCTACCATGGCCTCGCCACCCCCGGAAGCACCAATAACCGCGCCGGGGCCGGCGTGTCGTGGGCGTTTGACTCCCAGTTCCCCGGCCTGAACGGCCTGGGAATCTCCAGTCTCCGTCTGGACCTGGCGGTGGGCGGAGTCGCCCCCCTCCACAGCCACCCCGCGGCGACGGAACTCGTGGTGATTGTTGAGGGGACGCTAACCCTTGGATTCATATCGTCATTTGATGACAAAGTGTACATCAAGACCTTGAACAAGTGGGATGTCATGGTTGTCCCGCAGGGACTCCTCCATTTCGCGATAAACTCCGGCAACACTACGGCGCTGGCGTTCGCGAGCTTCAGCAGCCAGAATCCAGGCCTGCAGACTACGGCGTTCGCCCTGTTCAAGAACGATTTTCCGACGGAGTTGGTGGCCAAGACGACGTTCCTCGACGCGGAGCAGATTAAGAAGCTCAAGGCGCTTCTTGGTGGCACTAATTAATAAATTAAACTAATTTTCAGTTGCTAAATTATGCATCCGGATGGCTTTTGGTTCGATGTTACTCAGTTAATGTTTTTCTAATTAATACAATGTTGGATTTATAAGTTATTCAAATTATTTGTGTCCTTCACTGATTGTATTTTGAAGATTAAATCGTAAAATTCATATAAAATAGAACGAATGATATTTCACAACGCGAAGCATTCATCGCATCCATATCATACCAAGATACATTATAAATATTAGTCGTTATGGTACGTTATCTTTGCGTGCATATAATAAATAATCTCATATTTTAAAATATAAGGTAAAATACACTTTGCCCTTTTGAACTATTCTTGACGTAATATTTATCCTTTAAACTAACAAATGTAACACTTATCCCCTATAATTAATTTTTTGAATAATATTGCCCTTATATTATTATATAGTTCAAATAGTTGTGCATTTTAAGTTTAATTAAAATTTTCTTAACTGAAAAAAATATATTTTAATTATAATAAAGTAATATATAAATAATGAATTAAATAGTTTGAATTTTATTATATCTTATAGATTCAAAGTTAAGCAACGAATGAGTATAAAAAATACACAAAAAAGAATCATGAAAAGATTCTATTAATTTGGTAATAAAATTAAGTTATTAACTATTTATTCTTTTAGATAAAAATGAGTAATTTAAATAATTTTTGAATATATTTTCTTTAAAAAATATGATAAAATATTTACATTTATTGATTTTTTGAATATATTTTCTTTAAAAAATATGATAAAATATTTACATTTATTTACTTTTTCTTCTAAAAATATTTAACTTTTGGTTAAACATATATATATTTATCAATTTATTTTAAAAAGCATATATGAATAATTGGTTGTATTATATTTAATGTGTATCTACAATATATATATATATATATTAATTTAAACTTCACTTTTAATTTAAATTATTTTCTTATTAAGATAATTAATCTAAAAATTAGTGATGATTTAATGTGCAAAATACTAAAACATATTGAGAATAATATAATTATTCAAAGTATGAGGGGCATTTTTATCCATCTAAGGGGATAAGTGTACATTTGTTAATTTAGGGGTGTACATATTACATCAAAAATAATTCAGGGGGCAAAGTGCATTTTACACTAAAATTTATTATAAAATATATAAACCAACAAATCATATTTAAAAAAAAAAAAGAAAATTAACTTTGGTGTAGTAGTATTAAAATGACGTAGTGTAACTTTTGTAAATATATATTTAAAATGATCTGATTAGGAGTATGATTGACATATTTAAAAAATTATTACGACGGTGTCATTAATTCCATTTATAAATATAAAGATCCTTTGTTTGTTTTCTATACTAATATAAATAAAAATACCTATCATGTAATTAATTTAACGAACCTTGCCTTTGTGAAAGTCTTGTTGGTGTTTGGACTACAGAACTCTTTATTTTTATTTTTTTCATAAAAATTTTAATTATATATTTATATTTGATGATACTTTTCGAAGCCCTAGGAAAAGGGGGTGGGCACTCGCTGAATAGCCAGCAGACCAAGCCCTACTAGGTCTAGAGCAGAGTATAAATGCCCATAAAGTTGTTTTTCTCTCCTAACTTGGCCAGCTCAAAAAGTAAGTGCAATACAATAAGTTGAGTCATCAATATCATACAGATGATTGACACGTTAAAATACGTCATAGTTAAAAATCTTGAGATAATTCCTACAGGCCCACTGTAATTGTACTTTTATATACCGAAAAAGATTGAACAACATCTCTACTTCAATTTCCATTGCTTGGAGCTTGCGTCGCAAACCATGTATAGTACACATAGGAGTAACACACATAGGGGGTCCTCCCAACTAAAGTATCTACACCCTCTAAATGTAACCAAATAACAAGAAAAAGAAATTCCATCATTTTTCAAATAATTTAGATTTGCTTTATGTAATTTAATATAATTATAAATATTATATTATTATTTCAAATATTAATAATTTTTTTTAATATTTAATAAAATTATATAATTATTAGGGGGAGGTTATAAATTATCAATTCTATGTTTGTTGTAATTTCTTTTTAAAATAATAAATTATAAAGAATCAGACGGAATGGATAATTTTTTTTTGAAAATTTGTTCATGAAACTCAGGTACTGCTTCAGTCAAAAATAGTATTCAATCAATAAATTTCTTTTAATAAAATGAAAAGGTCCAAAATTCTGAAAATTCATAATTTAGTCAAAATTGCTTAAGTTTGGCCAAAGACCCCTTTCACAATTTAGTTCTATGATTTTAATATTTGGGCATTTCCAGTCATTTTTCACAAAATTTGATCGAGAAATTGCATGTGACATGCACATGGCCTTATTAAATTATAATTTTAATTATGATCAATTCGTGCAGGTTAAAAAAAATCACTCTCTCCTAAGTTACATGACTAAAATTATAATTTAATCAGCATCATGTGCAAGTCATGTTCAAATTTACAACCAAATTGGTCAAAGAAGAACTAAAATTGTCAAATTTGAAAGTTACATGACTAAATTACAATTTAATTGGCTCATGTGCAAGTCACATTCAAATTTTAAGCCAAATTGACTAAAAAAGAACTAAAATTGCCAAAATTTAAAATCACAGGATTAAATCGTGTCACAATTTTAAAATTATATGGGTAAAATATTCAAATTTTTCAGCCAAACTAATTGAAAAGGAACTAAAACTAGACATCGTGGCACACATTAGTTCCTGCGCGTATAATATTAAAACTCATAATTTATTCCAATATATTAAAACTTGCCACTACCTTACAACCCCACATACAAAAAATTTTCGGTAACTTTTTTTACTGCATTAATTATCAAAATATAGTTTACTCAAATTAAATTAAAAATTAAATTTTTGTACAGTATATGTTATATATTGATTAATGATGATGCACTCCCCACGACGACGAATCTTCGAGCAACAAAGCATGAGTTGTGGTGACCATAGGGAGGATGCCCGGCATGTGTTCCTCAATCGATTGTCGTTTTTTGGTCAAAGAATTCTAAAATCCTAAATTCTAAAATTCCATTGTATTGTCAAAATGGCTTAAATCTGGTCAAAGAACCCTCTTCACACACACTCACACACACACACACAAATATATATATATATATATATATATATAATAGATTCCAACTCCCTTTAAAATGGAATCACATATTATAGAGTTTTGTAATTAAGAAAAAATAGTCTAAATTGACCGTGTCATCCAATTTTTTATTAATTTTCAAGGCTACACTAGCAATTTTCTGAAGGGCAACCACATAATTTAATTTCATTATCTTCCCTCCTACATTCCCTTGATATATTTCTTTATATATATATATATATATATATACTTACTCAACCATCACACTCATACACACATCGACGTTCAAACGCAAAAATTCTTATAAAAGATGTTGAGTCTATCCACTAAATTGTCTCATGTGGACTTAATTATATATATATATATATATATATCGAATTGATTTATGGCTTACATTGATATTGATATCATGAATCAAGTTCCATAATTATTGTTAATAAAGTGAATTCTGCCTCTTAATGGTATGTAGAATCAAGCTCCATGATCACAGTTGATAATATGAATTCTTCCATCAATTAGTGTTGATGACCTAAATCATGACATCCAAATCTTGTTATATCAATCAGCCCGGAAAACTGGCATTTTCCACATTCACCATGCATGCATAAACATCACTGCTCCATATAAATCCCTCAAAACCCCTTCAAGAAATCGCATCCCATCACCCAAAAATCTCTAACATTTGAAATTAGTTAAAGAAGAATCAGAGACCACAATGCAGCTTCCCTATCTCTTCATCTTCTCCCTCCTCCTCGCCGCCGCCGCCTCCGACGCTCTCGTCCAAGACTTCTGCGTGGCGGATCTCTCCCTCCCCGCTGGCCCCGCCGGCTACCCCTGCAAGAAATCCGCCTCAGTAACCGTAAACGACTTCTTCTACCACGGCCTCACCACCCCGGGAAGCACCAAGAACCGCGTCGGCGCCGGCTTTGCCGCGGCGTTCGACGCCCAGTTCCCTGGCGTGAACGGCCTGGGGATCTCCATTTCCCGTCTGGACCTGGAGGTGGGCGGACTCGTTCCCATCCACAGCCACCCGGCGGCGGCGGAACTGGTGTTGGTTGCCGAGGGGACGCTAACATTCGGGTTTATATCGTCGTATGATAACAAAGTGTACATCAAAACGTTGAACAAGTGGGATATCATGGTTGCCCCGCAGGGCCTCCTCCATTTCGCCATAAACGCCGGCAACACTACCGTGCTGGCGTTTGCGAGTTTCAGCAGCCAGAATCCAGGAATTCAGACTACCCCGTTAGCCCTGTTCAAGAACGATTTTCCGACGAATTTGGTGGCCAAGACGACGTTCCTCGACGTAGAGCAGGTTAAGAAGCTCAAGGCGCTGCTTGGTGGCACTGGTTAAATAATTAAACTAATTTTTAGTTGCTAATTTGTTTATCAGGACAGCATTTGGTTGGGTGTTTTTTCTAATACAGTGTTGGACTATAAGCTATCCAAAGTCTTTGTTTCCACACGATTGTCTTTTCAATAAAAGTACAAAATATATAGGGATAATTAATTATGCTTTTCTACCCCTAAGATTTGATATAATTATATATAAATTTTTCATAATTTAAAAAATTACATTTAGCATCCCTGAAATTTGCTTTCGTCTAACAAAAGTCTCTTTATTAGTCAAAATTCATTAAATTTACTGATATTAATAAAAAAACTGAAAAATTTCTATATTTAATCCCGACTAGTTCATTACCTCTTTATAAGGATAGTTTAGTCCGAAATTATATCATCATAATTTTTTATGACCAAATTATATCATCATACATCTTCACGCATTAATGCATGTGAGGAGGTATATTTTCACCGTTATAAGGATAGTTTAGTTCGAAACAAATTAATTATTTAATCTGCAATAAGTCAGTAAGTTCATCGAGGGCAATTATCAATTTTCATTTATTTTTGTATTAATATCAGTAAATTAAGTGAATTTGTTTAGGCTTAAAGGCAATTTTCGTCCCCTAACTTCAAGCCATTTTCGTTTTAGTCCCATAAATTACTAGGGTTCCATTTTGATCCCGTAAAACCGAAAAACTCTCAATTTTGGTACAAATTTGGTCGGAAAGTTGAGTCACTCGCCGGAAAAAGTCACATGCCAGGCATGTGACCTTTTAAATTGGCGCTTGCATTGTGATTGGTTGAAAAAGATGATGTGGTGAAGATATGACCTGAAGTTAGGGCACTAAAATGAGAATGACCTAAAGTTAGGGGACTAAAATGAGAATGACCTAAAATTAGGACAAAAATTGCCTTTAAGCCTTTTACTTTCAACCAATCTCAATGCAAGCCCCAATTTAAAAAGTCATATGCCTGGCATGTGACTTTTTCCGACAAGTGACTCAACTTTCCGACCAAATTTGTACCAAAATTCAGATTTTATCAGTTTTACGAGACCAAAAGGAACCCTAGTAACTTAGGAGACTAAAACAAGAATGGCCTAAAGTTAGAGGACGAAAATTGCCTTTAATCCATTTGTTTATAGAAGAATTATTTGTTAGATGAAAGTAAATTTCAGAAAGTGTCAGGTGTAATTTTCTAAACTACATGAGATCTATGTATTCAGATTTTATCAATCCTCCACTTATTTTCTCTCACTATATCCTTTCTAGTAAAGTAAATCAATTCAAGATTACTCTAATTAACGAGATATATTGAAAGAAAAAAAGAAGATTCTCTTCTGTCCTGTTATTGCTATTCATTTCAATAAATACTCTTTCATATCAGGTAAACAAAAATGAGAATACACATCTATGCAAACACAATAAAATGTTACATAGGACATGAATAGACCGCAAAGAAACACAATACCTGTAATGATCATAAAATGTTGCGAAACTATGTTGACATCCTACATGAGAAAAATGGTTGTGTGGATAGAAATAAGACTTAAAAATTGAAGGAGAATGACAAATGTAACAAGACGTAGATGACATTTGTTGGCGCAGAAGATAAAAGCAACACCTCACTTCTTTTATGTTCAAAATGAAAATAAAAATGTTACACCGTGACACACACACACACACACACACACACACCTCTCCCCTACGCACACACCCCACACACACAAACACCCCCCCCCCAACACACCCCTCACGCACACACACATCCCCCCCCCCCCATGCACCACACACATACACACACACACACAAAAAAAAGACGCACAAACAAGGAAATAAAAAAATCGGAACAAGGAGGGGGTATCATTCAACAAAACTTCTCAAGTTTGTGATCGATAAAATTGAAAAAGAAATGATGTAGCTGATTAGAACATATAAAAATATATTCCTGGACATTATGATCTCAATAGAAACATGCTACACCAGATCATGATTTTCAGAGAGGTTGATCCAGAAATTAGATAATATTAATCACAAAATCATTGTCCTAATACAATTATATAAATGAAACACACTGGGAAATGCTGCAACTTTCTTTGCTTCAATAAAAGCAATGGGTACAAAAGAGTAGCAATATTAGGTTATTGCTTTTCATTTCAATAAATACTCTTTCATATTAGGTAAACAAAAATGAGAATACACATCTATGTAAACACAAAAAAATATTACAAAGGACATAAATAGGCCACAAAGACACACAATATCCGTAATGAACATAAAATGTTGCGAAACTATGATGACATCCTGCATGAGAAAAAGGGTTATGTAGATAAAAATGAAGACTTAGAAATTGAAGGAGAATGGCAAATTAACAAGACGCAGATGGCATTCGTTGGCGCAGAAGATAAAAACAACAAATCACTTCTTCTATGTTCAAAATGAAAGTAAAAAATATTCTACAGTGACACACATACCCACCCACACCACACACTCACTCACTCACACACACACACTCTCACACTCGCGCATACACACCCACACCCACACCCCACATACATGCACACACACACACACACCCCACACGCACGCATGCACACACACATACACACCCCACACCTACACACGCACACACACATACACCCAATCACCACACGCACACACACACACACACACACACCCAATCACCACACACACACACACACAAAAATGACGCACAGACAAGAAAATGAAAATGGCGAAACAAAGAGGGGATATCATTCAGTAAAACCTCTCAAATTTGTGGTCGATAAAATTGAAAAAGAAATGCAGTAGCTGATTAGAACATATAAAAATATATTCCTGGACATCATGATCTTAACTGAAATCTGCTACAAGAGATCATGATTTTCAGAGAGATTGATCGAGAAACTAGATAATATTAATCACAAAATCATTGCCCTAATACAATTAAATAAATAAAATACACTAGGAAATACTGCAACCTTCTTTGCTCCAATAATAGTAATGGGTTCAAAAGAACAACAATATTAGGTTATTGCTTTTTATTTCAATAAATACTCTTTCATATTAGTTAAACAAAAATGAGAATACACATCTATGTAAACACACAAAAATATTACAAAGGATATAAATAGACCACAAAGACACACAATACCCGTGATGAGCATAAAATGTTGCGAAACTACGGTGACATCCTGCATGACAAAAATGGTTATGTAGATAGAAATGAAGACTTAGAAATTGAAGGAGAATGACAAATGTAACAAGACGCAGATGGCATTCGTTGGCGCAGAAGATAAAAGCAACACATCACTTTTTCTATGTTCAAAATAGAAGTAAAAAATATTCTAACGTGACACACACGTACACACACAGACACACACCCACACCCCATACACACCCACACACCACACACTCACTCACACACTATCTCACACACACACGCACACACACACACACACACATTCACAAACACACACACACCCCTCACGCACGCACACACACACACCCACCCACATAATCACCACACACACACACAAAAAAAAAAGACGCACAAACAAGGAAATGGATAAGCCGGAACAAGGAGGGGGCATTATTCAGCAAAACTTTTAAAGTTTGTGATCGATAAAATTGAAAAAGAAATGCAGTAGCTGATTAGAACATATTAAAATATATTCTTGGACATCATGATCTCAACAGAAACCTGTTACACCAGATTATGATTTTCAGAGAGGTTGATCAAAAAATTAGATAATATTAATCACAAAGTCATTGCCCACACACACATAAACTCTCAGACGCACACACACACATACACACTCTCACAAACACACACACACACCCCACACGCACACACACGCAGACACCCAATCACCACACACACACTCCCACACGCACACACACACACACACACCCAATCACCACACACACACAAAAAAAAAAAAGATGCACAGACAAAGAAATGTAAAAGCCGAAACAAGGAGGGGGTATCATTCAACAAAACTTCTCAAGTTTATGGTCGATAAAATTGAAAAAGAAATGTAGTTGCTGATTAGAACATATAAAAATATATTTCTGGACATCATGATCTCAACAGAAACCTGCTACACCAGATCATGATTTTCAGAGAGGTTGATCCAGAAACTAGATAATATTAATCACAAAATCATTGCCCTAATACAATTACATAAATAAAACACACTGGGAAGTGCTGCCCAACCTTCTTTGCTCCAACAATAGCACTGGGTTCAAAAGAGCAGCAATAGTTAAGCTCTTCTTGATGCCCACAGGCAGACTTCTCCCAAAGCATCGAATAACAACCAACAAGTAAAACAACTTTAAACTCAATAAAATTCCATAGCATTACTATAATATTTCAACTAGCAGGACCGATCATATGTCGGAATCACACATAGCATACTCAGTAAATATTAGAATTCTTACAATCAGAAGAACAAAGCAATTAAAACGATACATTATATCAATCTGAAAAGCAGCAAATGCACCAAACTAATGCATTGTTCACTAAGCTAAAGTGGTTTCATAAAAACCTCATCAACCACCAGATTAAAAATTGAATAGGGCACATTTAGCAGCAGTTTAGAGGAACCTTAAAAGCACAAGACATATCACCTACTGTAGAAGTTAGTCTTCTTTATGGTGATGTTTCCTGCTCTTCTTCTCAGACCACTTGTTGCCCCTACCCACTCGCGAATCATCTGAAGCACTGACGTCAAAATCAGAGTCTGAATATGCCTTTCTACTCCTCCTTTTATGCCGCAGATCACCAGAATCATCAGAAAAATCATCATCTGAATGATGGTGACTCCTCCTCTTCCTCTTCTCCATCCTACACTTCCTCTTTCTTCGTCTGCACTTCAATCCCTGCAATTTATACCTGCAATATACTTGATTCAAAAAAGTGCCTTCAATTCCTTAAAAAGAAAAACGAAAAAGAAATAAAAAAGTACCTTCAAGGTAATTCAAATACCCATACTGCTCAAAAGCAACATGAGATCAGAAAGTAAACAAAAATCCAACTACCCATACGGCTCAAAACCAAAATGAGATCAGAAAGTAAACAAAAATCCAAAATGCTATGATTACATGGGATGGTTAACAGAAAGCAATTACACTAAACTTTAGAGGAGGAAAGTATAATTATTCCAAATATATATAAACGGAACAAATAATATCTTTTGAATAAAGTACCGTTTACATCGTTCGACCAATGCACTAATATCATAAAGAATACAAATGCCAAATATCACATATCCAGTAAAACTTTAACTTACAATCTCAAAATTTATTCATGAGATCTCAAACTTATTTAGATTGCAAGTCCAAACTTTGGATAACTTGGATGCATGCTAATTTAACTTTGAGAACGCCATCGTGTGGCCTAAAAAATAAGCCAGCATTTGTGGCTTTATACAAATATAAAATGTTAAGTAATTACATTTTATCATTCGAATTATATGCGTTTTTAAATTTTATCATTTAATATTTTTTGTCAACTTATCATATCAACTTTACAAATATTTGCACTTTGTCATATAAGACCTTTTTTTTTTATCGATCATCTCTTGGAAAAAATATTAGATGCATTCTATATGTGATATTTTAACTAATTATTCACTAATTTTAGGTATCCCAGAATTAATCTATGGATTAGTGTACTTTCTATTCGGGTTGATTCGATTAATTGACAATATCGATCTAAACAACCGTACGTCGTCTGATCATTTTTGAATTGATGTATTGCATTTGATCGTATGTTTAAAGTATCAAACCATTACCATAAATACATAATTGACATATATCAAATACGTAAGAACCATTGTGTTTATTACATTTCACTAATTTATGTATCAAAAAAATTAAAAGTTGGTCCTACTCGATCTTTATTTAGTCTAATTTAACGAGGTCTAACTTGTTATAACCAGACTTCAGGCCACACCAAGAGAATCAATAACTTCGACATCAATCTCAAATCAATATGTATATACAATATATATATATATATATATAAATAAATTTTAGTTCGAACCTGACTCCATCTAACCTGAATCAATCATATGGCAAGTACAATATATTTGTAGTATGATTGGTGTACAACTTAAAAAAAATGATTAATCACATAACAAATGTGATACACTTGCTCTGTAACTAATTTGGTTCGACGAAACCTGATTGAGACAAAAAAAAAAAAAAGTTCCATATATATATGTGTGTGTTTGCAAGTCTCCACTAATTAATTCAATAATAATACATTAGTAATAAATGTATATGTAGCTCATATTGGTCCCCCAACATAATGGCATATGGCCATAGCTTAATATGAGCCACAGATTGTCTGTTATGCCGACACAGATGAAGAGGCCTCATATACTAATAAACCGCATATGGTTTTTGTTCAAAGAAAAAAATAAATTTTATTTTATGTGAATTTATTAATTAATTATGGGGACTGTATTTTATGATATTATAATGACATCTAAACCTTCAAATCTATATATATATATATATATATATATAACAAATAAAAAAAGTTATTTTATTTACTTAGATTGTGATGAGTTTTTTTTTAATTAAGTTGATATGGAATAATTTGTTATACAAAGAATAAAGGAGAAAATCCCCCCACTTACCATAATCACATGCACAAAAATGTATTATGTCCCCAAACTCTCAAAGTTTGAAAGTTTTAATTATATTTTGCCTTTTGAACTATAGCCGATATTACACTTTTGTATTTAATTTTTTTTTTATCAACTTACCATCTCAACTTTACGAAATTTTACACATTGTCTTTATGTCTGGTTTTCTGTTAAGTTTTTTGTCAAAAGAATTCACATGTAGTGCAGATGTGATAATTAAAGATTATGTACAGTAATACTTTTCACATATGCACAATATGTGATATTTTTCCAGTAGAAAAATCGACTAAAGAACCCTTTTATATGGCAAAGTGCAAATTTCGTATAATTGAGATGGTAAATTGACACACAAACACAAAATATTAAATACCTAAGTATAAAAACAAGCATAGTTTGGATAGTAAAATATAATTTATCCTATATTATATATATC
Source organism: Sesamum indicum (assembly GCF_026168435.1). NCBI lineage: Eukaryota > Viridiplantae > Streptophyta > Magnoliopsida > Lamiales > Pedaliaceae > Sesamum > Sesamum indicum. The sequence goes on from NC_142661.1 coordinate 16,752,738, forward strand.
TATTTTTATAATAATTTTATGCATTTTTATTTCATTCAACATATTCATTCACCACATCCTGTGATATATAAGAAAAAGACTGGGGAAGTGAGTGACACACAAAACCCCAATACTTGCCAATTTTTTTTTTAATCTATTTTTGGATAATAATTAATTACATGGAATTATGAATTATTATTTTTTCTTGGATAAGTAATATATAACGTTATAATAACGTTAATTATAACAATACAAATATTTAAAAAAAATAAAATTCACAAAAAAAAGTTTGATGTTTATTTGTACGTTCTTGCTAATGTCGTTTGAATAAAGAAGAATAAGGGTGTCTTTATACATCGATTTATAATTTGTTTGATTCAGATGAAAAATGACTTTAGACATCAACTTATTATTTGTTTGGTTTGGATGAAAAATGACTTTATACATCAATTTATAATTTATTTGATTCGAGTGAAAAATGAATATATAAAAAATATGAAAATGAAAAGTGATGTATAACAACAGCGTTTCATGTTTGGTAAAATAAATGAAGAGGAATTAAAATCGGATGTTTATAAATAATTTTTTCGGAGCTCAATTTTATTTCAATCCAAAATTAGATGGAAAAATATAAATATAAAGTTAAAAAAATAAAAAAAAATCTATTTTATTTTTACTTACTGTGTTATTTGTAGATATTATTTATTATAAAAAATTGATTGTATTTGAGATATTGAAATTTAAAATACATTCATTATTGGTTTTGTTTGATACATTTTTTGTTACTAAAACATTTTCAAGTTTAATTTTTACCCTTTTTAAATAATTTAAAATTATTTTAATATTAACTTATATATTTTCTGATACAAAATGTTGAAAAAATATTTTTTTGGTAAAATTACAATACATAGTGTTTCTTTTACATAGCAAATAGAGTAAAAAATATAATAAAGTATAAAATAATTATGTAAGTAGACAAACATTCACATATATGAAATTAAAATCTAATTTTTTGTACCCAAAAAAAGGCAAAATTATAATTTTGGTCTTATAGAATAGGGGATTCAACACTTTCAATCCTCTGCTTTATGAGATTTTGGAAATACTCTCAGAATTGAAAATAATCGACACAATTAGTCCTATGCCTTACAGAATTTTTAAAATTATTCCAAAATTGAGATAATTAGATAACAATATGCACCAAATTAGATAATTTTAAAAATTAATTATAATAATTTTTTTTAATTTTATAAAAGTAACTCCACGTCATTTCAATACTACTAACCAATTCTTTTGTTGTGTCAGTAATACCTTAACCTGATTTTTTTTTACGTTTCTTTCTTTCTTTTCTTTTTTTGATATGTGATCTTTCAATTTATATATTTTATTCTTATTACATCACATCATTAATTATATCAATATCTCATCAAACGATTGAATAATATATTAATACTATTTGATGAATCTATCAGTTTAATTAAGAACGATAAAATAAATTACTATATACTCATATAAAGTTAAATAAATACGCGTATGTTCAATGGGACTCGAACCTATAATCCAAAACTTGTTCAAGATACCTCAGCCTTAACTATTAGGATAAAACATCATTAGTGTGAAAGTTTAAATTATATATAAAAATTAAGTGTGCTTTAATTGCTAGTATACATATGATGCCCATAAAAATGAGTTGTCCCAAGAAAGTCGAAGCGGACCAAAATAAATAAAGAGATTGCGAGAACACAAACTAATACAAAGCTCAAAAACCGTAAAAGGGCCACGAAGTCCAATCCGAGTACCCCCCAAGGAGTCCAGATGGTGAATCCATGTAGGACCACCTACTCCACATTACCTAGAGATTACTGGAGTTGATATGTTTCACCCGTCAAACTAGAGCACGCGACAACAGGAAGAGATGAGCTAGAAACGCTCTTATTTAGGTAATCGATTGATCGCAGATAAAGGAGCTCTTCGGCAAAAGGATGCTTTCGATTCAATCCCAAAAAGGTCTTGCCACCTAACCTGAGGGTTGAAGATACAGATAAGTTTCAGCCGTCAAAACAAAACACGTGGTAATAAAAAAAGTACGGGTTCGAAAGTCTCCTTATCCAAAAAACAACCATCTTTTCGAAAGTCAACGAACTCTTCTACGATCGAGAGGCTCTCTCAATTAAAAAACATAAGGGATTTTGGTTCATCAGCATGAATTTTGATCCTATTTATAAATAATAACCTCTAAATTCAAAATAGACACTTTGAATTCCATACTCAACATCACTCGTTTATTCTCTATTAAAATCTATCACTTTATCATGTTATTATTTTATACTCCAATTAAATTGAAATAATTTTTTTTTATTTACATCAGTATAACACATACATGTAGCTCAAATTGGGGGTGGGGGGGGGGGGGAGAAAATGATACTATTTTGTCAACTAGGAAGGCACACACCTTTCCTCACACAGCTAATTGCAATAATTTTAAGACCCCACCAACCACCACATTATAACATGAAAAATCTCAAAGAATCCCACCACTTCTATATTAAATCACATATATAATTATTACATTCATCAATAGACAACCTTATAAAATTTCATTCCTCTAATCATTGGAACTAAAATCTCCATTATCTAATCCACAAAATTTTGGATCATTAATTATCTAATAATAATCTAATAAAAAGATTGGAAATAAAGGCATCTATACCAATCTTTTTAAGCGGCGATGTGTCTTGAATTATAATTAGTAGCACATACATAGTAATGATTGACTTTTTTTTAAAAAAAAAAATTAAAAAAGATTATTGTTCTCTAATCATTAATTTAATTTTGTTTATTGCTTGATTAAGACAAAAGGAATTAACATTTGAATTTAAGCAACTAAATATTTAAAAAAAAAATAGTTGGCATATCTTAGTATCTAGCTAGTTCCCACCTAAAAATTATATCCATTTTATTGCATCATCATCATTTGGATAGATTAATTTAAAGTTGGTGTTTGTAATAATTGTTTTTTAGTGGGAATAAATTGTACAGAAAATTATAATTTAAATAATAATAAAAGTTGGAGGAATTTGAAAATAAATATTAAAAGTGAAAAAAATTAAAGTTGGAGCGTTTGGAAAAAAAAAAGAACGTAATATTTGCAGTTTTACCAATCGGTAGTGGAAGTTGGTGATAAGTTGTTTATAATCTTCGGCTTAAATCTATTTAATTTAAGCAGTTCAAAATTGAATTTAACTTTTAGTACGTTGGCACGTTGCGATGTCCAAATTAGTAAATTTTTAATATATATATATATTAATAAAAAAAGTATACAGTGACGGTTAAATTTCTCTGAATGAGACAACTAAAAGAGTCTGTTGATTTGTTTATTATATAAAAATGGTTAAATAAAATAAGAAGACGATGAGTGCAAATATTTCAGATGCAAGAGAAGATTAGTGTCTGGTATCCATTAAATTCATGCTATATTCAGTATTTTGTGTATTAATTATATAAATAATATTAATTTTTTTTTAAAAAAAATATATGTTAATTATTTAATTTTTTTTTATACATTCAAAATTGAATGTAACATCTATAAAACTTTGTGCTACTATTCACAGTGCGCTCCCTTCTTGACGAGATTGAAGAATTAGACTTTACTCGCAATTTAAACAAAAAAAACTTTTAGGAAACAACTCAACGATTTGAATTTTAATTTTTTTCTAAAAGTTTTAATTTTATACTTGAGTGGATGATTGAGTTTACTAGGTATGTTAAAAAATAGAATTTATAGAATTTTTTTATAATTATAATATTATCGTATTATTTAAAAAATTAATTTTTTTAAGTTAACGAAAGTATATTTTTTATAATAGGCTGTTATAAGATATATTTATTAGAATTTTTTAATTTTGAAAAAATATTTATAATTTTTTAAATAATAAAAAATATTTATAATTATAATAAATGTTATATTAATAGTAAAAATTGAGTCAATGTGTGGTCAGCAGAACATAAACAAAGAGGAGACAGAGTGAGTCAGAACTCAGAAGAGTAAGAGAATCAGCCAGGTGGGATGGCAACGGGAAAGTACTTGTCTGGTTTTGCCCCGCTGCCCACTGGTTACTGTATCTTTACATACACATATACATACATACCTGTATCTCTCTCTCTCTCTCTCTCCACAGAGAGAGAGAGATAGGGAAGTATGTATGTATGCGGATGTGGAAAGAGAAAAAGAAAGGAGCGGAGTTGGCTACGACTTGACCTCTTCACTGCCAGTCTGTCAACCCCCCCACCCCAAGCCCACCTGGCTGCTTTCTCTCTTTCCATCTATATCATCTACATATTGTAGAGATAAGCAGACATGCAAAACCCTCCAACTACTGAGAAATCACTACTACTTATGATACCAGGCCTATTAAGAAAAAGGGTTCATTCAGTATTCATCTAGCTGTTCATAATCATGAGTCTCTTTGGGCTTGGAAGCAGGTCAGTAAGAGTAATCCCTTTTCGCAGTTTATACCCATATTTGCTGTTTTATTTCATTGCATGCATGTTGGTTCCCTTTCTTGATTCTACAATTAGTTCTCTTTTCAACTGTGTTTTGGTAATAGAAGTGGTCAATTGATCCTTAGTTCTTGGTATGCGTTAATCGATTTCTGGCTTCGCGAAATCTTGATTTTCACGGTTTCGATTCCACCGGGAATTGGGTTTTCCATTCTAATTTATCTGCTGAATGGGTTGAGTCGATCGATTTTAAACGCTTTTGATGCGGCTGATTCAAGAAATTCTTATTAGTTGAAGCGAATTCGAGAATGGGTTGTTATGATTGAGTTTCAACATTGGAATTTTTGTGAAAATTTTCGATTTTGTAATGTTGATTTTTCCAGAAATCACAGAACGTTTCGTCCCAAGAAGAGTTCTCCTTCCGGGAGCAAGGTAAATACAATCAACACTCTCTACATATTCGAAGTTGTGATAGTTGATCTTTAATTTGTTATCTTGAAAATTTCCTGAGTTGGGATTTTGAAAATTAAAGCTGTATATAAACACTAGTTCTCTGATCACTTTGATCATGTACTGGCGATTCTATTTGGAATCGGAGAATAGCAATTGAGGGTTTCTATTGGTACAGGGCTTACAACTCAAGAAGCATATCGAAGCGACTCTGGGTAGCGGCAACTTAAGGGAAGCAGTAAGGCTTCCCCCTGGGGAGGATCTGAATGAGTGGTTGGCTGTCAACAGTAAGTTTATCTTGAACAGTTTGCTCATTATGATTCGCGTTTGATTTGATTGTCATGATTAAAATGCATTGTTATGTAGTTGTGTATCCCTCTTGAATTTTGATCATACGAAAAGAAGTAATGAATTGTTCTGATTCCATGATTAACACGCAGTCATTATGTGGAGTGTAAATTTCTTTCGTGGTAAAACGTTTTGAGGTTTTAAGTTATTGTTATATAGCATTCATATTGGCAGAAATTTGCTTTAGTAGGAGATATTCGAATTATGGCTAGTATTTCGGTGTGAATTTCGCCTTCTGGAAGCCAATTCTTTTCAAGATTGGCGGAATAAGATAGTAATTTCTAAATCGCGGTTCTTGTTGAACAAATTTAAGCCCTATGTCCTATGCCGTCTTAATTGAAACTTCAAGTACGTTCCTGGTTGTTAAGCCACTTATGTGTGAAGATGGTGCTAATTTCTGCTGGAGCTATCTGCGATGCTTATCTTAATGCTTCCCCATTTGAGGATGTTGTATGTCCGATATTGTGCTCATCAGTCTCATTCCTGTTCCTTTTCCTTTCCATCATACTCTTATTTCTGTAAAGTGGGAGAATCTGCTTTCATCATTTTATTAAATAGAATGATGGCGCATAACTTGCTGCATTTTTCGTAATACATCTGTTATTTTGCTTTTTGCAGCTGTTGACTTTTTTAATCAAGTAAACCTTCTCTATGGCACTCTCACCGAGTTCTGCACATCGTCGAGTTGTCCAACAATGTCGGCAGGGCCAAAGTATGTTTTCATATTGCCATGTTTACTTCTTATTTACAGGTCGGATACATGCAATCAGATGTGACTTAATGCAACTTCTCTATTTTTCTACAGGTACGAGTACAGATGGGCTGATGGGATCAACATAAAGAAGCCGATAGAAGTTTCTGCGCCAAAATACGTTGAGTATTTAATGGACTGGATTGAAGCTCAGCTCGACAACGAGTCCATTTTCCCCCAAAAGTTGGGTACGTGGTGGAGCATCCGGTCAACAATTTTCTTTGTTTCTCCTCAACCTGAAACAATGTTTTTACCTATCATCTGTTCACTGCAGGTGCGCCGTTCCCGCCCAACTTTCAGGACGTCGTCAAAACCATATTAAAGCGGTTGTTTCGTGTGTATGCCCATATCTACCACTCACATTTCCAGAAGATTGTGAGCCTGAAAGAAGAAGCTCATCTCAACACTTGCTTTAAGCATTTCGTTCTGTTTACATGGGTAAGCCAATAATCAGAATCACGCACCAACACCAATATGCATTGATGCTTTTTCACCATTAATTAGCTTAAAAAACCACTGGAATTGTTGAAATCTGGTTTTCACTATTGCAGGAATTCTGCTTAATTGACAAGGGAGAACTTGCTCCTCTTTACGAGATCGTTGAGTCAATCTTATACTGCTAATATTTCTTCTCTTCACTCATTTGCTTTGTTGCTTTGGCTGGCTAAATCATCTAAGAGTCCCTCGAATCTATTCCTTTTACACCGTAAGACGTCCAAGGTAGCATGGATTTGCCTCGAACATAGCTTGGCTTCCCGTCAGGCTTAAATCCTACAAAGAAGGAACTGAGGCTGGACTGCTACTTGATTGTGATTAACCGGCTATCATGATTCCATTTTGAAGTATAATAACTTGTGAATTAATTTGTCTCGTTCCCGTGCTGTTTTCGTGGCGAACCAGTGTGTATTTCGAACGATCTTTGGTTAAACGAGATGCCTTATTCGAGGTGCTATAGCCTATTCGGCCTCTCTTTTGATTCAATCTTGTTGTATATGGTACATTTACCATCATATGTGGTGTTAAATATAAGTGGCATTAGCTTTATTGCGTGTGGGAGCAGCTCCAGACTTAGATTATCCACAGAAGACTCAATATGTTCAACATAAAGGAAACTTTCTACGGTGTGCATAAATGCTACAGGTCTCATGGGGTTAAATGATTCGAGTGAAGCGGAATTTGAGTATCCATATTTAAAAAATACTATGTTAAGTAATTATTCCATCCGATAAAGTCGGGTGGTGTTAGGTTGTGAGATAATTTTCTCATCCGTATTTTATTGATTCAAGAAAAAAATACATCATATCACTTATAATTATAATTGTATTTTCTTCCTCATCTAACATATTTTACACATCACGTTACATGCTCGAAAAAGAAAATTTGATCTCAACTGAATTTATTTCATCGAGCTGAGATGAGATGAAAACGCAAAAAAACACAACTTATACTTTTTGTAGAATTAAAAAGGTGCTTTTGGTTGAAACACAAGTTCGTGAGTCGGAAATTTTGAGTCCAAACCATTGAGCTATCCCCTAAAAAATGAAGTTTTGATTTTTATGATCATCTCCAAGAATGAAGTGAAATGGGCAAATTGATGGGCCTAAAAGAGAGGGCTGAGTGGGCTTGAAGATGGTCCAGTAACAAAAGGTTATATTGGGGTTTGGGCTTTGAGGCCCATATTATAATTTGGCGGGAAACACGAAGCGAGCCATTCTCCGTAACAGGCGTGCCCGGTAAGCTTCCCCTTCTTATTACCACCCCTACGCGACGCCCGCTCATTTTAGGCTCTTTCACGCTCCCGTGCTGTTGCTCTCCACGCCCAGCCTCCGCCGTCGCCGTTGTTGGTTGCTTGTAAGTCGTATGCTTTATGTAGGTACACGTATATATGTGTGTATTGTGTGGTTTTGGTGTTAGTCTTTAATGTCGGTAGTTGAAATGTTAGACGTATTTTTTATTTTTCTGTCTTGCTTTGCATTTAATTTCTTTGGGTGATCATATATGCACTTGTGGAGATGACCTTACTGTTTGTTGCTTGATAGGTTGGGTTTATAATGACAGTATTGAGGTCTCGTGAGGTTGTGTCTACTGTAACTTCTAGAACCTCACAGCCGCCTAAAACCTCAGAGCCATTAGCTTCGGAAAATGTGATGGTTGAGCCGGTGACTCCGTCCAAAAGCGTTGAGTTCTTGAATCAAGCATCGAACAGTAGCACACCCAGTTCCAGTTCTCCGGCTCAGAATTGTGGGCATGTGGAATTAGGGTTAGGGCCTGTGGGTGGCTCTGTTATGGTTATTGGAACTGGACACGGACCGAGGCGCAGTGCTCGGTTGGCCAAAAAGGTTGGTATAAGTGACTGCTTGGAGAATGTTGAGGTTGTAAGTGGAAAGAGGAAGAAATTGGAATTGAGTTCTTCTAATGGTGAATGTGATGTAAGAAATTTGGAGAGGCGGGTTTTGGATGTCATGGGGGTTGAGAACTCAGTTGAGGTTCCTGAATCCAGTATAATTGTTACAAACGGGGAGATAGTCAAAGATGGTGGAAGTGTTGCCAAGTTGGGATTGAGTTGTGAGATAGAAGGTTCGAGGGTGGAGGCTGTGACTACTCGGAGGAGCAAGAGAAAATTTAACATGGAGGTAAAATCATTGGGTTTTGAGTCATATGAAAAAGGTGAGGTCGAAAAGGTGTTCTTGAGCTTGAGGTCAAGGAAAGTAGTGAGGAGAGAAACAAAAGAGGATAGCGGTTGTGGTGGTAAATTTTTGGAAGGAGTTGAGAATAGTAAAAACAGTGGTGTAGTTTTGAATGGTGATGTCATTTTGCAGACTGAATCAGGGCACAAAGAAGAAAATGGGCATTTGAAGGAGAGGAGATTTACTAGAGCAGAGAAAGGTAAAGCTAAAGTTGTTTCTGAAACTTTGGTGAAGAATGTTTCTCTTCCAGTGTCTGAACTAGATGATAGAATAAAACTTTCACTTGGTGATTCAAATAGTGATGCTGTTGGTTTATCGAAAAGCTCAGATCCAAAAATGGTTGTCAAAGATAAACATAGCATCATAATTGAAACTCGTGTTAAGACTAGACAGAGACTGAGCAAAAAAGAGAAAGAGAAAATGAAATTGGGAGCCACGGATTCTTCCTTTAATAGCATCAATACAGAGGAGCCTGAAACAGATTATGTGAATGGAAGTAGTCCTTCAGGTACAGTCGACTCAGCAGCCAATGAAGCATTGGAGGATGGAGTTCAGGTTACAGATACTGATGTTGCTGCAAATGATGCAAGAAGGCGTTATAGGGAACGCTTTCGAAATATCGCCAGGCAGAATGCATCTAGGTTTGCCCATTTCTCTTCCCAAGAGGAAGTGGGAAACCATGCTGCTGATGCCGCCATACGAGAAAATCCACTGCCTGAAACAGATAGTGGAATAGAAGATTGGCCCGGTCCCTTTTCTACTGCCATGAAAATTATTAGGGATCGTGAAAAAAATAATAAAGGAGAGCGGCATGGTGCCTCTACTGCAAAAGGTGATGCTGCCGAACTAAAATGGATTCCTAAAAGTCAGAAGTCTCAGAGATGCCAGAAGCAAGTTCCCTCATTGGAAGAACTATGCTTGTTAATTCTTTCCAAAAATGCCGATGCAATTAGTTCTCTTGACTTTGTCCCAGATGTCCTGAGACACAAGATCTGTTGGTTTCTTTGTGACAGTCGGAGAATGGATGGTCATTTTCTTGAATTGCTTGTGCATGGTTCTCCAACAGAGATACGCATAAGGGATTGTTCATGGTTATCTGAGGAACTATTTACTAAGACATTTGAAGCTTGCAATACCAGCAAGTTGACGGTGCGATTCTTTTTAAATCAATGTTCTACCCTATAGATACTGATAACTTCTTTCTGTTTCAGAATAGGGTTTCTTCTTGTTTGAGCTGCACATGCCACTTCTGGTGTTGCTTAATCCCCATTGCTGTGTATATAATGGACAATCAGTCTGAAGTTTTAGCAAGTTGTTGCTGTTTTAATTTAATTATATACGCTCTCATGCTATTTTGCTGTTTTGATGTTGTTAGGATATTAGTCTTTCAGTTCATCTAATTATATTGATGTAATTTTTCTCTGAAATTAGGTGTTACAATTTGATCAATGTGGAGGCTGTATGCCAGACTATACTCTCTATGCAACCTTGGCTCGTTCACCTAATAGCCTTCCTGCTTTGACTACAATATCCTTGAAGGGTGCATACCGTCTTACAGATGCCGGGCTAAGCATGCTTGTCACATCTGCACCTTCTCTGAAATCTGTTGATATCAGTCAGTGCCCCTTGCTTACCTCTGAGGGAATCTGCTTTCTGGCAAACTCACTCAGATTGGTTCTAAGGGAATTATACTTAGATAATTGTCAAGGAATTGATGCTATGCTTACTCTACCAGCACTGCTGAAGCTAGAGAACTTGGAAGTTTTATCAGTAGCTGGAATTTCGACAGTTTGTGATTATTTTGTCACTGAATTCGCCTCTGTACATGGTTGCAGAATGAAGGAGCTTATTTTAGCAGATTGCATGTGAGTGTCTGGATGATTAGAGTAGATTGATTTTTATACTAATCTGCCTTGTTTTAAATAATCAAACATTTAACATATATCTTTTCCTGTTTGCAGGGAGTTGACTGATATATCTATGAAAGCCATTGGTGATACTTGTTCTGACTTACGTGCTGTGGACCTGACGAATTTGTGCAAGTTGACAGATGCTTCAATTGGTCACCTTGCAAATGGTTGCCAAGCAATTCAGATGCTAAAATTTTGTCGTAACGTATTCAGGTTTCCTACTATACAATCAATTGTATTCTGTTCTGGTGTATAGTTAGTTTACCTAAGCTTGATATGATGAGTATAAGGATTGGATGACCAATTCTCTGCTTGGATGCCCTTTTTGGTTTTTGTGTTAGGTGGTCATTTTTGTATTTTCTTACTTCTACTTCAACAGTTTGATAGGGTATGCACAGATGACCTTTTGGTTAGAACAGTCCAGGATTTGCTAACATTTTTCCTCAAATATAGTTCAATTGATACCTTAGCTCTCAAATTTCCTGTTCTCTATAGTTAAGAGCCTCTGTGTAATCTGTATCTCTGCATTTTGTAAAATATTGGATTATCATCAATTCGTTTCATAATTAAAGTGTTCTCAAAATAGTCTGTTTTCAATCCCAGCAAACCTATCATTGAGAAGACATATATGGCGATAATAAAATGAATGGAAATGGATGCAGTAAGAATGTACAAATAAGCACTACAGGAATATATTCTTTTGATTCTGTTTCATTGCTTTCTTGGTATCTTTAGATCACTATTTTGTTTATTGACTTGATGAATATTGGACATGATTCTTATTTCCTAGAAGTGGAAATTGACAGTTGAAATTTCCTTCTTTGCATGTTCCAACAGTGATGAAGCTATTGCTGCATATCTTGATGTTCGTGGGGCACTTTTGAAAGATCTGTCACTCAATAATACTATCCAGGTAACATGCAAAATTAGTTTTATATTGATCTTTAACTCATATTAGTAATGAAATATGCATTGCATGTCGAGGAGCTTCTGAAACAAATTCTTTTGAGATTTATGTTATTACAAATATAAGTTAAAAATTCTTTGTAGATGAAGACGCATACTTGGCAAGGCCGTTGACAGCAATCCTACTTATAATCTTACATGTATATGCCAAAGCACATTATTCGCTTGAAAATAAATGAAAAATGTTGGCATCTAAATGTCATTTTTATATGGCAGCATGTGTTGAGTAAACTTCCATATATGTAGACATTACATTTGAGATTCAAATGGATTCTTAAACTCTATTTCATACTTCCAATATTCAAAAGAATCTCATAAATATTTTACATTTACCATGTGAATGTGGTCGCTGGAAACATTTAATTTTGATTTTTTTTTTAAATTTTCGAAAGATCATATTCACATGAATTTGCTTGACTAGAAGTTAAGACAGCATGTGCCATATTAGGAGAACATGTAAATCAGAGTATCCACCAAATTTTATTGATTGTAAGTGGTGTGGTGTGATCTAAACTAGTGGTTGGTTCATTTTTATCCCCCCCTCTCCCCAACTCTCCAAAAACAAGCACACATCTGTCCCACACACTAACACATGGGTAGGGTGGGGGTTGAGGTAGGTGGATGAGGGTTTGGGAGGAAAGAGAAAGGAGGAACAAAAATAAGGAGGGAAAAATGAGGGAAACCAAAGGAGATATGAATAGCTCTTAAAAATAATACCAAGTAACCAAACATGCATCACATTTCCGAATATATTCTAAAAAATACCATTTCAAAGTTACTAATCCGTTTCAAGGGGGAAGAAATATACTGTACGCTAATTGGAAACAATTACTAATTTTGGGTGGCATAAGCAGCATCAAATGACTACAATGATAAGTATATCCCAAGTGCATGTATGGTGTATGGGTTCGGCCAGGGTATATTTGATGTTTTGTTGGTTCAATTATTGTCCTGCTCATTCATAATCATATTTTATATTTGCTTGCTGAACAGCAGTGTGATGTGTGGCAGGTTTCGAATCATACTGCTCTATCACTTGCCAGAAATTGCCGAAACTTACGGAGCTTGGATTTATCATGGTGTCGCAGTTTAACCAATGAAGCACTAGGATTGATTGTTGATTCATGTTCGTCGCTGGAAGTGCTCAAATTGTTTGGCTGTACACAGGTATGTGGTAATTGGTCGACAATATTTGCTAGTATCTTTCACACTTGTGCCATTTCACCGAAATCCCCCTTAAAAATAGAAAGGGAGAAGGATATTTGTATCTCATGTCTTCAGGTGTAAACGCATCTGTGTATATCGACTATATTTATGGTGTTGGTCTTAGTCATGTACATGTCACATGGGATTGAGAAAAACTTAGATGAAAAGGATGTTTCATTCCTCTTGGCCGTGCTATTTCTCTTTCCCTGAGTAGGTTTTTGACCCTGAATTTGCTGATCTTGCCCTGAGAAGGATGTGATGCTACTTGAGACTATATTTTACCCATTGAACATCAGGGGGAAGGGAAACTCTCCATTTTCCTACCTCTAACCCCTCATGGTGTTTCAAACTCGTTGGAAATGTTCAAAGGGTGAATGCATGGTGGCTAGACAGTATCTTGCTGATGTATGCATATATATGTATATTACCTTTTGATCAGATTATTGCTGTTCTATCTCAATGGTAGTTTAGTTTCTTCATTTCTCTCCCCCCCCTTTCTTTTTCTTTTTCTTTTTCTTTTTTTTTTAAATTTAACCTTCTTTTGGCATCTTGATGGTTGAATACTGTTAGATTGATGGTCCTCGTGGGAATAGTTTCCTTCAATAATTTAATAACTTGTATTGATCTCATAGACTGTTCGCATTGTACTTACTCTTATTCATTAGGGATAATTGTAAATTTTGTATAGTTTGTCCTGAATGGGCAAGTTATGACATGGGTGATTGTTTTTGCAGGTTACAAGTGTGTTTGTTGATGGCCATTCAAATCCACAAGTAAAACTTATTGGATTGAAGATGACTCCTGTATTAAAACATATTGATGTGCCAGATTTCCTCCTAGGACCCCTCCGATACTCATCCACCTTGCCTTGAATTAACATATTGATGGTTGACATTCAGCTGGTCTTTTACTTCAACAGGTAACTTGGTAGTTATATTCAAAACGTAGTCGGCGGTTGTGTTTCCAGCTCTGGCCATGCTAGCCGTTACTTAAAAGAAAAAACAAGGATCATGACCCCGGAGTATTCTTTTTGTGTGGGTTTTAATGATCACTTCACCTGCTTGATATTTTCAGTAGCAACGGAAAGTTATGGACATGATTGTACATATGTCTTGATATTTTCAGAGGTCGAACGATTTTGTTTGCTGTGGCTTTGAGCCCTTAACATTTTCAGCCTTGTTCGATCATATGAAACATCCATGTTTATATGAATCAATCAAAACTTGGAACAGTTCTGCTCCTCATACGTTGCTAATCTTCTTACAAGTAAGATAGCTGCAATTTAAGTTGATTTCATTGGTGTAAGAAATAAGTTTTGGAATCAAAGGATGTTATTTGGCACTAATTTGACTCCAATCATTCTCGTATTACTCTGTTTACCAACTCCTCTATCTTTTCGAAGTCCCGTAGTTTAGTTCAGTTTTCTTTATTTCATTGTTGGGTGATCTTCAATGTGACCAAAAAGGGATGATTACTCTCCCCTTTCATGATGGTTGGTGTTATTATATATAGATTTTTTATGGTTTGAGAAATTATATTTACCACCTATGAGATTTGTTTTTATTTAACAAACAAGTCTTTAGATAAAATTTACCGAATTTGTTAATGTTAATAAAATTTTTGAAAAAAAAATTATATTTACCTTCGATTGACTTATTGTAGGTAAAATAAGTTTTTATAATGAAATTAATTTCATACGTCTTTACGTGTTAATGTATGTAAGGAGGTATATTTAACTGTTATAAGGATAGTTTAGTTTGTACCATCTCAATTGAAAAAGCAAATACCTTTCAGCAACAAATCTGTTCCCACTTTTGCGAGAACGAATTGAATTAGATGGTTCAATTTCTCAATCTTTCTGACTTGCTCCCATGGAGCCAAGGTCAAAAAGATTGAAAAAATGGTTAGGTCGTTAACTAATTAATCAACTGACTCAACAACTTAAGAATCTATATAGTTTCATATTAATGTATTCTCTAAGTTCCCCTCCCCCCCTTCTCTCTCTCTCTCTCGTGCCTTCCGACTAGGAGTTCACTCGATGCCAAACTCTTCCCTCAAAAAAATTATTTATTTTAAAATAAATTAGTAATAAGTCAATTGAAGGTAAATATTAATTTTCATTCAGTTTTTCTATTAACATTGACATATTTAGTGAATTTTGACCAATAGGGGGATTTATTTGTAGACGGAAGTCGATTTCAAGGGTGCTACATGTGACATCTATAGAATTTTTTACGTAATTGGAAGACTAATTGGTAATTATTAAAAATTTAAATTTAATTAGTAAATAAATTATAGACTTAATTTGGGATATAATAAAATTTGAATAGATTAAATTGGAGTTCGTTATAATATTTGGAAACAAATTATATTAATTAAGAAAATTAGAATGGACGTAATGAGTATTTTGAGAAAATTTAATTAAATAAATATAATAAAAATATTATTATATATAATTATATAAACACATATATTAATATATATAAACAGATATATATATATATATATATACATGTAAATATATATATGATGGGAGAAGGGAGAGAGAGGATAGAGTGGGCGGCGCCCACCTCACTTCTCTCTCCTCTCTTTCTCAATTACCATATACACATGCACAATTACACACACAACACACATTCTAAATTGCAATTCCCTCTCTCGGCCGAACGAGAAAACAGACGTATGAAATTATAATTATAATTTTATTTAATTTATATAATTATATTATTTAATTAGTTCGTTTATTAAATATTGATTATATTGAGCGATGTACTATTTAATTAGAGTATTTTATAATTTTGACTATTTAAATTAGTGTCGAATTAAATATCACATTTGATATAAAATGATATAGTTGGTTAATTAAATTATTAGATTTCTTAGAATTAATTATTATTATAGCTAATTTACACAATTTCATCGGAATGATTAACCAAATATGTGGTTTTATGTATTATTACTTAATTAAATTGTATAGCAACGATAAATAGACAAAAAATTCATAGAAATGCCTCGAAGAGTTTATTTAAAAAATATTATGTTATTAAAGAGGGAAAGTGAGTTTTCAGTGGTTATATAATTTACGGATGTTATTAAAAATGATAGTTATAAATATATATGGGGTTTGATTAAATGGATTCTTATGAATAGTTGATAAATCAATTATATGATTGACAAACTTAGAAAATATAGTTATCTAAAATAAAATGGAATAGGGGTTTGGACTTTAATAGATTATTAAAAGATTGGTGGAAAATGTACGAACATTACGTAATATTTTATTTAGCGTTTATGATATTATATATATTGATTATATGTATAATATTCTATTACAGGATGTGACGACAAAGTAGAGGGTTGAACAGTCCCTCGTGAAATCGAAGCATTTTGGGATTTAAGGTAAGTATAGCTAATAGAATTTATATACATAGCTATAAGTGTAGTATTTATATATATATATATATATATTGATTCTTGGATGTGATCGTGAACTTGACTTTATATTTATATACGTGGATTTCGTATATTGATTGTTTATACAATTAGTTGTGGATCATTTGTTAGATTACCATAATATTGATTAAATTGTTACTATGTGTTATGTGATTGTAATGTAGGGACATACAAGATATGATTATGTGATAATTGTATAATTGATTGTTGTTATGAAATCAAATTAGGAGTAATTATTATAAAGAACAGAATGATGATCGTGAATTAAAATAAAAGATGATGCTTATCTAGTTGGGAACACAGTCAATGATTTATGATAATGTGATTGATGATGATGTGATATGAAAAAATATGAATTGAGCTAGGTACCATGGCGCGTCGAGTACCGGGGTATTCTGGGCAGCGGGGAATATCCTGTGTTGTTAGCTACACACAGTGGTGTCAGGATACCATGCTTTTTGTGATGTCCTGTGCTGATATTGCTACACAACTAGAGTAAAAGAGTGTGGGGATATCACATAAAACGGGTATCCTGTGCTGTACATGATATATCATCATCTCAAATTAGAGTAAGTAGGGCCCTTAACTAATAAACGACATGTCAAATATTATATTGTTGATTGATTTACAGTTATGAGTATGTATTACTGCTTATATCTGATGTTGCTATATGACGAATGACTGTTAGTCGATGTGACTGCATGTACGTAAATCGTTGCCTGTGTATATATATATAGAGAGACTGATTAGCTATACTTATTGAGTAGGCAGCTCATTTCTTGCCACGCACTTTTCAGGAAATAAGTCACACTGATTAGCCATATTAGACTTTGAGCGGTGCCGTCCTCTTTATTAGGTGGGTCAGCCGTGATATCTGAAGTTAGAGTTTTGGCGATTTGGTTGTTAAATATTATAATCTTTTATTGGGTTGTGGTTAAAATTGTGATACTACTTACCTTGAGGTTATATATATGAGGACATCTAGTGAGAGTAAATGTAAACTTTTTGTGGTATCTATTATTTTTTGTGATATATATTATATTGATAAATTAGAATTTATTTTACGAGTTGAAAGAGAATTTCTTATAGAAAGAGTTCTAATTAAAGAAATGATGAAATAATGATAATTAGATGTAGCGAGTAGGGGGTGCTACACTACATGTAATTTTTCAAATTATAGGAACTTTAAGTGTAATTACAGCAAACCTCAGGGAGGGGAGTGTAATGATCCTAATATTAAATGGCTGGGAAAATAAATTGCTCCTGTGCCCAAATTGCTCAAAATTACTTTTAGGGAACATCACAACGACCTTGCCTAAAATTTGGTATAATCACGAGTATTTCTTCAATGTTTAAAAATTATAAATACCCTCATGATATTTGATGAAATTATGTAATCTTTGGATGGAAGTATGAAATTGTTGACTTTATCCTCAATGTATTTATTTATTTTTTTTAAAGAAAATTAAAAAACTTATAAAAAAATTGAATAGGATGGATGAAAAAATTTTAAAATTTATGAAAAAGTTATCCACTTAGTCAATATAGGAATAAATATTTTTTTTAAAAAAAATTATAATTTTTAATCCACAAGGCATTTTGATTCGTTCATCATAAAAAATGGATGAAAACCTAACAGATTGGGCTATATATTAGATGACTATTAAAATAAGGAGGGTATTGACAATATTTCGTTAATTATATCAAATTTTAAGAAAAATTGTTGTAATTTATCCTTATTTTTATTAGGATAGAGTTTCAACAATTGCAATAAACAATCCCCCAAATGATGAGGGTGGCTGCAAAGATTAATAAAATTACAATTTTCTTTCCTCACAATAAAACATATGCTAGCAGTATAATGTTGGATTGAAATAATACATTTCCAACACAAAAATAATAGTACAAGAATACAAAGAACAGCAGCTTAATACATACTTTCGGAAGACATGCCCCTTCACTTGCTTCATCAACTCAGTGGAGTTCCTGATCAAAATGTTATATCCATGCTAAGCTTCCCAACAACGATTCACATGGCTTAATCTCAATGGAACGGACGATTACTTTGTTTCCCGAAAATGCCAGGGCCATAAGTTGAATATACCAAATCAACGAGAAGAGGGAACTGCAAGAGCACAAATGAAGTGACCGGCAAGCATGCAAGTACGCCAACTGGAATAAGAACCCACGATTCCTTTCGACCAAACACAAGATATAGAGTCGCACTAAAAGCTACCATCATAAAAGTTATTGAGAGGAAAAGGGTTCCAAGGCCGATTATTAATCTCTTTGGCAGAACGTATAAGAAATCTTCTTCTGCATAACGTGATGTCAGGATGGCTAGGAACATCAACAGAGAAGTAGCCGATGTAAATAGAGAGACAGCATCTGATATGGCGAACATTATGAAGGCACTGTTTCCTGAAAAGATGGGGAAACCATTGCTGCTGTCGTTGCCACCTGGAACTGTAATAGCTGCTGCAAACATTACGGTAGCAATTAGAGCTGCTGCAATGGTGCATGAGTTTGATGTGTCTTTCATCCATTTCTCTCCTTCTTCTTTCAAGATTTTGTGCTCCTCTGTGAAAACCATCTTTGGAGATTTCCCAGCATAGTTTAGCCGTTCTCTGGAATGAGGATGAACAAAGTTTTCCACTTCCTGCGCAATAGCTAGTGGTAATGAAAAACAAAAGAGTGTACTAGTAATTATGCTTCGACTAGTATAATACGGTATCTTATTCTAGAATAGCGGAAACTGTTCATTAGTTGCAGACATGCAAAAGGTATACAGTATCAAACTCAATGAAATATATATACAGCAAGAATGAAAATTTATTACCTTGTACCATTGTATTTCATGTTGCATCTGGAGAGCTGCACCTGATATCTCGTTGAGTTTGTGAGGTGGTGCTAATTTTCCAGCCAAATGCAAGAGGTTGTTCCCATTAGAGTCTTGTAAATCTGAGTACAAGTGTTTGTGATCACTCATTTGATAAATGAGATTATAGACATGTTTTGAGCGATTTTCAACTGCAACATGGAAGATATACTGATTGGAACCCGGTGTTAGACAGTAAATGGCACTTGGGAAAGTCCCGACAATCTCTTCAACAACCTCATGGATCCCTAGTTGTGCTGCTACCATGATGGCATCAAAGTAAATGTCTTTAGCTTCCATAAAACTCAACAATTCAATTTCCTTACACAAACATTTAACCACTTCCAGAGCTTGTTGCTTCAGCAAGGTCTTCTCCTTTATGCTCTTTATTGCTCCTGAAATCGAAGCATTTAGATAAGTTTAGGTGATTGTACATGGACTTATACCCATGTAGATTAAGAAGGTCAGAGGCTCGAAATCAAAACAATATTATAATGGCATAGGTATTATCTAAAGAGAAATTGTGAGGCACTTATAAGGCACCATAAGTTTGCTGCATAATAACAAAAGGTGTTCTAGACTGTACATACTATCAGCTCAAGCCGCTGGATAATTTTAGCTGCGATAAGCATGTAACTGACTCGATTATCGGTGGGTTTGAGCCCAACAACCTCAGCCCTGTAATGAGTCTTCTGTTGCATGGATCCATTTCATGTGCTTGTGTATTCAAATATTCCTGAAGTCTAGACTTCAGATGTTTTCCAACTCCTAGGTCCAAACCTCTCCCATGCTCATAACTTCAGACATTTTCTAAACCGAGTGAATTTCACATGAAGACTATTACTGAATGGAACCTACTTTACACCAAACTATGAATTTTGTGTGTAATTGACCACATTGAGGATGGAAGAGAAGCATGTCATAAATAAACCATATTTAGGAAGCATCCATGCACTATCGAAGCAAATTATATGACCATCCAATGGTCCCACCTCCAATGTTTGATCTTATGTCAGAGTGTCCGGCTGAAAAAAGACTTCCCCACTCTACACAGCCAGCCCAGTTTATGTGTGTGTTTGCATGTGCGTGTGTGCCTCAGCATTAAGATTGAAGGCCTTTATATGTTACCTAATCCATCCACGACATTCAATAGCATGCCTTGCAAACTCTGGAAAACTGTAGACAGGAAAAGGGAACATTAATATCACAAAATAGACAGATGCTTTGCTAGAGCCAAATTGCATAGTGTTAATGCCTTTGGAACTTAGTGGATACCATTTCTCGAAACAGATGGAGTAAGAATGGAATAGGAGTTTAAAAGAGTACGTCTCTATGTGGAAATAAGTCAACTAGAGAAGCTAAGCGATGCAAATCTTAGAAAAATTTTCCTTCACATATGCCCATAGCTGTTGACAAGAACATTTTGAATTAAAGCAGATCATAAAGTAGGAAGCAAATACAGGATGAGTTTGACCTGAATGGCCCAAGTTTGTAAATTATAAACTGACAAATAACTGATATAAGAAAAGATCTATTGGTGCATTACATGTAAATTTTCATAAAAGGAATTGCTTAATTCATTAGATTATAAGATCTGCAAGTACTTCCGAAACTTGCCAAATCTAATCATTTTGAAGTTTAAAAATTAATAAGGTAATGAATAAAGTGAAAGAAATACTTTACCTGTTTGGCTGTTTTGGGCCATGCTCTCTATGTCACAGCCTTTTGTAAATTGAGGTCTTGATATGGTCTCCATAGAAACACCTTCAAGGTAAGATGAGAATGATATTCGTCCCAAAAAAGTAAGCTTTCTTTTATGATAAAACGGATCCATATATCCTCTATGTATATGAACTTTGACAATTCCCATTGTCATTGATGTTTTATATACAATAAATATGAGTTGAGACACTCACAATAGGAAATGCATCGTTGCCAGAAGTTGAACCGTTGTTCGCTAACAAAAACAGACTTCTTTGCAGTAATCTTCTTCAAAGCAGAAGTATTATCTGGAAGCTTTAGTCTGGCCAAATCAGGGTACTTCTTCACCAAGTACAATGCAATCTCTGTCCAAATTAAGACATTAATCAGTATCTAAACTCATTCAACTAAAAGCATCGTAGCGAACATGCAAACGTGCTCACCAAAAAATTCAGCATCAATGACGTACACAAGAAGTCTAAGTCCCGCCAGGCCAGCATATGGATTTAGATCACAATCATCCTTGGTGATAGAAATCAAGTATTTAAGCATGTCTTTTTGGGCATATAGGGCTGCAATTTGGAGTGGGAAGTTACCGAAATCGTTTGGAACGTAAAGTGAAGTGGGCATTCTGTTAACTATAATAGTTGCTGCTGCTACGTTGCCAACAGCTGCGGCAACACTTAAGGGAGTGCCGCCAATATCGTCCATGACAGATATGGATTCTTCAGGCATAGCTGCAACCAGCTTTTCGACGAAATGAATTGCTTTTCCCGTCCCGACAGCAACGTGAAGTGCTGTTGCCTTGATGAGGTTAATACTCGCAGTCGTTGCGCAAGGATCATCGTCGAAGATCCGTTTTGCTGCCTCCCAATTACCCTGCAGTGCAGCTCTGTGTAGATGCAAGTACTCTTTCAAATCTTTTTCCCCTGTATTCTGCTGAGTTTCTACTTTTGTTGTTTCTGCTGTATATTAAGAAAAAATGGGCTGTCTGTATTAGTTTCTTCATGCGTAAGAGGCAGTGTGAGAAATCTAAGTGTTGTACCAATGATGTTTTAGTTTGGCGGGTAAGACTATGAATGATGTCTCATGAACAAGTTTGAGTTATGGGTTTGGATTTGGGTTCGAGTCCCACTGCATGTGTGACTAGTATTTGTCTTATTATTTTTATGTGAGTTATTGTACGCAATTTTAGTGTTTTTAGTCATATTGATTTATTCAGATTTAATGTAATTTATTATTATTCTTACTCATATTAATTTATCGATTCAATCAATGTAATTTGTTATAGTTTTTAGTTATATTGATATATTAGTTAAATCGATGTACTACTCAAAATAAAAAAGAAAGAAAGAAAGAAAGAAATCTAAGTGGCATGAAGTTTTTAAGAAACGAAGGGATAATAGGGATTTTGGTTTTCAAACAAAGCTACTGTTTGTGCAGTTTTGGTTCTCAAATAATTTAAAATTTTAGTTTTGATCCTCAAACTGTTTTTTTTTTTTGGTATTTTTAGTCCTTCCGTTGATAAAACTATTATAGTTAATGAAAGTTTCATTTGATGGGGAAAAATACCCATTTTCCTTCCATTTCATGATATTTTTCAAGTTTTGGCCAAATTTATCCGTTTCTCCAATTTTTCTTCGAGTTTCAAAAGAGAAAAACTGAAAAAATGAATTTAATCAACAAATTTTCTATATAATCATACCTATTTTTTCTTTATTTATTTTGTCTTTCTTTCTTAATTTTCTAATCTATGGATAAAAAAAATATGATAAAGTTAATATTTTGTAGGTATTGCATTATACATAAAATAGATTATTGACAATGTTATGTTAAGATTATATAGAGAATTTGTGGTTTATATCCTTTTTTTTTTATCTTTTCACCCTTAAAACGAAGTAAAATGGAGAAATGGATAAATTGGACTAAAGCTTGAAAAATACCTAAACGAGACGAAAATGTCTATTTTTTCGTTCAAATGAAGCTTTCGTTGACTATAATGATTTTATTACTGAAATGACTAAAAATACCCAAAAAAGAAATGACAGTTCGATGACCAAAACTACAACTTATAATTTGAGGACCAAAAAATTGCATTTTTCGTATAAGTACGACAAGGAAATAATGCTTACCACTACCCCCTGTAGTCGTAGACGTAGACGTAGCCGTAGGCGGTGGGGGAGCCAAATTGAAGAGCCGCCGGAACTTGTTTTCCAGCTCCAACCAAACGTCTCTGGAAGTCTTCAATGCGGACACCGTGTAAACAATGTCGTCGTTGAGCGAACACAAAATCCATCCCTTCAGAAGCACATCACTCCTACTCCACAGATCGTAATCCGGGTTCCTGACCGCCGCCGCCGTCGCATCAGCGGCGTCGGAGACGGTTTCGTGCGGCGGAGCGATGGTGCCGTCGATGAAACCAAGCAATCCTTGGCTCTGGATCAGGCAAAGCATCTGCTCTTTCCAGGCTGGGTAATTGGTACTCGTGTAGTTAAACCAGAGCTTTGTGGGCACGAAATTCCCGACATTAACCGGCGAGGCCCATGGCCGCTGCTGCGAGCTTGAGGAAGCCATGGCCGATTGTGGAAGCAGCTGAGCTAGCAGCTTGGTGGGAATTTTGTGCCTCTCAGGAAGAGCAGTGGAGATGAGGAAATTATTGGTTGACTGCACTGTCTATTATGAAATTCCTTCTCTGAAAAATTAAAATTAATTTCTAGAGATGCAGTGGATGCTACTCAACCCAACTGGTGGTTAATCTCACCCAATACTCACAAGCCTGGTCAAAACTATTATAAAGTAAAGGTTGGTATAAAACTTTTAATATTACAAATTGAATATTAAGCCAATTATAAAGATTATAAAATAAATTTTACAAATCTATAACACAACAATAATCAGAATAAATGATTATATCTCAGAGAGTCAGATACGGAGAGAAAGCCCACAATCCCAAAACGCAGGCAACTTATCACGGCCAATCAGATATCCACGGTCACAAAGACCCACTCAAGAAATCACTAAAGTTTATCACACAGATATCAGTTCATAAAATAACAACTTATAATTGTGGTAGTTGTGTTTTGGGAGCTGTAAGCATTATGAACGGGACAATAAGCGATTCTGTCAATAGTCATGTGAAATAATATCTTACAATTACCTCAAGTAATAAATAATTTCTTTTGAAAATGAGATGTTACAATTATGGGAAGACATATCAATAACCTTATGTGATATCATAAATGAACAAATTACTCTTTTATAAATAAAATAGTAATCTATCTCTCAATATTTTTTAAAATGCAACAATTGACCCTCTGTATTTTACAAAATAAAGCAATTTACCTTCTTAAATAAAAAGGTAAATTGCTTTATTTTAAAAAATATAGGAAGGTAAATTGTTATTTTTTTTATCATATGGGGATAACTTGATCCCATGCTTTATGAAATTTTAAATTTAACCTTATGCCTCATTAGATATTGCAAGAAGCAATCAGAATATTGCAAAGCTAATCCCACAACTTAGGATCATTTCAAAACTTGACAATGCGCTTTACGAAAATTTAAATTTAACCTCATGTACCGTTTAAAATGGCGAAAAAGGACAAAATGATGCAAACGAACAAAGTCCCTAAACTAACAAATGTTAAAACTAAAGGCAGAAAAAACCTGTGTGAAAGTCACATGCAAGTAGGTTCAAAAAATCACCATTCACTAATTTTAATATCTATTAGTGGGAGGGTACGTTTTTTTAACGACCTTTGGCCTATTTTTGCAATTTTTAACGGAACAAGAATTAATTTCAAATTTTCATAAAATATGAGATCAAATTTGAAATGATCGTAAAGTTTACAATTTGACCTCAAAAATAGGTCTTTATTTGCAAATGAGACTATGATGGCGGGCAAGAAACTCTCGTAATCCACCATGAGAATGTAGTATTATTTTTTTTAAAGAAGAAAAGGTCCGATTTTCTTGTTAAAAGTAATTAGGGTGGGCCACAAATCAATCAAAAGTCATACAAAGGCCTGATTTGGCATTTAAAGCCTGACGGGGAGTTGGTTTGGTGGGTCGTGGCCGTACTCAAAGTAGCAAAGACTAATGAAGATATAGAGTAATAAAATTAGAATACAACCACCTAAATAACCTTTCATTTAATGATTTTTGCACAAATCCTTCTTCTCTTACTCTATCCCACTCTTTATAAATCTCTCAATTTTAACAGATTAAAATACTTTATTACTGCTATATATCTTTCATATTCAATTTGGGTATATTACCTAAGCATATAAATACTTATTTTCTGGATTCAGATGGTGTTGACGGTGACTTTCGAATCGTTCGTAACAATGGTGGCATTCGAATATTTACTTTCATGTATATTAGGAGTGGCAAAAAATATATTATTTATTATCATGATATATACATGTATATTTTGCAGGGTAAAAAGAAAAAAAAACTACTACAAAAATATATGTAAAATTTAAGAGTTATGATATCAAGTTTGTGGCCTGTTTATATTCAGTAACTTAGCAGCCCAAAAACAAGCTCAGTTCGACATGATTCTATGACCTCGTTGGACGCATCATATCAAAAAGTCATCAACAAATTGCTCGGAGATGGCCGCCAACCGATCCGATTGCAGCAGGTAAAACAAAACTCGCTGAAATCAAACTGATTGAGAAAACTCATTCAACAATCATAACTTTTTCACTCTGTAGAGGCCTATAAATAAATAAAAGTTATTGTGAAGTTATAATGATAACAAACATCCTACACTCTGATACTCAATTCTCTCTCGATTTTCATCTATCTTTCAACATGTTTTCGCACTCCACTTACTGTTATTTTAAAATTGAGGAGTGATTTGCATAATTTAACCATATTGTAAAAAGTATCGGTGTAATTATACACATGTGTCCCTAAATATAAAAATATTTGGTCCAAAATAACCCTAATCTTCTAGATATCTACAAAATTACCTAATTTATTTCTCTGACTTGTTTTCCAAATTTAGTTTACTCAAAGTTTATCAATATAAGTAAATAAGATATATAGTACGATAACTTAATCCCAACTCGCATTTTATCCATCATTATTCTATGACAACTTAATCCCTTCCGTCAAAGTAAAAGACGCCTTGTTGTACACCGGTCATTTTGACCATTTTTTGAGCACAATAATAGATAACTAGTCATGTCTTCAACTTAATTGAATGATCGGATAGTATAATAAAGATCAAGATTCAGCAATTTAGCCGGTTCCAAACTACCCACATGGAACTCCAGCAGTCGGGCATGCTTTGAAGTTGATATGACGTAGCAGTAATCGGGCTTGTTTTGATCGCTGACATGAATGGCGATTGAGTCCAATAATCAATCAAATATGCTGGGACCATATGTGGATTTGATCATATTAAGAAGTGGAGGAAGCTGTAGGTAGGCAAACAGGGACACCGGCACACAAGCCAATGCTATTATCGGTACGAGGATCAGGCTATTTCTTTTAGCGGCTACAAGGAACATAGTAGAACCAAAGGCAACCATCAGAGATGTTACAGAGAGGAAGAGAGAGATCAGACCAATTATCAGTCTGTTGGGCAGCGCATATAGGAAATCATTGACTGAGTAACGAGAAGTGAAAATAGATAAGAAGGATAGAACAGTTGTAATTGATGAGAGAAGCGCAAGAGCATCAGCAATAGCAAATAGTAGAAAGGCCTTTTCGCTGGAGAATATTGGGAGACCGCTGCTGTTGTTCCCACCAGGTACTGTAATTGCAGCAGCAAATGCAACAGTGGCAATGAGCGATGCAGCAACTGTGCATGAAGTTGCCATGCCTATCATCCATTGTGTTTCATACGCGGCTACTTCACGATGTTCCTCATTAAATATCGCCAATGGTGTCTTACCATAAGCATTCTTGGACTTCCTTTCTTGGGGCAGTACAAATTTCTCTACTTCCTGTGATTAATAATGGAGTAAATTTTCATAAGATATAACTTTTACTCTCACAAAGATGACAGAATATTAGGAGAAGAGAAAACTAAAAATTGGAAATCTAACAACATGCTGGGTATGACCGTATGAGGGTGTGATCATTCCAGAAAAGACTTGTGCAAGCTTTTCTAGTCCCACTTCCTATCTAGTATGATTAAGAGAAGTGGGAATGAAAAATCAAAGGATAACATGTTTCCACTTAAGTATATCTATTTCTGTATTTTATGCATGTATATATATATATTATAACATTTATAGGATAACAGATTGAATATATAATCAATGTTCTGAAAACCGGATCACTAGATAAATTACTGGGTCATTAGGTCACTAGTTCGATCGGTGGAACAGAATTGAAAAAACTGGTTGACGCAGAATATATTATATACGTATATATTTGTAGCATATCAATACATTATATATCAATTTATTAAATAAATATAATTTATAACAACAATTTATAAAAATAGTACAATTTATATATAAATACAATTTAACAATAAGAAACCGACAAAACTCTGGAGAAAGCAAATTAAATCAAAATTCAAACTAATTTAAAATCCCACAAAGTCTTGAAGTTTGAATATTTTGTTGCTTCCCCTTTTGAATCAGAAAGAGGTACCTACTGGGTGCCTCCGTATAATTTCTTTTTAAAAAAAAAAAAAA
Source organism: Sesamum indicum (assembly GCF_026168435.1). Lineage (NCBI taxonomy): Eukaryota > Viridiplantae > Streptophyta > Magnoliopsida > Lamiales > Pedaliaceae > Sesamum > Sesamum indicum. The sequence goes on from NC_142661.1 coordinate 16,780,229, forward strand.
CCCTCAAAAAAAATTGGAGAAGCTTGGAGAAAAGGAGAAAGAAGTAGTGAACGAAAACCCTATAAGTTGTTAGAAATGATTCGTTATCCCACATTGAAAAAGCAAAAAAGTCAAATTTAAGCACTTTAAATTATAAATATTAAAAAGTTTAAGACAAGTTTATTGTCCCACAATGGAAAAATTTAAGCCCAAAAAAATTAATATAAAAAAAAATAAGGTCAAAATCAATTTTTGACCAGTTATTGGTCGATGGTTAAAACCAGCTCACTTTGGTTTTGACCTTAGAAGTTTTGACCCTATGAACCGACTCAAGTACATGGTCGGTTCCCTGTTGAACATGTCAAACTGGCCGGTCCAGACCGGTTCTAAAAAACATTGTATATACTGTAATATACTTAACTAATACAAAAATGTCCCTTTATATATATTTCTTATAAATATGACATAATATATAATTATACTTATCAATATAGTAACAAATATATATATATATATATTGTATATAGTGATATTCATAAATTAATATATAACATTCTTAACAAATTATATACATAATACTCATGATATGTCTTTATGTATATTTAATTCATAATATATTAGAAAATTTTGTTATTTTTATATAAATATAATGTATATTTGTGCATATTACTTAAACAAATATAATTATCATTGGTGGTGTCAATATGCAAGCAATATATACTCATATAGTACGCGAGTGAACATATACATATACTAAGCAAAGAGTATGTACGTTACACGAAAAGAATATTATTTACAATAAGAAATTTAATGATATGAATTCACTTTTGAACTTGATGTTCCTTACCATTGTGATTTACATTTCTTTTTTAACAAAAGTTTCATCTTCCAAAAAATGTCCTTCTATTACTACTATTTTTTAACAAAAAACATGACTAAGAAAATATACAGCCTAACTAAATTTATAAATAAATCAAATTTTATATCATAATAACGTAAATAATATGAACTAATACGTTGCCAAATTCTTCAGTGAGAAATCTGAACTTGAGTACTAGGAAGTAATCTCTAATGCCTTCTGGACACTAACTTAGCAGAAAATGTTTCAGAAATTCTCGAATGCATTCTTAAGCGATTGTCCCTTCTTTTTCTATAACATGCAAAAGGATTGCACAAATGGCCCTTTTTTCTGAACTTAAGAAGCTTAAGGAAGAAGTTTACTTTACCTTGAACCATTGCAGCTCGCGCTGCATCCTAAGAACAGCTCCAGAGCTCAGATCAAGTCGGTCTAGATGGGGTCTATATCCCGCCAAGTGTAGTATATTGTTCCTCTCGTTATCCAGCAACAGTGATAATGACATATTATAATGTCCACTCTGTTCATGAACAATCTTAAATACCTTCTCATGACGGTACATTACTGCAAGATGAAACACTGAGTGGTTCTCTTCATCTACAAAGGTTATTGCTTGAGGAAAGGAGTCCAAAATTTCTTTGACAATTTCATGTATTCCGTTTTGTGTCCCAAGAAGGAATGGCCCTGTGAGTATTGATGCAGCTTTTGCATTATCCAAGCGTCTAATTTCTGCGCACACTTGTTTTATCAGTTGAAGTGCTTGATGATGCATGGCTTTTCTGTGACGAATGTGTTTGAAGGGCTTGGCTGTAATTGCAGAAATGCGATTGTGTTTTTAAATATAATAATTATATGTTCTCCGTACAGATGTAAATTGTTTCTTGTATGCTTACCTAATGTTTCAAGCACCTTCCAAAGTATTACATGCAACTCTTCATAAGCTGCAGCACAAAATAAAACCAATTTCTGTGAGTTGTTAAATTCCTGCTTCCATGAAACAAAACAAAAGATTTTTTGCTAAACTCAAAACAGAATGGCAAGCATTAGGTACTTAACTCTTGAAAATTGATTACTGCAACGCCTCTGCGGCTTAAAGGAAGAAATTTTTGGTGATCTCGTCAAGCCCACTAAGCTCTCTGGAATCTCAACTAGCTTCTCAGGAACACCTAAAATTCAAACAAGATTAGAAGGCAGAATATGATGTATCAATAAAAATACTATATTGCTTCAGAGTTCTAAGACATTTTCCGGATCCCCCTGAATTCTGGTAGAATACTATACACCTAGAAAAAGGCCATATCATTTCTGCGTTCTGAAACTCATGTATTTTGTTTTCTCAATAACCATGCCAATGGATCACTCTTTTCATATATTGTATCGTGGATGGAACTGTAAGTTCACCTTTCGAGAAACACAATAATTTGGATACTATTATGATTAAATTGCAACAGATAGCAATTAGATTTTTCTCTGAAGACCCCTTTAGAAGATACATAATGACTTTAGGATTAGATTCTTATGCCTTTTATGTTTGCAGTGAGTTGCAGGTTTAAATTTTGGGCATGCCGCATTTCCTTGCTTATGTTCCCAAGATAACTACGCAGAGCAGGGTAACTTAAAGAATTTCTTTATGTATCCTTCTCGGCATAAATCAAGAACTAAACTGGTCGTATTTACTCCGAGTTAATAAAGAAACTTACAGGAATACATGAAGAACTGCCAAAAATTAAAGTCCATTCCGCTTGGAAAAGCAGAAGGCTCTTGGGCCAACAGTTCCAAGGGAGAGATATCCTCATGCTGCCATGCCAAGCCTGGGTTGTGCTCGACCAAATATAGAGCCAAATCTGCATGTTTTCGGCAAAGAAGCATATCATTGATCAATATTTCAATTCAAAAGTTACCAAAAACGCAATTCACTCTGAAATTTTCAAAACTACATTTTCATTTGAATGTAGCTTCCTATGATTATATTTATTTATTTTACTTTTACTTTTACTACAGCAAATTATAGTTATTTATTTTACTTTGCATGTACTACAGCAAATTTTAATCATACTACTTACTAAATATTACTAAATCTGCACTACTTCTACCAATCTTATCATTTGAACAATGCATAGTGCTTTTAATTATAGAATATCCCAAATTCTATTTAAAGTTTCCAATCATATTTATAAATTTTGATACTTTTTCAAATATGCATCAATCATATCATATTTAATACCTTTTATTAACTTACCATAGAATCCAGAAGTGAGAGCAAAATGCACAAGTGTGGCACCAGCAGCTTCGTTGAACGGTTCCAAATTTTTATCTTCTCTGGTGACAGAAAATAAGTACAATGTCATCTCTCTGTGCCCTCTCATAGCAGCCAAGTGGATTGGCAGACATCCATCAATGTTCCAAATATTCAGCAAATTGCGGTTTTGCTCCACAAACAGCCTGGCTGCTTGGATGTTTCCTAGCACCGCCACTGCATGGAGGGCAGTGTTGCCAAAGTAATCAGTCAGGGCCAGCGCCTCTGGCTGCATAAAATGCAGTAGCTTCCTTATAAAGGGCAGCCCTTGCCCGGCCTTGACAGCCACCAGGAGCGGTGTCTCAGCAAACGGTGTCAGCCTTGCTGTGATCGCAGCCGGTTGTTGCATTACAATTGTCTCCACGGTTTCCCAGTTGCCCTGGTTTAGGGCCTTGTAAAGGAGTACGGACCAGCTCCGATAACTATCCTCAACTGATTTCATGTTCAAGAGCCAAAAAGAAGAGATTTTCATGAAGTTCAATCATCGAATCTTGCAGAAAAAATTGCTTGCTAATATTCAACAAGAAGCAGAGTTTTTTATAAGACTGATTACCATTGATGATATAATCGAAATTACTGATGTTGCTACTGGCCAATCGTGTGGAAGGCAATGCCATCTTCTTATGAACTCCTGATAATTAGTGCTGAAAGACTAAGGACAGAGTACTCTGATAAGAATATTCATGCATACACATTATTAGCATTTTGAGTTGACTTGCCTCCTTCTCTCACCAAAGTCAATGTATCATCGCTTCTCAGAAGCATCACATTTTGGTTAATTATACTCAACTCCCCTAAACTACTTTTATTTGTCTTTTCCACCGCCTAAACTGAATTTTACCCTATATTTTAACAATAAAATATTATAGGATTTTAAACTTTAGAAAGAGAAAAGGTCAACATTTTTACTCTAAATTAGGTTTAATTTAAAATAAAAAACGAAATGATATTACAATTAATTATAAAACAAATGTGAGACCATAAATATATTATACTTATTATACAAAGCAATATGGGTTAAAATTTTCTGAAACAAATGCAATTTCTAATGTATACATACGAAATAGGGAAAGTTGGAGAGGGGAAGTAGTACCCCCATCTCCATGGCCATGGGCTTGTTTCCCATCTCCAACCAAATGTCTCTGGAAGTTTTCAAGCCCATCTCTTGGTAAATGATTTCGTTGAGTGAACACAAAATCCATCCCTTGGGAACCACATCATCAGCGGCGTCCCCGACGGTTTTAGGGTTACCGCCGTCCATGAAACCATGCAATGCTTAGCTCTGGATAATGCAAAGCATTTGCTCTTTCTAGGAAACCAGAGGTTTGTGGGTACGAAATTTGCCGCATTAACTCCCATGGCTGATACTGCTGCACGCTCGAGGAGGCCAGTGATGATTGCGTAAATTGCAGAGCTGGAAATTTTGTGCCCGTCAGTGGAAATTATGCAAAAAGTGTTTAGAATGGTTGAAAATATATTTGATATTACTGTTTAAGGTAACAAAGTACTCAAATTATGTCTTCAAAGTGCGTCTACAGTGAAAATTTGAAATTTGTATTTTTCGTTCAATAACTCATCAGTCCAGTCACATTATTTATATGATTTGTGAAAATAATCTCATAATTTGTAAATGAATCATTTGTCAATTATTGTCAGAAAATTAATAAAAAAAATTTACGTATGAATCATGTGATCCATATTTTTTCATAATGAAGAGAATGACAACTCGATTTTTGGTCTCTCTCTTTTTTTTTTCTTGTATCCCCACTATCTACAAGTGCCAAAAACTATTTTTTTTCAATAGTTTTTAATTTTTATTAAATGTTTCTTTGTCTTTTCTTACTTAAAATATCTTTTTCAAAATTATTTGTTTTTTATTATAACTATTTTCATATTATTATTTTTTTGTTAAATAATATTTAATTATTATAATATTTTGTACACATGCACCAAATATGCCACATACAACTAATATATAATGAAGGAAGAGGAGTGATGATAATTCTTTTTTTTTTTATTGATTTTACTATTTCTTAATTTATTATAAGATAATTATTATGGGATAAATAATTTTTAAAAAAATAATTATGGCATTTGAATTTACATTTTATAATTGAATATACAAATGAAGAAGAGGAAGTGGCTTTCTTTGGAGTGATAAGAGAAAAAATCATTATAAATGCAAAGAACAAAATTTTTCAATTAAGGGAAAAATATAATTTTAGTCCTATAAGTTAGGGAGTGGTTATTTTATTTATATTCGAATTAAAATTCATAATTTAATATTATAATTTTAAAAGTTATAGTAATTTTAGTCCTTTCTAGTTAATTTGGTGAAAAATTATACATCATCAGTCATATCAGCACTTAAATCAGGGCTTTTGATGACGTGACAGTCCAAGTTATAATTTATAATTGCAATTTTGGTCATCTATCTTTAGGGGATTGCCAATTTTATTCCTCTAACTTTTGATGTAACGATTTGAGTCATCTATCTTTTAAAATATTTTTATATGCATATAATTCTTTATTTCTTTAAACAAATAAAAAAATGGTCTCTTTTCTTGAAATTGCAAATGAAGATTTAAAACCAACAATTCCTTTAGGACCACAAGAACATAAATACTCTATGCAAATACATAAAGATAACTACTAGAAAATTGACAATTAGAAACAATTAATAAAATAAGTGTAAATGTCAAGCAATTATATATTTATGTACAAAGTATATTTGTAACTATGAAAAGAAGTGATATACATAACATGATCAAAGAATGAACATGAACAAAAAAATATAATGTTGGAAATTTAAAAAGAAGTATATTATTTAATATTACAATTAAAACATTTTAAAATTTAGTTGTTATTTTGTAATCTTCTATCTTAAAGATAAAATATTAAACAATTTATTTTTTGTCTTATGAGGTTCTTTATAAATGTATTATATATTTTATAAAAATACAAAAAAGATTTATATTTGCACTTGCATTTTACTAGTCAAATGAAAAATGAATTCCCTTGGTAGTTTGAAGCTTCAAGGCATAGCAAATACATCTGATCCGCCGAGAGCTGAGAGCTTGCTGCATCAACAACCTGGAAAACATTGCAAGTTTTTGTGACTTATGGGACTAAATATGGTAAACGCTAAAACAAGAGACAAAATCGTGAAGAAGGTCAGTTGTGGCACGTAAATTGCAATTTTCCCTTCAATGTGATGATACCTCAAATCCCATCTTCTGGTACAGGCTCTGAGCAGCCTTGTTATTTCTGTAAACATGCACAAACACCTTCCCTGCACCTGGAACAACTACAAATGAACCTCACAATGGATGCTATCTTGATTTACATTATCTGAGTGAATAGTTGTGATAGATTTACCCTCTTTCTTGGCTGAGCAAACTGCGAATTGCAGCATACTGCTTGCGATCCCCTGTCGACGTTCTGATCTAGCAACGCATAAGTTTGCAATGTAACCGTATCTGCTGGAGGCTTTGCTATTGATGAAGCAGAAAAGAGGAGATTTAACCTGTTCCTGTTGAAAGGCAGATAATTTTTGGTATGGGGCAGAAAACAATGTTCATAAATGGACAAGTGTTTTTGCGAACTAAATTGGCTTCTTACCCCTGGAAAGGTCTCCACGTGTGAGAAATATCGAACGCTTAAGTCCAATGTTCCAACTACACATTTCAACATGCTATGTTGCATGTTTCCGTCATCCTCCTTTACCTGATAATTTTGTCCAATCAAGATTTTCTTGAAGAGTTCAGGCTCCGCATATTTGTTATGGGACTAGCTAATGTTGGCTCGTCTTAGGAAATGGAATTGTCGAGAAATTACATAGATTGAGCTGGAAATGAAGTAGTAAAAAATGTAGTAGCAAGCCACCTAAAGAGAAGCATCATTTTACCATCACAATGCATTTGCATTTCTCTCCCAGATGTGTAATGTATCTCCTTTTCATGGAACTGAACTCCTGAACAATAGACAGTTAAGAATACAATGTTTATGCTTAACAGCCCAATACTTGCATCCTGTGATGAAAGAAAAATGCCGATTCTCCTACCTGTTCCATGAATATTCGTTTGCAGTTCTCAGCATATCTATAACATAAGGTAAAAGATCAAGAATCAGCAGTAGTCATAGATCAGTTTCATTTTTCTTCTACAAGAATGTGATCAAATGGCAGGTTGAATAAAACTTAGTGCACACCCGTCATCTTCCCAGTCCTCCCAATGACTCTCTGCTCTTAGCCATGCTGCCGTCTAGCAAAAAAGAAAAAACATTACACAGCCACCACCGCAAATTAGCCCTGATTAAATTTGAAAACGCTACGGCTGACTTGATTTTGCTATACAACTGGAAAAAAAAAAAAAAGAAAGAAAGAAAGTATGTCACTGACCCAATATTCTTCATCGGTTTGAGCCTCACGTGCAACAAGCTGCCTGAACTCAAGAGTATGTCCTTGAATGGCTGCTTCATTGGTTTGCTGCAGTCTGTCGAATTTGATGTTTGAAGGACTAAACTTATCAAGTTCAGGAGTGGATAGTTTTTCCTTCCTCGTCGGGGTGGATTGGGACCTCAACCTGCCAGTTTAAACTTTAAAGCAATTCTAGCACATTCTACAGACATAATTGCTCTTTTTCAACAAGAAAATGCATGAAGCAAATGAAATTGAATGCACTCACATTGTCCAAGAGGATGAAATTCTTGGCAAGCCACGTTGAACCCGTATTCCATGGCTCGACATTCTTGAGAAATGAGGCCTCTGTAGAGCGATCATCGACATTAAGCTTTCCTATCCCAAGTTTCCTGCTTTCTTGCAACAGGACATTATGTTTGATATACTAACGCATTTGTCACCTGATTGACGTATAGTTTCCAAAAAAATAATAATTAATCCATATAGTAATACTTACTGTATAATTAGTTAAGTGTGGCTCCAGATGAAGTTTTGCAGACCACAGATACTGCTCCAGATGACGTTTTGCAGACCACAGATACTTCCGCAGGTTTCATCCACACCATTCATTTGTAGGTGTGGGCAGCTCTCATGTTGTGGAACTCAAAGAAAGTTAGAAATAAGTGATCATTGGGCAACCACAAAAATTGATAACATGAACTATAAGTGGTCCTCCAAGAGATGTTGAGAAAATAGAGAAATATGTTGTTTCTGGGGTCCTTTGTTTTGAGGATTGGATTAATTTGGAGGATATGATTTTATTTTTATCTTGTAATCACAACAAATGCTTTCCAAAGGGATTTATGTAATCAAGGAAATTGTGATTAGTAGGATCTGATCGAATTTTCTGTTGCAAATTCTATTCCACCTTGTACTCCATTCAAGATTCCAAGATGATTTAACAACTGTAATCTGGCAGGTTTGGTGGAAGTAACATAAAATCGCATTTGAACAAATTGTGAAACCCGTGATTCCTTGTTTAAGGACAGGTGCATGAATGATAGTACAGATATCAAGAACACGACTATGGCGTAACTGTGACCCCAAAAAACTGTTCAGCAGCCAACCCCCTGTTCACGGGCTATTGCAAAAAGACGAGGCCAGCATTTTAGCAGTACTATGGAAGTAGAAAAAGGTGAAATGAAACAAACTTTAAATAACAGGAGTAATTACAGAGCATGTGGAAACCAAAAAATCAGTGTGCATGTCTTCATATCCCAGACCTGAAATTGGATCCCTCTTCGATCCAAGTGGGAATTGATAATGGGGTAAAGAGAACTGCAATAAAACAACTAACACCACATCTAGACGATACTGCAACAAGAAGAATAAGCTTTACACAGAGACAGCAGTATACTTCATGAAGTAGCACGAATAACCGATATGCAATGTTATTGCTCCTTGCCTTTTCCTTGACTACAATTTGTGTACCTGCTATCATAATGATCTGTAAGATGGCAACCAGAATGGATTTGGTTGCATCAGAAACAACAAAAGAAGATGAGAAGAAGAGGCATAAAGATGAAATTCTAGCCATTATCTTATTTCCGTCTTGTGCTTGAGTTGGTAGCAGCATTTCTTAGGATAGTGTTTTGTCTTCGTGCTAAACAAATTCATGTGGAAACAAACTGGAGAAGAAAGGACAAGGTTCACCCTTCTCCAGCTCAACGCAAGCATCTGACAGCTGTAAGAAACTAGAGGAGGCAATCAGATGGTTTAGCTAAGAAAATGGACGGGAGAGGACAAGGCAACTAGAGTGCTGTCTATGGCCGCTAGCTTGAGCACATTGTTGTCATATTAAGGTATTGAAAATTGTGTAATACATGGATAACTGCCGGAGTAATAACAAGCTCGGAATGTTGAACTTGTTTTCAGTACCTAAAGCAAAAGCAGCACAATCTCCACACAGCAGTTGCCCTAATGAAAACAGCTATATCTTTCCTTGCAACATATGAAGCACCACAAGGATTTTTACTTCTTGTTTTCTTTTCCTTTTTTTTTTTTTTTTCTGTTTACTATGCACACAATAGTTATGTGTCACCATTAACTAGTGTCTTCCCATGGGGATTTGAACATAGACTTCTTTGGCACGTTGAACTTTTTAACTAAACAAAAGTTGGAGGTAAAGTACCAATCTCCGTCATTCTTCATCAGCATGGGTAAAGATAGCCTCAATTCTGTCAAGAGATGCCTGTAAGCGTCCAGATTTCATGTTAAACAACGGTTCATCACTGCCCACACCCCTGTAGAAGACAATCTTCAGCAATAGCTTTTTGAAGCACACTAAGGAAAAACTTATTAACTCTGAAGTAAATCACCATAAAGCAAACGCAACAGCACAACTCAACATTTATCATATATCAACTTTTGTCAATACAAGAACTTCATATTTGGAATTTTTTATCACAGCAATATTATGAAATGCAAAAGAATCAGACTCTAACTTACCCAGTAATTTCAGGGAGAACATAATCAGCCCTCCACCCAAAACGAAAATCCACTCCAGGACACAAACCAAGGGATGTTTTATTCCGAATCCTAGATATACCATCTCCACCCAGACATGTTGTCAGCTTCCATTTCCAACCTGTTGCATGCAACTGAAAGCTATGACCTACTCCTACCTGCACTAGTTAAACTTTATTCAGTGAAACTGGCTCCTGATAGCTAAAGAAACAGGCTAAGTGATAAGACTAGAACATCACACCTGAAGGTTAAGGAACTTTGTGACTGGGATTTTCTTGGAAACAAGCTGCACATCCTGGTATAAAGGCTCATATATTAGCTTCCACTTCCGCTCATTGGCTAAAGGTTTCAAAACCAGTTTTGCATGGTAGTCGTTCAGAGGAGCATTATACAACTACATTGTAGCAGAAAATCCAGAATTGAGACGGCAAGCACCGCGTATATCCCCATAAAAACAAAAACAACCATACTCAGCATAAGGAATAAAAGATCCATGCACCTATAACAGCATGATTTCGTTCTATTGCATGCTGATTGATCACTGTATATCCCTCAGGCCCAAATTGAGATTACAACTAACTGTGCATCAAACACACAGCAGCAGTTTCATCTACAGTTCCCGCCTATACTATACGAAAATAAACTCATATACTGTTCTGGAATATATATTCGATACCACTTCATTGAGTCAGAAAAAGTATAAACCCAAGCAATATTTCAACAAATTTCGTTGTGTCCTGGCATGGTTCACTCAATTTCACTCCACTTGTATATTCCACAGATGGGGGCGAAAACAAAATGAACTTCCATGCAACTTAACATCAAGTGAGGACTAATACGCCAAACATTCTGCGTGTTATATGTTGGAGAAACACTAAAAAGCAAAACAGGAGCATACTCATCAGGCGGAGAGGCAAATTCTTCAAAGGGAATGAATTGATGAAATCCAAACATGCAAAATCATTTCTTACTGATCAAAGTTTCAGTAGCAGAAAGTACAAAAAAGCAAAAATTCACCAAAATCTACACAATTACATACTAACTTCAGTTTAATCAATAACCACAACCAACTGATTGAACTTCAATCTGATAAACTTGTTACCCCAATTCTAAAAATGATAATGGGCTATCAAGAATTTACAGCGACACAACGACAGCAACAAGTAGAAGTCAATTGAATAAACACCTCCAAGTTAACGCCAACACGAAACCCCTGAATTTCTTTCCGAAACTTCAAGAAAATCTCGGAAGGCATCAAATTGATGTTGTAAAGCTCTTCCCACGAAGCGGGTTCTTCTCCATTCGAAGTCCCCTCCATTTTTTCTTGAACTAAAAATGCAAGAAAAGAATTCAATCGCGAGCCCATTTCAAAATTACAACATAAGAGAAATCAAGCAAATAACATGAAAAGTTAAGACCTTTTTCTTTGTGTTATTCACAAGAAATTGTAGCTCTTAATACGGATTCACGGAAGGGTTGAGAAGCAAGAACTGAGAACCGAAGAGATACAGACACCTGCTGGAATGTTCGTATCTTCGTCTATGGTACTTTTCACTTGGCTCTCTTTTCATCAAATTCAAGGGCTATTTTCATGAATTTTCAGATAAGTATTAATAAAATGCAGGAAAAAATACTTTCAAATTCCTCAAAATAAAGCTCTGCTAAACATGTACAACGTATGACCATTAATAAATTTAAGATCATGGGTCTGAATTTCATCCCATATATTATTTATTTTATTTTATGTAAGTTTATTATAATTTATTTAATATTTTTTATTATATTATAATTTATTTTATCAACTTTTCATTAAAATACTCAACCAAAATTTTATCCTTTTCTAACAAATTCTTAGAAATTCATACATTAAAAGATTCTAAAATATGAAACGTAATAAAAATAATCATGACAAAACAATTTGATATTGATAGGATGAAATTCCCTTCCCCACTTATCTCTTATATTTTTTATTTTACTTTTTAAAATATGTTTTATTAAAAAAAATTCCCAGAAGCTACTTTTACTGGTTCAAAATTTATTTAAAAAATTTATAATTTTTTATAAATTATATAATTATTAAAAAATATTTTATAAGCCCAATATATGCACTATGTTTTACAAAGTAAATAGTTTATGTTAGAAAATGCATGTAAATATGTATACATACATAATGTAAATTTTAAAACTGTATTGATAGTTTATTTTTTTAAAAAAGAGTGCAATATATATAACATCACAAGCAAAAATTATGTATATTTTTTATCAGTTATGTAAAAAAATATAAGCATTATAAATTTATAGATTTTATATAAACTCTACATTCAGTATAAAAATCATAATTTTTGGGTAATATTTACTTTAAATTTTTACAATAATTCAAATTATGTTTCAGGCGAATGATTGTAATGAACATATTTTAAGGGGTGTAAATAAGAATCGCATTTTCTTCGTGAAAAAGAAAAAAAAATGATCTATATAATGAAGGGGAGGCGTTTTATTACGTTTTATAGGTTTGGGGGGTGGGGGTGGGGACGGGGGGTTAAATGTCTTCATGCATAGTTTAATATGCAAAATGTATTTAGACCTTAGTTATATTATATTTACTTTGATTATTTTTAGATAGATTGAGTTATTCAACTCGAACAATAATTAGTATTGTGCTCTTAAATTAAAAATGGCCCTCCATCATTAGGAGTAAACACATTACTTATATATATTAAATTATTTATACAACTTAATAATGAAAAGTAAACATAATGAATTGATCATCACAAGATGTGGGCTGAATTTGATCACATTTTGGTAGAATGGATTGTGTACGAAAATGGCCCCGTTGTGATTGCTTGTCTATCTCATTCCATTTAGTTTTATCTCAAATGAGAAACAATGAACAGTTTTTGGATGTGTTTGAATTTGAGGTAAAAGTGTAATTATGATAATCGATAATGTGTAGAAAATATTATGTTAGAAAGAAGCAATTGGAATTATAATTGATATAATACATTTTCGTAATTGCAAAATATGTTTGGATAAAAATTTTCCATAAATACGTGTCTTAACAAAATAATATCCATTCCACCAGATGAGATGGGATTACATGTAGCTCGCAAACAATCCCTCCTTAGTCTTACAAAGACTGCTGATGCTTTTGACCACTTTCCATCATTTTGTTTTGAGTGAATCGATTACATTATTCTTACATCATTATTACATAAAAAAGTATGGGTTATTACCAATTATTAATACAATTTTTTTATTAAATATTACAACAATAAAATCATATTATGAAAGCAATCTTTTTTCTTTTGAAAAATTTATAATTAATGACCATAAATACAGGTAGGATTAGTCTTTAGGAGGTGATTGAGTGCAGCCGAAATCTGATTGGAATAAGCTTTAAATTCAGATTCACAGAATAGCTGGTGAGTGTTTCACCAAACACACCACACTCCCAGCCCCAGCAAAGGAGAGTATAATGATATAGTGACAGTCGAGAAAATTAATGTTTGGTAGTCACAGTAATAAAATCTCATCCCAAGAATTAAATGCTTTTACTACTATATGCATCAGCAACACCTTCTTTCTTGATTTTGTGGAAATGGTTGCTGATTTCTCATTCTGTACACCAAATGCATCACTCTTCTCAGTTCTTACAACCAGACACACATCCGGATTCGAGTTAGAGTGAGAAACACAAGACGTCATTACAACAACAATAACACCAAACACCAAACAGCTTTTATACATTAGACGACTTCGGTTACAACTAATTCATCACTCAGGACCCGGGACATTAAAGGGAGGAAGAAAGACAAAAGGGGAGGAATGAAAACGACGAAATGACATCACTGTACTAGTTAATACAGACAGAAATTAAGGGTGATTATTACATCGAGGCACACTTAGTCATTAGTGGTGATGGGCGCAGGTCGAGGGTCCCACGCTAGCGCACCCGCACGGCAGCCCCCGCCCGTTCCTCGGAATGAACTGTCTCATCCACACATGCTTCCCATTGATGGTAAACTTGGCCTTGGTGTCTCCATTGAGAATGACTTGGATGAAGGATGGTCGATGGAAGACGATTCTGGCATAAAGGGCTTGCTCATCAGGACCTACCTCTTGCATGTGGAATGACTCAATGCAATTGCCGAACATCCGAGTGAAGAACTGCCGGACTTCGGTTTCGCTCACGGGATAGCCCTTGGAGAATGTAGCAAACATGGTGCGAGCATACTTTGGGTTCTCGTTTCCACGAGACCTGGTCTCTCCTTCAATGCTCAAATTAGAGAGACTCCGCACCAAAGAGTCGACCAAAGAAGATAGGGACCTTGTTTGGTTTGCTGAGGAAGGTATCACTGGTGTTTGGTTTGCTGAGGAAGGTATCGCTGATGTTTGGTTTGCCGAGGAAGGTGTCGCCACCGTTTGGTTTGCTGAGGAAGGTGTTGCTGTCGTTTGGTTTGCTGTGGAAGGCAGCACCCTCGTTTGGCTTGCTGATGGAACTGAAGCAGCAATGGGTGTATTTACCTCGTTCTGAGTCGAGCTTTCTCCAAAACCACCATGACGAGCTATCTCCATTATGTCAGATAGTGCAGGGATGTAGACATCACTCACCAAACTTTGGACTTCATGGAAAACAGTGCGCCGGTTTTCCAGGAAGTACTGCAGAGAGATGCCAGTTTTCACAAGACTGTGAGTCAATGGAATATCAGCAGCTTCGGATGATACTGGGAACTGATTGTTGATTAAGCTGAGGCATGTCAAAGCCTCATCAGCAAGTCCATTGATCATGTATGGAGTGAGGGACAAGATCTTGCTTATGACATTGCAAATGCCTCCACGTTCCAACCACAGCCACAGGCCCATAATTTGCAGGCACTCTGAGGGGTTTCGGCAAAGATCCCTCACCAGAATAATATACAATTCCCGATCAAGCCCATAGAAAAGCTTGAATTCATCCAGTGTCACTTGATCTATTGCACCATCCATGATAACACGAACAGCAAGATCTGCCAAAGCCTGATAAAACTGAATGCAGACATTTGTGATTAACAAAGTAAAATTCAACAGAATATATGAAAAAACTACAAAAAGCAGCAGAATCCTGAAAAAATGAAATAAAGAAATTATGTATATGATGCTGAAGTCAATTGAGTATATGTAGCCGCCACAAAAAAAGTGCATCTGGTAGAGTTTTCAAGTGGTTACTGGAAGAAAGAGACTGCTTTAACCTCTAAAAGTGCATCATCATTGTGGCAGAATCACCAGCCAAAATAGAAAATCAGGCAAAAAGACAAGGGTTAAAGAAACATGAGTAGCCCAAACTCAAAATTGCAATAGCCAAACAGTTCAGTCATGAGCAAGAATGCCTGCAATTGGCACACATGTTTTAACACCAGAATGGTGCCTGTAAGTAATCAGTCAGAAACAGTACATGGAACTCATGGCCCATGTCTTGTTCACTGAAAAAATCTCAAAACCACAAAGTTAATATAAGATCACAGATCAAGTGAACTCTGAAGAAAGATATAGAGCACTCTACAATACATGGAGCGTAAGAAAATAAACCTGAAGGAGACTCACCAGAGAGAACTCTTCTCGTAGAGAATCTGTTGTTAGAAGTGAAGTCTACACCCCCAAAACCTGCTTATATAACCGCTGGGCAGCGCTGTGCAGCGTAAAGGTGAGACAAAGTCATGAATTTGTGCTTATCAATTGTTTTACAAAAAAACAAAAAAATAATTATGGTGAGTTGGAATCATCTCAGAGAAATAATCTTTAGTGGGTAGTAATTAATGTATCCTGGGATTACTGTAATAAGCCCTGGAAACTTGCATGCAATTTCCGTTTCAGTCAACCATTCCCAGAGAAAACTTTACACATGTCCTAGATGAGGCAAGGCGATGAAATCAAAGAACTCAATAGTTACCTAAAAGGCCAAATTTTCCTAGGGATTACAGGACCAGGTCATGAAAACGAGAAAAAAGAAGTGGTAACGCTCGCCAACCTACCTTCAGTCAAGTCTTCCTCCTCCATTATGAAAGCTTGAGGGAATAGATTTTTCATATTTAGTGTACTATGAAGTTCTGGGAATCCAGATAATATTGTGTGATTCATAATCAATGCTCCACCTGCACATAATAGCAAACCATGAGGGATTAACAATCAGATTTCCTGAATGTCCATATTGTGACTAAAAACTTTTATATTTCCAATAATTAGTTCTCAACCAAATATACAAGAAGAGAAGAAATGTAAAATAACCTTAATTGTTACCAGGCTTCCTTTCTTTTCTTCATTCAGGTACGCCCAATAAGCTTTATATGAATGCCGCAACTAATGAAATACTTGAAATAAGCTGTCATCTATAGCATCTTCCATCACTGATTAATGCCGAAGACATTATCAGCTAATAAAGCTAGCCTTTTATGCATACCAAAGAGACATACCATCAACCAAGGAATACTGTCCCAAAATATATTATTTGATGGTAAGATAAAGTCTGCAGCTCACAAGACTGAGCTTGTAGCGCAGTTTACCAAAAGAGTTTGAATTGTTACTTAATTGCGTACTCATAGGACCCCAAAACATGGAAATCTGAGGATTATGATCAAATGTGGCATCAAGTGGTCACTTCTGTTTGTCAGTATCATAGCTCCATTAAAAGAGCGCCGTCATCTGCCTAGATACGATTCTACTTTTGAAGGATCTTTTCGATAAGGTTAAAAGGAGAATGGTAATTCTGTTAATCATAAAAACTAGCCTATTCTCAGTCAGCTGAGTATCTTTCCATTACAATCTATCATTCCGTGCACGTCATGAGCATGATTCAGTTGGCCATGATAATTCTGCTGTTTATGCTCAATAAATGACTTAAAAAGTGTAACTCAGAGCATATATGACCAGATATCTTACGGTTATTCCGTACGGTGCATGCGTCACGAAAGGAATGACTCAAAAGGTTCTGTGACGTTAAACGACAAACTGTTTACATTGTTTTACAAAAATAAGCCTGTTCTCACTTGTCTGCCTTAAAAGTCTTTACATACGTCATGAACATATGCCGTATATTGTTGGCTATTTATGCTCAATAAATGACCAAAAAGGTTTAACTCACCACATATATGACAGTATAAGCCAGTTATTCTTTATTCTGTATAACTCATGTCCGGGAGTAGGAGTAATATATAGACTAATAGTTCTATACTTTTAACCGGTATCTACACATGTTAAATATCATTATTTGGTATAATTTCATTTGTGGAAAGTAGGACTTTTAAGGTTCAATGTGTCATATAAACGACGAAGTAGTTCCTTTAACTCTTCACATCAGTATCAATACATGACGAACGTAGAAATTTGCAACACGCTAACATGGCGTCTGGCGAAAATGTGTCAGCAAATTTAGTTTGTGTTCTTCGAGAAACAAAATCAGAAAAGTTTAGCTAATTTAGTTCGTATACTTCAAGAAAACAAAATCTGAAAACTTAGTCAGGAGAAAAGATTGTACCATGAATTTGTACTGAGACAGCAACATGAGCATGAAACCAAATGTTATGAATAGTACAATGATCAGATTGACTAATCAAACGTGCTTAAATCCTCCTCCAAAAGATAGGTAGTAAATCATACCTTAAAGAGACATCAACTGACTATTACATGCCCGTGGTGTAACCTCATTCTGCAACCATCCGTACTTTTTAGTGAAGAAAGTTAAAAGCCTAGTCCTTATGGCCATTGGCTTCCCAAAAGTAGGCCAATTCTGGTTTTTATCTGAAGTTGGAAAATTGACATCAAGTGACAAACAATCAAAGATATTCCATATAAAGCAACAGGAAATGACAAAATAAAAAAAATATTAGGTTACCGGCGCTTCAGTATGCTAATTGCTGCTAACCATTTCAACCAATGCAGAGGAGATTGCTTTGGTCAGCTCATGCGAAAGACAAGATAAATCCAATGATAGCTTCAAGGCAATTCCGACTTTCTCCCAGGCAAGCATATTTACCTACTTAATAAACATTCAGAGGCATAAAGAAAGCAGTGAGATGAAACACAATCCCTCTTGGACTTTCCAGTAATTTCATTCAGGTGTATAACAGAGTGGAGACAGAAGGAAGAGCTGAAGTGTATTACAGTGATTACATTCCGGAAATGCCCGAGAACTAGTCATGCCTAAACAATAACTAAATCGGGCAGAACCACATGATTACAAACCATGAAAGATACTACAAACATCTCCACCTCCATGAACATCTATCACAAATTAGATTCATAGGGTGACATCAGAATTGAAGGCAAGATCTAATAATAGTTTTATTTGTTGCTGTTATTGATCCATGATCCAACGGTGCTGGGACTTGAAGCTTCAACAGCAGCAGCACCTTGCAAATCAGACAAGGAGAA
This sequence comes from Sesamum indicum, assembly GCF_026168435.1. Taxonomy (NCBI): domain Eukaryota; kingdom Viridiplantae; phylum Streptophyta; class Magnoliopsida; order Lamiales; family Pedaliaceae; genus Sesamum; species Sesamum indicum. The sequence continues at coordinate 16,798,688 of NC_142661.1, forward strand.
TGACCGCCATGAAGAAAACTTCTCAGAAGGTGGAGACGAGGAATGCTCGCAGTGCATAGCTCTTCTTGCACGTGGTGGCAAAGGAGGAAGGCTGCAACCCGGTGACGATGAATTCGAGTTAGAAGTCTCACCACTATTGGTCTCGGAGCAGTTCATAGTTGCAGCAAGAGCCAGCATGCTTCTAGAATTTGTTGGTCTCTTTGATATGCCACCAATGGGAATATTATCACGTTTCTTTTCCAAAAAGTTATTAAAAGCCAGCAGGGTCTTGCGTTTCCTTGTGTATGCATTTTCTGGTTTAGCTATGTCCTTAACAGAAGAGCATGTTGCCGCATCAGATAGACTGGTAAATGATTTTGATTTACCACAGTAAAACTTCGATATGCTTTTCCTGTAATAAGTTTCACACCATCAGAAAATCATACCAACCATGGCACAAAGATTAAAAGCTGATAACCACAAGGATGCCAGCTACAGCAATTCTACAAAAAATTTCTTGTGAGGCATTAAACTCGGTCCAGCGTAAAATTCACAGAGAAGATGACTTCAAACAATGGATGCAAGTCACTTAACTTCATAGCTTAGTTCGAGGGAAGAAAAAGAACATGGTGCGGAATACCAAAATCACCAAGCACAAAACACAAGTTTCGGAACATGCACATCCACAAAACTCGTCTGGAAATACTTGCTGTAAAATTTATTTGGTCAAATATATAAAAATAGAAATATAGACAGGTAGTTTGGATCGGCACAAACTTTTCACAGAAAATTTCCTGAAATTGAGCTTCAAGTGATGTGATTAGTTTCAAGATGCTATTTTGACTTTTAATATTCTAATCAAATGTGAAGATACAGCAAATACATAATAAGGGAACAAGTCAGTGCTTTTATTGCAGCATTCTCCCTTCTATTGCTCATCTATTCTGGAATTCTGTCCACTCCATAAGAACATACAATTCATAAGACCACTTTACCAATCTTATCCACTCGAAAATTCATGTAGAAGTTGCTAGTAACATTGAAGATGCTTAATTGGCAACTATTTAATTATTCAATTTACTTTCAGGAAGAATGCCCAATAGAAACACCTTCAGGCAGCTTATGAGATGCGTTTATTACATCCAGACCACCACCACCGCACACACTCCAAAAAAAAAAATGAAAAAGAAAAGAAACAAGAGACAGAGAAGAGGAGGGAGATGGCAACTCTCACCAGGCTTTTCATATATGACTCACGTCAGCTCTTAAGACTATTCAATGCAGTCTAACTATTCAAATTATGTTGTATGTTCTTGTAACAAAAGTTATTTACAACCTAAAGCAATTTCCATGACTACACACTCAAACCTCCTAAACAAGAAATAAAAAAATTTTTCACCAACCACAACCATATTTTTCCCGAAACAATCCTTGAACCCAAAACCTAAAACAGTGTATTGGCACGACCAACCAAACCATAAACCATGAGATGACATAAACTCATCTAATATGCAACCTAGCACTATATATCCCAGAATGCAATCTCCTCATATATCAAGGCTCGTCCTATTTAATCCCATTAACTTGCAGACAAACACTTTGATTAATTCTCCACCAACATCGCTAATAAACTTCATTCATTCATTTCGTTACTAATTACCGATCTTATCTTCACAAGTTACTACCAAACAAAACACAGAAACCCCACCCCCAAACTCATAATTAAAAACAAACAAAGACCAAAAGCCCTAAATCCTCAAAAACTTGCTCAAACGACTAAAGTACCATCAGTAGAAGTAATATAAATCTCGACAAACCCCGAACCCTAAGATAAAACAATATTGGCATATTTAACCCAAAAAAGAAGCCAAGGAACATAACTTACTTTATCGGCAAACCTTCCTCCAAAGCATCCAGACAGTCCAACGGCCCTCCCTTATACTCACTCTGCACCTCCTCCTCGTCCCCGCCGCCCGCAGACTCATCGCTGTTTTTCCCTATTGAAGAAGTGGACGACGAAGACAAAGACCGACTTCGATCCTCCGACACCAGCTGCTGCGCCGCTCCGAACCTTCGATCTTCCGAGGCCTCCTCCGCCGGGCTGTAGATCGCCGAAGCACAAGCTATACTGCTCCGAGCAAATCCAGGGCGTTCGATCCTATGATCCCCGCCGGAGCCACTCCTCCCCAAGGCTATCGACATCGCCGTGATACCTTCACCAAAAACTCCTCAACAGATACATATACCACTGTTTGTACGTATAGAGAGAAAGACAGAAGAGAGAGAGAGAGAGAGAGAGAGAGATGAATCTGGAGAAGATAGCGATCGCCTTATCTTTATCCGGACAAGAAAAAAAAACAATAATAGTATTTGCAATTTGGATAACTAAACAATATTATCCTTCCTCCATATTTTAATCTTGAATCAGACAGCGAGAGAGAGTGTGTTTGGGTGTTAGCAAGGTGCAGAGTTGATCGGCAGTAGCTGGTTCCCAACGTGATCTCAGCCGTAAAGCTCCCTACTGGTCTGATCAACGGTTCTTGTAAATTTTAGTGTGGGAGAGAAAAATTTCTCCGGTCAATATTCTTTGTTTTAACTTCTAAGTCGTTGTGAAGTTTGAACAGCTTTCCCAAGAGCACATATAATTCAAATTTTTATTTAATTATACCAAAAAAGAAATAAGTGATAAAATCTATTAACTTTAAATATGTATAACCGAAACGTTATTGATAGAACCAATTGGGAATAAATAAAGTAATGGCTTAGTTTATAAAATAATTAAATATATTGAGGGTATTTTGTTTAGTTTATACACATTAAGCCAAAACCAAGGTGGTATAAACAGGCTAACCTTAATTTTTATTATATTTATTTAATTAAATAAGATAGGAAAAGATAAATTGACAATTGATCAAAACAGATAAAATAGATTAAATTGTAAACATCCGTTGATAAAAATGAATTGATACAACTAATTGAATGAAGGGGAGGGTTGTTTTATATATATATATATATATTAAAACAGCCTTATAACAGCTAAATGCATACGGATCTGGTAAAGCTATAGGCAAAAAAGAAAGAAGTGGTTGGATTGCTAGCAATTAAACTAGAGAGTTGAATAGTAGCAGTATGTTTCAGATACGAATTCCGCACGTAATTTCCACACATTTTAGAAGGTATGATATGAAAGAAGTTGTGGGTCTGAGCCAAGAATATTCTTTTGTCTTGGGAAAGTGATGCAGTGGGCAGGCATGAATCAAGGATAAGAAAAGTCTATGCTTATATCCCAACTTCCACTCCATGCTCTCTCATATTCTGGCTAACTCATTGCCCAACACTTACTTCTCTTCTTACACTATTATCACTTGACTATGTCTGATTTGTAAATTGTACAGAAAATTTCAAACAAATTGGAACACGAATTCCGCAACACAAGAGGGGTCTGGTCTGGGCCATGTTAATGGGGAATATATAAAATACACTAGAAGTTGAACTACTTGTCCTATACAGTGTTTGTTGCTTTCATCATTGAAATGTAAGACCCGGCATTATTGTTATTATTAATTATTATTTGTGGTATATGGTCAGAGTATAAAACAAGCATATTCTATGGTTCAACCAACTATACTTATCCCATTAAGAATCTATCTGCTGTTAACTACGACAAAACAGATGAATCTATTTCATCAAAATACCAAGTGGCATCCTGGCTCTCCAAATAGGGGAGGTTGAGGTTGCAATATGTATTTCTATTGTGGAACAATAATGTCTCCAGCATTAGTCATAATTTACATATAGCTTTTAAGATTAATACATGAAAATCCTATTTATATAACTGCCAGTTTCACCTGGATCTTATTTTGTACAACAGACTCCAACTATTTTTGCACAACCAGACTCTTGAAGGTTATCCTGGATAGCTACTCCAATCGTTGTTCTTCATGAATACTTAAGCAACTACCGGGTATGATGCACAAGTGGCAACGCCTGCAAAAAGGTTACTCCCATGAGTTTATGGATATAGAATACCTCAGAAGTGAATCAACTCATCTAAATAAGTGTTGTATTTGTGTAACGTTATGTAACCACCAAGGGGTGATAATAATATAAAACCTGGAAAACTTACCACACATGTTCTTGCCCATCTCCATTTTAAAGTACCCATTGTCACCCCAGTCACCTCCCCAGGAGTTTTTAATGAGCCAATATGGGATGCCGTTTTCAACGCCATATCCAACAGCAAGAACAGCGTGGTTCACATCCTGAAAATATGTCGGAAATATGAGAATTATCATAGAGAAGAGGAACTTCGCTACTGCATATCCAACCAAAAATCTCTCCATATCACACCTTAGATTCACGTCAATACCTTAATTCTATATAAGATCTGCAGCACGTGACTTTAACCTTTGTAAATCACTACAGTTTATAGTGTCATGAAGGACGGCTTCTTCAGATGACTTGTTGTGTAAAGGTTTTTCATACACTTAGTTTGCAGTTTACTACTTTGGCCTTTCAAAACTCAGAATAGGAAGGTGTACAATCTTGAAAAAATCTAAATGATCTTTTTAGCTCATAAGTGCATGAAATTTGACAAATAAAGTCCCCTTAGTTATCTATTATTGCCTTATTTTATCACAACAGATCTATAAAACTTTATCTTCCCACAACTCATTTTTTACAGGCACCTATGATAGGAATGAAAACATCTCACCATTGGGGAGCTGCCACATTTTGTGCTGGTGTAGACCCCCCCTTTGTATGCTCGAAAACCATTAACCACCTCAAAGGCCACACTCACTGGCCGAACAAATGCTACTGCATGCTTAAGTTCATCCTCAGCACCCTGTCATTTCATGAGCGAGTAAGAAAGCAACCGAAGTATCTTTGTGTGTGCAGATGCTTATTGCTATAATTCCATGCATTTTGAATGTCTGAAACTATATTGTTCAAATCTCACACAGCGCCATTCTTATGGGAACTTCTTCCCCATTAAATTTAAGCACAAGTCGCCAATTATTTAGGCAAAGAAGATGGAACAGAGAAGAAATATAAATGTTTAAACTATATCCTATATGTTAGATCTTAATAAGCACGTTAACAAAGCTGGTGTCAACAAAAAAAAGGACAGATGACATTCTCCCATATGTAGATGGTAACATGCAATTCAAGCACCCAATGAATATTTCCAAATCTAGGGTTTGCTGGTTGAGATTCAAAAAGAAAAGTATGTCAAGCATCTTACCAGTGTGATATTGACCGAGTCAAGCACTTGGACTGCAGCATTCTCGGATGAATATTTGCAATTGCCATCCTTTCCAGTATATGGATATGCATCCTCAGTTTCAAGCCCACCATTATATTTGATGTATTCAAAGGCTTGAGAAGGCAGTCCACCATTGCAGCCAAAGTTGTTGAATGCTCCAGCACAATCCACAAGCTGCTGCTCAGATAGAGAAATACCCTTACCAAATGCTTGTGCATAAGCTGCCTCAAGTGCTCCAGTTGTGCTGTAAAACATTACATATATCATGATGCAACATTAGTGCTTCTGATTTATCCAATGAAATATTATTTAAGAAAACTTCTAATATCTACTTATCTATGAAATTAAGCTTACCTGAATGTCCAGCAAGATCCACAGTGACCTTGATTTTTGACTGGGCTAACTATGCCAGTTTCCCTCCAGTCTTTCTGCAATCCATCACAACCAAGTCAAGTTTACAGTTTACTAGTAATATAAGTTAATAGTTCCATTGATCATATGCCTCAGTAGAGCTTCATAAATTTTCAAAGATGTTATGTAGTTAAGTTCCTTAAACAACCAGTTTAAGCACATTTGATTCTGCCACCAAAAGTGGAAAAAAGAGTTGAACTGTTTTTGCAGTTCCATCATCATCAAGCTCGGTCCATTTCAGTATCATATTCCTGATTGGAAAGAGAATAGTGATAGCATGGGGAAGGAATTTTTCTAAAAGCTATAGAGCACATTTGAATCCAACAATTGCTACCACATGATTTAACATCAGGATCTTCAAACATACTCAGTAGAGCATAGAGGTCATTTGGGTAACAGGACTGCAATATATGGTCATTAGGTATTAATGGAATTGACAAAAAGATATGAACCATCTGCCGCATTAAACAAAAGCTATTGAAAGAAAACTCTAATATAATAAGCACCAAGAACCAAAGCAAGAATAAAGATGAAAGCAAGTACCAATTCAGGAAGGGCGACATCAGTGAGCTTGTGGTTGCCTTTTGTGGTAGCAGAGCAGTTTTGAGCTGCTCCCAACCTGTGCTTACGAAACTCTTCCCAAGTCATATCAGAAAACTCTGTTCATTTGCATGGCCAAGGTCAACAAAGTAAGCGGAAGTAACACTTTAAGACAGCTTACAGAGTGACCTTTCTCTCTAATTCATCAAGAAACTATAATTTGGGAACACAGAGTAATATAACAAACTACTATAATTTGTGCATTCTTTTGTTGTTCAGGATATGCATATACAGATATATTGGTAGGAGCAATAAGCCAAACATCCCGTGTACATGCTTATGATGAGTCATACGCAAAAATGCTAACAAATTCTTCTGAGCACCTCTTGGTCATGTACTACCATTAACTTCTTTGTTACATTGATGATTTTGAAAATTACATGTGATTGAAGCAAATCAAAGCATGAAGGTAGGCGGTTATCATAACAAATTCCAATCTCTCCTTTCCTTAAATTGATACTCCCTTCTTCCACAACTGAACATCACTTTTGTCACAATACAAAACTAATTAACCTTTTGACTAGCCTATCATATTGAAACTTTTGGCAATATTGACATCATAAAGTTCTCATACCGTCATACCTGCTGTATTTACATTATACAGATATATAATTCAATAATCAATTAAAGATTATCCTAATAAAAAAATAAAAAAGGACCAAGAAGACTGCTGGAAGAACAATTAGACAATTGTAGATTGACAAATCAAGTCCAGAGATCAAAGATAGAACACCGATTCAGCTAAACTACCAACAGGTCAAAACTGAGAAGTTACAGGTGATAGTTCTTCAATAATTCAATCGCACTTAGCAAAACTATACAACAGAAGTGAACAAGTAAAAACAATGAAAAAGACATAAGATTAGAAATAAAGAAAAATATCATTATAATCTCATAAAATGAAGAACCATGTACTAGTGCAGATAAAAATAAAAGGATAAAACTACCATTAACTCCCATAGTGTAAGAGAGCCCCTTCTTGTTATGAGATCTGATCATCTTCAAATTCTCCGAGAAAACCTGGAACCTTCGTTGTATCTCCTCAGCGTTCTCGTACCTCTTCCCGTACCTTTTACAAAGAAATCTCGTCAATAAACCACAGCACGAAACATCAAAACCTCCTATGAGCAAAGAGAAAAAAATATAATTAAAAAAAAAAAGGAACAACAAGTCACCTATGAGCAAAGCGAGCGAAGGAGAGAGCGCGCCGAGACTCGCCGACGATTCGGAGGATAGACGTCTCTAGCTCGTGCAGACCATCAACGACTTGTCTGATCGGATTTTCCTCTGCGAGGAACTCTGATCCGGCTTGTGTGCCGGCGAAGAAGGCGATCAAAACTCCGAAGACGAGGAGCAAAGTACGAGCCATGGTTTTCTCTGATGAGGATGAGACTGGAGAGTGATCACTGAACTGGAACAAATGCTCCACGGACTCCTTATTTATTCCCTATAACGGCGGGGGCCCAAAGGCGGGGATTTCCTGCAATGAGATATTTTGGTGGGCCAGTGGACAAGGTGTGGTGGAGGCCCGTGATTGGTGGTTCGAGGCCGTCGTGTTGTATAACGGAATATGGGGAATCTCGAGGTGAGCGTATGGAGAGTAACAACGGTTAAGATGATGTAGAGGATGACGTGGCAAGGAAATGTGACGGCTGAGATTGGGGGGGCTTATTTTCTGCCCCTTACTTTCTATTTATTTTTGTTTTCCTCCCACCATTTTTCCCAAATTAAATTTTGAGTACTTTTTGCTTTCTTTTCTCTTTAAATTTTTTCCTAAATCACAACGAGCTCTTTTAAAATTTATTATAATTATATAATACCTTAAAAAATTATTAACTTTCATTTAACAAATACTCCTATAATAAATTTTCATAAAAAAAATATTTATTTGACGATCCATAATTCTGGTGTATTTATAATTATGGTCAACTCATAAGAGCCTAGTGTAAGTTATCATAATTTTTTTAAAGAAGTGTGAAGATTTATTTTATAATTTTATTTGCAAAAGCAAGTTACTCCTCTTAATTTTATTTATATTTTTTTAGATAAATTACATTTACACCCTTAAACTTAAATTCAAATACACAAATGCCCAGCATCCTTCACAAAATTACAAGTATACCCTTCAGACGGTGTTAGTATAAAAAAAATCAAAAAATATTTGTATAAATTTTTGCCACTAAATAAACAGTGTACATATTAACTACCATCTCAATAAATGTACTTATTATTACAAGTACAAAGGTAGAAAATTGTTTGAGTATTTAATCTAGAAATGTTAATGTAATTTAATTTTTTTAAAAAAAATCATTTTTATTACATTTTTAAAAAAATCGTTTCACCTTCCATCTCCGCCAAGAACGCAAACGAACCTCAAGTATCGTCGATCGTCTCCAGACATATTTACATATTTATAACATATATATTAAGGAAGAGCATCTGTTTTTTTAAACTTTATTTATTTTTCTTGGTAATATCTTTTATTTAATATTTGCATGCGTCTTTTTTTTTATAAATCTAACATAATTTGTTATGTTGTATATACTTTAGTAAATAATAAATATTTTATTTTAAATAATATTAAAAAATTATGCACACATATAGAATATACTACAAATTACTAATTTATTACTCGCAATTTTTTCTAAATAATAAAAAAATATTTTTGATATTTTTTCTAGAAATATTCCAAATCAAAATATTTGACTATGAAATCATTTTTTGGAAAATGACTAAAGATAAATATTTGCTTGAGGAAATGGAGGAGACGTGACACAATCTATTTCTCTAGAAATGATTTTGACATATCCACTTGCAATTATTTGACTATAGATATTTTCTTTATTTCTTTTGGAACAATTACACCGTTATCCTCTAGAGTTTAATATAATTATACATAAATTTTTCATAATTTAAAAAATTAATATTTAATACCCCTAAAATTTACTTTCGTCTAACAAATAAGTTCTCATGTAATTAAAATTCATCGAATTTAATAATATTAACAAAAAATGGATAAAAATACATATTTACCCCCGATTGATTTATTATTGATTTGTTGCATTTCGAATAATTTTTTTAGGACCAAATTACCCTTATACATTTTCACACGTCAAATGCATGTGAAGAGGTATATTTCTACCATTATAAGGGGCAATCTAGTCACAAAAGGTTTGTTTGACCTGTAATAAGTAAGTGATAAGTCAATCGATGATAAATATCGATTTTCATTCAGATTTTTTGGTTAATATCAGTAGATTTTAACTAACGAACAGACGTATTTATTATATACAAAAGCAAAAAACTTTAAAAGTATTAATTTTGCAAAAAATAAATATTTATATAATTATATGAGATATAGTAGAATGTGGACATAATCTACCCAATAATAAAATATAGTGAAAACCAACAAAAATTGCATTGATGAGCATAGTTTTGAAGAGTGAAGTATTATTGAGAGAGAAGGCAACAAAAGAGTAGTGGGGCATTATTATTATATTTTTGTGATAAGGTAGTGAGAATTGACAAAGCACAACAAATAATTAAAAATTAAAGGGGATGTATCAATTGTCTATGGCTGAGCCCCACTTTGGCTCTTTTTTCCTTCTTTTGGATGTGCAAATATTGAAGATATTTCTGATTGAGTGGTCACTTATTTTTGTTGCATCCTACAAAAAGGTTTGCACTACAATTTGTTTGTTGGAGATTGAAAGAAACATTTTGTGTAAACAAGTCAGAAAATGCATATATATAGATAGATAGGGAATGACTTTTGCATTTTGGAATGGGGTAAATTCGCTCGTTGTTTGAAAAATTATATAGATAAAAATTTAATGAAAATTGTTAATGAATTTGACTAATTGTTGGACGACCATTAAATTCAAAAAAGTGTTGATATTAAATTCCAAAGTCCTTTGGAGTAGTAGTTCAGGTTCCAAGTACATTAACCACAAAATCATCTTTCATTTCTTCATTTTTATTTCAATTTTAGGTTGATAATGCTGTATTTTTTAATATCGCCCATGATTTTCTATTTAAAATGGTACTTTTTAGGAGTGACAAAGGGACGGGTTGGGTGATATTTGGATCGGGTCCAAAATAAATTGGGACTGAAATAGGTTTAAATGAACGAGTTCAAAATTGGTTGGTTCTAAATGGGTCTAGTCGGGTTTGAAACTTTACACTATAAAAAGAATAAAGGATAATATATGGACTATTAAAAACGATAATGATGGCTTGTAATGTAATATAACTAACTTGTATCGAACGTTATTTCTTATAACAACCATATATATATAGGAGTGTCAATGGGTAGGGTAAGGCTCTACCCAGACCCATGGATTAATTTAAAAATCGATACACAGGCTCAATAAATATTATTAGATGCAGGTCATAAAAAAAATATACGCAGTAACATCTTGTTGACGTGATAGATTAAAACTTAAAGGTCTATAATGTTAAATTTGATTACTGTTAAATATGTAGATTTAATACTTTTATTAGATTATTTTCTAAATGATGTAAGAAATAATATATTCTTTTTAAAAAATCTATGAATAAAGAGTTATTTGTAGTTGGGTCTCAATAATCTTGAATTTATTGATAAATTATGGGTAAAAGAAAAAAGAAAAGGAAAAATTACAAATATATATATATATATTGATAAATATAATGTATATATATAGTAAATTATTGCTAATTCAAAACGCAACTTTCTATTTTAATAATAATTTATTTTGAAATTCAAAAATAAATTGTTAATCTATTTTGTCTCACTTTGGTGATTTTAATCTAATAAAAATTTATGTTGAATATGTGTATAATATACAAAACACTCTATTTTATTTCTAAAATTACAGATTCGCACCCCGTCAATAAAATTACAAATACACCCCCGACGGGGTGCGAATATAGATTTTCGTGTATATTTTTATTCTTGAGCAGGTGTCGACGTAAATTAAAATCACAAATTTAGAACGTATTTATAATTTTAAAAAAATAAGACGTATTTATATAATTCGACTTAATATCAAAATAGATTAATATAACTTACCCTAAGATATTTTGAGTTGTTAAGAGATGGGGTATGAATCATAAGGTTTTCACCACCAATCCAAGAAAGTGGTCAACATAAGATACACATATTTCTTCCATACTTAAATTTATTTTCTAACAATTTTGAAATTTATGAGGGGTTTGGTTAAACTCCACTAGACTTAGAAGGTAAGGGTAGTTGTACTTGCATTCATCACTTCACCTTTAAATTTTGACATTTATGCTTTCATTAGCTACAAGTGTCTGTGCTGTGTGTGACCACACAAAATTCATCTTAATTTTAACCCCTTTTTTTTTAATTTTTAATAGTACGCCATTCGTTATATTATTTAATATATTCAGATTAAATGAATACGTTCAAACGAGACAAGAAAATAATATATTATTATAGAAGTAAAAATATACACCTGTGTCTGTGGGACTCAAAGTTGTGAGGCATCAATCTTACCAATCAAACATGGCATAGACTTAATTTTAACACGAGTACAAATAAAAGTACATTAAGACGAAGTTGCTTCTGGAAATGCTTATTGGAGTGTCTGTGGGAGTTTTGAAAAGACGTTTTTCAACTTCTAATTTCAAAATTATAATTTTGAGGTGTTGGAAATGTCAGTTTTTGCTTTTAAACTCCTTAAAGAAGCACTTTTAAGCCAAAAGTTAGGGGTGCTTCTAGCTTTGACTTTTTTGTAAATAAATTTTATTTTATTATTTTACCCTGATTATGAAAATCAATTTGTGCAGAATCAAAATTGTCGTATTCTAAATAGCAAAACTTTACACAAATATCCCCTAGGTACATTGCACCAACACCCCCTCACTTGTAAGTGTATAAAGAATACAGGGTGTTGGTGTGATCAGGCCTGAACTCAACAGGTGTTAATATCATTTACCTTAAATATTATGTACACTAATCACATGACAAGAATAATACTTTTTCCATATACTAATTGCTAGTTTGATCAGATCTGGTTGGAGCAAGAATTGTGGGTCCGAATAGTAAATTTGAGTATTCTAACCAAAGCCAAGTTTGATCGAATCTAAATCAATTGTATGGCAGGTGCAATATATTTAATCACCGTATGATTGGTATATATTTAAGAAAAAATGATCGATCACATAACTAATGTATGAATTTATTCTAATTGGTTTAATTCGACTAAATTTAATTTAAGGAAGAATTGTGTGCAAATAGATTATGACCATAACTAGATTGGATAAATGAGGTGAATGGTGGAATAAAATGAGCATGTAATTAAAAGCCAATTGACTTAATTCTATTGGCGGCTACAAATTAATATCAAATATATATATATATCTATATATATACAATATAAATAATCCTACCTGCTACTCATGATGATGTTAAGTTTGAATATTTATTATAGTAGGAGGAACAAAATAAGTTTGAATATTTATTAAGTAATTTAGAATTTAATTAATCACATGACAAACGTTGTAACTTGTCGTATGAGCATTGGGAAAGTTGAATTTTTCGTCCTACAGTTCCGCCTAATGCATTTTCAGTCCTATTGCTTACAAATATTTTGAACATGCTCTCAAAATTTGCAAAATAAAAATTTATTTTTCAATCTTCCAGCCAACTTCAATTGGAAAATGACGAAAAAAAACTACATGCAGGTCACGTGGCCGTTATCTTTTCAAAACGTAGGAAAACGGCCGCGTGACTTTTACATAATTTTTTCCCATTAATTTCTCACCAAAAATTGGTAGAAGGACTGAAAGTGAGAATGTTTTAGAGTTACGAAATTATTTTCAAAAATATTGAAAGCATGAGACTTAAAAAAGTACATAGGTCAACAAAAAATGTAATTTTTTAATAGTTATTTATACATACACACATACATATGGATATTCAATGTATATATATATCAATAAATTTCTAGAACATTGATGAAGACTATGAAAGCAAACCTACCATCCTCTTATCAATTAAAAGAAAAACTACCATATATTCTTACAAAGTCCTGACAACGTTGGTTCATAATTTGACTTGCTAACCCTCTGACCAAATCATTAGCGTGTAGATTAAGACAAAATTATAGTTATTATTAATTTCCAGAAGACCTTTTTTCCTTTTTGAAAAATATAAACAAAACATTCGTGGTGATTTATTTTTTCGATTGTGTGAGTGTCATATCAAATTATATTAAAATTTAATTTTTTTTGTGATCGATCACTATGTAAAATCCAACGTCAGTGTGTGCGTATGCATATATATATAAATATAATACACACACAAACACGTGTGGGTGTGTGTGAGATTACAAGTGTTTTTGGGCATTCTTTTTTTCTCTATATTATACTGTATGTTGTATGTATGTATATGGTAGCTGTATAATTTGTGTTGAAGGATCAAACATCCCGCCTAGGAAAACAAGCAGCTCAAATTGTGCTAAATCTAAGATATATGTATAATAATATTAGGGTAAATCATAGCCACTTTCATTCAGGTTCAGTATACTTATAAATACATTCTTATTATTTGAGAAATTATAAATACCATCTCTAATTTTAACGTCTGTCTAACAAGTCCATTCCGTTAGTCTCTGTTAGGTTTTCATCCAATTTTTATGGTCAACTGACGAATATGCTCTTTTACTTTATAACTTATGTATTTTTTAAAATTCTCTAAAATATGTTTAATTATGGACTAATATTTTCTATGCATTATTTATTTTATCCACCTGCAAATTTTTTTATATAAAATTCAACAAATGCAAAGTAATAATGTCCAACCCACCATTTGAGAATTACATAATTATTTTTCATTTAAGAACTTTTTATATATTTTTAGTACAATAAAAAAATATTAATAATTATACTGAATTTTAGAGAGAGAGAGAGAGAGTTATAATTTACACGTATCATAATCAATATATATTGTGTATATGGTTTTCCTTTTTTTATTTACTAAAAAGGGCCCAAATACTTTGTGAACCAGCTTTTAATTAGAAGGTGGTGATGAGGAGGAGGAAGCGCGGGCTAGTGTTTCTTCACGCACAACACACACTCAGAAAGAAAGTCAAGAAGGGCAGCCAAGTCATTTTCTATCCAACCAAATTTATATGACTACCAGACATTTTTTGCCTATTATTTTATTTCAATTTGTTTCTACCTCCCCCTACAACTTGTATAAAATGCGATCCGGACAATAACTCAATAGTTTGAACTCAAAATTTTTACAAGAGATTTTATATTTGAATTTGCATATATATGTTTAAAAAATAAAAATAAAAAGTTATATATTTGAATTCTACTACTGATTTAAGGGCAGTATTGGTAAATTGTCCTTTGTAAGTACTCGTATTTTAGAAATTTATATCTTTGAAATGTGTAATGTGGAAGTAATTTTCTGAAGGTTATATATTAAAACTTAATTCTCTGAATTTTCAAACAGTGGAAAGGTTTGGATTTTACTAGGATTGTTCCGACCCGGTCTCGTATGGACCAGAATCTTAAATTAAATGCATGAATTCATATTGAGCAACCTACAATTCTAATATTTTTGGTTCACATAAAATAATGGAATTAAAAAAATCTATAAATATTCGCCAACTCTATGTTCCAAGTACAACTTTTATAACTATAATATTTCTTGATCTCAAACATTTATCATTTACGACCTAATAAACACATCATAAGACTATAATAAGGACATTTTTAATGCAGTTTTGACGATTTTCTATTTTGTAAATCCTTTCATTCAATAAGAAATTAAGACATATTTGATCCCGTTGAAAACCACATTCCCTGTCCGTATAAAATTCAAGGCTCGGCCCAAAGTATCCCACTTTCTTTTTTTTTTTAAAAAAAAAAAGCTTAGTTTATATTGTGTATATATATTATTAAAATATTATGTTTTCAACTTTAGTCAACATATATAATTTCGTATATAATATGAATAGAAATAGGTAAAAATACAAAATAATATATATAGTGGAGGAGCATACACACCACATCTGATTTATTATTACATACTATATAAATGCAGAAAACCATACATCCTCAGTTAAGTCTTATAAAAGGACTTGCAAACCTTACATGTCTCCATGTCCGCTCCAACACAACACTTAGTCCTCATTCCAATCAACAACCCATCAATCTTTTCTTGTTTTCAGCTCATCCACCGTTCATCATAAGGACATCTTACATAATCAATGGCTGTCAACAAGAAGAGGAAGATGAAATGGCAGCACCGTTTTCGGAGCTGTTTCAAGCCCGACGCCCCGAACCCCGACCAGAAGAAGCCCGTCTTGAAGCAACCTTCGTTTCAGGGGATTTCGTTGTCGGATTTCAGCAGTTCCACGCTTTCGGAGGATCTGTCTATTTCCCTGGCCGGCTCCAATCTCCACGTCTTCACGCTTCAGGAGCTGAAGCTCATAACGCAGAACTTCTCGTCCACCAATTTTCTCGGTCAAGGCGGGTTCGGGCCTGTTCACAAGGGCTTCATTGATGATAAGATGAGGCCCGGCTTGAAGGCCCAGCCCGTGGCCGTCAAGCTCTTGGATTTGGATGGCGCGCAAGGCCATAGAGAATGGCTGGTATGCATGGAATTTTACAGTCTTTAATTTAATTTCTTCAAAATTACATTTTTGGTCCAGTACCTATAGGTTGATGGCATTTTTGGTTCTATAACTTACTCAATTTACGCATTTAATTCTTTTATTGACAAGTTAAATTCTGAACACCTGACATTTGGTCTTTTTTTGACAAATTTAGTCACGTGTTGATAATTTTGGTGAGAATGACCTACAATTACAGGAAAAAAAATATGATATATTCTGGATTAAATTAATATGTAAATAGAGTAAATTATAAGAATATAATTTGCCTTTAATTAATTATTATTTAAAAAAAAAGCAAATTTCTGTTGCATTATTATGATTTTATTATGCAAAACTTTTTTTTTTTTTTACATTTATTAATTTTTGTGGATTTGATCAACAGACTGAAGTGATATTTCTTGGTCAACTGAGACATAGAAATTTGGTGAAGTTGATTGGATACTGCTGTGAAGAAGAACACAGGCTTCTGGTATATGAATACATGCCCAGAGGCAGCCTGGAAAATCAACTCTTTAGAAGTAAGTTCAATACCTATCCATTACTTCTTTTTAAGTGAATCGATTACAGTTACATTATACATATATAGCTGCAATTTACTAGAGTTATATATATATATATATATATGCATGTCAACTGGATTAACTTGTTAAGAATTAGAGATTAATATTTTAATATGAAAAATAATTATAGAAAAAGGGCAGTTTGGTTGTGTGTTATTGTCAATGAATTTGTTAAACAAATTCACACTCAATATATATATATATATATATATATATATATATAACTGTCACTTTGAACAAGTTTTTCTTACTTTCTTGGCAGATGCCAACTGCCATGACTTTCGCAGTTTGTTGTGTAATAATACTTACTTTTTATTCCACATCTCCCAATAGCTCAATTGAAATAATTCTTTTTTTCGATTTTTTTTTTGAGATATACGCCGTAATTATATATAATTTTATCGCTATTTTAAGAAATTGAGCAATACATTAATTTTTAGATCAATATATTAATTTAACTAGAATCATGATCGTAGAGACATAGCTTAATTAACAAAATTGAGGCCCCATGACTCAGTTTGAGGTGATGGGTTCGAACCTACCAACGTATGAGATGTCTCTATTTTAATAGTAGATGTTGATTATGTATAATTATTTGATACTGAGAATTAGTATATGATTGTTATTAATAATTATTAGATATTGATAATATATATTGATGATGTAATTGTTAAGATATTAATATTTGATGTTGATAATTGCAATCAACTTTCCAAAAAAGAATAAAAAAAAAACTAAGAACTATGAAATATTACGTTAGAATAGACTCACATAAAAATGAGATAAACATATTCAAATCGATGACCTCGAATTAAGTTATAGGACCTCAACGTCCAAATAATTTCACATGAAATGAAAAATATGGCTTATTTGGTTTAATATTTGACTTTTTTCTATAATATTGTTTTATTACTTTATACGAGAGAATTAATTTAGAAATTTCATGCAATTATTTTAAATAATTTTTTTTTTTTGATAAATAGGGTTTTCTGTTTCACTTCCATGGTCAACGCGAATGAAGATTGCTTTGGGAGCTGCAAAAGGGCTTGCCTTTCTGCACGAAGCTGAAAAACCTGTCATATACCGAGATTTTAAAACTTCCAACATTTTGCTGGACTCCGTGAGTTCATTTCTATACCTAATATTATTAATTTGTGTCGTATGTTAAAAAAAGAAAAACTAACTTTTTCGCTACAACATAAACAAACACGTTTTAAAAATTACGATAAATTAATATTATTAACCACTGTCAAGCAAAATCGATTAGAAAATTTAATTTTTTAACATGATTTTTAGTTATGATCAAAACATTTGTCATAATTTTAGTCACCTCTAATATTTTGGTAGCTAATAGTTATTGTGGATCCGTAGTTTAGTTGCATATGGCATAATTTTTTTTTTAACCATAGTAATTAACTGTCATGAAAAATCATATTTCTTCGTGTTTATATATAGGGTGAATAACAATTTATCCCTCTATGATATTGAAAATGATCGCATTAGCCCCTATGAAAAAAACATAGCAATTTACCCCTTATACTTTTTGAAATAAAGAATTTATCTTCTTATACAGGTAGATAAATTGTTTCATTTTAAAAATCATAAGGGGATAAATTATTGTATTTTAAAAAATACAGAGAGGACGTAAATCGCTATTTATTTTTTTATAAGGGATTATTTATTCATTTACAATATTACAAGAAGGTTGCGGGCACCACTTATGTTTGCTACTCTTTTTGTCTTTCTTTTGTCAGGATTACACTGCCAAGCTCTCCGATTTTGGGCTTGCCAAGAACGGACCAGAAGGAGACAACACGCATGTTTCCACCCGCATCATGGGCACACACGGTTACGCTGCACCCGAATACATCATGACAGGTAATGAACTTTCTTGATCTGTTTTGAATATGATGTTGTTCGAACTCGACTAAACACATTATGCACAGGTCATTTGACAGCAGCGAGCGATGTGTACAGCTTTGGAGTAGTACTCTTGGAGCTTCTAGCAGGCCGAAAATCGGTAGACAAAAGCCGGCCTCACAGAGAACAGAACCTGGCAGAGTGGGCGAGGCCAATGCTGAAGAACCCCCGGAAGCTAAGCCGAGTAATGGATCCAAGACTGGAAGGGCAGTACTCCGAAATAGGGGCTCAGAAGGCGGCAGCAATAGCCCATCGATGCTTAAGCCATCGTCCCAAACTCAGACCGACGATGAGCCAAGTGATCAAAGTCTTGGAGCCCTTGAAGGATCTTGATGACATTCAAACAGGCACGTTTGTGCTTGCAGTTTCCCCAGACGGTGACTCCCACAAGGAACTGAAAGGCCATAGGAACAGGCCCAAGTGCTCTAGATCTTCACTTGTTTTCAATGAAACTGGTCTAGATTAAAACCTGGGAAAAGTTTGCATCCAATGCACCAAGGTTAATGAGTTACACAAGTGCAAGTATAAAAAAGTGTATATATATAAGTATTCGGACAGAATATTAGTGAAAGAACAAATACGCTAATTAGTGAGTGCATGTACTTTTTCTTTTTTTTTTTTTGGTTTTTTGATTCATGAACACTTGCTATTTCTTTATTTCCTAAACTGTAATTGGAATGAGATCACTGATTTTGGTCAAACTAAGTAAGCAATCAACTACTCCTCGAGTCAGTTTGTAGTATCATAATTCCTTTGACGATTCTTAATGTATATCTCCAACTCTATTTTTAATTACAAAACATGTATAAATTCGTTTTCTTTTAATAAATAAATCAATCAAATTTCGGGAGGCTTCATGAAGTGCTTCTTTCGGAGTTAAACTCCCATTTGTCCATATTTCGAGAAAAAGTATCTCTTGTTTTTCATTCCCATTCCCATAGGAATGTTTATTCGTTTCATTCTGACGTGGCTTTAACTCGACCCAAACTCAAGTATGTATGGGCTCATGGAATAACCCGATACAACTCTTACTACCTAAACCTTTCCTATGACGTTAAGTATTTATTTTGCAAGATTTTCCTATGGCGTTGAATGACTATAATCGGGGGTCTTTCTTGATGTGGTTCTTATTATTTCTATCTTATAGATCTTATACGAAAATAAATTTAAACGTACCAACACTTTACTGTAACATATCCAACTAATTTAAGTATTATTTACTCACCAAGATACTTCTTTTTCCATAGGCTACATTTCAATAAGCATTTTCTAAGTATAAATTGTACCTAGTTCCTCTAGAAGTGATTGTACTTTTCTTTGGTGGTTTTGACTTAGGAGCATTATCAATTAACCCACAATTTATTTATTTATTTATTTTATAATACATCCCCACCATAAAAATAAAAATAGAAATAATTACAAATGTGTACTTAGTATTAAGGAGAAAACCCTCCAAAGCACTCATGAATTTTTTTGTTTATAAAAAACGTATTAGCAATACTATATCCTAAATTTTATATGGTTTATGGGATTTGATTTTTGTAGTGTCTGTTCATCGTAAGAGACTTCTTCTGATGTCATGGAAATATTCTTTTATCATTATTTAAGTTTAGATAAGTGTATGATTCTTTATTTAAAATATTCTTCAATATTTTTTTAGATAAATTAATTAGTAATCTAATTTAAATTTTATTTTCAAATCAAATAGTTTTTATTTTGTCACTTAGAAGATTATTTTCTATTTTATAATTTAATTTAGATAAGGGTACCAATCATTATTTTTATCCAAAAAATTCACTTAGTTTTCTAGGTAAATTTAGTTATTAAAATAATTTAGATTTATTTTATTATTTAATTAGTTTGATTTAAAATTTAGATAATTTTATCATTTATTAATTTCTATGTAAAATTTACATATTATATATTTTTTATTTTAAAAATAAATATATATAATTTTACTAGGCCTTGACACATGGTACTGTAAATGAATCGGGCCGTGGCCCGTTTGGATTAGGCCCATTCTATGAAAGCCCAATAGCATAAATGCGTTTACGTGCGTAGTCTCTTATTTTCTCTGAGAAGTAGAGATTCTTTGCAGCTCTGTAGACGCAGACGTCACTCCAAACCGAAAGCAAAGAACAAGCGAAGCCGGTGCCCTAGTCAAGCGAAGATGGCGTCGCTCGACACCGACGTGAATATGGTTCCCGCCGGGGAGGGCTCTTCCGGGGCCGGACCTTCCAATCCGACGACGTCCGCCAAGAAAGCGAAGCGATTTGAGATCAAGAAGTGGAACGCCGTCGCTCTCTGGGCTTGGGGTATGCGATTAGTTCTAGTCCTTGGTCTACTTGGTTTTCTTTCATTTTACTTAGGTTCTTGAGTTCTGATGCTGAGATTGCGCGGGAGCTAACCCTAATTCTTGATGCAGATATTGTGGTGGACAATTGTGCTATTTGCAGGAATCATATTATGGATCTCTGTGAGTCCTAAATTCTTCTTTGTTTTTTTCAGTTGAGTTGGTTTATTTTATTGGTCTAATATTTTGGGATGTTGTAATTAGGTATTGAGTGTCAGGCTAATCAAGCCAGTGCCACGAGCGAAGAATGCACGGTTGCGTGGGGTATGTTGCACGGCTATGCCCCAATTGTCTTTTATTATGCTCCGTGGTGCTTTTGCGACAATGTTGTTTGGGTATTGATGTGATCGAATTTTTTGGTGACAAAATAGGATAATTACTCTTAGAGATAACACATATAGTTTGACTTCAATTTGGATTAGTATTGTTGCCCATTTGGGGTGTTCCCTTTCTATCCCTGATGTTTATTTGATTCTCCACATGTCATATTTTGGATTTATCTCTAATCAGCAAGCAAAAAGATTTTAAGGATGCCTTTCAGCTGGACTTGTGTCATAAGACATATTCTTGATTAGTATTTTTGTGCAGTCGAAGCAATTTAGTCTATAAATTTGCGTGCTGGATTTGATTGCATCGTCTAGTGTTAAATAAGCGATAGGACAAAGATAATGCTAAGTTTGCATTATGCAGAACACTGGTTGTCAATTTTGTTTGTTTAATTATCTAATGGTTGCTTATTGTGTTCCTCTTTTTACAAGTAAACAGATGTTTATTGGGTTTGATCGCTTTCTATGTGTTTTCTTGGTGATTCCCTTCAGTAGTATTCATACTTGTCTAAAAGTGATGCAACATTTTTGCTTGAATGCTATTCTGCATGTCAAATAGATAGATGCCCAAGTAACCTCCTTGCCATTTCTATCTATATCAATTTAGGTCTTGTTCCTTTTGTTGGATAATTTGTCTTTGGGGTGAAATATTGGTGGGGGAATATTATTCTGCAGAAAGGATGTCCTTCCAATCAACTGAACATTTTCTTGCCAAAATTTTGCCGAGGCTTCAAGAGATCTTCTACCTTGATAAATTTTAAAATTTTCCATTAATAGAACTATTTGTACCGCATAGCCTCTTTGTTCAGGCATGTTATCTTAAAAGCTAAGCAAAACAATCTTGTGGTTTTCTCAATTGTTTCATCATTAAATTGAATTTTAATGTCACATCTGAGGCAGCAGGTGCGAAGGGTTTCTATTAACTCAAGATGTGAACTCAATTAAACTCTTTTTTTCACTACTTGCATTCCAAAATGTGAGCTGCATTGCTACCGTTCAGCAGCCATTCTGAGATTGCTGTTGTAAGTTTTATTATATTCACTCGAAGGATTTTATCAAGATGAAAATTAGTAGCATATGAGATTTTGCAGCATCAAAGTCAACTAACTTCACACTTGTCTGAAAAGTTAAAGAGTTGGCTGATAGCACCTGCACATGTCCTCTGCCGCCTGCTGTAGGCCTAAGCTCAGTAGACCTGCTATTTTATTCCTTCCCTTGGTTGGAATAGGCGGGTCATTTAGCTCAGTTAGTCACATATATCAGTTGTCATGATGTGCAGGGAATATCTCTCGTAATTTCCGAGTAATATTACTGATAGTGGGACATAATAAACTTGATGTAATTAAAAATGAAAATTTCCGGGAACGAACTAAGGTTGTAATAAGGCCCTCCTAAAAGTAACACTTGTAGCAAATATTCTGAGTTTTGTTCATTGACCGCCATAGCCCTTACCAGTTCTGTTTATTTTCTTGAATGTTACCCTCTCAAAATGGTTATGCCAAGCATACTAGCTAACATGTAGTCTTTCCGTACGTAAGAATTCTGGTGAGCAATCATTGGCAGCTGAAATATGTAATAGTGTTGGTTAGATAATATAGTGAAGAATATGCCCAGAACCCAAAACTGAAAATCTGCTGATGGCCATATCTTATATTGCACTATCCTTATGAATATTTTATTGACAGTTGTTATCCTGTCTCCCTTTGTTCAAGAAACTAGCTACATTCTACATTTAGGTCTGATTGAAGTTTCATCTGGTCTGAGCCTTTCTGTTGTAGTACTGTGTTTGAGTACCAGGTTTCTTAATGATGTTATTCATGAATGGAAGTGGCATGAAGTATCATTTGAAAATGAACTCTTGTTTTTAAAGTAGTAGTCTTGCATCGATCCCACCTCTCCCAGGACAATGAACCGGTTAATAAAACAATAGAAAAAGCAGTTGCTACACCTAATATTACAGACATGTTTTCTTATTGGTGTCACATTGTGTCTTCTGTGTGAAGATTTTTGGTTAAATTTCAAGCAGCACCTCCGTGCCATGCCTAAAAACTACTTTAGAGAACTTCCTCAGTTGTATTATAACTTGGACTAATTTCACAAGAAAAGTAGTAGGAGTTTAGTGTAAGAGATAGCAAACAGGCAGTGTTCTATACAATATTGGAATTTTGTATTTACGTTGAGATGAAGCATTAGAAAGTTCTGGTCTTTAAACTAGAGTTTTAAGCAGTGCCTTCATTATATGCCATTTATTTCATCACTTAGTCTGTGAATCACAGTTATAAACCTGCTTGATGCCAATGTGTTAGTTGCTTTTAATTTCTCCTGCTGATCGTGATGATTTTTTTATTCTCTTATTCTTTTTTAAAATTGCTATAGGTGTTTGCAACCATGCCTTCCACTTCCACTGCATTAGCAGATGGCTCAAGACCCGTCAAGTCTGCCCTCTGGGTAAGTGCTCTGCAAATTTGACTATGTCACTGTGAATTACATCATTACATGGAAGTGTTAATATCTAATCATTAACCAAATTCTACAGATAACAGCGAGTGGGAGTTTCAGAAGTATGGTCACTAGGGCCCTGCTGGTATTGTCCTGAGGTATATTCTTATTCTGCATCAGAAGATTGGAATCAACCTGGGATTTTCAGAAGTATGATCACTAGTCGCAGTTGAACAGATCGGAACTGCTTCAATGCTTCGCTGCAATCATTTAGTTTTCGTTGTAGCAAATTTAGGAAACCTAGATTTGTTGGAGGGTGTTATATGTATATTTTAAGATTTGAGATCGTTGTGCATGATTGTGATATCTATGCTTGTCGTTAATGATGTTTCGGTTACTCCAGCTAAAGCGAAAACGGTGTGATTATCCTATCAAGACCTGGGTTAAACTTGCTGCTCCCGTGATTCTTGCCCACCTCTCAGAATGTTTGCTTTCATAACATTGGGTGTTTATATTGGGACTACGTCTCCACTTCATCTACTTAGTAATCTTTACTAGTTTCAGCTTAAACGATCTTGCTATATATATATCTCAACAGCCATGTTGATATTTGTTTGGACATAATGTTGTATCTTTACCAATTGGGCCGACGACCCCAAGATGGCTTGATATGAAATAATACAGAGGCTGGACAAAGAATCTAGTTCAAAAATTGTCCTTTATTATAATAGAATAAAATAACTGTTTTCTCCTTAAAAATATCATTTACTGCCACCACATGTGATAGTTATTAGTGCGGACGATAATTACTTTTTCTGAAATTTGATATAATTATAAATATTTTTTTGTTGTTTGAAAAATTACAATATATTTTTATTTTAATTTTCGTTTGACAATGAGCTTATTTTGTTAGGTTTTTTATCTGATTTTTGTGGTGAGCTGATTAAAATGCTCTTTTGAATTATAAATTATAATTTTATATATATCTTATGATTTTTTAAAGTATTTTTATGATCTAATACTTTTTTGTAGATTATATATTTATCCACAATTATTTTTCTTTTTACATTTTTTGAATATATTTTTTTTATTTTTTAGAAAAATTCTACAAGGATAAATTGCAATTTTCACTTCAGCTTTTAGGGGCTACATAATTATTTTTTTATTTAAAGAGAATATTTGTAAATTTTTCAAATAACGAGGGTATTCATAATTATGTTAAATCTCATAAAGATATTTGTAATCTACCCTGAATATTTTTTCTCTTTTTTATTGTACAACTGGTGGGGTTTCTTTTTTCTTCTTTTTCAAAAAAGGGTGATGTGTTAATTACATAATAGGATAGGTTTGACACAAGTATCAATCCCTAGAATGTAGGGGCATAAATGGGTAAGGTAATGCCTTAAAAAAATGTATAAATTAGATTTTGGTTGGGTTTTCGCCCATAAAATTATGGGTTTATGTACCTAATTTAGACCTTTTTCTTTAATTCAATTAAATTATTATTTATCAATCTATTTAAATTTAAGTGATCAAATTTAAAAAATTAAAAAATTATTTATTGTGTAATTCTTTAATCATATATACTTTTGATTAATAAATAATTGAGTAATTAGTTATTTGAACATATTAATTATGCTATGTATACTTTTTGACATCTTAATAGACAATAACATTTGGTTGAAGTGATAAAATTGAAAATTAATGTGTTATAATAATAAACTCGATTGCTATTAATATTTAGATTTACTATTTTTATATACATTATTTTTTAAATGATGCATACTTTAAAGATTCGTGAAAGCATTATTTGTGAATGGAGTCTCACTGATTATGATCTTATTGATAAATTATGAATAAAAATAAAAATTAAATATACATTGATAAATCTAATGTATATAAACAACATAATAAATTATTGCTAAGTTTAATTTTTTTAATTATTATTTTATTTTGAGATCCAAATATAAATAATTATTCTATTTGATTTTACTTTGATGATTTTGGTCTAAGAAAATTTGTATTGAATGTGTATCTAATATACTTTATCATTTTTGTTTTAATTTAAAATTTATTTAGTTTTTTTTTTTTAAATTACCTTATCTTAAATAAAAACATCAAATATTATCCACAACATTAAGCAACCCATGTAAAACAAATTGATGATGATTCTAACATTTTTACACACATTATATGTGTAAATTTAATTTCACTTTATTTTAATTATAAAATATTTTAAAATTCTAAAATTAATATAAATTAAATAAAAACCAACAGAATAATCTTCTTTTTGAAACAGATGTCAAGAATAAAAGTGAGCATTTTTATTTTTTTTTAACTGACAAAAAGATACTTATAATTAGGGATAACTGCACACATCTCTTTTCAAATTTGGTGTAATTATACGTAAATTTTTTATAATTTAGTAGAAAATTACATCTAACACCCTTGAGGTTTGCTTCCGTCTAACAAATAAGTCCACTCGTTATTCTAAATTTACTGATATTAACAAAAAAATGAATGAAGATTGATATTAGCCTCGATTAACTTATTGTTGATTAATTATAGGTCAATTAATTTTTTTCGAACTAAACTATTCTTATAACGGTGAAAATATGTCTCTTCACATGTTAATGCGTGAAGACGTATGAGGGTAATTTGGTCATAAAAAGATTTATTTAACCTGCAATAAGTTAGTAATATGTCAATCGGAAGTATATATATATATATTGTTAATATAATCAAATTCAATAAATTTTAACTAATAGAGATATTTATTTATTAGACGATAGCAAAATTTATAAATGTTAAAATTTAATTTTTTAAATTATAAAAAAATTTACGTATAATTATATCAAATTTTTTAAAGGGAAAAGCGTAATTGTATGTTAGATGGGCTTTCTTTTCAATTTAGCGTTTTAATTATAGTGGGGAGATTTCTGAGTTGGTTGAAATGAAGAAAGCTGTTGAGTGCAATAGAGATTTGAAGTAGTTTTAAGTATATTATTATACATATATATATGTTTAAAGCAATTACAGAACATGAGTCAAAATGTACCTACTGACAACCTTTGTTGTAAAGAGTGGTAGATAGGTGTCTCCCACTCTCATTTTCCTGTTTTTCATTAATTAATTTTGCATCTACATTCCATGACTGCATATAAATGGCATTCTTTATGATTTGATCGAGTCGAGTTTAGTTGGCGAAATTTAAATTTATTAATCATAAAATCACAGATATTTTTTTATTATTTAAAAAATTATAATCCCTAATTTTTATGGTGAACTGATTAAAATGTCCTTTTGAATTATAAATTATAATGATATATATATTATAATTATTTAAAATATTTTACGAACTAATATTTCTTCTAGATGATTTATTTCAGACACCCTAAAAGGTTTTTATACTTTTTTTAATACTCTTTTTATTTTCCAGAAAAAAGTTCAATAAGGGTGAAACGATAATGTCTATTTCACCGTTTAGGGACTACATAATTATTTTTCGTATGAGGGGAATATTTATAATTTTTTAAAAAATTAGAGGATATTCGTAATTATGTCAAATTATAATCGGGTTTTTACATTTTGGCATCTATTTTTTTTTTTTGTGTTAACAAGCATTTCAATTTTATAAAATTTTGCATTTTTTCATTTATAACTATTTTTTAATCTTTTTTAAAAAAAAAAATCACATGCAGTGCACATGTGATATTTAAGGGCTATATGATGTAATATTTTTCACATGTGCACAACATGTGATGTTTTTTTGTTAGAAAAATCAACAAAAAAGAATAGTTACATATGCCTAAGTGCAAATTTTGTTAATTATGATCAAAAGTTGACAAAAAAAAAAATCAATAATAAAATATAAAACGGACGTAATTGGGATGACAAATGTAATTTACCCTAATATAAAATAGACTTTGTGACGTAAAATCTAGGATAAAACACACTCTATCCCTCTGAATTATACTTGATGTAATATTTATTTCATTGAATTAACAAATATAACACTTACCCCCTTGATTGGACAAAAATGCCCCTAATGCCTTGAACCATTATATTATTTCGAATATACTTTGGTATTTTGTAATTGAAATCATCACCAAATTATTTTTTAATTAATTTTTTTAGTAAATTAAGAATTTAAATTAAAAGTGGGGTATCATGCATATTTTTAAAATAAAATTGACAAATATATATGCTTAACCAAATGAAAAAATATATTTTATCATATTTCTTAAAAAAAATATGTTTAAAAATTGATATGTAATTACTCATTTTTATCTAAAAGAATAAATAGTTAATAATTTAATTTTATTAAGTTTTTGTTACCAAATTAATAACTTAATTTTATTATCAAATTAATAAAATCTTTTCAAGAAATATTTTTGTATATTTGTTATACTTATTCATTACTTGACTTTGAATTTTGCAAGAAAAAGGAAAATCATAAATTTAACTCACTAATCATATTTTACTTTATTATAAATAAAAGATTTTTTTAATTAATTTTTTTAATTAAACTTATAATACAAAGTTGCTAAAAAATGAAATTCTTTGAACTAAATATATATAATATAAGGATTATATTGTCTAAAAAAATTAATTGTAGAGAATAAGTGTCACGTTTATTAGTTTAAGAGATAGGTATTATTTAAATTATTTTAATATTATTAAAAAATATAATTATAAAAGAGCAATTATTTTAATAATATAAAAAAATAAAATTACACAAATAGTGTTGTTCTAAAACTTTTCAAGATATAGGCAGCACCGCGATTACTGCCATTTTTATTTTAAAAAAAAATTAACAGCACCGCAATTTCAAACCACGGTGCTTTTTTTTTTTAAAAAAAAGACAAATTTAGTGCCACCACAATATCAATTCGCGGTGCCA
Source organism: Sesamum indicum (assembly GCF_026168435.1). Classification (NCBI taxonomy): domain Eukaryota; kingdom Viridiplantae; phylum Streptophyta; class Magnoliopsida; order Lamiales; family Pedaliaceae; genus Sesamum; species Sesamum indicum. The sequence goes on from NC_142661.1 coordinate 16,827,086, forward strand.
TTTTCTATAAAAAAAGAAAAAAAACCATATTTATATAATAAGAAGGGAAATGACTAATTAAAATATTTACGAGCCAATTTATTTGTAACTTATATTTTCGAAGAAATAAACTTAAAACTGACAGCAATTATATCACGTGACTTAATTGAAGTGACGATATCGCAACAAAAAATTATTATTATTATTATAATATATTTTATAGGAAAAAATAATTTTAATTTAATATAAAACACAGACGGTATTTGTGTAATTTGATCTAACTTAAAAAAATATTAATATAGTTTATCCATATTATTAACCATCTAAATTAGTTTCTAAATTAATAAATCTTGTGTATTATTAATTTGAAGAGAAATAGGCAAAATGCTTAGAGACAAAAACATTAATTTTTTTTTTATAGAAAAAGCACCATAAATTGATATGGCGGTGTCCCTGAATTTTTCTTTTTCTTTAAATATGAAAAGACACCGTAATTCAAAATTAGGGTGCCTAATTTTTTTAAATAAAAATAATGACACCGCGATTTTATATCTTTAAAAGTTTCAAAACATTACTCGATTTTTGATATTATTAAAATAATTTGTCCTAAAATAATATATATAACATAAAAATATCAAGTCTTGTAACTTGCCCCCTAAAATCTAATCCAAACAAACCGACTCTGAGTTGGGAGTGGCATTCTCGTGAAAAAACGAAACCTTAAGCCTTGTAATTATCCCCTCCACGTTTATAACCCCGACAACCGCCTCCCTTTACCTTCTACTCTCTTTTGACAGTCTCACCCGACTGTCTCCACTCTCCAATACACCCACACACACACACACATTAATCTCCATTCTCATCTTCATATCTGTAACAATGGCGTTCAGGGCTGTCATCTGGTTCCTCGCCGTTTCCTTTGTTATTCCCTCATGTTTGCATCTGACCTGTGCCAAGAAAACTTACATCGTGCACATGAAGCATCACCAGAAGCCCGCATCCTATGCTACCCACAGCGATTGGTACACTGACCACTTACAGTCGCTCACTTCCGGCGCCGGGGACTCCCTTCTTTACACCTACGACGTGGCCTACCATGGCTACGCCGCCGCCCTCATCCCGGAGGAAGTCGAGTCCCTTCGTCAATCGGAGTCGGTGGTTGGAGTGTATGAGGACACAATCTACAGTCTCCATACCACCCGCACTCCGGAGTTTTTGGGACTTGACAGTGGGCTCGGTCCGTGGGCGGGGCACAGCCTGCAGGAACTCAATCAGGCCTCTCAAGACGTGATAATTGGCGTTTTGGACACCGGGGTCTGGCCCGAATCTAAGTCCTTCATCGATGCTGACATGCCTGATGTGCCGGCGCGGTGGCGGGGCGAGTGTGAAGCCGCCCATGATTTTAATCCCAAAATCCACTGCAACAAGAAGTTAATAGGTGCCCGATTCTTCTCCAGAGGGTATAGCGTGGCATCTGGGGAGAAGGAGGCACATTCCCCCCGCGACACAGATGGCCATGGAACCCATACGGCGAGCACCGCCGCCGGCTCCCAAGTGGTGAACGCCAGCCTCTTAGGCTACGCCAGAGGAACTGCCCGTGGAATGGCAACTCACGCCCGATTGGCAACTTACAGAGTTTGCTGGAAAACTGGTTGTCTTGGGTCCGACATACTTGCTGCAATGGAGCGTGCGATTCTGGATGGAGTTGACGTTCTGTCAATGTCTTTAGGCGGTGGATCTGCTCCTTATTTCCGTGATACCATCGCGATTGGAGCTTTTGCAGCAATGGAGAAAGGTATTTTAGTTTCATGTTCGGCAGGAAATAGTGGGCCTACTAAAGAATCACTCGCAAATGTTGCGCCATGGATTATGACTGTTGGTGCTGGCACAATAGACAGGGATTTCCCTGCTTTCGCCATTTTAGGCAACGGCAAGAAATACACTGGAGTTTCACTGTATAGTGGAAAAGGCATTGGGAGGAGGATGGTGGAATTAGTGTACAACAAAGGTAGCAATAGTTCTAGCAATATGTGCTTAGCCGGGTCTCTGGATCCCGCCACCGTGCGTGGAAAGGTGGTGGTATGTGATAGAGGGATTAGTCCGAGGGTTGAGAAAGGTGCGGTGGTGAGGGAGGCGGGCGGTGTTGGGATGATTCTGGCCAATACGGCGGCCAGCGGGGAGGAGCTGGTAGCTGACAGCCACCTCTTGCCGGCTGTGGCGGTGGGGAGGAAAGCGGGTGATATGATAAGGCAGTACGTGAAGACGGCTAAGAACCCGACGGTTATGATGGGCTTTGCTGGGACGGTGGTGAATGTAAAGCCGTCGCCGGTCGTGGCGGCGTTCAGCTCAAGGGGGCCCAATATGGTGACGCCGCAGATTCTGAAGCCGGACGTAATCGGGCCGGGCGTGAATATCTTGGCCGCATGGTCACGGGCTCTGGGGCCCAGTGGTCTTGATAAGGACACCAGGAAGACTCAGTTCAACATCATGTCTGGTGAGAGTGAATACATAACGGCTATAATCTCAGTTATTATTTTCATTTCTGTCGTTGTTCGATAATCATTTAGTGTTTGCTGAATCAAAATTATGTTAATTCATCGAAATCATCCTAATCATAGGAGCTCCGTGTCATTCGGGTTGCCAAAGGATGAACTGCAATATCAAGAACTGAAAATTGTCAAAAATGGTGATAAGGATGATCTGTTTACTTTATTAAAAAGATAAAAGTTGGATCTCAGATACCATTGCATATGTGTGTGCAATTATTTTTCTAACATGAGGAGCCTTTTTGAACTACTTTATGGAGTTGGGCGTGCTTGAAAAAGATTGTGAGTCCTTTGTTTATTGACTTCTATGGTGTCCGTTTTCTTGTGCGGTGGCACTAGTTCTCTTGTGCATTGCATTTTTTATTTTATTTAATATATTAAACATCATAGTTTGAATAAAATCTTTCTAAATAAAATATATCATGTAAACTCATCGAAGATACAATAGGATTTGGTATAGAATATCCAATTTGAAATCCTTGTTTCTTTCTCTCATCAGTTTGGTTTGCAATTGGTTAATGGCCTTGGATGTCGAATCATGTAGGTTAACTGTATGATGAAATTTGCAGGTACATCGATGTCTTGCCCTCACATAAGCGGTTTAGCAGCTCTGCTGAAAGCAGCCCATCCGAATTGGAGCCCAAGCGCCATTAAATCAGCATTGATGACCACGGCATACACACTAGACAACGCCAACTCCCCGCTCCGTGATGCTGCCGATTACTCACTCTCTACTCCGTGGGCTCATGGAGCCGGCCATGTCAATCCCCACAAGGCCCTATCTCCGGGGCTTGTGTATGACGCCACACCAGAAGATTATGTTGCTTTCCTTTGCTCGTTGCGATATACTGTTGAGATGATACAGGCTATTGCTAAACGCCCAAATATCACTTGTGCTCGAAAGTTCCGTGACCCTGGCCAGCTCAACTATCCTTCCTTCTCCGTGCTGTTCGGCAAGTCTAGAATCGTAAAGTACTCCCGAGAATTAACCAACGTGGGAGCTGCAGGGTCTGTTTACCTTGTCTCCGTTGAGGCACCCCCAACTGTGGCTGTGAGCGTGAAGCCCTCAAAACTCGTGTTCAAGAACGTAGGAGATAAGCAACGGTATACAGTTACGTTCACGTCCAAGAAGAGTGTTAATCCAGTGTCTCATGCATTTGGTTCAATTACTTGGAAGAATGCACAAGATCAAGTGAAGAGCCCGGTTGCCTTCTCATGGACGCAGCTGTGAGATGTTGACATTATGGGCTCCAGTCACTACAGGAAATCTCGGACAAGGGGGTTTGGAACAACTAATTATGGGAAAGTAGAGGATACTATGTTCCTCAAAAGTCGGTTTTCGCGCGTTAGTGAACTGTAATGTAATTGAACTGGGCTTGACGCACCTTCTTGTTTTTAATGGGATTTTAAACCGGCCGAATACAAAGCCTTATTCATGCAGTTTATAAACTGATAGACCATACATGATTTTATGCGCGCGTTGTTATATCATAATTAACTTATCAAGACTGGCAAGCGCAACACCTCAAAAAGGAGATCCATAAAGGGAAAAGCAGTAGAACAGCACACATAGTTATATTAATTGAGGTTGTGCTAATAACAGAAGTAGCAAGGGTAGCAACAGCTTTTGTGACAACATGAACATATATTTAACTTGGGACATTTAGGATTACATGTACACTTCATGCAAGAGCAGGTAGGGCAGGATGGACATTTTGGTATGCTGCAGCAGCAGCAGCAGTCCAGGCTACATTTGCACTTGTTAAAGCATTGGCTATTCCAGCAGGAGAAACAATGGCACTTGGGCATTCGGCACTTCACACAGGGGTTGCAGCAACAGTTGCATTCCATGCAGTCGCAGCAGCAGCTTGGAATCTGGAAATGAGGCAAGCAACTACAACAGCAGATCCACGATACGTTGAAACAGGATACTCCACTGCCCAAAAAGGTAATTCGTGTTATAAACAGAAGTATCTGCTCTGGAATAGAGCCGAGTAAGTTTAACACATAACCTAAAGAAGGTTTTAAGTTAGTTTCGGTTTTCGTCTTGTGTTTCACTTCACTGCGTTACATGTATAAAATCCATGTCACTTTTCTATTTATGGGAAAAAGGTCCTTCCCCAGGTTCTTCTACGTTCTTCAGCTAAACTGCAGTGAATTTCTCATCCTTGTTCGAACAGAGGGACTAGATTAAGTTTTAATCAGTTTTGGAGGAGAAACTATGTATCTTTTTCCCCTTTAAGGAGTAGAATTCAGCTCTAAAAGTACTGCATCTCATCTTAGATCTTCTTATGTGAACTTTAAATATGGAGTTGAGAGCTTGGTACCAGAGCCATTTCCAGAAGCGACGTGATCTGCGGATCTTCTTGGTTCTGCTTTCAAGATTTAAAAGGCAAGATAAGAAGAATGATAACATAGTATTATTACACATCGACATGCAAGAAGAATCAAATCAAGTTTTTGGTTCTTACGTAGGTATGAGAGGATCTGCATTTCCTATTACGAAATCTGCAACCCTGCCAATTCCGAATACTCATTACTGCTAACTGGTGATAAGATGGTAGCATGATCGACATAATTTGAGGAATGCAAAACCACGTGTGAGGCGGTTGGATATGTTCTTGAAAATGGTTACTTAAAATTCAAAGCAAATGCAATGCCAGTAAGTAACGTACTCTTTGCAGGATCTTGAAGCTGGTTGAAGGCCCTCAATAGATTTCAGTTCTTCCTGTCCACAACGAATTTCCAATGAAATCTATTATTGAAAATTAAACTTTTCCGGCAGTAAAGTCATGGTCATGAACAGAGGAATGAACTCGGTTGTTAACATATGAATGCTTCACATGATACAGAAACATTGAAGTTTAAAACTCCATTTCCTAATGTATCTGCAACAATCTGAATACAACACCTTAGAAGCCAACAGGACAGTAAATCACCACAAAGTTTCAACAAGATCCAAAGGTTCTCCAGAAAACTGCCAAGTACCAGAATATCTGAAGTTCATCAGACAGCTTTGCCCTTCACAAACTACTCCAGCAAACAAAGGTCAAGGGGTGAAACTGATGAGATGCATCTGTAAGAAGACCAAGTGCTCGAGCGATTTTTTCTCACAACTCTAACAAGAATCTGAATCCAGGCAAGTCCCGAGTCGGGAGTCATCGAACTTCTAGTTAGCAAGTTAATACAAGATTTTGTGGTCTTTAAAGAGGAAATTGCTCATGTGGTCCAAAGTAAACATTCAAACTCAGGTTGCTTAATTACAACAAAAAATCTACATAGAGCTCGAGGTGCCGCCAGTTCGGCACGACACACCTTACAAAAGGATCAGGGAATTTGTATTTCCACAAATAAAAAACACAGGGAGACATCACATGCTATAAAAATGGTCTCGTAGTTCAAGCCTCTCTTCCCCACCTACCTTCCCAAGGATTGAAATAAGCTAACTCATCATCAATCAGCAGCCATAACACAAAAAAGCAAGAATATTCAAGAAACATAAAAAACAGCCCGTTTGGATTTGATTGCTGGGACTATTTCTCAAGAACTGTTGAATTTGCTACAAGTTGGCAATGAACACTAATTTAACAAAGATTTTGTGAAATCTAACTCCAATGTCCTCCAAACAAACAGACCCGCTGCAGGATTCAATCTTGAGCTAAAATAAGTTCAATGTGAGGCGGAAGGAAACCAGAGAAAGTGTACTTTAAACTCAGCCAAAAAAAAAAAAAAACAACTGAAACAGAGCAATTTGTACAGTGAAACTTGACATCCTTTAAACTCACCTCTAGAAAACCAATTTCCCTCTCCAGCATCTGAACTTTGGCCAACTCCCTCCGCTTCCCGTACAAATCCGGATACTGGGGTGGCGACTTCGGCCGCGGTGGCGGCAGTGACGGCACGGACCCATTGCCCCTTAAGCCAGCCATTTCTCCAAGATTCCTTTTCACCCCCTACCCTCCGCTTATGTAATCATACAATAAGCACTGGAAAACTAACAGAAGTAAGGATAACCAAATTGGGCAATGCTGATTTTCAGTATAGTGAAACAAACACACATAAACCCTGCAGACTAAGAGAGAGAGAGAGAAATTGCTGTTAGGTATGGGAATGGGAAAACGAAAAGTTACAAGAAAGAAAAGAAGACAGAGGAAATAATTACTGAGTTCTCTGACTCTTGGGATAATTACAGGGGTCCAGGCCCCAAAAGTTCTGTCAAACAACAACTACAGCCAGAGAGAGAGAGAGAGAGCCATTAACAGAACAAAGCAAGCAAGCAAGCAAGCGTTACTATTTGCTAATTGTAAATACAGATACACATACATGCACGAGCAGCATACCATGTATAGAACAAAGCAAATAAATGCCTGCGTAGCTGAATAAATGATTCATTTACTTCATCCCACACTTGTCTGCAGATGCATTCATTTCATGAGGAACACAAAAAACAAATCAATAAAAGAAAGAAATTAATCACAGCCCACAATTATATTTTAATTCTTGATCTTGTTTTTACTGGTGGAATTGGGAGAGAGTAAAAAGTGGGCTATAATGGGAGGAAAAAGACGGGCTTTTGAGCAATGATGGCGATGCTAATAGTGAAAAAGGCTGCCAAGAGAGGACATATGTGAGTGAGTGGGTAGAAACAAATGCTGCTACTACTACTATTACTATACTACTACTACTACTACTACAAAGTTGAGGGGGGTGGGGTGGAGTGGGGGGTAGGGGCGTTAAAGTAAGAGCTCTGTCACTTCCCTTTCCACGCAGTTGAGTGTGTTTGTGTGTGTAGATTGTTGTTGTGTTTCAATGGTGTTGCAGAGATTTACAGAGGGTGGCAGTGTGGGGTGGGTGCCTAAAGCACGACGCCGTACCGCAGAGCACACGTGACTGCTTTGTAGGATGCAAGAAGGCAAGAATGAGAGAGAGAGAGAGATAGTTTTGAAAGAGAAGAAGAGCCAAAGTTGAATTTGATTGTGCCGTTAACTGTACTTTCATCTCCTCGTTTTTACAGTATTGGGTAAAAAATTAAAAAGATAAAAAGGAGTTGATAGATTTGCTTTCGTCACCGTACATCTTCTTCTTCCCATTCCCAATCCCCCCCCCCCCTGAAAAACAAAGCTCCTTCTTGGGGAGGATCAAATCAGAATCTCTGTTGCTGTTGCTGTTAGTCTTACCACTTACCACTATATGTTTTTGCAATTCAAATTGTCGCGTTTACTTTGAGTTTACAAGTTTGGATCAAATTTTTAATGCCTTCTAATAGTTCGTTTACATCACATTATGGAGTCAGCATTCTTACCAATTTACTGGGAGGGAGGGAGGTTTGAGTTATTAGCTCACTTGCACAATTCATTACCACAAATATAATATTTAATCATCATGGTTAATAATAAATAATTATTAATTATGAATAATCAATAGTTAATACCTGTGATTTTTATTAAGGTAGCTAAAATATTTGGCATGATTAAAAACCATGGCTCTTATTTATAGTAAATAATTTTTCTTGATGGAAAAATCTAATGTTTTTGTATTGATTTTATTTAACCGTAATAAATAATAGTTATTTACTACAACTTTTAGTCATAGCCATTAATATTGTAGCAAATTGTAATTTTATTCTATTAATCAATCCTAGAAAGTAAATGATTTATAATTAATTACGGGCTTTTTTTTTAAAACTTACATTTAATCAAATCCTATCACTCATTTAGCCAAATACTCAGAATAAACGGAACATTTATGAAAGAATGAAATAAAAAAAGAAGGGATAGTTACATTTACATCCCTCACCTATGGTTTACTTACACAAATTATCCCTGCATTTTAAAAAATTATACATACACTCATCAGAAACGTTACCATCATTTATAAAAAACCCCAGTGTCTTTTAGAAAATTACATGTATACTCCCCAAAAAACGTCAACATCATTATACAAACTCCCCATATCTTTCATGCAAAAAAAATGTATAAATAAATCATAAATTAAGTATCTAAGTGCAATTATTCCTATAAAAGATACAAGGACTAATATGTAATAGTTAAGATGAACTTTGACAAATGTATTAATGATGACTTCTTCAAATGGTTCATTGTTTGTATGTAAGATGTGGAAGAAGCATCCCATGGTCACTTTAGTTATGACATTTCATTGTCATATCTATAAACAACAAAAACAATGTATCCGATTATTGTTGCATTTTAAATCTTGGGTAAAAAATTGTCATTAATAATTTTTGCTCAATTTTAAAGATCTTATAACAATTTGCTCAAACTGTTAGTCCCCATTAGATTTTCATCTATTTTTTATGGTAAACTGATCAAAATGCCCTCATAAACTATGAATTAATAATTTTATTTTTTAAAAAAATGATGATTATTTCTTTCGACTTTCATCAAGTTTTGTAATACTTTTAATGCTTTATTTAATTTACAGAGTGAAAATAATAATAGCTATAAGAAAAAGGAAATAAGCGGTTTGATGAAGGCAATTGTAATGCAATTCTATTTTATTTTTTTCTATTGAATCGATCTGTCAACTGGAGCTTGCTTGAAGTCATCTCGACGTGCAAGAAGGGTGAACTTCGACAAATACAAAAAAAGGATTGAAATAGATAAATTAAAAAGATGCATGACTAATATGATATTTTAAAAAGTTAAAAAACAAAAAATTTGAAAAAAATGAGCTAATAGGAATAATAACCTCAATTTTAAAAAGTCACATGAGATGTATGTGTATTTTTTGGTGAGAAGGGCGAACTCTAGTGGAAAAAAAATTGACTAAAAATGTGAAAAATATAATAATGCAGGACAAAAATACTATCCTAGAAAGTTAAAGAACGAAAATGCTAATAACCTAAATGACGGGATCGAAATGCATTTAAGCTTTAAAAATATGCTTATAAACATTTAAACATTTAGTTGTTTTGATAATAACATTATTTTTCTCTTTTAAAAAAAATCATAAAGTGTAATTTTTAAATATATATATTTCTAACAAATTTGCAATTATTGATTAATTGTTTTAGGGAATTTAATAGCTCCAACTTTTTTTTTTTAAACATTGCGTTAATTCAATCAATATATCAATATACTAAAACCAATAAATAATAAATTACAGTAACTCTCGATTCAACTAACATCGTTACATCAATATAATTATAAATAATTTATATAAAGTAAAAGAAATATGCATAAATTTATTAATATTCAAGTTTATAATTTCAAATTTATTCTGAATTACTATACCAAACCGCTTAGACAAGATTGGTTTAATAATTCCAAGTTAATGAGTTGAAACTCTGAATTTTGATGAACTCAGCCGACAGTACCCCACACCTATTGAAATTGATGGGAGTGCTGAATTTTAAGCCATGGGCGATGACGTGTATGTAGGGATATGGTACATCATCGCAAAAATTGGCAATAAGTCCTGTTATTATTATGTCCCACTTTCACCAATAATTCAATTATTAAATATTATATTATATAAAATAAAAATAAAAATAAAAGAAAATGAAACTAATAAATGTTTTATGAGTATACTTCCAACTCTTGAAATAAATAATAGGGATATAAACAAGTCGGGATTTAAAATGAATTTGTGAAAATACAAATACAACCCATCAAAAAATGTTTGGATTTAGGACTCGACACGATTGAATTCAAACTTAGGATCCCCCGATTGAATTCAAACTTAGTATCCCCATATCGGACTCGATAGGCCCAGTTTAAATTTATTTTAATTTATTTATTGTCATGGTAAGTAGTATTTGTGTTTATATAATCAAATAGATAAAATATAAGTTTAAAAACAAAAATCAATATATGATCGAAAGCGGATCATGCGGTTAATATGAGTGAAAATAAAGGATAAATAGGTGATCAAATGGTATCGTACACCATTCGAGATAAATAAGTAATTATATTAATTCAAATATTTAAAGGTTTTGGTGTTTTGAAGTTTGGTGTTGTGGTGTTACAAACTTCTAGTTATGAGTGAGTAGTGACTTTTCTTTTTATATTAACTAGCCGTTATGACACGCTCATTTCGGTGTGCATATATAAACAGTTATATATGCTTTAAAATGCATTATAAATAAGATATATGAACAACACATCATATTTAAAAAAAAATATGAACAAATATAATAAAATTAATTTAGGGATATCATCAATACAAAAATAATTTGGTGTAAGTAAAATTTCATATTAGTATAGATAAATAGTATCTCTCATATAGATGAGAAGAAGAAGTTGAGTATGGATGTCAAAAATACGAAAGGATATTTTTTATAATTTAAAAAATTAATATCACGGTGTAAGTAACTGCTATTTGTGAGTGAAAATAATATGTTTTTTATATATTGTATAGATATAGTGTAGATAAACATAAAAGTATTTCTCTAGAGAATTCAGAGAAAGGGTTTTAAATAAACTCATTTTACAGAAATTTAAAATTCATAAATATTTATCAAAATGTAGTTTAAATTGAGAATTTAAGGATTTAGAATCCTTTGAATTTATAATTTAAATTTAAAATTTTCTATTAAACTTTTTCCAAATCCCTAATTTCATAATTTTTTTCAAATAGAAATTATTGGAGACACTCCCTCACTCCTACATTTAGTTCTTGTTTCTGTGAAAAGAAAATTAATGAAGAAATTACTAAGTTGTACATTTTATTAAATAAATTTTAATTCAGACTCATTTAATCGAATTTGAACCGATTACATAATAAATTATTTTAAATGAACAACACTGTTATTTTGAGGATTTAATGCAATCTACCCCCACGTGATATTGCAGATCAACAAATTTTCCTCCTTTAAAAAAAGAATAGCAAATTACATCCCCGTGTTTTTTAAAATGAAGCAATTTACCTTTCTATAAATTGCTTCAGTTTCAAAAAACATAAGAAGGTAAAATATTGCATTGTAAAAAAAATATACTTTTTAAATTGCTATTTTTTTTATGAGAGGGTAATTTTCTCATTTTACGACATTGCAAGAGGATTGCTTGCATTTTTCTGTTATTTTAAAGCAATCAATCACAATGAAATATTTATTAATCGTAAATCATTACTATTATCTAAAACAAATAATTATCTATATGCACATTGATTGAATTTGAATCCACGATTTTATAATTATGGAGCTTCAATTTCATTAAGCTAGACCTTATTAACAGTTCAAAATAAGTTCAAATCATAATATGTTTTTTTTTTTTTTTTGGGGATATATTCATATCCGCCCTCCCCCAAGAAAAAGGGAAAAGAAGAAATGAATGTACTTACCTGATTGGGCCTCAGGTCTTGGGCCATGGTGATTGGACTGGGTTGTGGTGTCATTGTTGATGGGCAACCAAATATATCTCACGAATAATTATATTTATATCTTCTGATATATGATTTATTTATATTAATCACATTTATTTTTTATATAATTACACAAATCACTCCTTACAACTAAAAAAATAGAAATAGTTTGCCCAATAATATCGATGTTACTGAAGAGTGTATATGTAATTTTTCAAAAAAATATTTGTAGTTTGTGTAATGATATTAGTATTTTCGATAAGTGTATGTATAATTATTCAAAAAATATAAATAATTTATATAAAGAGACTATATATCAAAAATATAAATACAGAGCCCTAAATGGCCTACCCCAATTAGAGTTGTTTATTATTATTATTATTATTATTATTTTTTTGGGGGGGGGGGGGGGAGGGGTTGTTTCATACGTAGGTGTTCGCGAAGACTAAGGTAAGCATTCTATGTGGTAGATAATTTTGTTTAGGCATTGATGATGTTGTTTGGTAATCTGGTCGTACACCATTAATTACCCTTACATGGGGAGTATTATGATAAGATAGAGGGTGAATGCCTTGGCAAGAAATCCATAAATGAGGAAATATAGCTTTCTTCTCACTTATTCAACTATAATTATTACTCATTTTGTTTCCTATACCTAAATTTCAGAGATAATTACAATTTCTTTCTCTGAAATTTAGTGTAATACATCTAATACTCTGAGTTTTGCAATTATCTAACAAATAAATTCATTGAATTTATTAATATTAACAAAAAACAAAATTTTGACTAAACTACCCTTATGATGATGCTTCGAATATATGTACCTTTTTCACATATACATTAACGTGTGAAGATGTATAAGGATAATTTGTCATAAAAATATTTGTTTAATCTGCTATACATCAACAATAAGTTAATTTGGGGTAAATATGAATTTTGACAACAAATATGTGGTACTTTGGACCATATGAATTTACAACAAATACAATATGAATTCAAAAGTTCAAACTTCAGACCATTTATATAAGTGGTACTTCATGGAGAAAAAATTATAATTTCTCATAATGTAGATCATATGATTGAATCAGAGTTAAATGTGAATTCGCTGGTGATGATAGATCTGTTAAATATGACTCTTTTGGTGGTATAGATTCCTAACTTGATTATGAGAAGTCATTTTGCATTTCATCTGCTCACATTTTGAGTTATGAAGAGTGATTTTAGTCTACTTTCTACACTGCTAATATCTGCTTACTTTTTGAGAAATAATTATTGCTCAAAATCAAATATTTTTCAATGATGAAAAACTCTTATAATCATGTTCAAAAAACTATTTTTATTGATCGCCATTTTAATTATTAAAAAAAAAATCGTCAGTCTGAAATACTTTAATCATATGATGGTATTCTTTTTTTATAATTAGAATTTGCATAAAAGAAGAAATTAAACAAATTACAGAGACTCAAATTTTCAAATTTAGAACATTCAAAAGAGGCAGAAGCCTTTTGGGAGCGTATCAGTCGAAAATATAATCTTTTAATTACGTGGTTTGACGATGGAATTTCAAATAGTCATAACTTTTTATTTGAAATGAGTTACGGGGTGATTTACCTATCGTTTTGACCGAGAACCCAATCGCTCACTTCTGTTATTATGAGGGACCAACATTCATCGTGAAATTCCATCATCTCAACCATTGTCGAGGCATTATTTTAAATTATTTTAATTTTTTATTGAAGCTAGTTAAATTTTAAAATTCTTTTATAGTTGCCGTTTGAACCTCATATTTAGATATTATTATAATGTTAGATATACCTCATACTTAGATATTATTATAATGTTAGATATTTTTAGGTCGGATTTTATAAGTTCCTGATATATAAGTCCAAAGTTTGGTCCATTTAAGGAATGTTTGTCTAGATTAAAACTCCTTTTTTTTAAAAAAAAAAAAGAAAAAAGAAAACTTACAAACTCTATTATGAGAATTCATTCGACAATAAAATACTTGTGTGACGAACTCTTCCTTCATACTTTGAATTTGTATTGCTTCCTCCATCATATAAAGAAGGAAGAGCAATCAATGAATTGACAGGTAAGTAGGATATGCGGTCCAGATTTGACCCTTCGATTAGGCAGTTTCGTGATTTGATTGTACTCTCTTGTTGGGGAGTATTATGATAAGATCAAAGGCTGAAAATCTCTGCAAGAAATGCACAAATTAGGGAATGTTTTAATGTTTTCAACCATTTTGAACTACATAACAGTATACTCATTCATCCCAACTGTACACTCACTTTATATATATACATATATACATATATATTGAAGATATTGCATACAACTACTCAAAACAACAACACATACATACGTTGTCTATAAATTTGATTCTTCCCATGAAGCAAGATATTATACTAAAAACAAGGAAACCTGTCTAAGTATGAACAACATGATGAAGCCAATAGTGAGCAAGGTCTATTGTTCACCGTCCGAGGTGGTTCTCACGGTTAGGAGGCGGCCGAACGTGGTGACCGGTGGTGGTTTCGTGGTGGCTGATTGCAGCCAAAGGGTGGTTTTTTGGGTTGATGGCTGTGGAATTCTTGGCAAGAAAGAAGAGCTCATTCTCAGGGACGGTGTGGGAAACGCTTTGCTCCTCATCAGGCGAAAGGTATACGATTTCTAACATGGTTTGGGGCCAGCCCGTCAACAACGTTTGTCTAGACAATCACATGATCAAGATTGAGTCATTAATTGTTTGTGTCTTAATTTGTTGCAGGGAGAAATAGTTGAGGCATTAAGCCTAACAAGGCAATGGAAAGGCTACAGTTATGACTACTTAGGATCTCATCACCATGTTTTCACCTTAAAAGAGCCGAATTCATGTTTTTCAAGCAACACTCCCATCAGAATCTCCCTTAACTCCAGCAGCTACGGCAACTTTAAGATCAACGGTGACTTCCCGAATCGGTCTTGCAGCATTGTCGACTCCACCGGACACTTAATAGCACAGGTACTGATACATCTCTCCCTCTCTCTCTCTCTCTCTCTCTCTCTCTCTCTTGAAATTGTTGTGCATGGTATTATATATGCAGGTTGGTGTGAAGGAGGAGGTGGAGCAAGTGATGACAGGCAGGGATTTTTACCATGTAAAGATAATGGAGGGAGCAGATCAAGCCTTTGTGTTGGGAGTAATTGCTGTTCTTGACTACATATATGATGGATCCACAAGATGTTGATGATGTAATAAAATCTCTGCACAATTAGGGCAATATCACTATATATATGGATATGTAAATAAATTCATTTATTCCACTTGTTGCAAGAATTAATGCAGGCCATCAATTACTAGTAGTGCAGAAGCCATTATTCTTTAATTCTTTGTTTCTTTTGGAATATTAATTGATGTAATAACCCTTTTAATAATGTGTTTGATCAAGATTGTTTGTATAAAAGTGAAATTTCATTAATTGCTAATGATGTGTTTGGATGTACACAAACTGCCATAAGTAACTTGACTCTATTCGCCACGGAACTAGGTTGGTTCTGTGTCGTTTCTTTGTTCTCTTCCTTCTTGAAGAATTAAAAATAGGCCCACGTGCTTATTTTTAACTCCAGCAGTTCCAACTTATATACATTATGATAAAATTTACATCATGTAATAGTAAATTAAATAAAATATAAGATGTAATCATATTATTTTATAATAGAATATTGGGAGTGAAAATATATAATTAAATTGGAACAAGCAAAATGATTGTAGTAGCTAGCTTTCTATTTGCTTTGTTTTGTATATTATCATGAATATTCAGCTTTATGGGCTGAATTTACAACCATAGAAAAAGGGTGCAGCAACTCATGCAGCCATGTCCATGAATTATTAGCATTTCGTGAAAAATAAGAATATATATGTATGTATATATTCTGATTCCTAAATTCCTTTAAGAAAGTAAGAACAAAAAGTGATTAAAACTGATCTCTTTTTCTTGCTTTTGCTTCTTTTTAATTTGTTGTATGAGTGGAATATATATCATGGAGGAGGAATCAACAAGTTTCATTTATGCCTCTAGAGTGTGAAAATGATGCCTTTGCAATAATAATTCAAATTATAAATTTCAGTTAAGGAAAAATTTTAATTCAAATTAGGTTCGAATTAGGACTATCAATAGGTAAGATGGAGCCTTACTCAAGCCCATTGAGAAAAGAAAAGGCCTAGGCTCAGATTCAAATCCAATGCATGTTATTGGGTCTAGACTCAATTTCAGGCCCGTTAAACAAATATATATTGCATTTGGATTGAATCTCTACTCATTACACTACAAAAAAATATGGAATTTGGCATGAATCAACCGACTATTTCCAAGCCCATTTCCTATTGGAACACAATAGTAACTAAACTTGATAGACGTTATGATTCCCATTTTTTATGGGTTATCTTTTTACAACGGTCAAACTGTGTCAACATGTATTCCAAAATAACAGGTATAATGTCCGCTCCCAGGATCGTTCCAACATAGCAATGCTAAATGGTTGGAACTCTATTTAAAATACATTATTAGAATTAAGGACACTCTTGCGTTGATAATCACAAAATTAAGCTAATATTCTCAATAATAATATTATTTACATACATAATATTGTCAATAATCATAAAATTTAGGCTAATATTCTCAATAATAATATTATTTACAAAATAATGCCAATACACAAAATTAGACCAATATTTTTAATAATAATATTATTTATATAATAATGTCAATGATTATAAAATTAGACTAATATTTTCAATAATAAAATTATTTACATAATAATATCAATAATTACAAAATTTAGGCTAATATTTTCAATAGTAATATTATTTACATAATAATGTCAACAATCAAAAAATTAGACTAATATTCCCAATAATAATATTATTTACATAATTATGTCAATAATCACAATATTAGGCTAATATTTCCAATAAAAGTTGTTAAAAATAGAAAAGACAATGTTGACAGGAAAAAGTGGATAAACTTGAGTAGTACTATAACAAAAAGTTCATATGATATGCTACAAATGCTAAAAGCAATGCTTGACCCGTTTGTGAATGTGCACAAAGGAACTATACATTCTCTGTCGCCGAACGAGCCTGGTCAAGCCAGTTTGGTTGGCCAAGGACATATTGCTCCAGCTCCAAGCGTACTGGGCCAGCGAGGATTTCCAACAGGAGTCGTCGAAGAATAAGACGAACCCCACGCCGTCCTCGACTGTGTACCACGAGGGATCTTTCTTTATCGGCATGCACAAGAGAAAGTTGGTAAATACATTATAGTACTTTATAGGTTTATTATTATTTTATACATATTATGTTAACTGTTTTATTTTTCTACAGGAGGCAGAGCTCGGTCGGTCGCTCAAGCAGATAGAGTTGTTCATGAGATGCTACAAGGAGAAGGATGACGACGGCTGGAGCGGGCCGAGGGCGGCTACGGTAGCGATAAGTACCTTAATAATATTATTTTTTTTAAAAAAATCATTCTTAATTATTTTATAGGGAACGTTCCAGAAGTTGATAGAGAATCATCAGCCTCAACTTAAGGCCAATGACCATCATACCCCTACCGTATATGTTCTGACACACGTAACTTTAAAAAAGCGCAATAAAATCTATTGTATAAATTATAATACAAGTTCTTCAATTCCACCAAATTTATTCTAGTTGGACCACCCTTACAAGCTTAACGTCTCTTTATCTAATCAACTTTTGAGACCAAGGTACTTCAAAATGTGGACATATGACCTCAACCCGAATCATTTTTTAACGGAGAAATTTTGAAATTGCGATATTCCCAAATGAACTAGAATATTTTTTTATTTTTATTTCATGTTATTTTTAAATTATTTAAAAGGTGGGCCAAATCCACCCGAAGGAGAAGAAAGCTGCAGTGCCGCAGTCTGGAAAAATGAGTTCAAACATGTCGCCCGACAACTATTTACTCTTGGCATCCAAGTTTTTTTGAGGTTATGAAAATTAGATTGAACAAAAGATATATCTGAATGAAGAATGTGTGTGCCATCATCAAAGTAATAAGAGTTTTTCTCAATGTAAAAGAGTAAATACAGAGCTTCATATCTTATGAGCTTGCATTGTGGGACAAGGTTGTTATGGTGCCTAACAGTCATAGATACTGCACTTTACAAGCTTTCTTACAACATGAGACCAAAGCAAACTAACAGCTTTTCAGTTTCACCTAAATCTATTTCATATCTAACTTTACTAGTCAAATATTACACTATGTAACTCATACTGTAATCAACGGGAAACATTAAGTGATCCATCACCCATGGCAATGGTGGCTCTGAGAGTCAGAAAGCCCAAGTAGATGGCCATTAGGCCCACCCCCAACAATTTGCTTGGCCGCATTCCATTTCGTGGCAACACAACGAGCGACCAAACGAGACCTAAAATCAAGAAACCGAGAGTGGAATACAAGCTGATGTCTCTCGGGACGATGTAAGATGCTGGTTTATGGGACCAAGCTCCAAGGAGCAGAGAGATACCCAAACCAACCAGAGTGTTGAACATTGGCCCCGCGTAGCATCCCGACATAGCAATCTGCACACCGTGCCCCCCGTTCAGAGCAATGGCAACGTTTGACATCAGATCACCCATTGAGTTTCCCCACGCCAAGATAGTCAATGCCAGCAAAGACGGCTTGATTCTAAGTATGACACCGAATGCGACGAGCAATGAGACGAGCTCGTTTGCAATCATGTAAAACCAGATGATACTCATTGCGAAACCCCCCAGGACCCAGGGGAATAAGAATTTCCGAGGTGGATGATCAGTGCTGGTGTATATAAATGCAAGGAGACCAAGAATACCACCAATTATAGCACCGGTGAGATATAGAATCCCTTCAGATGTAGGGCTGTCGCTATCTGCAGTGCTCCAGAGAAAGGCTAAAAGAAGGGGTGAAAGGGAAGCACTACCTACAGCGTATGTCTTTGACCACCTCCCCTCCTCGACAATAGGAATGGTCAGCCTGCGAGGAATCGCCAGTGGTATTTCAAGCAATGCACACAGACTAGAACAGGAGAAAGATGACGGTTCACTAGCCATCTCCTCATCACTCCAACCCCACAAGTATTTGGGACTTTCATCATCACTCGTCTTGACCGCTTCGTTGGAATAAATCATCACATTTGATGCCCACATCCAATGGGGCAGCTTTGCTTGGAGATGTGGTACACCGTCCCCCGTATCAGAGTAAAGCAGAGGAGTAGAGTCAAATTCACCAACAGCATTTCCACCAGACAACGCACTTCCGGTAACGGGTAATAAAGGCAAGAAGGTCTCCAACTTCAACCTCCTGCCATGCTTCCTCAGCAACTCGCCCACAGCAACACACAAGGCATAAACCACATAAATGGAAACAAATGCAATAGCACCTCCGACACTCACCTCGCCAACTACCAAGATTACTAAGAGCGACACAAGCGCAATGAGGAAAAATGTCACGTCCCTTATAAAACACTTCTTATCAATCTGTATATTTCTCTCAGCTACGCACAGGGAAACAGTCCCGGCGACAATACAAATAACGAAAAAAGCTCCGCCCAACACACTGTTGAGGCCCACATCACCGGAGTTCCTGCCCGCAAAAGCAGCAATACTAGCAAACACATCGGGCGCCCCGTTCCCCAAAGGAAGCAGAGTCACTCCTGCAACTGTAGGGGGCAATTTCAGCAAATTGGAAAGCTTCTCTAGAGAACAACAAAAGTAATCAGCTGCAGTATTCCCCAGCAAATAGAACAAAGCAAGCAACCAAATGGCCAGAACAAAATACCCCAAGGGCTGAATATTTTCGCAGTCACAGTAAAAGAACAGAATGTAATTGAAAATTCCATCTGAATTACAATCCGGGTTGGCTCTCAAGTAGTCGCATTTGGAATTATAACCCCTATGTTGATAGATTTCAGTGCAAATTGCTGGCTCTCTATTCGACTGGAAATCATCGCTCTCTAACCCCCCGTCAGTGATCAAATTGTCGTTCGACGATTTGATAACGACACTATTCTGATAAAGTTTCCGCCGAGAAATCGGGTTTTCAAGAGAATCATATGTGAAGCTGCTCTCCTGGGGAAGATTTGAAAAGGGCTTCTTCGAGTATGGGGTCTGAAGAATCTCCTCTTTGTTGAAAAACAAGAAAATCAAAACCAAGACGCAGACTCCATTGAAACTTCCACGAAATTTCGGGCGCGTACGACAGAAAATACGACGCAGATTTTCCATACTCAACCCCTACAATCCGCCTGATAACAACCCACACAGGATAGGGATCGCCGACAGAACCAGATGACCAAAAAATTCAAGAATCCCAGTAATTAGTATCGAGGGTGAATAAAAGATCTAGGGCTCCCGATCAAAATCCCCAAACAAAACACACTCAGCATTTAGCATTTCATTTCATGCCCAGAATTTTTCAGAGCAAGATCATGATAAAAGACATCATCAAATCATCAACAGTGAAAAAGGATCGGAGAGAGAAGAGGAAAGAGGGGTGCCCAGAGTGTACCAGAGAGTGTGATGGTTGTAGAAAGTCGAAAGAAATTTCACAATGTCCCAGAACTAAGATTGATAATTAAGGTTATTATATGATTTGAACAAACCAAAAAAAGAAAAAAGGGAAAAAAAACAATGTTGGAGAAGCAAAGAAGAGCGCGTAACCGCGGGAGCGCTTTGGAAAGTTGGCACGTAAACCGACAGAGGTGGTTATCTTCTTGCAGAAGTCAGTGCTTTGTGAAGACATTCAGTGGACCACGTGCGGTTTCTCCACTTGCTCCTTCCATATTGGAAACCCAAACTCTACTATCCTAATTATCTGTATCAGTGTACAATACTCGAATATTTTAAAAAATTATTTAATACAGTATTAAAAATAATTATTCGTATTAATCTATAATGTATGAATACTTTAAAAAATTATTTAATACAGTATTGAATATGCACACAATTTAAATGTATCAGGAACACGTATTGAATGCAGCATTCGTATGTTTAAATTAAAAAAAAAAGATATATGACGCATTATACACACACCTATTTGTGTGTCTTATATGTTTTGGAGACGTTTAGAATTTTTTTTATATTTTTTAAAAAATTGGGTTTTTTTTTAAAAAAAAACAAATTTTGAACTTAATTAAAAAACAAAAAGCAAAACTAATTCACTCCATTGAAATTAAAAATCTTGAGATGAAATTACTAAAAAAAATTAACTAATTTTGATAAATAAAAAATTTTCATTGCGTACTTTTTAAAATAAATTAATTATTTATATTTTTTAGCTACATTTTGGTTAAGAATTTATATATAGGACACACTTATATTATATTTTATCTTGATATTCATATTGTATATTTTAATTTTATGAAAAAATAAGAATATAAACTTAATAAAAAATAGGATAAAATATGCTTTGCTCCCCTGAACTATTAACCGTATAACAATTACCCCCTTAAACTAACCAATATAATATTTACCACCCATAATTAAAATTTTAGACAATATTGCTCTTATATAATAATATTTTTTAAAAATATATTTTAAATTTTTTTTACAAAATAAAATATTTATATAATTAGACATAGCATCATAATGCCGAAAGTTCACGTAATTTAAATTTTAATAAAAAAAATTGTAAATGAGTAGCAGTTGGAAGAAGCCCAAATGAGTAAAAACAAAGTTGATTGGTTGAAGGTATCCATGAATCATGACCTCTAATTATTAGATACTTTTTAGCAAGGTGTCAATTTTATAGACCACATGCTACAAAAGAAAGAACAAATAAGACTACCTACTTCATACTTTTTTTCTTTTTTCATCAAGTGATTATATATATTATATCATAAAGTTTAATAAAATTTTATTAATATTTTTTTATTTATACATATTTAAAATTGATTCATTTTTATTAGTTTTTGTCATTATGATGCATTTTATCTAAATGCGCATTTAATTAAGAGGAATGGGTTATAATGACTACTTTTCGATATACAATTAATCATTTGGTTAAAATTAAATCCATCTAAAAGCAAAAATTACAATGAATTGTTCATCTCTTCATCTTTTTTCTCCAAACATATAATTTTTATTCTCCTGGTCTCTATAAATCATCAATATTTGGTTGAGTTGACATCACCTGTCATCACTGAAAAAGAGGTCCTAAATTTAAATCAGGCTCCCCCGTCCCTGTCCCTGTCCTTGATGTACTTAAAAAAGAAAGAAAGAAATATAATTATTAAAAAAATGGATACTATATTGTATTTTTTTAAAAAAGAAAATCAAGAATCATTTTTGTATTGATGTTAGGATCTTCAATTTTACTCTGGTCTTTACAATTGTGTCACACCAACATATGTATGATGCAAATCCACATTATTAAACTATATTTTAATATAATTATATTCTTTTAATTTTTAAAATGGATTCATTTGATACCAATAGGCCCAAATTTATTACCGGAAGAGTGAGGACTAATTGAAAATGCACTTTTAAAGTTTGAAAGCGAACATCCTTTGATTAATAGGACGTCAATATATAAAATATATCACAATTAATTGCTCTAAGAAATCAATTATTATTAAATAATACAGAAACAAAAAAAAAAGAAATAATAATAATAATTATGAAAAAATATTTGGTGGGCCATGGATGTACTACATCAGAATCTAGCATATAATAATCCTACGAATATCACTTGCGCTAAATCCCAAACCCAAAAGGGTCAACAACTACAGCTAGAGCAATTTCAAAAAGGGCTTAATTATCTGATTTGACATGAAACTTAATTGGTGTCTCGTTCTGTAAGTTATTATTCGTTCTAATTTTATATGAGTCTTATGGTTATGTTTTGATAAGGTGCTTCCTTATTAAGGAGATAAGGCGTTGGAGCTTATAAGCCGCTCAAACTTTTCGTTTGCAATCAATGTAAGACGTTTGTTTTCATCATCACTATCCTAAATTTAGCAATATTACTTTTCATTTCAAATCATGGTATATCTTTTATATCATTTAATATGTATTTTATTTAGAAAAAAATATTATAGCGTGGCATATTTATATATTTTTATATATATTAAACAAAAGGGATAAACACTCTCATCTGCTGAGATTTGGTGTAATAACACATAGACCTCATGTGGTTTGAAAATTACATATTTGTTTCCGTCTAACAAATAAGTCCCTTCGTTAGTTAAAATTCACTAAATTTATTAATATTGAGAAAAATACTGAAAAAATTGATATGTAGCCACGATTGACTTATAATAACTTATTGCAGATCGAATATTTTTCTTCTAACTAAATTACCCTTATAAGGACAAAGATATATCTCCTCATATGCATTAACATGTGAAGATTATAAAGGTAATTTGATTATAAAATAATTTATTTGACCCACAATAAATCAGTAATAAATCAATTGAGAGTATATACAGAGTTTTATCTGGATTGTTTTGTTAATAGCAGCAAATTCGGTGAATTTTACTGATAGTAAGACTTATTTATGAGCCGAAAATAAATCTTAAAAGTATATAACTTTTTAAACCATAATAAATTTTCATGAAATTATACCGAAGAAAAATATAATTATCTCTAAATAAAATAAAATATGTAATATAATTTAAAATAGAAAAGTCAATGCGAATTTTAATAGTAATGTGAATGTATTAAACATCTTGTCATGTAATGGAGGCTGAAATACCTTTACGAAAATATTTAAATTGAAAGGGACACCAAACCTAATTTCTCTGCAATTTACAAATGATTTGGAACTCACGAGCTCTTTGAAAAAATAAAATAAGGAATTGCTAACTTATTTCTCATATTGTAACAAATTCCTTCAATTGGATTATAAATTTTATATTACTGACATCTTATAAGCTCCATAATATGATTTATCGAAACAGTTTATGAACTTATTTTTAAATTAAAATTTAATATCTTATAAGTATATATTAAGAATATCTTATTAGATGTATGAACTTATAAGACTTTTTAAATAAATTTAACTAGACATCCTCTAAATCTATATTAAATGTATAGAGGGCATGTTCAATACTAATATTTATCCATAATTTTTATTCAGAAAAATATATTTAAAGTTTAAATGTTTTCTTCATTAAAATAGATATAACTTGTCAAAGAATATAGTATAATATAAATAATTTGAGGAATAAAGTGAAAAATTAGGGACTATGTATATATATAAAGTAGGAATTTGTGAATTGTAACTCTACTTTGACCATTTTGCCCAATAGAAAATAGTATGCATCTCGGACATGATCAATTAATAATGTAGAACAAAATTTAAATTTTAGAGATAGTAAATTTATATATGCTTTGAAAATTGAATAAAAGTGATGGTGAAATATGAGATGTAAGGTTGAGGTCCCGTTAATAAGTTTAAGGTCATCGGTTCAAATTCTATCACGTATGTGAGTATTTGTCTTACTTTATATTTATGAATATTTGTCTTACTTTATGTAAATTATTAAAATTTATTTATTATTTTTAGTCATATTGATATAGCGTCCATTTTATTGAGATGTTGACGTAATTATGTATGTAATTAACGATAAAATATCAAATGATAATTTTAAAAATATAAAATTAAGTAATAATTATTTTAATCTTCTCACAATATAATTATTAATAGTGACAAAGATTGCATACAAATTAAAATTTTTATTACTAATACATATAGTTAGCTTAGTGACAATATTAAAATTACCACTTGATACTTTCAGTCGCTAAGTTTCTCTCTTTTTTTTTTTTTTTGTGTAGTGATTAATTATATAATTTAAATTTAAATTATTTCAAATGGCATAAATAAGAAATGTGTTTAAATTAAGGGTGAATTACAGTTAATTATGTGGATTTGACATAATTACAAATACTTTTATTATCGTTTTTTAAAAATTATAAGTATTCCCCTCAAATAAAAAATAATTGTATGGCCCCCAGACGATTAGGTAAAAACACTACAACAAATAATGTAACTAGCAACAACAGAAATTCCTTGATTTTTTATAAATTTAAGATCTAACAATTGAAATTAATTGATTAGATCATATGACTTTTAATACACTGAAAAAAAATTAAACGATCATTAGAATAAGAAATAATATATAATAAGTAAGGACAAAACAGTCACTTTATAAAAAAAAAAAAAGTAGTGCTGTTGGTTACATTTAAAGGAGAAGGACAAGTGGGCAATGACTAAGAAAACACATGCATTATGTTTGGTTTGACTTTTAGATTGTTTTTTAGTGTTTTATGGAGATATAGAGAGAAAAATATAGATAAATAAATATGTATTAGAAATAGTGTCTATGTTTGTATTTAATTTTTGGAGATGACTCAAGATAGTGTAAAATAGGTGTTTGTATATGTTTGGTTTTTGTATCTTGAGAGACATATATTTTTAATTGGTACGTGTCTTGAATTATATGTATATTATTGTATATATATATATATGAATGGAATATATTTGGAGATAAAATTAATTATTTGTTGTCAAATTATGTCTCTTTTATATATATTTATAATTGTATATATATGCAAATTTAAATTTTACAACACTTAAAACCTACAAAAACACAGTTAAAAATGAAAAACAATCCATAATAAAAAGGACAATTTCAATTCACGACAGAAATTGATTTAAGATTTATTGGAGATTAACGAAATAAATTAATTGTTAGACGGACGTTAAAATGATGAGATATTTATAAATTTTCAAACAATGAAAATGTCAAATCATAGAGAAAGTGGTCGGAACCTCTTAAATTAAATAAGTAACCAATTTTTCAATTATTTCTTTATTTTATAATAATTTATTATATTTAAAATCCTTTTTAATATCTATTAACCCCAAATAAACATTTGGTGCCGACACATCTAACGTAGGATGGAGATGTGGAAAACTATGAAGAAAGAAGAATGGTGTTAACGGCTAGGAACCAAAAACATAGATATATACTGACGTAGACGTGTCATTTTTTGATGAAACGTGTCTGCTTCTAACGCAAGTTCTGCATGCCACTCTAGTCTACCACCCAACAAAAATCCATTGGCATTTTGCTGTAACGCCAAGATCATCGTAAATCCTCACGAATTCTGTACCAGAGTAGATTTTCGCCGTTTATTTTCCGGCAGATTCTTAAATTCGAGACTGGGAGTGATACTTTCTGGAGCAAATTTTCTTGGCGCCCCCAGTGGCGAGTATGTATGCATGCCCAGTTCATGAAACCCTTTTCCCCGATCTTGATTAATTTGTGTTTGTCAGTTCCGCAATGGGAGATTTGGGTTCAAGTTGAAGAATTATGCTCTTGAAAATTTGATGATTTTCTAGGGTTAGAAGGTTGTTTCATTTGCTTGTGAAGAATTCTTGTTTGTGTTGTTCAGTTGTTGTGTATGACGTATTCAGTAATTTGTCTGAAAGAAAATAGCAATGAGAGGGTTGTTCTGGAAGAGACTGAGCAAGATTTTCAAGTAGAAATTTGTACTGGTTGCAGTTACCAATCCCAGAATTGCAATTGGAGAAAAAAAAAAGATTTAGACTACTAATTATGTTAGTGAAAGAATGCAAAAGGGCTTGATTTTGAAGGAAAGAAACAATCCTTTTTGGTCCCAAAACCTGGAAAAACACAGTTTCCTCACATTTTCATTTGTTAAATTTCATACTTGTGCCTCTAATTCTTAATTATAATGCAAGCTACTTTATTAGTTTGTGGGTTGAGTGTATATGTCTCATTATTTGTAATATTTCTGCATTGGTTTATCTTTTGGCAGGTATATTCTCTCATTTTATCAGAGAATATAAGGAAATTGCCATAGAAGATGCATGTGGGATGGACTCACCCTACTTGTTTCTCTATCAAAACACATATAAAGATCTTCACCTGCCAGCTTTCATTATTGCAGGGTGCTTTAGTTTTGCAGCAATATTCCTTTCTCTTTTCCTAACTTTCCAGCATCTCAGATCATACACCAATCCTTCGGTTAGTTTCTTTTCCACAATCCTTAATATAATCATTCAATTTCTGTTGAATATGCCGGAGCAGGTACTATCTGATACCCATCTTTGTAAGAATGATATCTGCACTAATTTAATAAATCTTGTTTGTTTTCAAGTATGGATTTCACATTCCGGATAGCAAATTTCAATATGGCTGCTGGAATTGGCAATTTTTTTCTATTTTCATTACATGAGGTTCTATTTAAAATGTGAGCTATGAAACATATCTAGTTGAAGGATTGTACTTGGATGCTGACATCATTATCTGAGCTTACTTTTCACCAGGAGCAGAAATGGATTGTTGCTGTTCTTTTTATGGTTCCAGTCTATGCAACCGAGTCAGTAAGTACCCGTTCGTGATCTAACTGGCTCTTTTTCACATGTATATTTAGTAAATGATGTTGGAATGAGAGTTGGTTTCGGTATTTTTAGAAGTAATGTGAGTCGAGCTGCAGTTCCGTTCAAAGAGGGTGAACAGTTTCTAGGCACATACATTTGGAAGTTTTCTTCAATTCCTCGGCTTAATTCTTTCCGGATTCCACAGTTCATTTATGTTTAATTTGATCCATGGCCTCTCTGTTCCAGATCTTATCCTTGTGGAACGCAAAGTTGTCGCTTGTTTGCGACATATTGAGAAATTGCTACGAAGCATTTGCGCTGTATGCATTCGGAAGCTACCTGATTGCATGCCTTGGTAAGGATTCCAAAACCCAGATGGTCTGGCTTCTAAAAGGACTGATAGCCAAAGTTCAACCTCCTCCTGCTTTTTAGATGTTCATTCTCCTTAGTTCAAAGTCAGTCCTTGTTATTTTGCCTTTATGGTCATACAAAAAAATTAATGATAAAAATCTTACACATTTCGATAAACGAAAAATGCACGGTGTATATCAATTCTCTTGGAATTCAGTTTTATCTGGATTTTGCAATAAGTTTAGTCACAAGAAAATAGCATTTGGTAGGTGGTGAACGGCAAGTCATAGACTTGCTTGAAGATGAGGCAAGGAAGCAAATCAGCAAGCCATTGCTAGAAGAGAAAGAGGATCCTCAGTCAGAACAGAAAACATTTCGCAACTTCATCCTCAGACCATGTGTGCTCGGAGAGCACTTATTCACAATAATTAAATTTGGTCTAGTACAATACGTAAATCCTCTTGCTGCTCTTGCATATTTCTGTTTCTCGCCCCTTCTCTTTGAACAAGCTTATGCATTCCATATCTCTGCAGATGATTATGAAGACTCTTTGTGCATTCTTAGCATTCATTCTCGAGCTATTTGGAGTGTATGGTGATGGAAGTTTTAAGTGGTATTACGGGTATGTATAATTTACGCTTGCTAAAAAAAGTCAATTATTGGAAAAATCATGCAAGTATTGAGTAAAATTGCATGTTCTTGATTAAACTCCTAACCAAGAAAGTATGCTTTATCAATCATCACATAGAAGAATCATGATGGTAGTATATCATTATGAAATTATACTTATTGCATGATCTTATTTTTCATGTATCACACCATAGTTAGGCTTGGGCTCGTTATTCATTGTTCTTTCCCTGTTTCCCACCTTCCGACATTTCTGTTTCTTGCAGGTACCCATATATAACAATAGTTTTGAATTTCAGCCAGATGTGGGCTCTGTATTGCCTCATTCAATTTTACAACGTAACTCATCGAAGACTTGAACCAATAAAACCACTTGCGAAGTTTATTAGCTTTAAGGCTATTGTGTTTGCAACATGGTGGCAAGGTGTGGGTATTGTTTTGTTGTGTACTTTCAGAGTTCTGCCAAAAGAAGGAAAATTTCAAACTGGACTGCAGGATTTCCTCATCTGCATAGAGGTAAGCGTGGTGGACAAACGGTCATGTTGTATTCCCGATTCTCTTACTTCCGGTTTTTTGTTTGTTTCTTTGGGGGTTCTCTCCAAAGTCCCTTGAGATCCCCTGTAATAACAACATTATGTACGTTTCTTAGTATTGAGAAACAGTGCATATTCCAGGGCAAGACATTGATTGGATTATCTATTTTGCAATTACTCGAATTATTTCATCGGAGCCCATAAAAAACATAAGATTTTAGTTAATAAGGAGCCTGAGAAGAACAATTATGTTGTGTTTGGATTAATGGATTTGGATCTAAGGATTTCAAGTCCATAATAACAAATCTATCAAGCTTATTTGGATAGACTCACGCTACGAAAGATTTGAAATCCTTGCACTTTCACTTTTGAACTATATTTGGTGACATTGTGATGAATTTCAAATTCATTTAATATGCAGTCATTTGAAATTCTTATTACTAATCCTCCCTTTAAATCCGATTCCTTTCATCCAAATGCAGCCTTTGTTTTTTCTGTGCAATTTTCCTTCTCTTAGCGAGATTGAGGTTAGATTTCTTGTGCCTGGAACAGATGGCAATCGCAGCAGTTGCTCACATTTTTGTCTTCTCGGCAAAACCGTATCATTTCATACCAGCGTACCACTATGGAAAGATTACGACCCAAGAGACGAAGGCTATGGTTAAGATAGAAGAAGGCGATAAAGAAAAGCCAGCACTTCTTGAAAAGAGAGAAACCATCATCGAGGCACCTGGAACTAGTGTTAAAGAAAGTGTTCAGGATATCGTTGTTGAAGGAGGCCAGAAGGTCAGATTTTTTTTCCCTTTTTGACCTGTTAAAACATGTGGATGGCAGTGTCTATATACAAAAAATCATATAGACACCGTCCAGAAGTCTGGTCGATCTTAATATTGATGCAACTTCAAAAACAGGTCATGGAGGATGTCGTGTTGACTATAAACCAAGCAATCGAACCAGTACATGAGGGCATGACGAAGATCCAAGAAACCTTCCACCATATGTCTGTGTCCAGTGATAGCAAAGACAAGCCGGAAGTGAAGGTTGAAGAAGTCGAACAAAATATCACTATCAAACCCGAGGTTTGAGTATCTCTAGACATGAAAGATGTTACTTGAAATGTTGGCTGATGATATCTCGTTCTCCATTGCTGTCTGAAGAGGTAATCTTGAGACAGTGGATGGTAGTGTCATATACTTTTGTGGTTCCAACTATGTAAATTTCTGATGGTACTAGGCTGAGTTTTTGCATTGGGGGGGGGGGGGGGGGAACAGAAGCTGATGCTTGTAATTTTTGTATTTGATTATTATTTATTGTTTTTATTTCTCAATGTTTATGTGAAACTTCTTGTTGAGTAAACCTATATCAACAGTCAAATTCACTTATCTCTAATTAATTATGAGAGTAACTATCACGGAAAAAAAGGTAATTACACTTGGATCTTCTTTGAGAATGTAAAATAAAATTACACTTTGTCGTAAAAAAGTTTCAAATTTGTATTTACATCTCTAAAAATTCTCTATTTGCATTCAGGTTTTTTTTAAGGGCTATACAAAAAATGTTGCTATTAGCAAAAAATTTGATAATTTTTTAATTTTATTATTCGTTAGAATATGTGTATTTTTATACTTATAAGCTATGATGCACGGCGATACGTATATGGTAATATAAAAAATATAAAAAAATTTGGACACGATATGATTATGTATAATATAATATATATTTTATATATATATATTCTCAATTTTTTTATGAAATCAAAATATATAATCTGAAAAATATAAATAAAATATAAAATAAGTAGGTCTTACCTTGTACTTAAAAAGAACGTAATAAATTTTTTTAATAATTTAAATTAGTTAAATTATTGTGAATATATATCGATTTTTAATAATTTTATCCTAATACTTTTGGTTTAAGAAGAGCGAATTAATTCTTTTCATTTTTATAAAGTCTAAATTTTTTTTTCAAAGACAATCAAAATTTTTTAAAATTATAAAAAAAATTCAGAACGTGTCCAAAACGTATCGGACACGCTAACAACCATGTCTGTAGCGTGTTCGACGCTGTGTCCTCCCCCTCCCCTTTTTATCTAATTTTCGGACACTCCAATACTGTGTTCGTGTCCGACACGTGTCCAACACTACATCGAGCAATTTTTTGAAATGCCCGTGCATTATAGCTTATAAGCTATGCAGAGAGAGAAAATATATAATACATATAGAAAGGGAGGGAGGTCAACATTATTATATTTCTTTTCTTATAAGTACAAGATTATCATATGAAAATGTTAATGAATAAAATTAAAAATTTATATTTTTTTTTATGTCAGAAGATTCGAGCGTAAATGGTAAATTTTAGGGGACAATGATAATATTAAAACTTTTTTGAGAAAAAGTGCAATTTTCTAAAAGTGATAGATGTTATATGTACAGGTAGATATGTAATTTTTACAGAATACTTTCCTACCACGTAGTTAAAAAAATAGTGTCTTCATCTGATTTTCCAAAAATGGTACATGTTAATTGAATGACATTGTAAAGCAGTTCCAAGCTGCTTTCCAAATTCTCTATCCCCCTAAGTATGTATGTATATGGAAACTAAGCACTTTCTTCTTTACTTGTCCGAGAGCATGATGGTATATCTCAGAGTATATCTCAGAATTCACCTCATCTGCATACCACTCTGCATGCTCCCCACCACCGAAGGGCTGAAGACCATCCACAAGAATCTATCTCATCTTACACATGGTGTTATGTACTCTTCTCACCCTTCTTGTCCAGTGCAACTATCACAACAGCTATAGCACCCTAGGCACGCCAATGCGCCACACACCTGAGTCATTAGGTTTGCACATTCATTGTTCATCCTTGAGCACACGCCCATGCAGCACCAGCAGCATCTGTGGTTGCAGAGCCAGCTACAGCATCGAGAAGCTCCCTTTATGTAAGCGTCGCCAGCTTCAGGTGGTTTTGGGGCGCTGAATCCAGGGACGATGTTTTCTTCCGTGGCGGTTAAGTTGCCAAACCCGAGTCCGTTGTTGCGCAGCACTAGTATCTTTCGAGGCGTGGGTTCCTCTGTTTTGACGTCGTTGACTTTGCTGGAGGCCTGCAGTTGTGGTCAGTTAAGGGATCTGGGATGACTCGAGATGACCCGTAAAAAGGTTGCATTATCCAATTATTGGCCCAAGTGCTAATCAGGGTAAATCAAGAAACAAGATGACTCGGGTGTTATAGAGCTCAGTTTAAAGGTAAGAGACGTACCCTTCGACCAGCGGCTGGATCTGCAGTTATTTTCATTCTTTCTGTCTCGAGCAGAACCACATTTGTGTATTCAGAAATGATGGAGTATTCAATGCTCATGTTTGCTATCTGTCAATGAAAACACAAGTATTCAATGTCTAGTGTCTACAAGATGGCTAAACTCATAAGGCTAACCACTCTGGAACAAGAAGTTGTGCTTTGTCATTAAAGAGATCAAGCTGATGAAAGTTCTCAGGACTTTCTGGATACAAATAAATATTTTAGTACATGAAAATTAACAGTCAAAGAAAACATGCAATCTGGAGCAATTAGTTAAGCTGGGAAGTTAACCAGTTATTTATGAAATGTTTTTTATATTTTTCTCAGCTAGATGAAAACTGCATATCTAAAGCATCTCCATGATGCCTAATTTATGGACCTTGATCATTCAAAATGTCCACCTTTAGTACAGAAATAGGAAGTACCTTCTCCTTGAGCTCCTTTCTATCTGAATACCAGGCCTCAGCTGTAAGTAGTTCAATCTCTTGCTTAGCTAGCATCTGTGATAATTCAGATTATCAAAATAAGAAGATGTCATAAGATGAGAGACTAGAATTTTAGTCACATATCTACAATGAATTTTTTTCTCATGGAAATCATCATTAGAAGGGCAGTATCATACAAATCAATAAGTTTCACTCAAACAGAAAAGAATAGTTGATTGAATTGAGAAGTATATGTGTAAAACTGAGGAGAGAAATTGGATCACACAGGCAAAGATTCTTCAGTGAAAACTGAGTCAAATTTAGTAAGACCAAAACATTAAGGATGGGACACAGGCAGTGTGAAATTGTGGACCATGCAGGTCCACAGTCAAACAAGAATCATATAAACTTGCTCCAGTTAGAACAGTTTAAATGGTATGCCAAAAGAGAAACAAAAGCAGAACTCGTGAGAAAAAGAGTGCAGAATCAAGACCTTAGAATAGCAAGCAACAAACAGCTACCAGCATTTTGGTTGGCAAGGATTCTAGTCTTCTCTTTACAAGGAATCATTTCATAAATAATTAATGCAACACCTCATAAGCCAACAGGCTATGATTTCCTAGCAAGTACAGATAATCATGGCAATTGCACTTTGAGGACAAGAAAAATAGCATATAGAAACATCAGTTCCCATCCTTAACTGCAGCATCTCAGAATAAAGAAATGAACTCTCACCTTGCCAATAGGTATGTCCTTCGCCTCCTGCACACTCAGGTCTACTGAAAAATTGCTCATATCTGGAAGGAAACCTTTAACTTTGAGGGTCTCTGGAAAAGTGCCACGGTATCTGCCTGATACAACCAAGGGGCTTTCGGATGAGAGGTCAGGAATTTCAGAGGGAAACACCTGACATGAACATCAATTCCATGTTAACATATGTAGTCAAGTGAGAGAGCAAAATATTGACTGGACAGCAACCCACACAATTACTATTAAGGATAAGAAGTCATCGGAACATAAAGATTAGAGAAGTGTCTATGTGTCTGTGTTTATGTGTAGTAGTGAAACAGATCGGATTATTAGCAGACAGAGATTTCAGAAGTTTGATATGCTATACATTAAGCTTCAGCATCATTATACTGCAATCCATTCCAGAACTTTATTAAGGGCATGAGAGTAAGAATTTCATCAGTACTTCTTAGGGTGGCTAGTTGGTTAATCGCCTAAGCTAAAACTGTAAGGGACTCGCAGCAATGTTAAGTGCCAGGGAAATGGTAGATCACTTCCATGATAATAACATCGGAATTTGGAAAGGAAGAAAAGTTGCAAGTACCTCAAGCTCATCAATTTGATCAAGATTCTCAAAAGCAATATTGGCAAGAAAGATGGATGATGCTCTGGCAAATAGCGCTCCGAAACAAGCATCAATTGAATCTGCTAAATCACAGAAATAAATTAGAAAGAGTGCCTTAAAATGCTACTATACTAGTTCAGGATGGAAACTATATACAGAAATGCTAAAAGTGAAAGGGAACAATGAAAGAAGTCAAACAACACCAATTTACAGAGGGCAGTATTTAACATTCAACAAAGACGAGTGAATAGACAAAATTCTTGTTTGGATTTTCTATTACAGGTGTTGATGACAGACACCTAGTCCCACAGCTGTAGATGACCTATGAATTAGATCTAAAAACTCAGGATGCAAAAGTTGACAAAGTATGAGCAACCGTTGTAAAAACTTCTTCGAGTTAAGAGGGAATTACTAGATATGCTTTGTGATGGGCACGCAAACACATCCATGATAATATGCGGTAAACTAGCCATTTTACCAATTAACCCAAATTATTTATTTCTACAGCTGAACTAGCTGTTGTATTACTAAGTACAGAAATGTCAAAAAGTTAAACTAGATTTGTGAATTGTGAAAAATAACTCTATCATGGTAGACGCCTTTTCCTTCCCTAGAACAAACAGTTGTAGATGCCATTCAATGTTGTTGTACATCAATATTGACTATTGTAACTCTTGGACCAGTTCTACCTAACATGTCATATCGCAACTCTTAGATCAGTTCTACTTGTTTTCAACTTTCATCATAAAACAATTCTTTACTGCTATAAAGCCAGTTTTAGCAACCATTTGAAGAGGAGAAGAATTCAATGTTTTTTGCCGAATATAGCCCTGCGATATTACAAGAAGAAGGATCTTCAACATAAGCATGCCAAAGAAATAAAACTTACCCACATCTGTAGCAGCATCATAATGCCCTCGACCTAGTATTGAAAGCTTCCGGAGAAAATAATGATTACAGAACATACCTAACAAATTAAAATATCTTATTAACTACGTGGAAAGTAAAGAATTTTAAAGAGATAAAGAGTGAATGATTGAGGAACAAGCTCATAAGAGGGAGCAAATTCAAAGTATTAAAAATGGTGCACAATGCTCTAGGTATAAGATTACCTAGTAGCTAAAATTACTGATAAAAATCAAAATTAGCCCATCAAATATGACGCTATAAAGAATGTTTGGCACTCCAAGCTAACAAAGTAATTGTAACCATCTTGGAATTAGCAAAATGTGGTTTTCATGTGTGGACAACACTAAGTAGAATGCTCTATATTGACATCTTCAAACTTTCTGCTTTTGATAAACTTAGATTGCTCTTTTAACCATTAATGATGATTTAGGGTAGAATGAAGCTGAGGGGTGCTTATAGTAAAAATTGGAGATTATACTAAATGATAATGACCCGAGGGAGAAAATCAGCATAAGGAAGAAAATTGTTAAGCTGAAGGATATGCGCAAGGAAGCAGGTAAAGATGTATTGCAGTCGGGTGATTGATGTTTGCTACTTCTCATTTAAGAATTCTGTAAAGGGATGCTGGTGTCAAAAATTCCACAGAAACAAAGCTGGCGTTGCTTTTTATTTTGCCAATAAAATTCATAGTTGAACTTTTCTGAACAGCATTCCAGTTATTATTTCAAATATTAAATTTGTAGACTATCCACTAGTATAATTGATGCTTGTACACAGCAACCTCTTGCATAACATTTAATGATCTTCAGTGACATAAGAAACATTAAGAATACACCAGCAATATGAAAATCATACCTATGCCAAGTGTGTATATCCGTGGAAAAACATCTTTTCGGTCTGTAAATTGACTTTTCATAACATCACAAATATGTCTCTCATCTTTATCAGCTCCATCAGTAACCAGGAAAATGATTGGAATGGAGTTCCGACTATCAGAAAACATCTCAATGGCCTAACAAGAGAACACGATATTTTATTAAAATGCCCATAAAGTAATTTCCATGAATGTTTGTTGAAGGTTAATCAATCAAATTTCCATGTTCAACATCCGTCAATAAGCATGCATGGGTAGCATATGACTTTGACATAAACCATTCTAGAAGAGCTGCAGGAAAACAGTTATTTGTTTGCACAAGCACACCCCATGAGAAGCATATGAACCCCTGGTCATATTCAGATATAAGGAGAATGATTGCACAAAAATGTTCCCTTTCACATTACTCCCTTGCCTACCTGGAGCTACAGGTACCAAGATATGTTTTTCCTATTTAATTAACAACTGGTCTTTTACAACTCATGCTGTCCAAGAATGTAACTTCGAAGTATGTGCAAGTACTTGGGAAAATAAAAACCAGTGACTAGCATCTCATCAAACTTTCATACTGATTCAATGCATCAGTTACATATGAACGTGGGTCACTTTCATTTAGTGGGAGTTGGGAGTCACCATGTTGTTATACTTACAAAATGGGGGATCCATATTATTGGATCCAAGAACAGGCAGAATTAACCTCAAATTACAATAAAACAGAATTAGGTCCTAGTGCTTGCATGTTAGTGGGTGAAAAGACAAAAACAAGTAATAAATAGAAAGAAGGACTTGAAAAGTAATAGGACAATGAGAAAAACCTGATTTAGAGGAAGCAGGATATTTGTCCCACCACCAGCTAGAAAATTCAAACTAATCCACTGAGTGGCGTTTTCAACAGTTGTTGCAGTTGCTGGCTCCAGAGATGATGCAAATAGGTAAGTTTCACCGTTGAATGCAATTACATTAAACAAGTCTTCAGGGTCAAGCTTTGTGAGTGCAGCAAATAGGGCATTTTTGGTCTCTTCAAGCAGTTTACCCTTCATACTTCCACTTATATCAACAACAAAAACCACTTCCCTCTTGAAGAACTGTCCCAAATATCAAAATCAATCTTATTACTCCAAAAACGGAAATGAATTCTTGGTTAGTTAGAAATTGACCATCACAAGTAAATTTCCAAGAAGGATGAAAATACGAAGAATTCAAAGCCCATTCTTCCCAGTACAGATCTTTCTCAGAATTCCATGAAACTTGGACCAAAAGTAGGCCTGAACCCTTGTATTTGTATGGTAAATTTTCAAAGCGTAATAATAACTACAAGTTAGTATGAAAGGGAAACAAACTTTCTTTAATAAAACTGTGTAAAACATCTAAAATTTGAAGTATCTCAGAATTCCACGAAACTTGAACCAAAAGTAGGTCTAAAACCTTGCCTGTTCCTTGAATATTTTGATGCTCAGAAAAGCCCATGGCATGTTTTTATCTTATCCTAAAGATAAAATAGATTTTGGAGAACCTACACTGGGACAGACATCTGTAAAATGATGGCGTTTGGATCTCTTCTCGTTTCAAACATTTGATGAATTTGTGTGGTGCAAAACCAGATTCAGCATTTTCATCCAACATCATCTATTGTTGTGCATCCATTCAGCTACTAAAATGCTGATAACTTATTAGCACACACGACAACTTCATTGAAAATGTGTTTTCTTTCTTTGTCGCATATGTTGGGATCAGCTAGCCAAAATATTCAGAATTTACAATAAATTTGTAAGGGCTGGGTTTTGAATTTACCTTTCTACTCTGTTTGTTTCCTGGGAATAGATAGCAAGAGAACATCTCTCTACGATCAACATCGAGTAGCGGTGGAGAACTCAAAAGCACAGCACCAGATGTATCATTTGAAGACATCTGAAGAAATGCAAATCAGAAACATAAAGAAATTTCGCTGAGGCCAAATTCAGGAACGCGCTTCAAACGCAATGGTACTTATCTATAAAGTCAAAGTTTAAGATACTTAATATTCATCGCAAGCAAACATTTCTTCCTATTCTTCCTATCTCCGGAGAGTACAACACCATTTACTATCATCTTGGAATGGTAACAGACTCATAAGCTTATACAAAAAACATGTAGATGAAGTCTTACTGTGTATGCGAATGAAATGTCACTGCTTGACCATGAAAGAACATCAGAGTCATAAAAGAAAACTGATTTTCCTGCTTGTCGGTATCGCTCCTAAAATTTCCAAAAGATATTAATTGTTAGTAAACCGTTCTTACATGTCCGCAGCATAATCATCAGAACCTGATATATAATTTCACCTTCAAAAGATGACTCGTTGTTTTACTCAAAATCTCGGTTCCAGGACAAGAGTTGACAGTTAACTGTATCTTTTCATGTTTAGGAATCTTCTTCCCCGCCGGTGTTACATATTCTGGAAATTTAAATGGAACGTTCAAGGTAAACTGGCCACCGTGATACATTAACTTTTGAGACCATTTCAGCTTAACCAAAAGATTTGTCCCTCCATCAATCTGTAAAGGATACAAACATCTTATTGAAGATGTAGTTAAATTACATCACAACGTGCTCTGAAACATGAAGAGGATCAAATAAGTGCAATTTGAAACTTGCCTTTGGAACTGTAATAGTGAAAATATGGGGTTTTAAAAAGGGTCCCTCTTCAACCTTTGCTACCTTTCCTTTACCAGTCCGGGGTTTGGCTCCTGGAACAGTATCACTTTCATTGTCCATGGCCAGTTCGGTAGAATATGATTTCCGGGGTATCTCAACCTCGACACCTAGAATTGAACCCTGTTAGCCAAATAATATACCTCTTGAGAACAAAGAATAATTCACCCTTGTTATGCAAGGAAAGATGAAAAGATGTGGAAGCTACAAGATGATGAGAGCAATGCAAAAATTGCACAAAATTTTACATTAGTTTCAACAGCATCCAAATGAAAGAGCAACAGTTGTTGGGTTGGTAAGCATCAATACTTTCATAGAATTGATGAAGTATAATGTCACAGGTAAACAGCCTGTACTTTGGCATAAAAACTCCCTGCAACTTGGGCACAGACGACTGATATTTCTTAAACTCAAAGCGCCCTCTATGATCAATTTCATGTCACGAGCCATGCATTTTGGAATAAGTACGGATGTCCATATAAACTTGAATGAAACACAACTTATCCCCCACCCCATATAATGATAACTATTTCCTGAAAATATTGATGCAAAAAAGAATCAAGGGAAGAAAAAAAACATATTAAAAAAAGAAAACGTTTTGTTTGAGAACTTAAAGCCTTAATGAGATGATATCATCACGAAAAAATCCGATTCAACCTTTTCAGGTACAAATGCAAAAACGAGGGGTGAAAACTTCAGCTTGAGGAAAGAGATTCTCTTCTTGTGAATATAAATCATCAGGAAACAACGCAATTAATAACAATCTGGAAAAAAGAGCATATTTCGCTAAGTGAAACCAGTAACGTAATCAAATAAATAATTTATTTACAGAATATCTCGGTAAAGGTGACATAGGTAAAACGGATCTCCCAATTGTTCTTTTCGTCATCAGAAAAGCTACTTCTTTTCCAAATCATCGAGAAATAATTCTCCATTTTCACCTCCTTAACGTCCACAAAGAAATTCACTCGTAAAATAAAAATAAAATAACAAATTCATGATGGACAAGACGAACGCAAAAATATGCAAATTTTTCCAAATAAAAAGGAAATTGTATAACTTTGGCTTGACTCTACCTGTTCTCCCATAGGAACCGCGATTCGGCAATCACAGCTACGACTGCCCATGACGCAATGCACACGCCACGAGCCGTTTACAGTAATAAAAGCCGTGTCCATATAACATTCCACCTCCATCGAAATCCCATTCATCTGAAGCGGCATCAAGGCCGGGGGATCGCACTTCCCGTGCACGTAAGGCTGGTAGCTCGGCATATCCGGGTTGTCCACAATCGAGGGATTGGAGATCACGGCGTAAACCATGGGAGAAGTCGGAAGGAACGGATGCTCGCTGGACCTATCCATCTCCGTCGGAGGCTTCGGCGGCGCAACCGCCCTGTCCTTTCCGAAATATATCCTTTTGGAGAGGCGCAGCCCATCCTCCACCGCGGCCTGGAAATCCTCCGCCATAGACAAATGCGCTCGCTGACTGCTCTTCCTGTCTCGGAGTTGGTTTTCGAACTACGCGGCCGATGATTTAGGTTATTGTGTGAATTATAGACAGACTATTTGCAGAAAGAGTCGGCCGTTGGAACGATTCACCGCCTCTATGATCCAGTGCCACGGAAGTTCCAAGAACGGTGCAGCACTTTGGTAAGCGAGGAGGAACCGAGGAAGGCTCGAAGGAGAAAATTGGTACCAAGACTACAAATTGTGATAGGTAGAGGTAGAATGGCAATCGCCGATCGGAGGGCGGGAGAAAACTCCAACGGTAACTTTTCTTCGACTCTGCAAGAAACAAGGATGAACGTACACCTGCCAAACTTAAATGGGACCAATGGTCATTTGTCCGGTAAGCAGCTGTCCTTAGGACGAAATTGCACTTCTAGTCCCAAACAATAAAAATAATTATATTTTAACCTCACAATTTATGAAATTAGCATATTTTATCTTATAAGCTTAAAAATTGTACATTTTTTTTATCTCATGAAATAAAATATGCTTAACTTTTTATTGTATAAAATTAAATATATTAAACCCGTAAACTATGGGTTCAAAAGTATAACACCATCTAACTATATTCATATTTTTTTTTCATTACTTTGTAATTAATTCCAATTTCAAAATTAAAGATAGCAACAACACAACGTATCAACCTAATTATAATGTTACTTCAATCAATATTACATTACAAAAACAATATAACATCTTTTTTATGTGCTAGTACATTGATACATTTTTCCTACATTGGTTGATTAAAAATACTAAAAAAATTAAAAGAAAATCAAGAACGTATCTAAAAAACTCAAATGGATTACGACATCTCCTTCCAACGTCTCATTTAATTTCACCATAAACAGTTCAAAATAAGTAAAATTAATGCCCCAACCAAACACTTGTGTAAGAAATTAACTTTTTCCTCACTTCTGTCATCTTTTCTTTTATTTTGTGCAAGAAATTCACAATCTTCTTCATTTCGGATAACTCTTTCTCTATTTTGTCCAACCGGCAAATGAAC
This sequence comes from Sesamum indicum, assembly GCF_026168435.1. Taxonomy (NCBI): domain Eukaryota; kingdom Viridiplantae; phylum Streptophyta; class Magnoliopsida; order Lamiales; family Pedaliaceae; genus Sesamum; species Sesamum indicum. Next base: position 16,867,910 of record NC_142661.1, read on the forward strand.
GTTTCTCACACCCACTTGCAATATTATCACAACCATAAAACCTTCTTCTTGGATTGGAGTTCGTCCATAACATTCTCGCATATGCTTTTTTACCACAACAATACATGAGAGTTGATTTTATAGAAGTCGAATCTTTTATTGGCTATATTTTTAGACTGGAAGCTCACTTCTTGGCTCTTGGAGAGGCCAAATTGTGGGAGGAGCTCTAATATTACATTCTTTTTTTCCACTTTTTTTGTAGTTAATTATTTTTCCAAGATGCAGCATATAGGAGGCACATATCTCTTCTACGGCCATTTAAGGAATTCTGTCAATAATTTATCAGTGGAATTAAGAATGAGATAAATTATAATATTATGTTCTTAAGTGAGTTTTTTTGCATGATTAGAACTAAAATTGAACAGAATCTAACATATGGGATCAACAATAAAATATACCGTTATTTACAAGTCAAAATTCTTTAAATGGATCTAATAGTTGGACAATCTATTGCTGAGAAATTAAAAAAAATGACTACAGATTGAAAGAATTTTGGACATTTTTATTCAATATATATATATGATTAATTACACCTAAACTCCTTTAGAAATATGATATTATATTTCTTTCTGTAAGCAATTTTTAAATTACACCTGGTGTCACTACAAAAATTCTCTATATACAGTTGATCTCTTCCATTAGAATTTGGAAAAAAAATGCTGATTTCGACAAAAAAAAGAATTGGCTCATAGCAACAGGCTCAAACACCATTATCAGACAACTAGGGCCGCTATTCAGTTCTGCTACCCGTTGAAGATATTCGTTACACGAAGTTATTCGTTAGAAGATCATTAATTTTTGTAGATAATAATAAATATTTATAATTGTGATAAATATTTATTTAAATAAAATTAACTCAAAAAAAATAAAAAGAAAATATTAATTTTGGTTCAGCACAGGTTTGTATAGAGGTTTAGCAAATAGCAGTGCACCCACTTCATCTTTGCTAGCATTCCCCTATTCTTCTTCCTCCGCCGGCGTGGAGCCCTACCCTTCGCTACTCCGCCGGCCGTCGATCATTGGAATTCACCGTGAGATTACAATGGCCACGCGTCCACCATCGCAATAAGCTCTGGAAGTATTATCTGAAACAAATTTCAAACGAGAATAATGCTAACAGTCAGATATGCGAGGCAAACCCGGGCCTTCCTCTCCCCTCCTTCCATCGCCGCCAGTACCACCGGCGCGGTTCTCTTCTTCTCATCCTCCACGGTCCAGTCTATCCCTTTTCTCCCCTCCTATCCCTTCTTCCCTTCCTTCTCCTCTAGTCCTATAACTTCAAATGAATCCCAATCGGAGATACACAAAGACGATGTTGTCCACTACTTCCGAGAGTGGTTTATGTCTCGGAAGAAACCCCTCTTGGATAGTATCTTCGAAATCCTCCGCACTCAGGACGAGTCCTCTGCCGATTCAGCCATTTCCCGGCTCAATCTCCCCCTCTCCGAAACCCTAGTTCTGGATGTACTGAGTTATGAGAAAAAAGACGTGCTATCTTGCTTGAGGTTCTTCGATTGGGCAGGCAGGCAGCCGGGTTTTCACCATACTAGAGCTACATTCAATGCAATTTTTCGGATCCTATCAAAAGCGAAGCTGATGAGCTTAATGTTGGATTTTTTACAAAATTATATGAAACAGAGGTATGTCCATAAGGTCAGATATTACAATATCTTAGTCATTGGGTATGCTGTAGCTGGAAAATCCGAGACTGCACTCCAACTGTTCGGTAGAATGCGTTTCATGGGTGTGGACTTGGACGCCTTTTCATACCACGTCCTTATGAATTCGCTTGTGGAGCAGGGTTATTTTGATGTGGTAGAGACAGTGGCAAAGGAAATTAGAGCCAGGGGCTTTCAGGACGAGGTCACACATTCCATTATGATGAAGAGTTTCTGTAAGCAGAATCAGCTAGAGAGAGGTGCAGAATATTTGCGGGGTCTTGTGCAGGATGACACAGCACGATTGAGTGGAATTGCTGTTGGTACGTTAGTGGATGCCTTGTGTAAGGATAATCAATTTGAGAGAGCTGCCTTGTTAGTTGAGGAGTTTCGAAGAATGGGTTTGTCTTCAATGGAGCACGCTTATGGTGTGTGGATTAGGGACCTTGTCAAGGTTGGGAAGTTGGATGGTGCTTTAGAATTTTTGAAGGATAAGCAGGCGATTGAGGGGTATGTTCCTGATGTCTTCCGTTATAACATGTTAATATGCAGGCTTTTAAGGGAGAGTAGGATCGAGGAGGTCTATGATTTATTGGTGGACATGAAAGAAAGGGAGGTACTACCAAACGATGTTACTATGAATGCTATCTTGTGCTTTTTGTGCAAGGCTGGAAGGATGGATATTGCAATGGACTTATACGATTCAAGAGCGGAGTTTGGCCTCTCTGTTAATTGCATGCTTTATAATTATCTTATAAACACTCTCTTGGGGGATGTCAGTACTGATGAAGCTTATCGTCTGTTGAGGATATCAATAGAAGAGGGTTATTTTCCTGGTGAAAAGACCTTCTCTATTATTGCTGATGCTCTTTGCAGAGAAGGAAAGCTCGACAAGATGAAGGAGTTGGTGCTTTTTACGTTAGACCAGAATATCATGCCCAATACCTTGACATATGACAAGTTCATATCGGCTTTATGCCGGGCCGGTAGAGTTGAAGAAGGATACTTGGTACATGGGCTGCTCAACAGGTTCAATAAAGCAGCTCGTAAGGGTACTTACTCGAACATGATAAGTGGATTTAGTAAATCAAGTAGAGGGGATATTGCAGCTCGATTGCTCATTGAAATGCAAGACAAAGGTTATAGACCAAGTAGGAATTTGGTTAGAGACGTTATATGCTGTTTATGTAAAACAGATAATCCTGAGACTCAATTTTTCAGATTGCTTGAGATGCAGCTTGCTCGCCACCGGTCGTCTACCTCTGTAATTTACAACTTCTTCATTGATGGAGCTGGTCATGCTCTGAAGCCTGAACTGGCTACGCAAGTATATGAAATGATGAGAAGAAGTGGTATTGAACCAGACTTGAGGTCTGACATCCTGCTGTTGCGAAGTTATCTGAAAAGCAAAAAAATTTCTCTTGCTTTGCATTTGTTCCGTGATATTTCCATGAGAAGGTGTAAGAGGAAATTATGGCACACAATGATTGTTGGTCTTTGCAAAGCGAGGAAACATGAGTATGCATCACAGATATTGGATAATATGAAGGAAAACAAATTAAGACCAAGTATTGAATGTTACGAGGAACTTATAAAGTTGTATTGTGAGTTGGGGCAATATTACAAAGCTATAGATCTTGTTAATGATATGACTCAAATGGGTCGTCCTGTTTCTTCCTTCATCGGCAATGTATTTCTGTTGCATGCATTAAAAACTAGGAAAGTATACCATGCTTGGGCTTATTTAAGTCATGAGCAAAACCTAACACCTGCCTGTTGGATGTTGGGTCACGTTATTGGTGTTTTCTCGGGTTCTATTGAAGGGAACCATGATGACGAGGAGCTTGAAAAACTGATTCAGCAGTGCTTCCAACTAGATATTTACACTAACAATATGCTATTGAGAAGATTATGCAGGAGTCGGGTGGACCATGCTTGTAAATTTGTGTCCAGATTGCGGGAAAAAGGATTTGAGCCAAACAGATGGACATATGATATAATTGTCCATGGTTTAGCCAAAGATGGCCGGACTGCAGAGGCTAGAACATGGATGGAAGAGATGCTCCATAAAGGGTTTCACCTAACTGAAGTTACCAAAAAAATTATCTAACATGAAATGGAAAGTCACTGTGTTTAACGGGAGGGTTTCAAAATAATGGGTAGATGTAAAGCTTCCAAGAAAGCTTGGTGAGTTGTTCACATTTTTTTACTCATAGTACCAATTTTTGTCCTTTGTATCATATTCGCTTCTCGAGTGTATTTACTAGTATTGTATTCAATTGAAAGAAATACATAGAATAAAAACTTTTACTCCCCTAGGGGCTAGTTAGATCTGTGTTTGCTTCTTCATATCCTTAATGGTGCTCACTAAGACAACATTGCCAATTTGTTTGGCCAAGTTTCTCTTCACATTAAAGCTAGCTCGTTGCACTTATCTTTAAATTTTGTTATCATAAATGAGAAAATAATATACTTATGATTTTGCTGCATGGTATTCTTATGTTCTGTCTTTGGATTTGAAATCCATATGCTATCTTTAGGAGCTGGAATTGTGATATATATAAGCACAACTTTCAATATGTTTCACGAGAGACTTCGAGGTTCCAGCAAATTCTCTGTTTGGGAGCATGTGAAATTTGTTCTGACAATGTTTCCAAGGTATGCCTGAAAATTGGCAATTTTTTCACTTTGGATCTTATTTCTTCGACCTAGGTGATATGCCTCAATAATCCACTGTGCTTTTATTAATCTTCTTTTAACCATTTTGCCACTGCATAGTTTCCCGGGAATATCAGTTTAGTTCTTTCAAACAGTAATACATGTAGGATTATTAATTTCAGCTAGCTCAAGTGTCTCTTTGGCTATTTCTCTTTTTAACTGTTTACCCAGCAAGGAGCATAAGTCTGTCTTCTCGTGGTTTGTGGAATTACCTTGAGGAGAATTGGAAGGTTTTATATGTAATTTTGTGATAAGATTATCAAAATTTTCTCTGTAAAGCTTTAGCACATTTACAAAAGTATCAGATTTATCTTCTCAGCTGTCCATTGTGGATGTCTGTTTTACTGGGAACTTCGTTTTAATGTTCTTCAATTCTAGATGTATCCTAAGAAAATAGCACGCATTACTTGCTATCTCCTTAATATTAACTAATGGCTAATGCTGATAGTTCCATTTGTGACCTGGAGCATAATGGTTAAGCAGAAGTTTTCTTCATGAGATTTGCTTTTGGAAATGGCAAATTTTCTTTGTTATTATGTTCAATTTCATTAGCTCGTTGCTGCTTCTTGTAGTTATATTGTACTCCGTAACAGAATGCCTAGGTACAAGGGATCCTGTGATTTTCTATTCAAAATTTTTAGTAATGAGAAGGTTGTATCAATCTTGATAAATTCAACAGTGTGGAGGCTACTGTTAATTGTAGGCGGGGTGTAGATGCTGCAGTAATGCAGTTCTGCCTCCTGGAATTATGTGGAGATAGAATCAGGTGTGATTGTGAAACATTTCTATCTGCATAGATGCATCTGGGTACATCTTATCTTCCACGGAAGCAAGTCATGTAGGAATTCTTTAATTAGGGACAGGCACTCCCACAAATGCATATTTTGTACCTTTATATTGTTGAAACATGTTACATGTTTGGATGAGGTTTCTTATTCTGCCCCAGTAAATTTGACAATGAATTTGAGGAGACGTTTCTAATTCTGCAGGTTCATGGAGGAAATCAAATGTGGTTTATCTTTTCTATAGGGCATTACTGCATCGAATCCTGCCCCAAGTGAGGGCCAAAAGGTGTGTTTACTCTTGCAACACGCCACCTAGAGCTAATCACTTCATACTCATGAAACTTTTGGAATGCCTGAATATTTAGGTGTTTCTCAAGAGTTCTTGAAATTCTAAAGTGTGTCAATAATCTTAGTTCTAACTTTTCCTAAGTAGGGATTCAATGAAGTGTCTGCTGGATAAGTGAGCTAGAAAGACTAGAAGTCATGAAGAGGTACCTATGAAAATGAATCACCTAACATCCATCTTACTCCTGCCAGCATTTAACCAGTGCTGCGGCTTGTGGACGTGGCTTTTCCAGGGGAAAACGTGCAGACAACTTCACATGATCGATCTGTGAGGTAACCCCTTTTCTGAAACCTAATTAGAGGAAGCTGCTCTGGAATTTTTTCTGTGATGTCTGTGCTGGGTCATGTGGATTTTGTTATGCCCGAAGAAGGAAAAGGGTAAGCGATGCATAGAATTGGTCTAGAAACTCAAGAGCCAAGCTCTGTGGCTCCATTTATGGAATTATATTTTCTAGTAAGTATAAAGATAATGATTTGACAATTAAACTCATTGAGGACGTCATATTAGGATGCTTTCCTTGAATGTTGGAGAATGTGCCTACCTTCTAGTTTTAGGCTGGAGAAAACTTGATAACATAATAATGAATAAGGTCTTAATACGATTCCTTTTCAGCTTCCGTTGCTTGAAGAGAAGATCTAGTAGTGTCTCAAGCCACAAAGTAATGCTTTGGTTTCTGTCGAGCGTCACTAAAATTGAAGACTTAATGTTGTGCCTTTAATTTCTGGTCAAGAAGATGAAGTAGAAAGCGAAAAATTAAGGTAACAACTACAACATGGTTCAAATGTGGCTATAGTAAGAGCTTTATATAGGATTGGTAAAAGATTTTGGAGAATTTCGAGAATTGTATCTCAGTTCCCTAGGGACAATTTACCATGCATTGTGGTTTCAGCTTCTAATTGGCTTCAAGCAAGGTGAAATTGAAATGTATTTTCTGTGCATTAGCAGTAAAAGATACAGTGATAAGTCTCAGTCATATGAGATGTCTCATTGTGAACCCAGTATGAAATATGCAGCGCTAGGTTCTTATTATCTAAAAGTTCCCCTTGAAAATCTACAAAAGATGGAAAGAATAATTTTATTGTCAAAGAAAGTTTGCTACAAGGCTTGTTACCTAACGTAACAAGATCAATGCTGAATTATTTAAGGAAACTGTTAAACTATATGTTCCCAGAAAGGAATTGCAAGGGCGATAATGCGCACAAAAAAGTTCAGCAAGGGTAATACTTGACAGTTATACATGCATCATCCCCCTTTTGTCTTCTCCATTAGATGAAGCCTCTCACTTGCTGGCTCTGAGTAAGACTCTGTATTTTTTGTTGGCAGTTGGTGTTGTGGTTGTTGGTTGTTACTTTATCTTCTCTGAAAGATTCTGTTGCTCCTATTCCCGAGCTGGCCAATCACTTCCAAATAATAACAGATGATTCTCAAAATGGAACAACCAGTTCACGCAATGCATAAGCTTCAGAGTTTGAGATGAAGAGTGAACAAATGTTCTGCATTGCTGTTGAAGGAGATCAAAACTAGATCCTTCGCCGTCTCTGCTTCAACACAAATTACAGTTTTTCTTATGCTTTTGTTAACTGCGAGGGCTAATTGTTAAAGTATCATATCCTGGGTTTAATATCTGCTGCAGGTTGGCAACAAAGAAGCCAAGCAGTAGGGTGGTGCTCATAACGAAGATTCTCACCAGAAGCAGATGTCAACTACATACTTTGTAAGAAATTGTGAAGTTTGAAGTCTTGCACGGAGCCTATTATTAACAGTTCGAAAGACCAATATAATCAGTAAATTATTCCTGACTATAGAATTGTGTCTATTAATTGTTACTATGCGTTATATTCATTGGCTTGCTGAAAAAGTAGCTGACAGTTATTTATTTAGTTTACTTGTATGATAATTCAAACAAATTTCAGAAGAATATAAATGATGCATTCACTTTACTGAACATAATGTCATAGATGGTTGAAACTATGAACATATTTATGTGTGTGTGTATATATATATATATATATATATATGTATTGAATTTACTATTAGTAAATGCACATGCGATACTTGACCAAATAAAAATAGTTATGACCAAAATATTAATATATATTAGTCAATTTGTTTTAAATTATGTATTTTGATTGATTTTAATACATTGCATCACGTAAAATGGAAAAAAAGAAAATCAAATATAAATATATCATCCCGATAAATACGCAATTGGAGATACATAAATCTAAATATATTTTGCAAAAATACAGATATAAACATTGTTAATAAAATTATACACATTTTTCTTTTGCCTGTATTAAAAGAAGAATTAAATATATTAAGTATTATAATAATACAAATTTGACTTGTTCGCATACTTGCATCCACGGACATTCACACATAACTTTTGATAACGATGATCTTAATGCAATATTTGTGTTAAAGAAAAAAAATGTTAACACAAATATATTTTCAAAAGAGTAATATGTTCTTTTTTGGTAATGTTGATTATATAACGCTGGGGATATGAGGATTATTATGTTGATGCATTGAGGGAGAAAGTGAGAGAGGGAGAGGGAGATGGAGACGTGTGAATTTATGGGCACAAAATGAGCCAAGTCGGCTTGTGAGCCTCACGAGCAAACTTGACAAGAGCTCGGCCTGAGCTCCTTTACAAGTTGATCTCAAGCCCAAAAATTTGTGCTCAATTCACGAGTTTCTTTTTTTTTTGTAAGTACTTATATATTTTTATATATATAACTATATAATTAATATTATATCGACTTCATATTCAAAATATGTCATATATTAAAATTATATTTGATCAATCATATTTTAATTTTACATAAGTGTCTGCCCGAAAAGGGTTGGAGTGCTTGTGTGGAAGATAGGCTTTTGTACCTATGTGGAAGACAACGCTTTTGATGAGAGGGATGTCTTCCTCGTGAAATTCTTACAAGCAAACATATGTTGACACATTGAAGGGGGTAAAATAAATCTCTAAAATTATTAGAACAAAAATATTCCTTGAGGGAAACATATATGCAAAGATTTATTCGCTGAGGTGGATGTCTGCTTAGTGGTAAGGCTTATTCCGTGAAGGATACCTGCTCGGGAGTAGGGTTTATTTTGTCAGAGGGATGCCCTCTTGGTGACTTTTTTTTTTTTTTTTTTTTTAAGGGAGATGCTTGCTTTTGGACAGGGATTATTCTTGGAAGGCATCCGAGCGGATTAGATCGTCGTCCTCTTGTTCCTTGAATTTTCACAAAGGATAACATTCTTGTACTCCTAAACCTCCTTTTTTTTTTCTCCGCAACTTTCCTTCTTGGCGGCTTGGGCATCCTCCATGTTAACATACTTGGTTGTGCGAGCCAAGAGAGCATCGAACTTTGAAACAGGGTTCTTGGCCAAGGACTTGAAGAAGTCCCCGTCCAAGAGCCCTTGAGAGAAGGCGTTGGCCTTCACCTCTTGTGTGGCGGAGGGTACCTACAAGGCCGCAGTGTTGAACCTTTGCATGTACTCTCTTAACGGCTCATTGTTCCTTTAGCGTATGACAAAGAGACTGAGCTCCATCTTTCGAAACTTCCAGCTGCTAACGAATTGGTGCAGGAAAAGAGATTTGAACTCCTAGAAGCTTCCTACCGCTCTAGGTGGCAACTGGTTAAACCATTGTTGAGCGCACTTGGCGAAGGTAGTGACGGGAACTCGACACTTGATCTCGTTCGTATATCGGTACAACAAGATTGCGTTCTCAAAACGTGAAAGGTGTTCTTGGGGGTCAGTCGACCCATCATACTCATGGCAGGGGTGCGGCAATTTGCAGGGAGCTCGTCCACCATCACAGCATCTGTGAAGGGGACGCTCTGCTGTTCTTCACTGAGGACTCCTGTTATATGGTGCTGGACATCTTGGAGGAGCGCTTGACCATGGTAGGCGGGGCCCCTATCACAATGATGCCTTCTCCTGGGTCACTTCCTTCCATTCCTTCTTAAAGGGTATCTGCTTCCAGCAGGGGTTGAACGGGCAGGGATGGCTCTACTCCCGCACGGCCGCTGCAACCACTTATTGGATCGCCACCAACAAGGTTGGGGGAAAGTTCGTCTGATGTAGTTTCAGAGGAGGTGCTTCACCATGGAGGATCAGCCAACGACTCCGTCACTCAAGGAGACAACATCGAAGCTAGGAAGGCTGGGGTGGACCCTCCAACTGGTGCTAGAGAGGCCCCTGCAACAACTTGCAGAGACTGATTGTTGTTGGGTACCTCCGCAGTCTTTTGCTTATTAGTTGGATTGTTGGGGGTCTCTATGGTATCTCACGCCTTTAACTCAATTCTCACAGACACGCTAATAATGCGTTAAAAAAATGCATGAATTCAATGGATATGGACTATGCTCAAAGCTTAGGCCGAAGCATATGTAAATTCTAAATGGAGGGATCTGCAAAAAAGGTGTTAATACTGCAACGTTCAAGTTAGTATCGAATTTAGGAGAAAATAATCGTAAAAATTAAAATATAATGAGAAATCATGATAGAACAAGCAATTTCGTTAGAGAAATCGTGCAAAGAGTGCAATTTAAATGATAAAGCAAGAAAGGAGAGTGGTTTTTCAGATTCGAGAGGGAATCCTCGTAGAGGGAGTGAAGGTGTCCCTGTTGGTGGACTGAAGAAGGAGTCCCTATTGGAGGACTGAAGAAGAAGTCCCTATTGGAGGACTGAAGAAGGCATCCCTGTTAGAGAACTGAAGAAGATGTCCCTGTTGAGGAGTGCTGAAATGAGAAATTAAAATAAAAATAAGAATTTTGTGAGTAAAATATGGCAAAAGCACGATTTGAGAGTTGCAGCGAAATAGCAAGATAATTTCCAACTTCTTGAAGGTCCATCTATTAGGGGACTCTGTTTGTGAGTCGCATTTCCAAAAAAAAAAAAGGTAAAAATTTGCGGATAAGACACGAATCTTATCTCTTTCTTGACTTGAGCAACACGTTTTTAGTTGGAGGATGACCCTTTTACATGAGGACTCCTACTTCTGCAAAGATTCCTTTTAGGTCAAGAAGTCCAACGTCTTGGGGGCGATTCTCTTTTGTTGTACTGAGCTTGTAAGGTGGGTTTGAGGTCTGGTAGGCTGTGTACCAGGCCTCCTTCTTGGTCCGAAATGGGCTTCCCTCTTGGGCTGAGCCTGGTATATTGGGCTCCCCTTTTGGACTGAGCTTGGTAATTTTTCAGTAGTGTGGGTCTCCTAGAATGTTACGGACCTCTCTTTCCTTTCTTATTTTTGAGTCGTTTGGATCTTTTTAAACGAACTTATTTTTATGCACATCAGGTGTAAAATGCAAGAAATATCAAATTTAACACGAGAAATATGATATTGAAAGTGTATGAGAAGAATTGACTTGATACGGAAAAAACTGAATCAAAATTTGGCACTAATGCAAATTGATGTAGGACAACTATGTTAAATGCGATAGTGGAAAACAAAAATTTGTTTCAATTATATCATACAAGGTGATGTGTGATGCCAATGCAGAGGTATATAAAAAACTACTAGACAAAAACAAATTGACAACCCAAAACGTTCTCAGAGAAACAAATCTTTCAAGAACAAATTACATATAAAATCTTAACGAAAATTAATTTTTACGTAAAAGTAAAAAGTGGTGATTTACGATATGTGAATATGAGATAAACTAATACGATGTATAATATTAGTTACTAACATTCATTAAATCGACCATAAAGCAAAAATATCCCAAAAGAGGACAGGTATGATGTCAAAGAAGACAAGGCCAAGAAACAGTAAGAAATTCATTAGACCAAGTAAGCTGAACTATGAACTTGTGATGAACATATGCATTCAATTCAATAATCAGAAGTGTCTAATAATGAGTTTGCACTCAATGATGAACCCCAACCACAGTGGAAACTTGGCAATTAACAGAGACACATGACATAAAAACCAGAAGAGTAAAGAGTTGGTCAGGATATTACACTAAACAACTTCAAGCCCACAAGAGTTTCAAAGGTGAATATGTAAAATGAAAGACAAGGTCTGTAAATGAAGAGCAGAACCATCCATGATTAAAAACAACCAGACCATTCCATCTTCAAGAAAAAACAAATAAAAGAAAACCCATGTTTAGGATCTTGAAGAAAATTACAACCCCAAAAGATCCTAATACTGCCAAAATCATTCATCACACAGCGACACTAAATAAACAAGAAATAATCGGAGAAAACAAAGCCTTGATGAAAAACAACACATTCCCATTATTAGAACATTCGACAAGTATTCCATTGTGAAGAATAGATTCAAGAAAGAAACTGTTGAAGAACAAACCAAATTGGAAATCTTGAAGAAAATCACAACACAAAATGACGCCAAATATGAAAAAGAAAAACGTTCAACAACTGATCACACTATATAAACAAGAAAACAAAGAAGTAGAAAAGCAACCTCCAAAATGCAGAAAACAACCCAACTCGTATAGATTCTTTAACACTTGATCGGATTATCTGGCTCTGGTGATGGACAAGACTCATTGTAGCGCATCATCTCCTCGGAGCCTTTCTAATGGTTTCTCATTTCTTGTTCTTGACAAGAAAGCTCTCCGTGTGTGTGTGTGTGTGTGTGTGACAGTGAGAGAGAGAACTGGAATTACAGAAGTGGAAGTGAGGAGAAATGGTCATATATATAGAGGTGAGCGGGAGAGCAGTGATGGTAAAAGACACAAGTACCCCCTTCCATGTTTTAACCGCATCTTTGTTAGTTAAAACTTGAAAATGCAATTTAACCCTATATGATATTGTAAATGTGCAAATTATTCTTCTATAAAAAAAATATCGATTTATTTTTTATTTTTTTTAAAATACAGCAATTTATTCCCTATATTTTTTTAAAATTAAGCAATTTGTCTCCCTAAACAGAGAATAAATTAATTCACATTAAAAAATGAAAAAGGATAGATTGCTATTTTTTTTCATATGGTTAATTTACTCATTTTCAATATCATATGGGGTAAATAACATTAAACTCTTAGTTTAAATGATTTGAAGTCAGTAATTCTACTAGTAATTATGGTAGTACTAAATTAATATTAAATAATAATAAAAATATTATGAAGTCATATATCACAATATTAAATTAAAATAATATAGTAATAGTATATTTTTTATTAATAAAAAATAAAATAAAAAAAACATGAGCTCGTCCTGTGAGCTCGAGTATGGCATTTTCTAGTGAGCTCGTCAAGCTCTAACTTGAAATTTTGGATGAGCTCGACTCAATTGCACTCCCTTATCGTGAGAGTGATCTAATCACAACAAAACATTAGAGTCCCCAAAAAGATGTTTGTAATCAATCCTTGAAACTACAAGCCCAGGTTTCAGCAACGCTTATTCTGTATTTTCTTTGCTATATAAATATATGCTACACATCGACAAACAAGATTAGCGGAAAAGACAACCAACTTGCTAAATAACCTAATAATTTTGCATCATCGATCCGTACATGCCGTATTCTCCCATCTGACTGTGGGATAACATGGTGTATTAAGTGAGACCTGAAGCTGTGTCAAAGGAAATAATTATAAATAACCTAACAGGACAACACACAAATATGAACTACCTCAAAAAGGAAAGGTTATGGAGAAAGGCAGAACAAATTATTCTATATGTATCAATCAAAACTTGCTCCTCAGGTTGATTAATGTCGGTCGCAATCTCAATGCTTACATCTGCTGTACCACATAATGTTCTCATTTTGGGAAGCGTTTGTAGCTCCTGTTGATGGATGTAGAACCAAGTAATATTGCTCGTCTCATGATTTTGTTGGGCTGGAGATTTGTGCGAATAAAATTTCATTCCATGTATCAGGAAGACCAGGTAAGCACCAATGCAAGCAATCCTGCATTCCAGGTGTGGCTCTAATGCTGTAACGGGATATATGGGCCTCGTCTCTCAACTGAGAGAGAGCAGTTATATCGAGAAGTTTTACACCAGTTCCTGTCACTGCTGATGCAGTAACAGGATCACTAGATTTTTCTTGTACTACTTCCTTCCCACCAGAGAGTGGAGTAGTGTTGTCACAAGTGCCTCCAGTGTTCCAGTCCCCATTGAAGAAATGCCTGGGTGACATAGTGCGCAAAAATGCTTGTAGATGTGGATATAATGGGAGTTGTGAATCCACCCATTTTACGATGCTATGAACCGTAAGATTTTTTGCTCCTCCAATTTCTGCAATCTTCCTATTTTTATTGGGGACACCCCCGACATACATGACCCACCGATTGGCATTAAGTTTTCCTCTATTCCAATGGTGTCCTGTGTTCAGAACGAGAACATCAAATCCATGAAGAAACCGGCGTAGAAATGCTGGGGGACGATCCAGGTGCATGGCAATATCAGTGTGCGGGTTAGATGCATTAATAGGCTCCAAATCACAAAGACTTGCTGACCAATAGTAGAGGATGGTGGCATTAAAACGAGGGAACCGGTAAGCCCATCCATCGGGCCTTACAGCACCACGGGCTTTAACAAGACCATATTGATACCCTACATCTTGAACTTCAGGTCTTTCTTCCCCACCTGTCACCATGCACATGAGAGATTGGAACTGCTGTCTACCCAGTGAATCCCCAACAAAAGCCAGAGTTTTGTGCCTCATTCTGCATGCAAGAGACAGATACGCAACTATTTTATGTGACAACTGCGAAAATAAAAATCCAACAAAAAAGAAAAGAAGGCAAAGTTTTAGCTGCACAAAGAAAATTCTTAACACCCGTTGAAAATTTATCTATAGTTGAGGGTGAAAGAAGAACATGCTTCCACTTGACTAGTCCAATGCCAAAACAACCAACACTTTATGCCTAAGTAGACAATGTACATATATAGCATTGATATATGCCAATGCAACTTTTTCAGAAGTTATCACCAATATTCTGATGGTTAAAGTAGCCTAGGTAGCGACAAAAGAGCCAAGAAACAATAACAACTAAAGCCAAAACAACCAACACTTTATGCCTAAGTAGACAATGTACATATATAGCATTGATATATGCCAATGCAACTTTTTCAGAAGTTATCACCAATATTCTGATGGTTAAAGTAGCCTAGGTAGCGACAAAAGAGCCAAGAAACAATAACAACTAAAGCAAACTTGAGCAATTTAAGTTTCAGGAAGGAAATAAAGAATTTTGTTAGAAATTCAGGTGTACCTCTGTAGGAACTTGCGACCAGTGAAGTGTTCCATTTTACAATCTCTGGGTTGCCAACGTAATCTTTCATATTCAAAATCTGTCCGCTGCGTCAGGCGACAAGCCCACATCGGTGACAACCATTGCTTACAACCATAGCCAGAATATAACGGCCAGTTATCATCAAAGACCCATTTACCTTGGGCATAATTACAATCTGAAAAATGTAAGAAGGTATTAGGCTCTATAGTAAATGCCTTTAAGTCATCATATGAAATACTCATGCAGCATAAGAAAATATAGAGATCAGACAAAGTGGTAAAAAAGAGGGGAGGATAACGAATAAACCAAAATTATCAGCAACCCAAGAAATATACACCAAGTAAGAAATGTTCTGGATGCTTCACATTCATCTTATTTTCCTCATTTATGTTTTTTCTAATGGATCGCCAGAGGCTGATTCAGAATTTTTCTATTTAATCAAATGTCACTTTTGTGGGGGTGAGAAATATTTAAGGTATAAGTTTCATATGTGTGGATATATCCCATTCAATCAAGATGGTTTATATACTACAAACCACTTGTTCTAGCCCTTCATAAGAAGGGTACAACAGACAAGCCTGAGGAAAGATACTTCTTTCTGAACTTGACCTTTCTCTCCGCTGGTAGCTGACGAGTTTCGTGTTTGCTCTCTCTTGACAGATGGCTCCACAGCTAAAGGTTTCTGTCGTGTGGTCTCTCCTTGTTTTGATTTATCCTTTACTCCAGAATCTTCTGATCCCGTTCTTTCTAGAACAGTAGGTAGACTTTCTGCACCAACAGGAGATATATTAAAAATTATAGTACCAAGAATTAGATTCTTTTTTGAGCGGGAAATGCAGAACAGAAAAGCCGGAATAAACATATTTCTCCTTGACGGTGACCTTTCTTTCCAGTATTAGCTGACAAGTTTCTTGTTTGTTCTTTTACAGCGGAAGAATCTACAGTTAATGAGTTCTCTAGTGCAATCTCTGCTTGTTTTGATTTACTTTTTCCTCCCAGAAGTTTGTCTGGAACACTAGCAGGATTTTCTGCACCAAGGAAGCAATATTGAAAACTGAAGTCCAAAGAAGCAGATTCTCTTAAGCAGATAAGTTAAGAATTATAAAAGAATGACAGAGTTTCAGGACATACTAGAATCCTTAAGAGCTTCAACATAATTTAACGCTTCAACAAGCACAACAAAATGAAGATTATAAATAAAACTTGTGGAAAAGAAACTACAAATTTAGTGATATTAAAGAAAAAGTGTTTTACCACGAGTAATCTGTGCTGACCTCATGTAGTGCATAAAAAGGAGAGGAAAGACTTGAGACTACTATAATCTACCATCTCCCATCTATATTTCCGAGTTCAATGATGGCAACTACTAAAATAAGTAAAGCGCAAATGAAAGATTATACCCACCTCCCTTGTCGGTAATTGCCACATTTTCAGTATTTCCCATCTCAACTGCTACCTCTGTCCCTGAAGAACTGAGTGATTCAACTTGTTTTATCCCTGTTTGTACTGAATTATTCTTTCCCTCCAAAATTTCTTTCGGACCTTCTTCTGTAACAGCAAAGGATGGAGCACCACTAATATCAGAAGTCACTGGAAGATTTCATTTATGATGATAGCATCACAAAGACAACATCACTATATGCTTAAGAAAAGGAGAAACAGCCATATAAATGCGTGAAGACTTTTGTGATTTTTATACAATCTGGCAGTGAACCATAAACTCATTGCACTTCAGCAGGTGGGAGATGTGAGATGATAAGTCTTTGCTTATCATCAGTAAAACACAACTGGGAATGTTGAAAAGCTGTAACAAAGAATTCTAACTTCTACAAACAGGCAAAATCCAGAGTCTATACTTGCTCATTGGCTAGCAAAAACATTTTAAAATGGCAACGAAAATCAGATAGAGACATGCACAGGAGCCAACCTAGATCCAGTTGCAGGACACGACTCTGAGTTGGGCTGAAAGAGGTGAGAAATGTGGTCTTTGTCCATGCCAATGCAAGCACGGTCAGACACACTAACCCAATGAGGACAAGGGAAACCTGTGAAATCTTCATTCCTTGAGCGCCTCCCTTCATCCTATAACTCTCTAAGTAAACAGATCCAGAATCATCCAAGTATCACGATTGCATATTTACTGGAACAATATCTGTAAACCACAGGAATCATTATCAGTAATTCACAATACTGACTCTGTATTTCAAGGTCTCAAGGAGCCCGTCTATCTATAAAATACAACACAGATGCAGTAGTCCATAACAAATTTTCAGTAAGAATCATATGTCAGAAAATTCATGACTTGTAAATGATAGGAAGAGAAGTCATGATATACCAATGATAGGGAAAAAAATCAGCTTTAGCAATGTACGGTAACTATAAATCAAAATTTAAGACAACATTTTGGTTTATTCCCCTAATCCTAAAAGCAAATACTTCTGATATTATCTAGTTCTATTTAACCACACACTTTCATTGGAATATCCGTCCCAAAACTCACAATAATGCTCCCATTACAAACTCTAATTCACTCCACCTATTCGTGCAAAAAAAAATTCAAAATCAGGATCAGCAAATTTCTCATAATCACGGCTGTCAGCTCACCCCAATTTCAAGACACAGGCAGATAAAGAAAATTAGTTACCGCACTTCATCATACACTAGAATCCACACAATTCCGAAGAAAACAAACAAAAACAAACCACCTTAATTCACGGAGGCGGACAATAACACACCGAGCAAACAAAAAGTCTACACTTTACGATAACAGATACATTCCTCGACTTGGATCAATCAAATACAACACGAAATCAAGCACCCTCACACACCCGAACCACCGCGAACCCAACCGGCATCGAGTTACGCGTTTCACCGGGGATCCAAAGCCTCCAGAACGTCCTGGATCTCTCTTGCATACACGAAATTTCACTCGAATTCCGTCCGCATAAACTGATCGCGTAAACTCCACTCATTCAAAAGACGAATGTCTCACAATTGTGTGTGTTCCTCCACTCATTCAGAATGCCACACAACAATTGCGGTGTGTTTACGCGTACGAGAGATGGAGGTACATGGAAACTGAGGCGGTTATAAATGCAACAGCGGCAGTACAGCTGGAAATAGGGTGGCTGTACGGCGGAGCGGGCGGTGACAGACGGAGGAGAAAATCCCAGGAAATGAGAAAAAAAAAATTAAAAAAGAAAAAAAGTGAAGATTTTTAAATAAAAACAGAGCGAAAGAGATGCGATGGGGGGGCAGCGGAGCGGATCTAGAGCCTCCGCTTTTTTTTGTAATTAGAGGTAATTAATCCCTCACTGGAATAAATCTTGGAGTAGTCACCCTTTATTCTCCTTTTCCTTTCCCAATACAAACTATCATTCAACACCCAAAATTATAACCCTTTCTTTTCAACATACTCATTATATAATTTATATCAATATTATATTCAATGAAAATTGAATCCATTATCTTGAACTTATTTATGGAATGTCGATCTTAACTATTAACTTAAAATATCATATAATTTTAATTTGAGGTGGTCTACAGTTTCGTTCGACAGACACCAAAAAAATTTAATTTTGATTCAAGAAATTACTGAAATTAAGCTGTATATACAATACTGTATTTAAAACGATGGTAGTCGGTGCGGCATATCGATACAAAAAAAATAGTATTGAAAGGAATCGGATTCTAAAAAATCTTGTAATGAATACTGCACCAAATGTACGTGCCAAAATTTGATTTTTGATTGGGTTCGATCGACTAATCGAACTGTGAACACCACCAGTTCTGAAAAAAATAAGTTAATACTTATAAATTACCCACAATACTAGTTATGAAATCAGCAAAGAAAATCAAATATATAATCGTCTTAGTAATAGAAAGTGATCTATACTTAGCAATTGAATCAATAAATATAAATAGAATTAATAGCACTTCGATCCCCTTTAAAATGTGAAATTACACTTTTCTTTTAAAAGAAATTATGAAATTATACTTACACTCCCTTCACAAAATCTCCATATACACCTGACCTCCTTCTATTAGAAATTTGATGAAAAATGTTGAAGTTAGCAAAAAATATTACATTAATTTTTTATTTTTGTGACTCGTTTTAGCATTTTCAAGTATATTTTTGCAATTATAAAGGGATAAATTTAGTATATATAAAAATATATGGAGTGATGTTAACGTCATTATTATAAGTACAAAATTATTTCATGACTATACTGAATGAGGAGCAAAATTGAAAATTTATATAACTTTTTTTCACTAATATCAGTTATTTGTCTAAATCTTAACGAAGAGGGACATGTATAAATCGTAAATTTTTAGAGGATGTAAGTGTAATATCAAAAAACTTTTAAGAGAAAACATAATTTTATAATTTTAAAAGGGTCTAAATATAATTAACCTATAAATATGAGATTTTTTGTATAATTTATTCAATCTTGGGGATAGTGTTTTTTTTTTTTATTTTTTTCTGGCAATTAATGATTGATGTGTAGAAGTAGTGCGTGCACCCAACTCAGGAATAATTTATTATTTGTTTGGAAATAGTTTCTTATTACACCAAAAGTCAAGATTAATTGCATTTAATTTTTATATTTATCAAAATTTATTAAATTTATTAATATTAATAAAAAAAATTGAATCATTGTAGATCAGAAAATCTTTTCTGATTGAACTATTTTTATAAGAGTGAAGATATAACTCTTCACATATATTAACGTTTGAAAATATATAAATCAATACTTGTGAACTAGTTCAGCCCAGCGACACAAGACCACTTGGTCCACCCTTTTTTTTTTAATACATTATATGTTTTTAACTGTTATTTTTTTATATATAAATTTTTATGTAATTTAATTTATTATTTATTTATTTTCATAACACAATTATAAATTTAAGTAATTATTTATAAGAAGATCTCAATATTACTAAAAGAAAAATGCACATTTGGGCCTGGTTCGGGCTCAACCAGACTCAAGACCACCTTAAAACTGATCATCAATAATAGTGGGCTGGTCGCAATCTGAGTTTTTTTGAACTGATTCGTATCGTAATTAGACTGACTCGGTGTACTGTGCACCTTTTTCAATCTCTTCTTCTGCAACCTCTGCTCTCATTTTCAACCCAAAATATTGGTCACCGCCACACCTACCTTCGGTGCCACAGAGAAAGCGTCGGCCCCAATATTTTTAGGGCAATAAATTGGAAAGAGTTGGAAACTAATTATTAACAACAATCCAACAAAGATTTTAATTTTTGAGATAAAGATTTAAAAAATAATTCCAATTATTCTATCATATATAATTTAAAGCAATAATTGGAGACTCAAAAGGGTGTTTCACGAAACTTATAAGTTCGTCCTCAAAATATTTTATAAGATGTTTGAAATTAAAAAAGATATTCGATAAATTTTTGTCTTAAAGGGTTTATAACATTTCGAAATAAGATGTTTTAGATCTTATAAGTTCTTTAAACAAAAAATTATCCATATGATCTTATCTCATTCCAGTAAGAAAAAATGAAATGAGTCGATGTTCTTTGGGCTGGATTTTTTTTTAATTTTTATATTTGGATTATTAAGATATGAAAATAAAAATAAAAACAACGTTCAATGCATCAACATAAGGTTCAATGTATATAGACTTCATTTACTATATTTTGATGAACATCTGTTGCGCCACTGCCCACGCTCACGTCTAACTTGTTTTCTTCTTAATATATATATATATATGTGGACTATTATATTCTCTTTGCATGAGATTTGAGATAATTAAATATAAATATTTTATAATTTAAATTTTATATTTTTTTAATAAATAAATTTATCGTTAATTAAAATTCATCGAATTTATTAATATTATTTAACAAAATGGATACGATTTTATATTTATCTATAATTCACTTATTATTGATTTATTATAGGATCAATAAATTTTTTTATGATCAAATTATCCGTATAAGGTATATTTTCACCGTTATAAAGATAGTTTAGTTAGAAAAAATTTATTTGACGTGTAATAAGTCAATCGATGGTAAATGTCAATTTCATTCAATTTGTTTTTTGTTAATATTAATAAATTTAATGAATTTTGACTAATAGACGAACCTATTTGTTACACGAAAACAAACCTAAGAGGTACAAAATGATTTCAAAGCACAGGCGTTTACGTGTAATTAGATCAAACCCTATGATAGGGGAGTGTAATTATCCCTAATATATGTGGCAAAATTATATTTTTTTCTGTAATTATAGATTATTAGCACTTTTCGTCTTATAACTTAATTTATTTACATATTTAATCAATTTTTTTTAGCAAATTTAGTTTTGAACATATTATATTTAATCATTTTTTTGCAAATTTAATACAATATTGAGACCAAAATTGTCAACACTGAATTTGCCAAAAAAGATCAAATTTATTTTGCCAAAAAAAGATCAAATATGAGATTTTTGTTATTAAATTAGTTAAAAAAGGATTAATGTGTGAATAAAATTACAGGATCAAAAATACTAATAACCTATAATTATAAAATCAAAAATACTAATAATTTATAATTATATGACTAAAAATATAATTTTGTCCTTATAATATGTTGAATTTATCCCTTAAAAAAAAAAAGAAAAAGAAAGCCCGCTTTCTGCGTGATTAGACACGCCTTTCACAAAAGAGAATATCAAACCGTATTTTAATCCTGAAGGCATGAGTCGCGTATGACGATGTCGTGTCGATGATCTATAAAAACCTAGCTCATTTTGCACCAGCTATCTCCGTCTGCTCTCTCTGCTGAGTGAGGTGAAGAGACCATTTTCGGAATCTTGTTTGCTTTTTCTAATCCTCGGAATTTGGTTATAATCAGTTGATCGAATTATATTCTCTTCAACTCACAGGGTTGTATAGTTGAAGCGGAAGGAGAAGACGGAGCCATGGCAAATGGAGTGGAACTAGATAAATCCTTGCAGTCCATACGCTACAACCGCGGTTCGCTTTGGTTGCTGGATCAGGTACTTCTCTTCCTCTTTGACTGTGTAATTCTTCTTCGGCTACCGGTTTCGTTTAGTTTCTTTTCTTTTCTTTTTTTTTTTTTTGGGTAAGTGGTTAACAATAATGAGAAGTGTGACGAATTTTGCCGTTCGTGAAGTGTGGTATGATTGTGATCTCTTTTGTTGTTACTTTCTATGTTTTTGATTTGTTTGTTCTCGTTGTTTATGATTATGTAGAAGTGCGTTTTTCATTTAGTTCGTTTCTGTTTGTGTGAGCAGAGAAAGCTTCCGCTTGAGACGGTTTATTTGGATATCAAAGATTCCAAAGACGGATGGTGACGATCTTTCTTCTAATCATTTTTATTTCGGTGCTATTGTATCTCTTAATCTTGTCGAATTTCTGGATTACCTCTGTAGAATAGAAGTCGTTCAGTAATTTTGTCAGAGTGGTATTCAAATTAATGTATGCCAGTCTGTTTAGATTATCCATCATTTGAAATTGCATATCTGTGTATGCTTGAAGTATCTCATTTTCCTTGTATGCTAGAACATGCAGTGCAAAACTCTACTGGAAGGTTCCATAAATTTATAATGTATACAAGACCATTGTTTTTCATCTTTTATCCATCTTTTTGGAACTTAATTGCAGGGGCATTTATGAGTTCCAAGAATCCCATGATATTCTTTTCTGTGCCTGATGATTAACTGTGTACTGCATTCCATTTAATTGTAAAATATGCCAGCTGAATTATAGGCATAAAATCATTTGTATTCCATGTTAATGTGTTTCATCAGGGTTGCGATAAAGGAAATGGTTGTTCGTGGTGCTCCAGCAATTGCCATCGCCGCTGCTCTCTCCTTGGCTGTAGAAGTTTCTAATTTAGGGGTATTTAGTGGGACACCTAATGATGCAGCATCATTTATTAGCAATAAATTTGACTATCTTGTTTCAAGGTGATTATGCTATATGATTTTCAACATATTTCTGTTCGTCTCCTATGTATTTCTGTTGTCCTTTAAACTGACAAACTTTTGTACCCTGTACGCAGCCGGCCAACAGCTGTCAATCTTTCAGATGCTGCAACCAAACTTAAGGAAGTCGTACAAAAGGCTGCAGCCACTGCTTCTGAAGCAGAGACAGTCTTGCAGGTATGAACCTACTTTCGTTCATATAGATAGAGACAGGCTTGTTTTGCTGGTCCTATCTCCGTGGGGCAGATGTAAGTATTCCTGTGAGCCGCATTTTAGTTCATCTTTTCATGTGACTAGCTGGCAAAGAGAAAACGCATGGATAATTTTATATAATATAGGCTTACATTGAAGCTGCTGAAGTCATGCTTGAAGATGACGTTGCTTCCAATAAGGCCATTGGAAATTATGGAGCTACTTTAATTCAGAAGCAGCAGAAAGATCCCAAGAGCATTTCTGTGTTGACTCATTGCAACACCGGCAGGTACTTTCCTAAGCACCTTGCTGACTTTTAACCAACTTTTTTTTGGCAACTATTATATCGTGACTCCTGAAGGCAACAAACATCTGAATTCCTTGGGACTCTTGATATGTCGTTCTGGTCATGCTTCATGCTGTAGTATGAAATATATTCTGATCATGTGAAACCAATCAACCCATGTAGAGTTGTTTTAATTCTTGGTTTATTACTTATAGTCTAGCTACGGCTGGATATGGAACTGCTCTAGGCGTGATTCGTGCTCTTCATGAGAAAGGAGTCCTAGAAAGGGCTTACTGTACAGAAACACGACCATTCAATCAAGTAAGCATTGCAATATTTACATAAATTCTGTTAGCACCAGCAAGAAAATCTACTTACATACTATCATTTTGAAAAAAGATGGAACTGAACTTACTCTATAACAGCTCAACAGACAGGGCTATCATTTATAAAGCAATTCTACATCTGAAGCGCGACATTTCTGGAAGTTAAAATTGTTTATGGAATTAATTTTCAAGAGCCTTAAAGTGTTTGGTAACAACTTGTGTTATCCTAAATGCTCGTCTGTAATCTGGCATTTCAACTTCTTAGAAACATACAGCTGGGCTGGTTAGATTTGCCCAAGTCTAAATTAAAGTCTAAACCTGCAATAGCCTTATTGATTGTGATTATTGGGTTGTACCATTTCTCACCTAATACATCATGAATGTCACGAGTGCATGTGAGTTAATATATGCATTCTTCACTCCAAGTAGAATACGAAGTCTGACTCTGTCAAACAGTTCACTTGTAGTAAGCATATGTATGGACTTCTTCCACAAAGTTTCCCGATTCTCCCATTGTTTAACTAATCTGAGCAGCATGGTAGCATTATCATGTAGCAACAAATAGTTACATACCTCATGTCATCAGCCTCTATTTCTCGAGTTATTTAAGTAATGGACCTGAAACTTCTTGATAATATTAACTCTGACTCATTGTTCTTTGAATCACCTCAGGGTTCAAGACTCACAGCATTTGAGTTGGTACATGACAATATTCCTGCAACTCTAATTGCTGATTCTGCTGCAGCAGCCCTTATGAAAGATGGGCGAGTGAATGCCGTGATTGTTGGAGCTGATCGTGTGGCAGCTAACGGTACCTATTGAATACTTTGATTTTTCAACCAGATTGCTGGTGGTACTGCCAATAACTGGAAACACCTTCAATGCTAAATTAGATAAGCATATTGTACTTTTTGATCATACTGTAGGTGACACTGCCAATAAGATAGGAACTTACAGCCTCGCCCTGTCAGCGATGCATCACGGTATTCCATTTTATGTGGCTGCTCCTCTCACATCCATTGATTTGTCCCTTTCTTCTGGTCAAGAGATTGTTATAGAAGAAAGATCTGCTAAAGAACTACTGAATTCCCGTGGAGGACTGGGAGAGCAAGTTGCTGCTTCTGGAATTTCTGTTTGGAATCCTGCCTTTGACGTTACGCCAGCTACTGTCATCAGTGGTATTATTACAGAAAAGGTCTCTCTCTCTCTCGGTGTGTGTGTGTGTATCTATATATCTCCCTCCCCACAACGTTTGCACTTCACTTTCTGATAATACTTGGACCTTGCAGGGTGTCATCACAAAAGACGAAACTGGCTCATTCGACATCAAAAGTTTTGCACAAGAAGTTGCAACCTATCCATGACAAAAAAGCGTGCAATTTACATAGATTGCTGACGCATTCCTAAATAGAAACAGAATCACTATATATTGTGAGAGTTGTATCAAATAGGCATCAGGGAATTCTTATTTCAAGTGTCCTATTTTGAGCAAAGATGTTGCAGCTTGCAGTGTCTTTCATTTGTTTAAAACAATAAATCACATAACTTATATCACAATTAATCAGCACAACTTAATTAGAAGCAGCGGGGTAATCCCTGTATTGCATTGCCTTTTGATTTTACTATTCACATTCTCGCACACTTTTGATTGGTTTTATTAACCTCATAGGTATGTCCTATAAAATCTTTGAACATGAGGGACTTTGCTAAACAATCACTGGAGCGCCCAGTTGCGTTACAGGGACACAAATAGCATTTCTAGAGGTTCGCTGGAAATTTGTAACATGGTCTTGTAGCTACCGAAAGGTGCTTGATTAAAGGAAAAAATCCAACAATGAGGCGATCATTAGGAAGTTTTCGCAACTTTAGTACGGCAACAAATGAACTTTTTGCTGATTCAAATGGCAAACAAAATTTATATAATTCCGTAACATTTACCAGACGTGATGATTTTTGAGTAATTTCTTTTACCCTGTACGGTAAATGGCGATCGTTTTGATTGTCACATAGTGCTGATACTAACCATAGAGTTTCATGCCAACAGGCCAAGTTTGACATTAGGATTGGCAAAAACATCTGAAACTCCTGCATTCTTTGAGTTAACATTGCCAGAGATGCCGAAGAAGTTTGCGTCCCACAACATCAGCACCAAAAATTGACATACAACTAGTTAAAGCTTGAGACACTAGTCATAGAAAATCAACATAAATAATATGTCTACGGAGAGAAAATCAAGAAAGATCAAAATTAGACCAGCTGTTTATCTCAAAATGCACAAGCCCTCCAGTCATTTCAGCTAATTCCATCTGTAGAGCTCTTCACTTCAAGACTTGGACAGAGTCACATCATTAACGGTACTGGATGGTCAAACCACAAAACTAATGTCAGTTTTTGCATACTACAAACAGTCAAATATCAAGATCTCGGCACAGTGGAACACAAATTGAGATGGCTATGCTCTTCATATAGATTAACATCAAAGTTGGATCGTTCAAATTCGTCGACTGCATTCAGAGTGTGCCACCATACCAAATCCAGAACAATAAATTCAACACAAAAATTTCAAGATGCAACTAATCAGCCATCTTATGGGATCATATTTACATGAAATAGGGTGTATCTTCCACAAGATAAATGGAGAAAAAATAAGTAAATTATGCATAAATAAAGGGCTAAAGCAACACCACAACCACCTCCCCTCCCCCCAAAAAAAGAAAAAGAGAAAAAAAAAAGCAACAACTTCAAAACTTCTTCAGAAAAAAGCTCAACTCCTCACAGATTAGGGTTGGCATGACACTCTCTTTAAAAATTCAAGGGGTCACATTGCTTCTTTTAAATTCAAGGAGGTTACCTTGCACTTTTTCTCCTTGGGGTATTTTGTCTATTAGTGGACTGTTGCATTTAACCCTCCAAATGAATAATACACACAAACAGGAACAAGATCCTAGCACAAACATCAAATTGCCAATAGCAATTATATTCCCCCAGTCTCTCTAATTGATGACCTTCTCACAGTTAAAGAAGTTCACATATGATGCTATGACCATAAAACTCATTCTCAGGGCGGAGGAAACAATTAAGGAAACCATATTGGGAGTCGGCATCACTCACTTCAGCTAGTTAGCCAACTTGGTCCTCAAACTAGCAATCCATATACTAAGAAACGAAAATTCTATGTGAACCTAAGTACTTATATTAAATCAGACAGAAACCCCTAGAAGAATCTGAAAACAACAAAAATGTGCAATATTCACAAACAATAAGATCAAAAAACAAAAAAAAAAAAAGAAAGAAAGGGAACAAAGGGATCAGTTCATATAACTTCAATATACATACTAATAACTCAGAAGTCAAAGACGGAACCAAGAAAATGGGCGATCCCATCAAAAGCAAAAAAGAAAAGAAAAGGAATAAGAAAGGGACAACCTTGATGAAGCCAATTTCCTTGGCGTTGCTGCGGAAGCACTGCCTGCAGCACATCAGCCCATACTTCCGAATCAACCCATGAGGATTTCCGCACACACGGCTGTAAACAATCGTAAAACAAGCATAAGTATTAGTCTAATTCAGACGAGAAGAACAAAACAAAAATAAAAATTAGAACTGAAGTTACCAAGTGCGTGAGCCAGGGCCGTAGTTTTTGGGATGCGAGTTCCAGATGTTGGAGTGACCCATTTTCCTCTCTCTGCGTCTAAGAAACCCTAATTTCGGAAAACAGTGAAAGAGGCGCCGATTGTATGAACCCTAATTGCTCCACCCCCGGTTCCAGCAAGTTGCTTTTTAACACTGAATTTGAGGTGATTTGTCCCTTATACCCCTCCTATTGAAGTAATCTTTTGCCCCACCAACATTATAACTTTGTACTTTTAGCCCCCTTAAATTATTTATAATTTAGTCGTCATGTCACGTGGTCTTACATGTGTGTATCAATTATTTTTTTTATATTTTAAAATATATTATAAACAAAAATAAAATATATAAACCAACACATAAAATTTTTAATAAAAAATTAAACTTAAATATATCATTCATACAATAAAAAAATTAGTGTAGCGATATCACAAATCATCACCTGTGATCGAAAAATATCTTTTTTTATATTAGTGTAAATTAGTATACACTAATATTTATATTTATACTAATATAAAAAGAAAAGTCCTTTCACACTCACAATCGGTGGTTAATGACACCTCGCACTAATTTTTTATGAAGTCAAAAATGCCCTTCATGATAAAATAACTAACTTATTCGACTTTTCAAAATTTATAGTAATTAATAAATTATTATTTTTTCTTTCTTTATTAATATAATGTATTCATTTATATATTTTACACTTTTTTATAATATATTTTTTAAAATATTATTTATTATATATGCAAGAACAACGTGCCACAACGGCTAGTATATAAAACAAAAACGTAGTTATGAGAAATTATTAAAAAAAACCAAACAGAAATATGAAAATTAGTTTGAAAGTTGAATAAGAAGAGAAAAATAAAAGTTAATAAGATAATGTCAAAAATTGAAAATTAAGAATCAAAAACACCAAAAAACTATGGGTAAAATGCAATTTAGCCCGTGTGTTTTAAAAAATATTTAAAATACTCCACTATGAAAAATAAAATAATAAAACCCCCATTGTGATTTTGAAAATGTTGCAAAATACCCCCTCGAATCTAGCGGTGTATCACATGCGTCCTTAATGCAAGTTGGGCTTAATTTTTAACAATAAATTAATTTCACATCGTAATTTATGAACCGTTTGATCTTATTTGATATATCTAATGGCTGAAATTTGTAGAAAAATGAATCAACTGTTAAATCTTATTAAATTTGAATTGAAGGTTTAGATTTAACACACAATTCAATGATCTGAATTTCACCTAATTTTATACTGTCCAAATTTAATATATAAATTTTTTATCATATTTAATTAAAATAGTTAAATATATTAAAAATTAATTTTAAAAGAATTGTCTCCTTCCTCCCACCCACCACTACCACATGTACTCAAAACTCGCTCTGTCTCGTCTCAAAATTCATCCTGCCTTTAGACCAGATGTGTCCGGCTCGCAAGACTTGATTATTTCTTTCTTTTTCTTCATTTAACTATTTAAGAAAATTAAGTCTATTACTTATAAATGGCCAATAATATATTATTATGAGTATTAAAAATACTAAATAATTACTAATATTTATAAATATTAAATGAACCCGAATTTAAATTTTATTTTAAAAATACATTCGAGCTTAAATTTGCAAAAAAAAATCTCAAAGGCCCATAACTTAAATGGATTTATTCGTGATATTATGACCAAATAGGAAAAAATCGAGTAATTTTCACTCGGCTCAACTCATATTCGATCCGATTAATATCTGTTGATTGTAAAGCTATTGAGCACCCCACCTAAATCTATTTTTCAACTAGACATATTCTACACATAGAATCACTTATAAAGAGGTATTTTCCACTAACACTCATCTCTTATGCAAGTTTAGATATGTATATATATATATTAAGATCTAACTCTTTCAACAATCGACTTTTCTATTATTCCAACGAATTTAAGCATTGGAATATTTTAATTGGACGTCTGTCTCAATAAGTTAAAACGAGTACACAACCACATAACCAACGGATCGACTTGTCAACTTATCGACCGAACTATCATTAATTTCCAAACGAAAAGATGTGATTTGTAAATCAAAACTCCGATGTAGTAATAAAAACACAATCAAGGAAGTAATATGTTCACCCTTCCATATGCATCATGCATGAATTATAGCATGAGATTATGTTCAAGATACGAGAATGTCAAATCTTGCTTACTACATAGTTACTTCTATTTCTGGTGAAAATGGGGCGCCAACCCACCAACACGTATGCTCAACCATGATTGGAGCTTTCCTGCAAGACTATATATATATATTAGTCCCAAATCCAGAGGATTATATTAATTATATTACAGTAATTAATGTTAATTAATTACCCAATTAGTCAAATTCCACATAGAAATGAGGAGCTGGGGTTGCTTTTCTTAGCATTAGTGAGGAGAAGAATGATATCATGTGCAGTGCATGGGTAGAAAACACAGCTGCAGGGGCTCCCCTTCTTAGGACAGCAGAGAATTAAATATATATAACTCCCAATTTACGTCGTATTTTCCAACCTAGGAGGATCGAGCATGCATGGGATGCTATTCGTCGTCCACTCCCACACATGCACGTGTTGGATCGATGTGGTCGGATGAAGGCCGATCGACACACCACAGTCTTACACGTGGCAAGTCATTGTTGGAGAATGTGATCAAGTAGTATATATATATACGTATGTAGCTAGATCATGCAGTTTGATTTTATCGTTTTCTTTCTTTCTTTCTTTCTTTTTTTTTTTTTTGTGTGTTTGTGTGTATATGTATACATACATATATATGTATAAAGGGACCATATGTGTGGGGACTGAGGCAAGTTCACGTGCATGGTGCATGGATATGGAAGGAGTTGATCGGGAGCCGGTAGCCCAAGTAAGAATATATATATATATATATATATATAGCTAATGGATTTTAGGGTTTCCAAAAAAGACATACACATGCATGCACGCACACACACACACACGCACATATATATATATATATATGTTGATACAACATACGATGCAATCTATGTATCATTGTGTGAGGTATAATCTATTTTTATCAGAGCCGTATGAATTTATTTTATAAAAGATGTTTCGTTAGAAAATAAATTAAGCCTTGGGCTATATGTAAGCCGTTTCTCATCCATAATTGATATAAAACGGTGCCAAATATATATAAATGCAGTTCATACAATTATTGTGTATCTTTTAGGAACTTAATTGTTGTCCTTAATTCAACTAGTAATAACCTATGATTAAAAGTTGTTGACATCGGAGAAGTAATCGACAGACATTCCCCCACCATAATATAAATAAATGAAAAAAATGCAAGTAATTAATTCTCATATGAGATTGCAAATAAGTAAATTACCTCCTATGAAAAAAAAAAAAAAACAACAAAATACCTCCTTATATGATCTATTTTAAAAACACAGAAAGATAAATTAATATTTTTTTTTCCTATGAAATGTAATTTACTCATTCGCAATATCATATGGGGTAAATTGCATTAAACTCATAAATAAACAAATAAACCAATCGCAAATAATTTGTGGCCATAAATTTATTTGAATTCTTTTATAGTTGTTGGGGATGGCTGATAGCCTCTGGCTTTTTGCAAGTATGTTGCAGAAATACATGCCTAATATATGCATCTCTTTCTTCCTGTCTTTCCTTTTCGATGTCATTACACCCACACTGACAGGTGGAGATTATGGCCTATCTGCCAACATTTTCAAGAATGTGTAAACATGATCTTATGCCAAGAATGTTTGAAGATGATGTTATGCCCTAAAACAGCAATCTCTATCACTAACATGGAGCTGTGTTAGGATAAAAGATAAGTTTAGACACATCAGGCCTCCTAAGTTTTTCTTATATATATGCATCATTAACCGGAACAAAAATCATGTCATATCACCATAACGTAGATCCCTCTACATAGCTTAATCCTCACTATTTCACATTTTCACACTTAACGAAAAACTCAAATTCCTTGATCTTGAATTCATGTCAATTTAACTACATACCTTCGTGCTCTTTGCTTGATTTGTTTTATCATTTTCATTATGTAAGCCCGAATTAGTTCTAAATCAATACTTCCCTCAATGTCTTATAACTCTCCTTTCTTTGATAATTGAAGGATAGGTCGAGATGAACCCGTTATGGTTATCCCAACTAAGGGAACATAACCGTAATAAAATGTTCTTTTCCTCAAAACTTGTTGAGACATTGTCTAACTTAGTCAGCATAGCCCCATAAACACTCCAGTACGTCAAGCACAACCTTTACTAAATCAATCATCATGGGCCCGCCATCATCATGACGAGTTTTACGTATTCAATGAGATTCAAACTTGTGATATTCAAGTGAAAAATTGAACATTTCACCGCCAATCACTGTATTGGTGGTTAAGTGCATTTCCCTGTACTATAAAATGGCCAGCTAATTATACAGTCTTCCAGTATTGGTTCCTGCGATTCTTTTCGATGTCTGTACTGGAGAAGAACTATACCAAGTCATGAAGTTGTAACTGATGCCAGAAGTTATAAGAAGATAAAAGACAAAACAGATAACAAGGGACTGAGAGACGAGAGAGATTGAAAAGAGGAAACATGGTTTTGGAACTTGAACCTATGCAGACCAGCTTGTCTAGCTACTCAAAATTTCTAACAGCCCCACCAATCAGCTTCATCTATTTATAACTCAGACCACCTCAATTCCTCAGTGGTCGTGGGATTTGAGTTTGACACAATTCTTTCTTCACAACCCACTTGAATCACACACCTGTCAGTCTGTCTACAATCCCAGAATTTCTGATTCTAGGAGGGCTTTCAGTTGAGTTGGTCTCTGCAAATTATTAAGGTAAGTATGTCTAAATCATCTACTTGCAGATGAGCCAAGCTGTTGTTAGCACTAGTTTCGGATTGTAATGGATTGTGGTTATGAACTGTTTTGTTCAGATGTTTGGTTGGATCAAAAGCAAACTTCACGGGAAGGATAACACCATCAAGCCTGAGCCAGAACAGATGTCTTGTAAGCTTTCTGTAATTAAATCGGTAATCCTATGTTGTTTGGCTGTGAATAAGGTTATATCAGTATGAATGATGCATGAAAGAAAAATCAGAAAACAGGCTTCAGTTGATTAGGACGACATTAATCTCTCCTTTGCATGTTTTTAACTGCGTATATACAGATCATATGATGCAGCAATTTCCCTGCAAAGAAGAAATCTCTGGTTGCCCGAGTTCGTTACTAGCCATTGGTACGTTTGGAAACAATCTGAAAGGTTCAGAGAAGACCAACGTCGAAGAAAGCTTACCCTCTAGTGAAGATCATCAGGAAAACACTATGGTACAAGAATTTGGAGAAGTTGAAAAAGAGTTGAGATTACTGATTTCTAGGGAATCAGAAAACTATAATCTCCCAACAGAGAGATTACTGGACAGTTGGCAAGACGAAGAAATCATTGTCGAGTCGATGAACAATGATGCATCAGAAGACAAAGATGCTCTTCTCCAGAGGACAACCAGTGGAATCCACTGGAAAGAGAAAGAAATCCCCAAGAATAACAAGAAAAACATGTACAGAAAGTCCCTGTCTTTTCTTCTTAAAAAGGCAGTTTTCTGCAGAGGTGGTTTCGTGCCTAGCCCCACCATAAGTTCCATCTTGAAAGATCCATTCCCAGATCCTAAATTCGATAACTCAACAAAGGAGAAGGTTTGTGTTCTTACATTCTAATAGTGAATCATAACCCAGTAGCTAGAGAATAGCAGAAATTGTTTGGCAGCAGTTGTACTTTTGCTAGATCTAATTTTACATTATTCCTCACAATAATATCATTCTTGTATCTGAGTAGATCTCTTGCTTCACATTAGCAACTTTGACATTTATAGTTTGAAAGTTGTAGATCTTCCGGTGCAACGACTCACAAGAAATAACAGGATTAGCCCTCTTTCAGAAGGACCATCTTTTACGGTCAAAATATATATCCAACTCGTTCAGTATGCAGCTACAAGCATAAAAATGACTGGAAGTTGTTACCGTTGTTTATTTATTGTTATTAGTGATATCATCTTTTCTTTATTTCCATTTCAACATTCAGGTTTAAAAGTTTCCTGTTTTTTCTGTTTATAACACAGATGTTGAGGGCTGTGCTTAACAAGAAGAAATATCCCAAAACACAGCAATGTTTGAACATGGCTGAGACTCACCGGACCAAAGAGCAAGAGAAGGCCAGAAATGAAAATAAATGGGACAGAACAGACTCAGAATGTACGTTTGCAGTGTGCAATATGCTCATTCAATTACAAAAATCTGTGCTGCTTATTTTCATCATATAGTTGCAAGCAAAGCTTGCAATAGAAACTTGATGCAGCACTAACAAATCTTGATGATACTTCTTACATAAATTTATTTTGTTATAGATATCGTCCTGGAGCTTTGATTCGTGGAGCGCAGCTGTATTTCAAGGTAATAAACATGCTATGAACCCCTTTTCTAAATTTGTCTTTCATTGTCATTTAAATTTTTTCCATTACATTCTATTTTGGATCTTTGATTTGTGCTGTCAGTTTCTCTAAATGCAAAAGAAAAAAATATTCCAAAGATATTTGGGCTCCACAAGGCATTAAATTGTCAATTATTATCTAACAAAGTGCCTATTATGTAAATACAGGAAACATGACTCAAATGACCTTGAGTAGGTCAATGTTTATCTTCTGTTGTCGATCAAGCATAAAATGTATTACGACAGAGGCCAACGGAGCTATACAAAGAATTTAGATCAGACAGAATTGAATTTGTATTCTAGCAATGCTTGTCACTGGGAGTGTGCATATTTTTGCCATGGCTTGTTGTGCTAACAGCATAATATAATCTCATTTTGCCATGGTTCGTATAATCTTTACTTCTTCAAGCTTCAGGTTGATGTGAAATTTATTTGGTTCATATATACAAGTTTCTCCTAAATCGCGAATATCTATGTATTTATTTTTGAGAATCTGAATTTTTCGAATTATATTTTGAGATGAGAGAGCATAATCAGAAACTCACATACACTGAATGTGGCATCATTCTTACTTAACCAACAAGCTGAATGAAGAGCCTACACATGGAGACCACTGATCTTAGTACAACTTGCAAGATAGGACATCAAGTTGAGGTCAAGCTACCAAATTACCCAAGACTGAATGAAGAAAAATATACTTGTGTTGAAAGGCAATACTCAAGAACACCCAAAGAAAATAGGTGAAAATATCAGTTGTTCCAGTGATACAGACAGTACAAATAACGCAGCATTCATTCGGGGAAGGTGAGCTCAGAGATAAGAGACTCATACTTGGGAAAAGATGAAATGAGCTCAGAACGTTTCGCCAGCTCAAAATCATCAAACTGGAATGCAGGAGCACAGGTGCATCCTACGAGAGAAAAGTGCTCTTCAGGATCCCTTGAGGCTTTTCTGACTGCTATGAGGTCAGATGAAACTTCAATATCCTTAGTTGGAAATGCACCAAACCAAACATTTGGAGGCACTATATGCTGCACTACTTGATTCTCAGCAAGTAGATCGGATCCAAGGCATGTCAACTTAATGCTCCCATCATTTTCATTTAGCTCTATCACCTTAGGATAAAAGTTGGCATCACAGAAGGATAAATAACTTCAAGTTAGTATTCAAGAAGAGCAAGAAATCTAAGCGGTACATAAAGCTGTTTCACCTCTAGAAATACATATTTTAATCAGAGATTGATGGGGGAACATTTTTCTTAATAATATGGATTATGTGATCAAAGCGAGGCAACATGAAACTGTGCTCCTCTCAATGTCTTTGGAGTTTATTGCAATCATAATTGGATGAAGAATCAGAAGAATTATAAATTCATCTCCGACTATAGGAAAGTAAATTGTCTAATTTGCAAACATATACATCTTTTAATAGTCAATGAGGAGATACCGTTATAGGCTCTCCCAAGTAAAAATGCCAAGTTTCTGCACATGGAATGCGGTGGAGGTGAGAAACACTCCCAGAAGGCAACAAGAAGTATATGGATGTACTCACAGGGCGATCAACCTTATCTGTGTAGGAAGCACAATCATGAGCAGAATATAGAAGACAAAATACATTTCAGAGATACAATTGCAGTATCAGAATTGTGAAATTCAAGTGCAATAACTTAAGTCTTGTGACACATTGTGTTATTATAAGGAATCCTTTCATCAGGACAAGCAAAGCATCATATGAACATAAGTCGTGGAATACATATTGACTTTAGGACCCATCAACAAAATGACAAAGACCCATCATTGGGGTGTATTTTGATTCAATGTTGAGTTATATAATAACTGCTGCATCAATAGCAAGGCAACTACCTCCAAATTCAACATAATATCAAATATATATACTTCAATCAAGAATTCCCTACACAAAAATATAGCATGTGAGACAGAAAAATGAATACCAACTACTTTTACGGGAATCAATTAGCCAGTGCATGTCTCAAAATTCACTTAATTTTCTAGATTTCAACAAATGTGAAAGAAAAAATGATTTCCATCAAGAGTCGTCGTACCACAAAATTAAAAGTAGCACATGGGCAGCTATCTTGTAAGATCAGTGTGAAAAGCAGGATTGTCCCCACCGCTCTTGGCAATCACATGCACATATTACAATGGATTGGCAACTAATCACCATTTTCCCATTCACAAAAAGGTTGGGGGAAATAAAATCTCGAAACCTATAACACCGACATCCAAATTGATGCACAATCAACTTGTACGGCAACCATATGGAAACAATAAAATTTTAACTTGTTTAATAGAGATGTAAAATATCTAGTCAAACCATGATATCTTGTATATTATCATTTCTGCTCCTTCTCTTTTGCTTTCTGCTATCTATGAAAGAGCTATTTTTTGTGATGCAGCATGCAACCAGTTCAGATTCCAGAAAATAACACCGCTTGAAGGTCAGGAGCCCACAAGATCAATTTAATCAAACACCACACTCAGAGCTTAGACCTAAACAATTTTTCACTAAAGTACAATCTTTTGCCATATTCAGCTAGTCGGGAACAAAGAAATCAAAACACTATCAACATATTAACCCGACCCAGATTCTCTTCAGACGATATCCCGAGTGAAAAATCACCAACTCTGACGCACAACCGATATACAATCAACAGCCAACCAGATAGGATCACTAAAAGCAAAATATCCATAAAAAAGAATACAAAATCATGGTCAAACAAATGAACAGAACTTTCAAAAAACATCAAGATATCAGAGGATTGAAGTTTGGAGTACAAGATGGGGAAAGGCTTACATTGAGGAGGAAGATGGGATTTGGAGAGAACAATAGTGTTGTCTCTGAATGTTTCGCAGTAAAACCCACCTTCTGGATGCGGCTTGAGATTCAACTTCGCCACAATTTCCGATTTTGTTGGTGTTCTTGAAGCCATTCTTCACTTCAAAGTGATGCCCTTTTGCTGGTCCTCTTTTGGTTCGTTTTATAAATTTTTCCCACTTCTACCTGCGGCATTTCACAGAAATGTCCCCCAACAACCATCAAGAGTCAAATCCTTGGGCCTTTACTTTGTTTTTTGAAACTAATGTATTAAGTTCTATATTTTATTCTTATTTAAAAAAATTTTTAAAATATATAAGATTATTTTATTATATGCACATATAGATGTCGTGTCATGACGGCTAATATATAATATAAATTCAAATACAATTTGGTCTTTTTTCATGTAAACTTTTATGTGACAGAGGAAAGATAAAAAAAAAAAATGCTAGCCACTTTTATAATTCCAGTGGTCGGTGTCTTGCCATTATCGAAAATTAAGTAATTGTGAATTATTATTTATCACCCCTATATTTAGAATCCTTATTTTACCACCCAATATACTGGATAGTAAATATAATAAAGTCTTTAGTGAAAATACATATTGGCAATCAGAGTTAGTAATTACTCTATCACACATTCATCCCATCACATAGTACAGGCATTGATTTGCAAAAACTTGTTTGTTTTGGTGGTGAAAGGGATAATTTAAAAAGTTTTTGGTTATGTTAGAAAGTGTAAAAACATGATGTATACATTTAAGGCTCTAAATTGGGAGAGACAAAGAAACCAAACATGAACTATACATTTGTTCAACACAGCTGCAAAATATAGCAACAATATTCTGAAAAATGTATGTTCATCTCTATCTATGGTTTCTTGAAACTCTACACAAAAAATGAGGACTCCTCTTGTTTTCTGTTTCCCCTTTGCTAATCTATAAAGGCCAAATTACCACTTCCACACACTAAAAGGAAAAAAAGTTGTCATTCATTAGCATCCCAAGTTCAGTAATTCACAAACAATTTCTTAAATGGACAATATTTCCTCATCTTTAACAACTCTCTTCTGCTCCCTATCATGTGATGATTTTATAAATCATCATCTGCTGTATGTATGTTTATGTATGTATGTGTATGTGCAGGGCTCACAAGCTTTCTCCACCCTCCCTTCTTCTCCAAATCAATCAATCTACCAACCTGGACAAATGTAATCAAGTTTTGTGTCTCAAACTTGTATCTCCTCTATACTCCTTATAGCCTCCCTCATTTCGATCCGACTCTCGTGA
Organism: Sesamum indicum; assembly: GCF_026168435.1. Classification (NCBI taxonomy): domain Eukaryota; kingdom Viridiplantae; phylum Streptophyta; class Magnoliopsida; order Lamiales; family Pedaliaceae; genus Sesamum; species Sesamum indicum. The sequence goes on from NC_142661.1 coordinate 16,905,706, forward strand.
TCGCTCTCCGTGCACATGGCTCCGATCTGCAGCATATTCTCCATCTGGTCGAGTGAAGAGGACGAGCCGTTGGCGATCTCTGGATCGATCAGTTCTGCTACTCTGCCCTCGGAGATCGACTGCCTCGCCCATTGCACCACATCGGTTCCGCCCTTCTGGTTGTTTAGGTACTGAGATGGGAACTTCCCTGTCATGATTTCAAGAATGACGATTCCAAGACAGTAGACGTCACTCTTTGGAGACAGCTGCTGGTAGAGAACGGCTTCTGGAGATTTATAGGCGAACAGGACTTGCACCGACTGAGTGTTGCTGATCAGAGAGTACAGCGCGTAGTCTGTGAGCAGTGGCTCGTAGCCTGGCGATAGAAGGATGTTGCTGGACTTGAGGTTCCCGTGTGGAAGGTCGTAGCTAGCAAATTCCGTGTGCAGGAATCCCATCCCACGGGCCATGCCCTTTATGATTTTCAGGCGAGTAGGCCAATTCAGCTCAGAATGAGCTACCCCACGATCGCCTGCCAAGAAGTTGCATTAGTCTTAGGTTCTTTGCTCAACTAGCAAGATTCAACAAAGTTCAGGTTTAACATAATCATCAGGCTATCTGATTTTTTATCATTGACATTTAAGTTTAACAATGGAGACATCATAAATGAAATCAAGAGTTGCAGAAACATCGACATCTGAATAAATATTACAACATCATACCATGTAGCAGGAACAATAAGCTGCCCTTTGGAACAAACTCAGTCACCAAAAGTTTCTCTTCTTTCCGGTAATGGTACGCCAATGGCGGCAATACATTCCGGTGTCTGATCCGTCCAAGTTTTCTGATCTCGGTCTCGAAAGCATCCCTGTTCAGCTTGTTCATATCTCTCATCCTCTTCACAACAACTGTCATCCCATTCGCCATTATGGCTTTGTAGGACGACCCTAAACCGCCGCTCCCAAGAACCTCAGCCGCGGCCTTCATCAAATCTGGCAGCCCGAATACCCCTTTTTCTTCATTAATCACGACAAGATCGTTGGGAGATTTCCCCCCGGCTGCCCCCCCTCTTCTAGAGGATTGGCTGCCGGTTTCGTTATAACTTCCTGTTCTCCGGATGGAGCTGCCAGTCCTCCTGTTTATGCTCGCCACGCGCACCTGAACTACATCATCCAGATTCTCTTTCCCCAGAACTCTGAAATTTTCTTCCTTCTTCTTGGCCTTAAAGAGTATGGTCACCAACAAAACGGTCACTACTACGGCTAATATCACCCATTTGGTGAGGGCGCCAGACTTGTGGGATTCTTTGGACTTATCGTCCGGCGTTCCTGATGCTGGTGCCTCCGCAGCTTGGCATTGCTTGGAGATGACAGCGCCACAGACGTCAGCGTTTCCCTGGAAAACAGACGCTGGAAATCTTGACATGCTTTGCGGAATTTCTCCTTGCAGCTTGTTGTTAGACAGGTCGATCGACTGCAGAGATTTTTGCTCAAACGAAGGAACAGGCCCGGAGAACTCATTCTCTTGCAACCACATTTCCATGAGATTGCTGAGTTTCGTCAACGACCCTGGAATTGGCCCGGTGAATTTGTTCCTGGCAAGATGGAGTTTCTTGAGGGACCCCATTTTGTCAAAATAACCCTGCGGTATCTCCCCGGAAAACTGATTCCCTGACAGAAAGAGAGACCTCAAAGAACTAAGTTGATTGAACTCCGGCAAGGGGCCGGAGAAACTGTTGTTCTCCAGGCTGAGAAACCGGAGGGAGCCCAGCTTAGACAATGCGTCAATATCCAATTCAGGACCCGCACCTGACAGGCCGCGGTTCATGAGTAGTATGGCCGAGACAGCTTGAGAGCCCGTGTCCGAACAATCTATACCCTGCCATGGTTTCTTGGCATCACATGGATTGGAACCTTTGATCCAGGAAGAATCCAGGGGCGAAGAATCCTTCAAAGATTCTTTGAAATCGATGAGATGGACATCTTCGCCAATGGCATGAGAAGGGTTTGTCCGGAGACAGAAAACAAAAAGTGAAAGGAGAAAAAGGCGAACAGCGGCCATTTTAGGGATAGGGATAGAACCAACTCCGAGGTGGGCTGGGCTGGGCTGATGAGACAGCTGCCGCTCGCTGTTCGGAGAGATTGGAGTTCTCAGAAACCTTATTCTGGGAGAGGATTTGGGTAGTTGTCCTTGTTTGGGGGTGGGAATGATGTGTCATGATTCTGTGGTTTTGCTGTGGTTGTACTACAGGTGGCCTTCATGAGCTGAACTAACATAATTAAGATTGGTGATCATGCAAAAATCTCATCAAAAACGAATTAAAACGCTTCAGTTTTTGGGTGGAAAGAGAGGTCCACCTTCCTCATTGACATCGTCAAGGGACATCCGACATTTCCGCCCTCCTCTCCTCCACCCTATCTATCTATCTACACGCCAAAATTCTAATCAAGAATCAGTTTCAGCATACTTAAATCAATTGCACCTAAAGTTTAATATATTTATATTCACACACAGTTTAAAAAAAGTGATCAATCACATAGCAATTATATCACATTTGTTGTGTAATTGGTTTGATTCTGTTAGACCTGATTTGCATAAAAATTTACCCTATATACACATTTGAAACCAATTATATGACAAACGTAATGCAGTTGTCGTGTTATTGATGTATAATTCACAAAAAGACATCAATAATAAATGACAAACTCGATTTGAATAAGAATTTTCCAACATTTTCTTTTAAAGAACAACGTTTAAATTCGATCTTAGCAGACAAAGAATACCAATATTATTAGTCGACAGGGTATGTAATAATATTACAGCATGATATGATCAGCAGCTCCTGAGAAACATACATGTGGTATTTCAAGCTTTCATTTTCAGTATTCCTCTCTACTGATCATTATTGTTCTGCAAGTGTTAATCGTAACTTTGACAACTCGCTCAAGCACCAGTTGGGATCGATCTTCTAATATAAATTGGTATGTATTTCGTATTGTAGTTTGTACAAACATGTAGTACTTGTACAGTATCTTTTCCATTTCATTTCGTATTTATACATTTATTTGTGACACGTACGTATGCAAAATTCATGTCAGAAATATATTATGTACACATGACGTATATGATATATATGTACGTATTATTAATTTACAACATTCGAACTGACTCCTAGAGTTTGTATAGATTATAATTGACCATATTTATTTTTGTGTTTGTAGGGAAATAGGGACACTAGAAGAAAATTTACTATTGGTTGTGGATTAAAACAACGATAAAAAATAATTATTATTAATTCTGGTTAAATATAAATCGATGGAAAAATTTAGATATTATCCATCATGAAAACTATTTTGGCCATAGTTATGAGTTATACCAAATATTTTTATCATGTCTGAAGATAAATATTTTAGTTATCCTCACAAAAAAACACCACCAACAATAACTAGTCAAATAATACAAATAATGTCTTAGCATATTGGTTAGGGCTAAGGTTGAAGTCTCATGCACAAATGTGAAGTCATTAGTTTGAGTCCCACTAGACTTGTGGGTATTTTTTGCACGTTATGTGAATTATTAAATTATTATAATTTTTTATTATTTTTAGTCATATTAATATTGAATCGATATAATTTATTATTGTTTCTAGTCAATTGATATATTGATATAAATCGATGTATTATTTATTAAAAAAAAAACTAAACACATAATAAACGTATTTCACTTATTAAACAATTAATTTGGCGGTCAACACCACTCATTAAAAAAAATGGGGAGGGGGGGGGGGGGTCAACATCATTTTATCAACATGTGAAATAATAAATGGGCAAAAAGCCCTAAACAAAATAAAAGGGCAACCTATTCCCTAGACTTGAAATTTAAGGTCATGAGTTCGAATTCCATCAAATATGTGGTTATTTATATTATTTTATATGGGGTGTTTATAATTTATTTATTATTTTTAATTATATTAATTTATTAGTTGAATTAGATGTCGATTTAATCATACATATAATTACCACGTAAAAAAAACAGTATATGAACTAATCCAATATTAGAGAGGGTGAACTAATCCATCAATCATCTCAATTACACCTCTAATCATCATCAATTATGACCAAAGTTTGTTGAATTTTCTACCACATTTTGCAATTTCTACTATCAACTGATTCCTACTCCTTACCTATATATTTCACTCACCTTTGAAGTTTTGCAGATATACCTTTAGTATTAATTGGCAATATCCTTTGATGCATTTTTATTTCAACCAATTTCATCTTACTCAAATTAATCATATAATAAGTGTATTGTATTTATCATATAAATTATATACAGATTATTTAAAATAATAAATTACATAGGTAGGGTAACAATTGATGCTTATTCATAAGAAAGTGTTTTTTACTACGCTTGATGCACATTTTTATCGTCGTTTTGAAAAAATAAAAATTATTGCTTCTATAATTTATTTTTCAAAAAAATTGATTTTTTGAGATTTAATTTTCCAAATAAACCTTATGACTTGGGTTTATACAAGAAAGCAAACACATTGATTTTCCATTTTTCTGAATTATTCTTTAGGATTTAGGAATTAAATAAAATTTAGGTTTAAGTACATTGTTTTTATTTAAAATTTGATATAATTATAAGTACACCTCCTATGATTTGTAAAATAACATTTAGTAACACCCCTAACATTTATTTTTGTCTATTACATGTCCGCACGATAAAGTATATCATATCATTACTCAAAAAATTATGAAATATTATATATTAATTATATTATAAATTTGCACATTGTACAATGTATATATATTGTTCGATATAATATTTTAGAATTGTATGGATAATTTATTTTGTAAAAAAAATCAAGATATATAACAATACAAACAAAAATTATGTAAAACTTTTACCAGTTATATAAAAAATATAAGGATTATAAATTTATAGAGTTATACAGATTCTATATCTTATAATAAAAATCATAAATTTTGACTAGTGTTTATTTTTAAATAAATATTTTATAATAATTCAAATTATAGTTAGGAGAATAATTATAATAGACATATTTTAAGGTGTAAATAATAAGGTCGTTATCGTTATAAAAAAATTGGTCCTATTATGAGGGGCTATTTTGTTATATTTTATAGTTTATGGCTGTAAATACACTTTATGCATAGTTTAGGTGTGCAAAGTGTATTAAACTTTTTAAAAATATATTTATTTATATATGTTTTTATTAAAAATATATTAATTTAATAATAGAGTTTAATATAAAATATAATTTTATTATTTAATAAATATATTCTCATTTTACATTAAAATTTAGGATTAACGACACGTAAATCCTCTTTACATACGAAATTATATTTTTTTTTCAAAAAAAATATAAAATTAAATTTACACCCTCTCTGAAAATTTTCTATTTACATTTCACCCCATTCCTTTAGAATTTGGATGAAAAATGTTGGTATTGACAAAAAAAAAAATCATAAATTTTAAAATTTAATCCTTATTTATATTTTTTATATTTATAATATATATGAAGTGAAGTCGACATCATTTTTTTATAAGTATAAAATTATTAAATAAAAATATTAAATAAAGGATAAAATTGAAAATTTATTTAATTTTCTCTGATGTCAGCATTTTTCATCTCAAATACTAATGAAAAGAAAGTGTAAACAAAAATTTTTGAAATTTTTATAAGTATAATTCTAAAAAGTTTTTTTAAAAAACATAATTTTATATTTTTGGAGCGGATTTAAGAGTAAATATCCCAAAAGTTATACAAATTGAAAATACGTATTTTTCATGAATACTTGAAACTGAAAATGAAATACAAAGACCCTCCCTTCAACTCAAATTACAAAATGCTCTCACTTCACTTGCAATGTACTCCACCATCTACATCTCTCCAAGAATCCCCTCTCCAACCTTTGTGATTGATCGCCACCCTCCAACTATCGCCATTCTTTAACTCATCCCAAATCTTCCCACAACAGCAAAACACTCTTCTTTGATTCACATCTTTCATATGCATCATCATCCCGTTCCCACCTCCATTCCCAACTTAGATACCTCAAAACCCAAGCACTGATCAAGAGAATTAATGTTGGAGACGCTGACGCCCACCAATGGCCACCACCACCGCCGTTGGGTGCCCTCCACCATCACTTTCTTGTCCACCCACAAGACCCTCTTGATAGCTTTCTGGATGGTCTTCTTCTTCACCGTCTTTTACTCGCAGCGGGATGCTTCCCCACGCGGGCTCTTGATTTTCCGGCGGGCATTTCCTCCGCCGAGGCAGCTGCCTAAGCTCCGGCCCGTGGCGTTTAACTTAACCGACTTTGGAGGGGTGGGTGATGGGGTGACTCTCAACACGGCGGCGTTTGAGAGGGCGGTGACGGCGATATCGAAGCTCCGGAAAAAGGGTGGCGGGCAGCTTAATGTGCCGCCGGGGTATTGGCTCACGGCGCCCTTCAATCTCACTAGTCATATGACTCTGTTTCTTGCTGAAGGTGCTGTTATTCTTGGCATTGACGTGAGTGCTTTCTTTAATTTTCGAATTAATCCATTTTCTTTCCATTTTAAAGGCTTGAACTTTGTTTTATAATTAGAACGTGATACTATTTTTCTCTAATAACTAGGACTGCTGGTGTATGATGTGTTGGACGTGTACATTCAAAAGCTTATGCCTTTGTGGCGTAGACTGATCTTCTTGATTCTTAAGGAATATTAACTCATTGTATATGTTACATCGTTTCGGCACTGAACTGAAATTATCATAACAGTTTGGATAATGTGCTTATAATTAAACTAGAGGAGCTTAGATTGATGCTTTCGAGTTTATATTGGCATTCATGATCGCACCAACCTGTAACATTTGGCTCCAAACCTTGAGGATTGTATGAAATGTTTCGATATGTGTTCTCACTAGCTTGGTTTGGTCAATAGTTTGGTAGAAATGCAATGCATGTGAAATTTGCCCAAGTGATGGCAGTAATAAAGAATCAGAACACTCTGCAAAGTTTTCTCATTTATTTCATCTATTTGTAACATATTTGTAAGTCTTATTGTACTTGATGTTGAGGTGCTGTTCTAATATCTGCAATAGGTAGAAGGAGGAAAGAGGAAGTCCATGTTATACAAAGCCAATTTCATTTATAATTGTCCTCAAATAAAAAATTCTAAGTATAAGAAACTTCATAAATAATGAGAGCCTGCTATATGCCGGAAAACTTATCAACCGGATTCTGTCACATACACATTCTTCATATGTGATAGTTAGATTTTTTAAAGTCAATCAGATTTCGAATAGCTTCATCGTGTGATGTATTCCAACTATGCATCCGTTCATATTAATAGAGCTTAGTTCTTGGAAACTTTCTCATTTTCATTGGAAGCTTGTCAAAGACAAGGTCTATGTTAATGAAGCACCTATAATAACATCGTTTTGTCAAATGAATACAATATTATAAATAATGTACGAAAATCAATGCATTGCTAATGTTTAAAATGTTATTAAGTAGGAATTCGAGCTGCCGAAATCATCTAAAGGAAAAGAAAAGTTGTTTTTCCTGCTATTCATACAAGTATAGAGTGTAGTGGAAACCACAATTAATAGGTTATTTGCTTATATAAGACATTCGGCTAAGTCACATGCAATAAGATAATTAGGAAGGGAAACTTTAGGAGGAGATAATCGAGGTAGACAACGATCCTCCCTTTTATTTATATATGGGCGTAAGCTGCATTAAAGTGGAATTGGGGAAGGAAGTCGGAATTAATTGTGTAACAATTTCAATACATGCAACTTGGATGAAGGTTACTTATGCTAGAATGATTTAGAATTTAACAGTCAGTTCAAAGACAAACATTTGGATTTCATTGAATCGAACAATGGCGAATGGATTTCTAATGCAAAAAATTTTGTTGAGAATTCATTTTATAAAATTTTCCAAAGTTTTTCTTTTGTATTTTCTTCTGTGATTTTTTTTTGGGGGGGGGGGGGTAGTCACTAAAATCTCGACTAATTAGGTTGATACTAATGATCTGAGCACTGGAATACGACTACGGGGTTAAGGACATAGCTGGGAATCTCATGATTACTAAAATTGTCTTTTGGAATTTGCAGCCTAACTATATCAATTTAGTACACTTTGTTATTTGCAAAACATGTGCATCACATCTGTTTGGTATTTATATCAGAGTTTGGCACAATTAACACGACTGTAGCATCCTTGTTTTGACATGGTTTTGATGTCAATTTTGATTTGCTTTGCAACTGCTTGAAAGAATTAAATGAGTCATGTTAGCTTCAGATATTTTACCATTCTTGAATTTGGAGTCATTGATGCATTTTTTCCTTTTAATATTCTGTAGGATGAGAAGTATTGGCCTCTGATGCCTCCATTGCCTTCTTATGGATACGGGAGAGAGCGTCCAGGACCACGATATGGTAGTTTAATCCATGGACAAAATCTCAAAGATGTTGTAATTACAGGTCAGCATTTTAAACACAGTTTCTATGCTTCTCTTTTTGGAGTAACGGAATGCTGTTTCCATCAAATATCGCTGGTTGTTTGAGGATTTTATTGTGGCTAGAAGGTGTATAGAGAGAATATATACTCCTAAGTTTCATAATAGACACTGCTTCAGAGTATGTATTGAAGTGCCCAACAAGGAGTTATAGATGATGCTGGCAATGATTATAATAGCTATGGCCTTTGAAGGACAGAAAATTTTTTGGAAGAGAAGAATACTAATTCCTCAACTCCTCATTCTGATTGCATATGTTACTGTTATTAAATAGTGTACTCATTTGCACCTTTCTGGACTTTTTTAAATAGAAAATATCTTTTCGATTTGTGACTGCAATTTTTATAAACATTTAAATGGAGAAAGAAAACTTTTGGAGCTCTTGCTCGGGATTGCAAAACCTCCACTGTGAAATATGTGCTACCTTGAATCGTCGATGTTAATTATTATATATGTTGAGTGTTAAGATATCACGTCCTTGAAGGCTTTGGGCTTAAATTTAATATACATGGACCATGAGTACATACAGCTACGCCTGTGTCTTATCATCCTTGTTGCTACGTGCAATGCATGCAACAACATAACTCAGCTAATCCTTATCCTGTTTGCATGTTTTCCTGTGTTACCTTCCGATTTGTGTTATGAATGAATCTTTTAGTACTGCACTTGGTTTCGAAATTCTTTATGCCTGGTGAGAGTATGATGTATCAACCGTTTGTATAGATGTAATTGTACTATTGTCATCTGAATACCTGCTCGTGGATCCTGTAACAGGGCATAATGGCACCATTAATGGGCAGGGTCAAACATGGTGGAAAAAGTATCGGCAGAAGCTTCTTAACCACACCAGAGGACCACTTGTGCAGATTATGTGGTCTAGTGACATTGTGATATCTAACATAACATTACGTAATTCTCCTTTTTGGACTGTTCATCCGTACGACTGCAAGAATGTGACAATGAAGAATCTAACCATCCTGGCACCGATCTTTGATGCTCCAAACACTGATGGCATCGATCCTGGTAAGTTTCTTTCTCTGCTCTGTCTTTGTTCAGGTAATTGGACGGCAATATTGCAGTTGCACATATTTCGTATAGAATGTTGTAACATGTTGAAGTACAAGTGGATCCGGACATCGATGTGATAATCATATTTTTACATGTGAGCCATTGGATGACAATATGATACTGTGAAAAAGTGAAACGCTGACATCAATACGTGTTAGCCAAGACTCAAGTAGGTGGCATGAAATGGCTGTTGATATTATGCTAGATGTTGGTATTTTATAGCTTTATGTTTACTCCATATAAGATGATGTATTTCTTGGATTATACCGTCTGTGAGCTAATTGACTTGGGATAAACAGATTCGTGTGAGGATATGGTGATTGAGGACTGTTACATAAGCGTTGGAGATGACGGTGTTGCAATAAAGAGCGGTTGGGATCAATACGGTATCTCTTATGGACGGCCCTCAATGAATATACTCGTCAGAAACCTTGTCATTCGCTCCATGGTCAGGTAAGATAGAAAAGAATAGATGGCACTCTGCCAGTTGCTTGCTAGTACAGAAATTGCATTTTGTCGATGTTTACATGAACGTTATACTTGTGCCTCAATGATAGTAATGGAACGAATTTTCCTGAACGACAGTGCGGGCGTATCAATAGGCAGCGAGATGTCTGGTGGTGTATCAAACGTCATCGTGGAGAACATCCATGTATGGAACTCAAGACGCGCTGTTCGGATCAAAACTGCACCCGGCAGAGGAGGATTTGTCCAAAACATAACATACCGCAATCTGACATTTGACAATGTTCGTGTGGGGATCGTGATCAAGACAGATTACAACGAACATCCAGACGAGGGGTTCGACCCAAAGGCTGCTCCAATACTGGAGAACATAAGCTACAGTACAGTACACGGAGAAGGTGTGCGTGTGCCAGTTCGTATTCACGGGAGCGAAGAGATTCCTCTAAGAAACATCACTTTCCGGGACATGTCGATCGGGATAACATACAAAAAGAAGCACATATTCCAGTGCGCTTTCGTTCAAGGTCGTGTCATCGGTTCCATTTTCCCAGCTCCATGCGACAACCTTGATCTGTACGACGAACAAGGGCGCTTGGTCAGACGATCAACCTCCCAAAACATATCGGACATAGATTATGACTTCTAAATCCATTACAGTTTATTCCCATAACAGTTGCAAAGAACAGGGGATCACATGCTTCTTGATCATTCTTTTTCAAGAACCCTCTTCTTTCCTTCATGTTCCTCTATTCTTGTCTGTACATACAACAGTTACATGCATTAATACAGAGTTGATACATTTGATGAGCACACGACGCAGACCAGTATGTTGTTGAGGAAATTCAGACAGTTCGAATAATTCAGACAGATAATTAATAGGATGGCCAGGTGCAAGTAACCAATCATTTTCACAGCAACTTTCCCTCATATTTAATCATAACTCTTTCATGTACGTTGTTGCAATAATTGAGTTGATGTATGCAGCTGATGCAAGTATCAAACATGTTTAAAAAAAACCATGAATATGCACGCACCAGTCTGTTTCACAAATTAAACTATTCTTCACTTTTGCCAACGCTTGTTGGTTGGGGACTTTTAGTTTCTAATAAGATTATTTCTGGCAATCGAAAAGTAAAAGTAGTTTATATAGTGTTGTTGATATTTTTAGGGATGTATATGTAATTCTCCAAAAAATAGGGACGATTTACTGTGAATAAGAAGATTGTGGATTTGATTCAATTCCCTACATATATGGTGGATAATTTTATAGAATAAATTATATTGATATTCCTTGAGATTAGATACAAGGGATAATTATATTACATCTACTGACTTATGATTTATTTATTCAAATTATTCATATCTTTCGCGTAATTATAGGAATTACTAATGACAACCAAAAAGTAGAGGTAGTTTGTGTAATACTGTTGATATTTTTGGGGCGTGTGTAATTTTTCAAAAAGTATGGATGGTTTGTGTAAATGGTGTCATAGTTTTGATGGGTGTATATATATTTTGAAAAAAATAAGGATGATTTCTGTAAATAGACCATAGGTATGGTATGTAGGTGTAATTATCCCTAGATATGAATACACAAACATTTCCTTATCTTTAGTAAAATTACCGGTACACCTTTGAATGCGTACTAATGCAATGTATCTCAAAGGTATTTGTCTAAACTTTTGCAATCGGACAGGGTCACAACTACAATCTCATGGGTGTACTTATAATTTTGCAAAGAGTATGAGGTGTTTGTGCATTTAGACATAACCTCAGGTGATGTCAATGTAATTTTACCCCAATTTATAAGTATCCTTATAAATAATCTATAGTTTGAGAACATGCGTGGATCTACGATGGTAATTGGAGTTGAAATTATTAAAAAAAAAATCTTAGTTTTTTAGTCATTTTCTTTTGGAAAATATATCTTCTGGTAAAAGAAGGGAAGAGAAAATAAAAGAGAAGGGCCCATGAATCAAAGATCAACTGTAGTTTCTGGCATGTTTGCTGATTCCCCAAATGATACAAAATCCTGCTGTCGGGGTTCTATATTTTCACAGGGAATGTTGGGCCCTTTTTTTTTTTTTTTTTCATTTATAAAAAACAATTTTTTTATAAAAGTATTTGAAATTTAATTCCTCTTTATCGTACTCCAACAACTTAAAAGGAAAATTTTATTCTTTTTCCTCCGTCTTCCCTTTTCTCTCATTGAACAAATAAATCATAATATTAAATTATTCTTTTTTCTAACTACTTAAACTTTTATGTAGTTTAAATCAAAGCCAGGTCAAATAAGAGGACACAAAATTATACTTTTAGTCCTATAAGATAGATGGTTCGAAACTTTCGTCATTTGCTTTACGAAATTTTCAAAATAATCCCAAATCGAAAAACTTGAAATATTTTGTCCTCTACTTTATTGGATTTTCAGGATTAATTTTATTTAGTTTTCTCAATTTTGGGATCATTTTAAAAAGCACACAAATAATTGAAATAAATATATTGAATTTTCTTAATTTTGAGACTATTTCTTGGGACTAAAAGTTTCACCAATCAGAAATTTTTGGCTCGAATCTAATTATTACTCATTTATAATAGAAATATTTCACGTACAACATTTTTATATAAGTATGTTACGATATTAAGTAGTAAATAATTCTTCTTTTTAATTATTTAATTTATTATATACACAAAAACAACGTACTAATCATATATTATGTGAGAAGTGTGACATGTGAAATAGGTTAACTGGGCATTTGATTATTATATATAATATAAAATGGGTGACATGAGATTCTTTTCATAATGTTTTTTAAAGTCATTACTCCAATAATTCAGAGAGAGAATCAATGCAATGAATGTCCAGGTGCAATTAATTAACTTCCCTATTATTTAATTATTGCTTCTCTAAAAAATAAAATAATATTATAACTTTTCATGCATGCATGTTTTCTTCCTTCCCTTTAATTTAATCCGAAAAATATGCAATAAAGTGCATTTATTTTCCACAACGTGAATCATTGTGTTTCAGCTGCCCACATATCAGAATCAGGGTTTGTTTGGATTATTCCTTTATTTCTTAATTTTATTTGATTAACTCATGAAAAAATAAAATATCAAGAATTGATTTATGTGATTGGTTTCCAAAATTTAAATTAATTCGAATTAAGTGGATGGAAGTCGGAAAAATATATGTTAGTAGGTTAAAATTAAAGTTGATATCTTATAAACAAGTTCGATGTCATGAATTTGAATTTCATTGAATTTGTTGGTATTCGTCTCACTTTATCATTATTTATTTGTGATTGTTATCATGTTGATTTTATTGGTTGAATTTTGAGATAGTGCTTAGTGTATCCACATGAATTATTGTAATATATATATATATATATATATATGCATATGCATGGGCCTATTCGACCAATTAAACTATCATCTTTTTCCATTCAAAAACAAAAAATTTAAAAAAACAAAGATGAGAGAGAAAGGGCCCGTGAATCAAAATAAATCATAATTTTTGGCCTTTTTGCTGATTTGCCCATTGAATGTGCAGCAGAATCCGGTTCCGGCCCACTGTATGCAGGAAAATGAAGTATTAATTTAAAATAGTTATGATTACATACACTCCTATTTATAGTTTATCTATATAAATTATTTTTATTTTTTTGCATAATTATAAAAAAAGAATACTTATTATCTTCTCCGAATTTAATATAATTACACGTAAACTTTCTATAGTTTGAAAATTTTACATTTAGTACTCTTGATATTTGCTTCTATCTAACAAGTAGGTTCATCCGTTAGTCAAAATTCATTAATATTAATGAAAAAACTGGATGAAGATTGATATTTTTCTTAAATTGACTTACTACTGATTTATTGTGAGTCAAATAATTTTTTTTATTAAACTACCCTTATAACAGTGAAAATTTATATGTTCATATACATTAATATATGATAATATATAAGGGTAATTGAATCCTAAAAACATTTATTTGACATGTAATAGAATAGTATTAAGTCAATCAAAGGTAAATATAGATTTTTATCCCATTTTTTTGGTTAATATCAGCAAATTCGATGAATTTTGACTAACAGAAGGACTTATTTGTTAGACTGAAGTGAACCTACGAGGTATTAGATGTAATTTGTCAAATTATAGAGGGTTTATGTGTAATTATACTAAACATTAAGGGAGGCGAGAGTAATTATTCCATAATATAAAAACTTACCCTGACAACAAAGGCAGTGGTAGTTTGTGTAATGTTGTTAATATTTCTGATGATGAATATGTAGCTTTTTTAAAAGTAATTATGAATACCCCTTCATTGTTTGAAAAATTATAAAAATACCCCTACATTTGGGAAATTACGTAATTCTTGGATGGAGGTATGGATTGTCAACTTTGCTTTTAATGTGTTTTTAAAAAGAATATATAAAAAAAATTGAACGGGAGGATGCAAAAATTTAAAATATTATTAAAAGTTTATCCATTAGTCCATATAAAAAATAAAAATAAATAAAATTATAATTTTTACCCACAAGGGCATTTTGCTCAATTTACCACAAAAAATAAATAAAAACCTAATGAGAGTAAAGAATTGGACTAATTGTTAGACGGTCGTCACTATCAGGAAGTTTTGATAATTTTTCAAACAACAATCGATTATTCATAATTGTTCTAAACCTCAGAGTGGGTCGTTGTAATCTTTTCATATAATAAATGAATATATATATAAATTATTTTATAAATATATATCTATAATAAACTTTATATTACTCAGTTTTAAATGTAATTAACTTAACTTGAAATGATTATTTTTTAAATTACTAATCTTATTTAGTTTTAAATTTAATTAAAACTAATTTCTACTTAATTAATAATTTTATTGAGTTTTAAATTTATTTTTTAAAATTCGATTAGTTTGGTACAAATCAAATTAAATTGAAATAACTTTGAATTTATCAATTGAACTAATTATTTTGATTCGATATGTCATTTCACCGTATCGAAATTTTGATTAATCGAATATTTGGTTCGATTGAGTTCGTTTAACCAAAATTGCAAACTTATTTTGCCACACCTTATTAAAAAAATAGATAAATATTAAAGATTAAGATATATTATAATGTACGAATTAAAAAATCGCACGTTAAAAATATTGATAAACGAAGTAGCAACTAACAAGTCAAGAATCTATCAACTTGGACGCATCAGCGTTAGGACATTCAACTCCCAACTTGTCAATTAATGAATTGCGCGTTATCGACCTAAAAATATTGGAATTGTTCAACCTAAAGAATTAGGAGTAAATTACGTTGACACCCCTCATGTTTAATAAAATTACACAAACCATCCGTCATAAAAGTATCATTATGCACTTGCGTTATTATTTTAGGATATTAAAAAATTAAATTACTTCAATTTCGATCGTTTCTATTATTTGTTGGGTTGTTTATAAGGAGATTTGCAATTTTTAAATACTAACACAAATTTTACATCAACGGAAGGAATCAAACATTAAATTTTTTTGATAGAAAGCTGTCCGTCAAGTGGTTTATTTTGTATTTCTATGCAAAAATAATATTTCAAAATTAGAAAAATTGCTCCGAATTTAGAACAACGAAATAATAATCATGGGATAATTACATTGATATTCCCTAACCTATAGTCTATTTACACAAAAAAATTATGTCTTTTGGATAATTACGTATACACTCATAAAAAATATCGATATTATTTAATATAAATCACTCGTATTTTTTGAAAAAGTATACATACACTTCTAAATACGTAAACATCATTACACAAATTATTTCTGCTTTTTAATTATCAATGTAGTTTCTGTAATTATAAAAAAAATGAGGAGGTGCAAATGTAATTATTCTAAAAATCAATAATCCATGAAAAGAATAATAACAAAAAAAAAGGAAATTATTAAAATATTTTTCTTTCCGGTTAAGATATATTATTAATTTGTTCCCCTGTCTCTACGTCACCGTCACAAGGGAAATGCCATAGGATGAGCCAGTGGATAGACGCCGCGTGTAGGGAGAATGATCCAATAGCACAGCATGTGCGAGGCTCACACGGAAATCTGGCCACGTGTTGATTCCTTGTTGGTAGCAGAACGTGCACCTGCCGTTTACTAAGTTGGGCTAAACAAGATTAACAACGTGCGTGGGCCTCACCTCACCCCCTTGTTTGGCCTACTAGAACTTCTAATTCACCTACTGCCGCCGTTTCTAACGCCGTCGATAACCCTTTATTTTCTTAGAGAAATTAATTTGTCAATTTCGTCATTACCGCCATAAGTCCAGGGAAAAATATCTTACATATTCAGATCTTCTATTCAATTTAATTATTATATATATATAATACCAATGTATGTAAACATGTTGTCTCACTTCTAAATTATAATTTAACTACTACTATATTTTATAATTTAAAAAAAAATATATAAGTTATTTATTCATGTGACGTTAGTATCTAACACCATAATATAATAGAAAACTCACAGCAATTCGTGCTTACGCCCTTTCAAAACTTGTGAGTTAGCATTTTTTAAATCAATACTTTAAATTAGAGTGTATATTAATAAAAAAAAATATTGCAAAAAATTCGACTGCTTATGGACTCGAACATGAGTGATTTGTCCATGATTAGGATGCAGCTTCGGTGAAACTAAGTGGAGGTCTAAATCGACTAATGTTGAAGAATTGGCGGATGGGTTGTGGTGAGAGGTAGTTGGTTCTCCACGAAATGCATGGAGGCACTACAAGCCACTAGGCATCTAGAATTAGAGCATTGTTTTGGCTAGTGAGGCAATTGGAAATAAGTTCCATCGTCGAGAGAGAAACAATCTGGATCACCGGCTACCACCCCTAAACGATCGATTAGTGTTAAAGGAAGTAGAAGTGCAAAGACAACCTAGAGGTTTGCCTAGAAGCAACCACCCTTCAAATAGTGTGTAATAGTTTACTGATTGAGCGCTCTTGTGCCAAAGATGAAAGTGGCTAAGCAATTTATCGAAGCCTATCGGATGCAAAAATACATCTGTAGGGAAGCATTCCACCTTAAAGGGAAGTCCCTATGCAAACAACGATGGACGATGCGAAAGCAAGAATGCTGGCTTGAGTAACGCAAATATTGATAAGAATCCAATGCCCTGAAAACTCAAGGATTCCTTGGCAAGGTTCGTCCACGAAGGGTGAGTCAAGGCTTAAGATCAGGCCGATATTTTTTTATAAAAGAAAATATACTAAGACTATAACTCTACTCTGCAAGGTCTAGGACTATACTTGAACTGATGGATTCAAAATCATGAATTTTGAATCTTTTGTATAAAAACAAACTTGTCGGATAATTCTAATTCAAATTATTTCAAAATTTTCAACTCTAAATTTGAGCTATATTTTGTTGAACGTTAATTAATTTCAAATCCGACTCCACCAATTAATATAGCCTACAAAAAATACGTTAAGTGTGATTTTTGAATAAACAAAGAATACTTTAATTTAAATGAATAATTACATTTACATCTTCTAACCTATAAGTTCTTTATACAAACCATCCTGACACTCAAAAAGTAAGAGTAGTTTGCGTAATGATGCTAATATTCTTGGGATGTATGTATAATTTCTTAAAATATAATGATAATTTGTGTAGATAATATTAATGTTTCAGTGGGTGGATATTTTTGTAAACAAATCACAGATCAAGGTGTGGAAATATAATTAAAACAAAGACTAATTACATCATTTCAAGAGCAAAAAACAGCTTTTAATATTTATAATCATGGGAGTAAAATTTAATTCAACTTGTGCATATAGATAAGTAAAATATTATTTATGTCTCATAGAGGGAAACAAGTGTGCAATGAACATAGTCTTTCTTTGACAAATATACGCAATGCTATTAAATGTTAATTTAGTGATTAAAAATCAAGTTGGTATTTGGTGGTTGTAATTATCCGACTAAGGTCTTTATGATGATCTATCATAAATATAAATTTATCTATAAACATCATAGTCTTTGACTTGAGATTATTTAATTTTAGGGAGGGAAGTAGACTTCAACTAGTTCAAAGTGTAGGTTGAAGCAGCCAATGAAGAATCGTGACTCAGCTAACCTCTTTCTTTTTTCTTTATTATAATCTTAAGTTATTGGAATTAGGGTTCAAAAATAAATTAAATTGTTCGATGTTTGATTGAAATTCAGTTTGATAAATTTTTTAATTCGGGTCGTACTCAAGTTAATTAGTGGAAAAATGCTTGAAATGTGTGCTTACTCGAGCTAAATTTGTGTTCAAATTCAATTAAAGCTCGACTAGATTGATATCAAACTCAGAGGGTGTTTGACTCTGCTTATAAGCTCCTCATGACATCTTAGAAGATGTTTGAAAGTTTATAAAATGCTACGAAATATTTTATAAGTTTTTTTAAGAAAAAAAGACTTGTAAGCTCGAAATATAAGATGTAATGAACTTATAAACTCTATTTAAAAAAAATAAAGAGATTATTAACAAATCCTCCCGATTGCATCTGGATTGAAGGATTTGAAGCTACGGATTTTAGATTTTTTGAATTGGTTTGGATAATTCAAAATTTAAAGGATTTCAAATCTTTCCAGTTTAATTTTGAATTATATTTTATTAAATATTGAAAGATTTTTTAAATTCTTTTCGAATTGAGGCATTTGTATCGTTTCTCCAAATCCTTCAGTCAAGTCAAAATCCATCGTCCCGAATACTAATTACAAATTTACAAATTACGAACATCTTACAAGTTTCATAATCTTATTTTATCCAAATATCTCAAGCATCTTATAAGACGTTTTAGAGAGTTTATAAGCTCATCCAAACACCCTCTAATTTATAAAATAAGATCTGAAATCTTATAAAATATACGAGTTTATAAAATCTTTTAAACAAACTTACCAAACACCCTCTAAGTTTAACTTCTTCAATTTCAATAATAATTCAAATGAACATGAATAATAACTCGACTCGATTTGTTTACGTCCCGCATTAAAATTGAATACCAAAAAGTGTTTTTTGTTAACTAGGAGTGGAGTAATCAAATTTGCCTTTGAAACAGTGATGTAAAATAAAGATCTCCCACCTCACATCAACATATGTTTTTTTTTTTTTTTTTTTCTCCAGTAAAATCGATAAATTATTATTTTTTTAAAAAATATTATAATTATTAATATCAAATATGGTATAGCGGGCCCACGTGTGCTCAATGTGTAATGTTTTGACTATTTAGATAAACATGGTTTCCATGTTTCAGACCAAGTGATGGGGAAGTGTAGTTGTTGATTAGTCAAAGCTTCTTGCGTATTAATAGGGTTATTTAAGAGTATAGTTGTAAAAATGACTATTTTATTCTTCAAATGAATAAAATACTTATAAAAAAATATATCGATATTTCTAAAGCAACCAACATGTTATTATAATATTTTCATTATACAAATTTAAAATTCTAAAATTAGCCACATTCTTAAAATTAATAAAAGTATTAAAAAACTATTTAATGGGCATAATGAATAATTAAATTAAAATTATTAATAATTGATATGGGATTAAAAGCTATATATTGTAACTTTGAACAAAGCATAGATAGAATTTAATCCCAAAAATATTAGTAGAAAGGCAGCCAAACAACACAAGAAATTACCCCTATTTTCGAGATGCAGGTTTAATATTATTAGCTCTTTTTGGTGTGAACGGGTCATTTTGCGTCCCAGAATTGTTTGTTCAAATTGCTCTACTGATATAAAGACTACAGAGTGATTTTTTATTGCAAACTCTGTTACATCTATGTTCTATTCAACGTACACATGTCACGTATATAATTTTTTAAAAAAAATAAAATACATGATATAATTTTTAGACTCGTGATATGTGTATATTGAATGGAGCGGGATTTATAACAGAAAATTCGATGCGATTGAT
Organism: Sesamum indicum; assembly: GCF_026168435.1. NCBI lineage: Eukaryota > Viridiplantae > Streptophyta > Magnoliopsida > Lamiales > Pedaliaceae > Sesamum > Sesamum indicum. The sequence continues at coordinate 16,925,718 of NC_142661.1, forward strand.
TGTGATAATTGTGATAATTTATAAGGGGCTCTTTTGAGATTTGTCTTAATTATATATAAAAAAAAATTATTGTTTGAAAAATTACAAATAATCTCTTAAAATTATAAATTTTCTAACAAGTACCCCACAATGAGATGTCACGAGAGGGTATTTGTTAAAGTAATTACAATTTCAGAGAGATATTTGTAATTTTTTAAATAATAAAAAGTATTTATAATTATGATAAATTTTAAGGGAGTCCGTTGCAACGTACCCTCAAATTATGTGTATTTCACAACAAAATAAACCATTAGCTTAGTCCATTGACTTTGTCCAAAATCTTTTATCTTAGCATATTTAAAATTAATTTATTTCATCAATTCTAATCAATCATTTACTTTATCTTTGTTTTTCTTGCATTTAATTAAAAAATATATAATAAAACTTAAAATATACACCCATCAAATGTATTTTAATTTAATCAAATAACTTTAATAAAAATTTAAAATATACATATTCATCGAGTGTGTTTCGACCATCCGTATCAACAACTTTCCTACATATCCATATTCTTAAGAAAAAAGTGAAATTCACAAAACGAACAGATTAAAATTCTCATTTAAAATCTCATTGTATTCTAACATCATGTACACAAATTACGTCATGTCTGTTATGCATATAGCAAATTGGAATAAAAGATAGGGATAATTACACTGTCTTTTTTTTTTAATTTCGGGATAATTATAATCATTTCAAATTTCATTGCATTCTGCCATCCTGTACATAGATTACGACATTTATGTTATGTAAAAGAAGATTTCATATTCATAATGTGCATATAGCAACTGAAATTAAAGATAATGATAATTATACCGTATTCCCCTAAGATTTGGGGTAATTATAATCATTTTAAATCTCATTGTATTCTGGCATCCTGTACGTAATTACATCATTTATATTATTTAAAAGAAGATTTCATGTTCATAATTACACCATCTTCCGCTAAGATTCGGAGTAATTAGATGTGGACTCATTGTAGGTTGAAAAATTACAAACAGATCTATTCGTTGAATTTGCTGATAAAAATTCATATTTACTCATTATTGACTTATTGCAGGTCAAATAAATTATTTTCTGACCAAACTACTTTTATACATCTTTACCCTTATAAGGGCAGTTTGATCAGAAATAAAATTTGTTTGACCTGCAATAAAAATTAATAATAAGTCAATAAGGGGTAAATATAGATTTTTATTCGATTTTTTTCAATAAATTTATTGAATTTTAACTAACGAATAAATCTAGTTATAAAATAAAAACAACATGAAATCAATATATAATTACATTGAATCTCATGTGAGGATTGTGTAATTATCCCTAAAAGATAGAACAAGATTGGGAAGGAAAAATTCAATTCAAATCAAATAAAAAGAGAATAACGGGAATCGAGAGGCGCAAACGGCGTTAACGGGAAGGAGTAGGACGCCCTACCGGCTGCAAAAAAGCAAACACGAAACGTACACCGATTCTGAGGGCCCAAAAGAGCACGTGTTTAAATTTTTTCCTTAAAATCCTCATAAACAACATTAAATAACATTAATCCTGCACTAACGCAGTGTCCTTTGACAGCTGCAAGGAGCAGTTCAGTTCGTCGGTCTCCTCCTCTCTCCTCGGCCCCACCCCCTCTTTTAATATCACCACATATTCCTCGTGCCCTTTTTCTCCTTGCGCCGGACAAGCTCCGAATATTTAAGCCCACCACTTCATTCCTTTCTTTTCCAATCCAAACAATCAAACAACGCCTGCCTTACAATCATCTATCTCTCGCCCTCTTATCTGTTCATAATTGATTCTTGTTCGTTGCCGTCGCCGGATTTCAGATGGGTTCCTTGGAAAAGATGGATTCCGGCAGGGGGAGGTCTAGCTTCTCGCAGACGTGTAGTCTTTTGAGTCAGTACTTAAAGGTGAAGGGCAGCTTTGGAGATCTCAGTCTTGGCTTGACTCCCAACTTGGCTGATCAACCTAAAGGTGTGTTTGGTTGGTTTATGAGATTCTCTGATTTTTCTTTCCTTTTCCGGTGGGGTTTTTTTGATGATTGATTCTCTCTCAGTTGCTGGATTTGCTTTCCAATTTTGATGGTTAATTTTTTGGAACAGGGACTATGAATTTGTTGCCCATGATTGAGAAATCAGGGCATAGCGCCGGCGCCGGCGCCGGAAACCTCAACGTGCAGCTGAATAAACTACCCCAGCTCGCCGTCGCCGGGGAAAAAACCCCGATGACCGAGGCGGAGACTGCGCAGATGACGATATTCTACGGCGGTCAAGTGATAGTGTTCAACGACTTCCCGGCCAATAAGGCGAAGGAAATCATGACGTTAGCCAGCAAGTGCAGCGCCGCCACGAACCTCCACCCCGCCGCCTTTGCTCCGCCGCTCGCTGCCCAGAGTCCGGCAGAATCCGCCACCAGCACCCCTAATATCGCCCCCGCTTGTGGAATCCAGGAGTGCGCTCGCCGCCCTCCTCAGCCGCCTCTTGGCTCCGGTAAGTCCGCATAACATCGAAACTGCTGAGATAAGATTTCTACGTCAATTTTCATAGTTTTCTGATGTGGTCAACATTTCGTGCCGCAGATTTACCGATCATGAGGCAGAAATCACTGGCCCGGTTCCTGGAGAAGAGAAAAGATAGAATCACAGCAAACGCGCCTTACCAAACCAGCAAACCGGCGACGGCGCCTCCCAAGACGGCGGAGACATGGCTGGGATTGGCCCCTCAGTTCCCAGTCCAAATCCAGCGTCATTAATCATCTCAATTTAGTTCTTATTAGTAGTGAAAGGTGTATTTTTTCCGTCATTAATTATTAATCAGTACATCATCAATGTTCATGATCGTGATTATTAACTTTGATCTTAGAAGGCATTTGGGCTTTGTTATTACTACCTTAGTCAGCTCGAATCTAACAGACTTGTCATCAATTCTTGATTCTTCGCTTCTTCTTTTTTAATAATTTGATTTATGGGTATGTAATAAAATAGAAAATATATGTGTGATGATAGGAAATTATGTTGGTCCATATGTTTTTTGTCTTTGATTCACATGCTGGTGCAGGGTATTATTGCTTCTTGGACTTGGAATTCTTTTTTCGATTTTGATAGAATAATATTGATTTCTAAAATAAAATATAAATAAATTAAATTTTTGGCACAATTTGAGTTTTACTAATTTGCTAGCCATGGAAGTTTTGTTATGTACTTAAATCTTATCATAATCTATTTGGTTAGTCCAACGTCGGCTCAATTTTTTGTTTCAAATTCTATTATAATTTGTATTGTATTTAATAAATATCTGTCCATATAATTACTTAAGAAAAATTTTTATACACGTCACATGTTGCAATAAAAAATTCAATCCGATGAAATGATTTTGGTAACATTGAGACAGTAGAAATATACAGTTCTCTTTAGAAAAATTATCATATTGTTTGAATTTACAAAATGAGATCTCAAATCAATTTTAAGGGATTAGCCATATGGAATAAAAAAGTTACCTTTGTTCCTTGGTTTATAACCAAATATTTTGAGTGTTTTGTTTTGATATTTTAGAGACAAAAAAAATAAAGATAAATAAATGTTTGTTGCAGATAGAGGAAAAGTTTGAATTTTTGTGTTTTGAGATAATTTAAAATATTTTAGAATAAATAGTATAGGTTTGATGTTGGGATTTAAAAGACAACAATCAATTATCAAAGAATGAATACTGTTTTAGAAGTAAAATCTACACGAACATTTCTTAAAATTAATTATATTGACATCCCATCGAAAAATATATTTATAATTTTATAAACAACGAAAAGTATTTATGTAATTAAAATTAATCTAAAAAAGATATGCATGAAACGTCCTGGGATTCTAGCATAGGCCCCTTTTTTCAGAATTTTAAGGTAAGGCATCAATGGACTTAGTACCTCTTTTACGATAATATGATGGCCAATGTCGGATATACTGCAAAATATCATCCAACCACTCATTCTTTTCATTTATTATTTATCCATGTTTATAAATATTTTGTAATTAACAAGATAGAATATTGTCGGGGAGAGTTGGAAATGAAATATAAATATGTATATATACAAATACACACATATATATATATATATTAAATTTTGTTAGATCCCATTACATCAGAATTATTATATACATGATATCCACAAGGATTAAATTATAATTCTTTTATATTTAAGTAAGAAAAGTCGTATAAAAAAAATATTAGTAAGGTTGTAATAATGAAGTACGGAAAAAATGCAAGTAACCATTTTGCGGTATCGTAAATGAACACATTACCTGCATATAAAAAAAAAAAATAGCAATTTACTTTTTTGTGTTTTTTTAAAATGCAACAATTTCTCCTCCCCTTTGTGTTTTTTAAAATAAAATAATTTAACTTCTTAGATATGGAGATAAAATTATTTTATTTTAAAAAATATAGGATGATAAATTACTATTTTTTTAATTATAATGAGTAATTTGTTCATTTGTAATATCACAAGAGAGTAAATTACATTAAGCCTATGAAGTATGTTGCGAAACTGTACTATATAGGATTAATATGTACCAATTTATAGTTGTATGGTTTCATGTGAACCATAAATATATAAGTAATTAGATGGTTAGTCTTATATAGATTTAGATTCGACTCGAATAAAAATACGTATTCTAATGTATTTTTATAATTAATAAAAAAAAATTGAGGACTTTAGAGTGTTTACGAATTTCAAGTAATATTCCATGTAAATTAATATTTAAATAAATTAGACATTAAAAAATCGTGGTCCCAAATCCCAATTTATTATTCCAAATAGTTGGTGAAATTTTGAGACTTTTTTTTCAAAGATAACCACACTAACGCGACCAACTTCTAGAATTTTCTTTTTTCCTCCCCCTTTTTATTTATTATTTTATGGTTTGAATAATAATATAAATATATTTTCCACCACCCACCAAATAATGCCGACAAAGCACGCGGTTTTGAAAACTAAAATAGGAAAAGCAAGTGTGTAAGAAGTCACGAGATTCATGTACTATTCAATTTCAATCACACATGCTCTATACCTAATTTAGATGTGGCGTTGTTTCTTCATTTTAATTGAATATTTTTTCCCATGTTTATATTAGCTTTGATGGAGTTTGTTTTTGAAAATTCTTCTTGTAGTTAAGAGTAAAATCTTTTTTGATTTATATTTTATTAGAATTATCAAATGATGTCTAATTTAGTTAGTAAAATTGAAGTCGTGTGATTTTAGAGGTCGTGAGTTCTAATACTGCCATGTGAGTGGAATGTTTTATACTGCATAGTAGTAGTTATTGTTTACCGCATAGTAGAAGTTGTTGTCTACTGTAATAGTAGGTGTTGCTGAGTATGATATAATTATTGTAATTGTTTTTGTTAGATGTTGATGTCGACGGGAATGATTGTAATTGTAATTTATTTATTTCAATTAATAATAGTTCATCGCTCTTACTTCAAAAAAATATATTATTAAAGTCATTCGTTTCTATTTCTTACAATAGTTGATTCGGGTTGGAGATTTAGATAGCTTGCCCCGAGTCGGGTGTTTCGGGGACTTGAGAAGAAAGAAGATAGTTAGGTTCGTTGGGTAGTCCTCAATTAAAAAGCATATTCGATACTTAAGTCAGTTTGTAAATTAATGATCATACTTGTACAAGCCCATGTGTCATCATCACGAGCTCCCAAGTACAAAGTCATTGAACTACCCTGGTTTCGAGTCCCAGGCCCGGTTGGATTGGACACGACCCGACCTAACCTGAGCGAAAAATACGCGGATCCTAGACCTGACTATATATTTTGTCTTTTTGGAGAGTACTTTAATCTTTATAGTGCAATGTTTCAGATATATCTCCATCAATCGTATATATATCATAAGTCCCTTGAACAAAAGGACTTGCGAATGATACATGGATTTATTCCCACACAGTGTCCCAGACGAGGGAACTTTGTATTTAAATATGGATTAATCTATAAATGTCCTTTAAAAGATTCACTATTTAGATATGAATAAAGATCGGTGTCCTTTGTCCGACCAAATGACCTGATTTATGAATTGTCGATTATGAAAGTATTACAGATATGCATTTATGATCTTGAGATGTAGGTCTTTAATTACATCCGATTTATTGTAGAACGCCATCCGACATAAATATCAAAGGGTTTTAGTAGGAGGGTCTTCTCAAGAAGCTTAACGAACTTTTAGTTTTAGGTTAATCCAGTTGTTTCAAATCAAGGTACTATCAACATCGTAAACCTTTCAAATAAAGAATTTCGATAGCTTTATTCCAAGTACAGTGTTGAACACAAAAAATAAAATATGCAAATAATTTGAATTCCACATACAACTTCATATATCGTGTAAAGTGCACTTGACGACTTTGATATCCTCACTTGTAATACTATACGGGAGAATTTGGAAATGCATACACTCTCGTTTCCACATACTACGTCAAATAATGCAATAAAGTTCGGAGAAGAAATTATAACAATTATAACACTTGTCGTATATAATTTTTTTTCTTTATTATATTATATTCTATGTATGATAAAGAATCTTGTAGGAAGGTTGAACTATTGATTATCAAACACAAGAAATAAATTAAGGAAGGGGCAATTTTGATTCTTTAAAAACTATTTGAGGGCATTTAATTAATTAATTAATTATTAATCACGTGGCATGGAAATTAGAAAGAAAGCAATGTCTGGCCCAAAAGAATTATGGGACAATTACAATTTACACTCTCATTTATGGTATATTTACATAAATTATTTATACTTTTTACTTAATTACATAAACCATTCTGATAGTCAAAAAATAGATAATAGTTTGTGTAATGATCTTGACGTTGTTGGGTGATGAATGTATAATTTTTTAAGAAGCAACGATAATTTGTATAAATGATGTTGATATTTTTAATGAGTGTATGTATATTTTTAAAAAAAAAAATAAAAATAATTTATATAAACATTATGAATCATAAGTTAGAAACATAATTTTAATTATCCCAAAAATTAATTAAGGAAGAAAAGGCATTATAAAGAAGCGGGAAGTCCAAGGTAGGAAAATGTCATTATAATTAAACATAAATATAGACTCGTACGTTGGTGTACATATAATTATGTCACGTTGTTCACGTCTCCTTCTTTTATACCCAATATCATTACTTTCTTGTATATGTTATTTTATAGGCATCACATGTATTGTCCACTACAAATCTTTTCTTTATATACGTCCGGCTCTCCACCTTTGACCCATTCCCCCCCCCCCCCCCCAATTCTCCTGTAATTTTAATTCATATTGAATTTAATAGAATCTGAATTAATTATATAATAAATATAATATATTTACAGTGTAATTGATATATAATTTAAAGAAAAAATATAAAATATACAATTGATCAAAATCGATAATATATATTAACTTTAAATGTGCATGAATAAAACTTTATCGTAAAATCGATTAGTTAAAAGATATGATTATTTTATGAAAGAAATAAATACATTGGATGGCACTTTATGAGATGGCTTATGTGCTTATGTCGATTTAAATATGAACCTGTTTACGATAGTAAATTCAGAATTTAATTATAAAAGATGGATTTGATCCACCTTATATTCAGATTAGACTGCAGTAGCAATTAAAAGATTGTTTTTTTAGTAGTAATTATGATTTAAATCGATATTTTTAGAGTAGAATGGCACGTATTATTAATATCTTAAAGTTTCTTTATGCATAACTACTATTATTGTAAGATTTATTGTTCAGTATTGATTATTTTTACATACTTAGGCTACATTCATCAAAATATAATTAAGTATTTGAGAATATTTTACAAACACATACGTTTTATATTTTATTTTCATAATTTATAAATCTCTGAAAGTGAAATATTAAAATAAAATTATAGAACTTATAAAATATTAGAAATTTTAATTTTGTAATTGATATGATAAATATTAGGGATAATTACACTCCTCTTTCCTGAGATTTGGTGTAATTACATGTAGACTTCCTGTAATTTGAAAAATTACATCTAGCACCTCTGATGTTTGCATCCATCTAACAAATAAGTCTCATCGTTAGTTAAAATTCACTGAATTTGCTAATATGAACAAAAAAAAACTGAATAAAAATTGATATTAGCATTGATTGACTTAAAACTAACATATTGTAGGTTAATTTTTTTTGAACTAAACTACCCCTGTAACTGTGAAAATATTTCTCATCACACGCATTAATACGTGAAGATGTACGAGGATAATTTATAATAAAAAGATTTATTTAATCTATTATAAGTCAATAATAAGTTAATCGGGGTAAATCTAAGTTTCTTTTTAATTTTTTTTTTGTTAATATCAACAAATTCGCTGAATTAAACTAATGGAGGGACTTATTTGTTTGACGGAAGTAAACCTCAAGGGTGCTAAATGTAATTTTTTAAACTATAGGAGGTTTACGTCTAATTATACCAAACTTTAAGTAAAAAAAAAAAAGTGTAATTATTTCTAAATATTAAAAGAGTTTGTGAATATTTTAAAATAAGTCGGAAATTGCTTAACTTTAATAAAAACAAAAACATTGTTTTAACAATTTTACTTTCACATGCCGCTTTCACTCTTAAATAGTGTTAAAAGTGAGATCCACGTTCTAGCGCTTTTACGGTCATCATAATTGTTTCATTAATTTATTTGGTGGAGATCACGAGACCATTGTCTTGTCTTTTTGCTAAAATCCATGATTTCATTTATGGGTGAAAAATGGACGTTTCCTATTGAGATGCAACGTGCAGTCTATCCCAACTTTACATTCAAATTCAATGATCCTCAATTTTATTAATATAAAATATAAAAATAAATAAAAAAATTCGAGGGTGAAATTATAAATTTTATGATTTTTTAATATAAAAAGTTGAAAAGTAATTTTTTTAATATAATCTCTACCTGCCTTAGTCGTGACTTATATCGATCTAAGTAAATAAAATATAAATTTATCCTATCACCATTTATCCTTAGTTTTATTGTGTATTAATCCCATCCCACAAAATAAATAAGAATTTACCTTCATGTGATATGAGAAATGAGCAAAAAATCCCCCGTAAAAAAAAAAATAACAACCCATTGTATTTTGAAAAATGAAGCAAATTACCCCCTATCTGAACTATTGATAGGATAATTTGCTTCACTTTTTGTAACATAGGAAAATAATTTACTAAATCTTTTTTCATAAAAAGATATTTGCTCGTTTCACATATCACATCATTTTAGAAAATCAATCTTGGATTCTTTTCATGTAAGTAGCAGGACTTTGTGAATAATGATCATTTAAAGAGAAATCACGCTTTTAGCATTTAGAAAGAAACGATAAGAAACACGTTTCTGTATTATTCAAGTCTCGACAACCACCAAAAATGAAATGGAGAAGGATTAATTTAAATTTCAGGCCCAATAAACACAACAAAATACCAAATATATTAAGATCCAAATCAGCCCAAAATTAGTTGGGCTGCAGTGTTGGGCTAGCCCATCACTGAAAATTCACATTGTTGGGAGTTTCGGGACAGATCCACCGTCCACGTCTTATGAAAAATTAATAATGAACTACCCTCGATATGTATATATAATGTTAAATTTTATTATATTTATGTTATTTAATTAGTCTTGTGCAAAATCACATACATTTTTTAAATAAATTGACCGAAAAAGGATTAACATTGCAAAAATATTAAATTACAAAAATTAATTCGTGCATTATAAAATACCAATTTCTAAATTACAGGACTAAAATTATATTTTTTTATAATAAAATTATTTGTTATGCTCGACGAAAACAAATTAAATTTAAATAATTCGTTCAATTCAATAAATTAAAAAAAATGATAAAATGTCTATAAATATTAAATTATTATAACTATATTGAAACTTCTTGGAAGTAAACTCATTCAACAATTAAATTAGTAAATAATATCAACACCCCTTAAAATTATATTTAATTATACAAATTTCTTCTATCATTTACAAAATTACAAGTGCGCCTCTTAAATTTATAATTGCATTTTACATAAACATCTCATGACCCAAAAAAAAAAAAAAATTGTACAACAACCCCTAAAATACCTAATTGGAGAAAATACTTATACAAAAAATCCCTGAAGTATATTATACAGACATCGGTTATAATTTTGTAAAAAACAAAAAAGTGTTAATATAATTAAATCATAAAAAATACAAGTAATTCTTTTATGATATAGAAAATGAGCAAATTACCCCCTTATGAAAAAATAAATAGCGATTTACCTCCTTCTGTTTTATAAAATACAACATTTTATCTCCCTATGCATTTAAAATGAAGCAATTTACCTCCCTGTATAAGGAGGTAAATTGCTTCATTTTAAAAAGTATAGGGGGTAAATTGCTATAATTTTTTCATAGGAGGGTAATGTGCTCATTTTCAATATCACATGAGGATAAATTGCTATTCACCCTAATTAAATCTGATCTCAAAAGTGTTAGTGTAATTTATACTAAATCAAACTTATACATTAAAAACTATGGGAATACTTTTTGAAAAGTTTATAAAATTCTAAAATAAAATTAAATTTTTAGATCTTATAAGCTTTTTAATCTTAATATTCAATAAACAAAGCACAGTCAAAATTTTGATAATATTTCACTTTTATACTTAATTTAATTAATGTTTTTCTCAAAGCAAAATTATCTATTTATGTAATTTTAAATCCTAATAGTGTGATTATTTTTTTATTTTTATTATAGTATGAAAAATAACTTTATAGTTTTTGATATTTTATTTATTCAAATACTTTAGAATTTATTTTCAAAATAAAATGAAATATTTATAAAAATTTAAAATATTTTATAAAATGTAGAAAGTTAAGGAATGTTTTAAATAAGCTTAGCCGGACAACCTCGTACTGGGTGCGGTCCAGAAACCCGATAGCATAGACCCAGCAACATAAACGGACACACCCGCTCAAAATAAAAGATGAAAGCGAGCGCAATTTCACCCAACAGTGATTGCTCTCCCTCCACTCTCTCTCTCTCTCGCTCGCTCGCTTGCGGTCTTTCTTCTTCATAACCTCCCTCCTTAGAGGGTTTATTTCCTTTTTTTGCCTTCAGTTTTTGATTTATTTTTTGTATTCCTTTACTATTATGCGTTGTTGTGTCTGAAAATTCCGATTTTCATTTGCATCCATATAGTTAACATTGTGTTGTACGGGAAAAGAAGATGATGCAGCAGCAGAGGTTGAAGCAGCAGCAAGCACTGATGCAGCAATCGCTTTACCATCCGGGTCTTCTAGCACCTCCTCAGGTTCATTTTTCCTTTTATTTTCATTCTTTAATTTGTTACGTGTTCTGTGTGTTTGTTCCTTGGTTGTTGTTTTTAAGGATATTTTAGTTAATTTGGTTGTTACGCATTGCGAAATTTATGTTTTATTAATTGTTTCAGGCATTAGCGTTTTCTTTTTTCCCCATTGTTTAGTCACTTGAAGGAATGCAGATGAATTTGGAGAGTGTAAATTTGAGCAGTTAAACTCATAACTACTGGAGCTCATTCTTGATAGAGTTTGATCAAAATGCGTGGATGAAATGATTGACTATTGCATTTCATCTGAACTTGTTCAATTCCGGCGGAGACTATAGGGAATGAAAAGAAATGATTTTGATCTTGGTTTGTTTCTCAACCAAGAAGTTGCATGTATAATTATTTTCCTCTGCAGTTGCTTCTTTTTTTTTTTTTTTGGTTTTAATAGTTTTGAAGGTTATTCATGTGTCTGTGGCTTGGCTTTGATGAGTTGCGTGCTGCAATAACTTTTCTAATTTCAGTTTCCGACAAGAGCCGGACCTAATTGTTTTAAAGTGCTTTGTCGTAGTTTGGTGAGTTGCACCTATTTTTCGCCTTAAAATATGTGGAAAGTTGTTCATTATTGAGGTAGTTTTTGTCTTTGGTGAAGTGGCTCACGTTTCCCTTCAGGGAGATGCTTCCTTAGAGAACTTATTGATGTAGTGGGTACTCCTTCTTTACTTACATGTAGAAGTATTCGTTCAATGGATAGAATTTTAAGAATTTGGTGCCGTTCATGTCAAATGCATTAAATGTAGCTGGTGCTTTTATTGTTAATGCAATGGGGGAATTGAATCTTATTCTCACTTCCGATTAAGCAAGTTGTGAGTTGATCTCAAAACAATGTCAAATTAGAAAATACCGTGAGGAAGGTACTTCATTAGCTGGAGTCGACTTTCTGAAAGGGATATTAGACTATTGATACTCGTAGTTTACTGGCCGTAGGAGTACATGTCCAACTACCTAACTGAATCAGTAGGGTCACTGGGTGTTTATAGATACACAATTTAAGACTCTATTCGAGTTCGAACTTCTCACTTGCTGTGCAACCAGTTCATTACTGTTTTGGTTTATGGATTTATGGTTTTGAATGAACCTCACTATGGGTTTGGTGGTTTAAGCTAGACAATAATAAATAGTAACATCTGTTGCATTGAATCTATCATGAGACTGTCTTCAAGAGTAACTTATATATTGTACTTCAGTCTCTTGAAAGACAATTATAGTATTTTTATCTATATTCTTACGAAAATATTATTAAACATGCAGATAGAGCCTATCTTAAGTGGAAACTTGCCTCCTGGATTTGATTCAAGTTCTTGCCGCAGTGTGTGAGTTCTTTGTGAACATTCACCTTTCTTTATGCATTTACTTATTCCACTTTGCTTTTCCATTTCCAAATAAATACCTTCTTTTAGTGTTTGTTGACAATGTTGTCTCGATTGTTTTGTGAGTCTGTGGTATCTTCACTGTAAAACTATGTTGACATGCTTGATATAGATCCCTAAAGCAAATTTTGAAAATATATGTAGAAAAAATATTGAAATATCTTCCAAATATTTACTGCAATAATGATGGTCGGTCTCTGACTCTGATGCTAGGTTATGGAGAGGTAAAATGAGACACCACATCCAACTGTACCTCCTCTGTAGTTCCGGACAATATAGATAGTTATGATCTAATTCAGAAACCACAGTAGTTAATGGTTTATTGTGGTGGTTATTGAGAGACGTAATGAGAGATCAAATACCTGTACAGTCTAGATTGGTACCTGTTCCTTATAATATGGATGCGGATCAACCATTTCGTCTGAAAAAAAAAAGGCATATTATCCTATTCGGCTTTTGTTTCTTTTCATCTCTAACTTAGATTATTGTTTGTCTATGCATTTCTAAACCATGAACTTTCCTAGTTGAGTTGATTGTCCGGGATGCATGATATCATTTGCATGCGTTATTTTGTCAGTTTATACTTTGTCAAGTTTTAATATGTACAACTTTATCTGATGCATTGCAGCTATGTTGGCAATATTCACCCACAAGTTACAGAACTTCTTCTTCAAGAGGTTTTCTCTAGTGCTGGTCCTCTTGAAGGTTGCAAGCTTATTCGAAAAGACAAGGTGTGTTTTGATCCTTAATGTCTCTTGGTTTGCTGGTTTATGAAATTAGTTGTTCCTATCCTAAATGCTTGGAGAATTCTTTGCTTTTTCCCTATGGATTGATATTACCTGGATCCTTTAACTCCTATGCTTAGTCTCTTTTTGACACCACCTCAGTTCTAATGTTTGCTCTGATATACATTAGAATTAGATAAAGAAAACTTAACTGAAGTTGAATGGTAAATTATGTTACCAAGGAAGCACAGCTAAAAAGTATCATCTATATATGATGCTCAGGAATCACCACAACACCTAGAGAGGTTCTCATGGTAACTGAATTACCATATGATGTGGGAAAAACTGGCTCCATTCTTTTAGCTTTTAATAGGATGTAACTGACATCTATTTGAGTCTCTCCAAATTAAGTTATCATTTGGCAAGGAACAGAGAAATGCAAATGATAGGTTCTATCAAAGTTTACCTCTTAATCATTAAGTCAATTGATTTAATATTTCATTAGTTTATGTTTGAATTTCTATTGTTAATTCTTTTGAAGGAAAATAGTCTTTCTTAAATTGGTGAGTAAATTTGGCTTCTGGTTGTAATGAATGGTATCCTCCTTTGAAATGCAGTCATCGTATGGTTTTGTGGACTACTTTGATCGTCAATCAGCTGCCCTTTCTATTTTGACCCTTAATGGGAGGAATTTGTGAGTAGAAATTGTGGTGAAATTTTGGTATTCAAGTATTTTGTATTTTGTCTAATATGTAGTTTGCAGGTTTGGACAGCCTATAAAAGTTAACTGGGCATATGCTGGTATTCAGAGGGAGGCCACATCAAGTACTTAGATATATCTGGAATTTCTTTTAATCTATTCTTGTTCCTCTTTCACAACAGTTAGTGGATTTAAGTTTTGATATTCTATGCAAACTAAACCTGGCTGTGCAGCACATTTCAACATTTTCGTCGGTGATCTTAGCCCAGAGGTTACGGATGCTACCTTATTTGCATGCTTCTCTATGTATCCTACTTGCTCGTAAGTCCAATTTCATTATTTCTTCATTGGAGCTGAGGTTCCAAGACTTTCAGACCAAATAGTAATACTGAGAACTGCACAAAATCCATCTTTGTATTATTACAGAGATGCAAGGGTCATGTGGGATCAGAAGACTGGCCGTTCCAGGGGTTTCGGTTTTGTATCTTTCCGCAATAAGCTGGTGTGCAGATGTTGGTTTTATTTTTTCCTTTCAATTTGTAAAGGTATTCAGTAATTGTTTTCCTTGGGTGTTGTTCAGGATGCTCAAAGTGCAATTAATGATATGAATGGTGAGAATACTTCTACTTTTTGTTTCTTTCTTCTATTCTTGTCATGTCAGTTATTAGGCTGGGACATTGTGCTTGATCCACTCTCTTGCTTATTCCCCTATACTTAATTTCTTTCTGTTTTCTCTATTTTCATTTCTATTGGTTTCCAATGGTAAGGGTGAGAGCAGAAGCCTTCTTCTGGAGAAAATATTATGTGCATGGTTTCTGTTCATCAAGTTTACTTATCCATAAAAGGAAATAAAAAAGTCGATTTTATGTGATTGCTGAACCAAAAAGACTTTTATGAAAAAATTTCTCTTAGACATTGAAATTCCTGTTCAAAAGCTTATAATTAATGTTGACCACCTTTTCCAGTTATGATATCAATTTGTCACTTTCATGAGAATACGAGACTTTTACTTTCACAGTGGGGAAGAGTTATGGTTTTTCTGTGACAAATAATACAAGAACGTGATGGAAGGTTGGTTTTGTTGAGTGCAGATTGAACTTAAAACATTATGATGAACTTTGGTGACCTAGTATAAATATTTTTGTACCTTTGCCTGCAGACTTAAATATCAAATCTGTATAACATGGATCACAAATAGTCCTGCCTTCTTTGACAATTTTTTCATTGCAGTTCGTTTAGCATATTCATAGTGTATCTATAAAGTCTTTGCTCGTTTATTGCATTGGTAAATGGTTCATACAGCTTGGTTACATTTTTAGTGACCGCAGCTTGGAGGGTGATGTTTTTTTCCAAATTCAACTACAAGCTGTACCGTTGATGCTTTGGGTTTTAATGGATTCTTAAATTACAGGGAAGTGGCTTGGAACAAGGCAAATTCGTTGCAATTGGGCTACAAAAGGTGCTGGTTTAGGCGATGACCAGCAGAGTTCCGATTCAAAAAACATTGTGGAATTAACAAACGGATCATCAGGTTTGTTCTTCTACTGCACTTGTCCTTGCTGTAAATCTGGCTCTGTATGTTGTTCAATGTCTTCTAATACGAAGGTGATTTGTTTACATGAAGAGATTGAACATCTGCAAGATTAATGGTATTTAGTTAGTGATACACTATTTGCAGCAGATATGTAACTTTGCTATATGTCATGGACTTTTCCTCATAAATTGTATTGCAGAGGATGGTCAAGAAAAGAGGAAAGAAGATGGTCCAGAAAATAATCCGCAGTATACTACCGTCTATGTTGGCAATCTTGCCCCTGAAGTTAGTATAGACTGAACCTAATCTTATAAGTTGTTGCATCATAAATGCGATTAAACCAACAATCTGGACTATTGCAATTAAAATAGAGTGAGGTGTATAAGTTTTTATTTTGGGAAACAATCAGCTTGAAGTTGCCAGCAGCTCTGTATTGTTAAACAAATTTAGGCATCTACTAATGGATGCATGCTTGTCAGTATCATTTATGTCTTACAATTAGATTATATTTTGTTCTATTAAGAAAGAGAACTGCAGTTTGCTTCTGTTGTAGACATTAAGCAGCATGACTCATTCTTTGCATTTCTTAATCTATATTTTCTTCTATATAGCAATAATAATTTTTCTTGCCTTATCTGGTCTTTTTCTTCCGATATTTTACCCTCCATTAGGTTATGCTTTCGGGATTAGGGGTTGGGAGGTAGGATTGAGGACTCTGTTTTGTTCGTATGGTTCACACTTATATTATTGCAGGTCACATTAGTTGATCTCCATCGTCATTTCCATGCACTTGGAGCTGGAACAATTGAAGATGTCCGTATTCAACGAGACAAAGGATTTGGCTTCATAAGGTACAGCAGCCATGCTGAAGCAGCTCATGCCATCAAGATCGGAAATGCCCGAATCTTTTTTGGCAAACCAATTAAGGTACAGGTGCAATTTAAGTAGCAATATCTTGTTTCTCTGTAAATCTGATTGGATTAAGCTAAATATCAGCTTTGTGGCATGGGCCGCACGGCATATCTAAGACAGACTCCTACAAAAGAAAGCTGATACCTATTGTTCTCTCCTTCAGCATACCTGTCAATCACATATGATAAACTGAGTCTAGGCACTTTCACTTCTGCTTGTTGTGATATATCACTCAAGATGCAACTATGATAGCCATGTTGTGCCTTGTATTTCTGAGTTGTATTTTTGTGCTGTGGTTTATAACTTGGTATCTGGTAGGATGGTTTATCATTGACCTACTCAAGTCGAATAAGCTGATGCTATATTATATACAAATGACAATTTCTCGTTCCAAGCGAGTGTTATCAAAGTTTAATTATTCCGTGGTTTAAAGAGGCTTAATCCTCATTGTATTTATAGGTGACTTGGACCAAAGTTTTTCCATATTTTGTTTGTATTTCTTCAATGTTCTTTAGCACCTCTTTTGTCGTATTATGTATGTCTAATTTATATTCTGTTTTATACTACGACGGCCGATCTAACCAATAGATGTTTATTCCGTAGTGCTCATGGGGTAGTAAGCCTACTCCCCCAGGAACCAGTTCTGCCCCTTTACCTCCACCAGCCGCAGCTCATATGCCAGGTTTGTCAGCCGCTGATCTTGCTGCATATGGAAGGCAGCTTGCTTTGAGTAAACTTGGTGCTCAACCTCTTATATATCCACAAGGTCAGCGTCTTGGTACTGCTACTCAGGCAATATATGATGGTGGATTTTCGAGCATCACCACAAGCCAGCCACCTATGTATTACCAGTAATATAGAAACTCAGTGCTGCTTTGCAGGCTGGGATTAAGTTTTATCTTTTCTTCATCTGTTACTGCATTTGTTTTCTGTTCCTTTTACTATGTCCCCTCTGTAGTTCCCGCTTGTATGGGAAATAGCTTGTGTCATAGTTTTTCAACTGGGGAGTATGAAAATGACAATGACTTACCTACTGCAGTTCTGTAAATGGATGAGCGAAATTCTGTTTGTGGAGGTTCCTATGTGCCTTCCAACCAGAACGCTGGTATCATTATGAAGTTCTTTAATTTTCTTGCAACTTATCGTTTCTCGATGGTCCTAAACTTTCTACCCTTGGTAGAATGCTATTATCATTGTGTCGTTGTTAATGTGTGTGTTACCCCCATTGTAGTTGAGTATCAGTTTGAATTTTCTATTTCAAAATCTTATTACGGACATACTCTACCATTAGATCTTGTTGGGTTTCAGGGAGTGATGGAGGAAAGTGAATGAGAAGTTTCTTGCATTTTTGTAATCCTACATAAATTCCTGTTTTCTCACGGATTACTAATACCATCATTCAATTGCTAAAGCACCTGGCAGTGATAAGACTCGGCATTACATCAAATAGACCCATCCCCCATTATGTTTTTTTAAACTTAATATTGATGGTTCGGCCAAGGTAAGTTCATTGCAGAGTTCATGAGCTTCATTGGCACTTTGACTAACAACAGTGTTGAAATTGCAGGGATTTTGGAAGGGACTTCAATTGGCTTGAGAACTCCAAATTGATAATCTTATTATCGAAACTGATTCAATGCTTCTTTTTCATCTCTTCAATAGGAACCTGGCCCCTGCCCATCCAATCAGACTGCGGCGAACCTACCGTAGGACTGTTAGTAGATCTTGACTGATTTTAGATCAGTCCTCTCGCAGCAGTGTTACAGAGAGGGAACAAACCAGCTGACCTTTTGGCCTTGACAGACTATTACGATACCTGCACACCTTCTTTTATCCCTTGGTCAGGGAAGATATGTTTTGTTCTTCTGTTAGATTGGTTAACTCCTCCACTTGTAACAAGACTATTCGGCTTATACAAATTTCGTTTCGGTATTGTTAAAAAAAAAAAAAAAAAACAAACACCCCATGACATGTAAACCACATTTAATGTTATATGTTTACCTGCTCATGTAACATGAAATCACCCATCATCCTCTATGCAAATTTTGTGAACTACTACAATGATGATCAAGGTTCACACTCATCATTGAAGCTGTCATGAGAGAGAGAGAGAGAGAGAGACAAAAAGGGTAGCTCCATTGACGAGCTGTTTCCCATATGTATAACGGTGTAATAATCCGGAGTATACATATATATATATGTACTCTACTCATACTAGTATGTTGATGGCATGGCTAGCTAATCGCTACCCATGTATGTTCAGACTAAATTGCCAGAATTCCGACGGTGAAGTTCTGGCCGTTAGCGTAAGGCGAGGAGGAGACATCGACCGGCCTGGAGGCTTCTGAGCTGCACTTCTCTTTGCGCTCATCCATAACTATTTGCCTGTATCTGCACTCTGTGCTGCAGAATGCTTTCTCTCCCCTGCAAATTTCCATGTACAAAACTATCATCAGCATCAACACTTTCCCTTACAATCACATGTCCACTTTTTCTTAATCCTCAAGAACTATATTTCCAAGAAAGGGCAAATTCCAATATACCTGTACATGTATATGTCTTCGCCTTGGAGCTTCTTCTGGCACATACCGCATGAGCTGAGAAAATCGGCAGCCAGAACTCCGGTGGCCTCCCCAAATCTTGGCGGAGCTATGTGAAAAACGCTGGCCCGGGTACTCTTCATGCTGCTACTTATCCTAAAAGGGCTCCTTTCATCACCTTTTTTGGCATCAAAGTACACCTTCGTGTATGACTTGTTTGGGACATGGCAGGTCACAATAGTATACTCCTCCCAACTCTGCCTCTCTACCTCCTCCAAGTTTTCTTTATATCCAGATGACTTCTTTGGTGAAATGACCGGAATCGGGTTGGATCGGCTCAAATTTCGACTGAATAACGCCTTATTAGCCGGAACATCACCCCGACCATCGCCCGACTTCTCGAGGGCCGCCACGATGCCTAATCCCACCCCACCAAGATCAAAACTTTTAAGCCCTCTTGGAGATTGAGTCTTGGCCTCAAGGTGACTTCTTGGGCTAGTTGTGACGTGGACACCCCTAGGCCGACAACCGGAAACCAATGATCCCGTGAGCATACCGATCACCGGCGTCGATTTTTTTCCCAACATGGTCAGTTAAACCTCCTTCTTTCTTATTCACTAATACAAAGATATCGTATGGCTTGGACAGACCTCAGAACTTGATTCTTGATTTAAGAGGCCTCCCTACTTATGTTTGATGGGAGTTGTTAGACTTAGCCCATGGTTTGGTTTGAACATATGACAACTATATAGTTGTATTTGATGGGATTCAATAGAGCAAAGTTGCATAATTGAACCACTTTATTCTATTATTAAAATTGATTCCAAAGTCTTTTGTTTCTCTTCCAAAAAATGTCAGTTGTCAGTGGGGGGACAATATTTTAAGTAACGTCCATGTCCAATGATTGGGACCCGATCCAAGATCGGGGCCCCACTTCGCCGTTGTCTGACTCAGCCCGAGATTCCGGTGAAGTGACGTCGCCGGAGATGGGGGTACGTGGCGTTTGATCAGAGGGCCAGAATTATCACGTCGGGTGTGTGTGGGCCCCTTGATTGCTTCGATTCTTCTGGACTATTCAGACTGCGGTGGGCCCTGTGAAAGTGATCTACGGTGCCCCTGAATTGTCACTCACAGGGTTCTAGTGTTGTGTCCGCAATTACGAATTTACCCCCCGTGTGTGCATGTTCTACTTTTTACCAAATCTTTTAACTCTTTAAAGATATTATTCCGTTCCTTTTATGAGAGTTTGTTTTTTCTTTTTTTAAATTTTTAAAGAGATTTATAACTTTTTTGAACTAATGTCGACTTTTTATATCAAAAGAGTGCTTTTATTTTATTCTAATTTGTGATTGTAAAAGATGTGATAAGAATAAATAAAGATGCCCGGAGTTGGTATAAACATTTATATTATTTAAATATAAGAGGTAAATCACAATGAGTTTTATCAAATTTTGACATATTTATAAATATTTTTCGTTATTTGATAAATTATAAATATTTTCTGATATTAACAGTCATCCAACAATTAGTCATTTCATAGTCTTTGTTAAGTTTTCATCCATATTTTCTGTAGTTAACTGATCGAAATGCTTTTATAAACCATAAATTATAATTTAGCTTATTTTTTAAAAAAATTATGGACTAAGTGGATAATTTGTTACAATCTTTAAAATTTTGCATCCCCCTCATCCGATTTTTTACTATTATAAACCTGCATCCAGTGATTATATAATTTTATCAAATATCAGGTAGTGTAGATTATATTTTAAATAATCTCTGAAGAACTTGCTTTAATTTACTCTTACATGACAATTTCAATTCATTGAAGATCATTGAATTATAAAATAAAATAAATTACCACGGACTCTCCTGAAGTTTGTTATAATTATAAATATTTTTTAAAATTACAAATGTCTTAACAAATACTCCTTGTGACAGCTCATTATAGAGGATATTTATTATGATATTTATAATTTTTTAAATAATAAAAGAGTATTTATAATTAAGACAAATTTTAAAAAAAAAAACATTGCCATTTATTCTTAGAAACTATGTGTAATGATAACCGAACCTTCTTGTTTCAGATTGTCAGGATCAATGTAGCCACCTCACCCTTCAACCCATGAATCTCCTAGGGGCCAATTGGTACGAAAGAATAATTATTAAGAAACATTAGAAAAAAATAATTGTTGGTTATAATTTTAATAGTTATGTATTAATCGTGGCAAATATTTTTTATTGACCACAATTAAATAAAAACGATATAAAATATAGATTTTCTATCAAGAAAAAATTATTTACCATAGTTAAGAGCCATAATAAATGTTTTAGCCACCTCGCAAATACCATGGCCAACAACCGTTGTATGGCCGTGGTCAATAACTATTTGCAACAGCTATTATGTTTTTCACCATGACAATTAACCATGATTAAATATTGCATTTTTTGTAGTGAAAGAAACGAATGAATTTATGTATGGAACAATGAAAAAATAAATTATATTTGAACATCGTTCATATAAAATTTTTTGCGTGAGTGGTGAGCTTGAGATCTTACAATTGAGAAATCTTGAGTTCCGAGTCCTACAAATGTACGTGTTTAGTCTACTTTTAATAGTAATATGTGTATATTATTTCTTTATTTGCTGTGAAGTTGTTAATTGATTTGAAAATATTGTTGCATTATTTAAAAAAATTAATCGTTCATATTTTATTAAATATGTCGAATTCAATAGTATAATAGTAGTAGTATTGTCATAAATTGCTAATAAAACGTTACGAGCAATTTATAAACATCCCATATGTTATTAAAAAGAATATATATAAAAAAAGTTATTTATTTAGTTAAGAATTAATTTATTGATTAAAGATAGTGACAAAAGTTTACATAAATACCCACACTATACCTGTAATTTGCAAATGAGACGAGTGTTTGTGTATTTGAATGTAACGTTTTCGTGTAATTTTACACTATATATAGAAATGGCAAAAGGGTAATTTTGTTGTGGGTTTGGCGGCAATTGAATGGAGTAGGGCATAGGGATGGGGAGTGTTGTGTCTTTAGGTAGCACATATGATGAATGGTGATGGAGGCGTTGTTGCTATCTGGGGCCCCACCACCACGCCACCTCTAGTTTAGGGTTAGGCCACTGTTCTTCTTTTATTTACATCTGGAGCCCCTCAAATTTCTATTATTCATCTTATTACCAATTCCCACAGTAATCGTTAATTTTTCTAGCTATTGAAACACACTTAGTGTGTGCATAATTTAAATT
Organism: Sesamum indicum; assembly: GCF_026168435.1. Classification (NCBI taxonomy): domain Eukaryota; kingdom Viridiplantae; phylum Streptophyta; class Magnoliopsida; order Lamiales; family Pedaliaceae; genus Sesamum; species Sesamum indicum. The sequence goes on from NC_142661.1 coordinate 16,948,197, forward strand.
TTTTTATATTTATTTAATTAAATAATCATATTATTAATTGATTAATATTAGTAAAATAAATTAGTTTTAAATGTGTATAAATAAAAAAATAAATAATAAAAGAAATAAGTATAATTGAGTGTATTTTAATTGACTTACATTCTGTCGATCGTGGTAGTTATTTTACGGGCCTCACCTTTAATAAATAGTATAATAAATAATGTTTCTCTGTTTTATTTTCATTCCTCTCATATTAAAAATATCGAATTAATTTTTATAGCTTTTGAGCAAAATAACATTATTAGAAATTATAAAATTAATAGTTCATAATTTATTATATGTCAAAATTACAGCATTCAATCAGAAATAAGTTAGAAGTTAATGTATTTTCTCTGAAAAGTGAGATGAAATTTTTGAAAAATTATAATTAATTTTGAGAACATTAACAGATGTGCAATCGGAAATAATTATTACTCATTTATTGTAAGTCAAATAAATATTTCTCTGACCAATTACTTTTATACATTTGAACACGCTAATGCATATGAAATATGTTATGTCTTTTATATTTTTTTATAATAAAAAAATAATTAAGCCTTATAAAATTATAAATTGTCAAATACAAAATATAGAATAAGGGTAAATTACAAAAGACTTTCGTATAGTTTATCATAATTATAAATACTTTATCATCGTTTAAAAGATTATGAATACCCTGTAAAGTTAACAACTGTCTAACAAATACTCTTTATATTGAGTTGTTACGATGGAATATTTATTAAACATCTTAATTTTAGAGGTATATTTATAATTTTTTAAATAATAAACAAAAATTTATAAAGGAAGGCCGTTATACTTTCGAAAACTTATAACTCAACCAAACATCTTACGACACCAGATCTAATCACACGACTAATTTAATAATTTTGAACTCAACACAATATAATAATTAAATCATAGTTATTTTCGAGAGCTGAACTGTCTTATATTTCTTGTTTGAATCAACAATCCCATTCATTAAAAGATTAAAAAAACAAATATCATCAGTTGCTCATATAATTACTTCAATTATCAAATAATTGATTTAAAAATATCTTTATATACGTTTATATTTAGGGTAACAGAATGGATTTATTACAACCACCTCTTCTGAAATTTGGTATAATTACGAATCCCCCTCATTATTTGAAAATTTATAAATACATCCTTCAAATAATTATGTAGCCTCAGATATGAAACGGGTATTACTATTTTACTTTTATTGGCTTTTTTTTTTTTATAAAAAAAGTATATTTCAAAAAATTACAAAAATATGGAGTGGGTAAAATAAATAATTTATAAAGTATATTAGTAAAAATATTTTAAAAAATTCAAAAAATATTTAATTATAATTTATATCTAAAAGGGAATTTTGGTCAGTTCAAATGAAAACCGAACGAATGCTAACAGATTAGATTCATTGCTAGATAAAAGTTAAAATCGAGAATAATACAAAGATATTTATAATTATGTCAAATTTCAAATAGAATAATTATCAGATATAATTTATATTTATAAAGTCTAGAGTAGTAGGCGGTAGGACTAAGACATTCATAGAATTCTTCAATTTTTTATTTTATTTTTTATATATTGTTCCCTGACATATCTGATTCCCCAACATATCTGAAGGAATATGCAATTTTAATATTATAAATTTTTTAAATACATGAAAAATTGAGTTGGCATGATGTTGACACCCATTATATAATTCTTTTTTATTTTATAATAATTAATTTATTTTATTAATAAAATAATAATAATAATATAAAATAATGAGTGAAAATGAAATGGCATATGTCGTGTTGCAAAGACCTAATTAAATATCAGTGCTAGTGGTAGTGGCAATGGTGTTAATAATAAGGTCACTTTCCATATATTGACTTTCATTTTAATTTTCCCTATTTTTATATCTTAGACCCCTATTTTATTTCATTTATTTATTTTTATCTAATAAAATACCAACATTTCAATATTGGGAGTTATATTATTTGGGTAGTTGGTATTAATATTTGATAAATTACAACTATTTTTTTAAAGATTTAATATAATTATGAATACATTTTCGTTGTATAAAAATTACAAATATTTCTTGATTTTAACGTCTGTCTAACAACAACAACAACCTCATTCTGTTAGTTTTATTTAGGTTTTTATTCAATTATTATGATGAACTGATCAAACTATCATTTTAAATTATAAATTATTATTTTAAATATTTTTTAGAACATTCTAAAATATTGTTATAGACTGATATGGCTTATGGATTTACTATACACACCCTCAAGTTTTTTTTATATTTTTTTAGAAGAAAAAAGAAATTTAGTATGAGTATAGTAGTAATTTTCACGGCTATCTAGGGGCTATATAATTATTTTTTATTTGAGGAGGCTATTTGTAAGTTTTCAAACAATAAAAAAATATTCGTAATCATACCAAATTATTTCAGAGAAAATAGGTGTAATTTATCGTTAATTTTTAAATATGTGAGATTAAGACAATCAAATAGATACCAGATTCGATACGATAATATATTAATGAGAACAATAGGTATAAGTTTAAGTATTATTATAATTAAATAAAACAAAATCTATGTAAAACAATTCGATGCCCTAACTTCGTGTCGAGTGTGTATTTCTATTTCAGATTAATTCTAAAAAAAAATTCAAAATAAAAATATAATGTCATCCTTATACATGTGAGGTGCGTGTGCGTATGAAAGACCTAATCGAATCAAAATCAGTACGAAAATTTCTTGAAATAAAATGTATTTCCTCATGAGGTAGGTTATAAAATCGACAAATTTGAATATGAAATCTCTTACAGTAGTGTATCATAACTCAGTTACGAGAAGTTGTTTCGGGCCATTTTGCAATTCAATTGGATTGTAACAACGAATTAACCCTAAACGAATACATAGAGCAGTAGGAGACTCTTACGATCATGTGATCGATGAGGGATGTTATGTTATTCATCCTCTCATGCTTTTGATTAGTTTTTAAAAATAAAAAGGCGATTTACTAAGTCTAAGATGATAATAAAGTATTTTCTTTTGATAAAGATTCGTTTCATTATATTATTCTGTATAGTTAAATGTAAAAATTGATTTAATACATTGATAATTTTAAATCACTCAGTATATTAAAAAAAAATAAATAAACAACAACAAATTAATATAGATGTAAGCTATATAGCCACGTCGACGAGACTCGAACCCATAATATTTTAATTGTAAAGTTGATGTTGGCAGATGACAATTAAATAGTTGCACAAGGCCTTTAATACAATAAATATATAACATACCTAACTTGATTAGATTCCAAGAAGATAGAAAAAATAGTTTCATCAATTGATTAGTAGAGTGGTCCCCCAAAATTGGTACAATATATACATAGTAGTTTAGACTTTAGAGAATATGCAATTATGAGATTCCCAAACATTATTTTAAGTGCAAAGGCTATTGCTAACTACATAGGGAAAGTTAGGTGTAAAGAAGGGGACAATTTTATACATAATAATAATAATAATAATAAAAACTTACCTTCTAACTTTTGGCAATAATTACAACGGTCTCTTTTGAAATTAATGTAATTATATGTAAATTTTTTGTGAGTTGGGAAATTACACTTAGTATCACTGATATTTGTTTCTGTCTAATAAATATATTCCTTCATTAGTCAAAATTTACTGAATTTACTGATATTTGTAAAAAATTAAATGAAAATTCATATTTACCCCCAAATGACTTATTATAAGTTAAATACAATTTTGTTTGATCAAATTACCCTTATACATCTTCTATACGCTAATGCAGGTGATGAGATATATCTTCACCTTTACAAGAGTAGTTTGATTAAAAAAAGATATTTGCTTGACCTGCAATAAGTCAGTACTAAGTCAATTTGGAGTAAATATGAACTTTGATTGAATTATTTTTTTATTATATTAGCAAATTAGGTAAAATTTTTACCAATATAAGGATATATTTGTTAGAAAGAACAAATGTTGGGGTACTAAATATAATTTGTTTTTCAAACTATCAAAAATTTATGCATAATTACACTAAATCTCAAGGAAAGACGATGTACTTATCCTAACTTTTATATGTGATCCAAACAAAGCATCTTGTGTTAAAAGAAAAACAAGAAAGTATATTTGAATTTAGGGTAAATTGCATTTTGTAATATGAACTATACTTATTTTTACACTTCGGTATTTAATTTTTTTTTGTGTTAATTTACCATTTCAACTTTGCGAAATTTGCATTTTGCCATATATGACCCCCCTTTTTTTGTTGATTTTTCTGCCGAAAAGCATGACATGCTGTGTATATATGAAAAACACATAACTCTTAAATATCACATGCGCACTGTATGTGATGATTTTTTTTTGACAAAAACTTGACGGAAAAATAGTTATATATGGTAAAATTCAAAATTTTGTAAAGTTGATATGGTAAGTTGACACAAAAAAAAAAAAATTTAGATGCCACAAATGGTCATAGTTTGGATGACAAAATATAATTAACCCTTAAATTTATTATAGGAAAAATTATATTTATATTTCTTAATCTATGAGTTATTTATACAAACAACTGATTTTTTTTTTATATAATTATAAATACCACTCTTAACAACCAAAAAATGGAATAGTTTGTGTAATGATATTGAAGGATTTCCATATCATCTTATCATGACATTGAAAATGATAAGATAACAATTGGAGTCCTTTAACTGCCAATAACTCCTGCTGATGTTTGAGTGTTTATTTAAATAGTAGAAAATATATGTTTTCAATTTTATATAAATTTTTATGTCAAATAAAAATATATTTGAATTAATTAATAAAATTTTATTTTATATTAAATTATAGTATCAAATCGATATATTTTCAAAATACATATAAATAGACATACTTTCACTTTAATTACTATTTCAAAAACTGAAAAGTAAAAATAAAATCACAAACAAACAGGCCTACAGTAGAAATGATTAATATCATGATGCAATAAATATTAAATTTAATTGATTAACTATCATCCAGCTACTGGGTTGTCATTCGAATTTCTTTTTCTTTTTTTAAAGATACCTGAACATAATTATTGTGTATAACCATTGTTGATATCCAGTATTTTAAAACCCTCTTGAATACGTATATAATTACGTGGCAGGATACGAACCATCCAATGTACGTAGCTTGTACCGATGTATGTTTCTGGAGGTAAACTACAAGCTACATACATCATCCAACTCAACGTTTATAGATTACCCACCATCACAACGCGTCTAAACAGCAGGGTTAAGATACAAACACCAATGACCATTGTAAAGACGCTCCGTTTCAAATCCTAATTGTTAAGAGATGAGCAAAATCTAATAAAGCATTAGACATTAGCGATGCATCGCTGGGCAATTTATAGTGCCTGATGGATGTTTGATTGCTGCACCAGCAGATTTTGTTCATGGAGTTCTCCAGCAGTCGGTTTCTATTGTCCATCGAGAGTTCCAAGTGCCTCCTTCAGAAGTCTCTGTGCTTCTTCTCTTCTCCTGATCACCAGTTTTGGAACAAGAATGTTATGCAGTAGAAATCACATTGAAATTTTACTGGCACACATGACGCAACAATGTATCAAAAACAAACTTGTGCTTTTTGGAGAGAGAGAAAGGGGGGAGATTGGCGAAAATCAAATCTTTTCTATCTAGATAATTGACATGTTAAAGCCTGGATCTTTTCTTAGGACTCTCAACCATAATTTGTAAGTAAACATCCATATTTCACATGATACTGAAACACAATGTATAAATCTCATGCGCTACAGAAGATAATGATTCCAAATAAATTGCAAAGCATGGAAAAGGCAACCTCTTAATGTCCTCCACAGCTTGTCTGCGCCGTTGTATCTGGAGTTCTAGGATATGGATCAGTGTTGCTCTGGCCTGAAAAAACAAAGGTACAACGTGATAAAGCAGAAGCCCAAAGCTAAACTGTGGTCCTCCCAAAAAGTCGCAAAAATTTTATGTAACTCAAGATGACCAAGAATTTATGTAACTAAAGATACTTCACCTGGTGAGGACGCAAAGAATTCAGAAGGTGATGTAAGTTCTTGAAAATAAGAGAAATATCTTCTACTCTTCTAGCATATTGAGATGGCCGCTCAACAAGAACATCAGCAAGCTCCAACAAATGTAGTTGCAATTCTCTGTTAAGTGCAGTCAGCTCTTTCTTGATATCTGAAAGAAAAAAGTCTAATCACATGCCAGGACAACATGCTTTCACCTAGGTAAGAATCAATGCAAAACATTTCCCTGAAGGTGTCAAATACTTTTTGCAACATGAAATAGCAATCAACATGAGCGATGCAGATATTTCTGACATTTGAACCACAACCAAGATACATGAAGTTAGAGACAAACTTTTAACCTTTTTATCTTATTTTTATAATAGAAAGTTATATACTTTATTCAATTACAGGCCTGACATCTGAAATAACACGTCCGTTGAACCAATAAAGAAAATGAGAGAGTATTATGAAAACTCGACAGCTGGCACGCAAATAGGAATGGCAGATTGGTAGTCATAAATGGAGGACTGAAATAATATTTCGACGAGTTCTGGGTCTCTGGTGCTGATATAAATCTGATGAGAATGAAAATTAGTGGAGTTAATGCATCATATAACTTTTATTCATAAAATACTTCGAATGAGTTTGGTCAAATTGACACATTTTTTTGACTGACTTATTTTACACTAAGTACCTTTTGCTATAAAACCATCGTACAATCAAAGCTGGTAGAATAACACCTCAATATGGGTCAAAGCACAAAACAAACACCAGGCAAAAGCTGAAAAGAAACAACAAAATGACTGAGTAATTGACATCTAAATGGTTCTTATATCAGGCAAAAGCTGTAGCAAATACACTTTAAAGCAATATATATCTAAAATATACCAATATTTGGCCCTTTTGGGTACAATTGACGAACACCCTGCTCTTCTAGACCTGGAAGCACATCATCAGTCTACAAGATGGGTAAAAACACAAGGTCAGACCAAAGACTAAATCTCTCATCCTCCTTTGCTGTTGTAAATAAGCAATAGCACACTACAAACTCTAGCTCAAATAATTCAGGCAAGTATGATATATGGGATTTGTATTCAAGTGTCTATGCTGAGAGTTTATGGGCATGAAATGCTAAGTCAAAAATTCTTAGCGATCAAGTAAAATAAACATCAGAAGTTTTATATACCACTAAGTTTCCAGAAGTAGATAGTTGAAAAGAACACATGCAGTGGTATAAATTTCTATTGGCAACTTCCCCGAACATTCTAACCCTGATAAGCTATAATACATCGGCTTTAGATGCTTTTAGATGAGGGCCATCTTTAAATTCTTAGTAACACAAAATAGAGAGTAAAACATGGACATGGCACAGATTCCAGGATCTCATGACTGTGGTCGATCACAATTTGTACCATGAGTTTTATCCATTCTACTGGGAATATATGGCAATGCCACTAAGCATGATTACTGCTTAACATCCCAAAATAATATTCCCATTCCCTACTAGACAAAACTTCTATGAATAAGCAGAGCAGAGCCAAATACTTATCTTCAGGAAGAATTACTGATTAGCAGCAGAAGAGCACATTAGTTCTGATTAAAAGGGGCATCAGGTCAAAACGAAAGATATTCCTAACGAAATTTCGAAAGCTTCTTCACTATAACATGATCAATAATGGTCAACGGTAATAACAATACTATCAGATGTTCTCATAATGACAATCATCAGAAAAGCTCAACAGTGGTTGTAGGCCATGCTTATTGACACACGGAAACATGAAAGGTGATTATCAGGCCACCAAGTGGTTAGAGAACAAGGACCAGGTGCCTCAACAGAATTGCATGCTCACTGATAGTATGTTAATCTAACAAACTACTGCAGCAATGTATTCCATTATCCTGGCAAGAGAGTACATGATTGTCACCCCTATTTGCAATAAGGATTTTATAAAATTAACTAACGAGAGACAAAAGGAAGGACTCAACTCATACAAGTTTGGGGCCAACCATGACGTTTAGAAGGAACACTACAGATCAAGGATACTTATATATTAACTTAATCCTGATGCAGATTTCCATCATAAATAAATGATCCAACCATTTGCAATCTCTTCATTCCATGATATCAACCAAACTGATTGTTCAAACCATTGGTTCCGGATGCCTCCCATTTTCTCAGTCAAATTTCATATACCTTCACAAAAAAAGTCCCTAAAGCTTATTAGAAAGACTAGACTTTAGGATTCAACTGATCTTTCGTGGAGAGCACAGTACTTATACTCTTTGCAGAAGCATGATTTGCTCCAGACTGCAATTGGGACCAAACAACAACCACACATGGCAAGCAAATTGCATATGTCATGTTATGAGTACACAATTAATCCAAGGCGAACATTATTGCCCTTGCCATATGAGTAATTGGGTTCAAGAAAGAACAATAGGGACAAGAACTTTCTAATGCAAACGGAATAACACGCTGTCGTGCATTTTGCTCTTTACTCCTGCTCATATCAATCCTCAAATTCCCATTTCCAAAGGGCAGCCCAACACCCGGTACAAGAAAAAGAACACTTGAAGCAATATCACATTAGGAAACCCAGAAGAGAAACAACTTCAGTAGTTCACAATTCTCATAAGTCAAGTAGCAATAAATATTCCAATACCAAATGCACAACATATCCTACCGTATAATTTGCTCCATAGAGGACGTAAGGGCCTTCGATAGGCGGTGGGGGTGCAGGTGCGGAATCGGGGTCCTTCGAGTACTCTTTGTACAGCCTGTAGTAAGGCGGCGGCGGTGGGTAAGTCGCCGTTGCCATGGGAATAGAACGATTTGCAAATTGATAATAGTATATGTCCCTATTTATAAGTGGTGGTGTCGCCGCCGCGGCAGGTCGTGGTGGTGGATCGGTTTATTCTGAGAGTTGCGACTTGCGAGCGAAGGAAGTAGAGAAGGATCTCTCTGGTTATTTTACGGCAGTCTCATCCGGTTCCAGTTAAGTCGAGGAAAGGTGAGTGCGATTTCTCATGTCGCGTTCCCTTTCCATGTTATATTATAACCAGCGTCTTTCTCATAGTCTTATATTAAAAATGAAATATAATTACGATTTTCTTTAACTATTTCAATATATCGAAATTGGGAAATAATTTAAATTAATATGATTGAAATTAAAGAAAATAAAAAGCGGAGAGAGAAAAAAAAACGAAAAAAAATCTTATATAAGAGAGAAGAGAGAAAAAATATTAAATAAAGTGAAAAGACCGAACAAATACTGTACATCATTTGAATTTCTTTGGGTAAATTGCATAACAATCCCTGTATTTTAGAAAAATAATGCAAAACTCCCTGCGTTATGCTTATAGGTAAAAAAACCCCTGTGTGTTATTTAAGGGGGTAAATTTAGTTATTATATTTAAAACATATTAAAAAAAGATAGTGTTCACTCTTTATTAATAATTAGTAATTTGTGATACACCTTATAAGTGTGCATAGTTTTATAGTAATTACTTAATAAAATTTATCCAAAATGATAAGTTAGTATTAAATTTATAATAAAGTGGTGACAAGAAAAAATGGATACTGACAAAATTAATAATTATCAAAAGATAGTGGAAGAGTTAGATTAATAAATCAAAAAATAAAATAAAATATTAAAAACATATAAAAAAAGACATCAAAAGAATATTCTTCTTTAATATATAGTAGGGATAATTGTGTTCCCCGCCTATGAGATTTAGTGTAATTATATATAAATTTCATGTGGTTTGAGAAATTACATCTAGCACCCCGAGGTTTGCTTTCGTCTAACAAATAAGTCCCTCCATAGTCAAAATTTATTGAATTTATTGATATTAATAAAAAAAATTAAATAAAAATTGTATTTACACAGCTTGACTTATTATTGATTTATTACTGGTCAAATATTTTTTTCCCAAATAAACTACCCTTATAACGGTAAAAGTATACCCCCTCACATGTATTAATGTGTGAAGACGCATGAGGGTAATTTGGTTACAAAAAATTTATTTGACTTGCAATAAATCAGTAATAAGTCAATCAATGGTTAATATATTTTTTTTTTGATTTTTTTATTTATATAGCAAATTCAATGAATTATGACTAATAAAGGAATTTATTTGTTAGACGAAATCAAACTTAAAAAAATACTAAATATAATTTTTCAAACTATAAAGAATTTATATATAATTACGCCAAATCTTATGGGAGAAGAATGTAATTATTGGTCTATAGTATAGATATAGATGCATATTATAGAAAAGGAATTGTGCTAAAATATAAGTAAATAAAGCTCTATACAAAATCTCTTCGATTTCACTAGTGCAAATCAAGAGTGGGCCAACTTTATGAAAATACAGAAGGGTGGACTCCTTTGCAGTGATATGACTGGTTGAGATCTCCCACTTTGATACTGGGTGATTTTATAATTGTAGCCATTGAATTTCTGTGAAAAATATAAAAAAAAAGCCCTATAATTTGGGGTATGTGCAAAATACCACTCCTATAAACCAAAAAAAACAAAAAACTTTTTTTTTTAAATAAAATAATTTATCTTCTTGAAAGAGATGCATTTTACATTATAGGTGACTTATGTATGATTTTAATTAGGATAAATTACAACGACCTACTCTGAAATTTGATATAATTATGAATACCTCTCATCGTTTGAAAATTTACCAACATTTTCCTGATTTTTTTAAAATGAAGCAATTTATTTTCTTGAAAGAGATGCATTTTACATTGTAGGCTACGTATGTACGATTTTAATGGGGTTAAATTACAATGATCTACTATGAAATTTGACATAATTACGAATACTCCATCATTATTTGAAAAATTACCAATACTTTCCTGATTTTAACAGTCGGTCGTCTAATAATTAGCTCAATTCATTAGATTTTTATTCATTTTTTGTGGTGAACTGACCAAAATATCCTTATGGATTAAAAAGTATAACTTTATTTTATTATTTAAAATTTTTAAATTTTTTTATGAACTAAGTGGATATCTTTTTTTATAATTTTTAAATTTTTTTCATCCATCCTGATCGATTTTTTCATAAGTTTTTAAAATACAGTAAGGGTAAAGTTGACAATTACATACCCCCATCCAAGGATTACATAATTTTATCAAACATCAACGAGTATTTGTAAATTTTCAAACAACGAGAAAATATTCATAATTATGATAAACTTCAGAAAAAATTGTTGTAATTTACCTTTTTAATTAATTTTGTGAATTGCACACACATTATTGCAGCATCACTTGGTGTACAACACGTGTTTTATGGAGAGGATCCACGTGCGTAACTGAGAATGATGCCCTTTATATGATGCAAAGACATCCATTATATAACATGAATTTAGTGGATTTATACGATGGAATGAGAAAATAGTGTCATAGAAGATGATTACAAAGACATATCCATAAACATTCACTACACTACCAATATTCTTATTATATAATATGATCATTTTTCATTGCTATTAACGGCACAAATTAATAAGTCCCAAAGTCTCATTTTTCTAATGAAATTGTGAAACTTATAACAATTAAAATAAATAATACTTCGTGCAATAAGTACAATTTGAGTTGCACCCCCCTTAATGGAGGGGCTTTTAGTCCAATCAATCCACAACACGTGTCTTGTTAGGAAAAGGAGGCCTGTCTTAACATTAGAATATTTTGATTCATCTATGTAGATTTTTATAAAATTTTGTGCGAGAAATGAAAAAAAAATGGATTTATAAATTGACTTGAAATTGTAGTAAAGAAATTTTATTTTCAAATTCATATTTATAATTAAAGTAGAAGGAGACGGAAGTCACAGTTTCAAAAAATACGAAAATAATTTATAAAAGAAATATTATAAAAGAAAACGAACAAAAAACGTGCTTTCTAACTGAATATGCCTGGGAAGAATAAATCCAAACATAATGCTTCAATTCTGGTTACTATTTTGTCTCTCAACTATGATATAAAAATACAAGCCTACAACTGCGCGTAGGGACACTGTTTAGTGTTTATCTTACAGTAGACTACAAAACGTGCTTGTTTCACAACGCGACAAAAGGACCACAAATGAAGGCGACAACAGCGTTTTTGCGTGGCTCCACCACTTATAGAATAGCAGTAAAGCACGAGGATCAGCATATCAAAATCGCATTTCAAATCCATGCACCCAAATGACAATATATATATTAGTCATTGCGTCAGGAAGTACTTGTATATTTTTAATCAATACATGTTTAATGGGGTATTTGTTAGAATTTTCAAAAATGATTTTCAATTTCTGATTTCAAAAAATATATTTTTAAAATATTTAGGATACTAATTTTTGTCTATGAAACTGCTATGAAAGAGTAATTTTAAATTAAAAACTAGAAGCACTTTAAAAGGCGCTTCTAGCTATTTTGATTTTTTAATAAATAGATCTAAAATTCTTTTGGACTAATTCACTCTCATCTTAAGAATTTTAATTCAAATTTATCATTTCTAATTCAAAAATTTTCATCGAAAGTTGATGTTAGAATTTTAAATAATTTGAATAATTTAATAGTAATAGATTTATAATTTCACATATTGAATATTTTATATTCTATATTATCTGATATTATTTCAATATTATAAAAAAAATTATAAATTAAATTATAGTGATTAATTACTAAAAAAATATTTTTTTTGGGTAACCATGCAAGTTTTTTTGTTGTGTTATGAATGAATAATTATATTATTTGGTGGGAGTGTTTTTGAATGAACCATTTAATTTTTTTTAATAGTATTCAATATTTTAATGATATAAATGACAAATATTTGAAAAAAAATAAATATGAGATATACTAATTAAAATAAAATTTATTATTTTATAAAAAAATATTAAAATTAATAAAAAGCAAGTGCAAATATTAAGTAAAAATAGTATCTCGTTAACATATGGAAACAAAAATAATTTTAAATCAATTAAACATGTTTCGAGTTTCAACTGCGATTTTTCTCCAAACACAATTAAATTTAGCTTTTTATCTATTTTTATATTTTTTTACAAACACTATCAACTTTTAGTTCTGGTACAATTTTCAATTTTTTCTATAAAAATCACTTCTCTAAAGATAAAAGTTTTTGCAAACGCTTCCTAAAAGCTGATAAAGTGATTAATACATGATACTGGTTAAAAGATTGCATGGACTATTTGAAATAAATAAATAATTATATTTATATAAATATTTAAAAGTATAATTGATACTTTAAATTATGGTATGTAGTAGCACAAACCTCCAGAACTGTCTTTATATATATATATTTATTTATTAATATAGATATTAAAGGAAAGGGTTTATAGAGTTGCAGGCGAAGAATACTAGAACGGTTGTGAGAGTTATTTTAAAATTTTTGAGAAAATAAATTTCACATTTTAAAAGTGGTTTGAGAGTAAACATTTTTAAAATATATTAGAACTATTGATAACTAATTAAATATAATTAAACAAAATCCTCATTTATAATAATATTATTTACTATAATATGACTTTGTAAGTTTTTTCTTTCATTTTCTAATTAAAAATAAAAGAATAGAGTGAGAAGTAAATATACACCCCCCCCCCCCCCCCAACCCAAAGTGCCTCGTTTGGCATGTGGTATAAGGACAACTTCTGGAAGTGTTCTCACTTCTATAATTTATGTATAGGATTTAAGAACGTGCATGATTGTGACAAAAGCGTGCATCTGGACAAATTAAAATCGTGGTGGCTCTATCTGGATAAGATCCAGGGATGTAGATACTGATTTTTTTATTTTTTTGCATAATTGAGTTTGGTGGATAAATTAGCCATTAAATACCTCTTCCCAATATTAGAAAGGGTAAATTATATTTATCGTTTTTCAAATTTGACATAATTATAAATATATTTTTTTTATTTAAAAAAATATAAATACCTATTAAATTTAACTTTCGTTTCACAATGAGCTTATTGTATTTTCATTCGATTTTTATGAATTAATCAAAATATCATTATAGATTATGCATTATAATTATATATATTTTAAAAATATTTTAATAGACTAATGTGTCCTATGAATAATTTATTTTACATACCCTCAAAATTTCTAAAATAGTTTATTTTTAAAAAAATAAAAAATAGTAATTATGACCTTATATTTTAGGGATTACATGATTATTTTTTATTTAATTCTTTAGATATTAAAATAATATTTATAATTATATAATATATATAAAAGCCGTAATTTATCCTATTATAAATTATAGAAGAAAACTAAAAAATATTGAGATGGAGAAATCGCACCTCGCCAGAATGACAACTTTGGTTGTCAAGAATTTTTGAGACTTAAAACACTTCCAATTATGAGTGCGTAAAATTGTTTGTGGGCCATACGTACGAACTTCATTGTTGAGGCATTCATGGCTTTCCTCGAAAGAAGAAAAAGAAAATAATGTAAGAATATTTGTTAAATCATTGAGTTTGTGAGTGAAGAGTCTTTGTATTGTCATGTCACCATCATCTTTCCTCGGAATTTCTTTTTATTTTCCAAATAAAATTATATTTAATATGATAAAATTTAATTCGAATTATATTATCGATATTAATCGAGAGTAGGAATCACATCATTTGGAATAATCACAAAGTATGATTTTCGACATTAATATTAATGAAATATGTTAATCGAGGGAAGTGAATATTACATCAGTTGTGGTAATTGCAAAGCGTGATTTCCGCCATCAATATGAATGAAAAGTATTAATCAAGATACACACATAAAAAAATATATTTATAAATAATTTATAAATATATTGATACTTATATAAGTAGCACATATGTTAAAATTTTTAATATTTCAATGCAATAAAAAAATTATAATAATATTATTGTCTTATATCTATAAAATTAAGATAGTATTATTTGGAATACATATATTTTAATATTTTAAAAATTTTAATCGAACCAATCCCGTCCAATCCAACAAATCACGGTCCAAAATTTTCTTGATAGGATGAGTCTGGATTTTGGCAAAACTATCTCGTTGCCATCCCTAATGACTACAATGTATAACTCAAAAGCTATATGATAAGCTACCAAATATACATAATCGCGAGCATTAATTAAAAGTTAAGAATCATATCATCTACAATAATTGAGAAGTGTAATTTCCGAAATTAACATTAATAAAAAGCATCAAGTGGAGTACTGATGGTATGACGACGACCTATAATTACTCAAGTGATGTAATAAAAAGTGAAATGAAGATGACAGTGGTGGGATTATAAGTACAAAAATTCAATAACAGATTCTTTATAAAGTGAAACATTACAAAATTTGCACGTTATGTACCATTTTTGGAACTATTACACAATCTTACGTCTTCGATATAGAAAATGAATAATTAAAAAAAATAACGACCAACAATAATTTAAAAATAAAAATTAAAAGAATAAAATATAAAGTCGATGGTCACACTAAAATAGTTCCATCAACTTTATGAAAAAAAATTTAAAAAAAAAGGATCAGTAATTCCAGTAGCAAAATTTTCCGGAAGGTTCTGACCCGAACTTCAGAAACTCCAAAGCTCCGAAAATAATAATTCCTCGTTGTTGTCTGGCCAATAATCGACGTTGGGCAAAGGTGGTGGCATCAAAAAATCGCCGGAGAAATCATCAAATCCCGGAAATAACCCGAAATCCGTGACGTTATTCTCTGTGCCCGTGGTCAGGATCTGGTCCAGAAACGCATTATCCAGGGGTATATTAGTAAATTCCATGCCCGGCTGAGCCGTTCCATCCGATACAGAAGGACAAGGCGACTCCACATGCTGTAATAACTCCGAAGACGACAGGGAATCCGACTGCGAATCCAAGTTATCGATCCGACCCGAACTCCGAGACCCAGGTTCAGAGTGCGCGAATCTGGCCGCAGCAGCCTGGATCTGCGAGGGAGTCATGGAGCGGCCGTTGAGTATATCCGGCGGGCTGTCGGGGAAATTGAACTTGGCTTTCCTGCCACGGAGGCAAAAGAGTGCGGCGTCGAAGGCACGCGCCGCCTTCTCCGCCGTGTCGTAGGAGCCCAGCCATATCCTCGCCCTGCTGTTGGGCAGCCTAATTTCCGAAACGTATTTACCCCACTTGCGCTTCCTGACGCCCTTGTACTTGCAAGAACCTTCAGAAATCCTCTGTGTCGCGGCGGAGGATGACGGCTGCTGCTCCCCCTGATTAACCAATGATTGCAACATATCAAGAACTTCAACTTCTTGATTAATTTAATTTTTTCTTTTTTGTTTTTTTAATTTTTTTTGGGTTTTTCAGTTTATGGGGAGCGTAGAGAACGCAGCTGAAGATGGGTAGAAATGGCGGCTTGGGCGAGTATATATAATTGACCTGGAGGGGGGGGGGGGGAGTGAGGAGTGGCGTGGGTGGGAGGGTGCAACGAAGAGGAGTGCGTGTTGACAGAACAAGCAGGGACACGTGGGGGCCAAAATCTGGATAAGTAGTCCAAGGGTTGTCTGGTGGGTACGCGGTAGAAGAGAGCACGCGATGGAATTGGAGTTCCTCGTGTACAAATTGAGATGGGACGAGGAAGGACCATATGTACAACCACGCTTTTTGCTTTATTATTTTTTTTAGTTTTTGGGTCATGACGCTTTTTGCTTTACTGCTCGTTTTATTATAAAATTTGACGAGGTAACTGTGTTGTCTGAACTACAGCACAAAGGGTCGTATTATAGAATCTTGTCCGTACCAAATATTTTTCACAGTCAAATTAGTGTAATAAATTGAAAAATATTCTAAAGACATTCCAAATGTGTGTGATTATTGTTGTGGCATGTCTATTATATGTGAATAGTTCGTACGAACTGTGAGCTAATTTTATTGTATTTGAAAAATTAAAATACAAAATAAATTATTATAAATAAAAACATATAGATTAAAATATTAAAATGAGTACAATCTCTATTTAATTTTTCAATTTTTCTCTTTAAAATATATTTTTAATAAATTTGACAAATTCAAAAGGTAATTTCTACGTAGATCTCCTTTGGACTTGGATTTGAATTTTTATAATATTAATTTGAGGACTCACACTTGTAATCCCGAATTAAACAATATAGTTTTGACTTAAAATTTGATGATTTGAAAGTGGATGCGCTACTTGAATCTTCTTGAAAAGATATTTGAATACTTGTAATGATAATTCGAGGACTTAACGCCTGCAATCCTGAACTAAAAGCTATAACTTGTGACGTACCTTTGACAAAAAAGCCAATCTCCACCTTAAATGCCTTTGAATATTCTTGAGCTCGAAAAACTTTGTATAGAGGATTATTTGGCATTCTTATCTTGTTTTGCTCTTCGTTCTCTTTCTCTGTGTTGAATGAGGTTCAAGGACCCGTTTATATAGGTGTCAAAGAGGTAGAATTGTGATGCACTTGACCACCTTCTGTATTATCTCTTTATAATTTAATTTAATTTAATTTAAAGAGATAAATATATTATATATTTGAAATGATATGATTGGTCAAATTGACATTATCTCTTTAATATTTGAATTTTTTAAAGAGTTAATACCACAAATATTTATTTTGATTTGATTGGAGCTACATGCAATTGCTCCACATGACGTGGTTTGATTGGTTGGAATTTTTGACTGCGAAGCATCATTTAATTGGCCGAAATACTTTATTTTGACACTTATCGGTCATTGATTTAATGATAAAAAATATATTAAAATATAATTAAATTGACTATTTATATTTACAATTAATTTTAGTAAATTTTAAAATATAAATAGAAAATTGATAATTAATATATTATTCGACATTTGTATAATTTTATTTGGGTACACAATTCATTTGTCTACGCCAACAAGAGAATATGCTATTAGTGATAAAATATTAAACAATAATTTTAAAATTATCGTAAATATTGTGAAATTTTTATCTTGTCACTATATAATTTTAGTGGCAAAGTTTATGTATAAAGTTGTAACTAAATACAATTAGTGGCACATGTATTGTAACAATAATTTATTGTTACCTAGTCGTCATTATACAGTGCCGCTAATTGTATTTAGTGATAATTTTGTGCACATTTTCTGTCCTTAATTCTTGCTCGTAATATTTATTACAAAATATATATTAGTAAGTATTCAAATCATGAAATTCATTATTGTGATAATTCATATACTCCAATATATTCTGAATCTATGTATAAAACATTCAGGCTGTACCAACCGAATCTAATTTAATTTGAAGTCGAGCATGTATGGATCAATCACGACCATACGACGAAAACTGCATCAGTAGTTCACATCATGACACGGTACAATTCAGCCGTACTTGTAAATATATGATCTCCATACTTAACTTTTGTTATCCTAACTATACTCACGAGCATAATTTCTATACAACCTTACTAACTCAAGTATCAAGATATTATAATTAGGGTTTTTCCAGTACTGTTATCACGAGCTATATTTTACAAAGTTATTTTTAAGTTTCTTAGAGATACTCGGACCTAATCCACAATTATTTATACCTTAAGAACTTAACGAGTCTGAACTCGGATAAGGACTAACTCAATGGTTCCTGAATATGTATGTGAGAACAAAACATAAATAACTTCTCTTTCAGAATTTCGTATTGGATCGAGAAAGAATCTTGCTAGCACGATCTGATGACACGTTGAATGTCGTTCAATCCCAATTACTTATTTACGAGAACTAGTGTGAATCTAATGATTTTTTGAAATTGTAAATTGAAAAATTAACAATATGTTATATTTAAAATATATAATTTAGGAGTGTTCAATACAAACTCAAAGCCCTTTCGCAACAAAGTCGTTTTGTGGGGGCTTGACGGGACAATCATACACGTTTTGAAGTAGAATGTTTGTGACCTCCGGTGAAGACACTCAAGTACAGTCACTTGCAGTCTCATACGTCGGATTCTAATCAACGACAACTCATATCATAACATATTTATTTTTAGTATATGATCAATTACACAAAAAATAGAAACCTATAATTCTAATAATAATTATGATTTCACTGGTTATGAAATAAAATCATCTTAAATAACTATTATTAATCACGATCAAACAAAAATCGATACAAAAACTTGACTTATTCACCAGAAAAATTGTTTTTGCCATGGTTATGAGCCATGACAGATATTTTTTTCATGACTTTTAATCACGAAAAATGTATTGGTCATACCCGTAAAAACTACAATCAACAAGTGTTGTGTGGCTGTAGTCAATGATTTTTTTATTATGACTATTAATTTTTAATTATGACAATTAACCATGATTAGATATATTTCTTGTAGTTTCCAAGTTAAATTTAAATGATCAAACGTTTTGATTGTGAGACATAGGCGATAAGGGTTTTGTGAAGTTCGCCAAACGACCGGCAAGAATTCTACATAATAGAAGGTTAAAATTATAATGCAAAATAAATGTCTAATAATTTAATCCTTGTTTCTTATGTTGTGAATTTTTTAAGCATGGGTCACTAATCTTTTTAGTATAGAAACCATCCTAATTATTATTCTAATAGACGAAACGTGTATAGTATGGGTCACTCTCAAAATCAACAAAATTATTTAGATCCTTATGATTTGTGTGTATCCACGGATTTGAATTTGAAAAAATAATTTTTGAAAAGAAGTATTAAATGATTTTATATAAAATTCATTATTATTTCACGGAAAATAATTCAAGATAAGAGTCGAAGAATTTGAAATTCTTCCTTATCTATATATGAAATTGTCCAAATAATTTTAAAAAGCTTGTTTTTAAAGATTTGAAATTGCCCATCAACCCAAATACAATCTAAAAAAAATGATGTTTTTAAATACCAACACGACCTTTTGCTTCAACGGCAAGGCTGAAGTCTTGAAATTTTTCATTAGAAAGAGGTTCTAGATATAAGTCCTACACGTATAAATTGATAGGATCTTCAGTATTTTGATATATTATATTATTTATCCGATAGTTTCTTAAGAAAATTACAATCCGTCTATTTCTTGGGATAATATTTTTTTCCCATGTAAAGTTAGAATACTAGAGAAATCATAGGATTAAAATCCTAGAATACTATTCTCCCCTATTTTGCTATTTAGAAATAAAATGAAAGTATTATTACTATTATTTATTTAAAGCAAAGGGATTTAAGTTTGACGTCATACACATGATCATCCCCATGTCAGCGCGGTTAGAACCTCTTGAAAGCACATCACTCTCGCAGCCACTCACACCACACACACACACACACACGGGGTGTCTCAATTCTTGAATCGAAACCTCTTAATTATAGAAGCAAAAGTTGGACTAAAATTGCAAGAATTCAACACAAATAAATAAAATTTTTGGTATTCAGAAAAGTCGCACTGTAATTCCATCATATAAAACACATTTACTTGAATGGGAACATTTTGACTGGGGAAGAAAAAGGGTGGAAAAGGGCAGACAGCGCACAACGATGAGACTCCGCGACATCAGCGCTGCCTTTCTCTGAACTCTTTACGTCATCCGTTGGGGTTTCCATCACCCACTCTCCCAACCAAAAACGCATTTCCCATGCATAAATATGGAGATGTAATGCTGTTATTTTCTCTACTATTTGGATTCACAGTTTTAAATAAAAAATTTAAAATTTGTCAAATAAAGTGTTGATGTTAAAAGTAATACTATCGTACTAGCTATTTTGAATAGATATTATAAATTTAAATAGTATATAAATTTTAAATTTGTTTTTTTTTTCTTTTAATAGTGAAGCATCATCTTTTTAATTAAAATAAATTTATGAGGCTCCGATGAAAATAAGTAACATGTTGTTTGAGCAATTGCACACACCATTATTTGAAATTGTTCATAGGAACAAACATGTGTCTTTACCTAGTCATTTATTTGAGGGGTTTATAGAATGAAAAGATTAATACCTCGAAGCATGATAAGTGTTTTTCGACGATAATATTTCATGATCTTTATTCAATGACAAAAATATCAAATGTTTGTATGATTTTATCAGTTAATGAGATTTTTAGATGTCAATCTCACAAGCGGAGTGCTGGCAAGTGGTTCACTGATGATTAGAACCGGAACAAGAAATCTTCTTCTCCTTCTTTTCTTTTGCTCCATTTAAAAAAATTCTTTATGTACTCATTTCTAAGTGAAAATCTGAAGTGGTTGTGATTAGTCCTCTGTGGACCGGCCTTGGTGGTCCTATTTGGATTCTGAGCAACCATGAGAGGTTGCTGGCCTTGGTGGCTGTAGGCTTCTCTCTTCGGATTTGGCTCCTTGAGCCAACCCTTTTTCTGTTTCTGTTTTATCTGATATATTTTTGTAGATATTAAATACTTATATATATTGTAATTCTTAGATTTTTAGATATATTTGTTGATTCTGTAACATTGGTTTGTATAAGAATTTTCGTAACCCTCGGTCTTCTGTAATAGTTGAATAGGGTTTAATCTTTCCTTATAGCATAATCAATGTCCATCTCATTCCACACTTTATAATTATCACATCTTAACTAAAAAATATCACTCTCCATATCAAAAGAATTCATAGGTTAAAATACTACAATACCATATACATGCCCATATTACAAAATATAAACAACAAAGTATTCACTGTCGTCGATGCGAGATGAAATATGTATAGGTAAGGGGAAAATGTAGGTGCAGAAAGAAAGATTTATATCTCGGAGCATGATAAACTTTTGCTCACTACTTCTCATGTGCGCTTCTACAGTAAAGATCAAAAGCAGTCATGTGATCAGTCATGATTACGGCTTATCTTATGTCCGCTCTGATGCGAAACGACACGACAGAATTACTCGTATGGTAATCTCTGCCCACGGCTTACGTTATACTCACAGTAATCCTAATTTTTTTACATACAGAAGCCCTCTGTAGTTAAGACGCAACTATAACATCAATCAACTAAAAAATTTTAGCCAAAATCATTTATCCAACATATACATGAATAATTATGATTGTTTTAAATTGCAACACACACCCTATTTTTTTTCCCTCGTATTATTCAGATTATTTCCACGAAATTCATGTATTAATTTCAAGTTTAGAGTTGGTTGTTGACGCACTTTACTTGAAAATTCTTTCTTTTGTCAACTTTGTGTCCAAATCATGGTTTCATTTACTAGCAAGAATCCATGGTCCATACTTAGACACTTTGAACTTCTTTCCTTCTCAGTCAAACATCTTATCATCGTCTTAGGCCTCCGCGCTTTTTTGATCTTTCCCGACAATCTTGCGCAGTTTGGTATACTATCAACATAACTGCTGCTTCTTTGTACTTTCTTGCATTCCCGTTTTGCCACAACGACTACATCACTTGAAATGACCACCATGTCTTTCTAAATGATAATGATCTATATGCTACATATACATTCATTTATATGTAATTTATGTACCATAAGTCGAATCACATTCGATGCATATACGTAATTTAAAGTTATATTTATTTAAATAAATAATTGACAAATATATTAATTTTTAAAGGATATTTGATAGGAATAAAATATTGTATTAGTCCATTAATATTATTATGTTTAGATATATAGATGATAAAAGATATGGTTAAATTGTTAGGATATATTGTGTTTAGTATTTAGGATTAAGCCAACTGGCACAAAATCCTCCTTTTAAGGAAGATGTTGTACTGGCACATTTGCACGATATCTAGTGAAAATGTAGAAATAAAATGACAGAGAACAATTTCAAGAAAACTTCAACTTCCTACGCTAAATTTCTGGAGCTCCATCTCTGCTCGAATTGGGATAGCCATTTTCTAACTTTTGATCATATCACATAGTATTCATCCCGCTACTGAAGGACTTCTAAAGAATCACGATTTTATTTAATTATGATTAATCATAATTTTTAGAGTCCAGAGAAATTTAATAAAGGAGAATGATTTTAAGTTAGAAGAAGCAAATATTTTAACTTTGATTTAATTCTGAAAACGAAAAAGAGATATAAGTCAACACACATTTTGTATACCAAATTAATTATTATGGGCGCCTTCTATTTAATCAATCGTACTAGATACAACGACACATTTGAGACATTAAAGTTGATGTAAAGTTTCATCGGCACATAAAATATTGTCTCAACTACAGTATGATAACATCAAATAAATTGTCAATAAAATTTTTTTCTGAGTGGTGAGATTTTGAGTTTTATGGATGTAGGTTGGTAGTCTATTTTTAACAGTAATTTCTTGTTTTTTGTTTACTTTGAATATGTTAGTTGATTTAGAAAATCGATATATTCAATTAATATTTGAGTTTGAATGTACTGATATAGCAATAAACAATATATATACTAATATAAATTTTTTATCTATATTTACAAACTTTGGCTAGTGACATCGACGCATCAATTTGTAAATATGATAATTATATCTCTAATTACATCATTTTAAAAATAAATTATAATTATTATTATTTTTTTTAATAAAAGTGACTTCGCGTCAATTTATCGCTATTACACCAATTCTATTGTCATGATGATAATGTCTTAAGTTATTTTTTTAATATTTGATTTGTTGGTTTACAAATTATATATTTTATTTATAATATATACTTTAAAATGTATAAAGTTAATTATTATATACAAATAAAGACGATGTGCCATGACAGCTCGCTAGTACCTATACTATATATTAAGGGAGAGCACTTTTTTTGTGTCTCCTTATTTTTGGTATGCTTTTTTTTCTTTTCTACACACTAACTTCCACATATTCCCACTATCTAAAAGTGGTGAAAATTATTTTTTAAAATAGTAATTTATTTTTAACTAATATATTTTTCTCTTTCTCATACTTTAAATATTCTTTTATAAAATTATTTATTTTTTATAATAATTATTTTCATATTATCAATCTTTTATGCACATGCGTTGAATGTGCCGTGTCCAACCAGTATATATAAAAAAATAATAATAAATAAACTAATTTTAAAACCCTCATATTTAATCCGACCCGACCCAACTCTAGACCAAGTTACCAACCTTAACTATATGTCAACTCCCACATTCCACAATTAAGGCCCAATAACCATTGGAGCCTCCAAATCAAAATGGGTATTGCCCAGAAATTCAACTGTCTTTATCTGGAGCTCCATCCAAATCAAATGCTCCATTTCTAGAACCCTCTTATCCTTTGCAGAAAACCCCCTCTGCTGCAGAACTTTCTAGGGTTTTGTTATCCTCTTTAACGAACCCATCACTCCCACTTCAACACACAATCTCACCACTCAAAAATTCTCCAACTTTTCACACTTCGCAATCAAACATCACACTTTCGAGGTACTGCAATTTGCTTTTCCTGCTTCCTTATCATGAGCTGTTTCTTGTTTCTCGTTATCTGATGGGTTCTTCTATTTTCTCAGAGGCAAGAAAATGGCAACTGTACAGCTTACTTCCGCGGCGTCTTCAATTTCAGCGAAACGGTTTGTTTCATTTGAAGGGCTAAGAGCTTCGAGTGCAGTAAAGGTCTCGTCTTTTTCACCTCTGAAGCAGAATGGGCTCTCCTTAAGGTCGTTTCGTGGCCTTGTTGTTAAGGCTGCTACAGCTGTTGCCCCTAAGGTGTAATTTCTTGCAGTTGATGTAGTAATCTATCCAATAGTTCAACCTTTTACGTTGGTTTTATTCTCATCTTTATCTTTGTCCGATTGAATTTGCAGCTTCTATTGTTTTGAATTTGATGTTCGTACTATTGCTGGTGATTTGTCGTACCTATTTTAGGTGTCTAAATGAATTCAGTGACTCAATATTGGATCTCATTGCCCCCCCCCCCCCCCCCAACAAAACAAAAAAAAAAAAAACTCTTTTTTGTGCCCTATTCTGCTAGTTCAGATTCATTTTTGTTAAACAAAGATTGGCTCATAGAATAGATTTCCGAGTTGCAAGAAATATGTTGAGAATATGAATAGTTATCTTTTTGAAAGATTGAGGTATCTTTTATTTTTTCTTAATGCAACATGGCTTCGGCGTGTGTTTTCTGCCATTGGAGTCCTACTTTTTTCTTTGTTCCATATGACATTTAATTTATGGGTGTATGCATTTCGCATAAATGGAAATTGAATATGCATTGCTGTTGTAGATTGGTTTGGTCCTTCCCACCCTTGATTCTGAAATTCTAACTAATTGATATCATATTGACTGTGGCTCAAGATTATAATTCTTTGGTTCTAGTATCTGTTTGAATAAGCGATGCATTGAGTTTATTGCTTGTGTATTGATGAAGAGGCTCGTGTTTTTTTTTTGTGCGCGCAAATGAAATTACGCATTTTGTTCATGGTTTGCGTTTTTCAACCTTGTCAGTATACTTCTCTGAAGCCATTGGGTGATAGAGTGCTGGTGAAAATTAAGACGGCGGAGGAGAAGACTTTGGGTGGTATCTTACTACCGACAACAGCACAATCGAAACCTCAGGCGGGTGAGGTAGTTGCTGTTGGAGAGGGTCGAACAGTTGGAAAGAACAAGGTGGAGATTGGTGTGAAGGTATTATCAGAACTGAATGCATTTTGATGTCGTGTATATGCTTTTGATTAGTAGATTGACTTACTGGATGATACCTATAGACTGGCACCCAAGTGGTGTACTCAAAGTATGCCGGGACAGAAGTGGAATTCAGTGGATCAAGTCATCTCATCCTTAAGGAGGATGATATTGTTGGTATCCTTGATACTGATGATGTGAAAGATATGAAGCCTCTGAATGACAGAGTTCTCATAAAGGTTGGTCGTGTCTTTCTTCTTCTGTTTCTAATCTATCTCTATGCTTGCCTGGTGATCTAATCCAATCTCATGGAATTTCTCATTGATGCTGCGAGAATGGAGTCAGTGTTTTTCAAGACTTAAATTTTTCTTTCAGTTTATATGTCTAAAAGTTGTTCAAGTTGAATGAATTAATATAAAGCAACGACTATTTGGGAGTAAAAATTAGCAATATCGTCTTTGTATTTTCTGAGCTTGAACATTAGTGCATGCTTTTTATGGGGTGTCTATGCTATGTGATATCTGGTGGGACAATTGTTCTTTCAGGTTGCTGAGGCTGAAGAGAAAACGGCTGGCGGTTTGTACCTAACAGATGCAAGCAAGGAGAAGCCTTCAATTGGCACGGTAAGTGATAATATTTTCTGATATCTTTCTTGACTAACATGAGGACCTCTTCTCTGTATCTGTCTTTCTTTGTGTTCTCATTTTTTTTTCCATCTTCAGCCTTCTAGTTGGTTGAAGCTTGGAGAACTATGAAGCATAATACACCTACCCAATGGTTACTCCTCATTGATTGCAGGTTGTCGCAGTTGGGCCTGGTCCCCTTGACGAGGAAGGCAACAGGAAACCATTATCAGTTGCTCCAGGAAACACAGTTTTGTATTCGAAATACGCTGGCAATGATTTCAAAGGTGCCGATGGGTCGGATTACATAGCACTGCGGGCCTCAGATGTGATGGCTATCCTTTCTTAGCTGGTGTTGCGTCTGCCCTTTTGTTCTGCATCTTCAATAGCTGGAAAAGGTTATAAGCAAATACATTCTTGTAATTTAGACTTGACATCTTTCTTGTAGCTGTGTGAATGTAATCCGTCTAATGATTATTTTCCATACTTGCTATTGGCTTAAAAAATAATACAGTTTCGAGAAACATTTTCTTCCATTACCACTTGGATCCATGTTTTTAACCTTTACAATTTCTAACAGTATCAGGAAAACTAGTATTGATGCAAAATGATAAGATAGAAAGAAAGGCATCTGCTACAATGTGCAACCAGTAAGCTGCTGTAGTCGTTTAAGAAAAGAGAAAGCGTATATCAATGGAGAGAGAGATATAGAGAGATCAACTTTCGTGTATGCTTGCATGCGTCGAGCCTGGTTAGGCACCATTAAGAACACCCATCCGTTATGGGATGTCTTGAATTCAAATATAGTTGGGTGTTCAATTGTGATGTATACCCATGTTATATTTTTTTTTCTTAGTCTACTATTCCAGATTTCTCTTTTACTTTACTTTTTTATATTTTTTTTTCACAAACTTTTATATTTTTAATAAATTCATCGTTTAATTTCTCTTTCTCATTCACTCTGCATTTCTATAGTTCTTTTCTTTACAAACTTATTTGTTCTTTTTATCTCATATTACTGTCCTCTTTTGTTATAAAATATGGCCCATGACCTTATTGATAGGCTTAAACTTAGAATTGTTCAATCCTCTCACATGGATGGCTCTGCCTACTCCATCTCTTCGGTCTATTTACTAGCTCACCCGCTCTCTCCACTCAACCCATTTGCCCGACTCGATCTGTCTTATATTTATATCTCTTTCTGCAAAACCCTAACCCTAATTTATTTACCCTTGCCCCTCGTTTCTTCCACTGGTTTTCCCTCTCTGTTGATTTTCAATCTCTTCTTGGTTTCTTCTCCACCATCTCCCTCCCCCCTCTCTCTCAGAATCAATCTTTCTCTCTCTGATTTCTAAGCCCTACCTCTATAAATACCTTTGGAAGTTTTGGATAAGAATAATAGATTAAGAAATATTCTTCTCTTTTGCTTTGATTAAAGAGGTTCTTTGTGAACTCATTTTTGAGTGGAAATCTGAAGTGGTTGTGATAGTTGATTTTACTTTTATTTTTCGGATTCACTGATGGTGGATATACCTAGTATTTTTTATATGCCACATATGGCAATTACTAGTGTGTGTAAAAAAACTTATACACACGCAAAGACACACTATTTTATACTAGTAAATTTGTTTAATACTATTTTATCTCTTAAAATTCATATAGTTCTTTACACTAAAACTCCCAAAAGTTGGAAATAAATTTTGATCTTGGGAAAAGTATATTTTGAATTATATTAACCCATAATTCAAGTCATAGGACATTATTGTTATTTCTGTAGTAATGTGTAACAAATGTTAAAATTTTTATGGGACATAAATTAGGGAGATAGACAAGTTGAGTCTAGTTAAATACATTATTATTTAAGTTTATTTAAATTATTATCAAATCTGAAAAAATTATGTTTGTATTTGATTGCTTTCTTGATTTAATCGAGCTCGAATTGAATATTGGCCAAACTCAATTAGTTTGATGTTTTCAAGCATATTATGTATGTTTTTTTAGTTCGAGCTAAGTTTTGAAGGAGGGAAGTACAATTTATCATAAGAAGAAAGAAAAATGAAAAAAATGATTTAGCAACATAAATTACAATCTCCTAAACGTCTAGAATTTTGTTTCCATTCTCAATTGTTAATGGAAAATATGCATTTTTAATTTAAAAAATGAGAACAAATTTAGATAGATCAATAAAATTGTATTTTATATTAAATTGTAATGTTAAATTAATATTTTTCTAATAAGAATAGTGTAAACAAAATATTTTCACTTTGATTATTATTACTTCAAAAACTAAAAGTAGAAAATAAAAACATAAACAAACATAAGAAATTCAAAATTTTACTTTTTGTCTCATAGAACAGAAGTATTGCACCGTGGATCCCCTATTTTACAAGATTAACAAATAGCTCCCACAAAATTTAAAAGAATATTGTATTTGTGGTTTTAAAGTCTAATAAATCTGGTCACAGAAAACTAATGTATGTAACGAGGTTGCAATATTTTTTAATTTTATGGGATCAAAACTATTAACTTTATAAAATATGGGGCAAGAAATGCAAACTCCGAGTCCAGTGGGACAAAAAAATGCAATTTTGCCGCTGAAAATTGGAACTGGAAACAAAATGGTGGAAGCTTGTTTAGTGAGGCGAGAGAGATAAGCTACTGCGCAAGGAGGAAGCTTGGAAAAATTCTGAGTGATCTCCGGTACTCCGAATTTCTGTCAGTAATCACGTCCTACTTCCGAAATTCTCATGGAATCTAAAGAGGGGTCGGCGGAAATTGACCAACTGGAAAGGGGCTTGTTGCTGGACGGCGGTGAAGATGAAGGACCTACATTCTATACGGCGTCGTTCTTGGAAGCGGAAGACAATTTCGTGAAATACCAGACGGTTCGGTGGGCTTTGTACTCTTTGCTTTTGGTACTGGCGTGGGGCATCGGTTTGTTCATGCTGATTTATTTGCCTGTGCGGAGGTATATTTTGCGCAAAGATATTCGGTCCCGGAAACTCTATCTCACTTCCAATGCCATTGTTTACAAAGTAATTTGTTCTCATTTTAACTATCCTTTTTTTTTGGTTGTGTTGGTATAAGGGTTTCCGTTTGGTACGTTATGCTAACTTATGATTGGAAGGAAAAAGAATAATAATTTTGTATATGCTATTCGTATTGATTATTTTATGGATGATTGAGCTGAAAAATGAAGTCAGGGAAGTATCCTCGAAAACTTGGTTGGACTGGGTTTTATACTGTTTTTGTAACCTTGTGGTCTATTTTACTATGGCATTCTGTGGCTCAGGTAAGAAGGCCGGTGCCATTTCCGTGCTTTGGAGTTCTGAAGAGAGAGAAGCATATCTTACTGCCCTCGGTGGCAGATGTTGTAATAGAACAGGGTAAAACTGCTCAATTGCATTTATGGTTATTCTTTCTCAGTTTCGGTCTATCTTTCCGCTTTATAGAAAATACAAGTGAAAACCATGTATTTTTTACTGGACACTCCTTGGCAATTTTTAATGTATGAATCAAACTGTGGGCCAAACTGAGTGTCCTTGGTGTTATGAACTGTTTATCTTGAGTACCACTCATGTACGTTTTCCATTAAGTTTTTAATGCAGCAATGTTACTTTTGCTCCCGAATGTTTTATGTTTGACGCCAAAGTTCTATTTGGTGAAAATGCTAGTGATGGACTAACTTGGTCCGGCATTTACCTTGTGATTTTTCTTTTCGAACTTTTGATTGAGTTTTCATGACAAGTTATTGCCGAATTTAATGTTCTTAAGGAAGATATTTTTTGTGTTTGTTTGAATGAGTTAGAAAGGTTTTCCCCGTATTCAAGTCTTAAGATTTTTTTTTAACTTGGTATTTTATCAGGATATCTGCAGTCCCGATTTGGGGTGTACTCTATTAGAATAGAGAATATTGGAGTTAGAAGGCCGCCAAGTGATGATGTCCAAATCCAAGGAGTTGCTAATCCTCATGCTTTCAGAGAGGTATTGCTCATGCTCAAACAATCATAGTTGAGAGCTCCTTCGTTGACCTACCAAATTCACTGAAGACTTATGAGCTGTAGGATTTTCTCACACCATTATGTTTTTTACTTCTCCAGGCTGTTCTTATGCGCCTGTCCAACATGAGAGGTGAGGCATTCTCTAGACAAGTTTCTATTGTTGAAGATGTTTCTACTCCTAGGATTGGTCATTCTGCCATTGCTTCGGTATGCCATACTGTTACTAACAAAGTGAAGCATTGCTTTTCTTCTGTATCATTACTAATATTGCAATGTGAACTAGTCACTTTCGGACTTGTACAGCCTTTTGGCTAAAGGAAACTGCTTCTCTCTCTGTCTCTCTCTCTCTCTCACACACACACACATACACACACATAATTTTACCAAACAATTACTCTTAACCCCTTGTAACATACTATTATTTATTTACTAATTAAGTTTTAACTAAATTTTAACATTATTTTTAAAGACTATCTAGAAGCGCTCATACTTTTTGGTTTATGTTATTTGTGCATAGCTCAAAATCTGTCTTTTCGTTATTATGTTATTAAGTTCTATCGGGATCTGCAGATGTCCCCTTCAATATCACTGAGGCATGATTCTCTTCCTCACCCTGGTGAGGTGGCCATTCTGCAAAAACTAGAGGAAGTTGGCAGTTCAGTGAAGGTTAGAATTACTGAAGTTTACTCTTTCACATATTCTATTCTGTCGCATTATGATATACATGTGGAATCTTTGCAGAGAGTTCAAACTTTGATTCAAGAGCAGAACCTTCAAAAACAGGAATTGTCAGATTGAGGTAAACTCCTTGTGTACAATAGATTATCTTCTACTGAGTGCCTGAGCAATATGCCCATATACAAAGCATTTCTCTCTTCTTGATGAGTTGTTATATACCTCTATTTGCAGACTGCTAACATTTAGGTCAGTAAGAATGAGGCTCTTAACAATTAGATTCAAGCTTTAAGATGCTCTAAGTTATACTCTTCACCTCCATTCATCTTTCATTAGCATTGTGGAGAGTGGTTGCGACACCCTTACCAACAGAATGGCTTTAGAGTCGAAATAGTCTGCTATCAGAATATGCTGTTTTTATCTTTACTGTTCATATTTTGATTTGAGTTCACAACTTTGTAGATGTTATATCAGCTATAGTTGAGCTTAGATGACTCAAATCCCTAACTTTTTTTAAGGAGCTCAATACCCCACATTGCATTATTGCGGAGGGCAGGAATTGCATTCATTTCTCAAATTTTCTTCAATAAATTACATTCCACAGAAATTACAATGATGAAATTTCACCTACTGATGTACTCACTTAATATTTTTACTTCCATGCAGAATGATGCTTAATCGGTCACGGCATTTTGTGTTTCCTCACATATTTTGATGTAGATGCCATTACTTCAAGTTGAGCTACCATCTCGTGGCTAACTTTTTCATGATGTCCCTGAACTTGCTCATGATGCAATTACATCACTCAGTTTCATTTAATTAATGAGTTCTCCAGCATTTCAGAGTGTCAAAGGTCCATCCATTCTTTAATTTGTATTACATGATTTCTATACCCTGATGGCTCGAGCTTAGTTTCTGGACTTTTATCTTTTCTTGTCATCGTTCTGTAAATATTCTAAATTCAACGTTGTTGTGATGTTCTTTTTGTATCAAACCTGTATACATGATCTCTGCAGCCTCGTCTTTTATCATTTCTGTTCTTCCTTCATCCTCCTTTTGAAATGCCATATTCTCTGTGAGCAGGGCAGGTGTTATTTGGACTCGTTTGGTCTCATTTTGTTTCCTTTCTACTGGGGATGTGAGTAACAGGGCAGGTTGGTATATCACTTGGGCTCCGGAGGTTTCTTGGAGCGTTCAAGAGTACGTTTTTTCAGTATGCATTTGACACTTTTAAAAGGTGTTACAGATAATTAATGAGTAATAGTTATAGGTCAAGTATAGAATTCAGTTTACTTACTTTAAGTTGAGCATCCGTATCCCTAGCTAGGTAGGTTTCTCCTGTATTTTATATATTCATACCATTGAGGTCTTGGGTTTCCAAAATAGTGTAAAAGGAAGTGCACCAAATCATTGCTATTTAACTCGGATTTGTTCTAAAAAAGTCGAGGTATTTCAATTTGTTTGTATGGTCAGACAAAGTAAGTGTAAACTTCTGAAATTATTTTAATATTGAACATTGGACTTATAAGAGTTTCGAATCAAATCTCTTTAGACTCTCATGGTGGTGTGCTCCAGTCCACTTACGAAACTTTTGTTATTGGGTCATCCATACACTTTGCATGTTTCTAGCGATTCACATGGTATCATCAAATGATAACAAGTTATTCATGTGAAATTTATAAGTACAATAATACTCAATTAATATTCAATAGAATAAGAGTGAACATAATTTAAGCAAGAATTTTAGGGCAGGTGTTAGTGGTTGCCCCTCTTTCTAACCTTTGTTTCCTCTACTTAGAAATTTCGGCACATCCGATCTACCAACAACACCGGATTGGACAAATGTGGTGGCTTACCTATTTCCATATTGCATTGCTTTCTTCTTTAGGTAATCTCTGTTGACAAAAACATCATTTTCTCCATTAAATTAAAATAATAATAATAATAATAATAATAATAATAACTATACCATTCTAAAATATCCAATGTAAGAAGTGAATAATATACCACATGAAGTATGGAACATGTTGATTCATGATTTTTTTTTCTTAGTTATAAATATAAGAATAAATTAAAATGATACTTTTTTTTAGGATGGACCTTATTATGTAGATATTACATGTTCTTTGTCTTGATGAGTTGTTACTGACTGGGTGTTTGTGTAAAAAATTTTTAATTACAACCATCCAGGAGCATTTTTGTAATTTTGTCAAAGATAAAGGGTGCTTGTGTAATTAAACTTAACCAATAGAGGATGCTATGTAATTTACCCTATAACTAAGATCTGCATTATCTTTTCTTACTAATATAATTCATTAGTATATTTAAATATTAAAAAGTAATCAAATATGTTAATAATTCCAAGTAAAAAATCAAGTGAAACAAATAAATGGTAAATATTTATTGGACACGAACTCACTCTCTTGATTGTAAGTTCTCAGCTTTGCTACTTCAACATACTGCTATTAGTACTGTTACATCATCATCATCATCATCATCATCATCATCATCATCATCATCATCGTCATCGTCA
Source organism: Sesamum indicum (assembly GCF_026168435.1). Taxonomy (NCBI): domain Eukaryota; kingdom Viridiplantae; phylum Streptophyta; class Magnoliopsida; order Lamiales; family Pedaliaceae; genus Sesamum; species Sesamum indicum. The sequence goes on from NC_142661.1 coordinate 16,981,656, forward strand.
TCTTCGTATTGGTCGTCATCATCATCGTCATTACTGCTATTAGTACTGTTACAACTTCCACCTTCTTGTGCCTGTGCTACTTTAAGACAAAGCATTATTATATGCATAACATAACACTTTGTGCATAACATAGCACTATAATCTCATCACATGGTTGATATTTATAATTACATTATAAATTTAATTGTTAATAATCAGTATATGTTAATTATTGGTATCGAATGTGTATAATTAATCGGATTAACAACTACTATCAAAATAAATTAATATCTACATATTGATGGGACTCAGACTCATGACTTTTTATTCAAGATGTCGCAACTTTGTTAGTTAAGCTAAATTTCATAATAGCCGTCAATTATCCATAATTGTTATTTTAACTCTCGATTAATTTCATTTGATCACCTTAATGACCCTCCATCTTTATTCATTCCCTCTACATGTATTTTGTAATTTAAAGTTATTAATATATTTTATATTAGCATTTAATAGCGGAATATATCAAATAATATAATAAATCATATCTATAAAACAAAACAAGAAAAAATGAAAATTAAAAACACGACGTGGTCGTTAATTTATTGGGACCGCATGGGCCGTACGATAATGTTTCGACCTATAAATGGAACAGTTCAACCCAATTAGTATCATGCAAAAATGTGCTTAAATAGGAATTAATTTTTTAATAGAATATAATTACACCAATATCAGTAAATTAAGTAAGTATGATTTAACACTACAAAAAAAAATTGAGAATTTGTAACGGCTATGTGGCCGTTCAAAAATGCACTGCTTTTATTGTGTATTTGTAACGGATTGGATGTAATGACATCATGGAAGAGCTGATAAAAATTTACCTTTTTGGTAATGGCTAAAGTCAATGAAGAAGTCGTTACAATTTTTTTGTATCCGTAAAGTCGTTAAAAATTTACAGCCGTTACACTTTGTAACGATTTTTGTAATGATTTCTGAAATTAGGGATGGCCAACTTTTCTCATTTTGCCAGCAGTTACAGAACACATTACATATACTTGGTTGTTACTATTTTTCTATAATATTTAACAGTGATATTTGTAATGGTCTTGAAGAAAAATTAGAAGCCATTACAATTATCGTGGAAAAAACCGCGAGAAACCGTATAATAAGAAGGTATTACAAAATCCGCGTCATTAGGAAAGACTTTTTTTATAGATAGTATTACAAAAGTTGTTCCAAAGGCGGACATGATAACAACTGTATTTTTTAACGACTAGTTTTCAACGGCTATATTGGTCGTTCCAAAAGCGGTTAGAAAGGCTATTACAAAATAGATTATATATAATTGTGTTGCAAGTTGTTTCATTTCATTTCATTTATTATAGAAATTCTTATTAACCACACGCACTCTTAATATTTTGATTTTCGTGCATATACACTTGTTCAGTTAGATTATTACTTATTTTTTGAACTGTCAACTATTGATCATCTCTTAAGTTGGTTGACTAGGTAACAACGACTACTTTAATCCATTTATGTTAATTAAATTAATTGTATTTTACTTATTTTAGCTTTATGATTTTTTGATTTTATATGTTATGTATTCCTATATAGTATAATGTAATATTTATAAATTTATAGGTCATCGAATTATATAATTATATATATACGTGTGAACATGCTGTGATATATATAATTATGTTACGAGAATTGAGGAGATGGATGTATCACAAGAACCTCTCGAGAAGGATAGGTCTTAGACCGGAGCTTGAGGATGGGGTTAAGACTTTTGTAAAATGGCCAAGTATCAGCATGTATATACGAATTGAGACAAAATTAGATTCTCTTTTCGGAAGTGCAAAAACACAAAGTTCAGAACACTTGACGATGTCAGGTTTACCTATCTCTTTTATTTTTCCTCACTTGTTTCTCTCCACTTTTTCATCCCGAAAGTAGGGAATAAAAAGAGAGAAGCTATTGATGATGGCGCAAAAAATCGAGAAAATGGGGAAAAGACGATGAGGATGAATAAATTTGGCCTAGAAAAAAGAATAAGAAGGCGAAGAGTTTCAATTATCTAAAAATGGGAACTGGGTCGGGTAGTAGGTGGATCGGGCCGGCGGGTCGAGTCTTGCCTTCCAGGTGGTGGGTGGGGGTTGTGGCTTGGGCCCACCGAATTTGATCTTGGACTAATTTTTCAATAATTATAATTGGACTTCTCATGGCGATGAGAGAGTGGAGGAGTACTTTGATGCTGTGATTTTCCCTTTAGTACTGCAGGGAGCAAACCCCAACTGTTCTTGTCAAGGGTAAGTATTCACACTGGGAAGATGAACACTTGATGGATTGGGCACAGAGAATGATTTCTTATGCACCTCAGCCGAGTTATTTTTCTTCTTACGAGGTCCTGTCCTATTGATGTCAGTTCTAGTTCATATTATTATGGCGGTAAATATGGCGAAACTAAGGTGACATCCTACACGAGAAAAAGGATTGTGTAGATAGAAATGAAGACTAGAAATTGAAGTACAATGACAAATGTAACAAGACGCATAGGGCATTCGTTGGCGCTGAAAATAAAAGCAACACCTCACTTCATCTATGTTCAAAATTGAAGTAAAACATATTCCACCATAACACACACATACACATACACACACCCCACACGCGCACTACCAACACACAAACATACACATGCACACACACCACACACACACACTCACCCCACACGCGCACACCCAAACACAAACACACACACAATTACACACACCCCACACACACACACACCCCCACACACGCACACACAAACAAACACACACACACCCCACATGCGCACACCCAAACAAACACACACACACACACACCACACACACATATACATGCGCACACACCACACACACACACACACACATACACGCGCACACACCACACACACACACACCCCACACTCACACGCTCACACACCACACACACTCCCCACACTCATACACGCACACACCACACACACACACACATCCATAAATAATCATGAAACGTGGCGAAATATGTGAACATGCAGTGATATATATAATCGTGTTACGGGAATTGAGGAGATGAATGCATCATAAGAATCTCTCGAGAGGAATAGGCGGTGGGTCGGGTCTGGCCTTCCAGGTGGTGGGTGGGGGTTGTGGCTTGGGCCTTTGGTCCTGAACTAATTTTTCAATAATTATAATTGGACTTCTCATGGTGATGAGAGTGTGGAGGAGTACTTTGATGCTGTGATTTTCCCTTCAGTACCGGAGGGAGCAAACCCCAACTGTTCTTGTCAAGGGTAATTATTCACACTGGGAAGATGAACACTAGATGGATTGGGCTCAGAGAATGATTTTTTATGCACCTCAGCCGAGTTATTTTTCTTCTTCTCACGATGGTGTGCCTGATGACGATACGAGGTCCTGTCCTATTGATGTAAGTTCTAGTTCATATTATTATGGCGGTGAATATGGCGAAACTAAGGTGACATCCTACACGAGAAAAAAGATTGTGTAGATAGAAATGAAGACTAGAAATTGAAGTATAATGACAAATGTAACAAGACGCAAAGGGCTTTCGTTGTCGCTGAAGATAAAAGCAACACCTCACTTCATCTATGTTCAAAATTGAAGTAAAACATGTTCTACCATAACACACACACACACATACACACACCCCACACGCGCACATACAAACACACAAACATACACACGCACACACACCACACACACACACCCACACACACACACACACACACTCACCCCACACGCGCACACCCAAACACACACACACACACACACCCCACACACGCACACACAAACACACACACACACCCCCCCACACATATACACACGCACACACAAACACACACACACACACACACACACCCCACACGCGCACACCCAAACAAACACACAGACACACACACACTCCACACACACATAAACATGCACACACACCACACACACACACACACCCCACACTCACACACTCACATACCACACACACACACTCCCCACACTCATACACGCACACACCACAGACACACACACATCCATAAATAATCATGAAACGTGGCGAAATATGTGAACATGCAGTGATATATATAATCATGTTACGGGAATTGAGGAGATGGATGCATCATAGGAATCTCTCGATAAGAATAGGCGGTGGGTCGGGTCTGGCCTTCCAGGTGGTGGGTGGGGGTTGTGGCTTGGGCCTTTGGTCCTGAACTAATTTTTCAATAATTATAATTGGACTTCTCATGGCGATGAGAGTGTGGAGGAGTACTTCGATGCTGTGATTTTCCCTTCAGTACCGGAGGCAGCAAACCCCAACTGTTCTTGTCAAGGGTAATTATTCACACTAGGAAGATGAACACTAGATGGATTGGGCACAGAGAATGATATTTTATGCACCTCAGCCGAGTTATTTTTCTTCTTCTCACGATGGTGTGCCTGATGACGATACGAGGTCCTGTCCTATTGATGTCAGTTCTAGTTCATATTATTATGGCGGTAAATATAGCGAAACTAAGGTGACATCCTACACGAGATAGAAATGATTGTGTAGATAGAAATGAAGACTAGAAATTGAAGAACAATGACAAATGTAACAAGACGCAGAGGGCTTTCGTTGGCGCTGGAAATAAAAGCAACACCTCACTTCATCTATGTACAAAATTGAAGTAAAACATTTCTACCATAACACACACATACACATACACACACCCCACACGCGCACATACAAACACACAAACATACACACGCACACACACCACACACACACACCCACACATACACACACACACTCACCCCACACGCGCACACCCAAACACACACACACATACACACACCCCACACACGCACACACAAACACACACACACACCCCACACACGCACACACAAACACACACACACACCCCCACACATATACACACGCACACACAAACACACACACACACACCCCACACGCGCACACCCAAACAAACACACACGCACACACACATATACATGCGCACACACCACACACACACACACACACCCCACACTCACACACTCACATACCACACACACACACTCCCCACACTCACACACACTCCCCACACTCGCACACCCAAACAAACACACACACACACATACATGCGCACACACCACACACACACACCCCACACTCACACACTCACACACCACACACACACCACACAGACACACCCCACACTCACACACTCACACACCACACACACACTCCCCACACTCATACACGCACACACCACACACACACACATCCATAAATAATCATGAAACTTGGCGAAATATGTGAACATGCAGTGATATATATAATCATGTTACGGGAATTGAGGAGATGGATGCATCATAAGAATCTCTCGAGAAGAATAAGCGGTGGGTCGGGTCTGGTCTTCCAGGTGGTGGGTGGGGGTTGTGGCTTGGGCCTTTGGTCCTGGACTAATTTTTCAATAATTATAATTGGACTTCTCATGGCGATGAGAGTGTGGAGGAGTACTTTGATGCTGTGATTTTCCCTTTAGTACCGGAGGGAGCAAACCCCAACTGTTCTTGTCAAGGGTAATTATTCACACTGGGAAGATGAACACTAGATGGATTGGGCGCAGAGAATGATTTTTTATGCACCTCAGCTGAGTTATTTTTCTTCTTCTCACGATGGTGTGCCTGATGACGATACGAGGTCCTGTCCTATTGATGTCAGTTCTAGTTCATATTATTATGGCGGTAAATATAGCGAAACTAAGGTGACTTCCTACACGAGATAGAAATGATTGTGTAGATAGAAATGAAGACTAGAAATTGAAGAACAATGACAAATGTAACAAGACGCAGAGGGCATTCGTTGGCGCTGAAGATAAAAGCAACACCTCACTTCATCTATGTTCAAAATTGAAGTAAAACATGTTCTACCATAACACACACATACACATACACACACCCCACACGCGCACATACAAACACACAAACATACACACGCACACACACCACACACACACACCCACACACACACACACACACTCACCCCACACGCACACACCCAAACACACACACACACACACATACACACACCCCACACACGCACACACAAACACACACACACACCCCACACACGCACACACAAACACTCACACACACACCCCCACACATATACACACGCACACACGCACACACACACACACACACCCCACACGCGCACACCCAAACAAACACACACACACACACAACACACACACATATACATGCGCACACACCACACACACACACACACACCCCACACTCACACACTCACATACCACACACACACACTCCCCACACTCACACACACTCACATACCACACACACACACTCCCCACACTCACACACACTCACCCCACACGCGCACACCCAAACAAACACACACACACACACACACACATACCCCACACTCACACACACCACACACACTCCCCACACTCATACACGCACACACCACACACACACACATCCATAGATAATCGTGAAACTTGGCGAAATATGTGAACATGCAGTGATATATATAATCATGTTACGGGAATTGAGGCGATGGATGCATCATAAGAATCTCTCGAGAAGGATATGTCTTAGACCGGAGCTTGAGGATGGGTTTAAAATTTTTGTAGAATGGGCCAAGTGTCAGCATGTACATGCGAATGGAGACAAACTTAGATGCTCTTTTTGGAAGTGCAAAAACACAAAGTTCAGAACACCCGACGATGTAAATTATCACTTGTATATGCGAGATGTTTAGGCCAGAATATCATTGTTGGGAATTTACCCACGCTGTGAGCCCACAAAGCAAAAACAATTATTAGAGCGGAATGCAAACCAATATAACAATGATTACAGATTAATAGGAACAGTGAGAAAAAACAACAATGATAAATAATTTCAGCTCAGGGAGCAGGATCCAATGGGGAAGACCACAACCACAAAGGCCGGCAACCCAACCACCAATTGCTCAACCCACCAAGGGACTATAGCCACCAAGGCTAACCTACACCACCAAAGCACACATGTGGCCACCAAGGTACCATCAAACCACTTAGGTTTACCTATCTCTTTTATTTTTCCTCGTTTCTCTCTACGTTTTCATCCCGAAAGTAGTGGATAAAAAGAGAGAAGCTATTGATGATGGCGCAAAAATTCGAGAAAATGGGAAAAAGACGATGAGGGTGAATAAATTCGGCCAAGAAAAAAGAATAAGAAGGCGATGAGTTTCAATCATATAAAAATGAGAACTGGGTCGGGTAGTAGGTGGATCGGGCCGGTGGGTCGGGTCTGGACTTCTAGGTGGTGGGTGGGGGTTGTGGCTTGGGCCTTTGGTCATGGACTAATTTTTCAATAATTATAATTGGACTTCTCATGGCGATTAGAGTGTGGAGGAGTACTTTGATGCTGTGATTTTCCCTCCAGTACCGGAGGGAGCAAACCCCAACTGTTCTTATCAAGGGTAATTATTCACAGTGGGAAGATGAACACTAGATGGATTGGGCGCAGAGAATGATTTTTTATGCACCTCAGCCAAGTTATTTTTCTTCTTCTCACGATGGTGTGCCTGATGACGATACAAGGTCCTGTCCTATTGATGTCAGTTCTAGTTCATATTATTATGGCTGCAAATATGGCGAAACTAAGGTAACATCCTATATGAGAAAAAGGATTGTGTAGATAGAAATGAAGACTAGAAATTTAAGTATAATGACAAATGTAACAAGACGCAGATGGTATTCGTTGGCGCTGAAGATAAAAGCAACACATCACTTCTTCTATGTTCAAAATTGAAGTAAAACATGTTCTAACATAACACGCACATACACATACACACACCCCACATGCGCACATACAAACACACAAACATACACACGCACACACACCCCACACACACACACCCACACACACACTTACCCTACACGCGCACACCCAAACACACACACACACACACATACACACACCCCACACACGCACACACAAACACACACACACACCCCACACACGCACACACAAACACAAACACACTCACACACCCCACACATGCACACACAAACACACACACACACCCCCACACATATACACACGCACACACAAACACCCACACACCCCACACATGCACACACAAACACACACACACACACACCCCCACACATATACAAACGCACACACAAACACACACGCACACACACCCTACACGCGCACACCCAAACAAACACACACACACACACACATATACACGCGCACACACACACCCCACACTCACACACTCACACACCACACACACACACTCCCCACACTCACACAGACTCACCCCACAGACGCACACCCAAACACACACACACACACACACACACACACACACACACACCCCACACACGCAAACACAAACACACACACACACCCCCACACATATACACGCGCACACACCACACACACACACACCCCACACGCGCACACCCAAACAAACACACACACACACACACATACACGCGCACACACCACACACACACTCCCTACACTCATACACGCACACACCACACACACACACATCCATAAATAATCGTGTAACTTGGCGAAATATGTGAACATGCAGTGATATATATAATCATGTTACGGGAATTGAGGCGATGGATGCATCATAAGAATCTCTCGAGAAGGATAGGTCTTAGACCGGAGCTTGAGGATGGGTTTAAGACTTTTGTAGAATGGGCCAAGTGTCAGCATGTACATACGAATGGAGACAAACTTAGATGCTCTTTTCGGAAGTGCAAAAACACAAAGTTCAGAACACCCGGCGATGTAAATTATCAC